>NC_083575.1:29925381-31367881 GCF_027579695.1 Neoarius graeffei | reverse complement strand
GGTCAAGACAGGTCCATAAGATGACCCAAAAGCACAGTGCCAAGGACACTGTTGACTTCATGGTCTAAACGGGGACCAATTCCCCTGAAACTAGTTCCCTGAACCCAAGTCCCTCCCCTTCTTCCCTCACTCTCTTGTGCCTCCATGCCAATGCTGCCACTAACTCCCTCTCTCTCTATCTCTCCACAGGTTTCAAGTTTCAAAGTGTTTGTCATATGCACAGTAAAGAACATGTCCTCTTGTACAATGATATTCTTAGTTTGCCGTCCACCATGAATGCCAATTACAACAGTAAATAGGAAGAAATAATACAAAGTCAAGGCAATATAGTGCAAAATAAAAGCAAAAAAAAGTACAAAATAAAGGTAATGCAAAATAGGCAGTATAATACAAAAATAAGACAATGATCGAACGTAGCAGTGAAAAGGGCAGTAATGTGCAAACAGATGTAAACAGTCGTAAACAGTCAAGGACAATTTACAGGGAGGTAGCCCATGGTTATAGACTCCTGTCAGCTGTTCAGGAGTCTGATGGTGGTGGGAAAGAGTTATTTAGTCTGACAGTCCTGCATTTCACACTTCTGTACCTCCGCGGTGGTAGATGCTCTGCAGAGAGGGCAGTGGAGTTCTGGTGATCCTCTCAGCAGTCTTCACCACCCTCTGCAGGTGTTTGCGGTCCATAGCTGTAGTGCTGCCATACCACACAGTGATGCAGTTGGTCAGGATGCTCTCAATCACGCAGCTGTAGAAGTTACTGAGGATCTTGGGCGACATACCAAACTTCCTCAGCCTCCTCAGAAAGTACAGTCATTGTTGAGCCTTCCTAACCAGCTGTGTGGTGTCAGGTGTTCACGTGAGGTCCTCACTGATGTGAACACCCAGGTATTTGAAGCTCCCAGATGAACAGTGGCCCATGAGGTCTCCTCTCCTTCCTCATGTCCACTATCATCTCCTTCATATTGTCTGTGTTGAGGGTGAGGTTGTTGTCCTCACACCATGACACCAGACTGGCCACCTCCCTCCTGTAGGCCATTTCGTCTCCGCCAGTGATGCGTCCTATCACTGCGGTATTGTCCGCTAACTTCAGGATGATGATGTCCTTGTGGGAGGCAACACAGTCGTGGGTGAACAGGGTGTAGAGGATGGGGCTGAGGACACATCCCTGTGGGGTGCCAATGTTTATGATAATGCTGGTTGAAGTCCTATTACCAATCCTGACAGTCTGGGGCCTGCCAGTCAGGAAGTCGAGGAGCCAGTCACAGAGGGTGGGGTGCAAACAAAGTGTGGACAGTTTATGGGTGAGTTTGTGGGGGATGGCCATGTTGATGGTGGAGCTGTAGTCAACAAAGAGTATTCTGATGTAGGAGTCTTTGTTTTCCAGGTGAGAGAGGGTATAATGGAGGGCAACAGCGATGGCGTCTGAGGTGGACCTGTTGGGCCTGTAGACATACTGCAGGGGGTCCAGTATACTGCTCTGAATGTGGGCCAGTACCACTCTCTCAAAGCACTTTTATACCCCTTTTCCACCAAATCAGTTCCAGGGCTGGTTTGGGGCCAGTGCTGGTGCTGGTTCACAACTCGTTCAACTTGCGAGCCAGCTGAGAACCAGTTTGCTTTTACATAGCTCGGGGTGCTAAGGGGAGCCATGTCATTACATCACTGTATACGTCAGTTACGTCGCTGCGTTTGCATAAATCTTGGCACGAACATCGAAGCAACAACAGCACGGAGAAGAAGCAGCAGCAACAACAACAACAATAATGGATGACTTCGCGTTTGTACAGCTGCTGCTTCTGGCTTTATGGTGCTTCATTGGGATCAGAAAACGGCAGATCCAATATGTTTGTGTTGATCAACAGGTTATGAGTGGATGGCGATTACGTTCTAGGAGACAGGTAATAACCTAATAACGTTTTGACTCTTACTTACACTGAATGTGAGATGGTTATGTTAGCCTTTGTTATGAGCTAACGTTAGCCAGTGTTATGTCGGCTTTGGCGGTCTTGCTATTGTTGTTGGTCTTAACAACTCCGCCCCCCCGCTGACATAAGCGGTTCTTTCCTCTGGCCCAGCAAAGAGCTGGTGCTAGCCTGGAACCATTTTTTCTGGCCCCAGAGTCAGTTCTTTGTCAGTGGAAACAGAAAACCCGGTTCCAAACTAAGCACTGGCCCCGAACCAGCCCTGGAACTGATTTGGTGGAAAAGGGGCATGAGATGATTGGAGTAAGTGCTATCGGCCTGTAATCATTCAGGCAGGTGGGTGGGCTCTTCTTGGGAAGAGGGACAGTGGTTGTGAACTTGAAGCAGGAGGGACTCTGGCTGAAGGAAAAGTTGAAGATAGCAGTGAAAAAATCAGCCAGCTCATTGGCACATACTCTGAGGGCCCACCCAGGGATGTTGTCTGGTCCTGCTGCCTTCCTGGGGTTGATCTTCCTCAGAGCTTTGTGTACCTGACTTGATGAGACTGTTGCTGTGGGGGAGGGGGGTTGGGTGGTCCAGGTGTGTGTGTGCACGCCTCCTCTCTAGAGGAGGCACGCGCACACACACACACACACACACACACACACACCTGGACCAGGTGGAACAGTAGAGGCAGCATTTAATCCTCACCTCACCCAACCACTAATTTTTTGATACAATTTGGCCAGGGATTCAGGCACTAGTACAAAATAAATAAATAAAGTATTTGTGGATGGGTCCTGCAGTAATGAGGAATAGGGGAAATCTGTGCAGTGCTAGGATCATCAAAATCAGCTCTGCATCAGAGAGACACAGAGGGTAGTGAGGGTTCCACCTTTCCACCCTTTGCAGGGATTCCTATTGGGGATTTCCTGTTGGAGCAGTTGTGCAATGAGACCCAGAGGAACACCTTTAATCAAGTAAAAATAACTGCTGGTCAGAAAATTCAGACAAACGTTGCCCTATACGACCCATATTTTTTAATTATTAAGGATAGGTTGTACCAAGTGAGATGATTATGTCAGAGAGATGACCCAATTCTTGGTACTGAGAGATGATCAAGAGCTGCAGCTCATCCTAATCCCATGGCTGAGCATTTGCAGCAGGATAAACCATTGAACTGTCTCTTGGTCCATTTCTATTGTCATGTGCACAGGTGGTGCACGGCATGTCACAAATGTCAGCTGGTGAATCCATTGGTCACACCAAAAGCACCATTGCACCCATTATCCTTAATCAAGGCCCCCTTACAAAGAATTGGCATGGACCTGGTCAGGCCATTAAAAAGGTTTGTCTTCTCACTTGCTTAGCACTTTTCAGCTATATTATTCTTCTCACCACACATACAGCTCTCTGCTGCTCAGCTCTCTTTCTCTGGTCCTGAAAGTACATGGTGGCAGTGGGAGTGTGGTCAAGTGTCAGCTGTGTATGGAGAGGAAGCGAGTACAACCAGCAGGTAACACATGATGAGTCTAACGTGATGACCCATGTCAGATCACCAGGAATTTACTTGTGTCTTTTGTGTTCTTTCAAAGAGAAGCCAGTAACCAGAGAGAGAGAGAGAGAGAAAACTGAACAGCCCAACACCATGTGTTTGCATGTGTAGAGTGCATTGAGAAATAAAAGTTGCAGAAAAGCCAAAGCAAGAGAAAAGCCTGTTTTCCCATTTAATAATTTCCCCAAACTGTGAGTGTGTTACGCTGGTGCCGAAACCTAGGATTTGACGACAAAGTGCAGTCATGGAGTCCATGCCAGTGCCCAAGATCTTCCAGACCCTTGCTAGCATCCACCAAGCCCAACATCAAGCTGTCATTGTACTGCGTGCAGACCAGGAGCAGCCCTTTTGAGCTCTGCTCCAGGTGCTGGCAGAGGACTGGCAGGTGATCTGGAACTTGGTCCAGCCAGTGAGTACTCCAACAGCAGCTCCCACAGATGCTGTGACTCTTCCCCACATCATGCTCACTAAGATGGGTCTGCAAGATGACCCCAAGGCATTCATGGAGCTGTTCCAGCGCTGTTCTGCCAAAGTGTAGTTGTGGCCAACATCACAGTGGGCAGTTCACCTCTTGTCCAACCCAACAGCTCCCATGTGCTGGCCTGCTGGAATATCCAGACCTAAAGTAGGCTATTATGCAATGGGTTGGCCCGCACCCTGGAACAGCATGACCAGCGCTTCCACGCACTGTCCCTCAGTGAGCTCAGTCACCCGTTTGCCTTCACCCAACAGCTCTGAGATGCCTGCCAATGGTGGCTGCTGGCAGAAGAATGTGATGCCAGCAACAGAATTGACCGAATGGTACTGGAGCAGTTTGATGTTTGGATGCTGGAAGGAGCAGTGGCATGGGTCCAGTGCTAAAGTCACTGGAAGAGGTCGTCTGGTTAGCAGAAGACTATCTGGTTGCATTTCTGCCCACTCTCCCTCTCTCTCTGTCATCCTTCCCCCGTCTCCCTGTCATCCACCTATCCCTGCACTGCGGAAACAGGGGGCCAATTCCCCCAACATCAACCCCCTGAACCCGTGTCCCTCCCCATTTTCCATCATTCCCTCCCTCTTGTGCTTCTGTGCCAATGCTGCCACTAACTCCCTCTCTCTCTCCACAGGTGGAACCATTTGTGCTCACTAGGACTGATACAAAGCCTGGGCAGGTCTGCAAGCACAGCGGGAAAGCCAGGCATTTCCAGGATCAGCGTCCCTTTAAAAGGATAGTTCGGGATTTTTGACATGAATCTGTATGGCATCCCCATCAATAGTGTCGTGCAAACACACTGACTTACCCCTGACAGCATCCTGTGAGTCCAGTTCTTGTCCAGTTTTGGTCCAGACGAAAGTAGTCCGGCAAGTTTGTTGGGGTCATGAAAGTAAAATGTTTTTCATCTCAAAACAGTACGTGTTCAAAAGAGTGATATTTTTGCATCACAAAACCGTTGCCAAATAAAAAGTCAGACCTCGAAATCGCTTGGCACTATTTTCTCTCCCTTCTTATCATTGCGCGCTGCCGCCAGGTGACAGCCACGGCTGTTTCATTCATTGTTTTAGTGATGGGAATTTCAGCTCTTTTTCGGGAGCCGGCTCTTTTGGCTCTTCTTACTATAAGGAGCCGGCTCTTTCGGCTCCCAAACGGCTCCTGAGATTTTATTTTTGATTTAATTGCTGCAATTAACTAGTTAATTAATTACAATATTATTTATATTTTATCAATAGGATGTTTTCCATTTTATTTTTTAGTTTTTGTAGCAGTGGTTAGCACTGTCGCCTCACAGCAAGAAGGTCCTGGGTTCGAGCCCCGGGACCGGCGAGGGCCTTTCTGTGTGGAGTTTGCATGTTCTCCCCGTGTCCGTGTGGGTTTCCTCCGGGTGCTCCGGTTTCCCCCACAGTCCAAAGACATGCAGGTTAGGTTAACTGGTGACTCTAAATTGACCGTAGGTGTGAATGTGGGTGTGAATGGTTGTCTGTGTCTATGTGTCAGCCCTGTGATGACCTGGCGACTTGTCCAGGGTGTACCCCGCCTTTCGCCCATAGTCAGCTGGGATAGGCTCCAGCTTGTCTGCGACCCTGTAGAAGGATAAAGCGGCTAGAGATAATGAGATGAGATGAGTTTTTGTAGCCATTGTAAAGCTTTGTAAAGTATAGCAGTGTAACCATGTTCTAGCTATAGAAATAAAACTTACTTACTGTGGCAGCGGGGGCGTGGTCAAGCGCCGGTGTGTGACAGGAGGGCGGAGCCAGGGAAGGTGAGTGGCAGAATCACTACACCTGACGGTAATTAACCTGTGTTTGTGTGTCTCCCCAGTAACCGCGCCCTATTTAAGGAGGCAGAGGGAGAGCAGAGGAGAGCTCTTCCCGGGACAAGAACACAGCGTGTGTGTGTGTTTACCAGAATAAAGCTATATTGTTACACTGAAAAGTCTGGCAATAAAAGCCTATTTCATACCTGAAGCTTTGTCCTGCCGTCCTCTGTGCTCCACCCAGACCTCAGAGAGCTCTACAGTGGTGCTGAAACCCGGGAAAAAAGGTGGAGCACCAACCCCGCAGCCCCATAGAATCCTCCCCGTTCGCGGACCTGATCCACGCCCTTGCCACGGCTCAGCAAAGCCAGCACCAGGCACTCGTCACGCTCCGAAAGGAGCAAGAGCGGCGCTTCGAAGCCCTGGTGCTGGCCCAGCAGGAAGATCGCGAGGCGTTCCGGCATCTCCTCGCGTCGGCGGGGTCCACCAGCGCCCCGGCCGCGGGCCCGTCTCCCCTCACCATGACCAAGATGGGCCTGCAGGATGACCCCGAGGCGTTCCTCACATTGTTTGAACAGGTCGCCGAAGCCTCGGGGTGGCCGATAGAGCAGCGCGCGGCGCGCCTCCTCACCCTCCTGACGGGAGAGGCACAGCTGGCCGCACTACAGCTCCCCACCGACCGCCGGCTGGCCTACGTGGACCTTTGCCGGGCCGTCCTCCAGCGCGTGGGGCGCACACCAGAGCCAGCGCTTCCGCGCGCTGCGGTTGGAGGAAGTCGGCCGGCCGTTCGCGTTCGGCCAGCAGCTCCGGGACGCCTGCTGGCGGTGGCTGAGGGCCGATGATCGCGACGCCGAGGGAATCATCGATCAGGTGGTGCGGGAGCAGTTCATCGCGCGCTTACCAGACGGAACCGCGGAGTGGGTCCAGTGCCACTGCCCGGCGTCGCTGGATCAGGCAGTAGGACTGGCGGAGGATCATTTGGCGGCTGTTCCGGCGGCAGGACAACCGACGACGTCTTCTCTTCTCTCCTTTTCTCTCTCTTTCTCCCCTCCCTTCTGTGTCCCGTCCTCGCCCCATACCCCCACCACGGAGGCGGGGGCCAGCTCCACCCCAGCCGGCCCGCCGCACCCGTGGTGCCCTCCTGTTTCTCCCTTCTGTGTCTGTCTCCCCCCCCCTCAGGTGAGTGAGCCCCAGAGCACAGGTGCAGAGGGAGAGCCCGGGCCGGTTTGCTGGCGCTGCGGGGAGCCGGGCCACCTGCAACAACAGTGCGCAGCAATGGAGGTGGGCGCGGTGGTACGGATCCCCGACACGCCAGAAGCTGCCCTCGATTGGGCTGGAGCGTATCGCATACCGGTGAGTGTCCAAGGGGCTACATATCAGGCGTTGGTAGATTCTGGTTGCAATCAGACCTCGATCCGCCAAAGCCTGGTGCAAGACGAGGCATTGGGGGGAGCACAGGGGGTGAAGGTGTTGTGTGTGCACAGGGATGTTCACAGGGATGTTCACAGCTTTGGTGTCGGTCCACATATATTTCAGAGGAGAAAAATCTAGTGAAGGTGGCGGTTAATCCTCGCCTTACCCACTCTTTAATATTGGAGACTGATTGGCCGGGATTTCGGGGTTTAATGACGCGCCTAGTAAAGAGTGGGTCCTGCCATTTGACAGGGGGAGGTCCCGGTGTCGCTTTGGCTGGAGCTGCTGTCGCAGAGCCGTCTACGTCATCTCCGCGACAGAGTGAGGAGCCGCCGGCTCCTCCTCTTTCTGTTGGGGAATCCCTCGCGGATTTCCCATTAGAACAATCGCGAGACGAGACTCTGCGACATGCATCTGACCAAGTGAGAGTAATCGATGGTCAAATGCTCCAGCCGAATGCCACCCCGTCCTTCCCCTATTTTTCTCTTATGAAGGATAGCTTATACCGAGTGACGCAGGACACTCAGACGAAAGAGCGAGTCACACAGCTGTTAATTCCAAAGAGCCGCCGGGAATTGGTATTTCAGGCGGCTCACTTTAATCCCATGGCTGGACACCTAGGGCAGGATAAGACACTAGCCCGGATAATGGCCCGATTCTATTGGCCGGGGATTCGCGGTGATGTCCGTAAGTGGTGTACGGCGTGCCGCGAATGCCAGTTAGTAAATCCAGCGGCCATTCCAAAAGCGCCTTTGAGCCCCCTACCATTAATCGAGACCCCGTTCGAAAGAATTGGGATGGATCTCGTCGGGCCATTAGATCGGTCAACACGAGGGTACCGCTTTATATTGGTTCTGGTGGACTATGCAACGCGATACCCGGAAGCGGTGCCTCTTCGCAATATCTCAGCACGCAGTATTGCGGAGGTCCTCTTCCACGTCATCTCCCGGGTTGGAATCCCGAAAGAGATTCTGACTGACCAAGGCACCTCGTTTATGTCACGAACACTGAGCGAACTGTATGGGCTATTAGGTATTAAGCCGATCCGCACCAGCGTTTATCACCCACAAACGGACGGTTTAGTTGAACGGTTCAATCGCACCCTCAAGAATATAATTTAAAAATTCGTAAGTGAGGACGCACGTAACTGGGATAAATGGCTCGAACCCTTGTTATTTGCAGTGCGAGAGGTCCCCCAAGCCTCCACGGGGTTCTCCCCGTTTGAATTGTTATACGGGCGTAAGCCGCGCGGCATTTTAGATGTGCTGCGAGAAAATTGGGAGGAGGGACCCTCACAAAGTAAAAACGAAATTCAGTACGTTATGGACCTGCGCGCAAAACTCCACACGCTCACACACCTAACTCAGGAGAATTTGCGGCAGGCCCAGGAACGGCAAGCCCGCCTGTACAACAAGGGCACGCGCCTTAGAGAGTTCACTCCGGGAGATAAGGTACTCGTACTGTTGCCCACGTCGAGCTCCAAATTAATCGCCAAGTGGCAAGGACCCTTTGAGGTCACACGGCGAGTCGGGGACGTCGACTATGAGGTAAGGCGAACGGACAGGGAGGGGGCGCTACAGATCTACCACCTCAATCTGCTTAAACTCTGGAACGAGGAGGTCCCCATGGCGTTGGTTTCGGTAGTTCCGGAGAAGGCGGAGCTGGGGCCGGAGGTTCAAAAAGGGACATTGGCATCACGTACCTCTCCGGTCCCCTGTGGAGACCACCTCTCCCCGACCCAACTCACGGAGGTCGCCCAGTTGCAGGCCGAGTTTTTGGATGTGTTCTCACCCCTGCCCGGTTGCACTAACCTCATAGAACACCACATAGAGACGCCCCCGGGGGTGGTAGTGCATAGCCGCCCTTACAGGCTACCCGAACACAAAAAAAAGGTGGTTCGGGAAGAACTTCAGGCCATGCTCGAAATGGGCATCGTCGAGGAGTCCCACAGTGACTGGAGCAGCCCGGTGGTCTTGGTACCCAAGGCCGACGGGTCGGTCCGGTTCTGTGTGGACTACAGAAAAGTCAACGCGGTGTCTAAATTTGACGTGTACCCAATGCCTCGTATTGACGAACTGCTCGATCGACTAGGCACGGCTCGCTTTTACTCGACACTGGATTTGACGAAGGGATATTGGCAGATCCCCTTGACTCCATTATCCCGGGAAAAAACGGCCTTTTCCACACCGTTCGGATTACACCAATTTGTCACACTTCCTCTTGGGCTGTTTGGGGCGCCCGCTACGTTTCAGCGGCTGATGGACAGGGTCCTCTGGCCCCATGCCACCTATGCGGCCGCATATCTTGATGACATTATCATTTATAGTAACGACTGGCAGCGGCACCTGCAACACCTGAGGGCTGTCCTTAGGTCGCTGAGGCGAGTGGGTCTCACAGCCAACCCGAAGAAGTGTGCGATTGGGCGGGTGGAAGTACGGTATCTGGGCTTCCACTTGGGCAACGGGCAGGTGCGTCCCCAAATTAATAAGACAGCAGCGATTGCGGCCTGCCCGAGGCCCAAGACCAAAAAGGGGGTGAGACAGTTCCTGGGGCTGGCTGGCTACTATTGTAGGTTTATACCTAATTATTCGGACGTCACCAGCCCACTGACTGACCTCACTAAAAAGGGGGCGCCAGATCCGGTCCAGTGGACGGAGCAGTGCCAGCGGGCTTTCTCTGAGGTAAAGGCTGCACTGTGTGGGGGGGCCACTATTACACTCCCCTGACTTTTCTCTCCCTTTTGTGTTGCAGACCGACGCGTTGGACAGAGGGCTGGGGGCGGTGTTGTCCCAGGAGGTGGAGGGGGAGGACCGCCCCATCCTGTACATTAGCAGGAAGCTGTCGGTGCATGAGGGGCGCTACAGCACTATTGAGAAAGAATGCCTGGCAATCAAGTGGGCGGTCCTCGCCCTCCGTTACTACCTGCTGGGGTGCCCTTTCACCCTCTGTTCGGACCACGCGCCCCTCCAGTGGCTCCACCGCATGAAAGAGGTCAACGCGCGGATCACCCGTTGGTATCTGGCACTCCAACCCTTCAATTTCAAGGTGGTCCACAGGCTGGGGGCGCAGATGGTCGTGGCGGACTTCCTCTCCCGTCAAGGGGGGGGGGGGGGGGAGTCGGCTGCGGGTCGGATGGGCGCCCGGGCCGGAGTCGGGCGGTGGGGGTATGTGGCAGCAGGGGCGTGGTCAAGCGCCGGTCTGTGACAGGAGGGCGGAGCCAGGGAAGGTGAGTGGCAGAATCACTACACCTGACGGTAATTAACCTGTGTTTGTGTGTCTCCCCAGTAACCGTGCCCTATTTAAGGAGGCAGAGGGAGAGCAGAGGAGAGCTCTTCCCGGGACAAGAACACAGCGTGTGTGTGTGTTTACCAGAATAAAGCTATATTGTTACACTGAAAAGTCTGGCAATAAAAGCCTATTTCATACCTGAAGCTTTGTCCTGCCGTCCTCTGTGCGCCACCCACACCTCAGAGAGCTCTACACTTACCAATTAATGAATTATTTTCTCACAAACATAATGCAAACTGTGTTATATTACCAATATAAAATACACAGAACAATGTGCAACAAAATATGTGGCACCTTGAGCGCATGTAAAAAGAGAAAAAAGTGCCGCACTCTGCTCCACCAGTAATGAGAAGCCGCTGGAACAGCAAATATGCTCCTGTTATAATGACTGCTGTCTCGTTGTATACCGCAGATTAATCTGGCCATGCCAAGGCGGTTGCCGACCGAACCTGTCAATTTATGAGCGACAATTTATATCATGAGCTTTAGGAATTCACGGCAACAAAACAATGATCATGGTTGTCAAATAGACAATCATCCTTCAGCTGAGCTGAACTCTGTCTCTCTCTCTCTCTCGCTCTCTCTGAGGCACCTAAGGACAAAAAACTAATTCGGCTCCCCAACTCAGCTCCCACCGAAGAGCCGGCTCCTGTCGTTCACTTCAAAGAACCGGCTCTTTGAACCGGATCGTTCGCGACCGACACATCACTACATTGTTTACTGCTAGCAAAGTTAGCGACAACATGTCTGACTACGACGGCGAAATGTGTGCGGAGATTCAGCCACATCTTTGTTGCTACAGCCTGGATAGTCGCAAATGCGCACCATTTTCACAAATATATTATTGTATAGGTTATAGAAGGTGATAAATTTGTCGCTGTTCTTGCTCTCAAATTAGCTTGTTAGCGCCGCTGATCTGAACTCCTAATCACTGCCAAACAATGGGAAAGGTGTTGATTCCTACGCAGATGTCAACATGACAGCGCGCAGTGATACCGAGGGAGAGAAAATAGTGCCAAGCGATTTCGAGGTCTGACTTTTTATTTGGCAACGGTTTTGTGATGCAAATATATCACTCTTTTGAACACATACTGTTTTGAGACGAAAAATGTTTTACTTTCGTGACCCCAACAAACTTGCCGGACTACTTTCGTCTGGACCAAAACTGGACAAGAACTGGACTCACAGGATGCTGTCAGGGGTAAGTCAGTGTGTTTGCACGACACTATTGATGGGGATGCCATACAGATTCATGTCAAAAATCCCGAACTATCCCTTTAAGGAAGCTGGGATTATGTTCCGCATTACTGACATGCATTGGGCCTTAGTCGATCAAGCAGGAACATACTGAGTGGCTGCGAGCATTCAAGGGAATACACATCAAGCCTTCATGGACTCGGGGTGTTATCAGTCAACAGTTCATGGCATAGGTAACTTGCACATCTGTGAAGGCACCATTAATACTGAAAGGTACACAGGCCTACAGATTTGTGAGAAACATTTGCTGCCATCCAGACGACATCTTTTTCAAGGCCAATCGACATTTTGCATGTGTTACAACAGTGTGGCTTCATAGTAAAAGAATGTGGCTACTAGACTGGCCTGCTTGCAGACCAGACCTGTCTCCAATTGAAAATGTGTGGCATGTTATGTTATTAAGCATAAAACATGTTAACACAAACCCCAGACTTCTGAGCAACTGAAGTCATATATTAAGCAAGAATGGGAAGGAATTTCACCATCAAAACTTCAACAATTATCATCTTCAGTTCCCAAATGCTAACTGGGTGTTGTTAAAAGAAAAGGTAATTGTGTAAATGTGCTCCTGTCCCAACATTTTTGGAATATGTTGCAGGCATCAAATTCAGAATGAGTGTATATTTACAGAAAACAATAAAGTGCATCAGTTTGAGCATTAAAAAGCTCGTCTTTGTACTGTATTCAATTCATTTTGCAGTGTCCCAACCTTTTTAAGAATTGGGGCTGTCCACAGCCTGCCCAAGGCAGAACAGTTGTGCCTTTTTTCCACCTCATCATTCTGTGTAAAATGTCTGAATGGGGGGTTTATGTTGTTCTGCCTCTGAAACAAAACGATTGGTAGTAAAAGAGCTGAAATCAACAACTGTGTAAAAGGTACAGCCAGCATTGCAGAATGGATGTGATGTTTTTGACTGACATGTTTCTTTGTGAGACCACTGAGAATTCAAATGTCTCCATCTATGGTATTTAAGGTTCACACACCTTTCTGCCTTGACTTGCCTCCCACTTCTCTTCAATTCCTCCAACATATTTCTGATTGCACAAATACAATGCTCAGCAACTTTGTTTGAGTTTGAAAGGTGGTATAAATGTGCATGGCCAGCAAAAGCACCTTAACGCTCAGTTCACCTGCCATTATTGTTTTGAAAGCAACACTGGTATACTCGGCGTATTTGTATTTCCGATGTGTAGTAGTCATTGGCTGTCCATTGCTAGCGATGATGACTACTTCATTAGGATGCACAGAAATGCAGATGGGCCACAAGGCCTGCACCAGTGACATGAATGGCCCGGCCGAGCTGCCATGGAATGTCTGGCCTTGTGAGCTCTTGCATACTATTCTCCTCTCCTAATGAAGTGCCTTGCACAATAAGGTAAGGCAAATGTCGTCATGCCCCCATCGTGTTGTCTCTCTGGACCTCCAGACCTGATGCCAAGTGTTGCACAAAAGTGCCACAGACCTGACGGGTATGGAAGTTGCCCTGCAGTGACAACTGACTTGCCAAGTGATAACATCCATTGGCCATTTGAGCGGCTCTTCCACATGCCATCTGGTGGTGTGTCATTGGCCCTGTTGGGTTCATCTGCCACACTGCACCAAAAACCACCCTGCTGCCTGTGCCTTATTGGTGATGTACTATTTAACCCATAGCTGGAACCCAGGTTGGTGCTACTGCTCCGGGTCAGCGCGGACCTGAGAGCAATGGTGATGAAGGGGTAACTTGAATTTCCCCAATACTAAAGTCCTCCCAGACCTGAGACTCACCACCAGTTGCAGTTTAAAGTCATACCCAGGACTAAATGCGTAGTATGTTACACATAAGACTAAACACCAATGCACCATTGTGATTCATGCCTCTGGTTCCGGAAGACTGGGATGATATATAAAAAACATACACTGACATAGCTTTATGTTGGCTTTGTTTGGTTCAGTGTAAGCAGCCAAAGGTGGTATAATGAGCCACTGATACTAAAATGCTATTACAGTAGTATAAGCTTTTGGAAAACAGCGTACTGAGGAAAAGGATTTTCCTGGGCTTCCCTGTAGCCTATCCAGATTTTATATGAAATGCACATTATTTTTTCACACAAGGGAATATGGGTTGATTAATTTTAAACATTCATTACATCTCACATAATATAAGATGAATAGTCTACTTTATGTAGTTTTATGCAAAATCTATTGTATATATAATGTAGTGTTCAATATGCAGATGTATTGCATGTACAATGTGATACAATGCATCATAACATGCCGACATTTAGTAGGCACAGTTCAACCAAGAACACTGCACTTCCACGGTTTCTCAAATTCCCACAAATGAACTATTTAAAATGAAAATCTAACTCACAAGAAAACAAGTTATGTCATTAGGCCAACAGTGAACTCTATAAAGTGCTCTCATAATTTGAGGTAATAAAGTTCTCTGTTGTATCATGCTCCACCATTTACAACAAAGGTCTCTTTAGTCTAAATGAAGCGATGTGCACCACAGCAAGCTTTGTAATGGAGTCCTAACTAATAAAAAAAAGAAATTTGTTGCCAATTTATCATCAAATTTGTTAATAAATATTGTCAAACCTAGCCTAAATATAAATAAAAGACCTTGCTTCTCACTTTTTACATGTGAACAGGCATTTCTGATGATTCTGTGCTCTTACTTTGTGTTCTTTAGAAGTTTTATTGACAAAAAGACAAATTTACTGCTGTTCTATTGCCCATTTCTAACGGCAATTCATTGAAGTTTGAAAATACTTGAAATGCAAACAATAACCTTCTCTGCTTTCACACCAGTAAGTAAGTCACATATTGACACCTTAAATTAGATTTTCTTCCCCGCATTTTGATTGCAAATTAATACTAAAGCCAAAAAAAAAAAAAAAAAACAACCCCACACAACACCGCACAGAAAAAATTCCTTGGCTTTTAGACTTTAAGAAAACTAAAATTCCAAGGAATTGCTGAAACTTATCTTTGATCTGGAGTAAATAGGGGAAGCTTGTGACATTTATCTCTCTGTAATATCCAAGCTAGAACTTGTCTCTAACCAGAATGCTGCTTTGGAATCAATCAATCAATCAATCAATCAATCAATCAATCAATCAATCAATCAATCAAACAAACAAACAAACAAACAAACAAACAAACAAACAAACAAACAAACAAACAAACAAACAAAATCAATAACCAAGTACTCACACTGTCAAATCCTCCAAGTTTGTGCACCAGCCTGTAGAGTTTAAAGAGGTTCAGGTTTCTGTAGCCCAGCACTGGTCTTTTATTGATGGGTGTGCCTTGACAAAGAATGGGTTAGAGACTATCAGCAAACTGTGTAAAATATGACTGAGTCCACAGTTAAACTTTCCTGAAATACTGGCCGAAGACAATATGCAACAGACCTGGTCAATCAATATGAGAATAGAGATTGAAACTCCAGCTTTCATTTCCTGATATTTACATCTTGATGTGTTAACTTAGAATATGGCTCCTTTAGTCTCCTCTTTGGGAGGTGAAATGCATGCTCAAGGAGGTCAAGATCAGGTGAATGTGTTGGCTAGTCTAAAAACTTCCACTTTTTATCTCTGATAAAACCCTGTGTTATATTGGCAGGGTACTTTGGGTCATTGTCTTGCTGCATGATGAAGCTTCTTCCAATTAGACTGGATGCATTTCTCCAATTTTTGGAGATGCAACAGTGTGTATACACACACACACTTTCCAAAAAATTAGAATATCATGGAAAAGTTGTTTAATTTCCATAATTCCATTCAAAAAGTTAAACTTTCATAGATTATAGATTCAGGGCCCACAATTTAAACGATTTCAAGTATTTATTTGTTTATTTTTACATAATTTGGGCTTCCAGCTCATAAAACCCATGAAAAACAGGAATTCAAAAAATTTGAATACTGTGAACAAATCAGCCCAAATTTTGCAGGGCATGAATGTTTTAAACTGAGTGTCACACACTAATCATCTACTAAACTCAAAGCACCTGCACAGGTTTCCCCAGGTGTCATTAAATTTCTTCAATATGGGGAAGACTGCAGACTTGACAACTGGCCAGAAGACCATCATTGATACCCTCCATAGGATGGGTAAGCCACAAAAGTTCATAGCTAAGGAGGCTGGCTGTTCACAGACTGCTGTGTCCAAGCATATCAATGGAAAGTCTAGTGGAAGGGCAAAATGTGGCAGGAGAAGATGCACCAGCAAAGAGAGATGACCGTGGGCTTCAGCAGATTATCAAAACCGAGAAGATTCAAGAATCTAGCAGAGATCCAGAAAGAGTGGAATGAGGCGGGAGTCACAGCTTCAAAACCCACCACATTCAGACGCATCCGGAAGATGGGCTACAACTGTCGGGTTCCTCGGGTCAAGCCACTTCTGAACCTGAGCCAACGTAGGAAGCATCTCAACTGGGCCAAGGAGAAGGAGGACTGGACTGTTGGCCAGTGGTCCAAGGTCCTCTTTTCTGATGAAAGTAAAGTGTGCCTTTCATTCGGGAATCAAGGTCCAAGGATTTGAAGGAAGACGAGTGAGGAACAGAACCCAAGCTGCTTGAGGTCCAGTGTGAAATATCCACAGTCAGTCATGATTTGGGGTGCAATGTCTGGTGCAGGTGTTGGTAAACTGCTTTCTTAAATCCAAGGTCACCGTAACAGTCTACCAGAATGTTTTAGAGGACTTCATGATTCCTTCTGCTGAGGATCTGTATGGAGATGCAGATTTCATCTTCCAGCAGGACCTGGCCCCTGCCCATACTGCCAGAAGCACCAAAACCTGGTCTGATCACAGTGCTTGACGGGCCAGCCAACTCGCCGGACCCAAACCCCATTGAGAATCTATGGGGTCTTGTCAAGAGGAAAACGAGGGGCACCAGACCCAACAACAAAGAAGAGCTGACAGCAAGCATCAAGGAAATCTGAGCTTCCATAACTCCCAGGCAATGCCACAGGCTGATTGCCTCAATGCCACGTCACATCGAGGCAGTGATTAAGGCAAAGGGATTCCCAACCAAGTATTGAAGATTGATTATCGTTTTGAAAGTACCATATTTTGATTGATTTGATGTGATCCTAATTTCTTTCTTTTTTTTCCGCAAAAACTGAGAAGTAAATGGTGATTTGTTCACAGTATTCTAATTTTTTGAATTCCTGTTTTTGTGGGTTTCATGAGCTGGAAGCCCAAATTATGTAAAAATAAACAAATAAATACTTGAAATCGTTTAAATTGTGGGCCCTGAATCTATAATCTATGAAAGTTTAACTTTTTGAATGGAATTATGGAAATTAAACAACTTTTCCATGATATTCAAATGTTTTGGAAAGGGTCTGTGTGTGTGTGTGCGCATATATATATATATATATATATATATATATATATGAGTGATTCCACGCTTATGGGTACTGAAATGGGGACATGAACTTATTTTTAAAAATTCACCTAAAACCATTTCTTTTTTTTTACCATCAGGTCACAAAACATGTAATCTTTAATGAATGATATGTTAAAAGATAACTTTAATTTTCTGAGATGTAATAAAAACATATTTATATGCCAAAGTCAGAATGTAACAGAAGTGTTGTGGACATATATATTCTCAATTTTAACAATGTAGAATTACTTTTTGAAACATAGGAAGGTGATGTTTTAACAAATATAATTAATAAACATGTGTAGTAGAATAAACATACACATTCTTTCAACAAGATTAACATGGTATATAGCTAGATTGTAATTAATTTGTAACAGACGCGAGATGGACAATCGTAACAGAAGTAATGTAAAAGACATCATTTTGGAACTCATAGGCTTGACTTTGGCATATAAATGTTTTTATTACATCTCAGAAAATTAAAGTTATCTTTTAACATATCATTCATTAAAGATTACATGTTTTGTGACCTGATGGTAAAAAAAGAAATGGTTTTAGGTGAATAAGTTCATGTCCCCATTTCAGTACCCATAAGCCCATAAGCGTGGAATCACTCATATATATATATATATATATATATATATATATATATATATATATATATATATATATATATATATTACATTACACACACATACACACAATATTATATTATATTTATATATATATATATATATATATATATATATATATACACACACACACACACACACACACACACATACATATATATATACATACTGGGTGCGATGGTGGGGATCATCCCCCCCCCCTCTGGTTTTTATCTCTGCTGAAAAAAAATCCTCGGGGACAACCCCGTCAATAAAACAAACAAACCAAAAAAAAAGTTGACATGACAGGCATGTTGTGACACAGTTTTCTATGGTCTACATTGCACTCACTTTCAAAATGACCCGAAGTGGCAGCTTTGATGTTCACGAACGTCCCCAGCAAATAGATACATTGTAGATAATATCTTTAGGTTCTATGCAGGGATGCAAACAGCGCGCCTTTTGGCGGATGCTGCCTTTTTCACGGCCGATTTTTTTTTTTTAGGGGGGGGGGGGGGGCGTTGGAGTGTCTGATTATAATTTCAAAGTAAATTCTGTATTAAAATTACTAAATAAGCAAATCCGTTACAGTCCATGAAACAGGAAGTATAAGGATGAGAAAAAAACAGTTTAAATCGGAAAGCTGGGCACAATGTGAACTGCGCCATCAGAGCAAACTGTTCATTTAGTATTCATGTATTTTAGTGATTTTCGAGTCACTGTCCATTTAATCAGGAGGGAGAGAAACATCACAGCAACGCGACAAGCAATGCGAACTTTGTTGTGTTAGTGTTTGTGTATTTAGTAAGAGAGATAGGAAGATGAATTTACTGTACTATCTCTGGTTTAGTGTTCATTTTCATTTAGTGTTATTCATTTGATATCATCGGATGTTATTGAGCTGTTAGCCTATTGTTACCTTAATTTTGTGACGTTTCATGATTTAAAAAAAAAAACAAAACCATATATATATATATATATATATATATATATATATATATATATATATATATATATATATATAAAAAGTGTGTGTGTATATATATATATATATATATATATATATATATATATATATATATATATATATATGTGTATGTGTGTGTGTGTGTGTATATACACATACATACGCACGGTGAGATCAAAGAGTTCTGAGACTGATTCTGTTGCGAATAAACAGTGTGGAGCATGGTCATGCTTGTGCAAACAGTAATTTTTATGAGTCAGTATGTTGCATTGTCAACATCAGGACCTGTGTTACGTGCAGTGGCATACACAAGTTTTGACACCCCGGTCAAAATTTCTATTACTATGAATAGAAGATTAACTTTATGCCTTTTGGAGTTAAAGTTGAAACATTCTCTTCAACAATTTTTGCAGATTAGTTTTTTTTTTTTTTTGTACAATTTTAGAGTGAAAAAAGAAAAGGAGCACCATGCAAAAGTCTGAGCACCCCCAAAAGATTTGAGCTCTGATAACTTTTACCAGGATCTCTAACCTTAATTAGCTTGTTTGGGCTATGGCTTGTTCCCATAATCATTAGGGAAGTCTAGGTGATACAAATTTCAAAGATTTATAAATGCCCTCACTCCTCAAACCTTGTCCCAACAATCAGTAGCCATCAGCTCGTCTGAGTACCTACCCAGCACTCTGAAAATTAAAACAATCAATGTCCACAATGCAGGAGAAGGCTATAGATAGTTTTCACATGACGTCACAGAGTCGGGGATTCCCTAGTGGCGGCCATCTTGCAGGTCAAGCTTACCGTACGGGTCACTGAGCACACATTGTAACGCGCGAGTACAAAGTCTTCAAAAGAACCCAAGCAGGCTATTTAAAGCTAGCAATGGTGCACACCTGTTGTATTCACAGCTGTCGTAATAGGTCAGATGATGAAGTCAAGCGGAGCTTTTATGGAATTCCCACTGTATGAGAGCACGAAGGAGAGCAAACAAAGAAACTCAGCATACAAAGGAGAAATCTATGGCTTGCGAGAATCAACCGCAAGGATTATCAGCCTTCCAGACACAGCAAAGTCTGCTCCGATCATTTTATAAGTGGTAAGTTGTTTAAATAAACAATCAATTGTGTTTAAGTTTGTTTTTGGAAACCAAAACATCATGTAAACAATCTCTGGAGACTGCCTAACTGGAACCGCTGAGTGTATGTTTACATTGTAATGTACACTTAATATCGCTCGTTTGTCACGTTTCTATTTGACACTAGTCACTTCACTCACGCAAGGGTCATTTTTGAAAAACATTTTAGGTCTATTCTGTATGATTTGATTTGTGTTTGGGATGCAAACAGCGTGCCTTTTGGCGGATGCCGCCTGAATCGCGCAGATCCGATTTTCTTTTTGGGGGGGGGGGCGCGTTGGAGTGTCTGATTATAATTTCAAAGTAAATTCTGTATTAAAATTACTAAATAAGCAAATCCGTTACAGTCCATGAAACAGGAAGTATAAGGATGAGAAAAAAACAGTTTAAATCAGAAAGCTGTGCACATTTGCGCAGCCCGAGCGGTGTGCAGGACTGCGCAAATGTGCGCAGCTTTGCGATTTAAACTGTTTTTTTCTCATCCTTATACTTCCTGTTTCATGGACTGTAGTGGATTTGCTTATTTAGTAATTTTAATACAGAATTTACTTTGAAATTACAATCAGACACTCCAACGCCCCCCCTAAAAAAAAATAAAAATCGGATCTGCGCGATTCAGCCGTGAAAAAGGCGGCATCCGACAAAAGGCGCGCTGTGAATATATAAAGTTGTATATATCAGACGGCCTTTAAAGTTTGATGAAGTCAGTTTCAGGCTTTGGAAGCCCTGTATAGTCACTTGAAAATGCATCTTTGTCCACTTCGTAGGGGTCAATTCCCCCAATCAAGGCCAGTTTGGCTGCATACCATTGTCGTGAGATGTCGTCTAATGTATCTATATACTTTTGTTTGCTTGATTTTGCCAACATTGATCTTTATTTTAGAAAACTGACTATATAACTTCATAAATTCGTCCGAGATAACGTAGCCGGTAATGGTGATGGTCCGTTTTGTTTGCCCCACAAGATGGCGGCTGGAGGGCGTTCCCCGGAATGCCGTGACGTCAGTGAAAACTATCTATAAGACGATAGCAAACTGTTTTCAGGTAGCCATTTTCTCAGTTCATAATGTAGTTAAAGGACATGGGACATGGATTTTTTTCTGGGTATAATTATGTATAAAGGACATAAGAAATGCCATCTAAATCACTGCAGGGCGTCAAAAATGTGAAAATCATCACATTATTCAACTTTTTTATACATCAGCGTAAAACAATGATTCGTTAATTAGCTAAGCGGTCACGTGACCCGTGACGTCACAAAAACTTTTCAAGGAGCCAGCGCTTGGGTATCTAATGTAAACAGGTTACCAAAATGGACACCATCGACAGTGACATTCCCGATGTTTCACAGAGATGTGAAGTTAGACCCTATCAATTCGAACCGACAGCTGAAAATTCACATGAACATAGATCTTGTCTTTACTCTGACGGGTCAGATGATTCTGAGAGTGAGAGTTCATTCAATCCCCATGAAACTGAAAGCGGTCGGCTCGATAACACATCCTGGTAAGTTAAAAACAATTCTGCTCAAAGGCTAATGATCTGTTGAAAGAAGTATTATTTTTGTATCATACATTGAAAGTTCATCATAGACCTAGCTAAAGTCCGTTGCAAGCTAGTTTTTTTTTGCTGATATTTTTCGAGATTGATTGAGATACAATGCTTCCAGAGTCCGAGATGAAAACATTCAAAATGGCGAAACGAGTCAGAATTATGATAATCAATAATTGATACACCCAAAATTATAATACTAATCCTTACCGCATGAGGCCCATGGTAAAACCACACTTCCAGGAGGGGCTGCCGTCTGCCTCCCAAGCCGGCCGAGAGCGCTCCTCGTCGGGCACGGCCAGGTGGGCGAATGCCCTGGTCCGTCTGCCCTGTCTAAAAAATAATGGTACAACTCCGAGTGAAGGTATCAATGTGCTGTCGAAGCGCGCAGAAGGTGTTAGTACGCCTGTCATTATAGTGCGGACTTTCCATAGCATAGAAAATCGCCACGTTTCAATTTGTGTAACTGAACTTTGTTTCATGTCACTGGTCATATAAACCTATGTAAATAGGAAAAACGTGGAAGAGTTTGGTCGCATCTAACTACAGCCCCAAAAAATACCATTGGCCATGCTGAGCCTAGCTACATTGCTAACAGGAGTAACAGCGCGTCTGACTGACTGGGAGGTCGCAATACACCATGATGTTCAATGTACGTTAAACACTCTAAAAACGAAACAATTTTCTTGTCATCCAAGACACAAAAACTATTTTGTCGCATTCGTCATCATCACGATTCACACTCCTCCATATTCATCTACCCGCTTGTGCTGTACCCGAAAGTTTTTGTGACGTATGATCACGTGACAGCGGCTCTTCCGGTTGTAAAATATGCATATCGGAGCTCGAGCAGAAATGCCATATAATCATCACGAATATAACGATTTTGCTGAATTTAATAGATAATTTTGTATTTGTTGATGCAATTATTTCATATTTTTAATGGAAAGAAACTGATATAGTGTGCATTTATGTTTCATGTCCCATGTCCTTTAACAGGAATGGTAGTTAACAGGAATGGTGGTCAACTTGGGGTCGGCACAGTGGTGTAGTGGTTAGCACTGTCGCCTCACAGCAAGAAGGTTCTGGGTTCAAGCCCAGTGGCCGATGGGGGGCTTTCTGTGTGGAGTTCGCATGTTCTCCCCATGACTGTGTGGGTCTCCTCCGGGTGCACCAGTTTCCCCCACAGTTCAAAGACATGCAGGTTAGGCTAACTGGTGGCACTAAATTGACTGTAAGTGAGAGTGTGAATGGTTGTTTATGTGTCAGCCTTGCAATGACCTGACGACTTGTCCAGGGTGTACCCCACCTCTCGGCCATAGTCAGCTGGGATAGGCTCCAGCTTGCCCGTGACACTGCACAGGATAAGCGGTTATGGATAATGGATGGATAGGTGCCCTGTGAACTGATGAACTTACAAGAACTGCAGTGAGGAAAGGTATTTTTAGAGGAAAAAAGGGTACAGAATTTCATGAAAATTACACCTCTTCAACTGTCAAGCACAGGTTGGCTTGATTGATTATGCTTTGGGCTTGTGTTACAGCCAGTGACATGAGGAACACTTCAGTGGTAGAGGGAAAAGTGAATTCAATTAAATACCAGCAAATTTTGGAAGCAAACATGTCTATAAAAAAAGCTGAAGATGATGGATAATAATCTAAAAAAAAAAAAAAAAACACCTCAAAATCCACAATGGAATACCTCAGGAGGCACAAGCTGAAGGTTTTACCATGGTCCTCACATTTCCCCAACCTAAGCATCATCAAAAATCTGTGAGTGAGCCTCAAAAATCTGTGGTGTAGCAAAAATGTGAGTAAGCTGGAAATACAGACACTGACCTGGGGATTCAGGTGCAAAAAAAGTGCTTTTATTTTTTTAAAATACTTTATTTATAGTTTACAAGTTTTGACAAAGACAATAACAGGACATACGGGGGGGGGGGACAGTGACAAGACCAGAACAAAAAGCAGGCAAAAAAAAAAAAAAAAAGAAGAGGGCTGCCAGACAACTCAAAAGATAGCTATTCTATTCAGACAGTTGTCACAATATCAGTATCTCCATAGCAAGGTAAAATTACATGAATAAGTGAATCCAATCAGACACCATACTACATATTTATATAGCCAGATAAGTCAAAGTTCCTGTGGTTATTAGGTGATGTGACACTGTACCAAAAAAGGTCCCCATGTTCTCACAAATCTGCTTCGTGTTGGTGGAGACGGAGTTTTTCCATCTGTATAATGGACAACATTTCCTTCAGCCAGTGTGTAAAACTAGGTGGAGAAGTGGACTTCCAGGTCAGAAGAATGAGTTTCTTAGCCACCACCATTCCTGTCTGCCAAGCTATCTGCATGTTGTGTGGTAGCTCAATAAACACTGCAGAGCATCCAAAGATGGCCAAGTCATGGTTAGGCTGAATGTCTATAGAATAGGTTAGCGAAAGCCACTTAAAGATTGCAGTCCAGAAACTATGCAGAATTGGGCAGGACCAGAATAGATGCGCTAGTAAAGTGCTTTTATTTAATAAAGATTGGAGAATGAGACACTGTGGCTGTGAGGTGGTATAGTGCAGGCATGGAGGAGTGAGCTGGTCAGACAGGTGTCAAGAGAAGGCCATGGAGAGCCCTGAAGGAATTTGAGAGACACTTCAGACCTTGGCAGAAGCAGACAGGAATTCCCTGGGTGCTTAATGTAGTGCTCATGGGAGGCAAAGTTCCTCATCTTCATTGTTGACAATGTGGCCTGTGTTGAGAGAGAGGAGAGAAGAGCACAGCATGAGCAGCAGTGCTGTGCCAAAACACACGTGAACTGCATTGGTGGTGGCAGCGGCTTCTTACATCTTCTGTGATCTGCTGGAGAGTAAGGAGAGGCACCGCTTAACAGGTGTCAGCTGAGGCTGCTTCCGTACAGTCACGCGCCACTCTACTCTCCAAAACAGTGGCACAGTGAGGAGCGATGCAGAGGCTATATGTGGCGCCACTGTAATCCCACCCCAGCTCTGAGCCAGAGTTCATGTCAGAGAGTTTGTCTTCTTGAGAGGTCATTGGCATTCCTGTACTGTGCCCCTGCCCATGGTCATATCCTGAAAGAGAGGTCCTGCAGAGATCGAAACCACCAGGTGATATGAGTATTGGAGTTCTTTGCTTTGCTCATCCATTGAAGTGGTTTGTGATCAGTTACTAGAGTGAATTGGGGACCAACAAGATAGTAACTTGGCTCTTCTACTGCCCATTTAATGGTTAGGGATTCTCCTTCAATAGCGGCGTAGTGCCGCTTGGGAAGGGTCAGCCTTCTACTCACATCTAGCATGGGATGCTCCTCACTTTCAAAGACTTGAGAGCATGGCACCCAGGCCCATCTCTGAGGCATCAGTCTGGACAATGAATGGTATGTCATAGTTGGGGTTGCGGAGGACTGGCATGCTGGTGAGGGCCTACTTCAGGACCTGGAACACCTGCTCTGCTCCAGGTGTCCACTTCACCTTCTCTGGGCATCCCTTCTTGGTGAGGTCTGAGAGGGGAAAAGCTAAAAAGAAGTTGGGTACAAAATACAGGCAGTAGCCAGCCAACCATAGAAAGGCACATACTTGGTGTGTTGATGTTGATCCTGAATGTGTTATTCCATCTCAGGGAGGTACTGAAGTACTTAGCCCAGGTGGATGAATGGACCATGGCATCATCCAGGTAGGCGGCTGCAAGGGTGTGATGGGGACACAGCACAATATCCATTAGCCTCTGAAATGTCATGGGGCCCTGTGAAGGCCAAAGGAGAGAACCTGGTACTACCAGTGGCCAGAGATTGTGTCAAAGGTGGTTTTGGGTTTTGCTTCAGGTGCTAGGGCCACTTGCTAAAACCCTTTCATCAGGTCAAGTGTGGATATGAACTGGGCCCTCCCAAACTGGTCAATGAGGTCGTCCACTTTAGGCAAGGGGTAGCTGTTGAACTCTGATCTGGTTTAAATGGCAGAAATCATTGCAGATCCTGACTGACCCGTCTGGCTTGGGCACTGCCTCCATAGGGCTGCACCAGGGGCTGGTGGACTCTTCGATGATGCCATCTTCCAGAATATATGTTACCTCCTCCTCAACAGCCTTCTGATGGGCCTCTGAAATGCAGTAGGAGCATTGTCGGATGGAGAGTCTGGGGATGGGGGGAGGTTTCACCTCCTGTCGAATCAGGTTGGTTCGTCCTGGTTCAGCTGAGAAGACATCTTGGAATTGTTCCACCAGCTAATTGAGATCTTGGCATTGAGCTGGTGTGAGGTCTTCTCCTTGCTGAATCAAGGTATGCCCTGGTGAACCTGCAGGAACAGAGGTGAACCCTGACAGGGATGGTAGGGATTTGATCCAGTGTTTCAACAGATTAACATGGTAAAGTTGCAGGCAGTAGTTGACCAGGCACATGCGTTCCATGATGGTGTAATGCCCCTGCCAGTGAGCAAGAAATTTATAGTTGGCGGTCAGGAGCAGTAAAAGCACCTCACCTGGCTAGAACTCCTGGGACTTGGCCAGGTGATTGTAGAACCGGTTCTACTTGGCCTGGGCATCGAAGGTGTGCTGGCAGTTCATGGGAAGCACTTTGGCTATTCAAGTTTGTATCTCCTGCCTCCCAGGCTTCCTTCACTATGTTAAGCAGGCCCTGCAGCCAGCTCCCAAACATGAGCTTGAAGGGGCTCATGGTAAATGGTATCTCTCTGATGGTAAATAAGATGTAAGACAGGAGGAAGTCCCAGTTTCAATCCTCTTTGTCAAAGATTCACCACAGTAGCCTCTTCAGGGTCTGATTAAAATGTTTGACAAGGCCATCTGTCTGGGTGTGGTATACAGAGGTCCACACCTGCAACAACTGGCACACATCCTTCGTTAATCCAAACATGAATGGTGTAGCTTTGCCAGGGAGCTGGTCACGGACTATATTCTTGGATGTTTCCTTCTGCAAGAAGGAGTCTCTTGGGGTAGCATCTGGCATAGTCAACAATGACCAGGATGAATTAGTGCCCCTTGTAGATTTTGGGAGGGGACACATGAGATCCATACCCACGCTCTCAAACAGGACCTCAATGACAGGCAGGGAAATGAAGGGGGCCAGGGCAGGCTTCTGTGGGGCGGTGCACTGGCATTGAGGGCAGTGTTTGCACAAGTTTTTGACCTCTGCTTTCATAACAGGCCAGTGAAACCAGTCATGGAGCTTCAAAAATGTTATGGGTAACCAGGTGGCCCCCAAGAGGACAGGTGTGTACAAGGCACATAATATCAACCTTTGAATGGGGGACCACAAGGAGGTCAGTAGGCTGGCCACATTGCTGAATGTGGTAGTACAGTAGGCCCTCGTGAATCAGGAAGTAGACGATGAGAAGCGCCTTATCCAGGATTTCAGTCCTTGCCCTCGACCAGACACACCTGTCCCCAACAATGTTTGAGCTTGTCGTCCTCCTTCTGCCCCCAGCCGAACTTTCCCTCTCTGGGTACTTGTGTATGCATGTGGGATAGTGGGTTAGCCAGGGTGCTTCACTCACCTGCTGCTGTGTCCTCCATGGGCTTTTGTTGAGCTCTGTCTAAGCAGAGAACTCCAGGCTGGGTGGACCATTTCCTCCTGAGCTTTTTTGGGTGCTCTCCTAGGCTTTGGACACATTTTTCTTCTGGCCAACCCTCCCTGTATGCCATCTGTTTAAACACAGAGAAATCCCTGCACATTGTCTGAGGTAATTAGCTTGGTGAGTAGGCACATGGCTTACTGACATGGGTTGAGGAGGTGGAGAGAAAGTGGCCCAGTGGTTGCTTGTAGACCTGGAACCAGCTCTTTTGTGATGTGCTGCTAGTGGAGGTTGGCTTTGAGAAAGTGTTGAAGGAAGGATTCCATTATGTGGTAAGGTTGGGGCTGCCATGTTCCAGGCACAAATTCACCACCAGGGTATCAAGAACGATTAAGCTGGGAACTGAAAAGAGACACTGACTTGGGGATTCAGGTGCAAGAAAAGCACGCCGAGTGTAGCTGTGGGGTGGTGTAGTGCAGGCATGAAAGGGTGAGCTGATCGGACAGATGTCACGAGAAGGCTGTGGAGGGCCCAGGAGGAATCTGAGAGAGGCTTCAGACCTTGGCAGAAGCAGACAGCAATTTACTGGGTGTTCTACAAGGTGCTCATGTGCGGCAAAATTCCTTGTCTTCATCATTAGCAATGTGGCCTGTATCGAGAGAGAGGAAAGAAAAGAGCAGCAGTGCAGTACCAGAACTCAACTGACCTGCATTGGTGGTGCCTTCTTATACACTCTTGTGATCTGCTGGAGGGTGAGGAGAGGCGCTGCTTAACAGGCATCAACTGAGGCTGGTTCCACGGCTCCACCCAGCAGTCATGTGATCCTCTGCTCTCCAAAACAGTGGTGTTGAAGGGACATTGTTCCTTAGTGAGGTGAGAAGCGATGCAGAGGGTACATAAGGCACTGCAGTCACAGTGGACAGACCTCTAAAGAGCACTGCAAAAGAGCAAGATGGTCCAAGAATCTCACAGAACTGGGAAGCCTTTTGCATGGAAGAATACAAAGTCCCCCAAACATGAAGTGAAAGACTCCGAGTTGGCAACAAAAAGTGTTGAAAATCTCTGTATGCAAGAGACAAGGCTGAAAACTGACATTGGATGCCTGTGATCTTCAGGCCCTCAGGCAATACTGCATTAAAAGCAGACACGTGTCTGTAGTGGAAATCACTGTATGGGCTCAGGAACACTTCAGAAGACCATCGCCTGTGAAAACAGTTCATTACTACATCCACAAATGCAAGTTAAAAACTATATATAATCAATATCCAGAAACACCACCACATTCTCTGGGCCCGAGCTCTTTGTTACTAAGAAAGGAGATGGGGCGAGACATGGATGGGTTGGATTTTGAATCCCTCTTGTGGACTGGAACAACTGAGGCACACTTCCATCAGCTTGGAAAAACATATATAAACAATATCCAGAAACACTGCCACCTTCTCTGCGCCCGAGCTCTTTATAATGGACTGAGGTGAAGTGGAAAACTGTCCCGATGTCTGATGAATCAAAATTAGAAATTCTTTTTAGAAATAATGGACACTACATCCTCCAGACTCAAGAGGAGAGGGAGCATTGGGCTTATCATCAGTGCACAGTTCAAAAGTCAGCATCTGTGATGGTATGAGGGTACACATGAAATGGGTAGTTTGTACATCTGGGAAGGCATCATTAATGCTGAATGATCTATACAGATTTCAGAGCAATATGCTGCCATCCAGACAAAATCTTTTTCAGGGAAGGCCTTCCTTCTTTCAGCAAGAAAATGCCAAACTGCTTTCTGCACATATTAAAACTGCATGGCTCCATAGTAAGAGTCCAGGGGTTAAACTGGCCTGTCTGCAGTCCAGACCTGTCAACCATTTAAAACATTTGGTGCATTATGAAGTGCAAAATATGACAAAGGAGACCCCAAACTTTTGAGCAACTGAAACTGTATATCAGGCAAGAGTGGGACAACATTTCTCTTTTAAAACTACAGCAACTGGTCTCCTCAGTTCCCAAATGTTTACAGAGTGTTGTTAAAAGTAAAGGTAATGCAACACAGTGGTAAACATGCCCCTGTCCCAACTTTTTTTTTTAAACGTATTATTGACATCAAATTCAAAATGAGCATCTCATCTCATTATTTCTAGCTGCTTTATCCTGTTCTACAGAGTCGCAGGCAAGCTGGAGCCTATCCCAGCTGACTACGGGCGAAAGGCAGGGTACACCCTGGACAAGTCGCCAGGTCATCACAGGGCTGACACATACACACAGACAACCATTCACACTCACATTCACACCTACAGTCAATTTAGAGTCACCAGTTAACCTAACCTGCATGTCTTTGGACTGTGGGGGAAACCAGAGCACCCGGAGGAAACCCACGCGGACACGGGGAGAACATGCAAACTCTGCACAGAAAGACCCTCGCCGGCCACGGGGCTCGAACCCAGACCTTCTTGCTGTGAGGCGACAGTGCTAACCACTACACCACCGTGCCGCCCCAAAATGAGCATATATTTTTCAAAAAATTATAAAATTTTTCAATTTCAACATTTGATATGTTGTCTTTGTACTATTTTCAGTGAAATATAGGGCTTGATTTGCAAATGATTGCATTCTGTTCTTATTTACAGTTTACACAGCATCCCAACTCTTTTGGAATTGGGGTTGTATCACAAAATGAAAGCTGACATTGTTATCTAATCTCATATTCATCTTTTGATTTTAAACTCAAATGTTATCAGTGTCGAGCAAAAAACAAAGGAATAGTCTTTGTCATTCCAATATTTTGAAGTAGACTGCAATACACCTTTTATTAAGACAGCAGTCACTGAACGTGTTTTACCTCTGTCCTCCATGAATTTGTAAAGCTGCTGGAGGAAATTCTCTCTCTCCTCTGGGAAGGGTTCCACCTCCTCCTGGACATTGGAAAATAAATTAATTCAATAAAAGTGAGTGACTTGAGAGAAAGAGTAGAACAGACTTTTTGAATCAACTTATGTCCCACTTCAGATGAGAGTTTTCAGGAGGGCACAACTACCAGAAAAAATAGACAGCCATTAATTGCTTTATATTATGCAACATTTCACAATTTTCTCCAGTCAGTATTGATTTTGAATAAAGGATACATCATTAACAATACGTCACAGCTAGAGAAATTATAAAAAACATATAAACATGCCTTCATTGCTCTACAGGAAATTCAGTGGCTCTATCAATTGGGGATGCACACCAGAGGGCCACGCTTTCCAAGGGATAGATACAGTGGATGTAAAAAGTCTACAAACCCCTATTAAAATGGGAGGGTCTTGTGATGTTAAAAATAAATTAATAATAAATTATCATCATCACCACCACCACAATTTCTCCCTTTAATGTGATAGAGCAACCAAATCAATAAAGTCATTCTGATTCACCCCAAATAAAGATCAGCTGCTTATCAAGGATTTTTTTTTTTTTTACATATTCCTTCAGTTTTGACAACTGAAGCCATTGTCCATAAAGAGCTTATAAGGCATTTATAAGATCTCATGGTCAAAATCACCCTATCCATACTATGTGCCAAAACATGTTAGGGTCTGATGAGATCAAAATAGAACTTTTTGGGCATAATGATGAAAGATATGTTTGATGCAAAAACAAGGCAGTTTATCACCAAAAGAACACTACAATGCTATGGGGCTGCTTCTCTTCAACTGGGACTAGGGCTCTGGTCAAGATAGAGGGAATGATGAATAGCTCCAAATACCAATCTATTTTGGCACAAAAATGGCAGACCTCTGTTAGACAGCTGAAGAAAAATTTCAATTTCCAGCATGACAATGACCAAAAGTATAGATCCAATTCAACAAAGGAATGGCTTCAAAAGATGACATCAATGCTTTAGAATGGCCCAATAAGAGACCAGATCTAAATTCTATTGAAAACCTGTGGAATGACTTGAAGCAGGCTGTGCACAGATGTCGTCTTCACAATTTGATAGATCTGGAGCATTTTTGCAAGGAAGAGTGGAATAAAATGGCCAAATCAAGATGTACAAAGTTGGTACACTCTTACCCAAAAAGACTTGGTGCTGTATTGCAAAGAAAAGATGTTTTAAGTCTCAGTGCAGGGGCATGCACACTTGTGCAACTGGATTATTGCAAGTTTTTTCTTTAAAATTTTTCATAACATGTTTTATTTGTTTTCTACTTGATTTTGGTTGGTTGCTATATTACCTGAAAAATCATGTCAAATATTTTGAGTTATCTTTTGTTAATTTTTATTTGACAAAAGCCTGCAATATTAAACAGATGTGTAGACTTTTTACATCCCCCTAATGATGGCTTGCTTCACTGGCAGTGACAACCCTATGAACTTCATCATGAAAGTTGACAAGAGATTCTAAATGCAAATCCAGTGTTGCCAGGAGTCACCAGAAATCACTACTGGCTCTCTTAAATGTCACGAGATTGTCACACAATACATAACGTCTAATATGCATACATCAAATTGAACTCATGAAAAGCTAAAAAAGAGCCCTTCGTTAATGAGTACCAAAAGAAGAGCCAGGCTGAGGTTTGCTAAAGATCATAAGGATTGGACCGTAGAGGACTGGAGTAAAGTCGTCATCTCTGATGACTCCAATTTTCAGCCTTTCCCATCACCTGCTCATCTATTGGTTTGACAGGAGACCTGGAGAGGCCTACAAGCCACAATGTCTTGCACCCATTGTGAAATTTGGTGGCGGACTGGTGATGATCTAGGGGTGCTTCCGCAAGGCTGGAATGGGGAAGATTTTTGTTTGTGAAAGACACATGAATCAAGCCATGTACACAAGGTTATCCTGGAAGAAAACTTGCTTCCTTCTGCTCTGACAACGTTCCCTAACTCTGAGGGTTTTCCATCAGGACAATGCTCTGTGCCACACAGACAGGTTAATCAAGGTGTGGATGGAGGAGCACAAAATCAAGACCCTGTCATGGCCAGCCCAATCTCCAGACCTCAACCCCACTGACAACCTCTGGATTGTGATCAAGAGGAAGCTGGATGGTCACAAGCCATCAAACAAAGCCGAGCTGATTGAATTTTTGCGCCAGGAATGGAATAAAGTCATCCAAAAGCAACATAAAAGACTGGTGGAGAGCATGCAAAGATGCATGTAAACTGTGATTAAATGTCAGGGATATTTCACCAAATATTTATTTCTGAACTCATCCTAAGTTCAAACATTAGTATTGTGCTGTGTAAAATTGAACATCATCTTGATTTCTCTGTATTATTCAAGGTCTGAAAACCCTTCATCTTTTTTGCTATTTTGATCCGTTGTCATTTTCTGCAGTTAAATGCTCCAAGTGAGATTTTTATGTGGAATTTTGGGGGAAAGTTTATGGAATAAAATAAAAATGTTCATGTTCCTCAAACACATACCTACAGATATTAAAACCAGAGAAACTGATCATTTTGCAGTGGTCTCTTAATTTTTGCCAGAGCTGCATGCATGTATGTACACACACGTTTAATTGTTTGTTTGTTTGTTTGAGAGTGTGCATTTATATACCATCAAGGACCAAATGTCCCCCTTTGACAATTTTGACCTTGTGAGGACATTTGGATGGTCCCCACAAGGAAAGTAGTTGTCATTTAAAAAAAAAAAAAAAAGGCAAAAGTTTTATTACTAAGTTTAAGGTTAGGTTTAGGTGAAGACATAGCATTAATAATCATGTCAATGGAAGGTCTTCAGAAAGATAGTAAGACAGATGTGTGTATGTCATGTGTGGGTATACATGTTCACTACAACCCCGCTATAACGAATTATTTTACTACGAACTTTCACATGTAATGAACTAAGTTTGCATGCAGCGCACGCCCAGCGCCATTGGAACTAATTACCATGCACCTGTTCCAGATTAGAGTGCAATCACAGCGCATGCTTATAAGGACTCTCTAAACACACAGACTTGGCAAAGTATACGTGCTGTAGTTAGTGTCTCATATTAACAAGCCTTGTATCTGTGTATTGCCTTTCTGGTTTTGGCTTTGTTTTGTGTATTTGGACTCTGCCTTGCATCTTTGCCTCTGCCATTCTGTTTGTTTTTTGCTTGAATAAAGCCTGTTTCACAACCCTGGCTTTGTCTTACATTTTTGAACTGCATGCCTGCCTGTTTGTGAATAAACACTCTTCCTGCAATTACATCTGTCATTTGCCTGCTTACATGACACACTGAGCCATGCATTCCTCTACCCACCAGAGATGAGCAATAAGAAATCAAGTCTGCAGTCAAGTTAACAATACGTGTTACAGCCATAAAACAAAGGCTTCAGTAGCCTAGATTAGGTGTCAATCACTAACAATTATCGAGAACTGTGATCAAATGATCAGTAAAAGAACGAAATGACTGCTGATACCGTAAACTTAACACCTCGTTAAAGCATACTGACAGCGTTTTTATACCCCCCTAGCCCCGTGGCACAACATAAATGACATCAGTCGTGATTTGCAACACATGAATGAACTGAATGGTAAAGATTTCAAAAACATTGCAAGTCAGTAGGTGGATACTGACAACGATACACCAGTAACCGCCTCCATTTCCATTACAGGCAAAGAAATCACCTCCTCTGTTCAGGATCCTTTAACTCAGTCCATGAACTGTGATAGGGACTCGGAAGGAGAAATTCGTGATAAGGAGAATGTACCTAAAATTTCATATATAATGTGATTTGTGTGTGTGTGTGTGTGTGTGTGTGTGTGTGTGTGTGTGTGTGTGTGTGTGTGTGTGTGCATGCTTGTGACAAGTGGGTCCATTTCAGTATTACTACCTTTTCAGTATAATGAACTATTTGGACATCCCCAATGGTGTTAGTTATAGCAGGGTTTCAGTGTACTATGTCTGTGTCTTTGGTTATTTGGATATTCTTACCTCTTCTTCCTCACTGCTGCCACCATCCTCTGGCACCTCCTCTTCCTCCTCATCGTTTTCTTCACTGCTGGAACTTTCGTCCTTGACCTCAGTCTTCCATGCACAAGGCACAGTACCATTGCACTGGAAATCCCATGCCGCATTCAGCGCTAATTAAACCAATGCACGCATGTACATGATTAATGGATCAGTGAAGGCCACCAAGTCATCATGTAGGCCATGCTATTTCAGAGACTGTCCATATCAGCAATACCATACTGAACAAAAACAAATACATCAACACTGAACACAGTTATAAACAACCTGACTAATCAACTGCAACCTAGATTCATAACCGAGTATGGTTTGCACCATTAAATATTTATACCAGGTTGGCTCACTGTGATGCAGTTTTTCCTGTCTGAAAGTAAATATCAGGTTCCCTCATGAAATGGACAAACATGCATAACTGATTAGCAAGCCAGCAGTGATGGTAGCAGGGACGGTAGCAGAGACAGTAGTATCCAAACACAAGGGCATTTATTTATATAAAATATTGACAGATGGTTTGTTATGTGTATTGCTTTTTACAATAAAACCAAAAATGCTATTTAGACATAAAACAAAGAATAATATTCTAAATGTCATAACACTGCGTGGTGGAATGAATAGTCACCTGTTAGGACATTTTCTGAGCACACAAATGCTAAAACTACTGTATACTGTAAATGCATCGGATTGTTCTATGATGGGATAAAACATTTCTATGTTTGAAATGGGAAAAGTCATAAATTTTCAAAATTCCTCCTCTTACTGGGCTTTGTATGCACATCAAGATTTCATCAGCTTCAAACAAAATTAAGCTTCACACAGGCCTTAACCCCACTAATATGCTATGTGGGATCTTAAGAGAGCTGTGCATAAGTCAATGTCCTCATTGTTATTTAGGCCCTGATGAATAAAAACATCGAATTGAACAAGGGTATGCTTTCTTTTTCCCCCATGACTGTATGAATATTTTGTCTAATAATTGTGGTTGATATGGTTTATAGTTTAAAGAGGATAACTAAATTCTGTAGTCTCTACATAGTACAAAATGTCAAAAATATCATTATGCAAAGGGTTTTCCCAGGCCACCATACATTTGCCTTCCCAGTATCGTTTTTTTTGTCAGACCTGTGAAAAACACTGCCAGCACACTGAAGCACTACAAAGCCCTTTTTTCAAGTAGTTGGTTCTGGTGCCATTTTGGACATTTTTATCATGCTCTGAAAAAGGTAGCTCTACACTGTCATACAAGCACACTGATTAGGAGCTACATTACTAATTTTATTGACTGCGTTATTAGCAGCTTATTCTTTGAAATTAACAGCGAAAAGCAATAGCTGCTGTTCCATGCCTCAGAAAAAACCCTCTATGATACAACTGTTCTCTTTTCACATCAGTGGGAATTAGAATCCAGCTCTGAAAACATTCACCATTTCTCTGAATTCACTCACTAGCACTATGTCAGTGGAAAGGGTAACTGTGTGAACAATGTAAATACACACCTGGCTTGAGGCTGGCGTCTGCTTTTTGATCCATATCACCATCAAGTTCCTTTATGTCTTTCCGCAGAACCATGTGACTGAAAGGCCAAAAAAAAAAATTTTTACCACAATAAAGATTTTTTTTTTTCTCTGACAGACGGTCAACAGACCTCCATCCTGAAATAATCATGGCTCTGCTAGCCCTTCAGAGCAAACAGGAACAATTACTGAAAGTTAATAATGAACAGCTTTAATAATGCAAAAAGTTTATAATCGTGTCCTCATATAAACTTGAGGCCAGGGGTTTACAAACTGGGGGTCAGGTGTAGTCAACTGATTCACAAACAGGGTCACGAGTGAAACTTACAATATCCTTTTGTTTCATTTATTTACTTTATAAGTTAATATTAGAAATACTGAAGATAGATTTTGTGTGGTAATATTCTGAAATGTTACTGGGAGTCAAATTCAGACAAGCTGTGTTTAAATTAATACATGGCTATTTTAGTCTTTTTTATTATCCTGATGTTCTACTGCATTAATGTAGCTCAGCAACAAAAATGGACAGTTCCCCATCCATATACCTCAGCAAAATAAATGAACACTGCATCCACTATACCTTTAGTTTTTAGTCACTTATGTTGCACATAGGTACAGTCATGTGAAAAAATAACTACATCCCATGGAAACTGTACAACCCCAATTCCAAAGAAGTTGGGACACTGTGTAAACTGTGCAAAACAGAATGCGATAATTTGCAAAATCATTGAAGCCCTATATTTCATTGAAAATAGTACAAAGACAACATATTGAATGCTGAACCTGAGACATTTTTTTGTTTTTGGAAAAATATATGCTCATTTTGAATTTGATGTCAGCAACGTTTCAGAAAAGTTGGGACAGGGGCAACAAAAGACTGAAAAGTTGTGTAATGCTTAAAACAACAACAACAACAACAACAACAACCACCACACTAATTTGGTTCAAAATAACCATATATTAAAAAAAAAAAAAAACAATAACATTTCTCAGTTTCAACATTTGATATATTGTCTTTGTACTATTTTCAATGAAATATAGGGTTTCCCTGTCACCTCACAGCAAGAAGATCCTGGGTTCGAGCCCAGCGGCTGGCAAGGGCCTTTCTGTGTGGAGTTTGCATGTTCTCCCCCTGTCTGCATGGGTTTCCTCCGGGTGCTCCCGTTTCCCCCACAGTCCAAAGACATGCAGGTTAGGCTAATTGGTGGCTCAAAATTGACCGTAGGCGTGAATGAGCGTGTGAATGGCTGTTTGTCTCTGTGTCAGCCCTGCGATAACCTGGCGACTTGTCCAGGGTGTACCCTGCCTCTTGCCCATAGTCAGCTGGGATAGGCTCCAGCTTGCCTGCGACCCTGTAGAACAGGATAAGCAACTACAGATAATGGATGGATGGATATAGGGTTTCCATGATTTGCAAGTTATCACATTGTTTTTATGTAGTGTCCCAACTTTTTTGGAAATGGGGCTGTAGACTTCTTAATATATTTAAACAAGCAAACATTTCACCCTTTTAATACAGTGCCTACAGATAAAGTGATATACTTGAACAAAACAACAAGGGTATTGCCCTTTTAAACAAAAATAACTTCTTGTAGGCATTTTACATAATTGTCCACCAGTCTCTGACATTGGCTTACTGAAATTTTGACCACTCTTCCATGCAAAATTCCTCAAGTTGCAAGATGTGTGAGGGTTTTCTTGCATGTACTACCCTTTTCAAATCTCCCCACAACATTTAAATGGTGTTCAAATCTAGGCTTTGATTAGGCCATTCCATAACCCTCCATTTCTTCTTTTTGAACCACTCCTTGGTGGATTTGCTACCTCTGGTTCAACTTTTCAACAGATGGCCTCATATTATCTTCAAGCACTTTGATATGGTTCAGAATTCACAGCTGAATCAATGAATGCAAGCTTCCTAGTCCCTGAGGCAGTGAACCAACCTCAAACCATAACATTTCCACCACCATGCTTCACACAGTTGGTATGAGGTTCTTCTCTTGAAAAGCTGTCTTTGGTCTGCGCCACACAAGTGTACTCTTACAGTATTGTGGCCAAACAACTCTACCTTTGATTTGTCCGTGATGGAGATATCTGTTTGGCATGATTGAAAATGGTACAGGCTGTTCTGATTGCTATTTGTTTTGGCTAGTTAAATCCTTGAGATTTATCTTTGCTCGCACATCTGCTCTCTGCTTAATTAAGGTTATCCTGACCAGTGATGTAATGTTCCATCAACCATTTGCGTTACCTTGCCATACACAAATAACTTAGCTTCATCAATCACATGGCTACAACATATTCTTGAATGTGGATATATACTTATATTTATCCTACAACAAACTGAGAAACATAGGATTCCTACACATTTTCCATTTCAAAATTTCATACTTCATGGTACATTTTTCAGACCATATTTGACACCAGAGAACAAATAACTAGATGTTTATTATTTAAATAAATTATTTTAAAATCCAACTGTCAATATGTATGTTACATTGTGAGTATGTAAGCCTTATGTTGCCAAATAATTGCCAGAAGCAAGCAAGTAATTGCTAATATTATATTCTTTCATCAGGCCCAAAATTTCTAGTGGCACTGTACAGTACTGTAGCTCATACAATTCAGTTAAAACCAAACCCAGACAAGTTCAATGTACAGCATTTTATTCAAGCTGCAAAGCTAAAACAATGCAGTGTCATTCTGTTTTTGCCATCTAAACTGGAAAAACTAAACTGATACCTTCTACCTGTAACAGTAACAGGAGGGATGTTGATGTACAACTCATCAAAAGAAAAGGGAACACACGTCCACTGACTTTGCTTCATTGATGTTTAGAGTAAAACTGTTTACTGTAAACACTAACACACTGTTCAACAAAGAACTATAAATAAAGTCAAATAATAATAATTAACAATCATCTCATCTCATCTCATTATCTCTAGCCGCTTTATCCTTCTACAGGGTCGCAGGCAAGCTGGAGCCTATCCCAGCTGACTACGGGCGAAAGGCGGGGTACACCCTGGACAAGTTGCCAGGTCATCACAGGGCTGACACATAGACACAGACAACCATTCACACTCACATTCACACCTACGGTCAATTTAGAGTCACCAGTTAACCTAACCTGCATGTCTTTGGACTGTGGGGGAAACCGGAGCACCCGGAGGAAACCCACACGGACACGGGGAGAACATGCAAACTCCACACAGAAAGGCCCTCGCCGGCCCCGGGGCTCGAACCCAGGACCTTCTTGCTGTGAGGCGACAGCGCTAACCACTACACCACCGTGCCGCCATTAACAATCATACATTAAAATAATGCATTTTGAAAACTTAACATAGAACTGAGAAAATGTCAAATCATTGGCCATAAAAAGTTTAAAACACTCCTCCTTTGTGTTTTTATGTCTCACACACACACACACACACACACACACACACACACACACACACACACACACACGTCAACCCCCAGAGAATGAAAAGCGGGGGATATGCTCCTCTGGAAAAATTTTTTTGGGAAAAAACGGTGCATTCTCCTGTATTCTGAGTGCCATATTTGAAGAAAATTGATCAGGAAATCGGACTGACATACCATGTGCCAAAAACAGCTGAAGCGAGATCAGAAGAGCGAATCCTGATTATTCAGGATTCAGGATCAGTGAGTGTTCACTGATTATTTTGCAATGCGGTAGTTTTTAGAACTAAAATTGGTAGGTCAGTCAACCTTTTCTGCTTTGAGGCCCACTTATTCATACTTGTAACGAAAAGATCCCCAATTATTTTGGCTCATCTATTCTATTAGAATCTAATAATCTATTGTAAAGTGTATTAATGGGCTGCAACATCACTCCTTGTTACAGATGGGAGCCCAGGAATTAAATAAATGCAATAAAAACAAACTGTTTTTAATTGTAGGTATTGTATTTAAAACTGTATGGATGTGCCAGAAGCCAACATAAACCCATGCACGCAGGGCATTCTCAGTCAAAAGGGATTAATGATCCAAAAGTGGAGTCGGGTCCATTAACACAAGAACTTATTGCCATGTTTGTGTTCAGCAAACAAGCAAGTTATTAAAACCAAGCAGTACACACTCAAAAGAAGTGGATATAGAAACCACTCAATGGGATGGATCCTTACACGCTAACAAAGAAGGATTTTTCCTATGAGTTGGAAAAAGTATCCATCCGTTGAGTTCCCCGACATCTCAAACTACCTGGTGCTGCAGACATCATTCTACATGGACAAACAGATGAAAACCTGGAAGAGCATGGAGGCGTACAACTTTATATGTGGCTGGGTTAAAGATCTGGGGATCAAGACATGACAAGGTAGATGGCAGTAGACAGATCTAAGTGCAGGAAGAGAGTGTTTATTAGCAGGTGTGATGTTTACAAAAATGAAACCCAAACGAAAGCAAATCAGAATCATAAAGCAGAGCATTTAAACAGTGTTATAAATATGGCTTGAAACAAACGTGACTGTGATAATACTTCGTAAAGCCTCTGTGAAAACAGCGTCCATATCTGCGTGTGCTGATTGCGCTCAAATGAGTATCAGGTGTTTCCCATAACGACTGGGTCCCAAAAGCGTGCACAACGCGCTCCGTGAGCATGTGTAGCTGCTCGAGCTGCACCAGACTCAAGTGCGCAAAAGGTGTGACAGTCAAAGGTTCACCTGCTGTGTGACCACAACTTTTAGCTCATGTGTACATCGCCATGCATTGCCACCAAAATGCCTCATTTTCATCGATAACCCATCGCAAAGCATCACAAGCTGTAGTGTGACAATAGCTTAATGAGGTGGATGTGATGTCTGATGCAACCCAGCAACTGTACCCTACTATGAGTAAAAATTAGCTTCAACTTGGGGGGGGGGGGGGGGGGGGGGGGAGACAATTGCAGCCCACTAGATGGTGCTTTGCAGCTCAGTGGCTGAGAAACACTGCAGTAGGCGGTATTCACCTGTCAAAAGCAGTAGACTACCATGTGAATCGGTAGAGTTGGCATGTATGTAAGTAATGGAAACACAGAGGAAGCAAGTTGCATCCTGCTGCAAACACTGGCTGAGTGACAGACATCCATACTCACGCTCAAATATGAAGATAAAACATGGTAGTAAGACAGATATCAGGCCAAGAGGTCTTGTGCGAGTGCGCCTCACACAAATAAGTCAGGGCAACTATGTTCTCTCTCACATACACACAATATTTGCCATCATTCACACCTGGGGGCAGCCCCACGACACCAGCAAAACTTGCCAGCTCTCAGAAAACTTGCAGTTACCTATTCTTACTGTACATTTTTAGTGTTGTAATGTGCGTTGATGATGATTGTTTTTAGTTCTGCATTGGTACGACGTAGCCCAATGTGCTAACTTCAGATAGTTCACTGATGGCAGATGCCACAGAAATCACCTCCAACATATCGCGCGCATGTCTTGCCTTGCTTAAATTCAATGACTTCAAACTCACGCTGGTTTGAACATTCTGGCTTAATATTATATTTTAGAAAACAAAGTAGGGGCAACTGTGATGGCCTGGCGACTTGTCCAGGGTGTACCCCGCCTTTCGCCCGTAGTCAGCTGGGATAGGCTCCAGCTTGCCTGCGACCCTGTAGAAGGATAAAGCGGCTAGAGATAATGAGATGAGATGAGATGAAAGTAGGGGCAATAGTCTGGAAACAGAAATATTTTTCCATACTATTTTCCATTCTTATCCAGACCTGGAAATTACTAAAATCAAATTCCATACTTTTCAATACTGTGTAGGAACCCTGAAGGGACAACTAGTTATCCTTTTTAGCATTCTCAAAATAAGTGTTTGCCAATAATTTCAGTGCAATTAAGATTCGGCAAGGTTGCCCACATGCTGTGTCGAATTCCAGTTGGAAATATAATTATAATGTAAACACATGAACTCCACCACAAATATTTTAATTACTACTTGGGAACTCGCATTGTTCTATGAGCCCTGGCCTTGCTAGTTTGGTGTGTGTCACTAGTGTGTGAAACCACTGTGTCCTCCAATATGAATAGTAAGTTCTTTATTTTCTTTCAGTAATGCAAAATAAACTTCTGATACAAAAATAAAAGCAAAGTTTTTTCACACTGTCCATTTTGCCCTAACCAAGACCACTTGAACACATAGCATGTCATAATTACTACCTCAAGCTCATACGTATAAACTTCTACAACAACTTGAAAGCAGTCACAGTCCCACTGCTTATACAGAATGTAACGGACACAATCACATTCATTGATTTCTAAAGGTGATTAAATACTGACAATTATTTAAAAAAACAAACAAAACAAAAAACAAAACAAAAAAAACACAAATGCTACTCACAACTTCCCATCCTTGAAGGAGCGGACAAACACACAGTCTTTTTTCATCATGACATCCTCATGACAATCTGGAGAGATAACCTTTAATGATAGAAAAGAACAGAAAGAACCTATGAGGAAAGAGATGAAAAGAAGAGGGGACAGAATTCAAAATTCTCTGAAATTCTCTGGGAATAAGAAGTGTTTAATTATCCATATTTTCATTTTCACTTTTGTGAGCATCTCAGAAATAGCCCAAAATTTCAAAAGGTCAGTTAATGAACTTTACAAAAGAAAAACACAACCTGCTAGAATTGTTCAGAGGAACATACAAGGCAACTCTTAATAAAGGTATTATATCAGCTACATATAACTGCTTGTTAGGACTCAATACACGCTCCACATCATATATCAAAGCAAAATGGGAAACCGAATCAGGGACTGAAATAACAGATGAAGAATGGGAAAAAATATGGAAATTTCAATGGAAATGCACCAGTTCAATGAACTGGAGGGAATTTAACTGGAAAAACTTAATCAGATATTTTATAACACCACATCAGAAATGCAAATTCAGTGACATTATCCCTGTTTGCTGGAGACAATGTGGCCATCAATGTGCAAACCACCACCATGTTTTCTGGGACTGCCCCAACATAAAAGCTTTTTGGTCTGAGATACATAAGGCCCTACAGGACATCTTTGAAGAAGATATTGCACTGGACTTTAAGACTTTGTACCTTGGATACGTTCCCGAAAACTGGCTGAAAGTGGACAAATATCTTATTAACATTCTATTGGTGGCCAGTAAAAAAGCCATCACCAGGAACTGGCTACAACCACACAGCCCAACAATTACTACATGGAGAGATATTGTGGTGGAAATTTACAAGATGGAAGGAATAATAGCACATGTTAACCAAAAAACTGAGGGTTTTTTGGACAGATGGTTGAAGTGGTTTTATTTTGTCCCTGCCAAATGGCCAAATGAATCCTTACTATAAGTGTGTATATTACGTATCCTTTTGTAAGGACATGTATGTGGAAGACTACTCCCTGTCTGTAAATAGTTGTTGTTACTGTTGTCATTTTTTTGTCCCCCCATTTCCTGTCTCTCTTTTTTTTTTCTTTCTTGTCTTCATGTACCCACCACCCTTTACCTTGAAAAATAATAAAATATAAATAAAAAAAAAAAAAAGAACTTTACAAAAAGCCTTTACATAAATAAGTAAAATGAACGAATATGTCAAATGATGATACAATGTGTTGACGCTCCAGTGATGCTTGGAGGTTCAGGTGCTGGATTTTGTGGGTCTTTGTTATGTAGGAGGCTTCCAATATTTCATTTTGAAACTGCCCCAATAATCAATAAACTGTGCAATCCTGAAACAGAGTTTATATTTGTCCCTCTCATCATGGTGTACTGGCAAATGTTTGACTGTTCCAGGCCCTTAAAACTTGAAATCAAATCGATAAATAGATTTTGATTTTATATATACACAGTACCAGTCAAAAGTTTGGAAACAGCTTCAAATTCGATGTTTTTATTTTTAATTTTTTTTTCCTATATTGTAAATTAATACTGAAGTCATCCAGACTATGCAGCAACACATAAGGAATCATTTAGTAAACTTTAAAATGTTAATCAAACCAAAATACATGTTTTAGAGTTTAGATTCTTCAAAGTAGGCACCTTTTGCTTTGATTACAGTTTTTCACACTCTTGACATTCTCTCAATCAGCTTCATGAGGTAATCACTCGAAATGGTTTTCCAACAGTCTTGAAGGAGTTCCCAGAGGTGCTGAGCACTCGTTGGCTGCTTTGCCTTCACTCTGCAGTCAAACTCATCCCAAACCATCTCAATTGGGTTTAGATCAGGTGATTGTGGAGGCCACATCATCTGACGAAGCACTCCATCACCCTCTTTCTTGGACAAATAGCCCTTACATAGCCTAGAGGTGTGTTTTGGGTCATTGTCCTGTTGAAAGACAAATGATGGGCCCACTAAGCGCAAACCAGATGGGATGGCATGTCGCTGCAGAATGCTGTGGTAGCCATGCTGGTTAAGTGTGCCTTCGATTTTGAATAAATCGCCAACAGTGTCACCAGCAAAGCATCCCCATACCATCACACTTCCTCCTCCATACTTCACTGTGGGAACCACACATGTAGGAACCATCCGCTCACCTTTTCTGCATCTTACAAAAAGACATGGCGATTGGAACCAAAAATCTCAAATTTGGACTCATCAGACCAAAGGACAGATTTCCACTGGTCTAATGTCCATTCCTTGTGTCCCTTGGCCCAAGCTATTCTCTTCCTCTTGTTGTTCTTCCTTAGAAGTGGCTTCTTTGCAGCAATTCGACCATAAAGTCCAGATTCACGCAGTCTTCTCTGAACAGTTGATGTTGAGATGTGTGTGCTACTTGAACTCTGAAGCATTTAGGTGGGCTCTTATCTGGGGTGCTGTTAACTTGCGGTTTCTGAGGCTGGTAACTCTGATTAACTTATCCTGTGCAACAGAGGTAACCTTAGGTCTTCCTTTCCTGGGGCGGTCCTGATGAGAGCCAGTTTCATCATAACATTTGATGGTCTTTGTGACTGCACCTGGGGATACTTTCAAAGTTCTTGAAATTTTTTGGACTGACTGACCTTCATTTCTTAAAGTAATGATGGACTGTCATATTTCTTTACTTAGTTGAGTAGTTCTTGGCATAATATGGATTAGAACAGTACTCAAATAGGGTCATTCACTGTATACCAACTCTACCTCTTCACAACACAACTGATGGTCTCGAACACATTAAGAGGTCAAGAAATTAACTCTTGACAAGGCACAGCTGGAAACTGAAAGCCATTCCAGGTGACTACCTCATAAAGCTGACTGACAAAATGCCAAGATGTGCAAAGCTGTCATCTAAACAAAAGGTGCCTACTTTGAAGAATCTAAAATATAAAACATATTCTGGTTTGATTAACACTTTTTTGTTTACCACATAATTCCATATATATTTCTTCATAATGTCAATGACTTTAGTATTAATCTACAATTCAGAAAATTTTAAAATAATTAAAAACCACACACACACACGTAAATGAGTACACTCCCTTTGAAAAGTAACATTTTAAACAATATCTCAATGAACACAAACAATTTCCAAAATGTTGACAAGACAAAAGTTTAATATAACATCTGTAACTTATAACGGGAAAAAGTAAGGTTAATAATATAACTTAGATTACACATTTTTCAGTTTTACTCAAATTAGGGTGGTGCAAAAATGAGTACACCCCACAACAGAAACTACTACATCTAGTACTTTGTATGGCCTCCGTGATTTTTAATGACAGCACCAAGTCTTCTAGGCATGGAATGAACAAGTTGGAGACATTTTGCAACATCAATCTTTTTCCATTCTTCAACAATGACCTCTTTTAGTGACTGGATGCTGGATGGAGAGTGATGCTCAACTTGTCTCTTCAGAATTCTCCAAAGAAAATAATTTCTTTATACCACAAAGGTGAAGGCTACAAGAAGATCAGCAAAGCTTTACTTATCAGTCAGAATACTGTAGCAAAAGTGATACAAAAATTTAAGAAAGATGGAACTGCAACCATCTCACAGAGACGTCTAGGTCGTCCACGGAAGTTAACACCTCGACAGGAGCGTCTTCTGATGAGAAGGGTTGAAGAAAATCGGCATGCAAGTTCACTGCACTTATCTAAAGAAGTAGAAAGCCAAACTGGGGTGACTATTTCCCGTGACACAATACGGCGTACACTGCAGAGGAATGGCATGCATGGATGCCGTCCACGAAAGAAGCCGCTCCTAAAGCCCAGGCACAAAAAAAGCCCGCCGAGAGTTTGCCAGGGCCCATGCTGACAAAGATGAAGACTACTGGGACTCTATACTCTGGAGTGATGAGACCAAGATAAATGTTTTTAGAACTGATGGCTTCAAAACTGTATGGCATCGCAAAGGTGAGGAATACAAAGAAAAATGCATGGTGCCTACAGTGAAACATGGTGGTGGCAGTGTCCTTATGTGCGACTGCATGAGTGCTGCTGGTGTCGGGGAGCTGCATTTCATTGATGGCATCATGAATTCACAGATGCATTGCTCTATACTGAAAGAGAAGATGCTACCATCACTCCGTGCCCTTGGTCGTCGTGCACTTTTCCAACATGACTAAACACACATCTAAGGCCACTGTTGGATTTCTGAAGAACAGGGTGAAAGTGATTCAGTGGCCAAGTACGTCTCCTGATCTGAACCCAATCGAACACCTATGGGGAATTCTGAAGAGACAAGTTGAGCATCACTCTCCATACAGCATCCAGTCACTAAAAGAGGTCATCGTTTAAGAATGGAAAAAGACTGATGTTGCAAAATGTCTCCAACTTGTTCATTCCATGCCTAGAAGACTTGGTGCTGTCATTAAAAATCATGGAGGCCATACAAAGTACTAGATGTAGTTTTTGTTGTGGGGTGTACTCATTTTTGCACCACCCTAATTTGAGTAAAACTGAAAAATGTGTAATCGAAGTTATATTATTAACCTTACTTTTTCCCGTTATAAGTTAAACAGATATTATATTAAAATTTGTCTCGTCAACATTTTGGAAATTGTTTGTGTTCATTGAGATATTGTTTAAAATGTTACTTTTCAAAGGGGGTGTACTCATTTACACTGAGCACTGTAATATATATATATTCATATTCACAAGACAGAGGATATTCAAAATCCTCCTGGTTGCACCAGTCATGGAAACACTCTTTACACAGCTAACAATTTTTATCTGAAAAGTTCTGTTTAATATTTGTGTATTACACTGAACATTTACCACTAATAATAAATAATATAATAATACAGTCCCCTCTAAACGTATTGGAATAATGAAGCCAGTGCTTTTGTTTTTGCTATACATTTGGGTTCGAGATCAAAAAATGAATGAGACAACAGATAAGAATATATGTATATATCAGAGTTTCCAATCGGGATTTTTGGTGCTGGTCTTGGTGTCTGAAAACAATGCAGTTTACTGGATAAATTATTATAATTTGAGTTATATGTTAATTAGTACTGCTGCTAGAAAATGCTGAAATTTTGGAATATATAAGAATGACACTATGTAAAATTATGATTGTAACTAACAGCAAAGAACAAGAAAACTTTCCAGTAATGAAAAATATTACTTTATGACATGGCTGCTACGAACATTTTGTTTATTTTTGTTTTAACTTGATTGAAATGTATTTCAAGAAGCTCCGAAACATTATGGTACCCTGCAACGCACATGTTCTCAAATGTATGACATTTCTGCTTCTTTGCAGCTGGACCAGGATGTCTCCATCATCTCAACATGTTCCTCACTGTCTCGATTAGGCTGACCTGACCGGAATCGCTTACTTTCAGCAAGAAACTTAAGTGCTCACTGTTTTGGCAGTATAAGGCTTATGCTGCCATTATTAGGGGTCCAAGCAAATTCGCTGCAGGAACCCTATTGCTTTAGTCCTGATTATTAGGGGTCCAATGAGAGAAACTGCTGGAAACCTATTATTTTGTTCTCTTTTTTTTAAAATTATTATTAATTTAAGTAGATTGTATATGACTGGGTGACAAGTATTTATTTCTGTAACTGAATAATATATCTGCATTTTTTTTTTTTGTGTACGCAACCAGAAAGTTCTGCCTATAAGACCAACCAGAGAATCCATCACTCAAACAAATCCTTGTGAGCAGCGGCATTAGCAATATTTAGATGTATACTTTGTTAGTAGTCTAATTTTCTCAGATAAAAATAGATATTAAAGTGAATTAGGAACCATTAAATACAATTACATGAATTCAATTTTAATTCCTGTCTCATTTTTTGAAAATGACCACTGTAGCTGTGATTTGCTAGAAAACAATGGTTCCACAGCAGTGGCTATATGAATCAGAGGCTAGTATTAGGTAATGATCCCTGTGGCAGCCATCAGTGGCAGCATGCTTAAACAGCTATATCTACACTGCTACTTCTTTTTCCCCCTTCAACATACCGTCTACATTCATTTAAAGAGATATGCATTATGGTGTAGAAAGGATCTTTACTTACACTTACTTTTTAAAATTTTATATATATATATATATATATATATATATATATATATATATATATATATATATATATATAAAATTATCTCTAGCCGCTTTATCCTTCTACAGGGTCGCAGGCAAACTGGAGCCTATCCCAGCTGACTACGGGCGAAAGGCAGGGTACACCCTGGACAAGTCGCCAGGTCATCACAGGGCTGACACATACACACAGACAACCATTCACACTCACATTCACACTTACGGTCAATTTGGAGTCACCAGTTAACCTAACCTGCATGTCTTTGGACTGTGGGGGAAACCGGAGCACCCGGAGGAAACCCACGCGGACACGGGGAGAACATGCAAACTCCGCACAGAAAGGCCCTCGCTGGCCACAGGGCTCGAACCCGGACCTTCTTGCTGTGAGGCGACAGCGCTAACCACTACACCACCGTGCCGCCCATATATATATTTATTTACTTTTATATTTTTACTGGAATGATGTGTCCAGCAGGCTCTGAATTTGCTGGTCACATACCAGAATTTACCAGCTAATAGAAACCCTGATTTTATATATACACACACTCACCATCCACTTTAATGGGAACACCTGTACATTTATGCAGTTATCTAAATCAGCCAAGCACTTTGCAACAGCACAGTTCATAAAATCATTCAGATACAGGTCAAGGGTTTCAGCTAATCTTATTCCTCTGGACTCTCCAGCAACACGCTTTAACAGCACTACTGTTCAATAATGCTAACCTCCATCATCATGAAATACTTCAAATGATTGGTCATGTCATACAAAAAAAAAAAAAAGAAGTCGTCTTCATTCCATCCATTTTAGATTCTCATCAGTATGTGTGTATTGGCACAATCACTCCACTGAGGATTCATCTCCTCTGCACTTCACCTATCTTTAGCCCCTTTTACATAGCCTGGTCAAGGCTAGAATCCTATGAATTGTGCAAATGTGCAATGGGTGTGTGTGTGTGTGGGGGGGGGGGTCATGTTAGTCCACCTCTGAGCCAGAACAATTAGTAGCAACACAGATGGAATCGACATCTGTGTAAAAGGGGCAGCTGACACAGCAGGACAGGATGTTTTTGACATTGATGTTCTTCTTTCCGTGATCAGCACAAATTCAAACGTTTCCGTCTACGGTTTGTGCACCTTTCTTTCTCAAATTGCTTCCTAGTTCTCTTCACTTTCTCCTCAAACATATTTCTGATCACACAAACATGTTACTTGCATGAGTCTCTCCACTCCTCTCTTCCTCATTACCGCTCTCTCTCCTCTCTGTTTGTAAGTGCAGTTTTCTGTGACTGTTTCCTGAAGAGCAGGCTCCGCTAAAGGACACAAACAAGTTATAATATATATTGAATCTGTTACTTCCCTTAAACATGAATTATCTAATGGAAGTGATTACATGTTGCACATGATGTTCAGCAATTTTGCTTGCATTTGAAGAGTAGTATAAATGTGCACATCTTACAAAAGCACCTCAACACTTAGCTCATCTGCCGTTGTTTTGATAGTAGTGCAGAGGTATGCTCAGGCAGGGTTTCCCCTAGAAAAACTGGAAAGAGTAGTGGCCCCCGAAGCGCAGCGACGTGCAAAGAACATGTCGCCTATGGCGGCATGTAAGCTAGTGGGGGTCTAGGGGCATGTTTCCCCCGGAAAATTTTGAAATATAAAGGGTTAATTTCATGGCTTCTGGTAACATCTAGAACTGACTTACCAGTTCAACATGGGGAAAAGGTTATAGTTTACTTATAATTTTACTGAATCCCCACCCTAAAAACAGAAAAAAGTCAATACAATACCCATTTGCATCTCACAAGCAGTGTACTGTTCCAAAGAAAACTGCAGTTTATTTCACATCAAACAAAGTGAATGATGATGCAACATAGCATGAGTTGTTCAAAATACTGATCATTAAATTTTGGCAAGAGTGTGGATGACTAAATGCCTAATAAAACTGAAGTGAACAATAAACAAACAATGATAAAATGGGGGAACCCCCCCAACACCTCAGATGATCTGGCATTTGGCAAATTTTGGTCAGCAACATGCAGTGAACTGGCCGTCATGGTCTCACAACTATGGTCTGCCACTGTTGCAGAGTTGTTTACCACAGTTTTCTTTGTGAAAATCTCCATAATTAAGATGCAACCCAGTAGTGTTTTGCTCACTTGTACCCAGCTTGAAGGCTCTGCCATTTTTGCACAAGTTACCTATGAATATTAATTGTGCATCGCTTGTCCAATCAACATGGGATACCACACACACTCAGCCAATCAGCATGGAATACCCTTCTCTGGCATCAGCTGTGAACTTAGGTCAAGTTCAGGGCCATGGGCTTGCATGGACTGTATTGATTAAAACACATGCATGTTGAATCTAGCTTTATACTGTAGGCAGGATGGTGCTAGGATTTTTCTTTCTGGGTCCTGGGACCCACATGACTGGCTAAATTGGGGTCCCTGGCATTTTTTGTGGGTCCCAAAAAGAATTAATTATTAAAAAATAAATAAATAAATAAATAAATAAATAAATAAAAATTCCCCACTCACCCCTGCTTCGGGCGGTATTTTTTCCCCTCAAGCTTTACCAGAGGCCTGGGAGTTTGAGGGTCCTACACACCATCTTAGCTGTTCTGAGGACTATGCTTTTCTGGACAGAGATCTTGGATATTGTTCCTGGGATCTATTGAAGCTACTCCCGCAGTTTGGGGGTCACTGCACTGGGGGCTCCTATCAACACAGGGACCACTGTTGTCTTCATCCTTCATCTTTTCTAGCTCTTCTTTCAGCCCTTGATACTTCTTGAGCTTCTCAAGTTCCTTTTCCTGATGTTATTGTCACTTGGTATTGCCACATCCATCACCACAGCCTTGTTCTCCCGTTTGTCCACCACTTTCCCTCTCCTTGTTACCATCCGGGCACACTTATTTAGTCCGAATAACATTCGGATGTCGTTGCTGTAGATCTTGGTGGTGTGGGTCAGTGAGTCGATGTCTCGCTCAGACCTGCCATACAGCATAATATCCATGTAGAGGTGGCGGCTGATGGTTGCTCCATTTCACAGTCTGTATCCATAGCCACTCTTGATGATGATATGGCTGAGGGGGTTTAGTCCTATGCCGAACAGTAGCGGGGACAGGGCATCTCCTTGGTATATGCTGCACTTGATGGTGACCCATGTTATTGGCTTGAAGTTGGCCTCTAGGGTTGTTTTCCACAGCCTCATTGGGTTCTTGATTAAGGTTCTGAGAGTCCTGTTGATGTTGTACCAGTTTCAAGGATTCCAGGATCCATGTGTGGGGCATCGAGCCATAAGATTTCCTGTAGTCAATCCAGGCAGTACACATTGGTATGTCTGGTTCTGCAGTCTTGAACTACTGCACTGTCTACCAGTAGCTGAGGTTTTGCTCCTCTGGGGTTCCTACCAATTCCTTTCTGGGCCTCGCTCATGTATTGAGTCATGTGCCTACTCATCCTATCCACTATGATGCCTGACAGGAGCTTCCATGTTGTGCAGAGGCAGGTTATTGGGCAGTAGCTGGATGGGACTGCTCCCTTCTGTGGGTCCTTCAGAATCGGGCCTCTCTGATCTTGTCAGCCATTCTGGGTGAGTCCCATCCATAAGCAGCTGGTTCATCTGTGCTGCCAAGCGCTCAAGTAGTGAGGTTAGCTTATTTAGCCAGTAGGCATGAACCATATTCGGGCCTGGTGCTGTCCAGTTCTTCACTTTCGAGATTCTTACTTGGATGTCTGCCACAGTGATGGTTACTGGGTCTTGTTCAGGGAGCTTGCTGTATTTGGCTCTCAGGTCTATTAGCCACTGAGCACTGTTATGGGATTTTTCCTTCTCTTATATCCCTTTCCAGTATTGTTCAGTCTCCTGTCTTGGTGGATCTGGAACCATGTTATTAACCTGCCACTGGGTGTACACCTTTGATGGTTGAGTGGAGAACATCCTATTTATTCTCCTGGCTTCAGCTTTGCTTGTGTACCTCCTTAGACGGGTAGCCAGGGCTGTGAGCCTTTGTTTCACAGTCTCTAGGGCCTCAGGTATGGACAGCTTACTGTATTTCTTAGGTAGCCCCTTACTTGTCATACCTTTCTGGAGTTCTGACAGCTGGCTAACTTCTCTCCAGGTCACCTTGATCTTAGCCTCTAACCTTCTCTTCCATGGTGGATACGGCACCTTATGGTTAGTGTCCATCTTATAGCCAAGCATTTCCAGGATCACTGTTGCTGTGATGTATATCGGCTTGTTGGTCTCAGTGATGGTTGTAGTAGGGATCGTTCGTACTGCTGCTTTCACATCTTCTAGGAGATTTTCAGGAGGTACTTCACACAGTCTTGGTAGTCGGGCACAGTGGTTCAAGGTGTTCAGCTTTGTCAGCTGCTCATGCATTAAGCTCTTGCTCACAAGGGTGTGTTGCTGGGGGGTTCCCAGTCTCAATCTCCGAGTGTGGGGATGAAGAAGTCCCTCTGACCTGGCATCCTGAGATAACGGATAGCCAATGAGGCACTATGCCTAGTCTTGCGAGAGTTTTAGCAGTCAAAGCGACATCCGTCAGTACCAGGTGAAGGATCTGGTCTTCCCTTGTTGGTTTGGTAACAATCTGCTTCAACCCAAGAGTGTTGGAGAACTCCAGCATGCATCAGCCAGCTGCATCTGTTGTATGAGTGCCAAGCCAGTCTTTGTGGTAGACGTTGAAGTCTTCAAGTAGGACCACCAATTAGGTGCCAAACTCAGGTCAGTTTAGGTAGGGGTGTTGGCACTAGGCAGTTGATATCACTGTTGCTGCTTGGTGGTCTGTAGACTGCAGCAATTAGTAGCATCTGAGTTTTAAGAGCCACCGAGAACCACATTAGTTTCAAGTCTGGGGGGGGGTGTCTAGGTCCTTGTCATGGAAGATAGCAATTCCTTCAAGACAGTAGGCAGCAATTCCACCGTATGATGAGTTAGGTCCATCTCTGTGGCAGCAAAGAGAATATCCAGGAATGGTCATGCATTCAGCTCCATCCTTCACTGTGGAGCCCAGGAAGAACTCGATGGCAACAACAATAGTTGGCTTAAGCTTGTGGCAAAAGTTAAACAGTTCACCTATGTTTGATCGAAGGCTTCAGATGTTCACCTCTAATATGCTCAGATCTGTTTCATGTAGTTGTTGGGCATTTGTTGGTCATTTCCGATTAAACCATCCTTCTGAGGCTTATCATTAGATTTCACAGCAAAAACAATTGCAGGGTAGGGGGACTGCTGACCCCATCACCACAGAGACATCTTTGGGAGAGCATTTTTATTACAGTTTACATGGACATCATTACCAGACAAACCAATCCCAACTTGGATGACCTGAACAAGCTACTCTTTGCTGACAATCAAGGTTTGTTGAACAAGGCTTAACAAGAGCTTCAGACATGTACAACAAGCTTAAATGCAACGCGTGAGGATCATGAGATGAAAATTTCAACTAACAAGTCAGAAGTCATGTCAATAAGTAGATCACCATCACCTCTGCTAATCATCAATGACATGACACTCAAGTCCAAGAATTTAAATATTTGGGCAGCATCTTTATGGAAAACTGGACAGGTAGATAGAAATACAAACACAAAAAGCAAACAAACAATGTTGTTAGCTACCAGCTGGCTTCCTTACTAAAACACCCTAACATTCCCATGAACATCAAGGCACAACTCAATGACCATCTTTCTACCAATTCTGACATACCAATGTCAAACATGGACACTGACAAAAGCATTAGAGAGAAAAATAACTTGTGAAATGAGATGTCTCCAAAAAGCAGTGAATAAGACCAAGTAAGACAGAATAAGGAATGATGAGATAAGGAAAATGGTGGGCACAACACCAGTCCTCATTCACATCCAGTGGCAAAGATTCAAGTGGTTTGGTCATCTCAACAGATTGTCAATCAACTACCCACAGCCTATAATATGAGCAGCTCAGAGACATGAGCCCAAGGACACTCTCCTAAACACTGGATTGATTGTGTGAGAGTGTCCCTCAGTATCTATCACCTGTCTACTGCTGAAGCCACATACCAAGCCCTTGACCGGCATCTCCATCTCCCCACGACACCACAGAGTACAAGTGGAAGACAAAGTAAAATACGTAAAGGCTATTTATAACATTTTTGCTTAGACAGTGGGACTGCCAGTGGGACTATCTGCTCACTCACTCAAGCATAGAAGCAGGACCCCTTGAACTACACACTCAGAATGAAATGCGCCATGACGTAGTTGCCCATTAACTATGCACACCTGCTTTCTGCTTTTTTCCTCCCACGTCTCCTTATTTAAACCCCGGTTTCTGTAAACAGATTTGGTCTTGCATTTGTTTTTATTTTCCATGCCGATGTGCATTGTGTTCCTCGTTGCTACTGTCGTGTTTTCATGCCATGTCTCTTTTGCTGTTGTTTTGACTATCCTGTGTAAATAACATTGCATTCATCTCCATGCCGCAACCATGATAAAACCATGAAGTGGAAATTTCACTTCATTTTTCATGAATTTCACAATTTCATTAAGTGGAAATTATGTGTGATGGTCTGGGCAATGTTCTGCAGGGGTACCTTGGGTTCTGGCATTAATGTGGATGTTAATTTGATAAGTACCACCTACCTAAACATTGCTGCAGACCACGTATACCCTTTCATGGCAATAGTAATCCCAAACAGAAGTGGCCTCTTTCAACAGGTTAATGCTCCCTGCCACATTGCAAAAATTGTTCAGGAATGGTTTAAGGAACATGACGAAGGTTTCAAGATGTTGACTGGGCCTCCAAATTAATCAGATCTCAATCCGATAGAGCATCTGTGGGATGTGCTGGACAAACAGGACTTAAAGGATCTGCTGCTCACATCTTGGTGCCAGATTTCACAGCACACCTTCAGAGGTCTTACGGAGTCTTGCAGAATACATGGCATCATGGACTCCATGAAATACCAGGACATTATAAATCAAAATCTGTTTGCCTTTGTCAGGAAACTAAACTGGTGTCATCATTGGATCTTCCAGCAGGACAATGTTCCACATCACAGGTCTAAATCAACAAAAAAATATGGCTAGCTGACCACATATTCAAGCTTCTTCCATGGCCATCTCGGTCCCCTGACCTGAACCCCATTGCAATTCTGTGGGGTAAGCTGAAGGAGTGTGTATCAGAGGGGGTCCTAGGACCCTGGACGATCTGGAGAGATTCAGTAAAGAGGAATGGTCTCAGATGCCCTGCTCTGTATTTGCCAACCTTCTAAAATATTATAGCAGAAGCCTCAGTGCTGTTTTACTGGCAAAGGGAGGTTGTACAAAGTATTAAATGCAGGGGTGCCAATAAAAGTGGTACGTGTTTTTGCTGAACATAATTATTTCTCGTTGAGGGATTTATTGTTCTCTGAGTACACCCTTACAGAAAAACCACATGAACTTCACATGTGATTTCTCACATGTGAAATATGTGGAAAATGTGTTTTGCACATGGGAAACATGTTGTTTGCACATGGGAAACGTGGTTTTGGCCCAATTTTATGTGAATCACATGGAATGTTTTACACGTGTTAACATGTTTTCCACATGTGCTCTACATGGTAACATGTGGTAACGTGATCACATGCGGTAACGTGAAATACATGGGAAATTCATGTGTTTTTTCTGTAAGGGCATTTATTTCAATTAAAGGTTTGATTTCTCTCACTTTTTCAGTGCAAGATGAAGCTACTCCACCAAAAGGTAGCTTTTTTCTAACCCTTGTTAGTAATAAGAGGTGCCAATAATTGTAGAGGGCACTGTATACATATACATACAAATATATACAGCCCTGGAAAAAATTAAGAGAACACATCGTTTTTTCTTAAATCAGCATCTCTATGTATGGGAGCCATTTCGCTCCAGTGTCTGTGCTGGAATTCCAACAGAAGCACACCTCATTTTACTTAATAAGGTAGTGATTAGGTGATCACCTGAATCAAATCTTATTTAACAGGGAAAAGTATAAAAAGCACTGCTGTGGACATGACTATCCTCTATCTGGCAGAGGTATACAATACTCTGACAATGTTCCCTAACTTTGAGGACTGGGTTTTCCAGCAGGACAATGCTCAATGCCACACAGCCAGGTCAATTAAGGTGTGGATGTAGGACCACAAGATCAATTTCCAGACCTGAACCCCACTGACAACCTCTGGAATGTGATCAAGAGGAAGACAGATGGTCACAAGCCATCAAACAAAACTGTACTGATTGAATTTTTTGCACCAGGAGTGGCATAAGGTCACCCAAGAGCAACAGGAAAGACTGGTGAAGAGCATGTCAAGATGCATGAAAGCTGTGATTAAATGTCAGGGTTATTCCACTAAATATTGATTTCTGAACTCATCTCAAGTTCAAACATTACTGTGCTGTTCAAAATTGAATATGATCTTGATTTCTATGCATTATTCAAGGTCTGAAAACACTTCATCTTTTTTGTTATTTTGACCAGTTGTCATTTTCTGCAATTAAATGCTCCAAGTGAGATTTTTATGTGGAATTTTGGGGGAAGTTTATGGAATAACCGACGAGGGCCTTTCTGTGCGGAGTTTGCATGTTCTCCCCGTGTCCGTGTGGGTTTCCTCCGGGTGCTCCGGTTTCCCCCACAGTCCAAAAGACATGCAGGTTAGGCTAACTGGTGACTCTAAATTGACCGTAGGTGTGAGTGTGAATGGTTGTCTGTGTCTATGTGTCAGCCCTGTGACGACCTGGTGACTTGTCCAGGGTGTACCCCGCCTTTCGCCTGTAGTCAGCTGGGATAGGCTCCAGCTTGCCTGCGACCCTGTAGAACAGGATAAAGCGGCTAAAGATAATGAGATAAGATGAGTTTATGGAATAAAATAATGTTCATGTTCCTCAAAACACATACCGAGAAACTGATAATTTTGCAGTCTTTGGAAAAACTTAATTTTTTCCAGAGGGTGGGTGGGTGGGTATATATACTAATGCATCTCAAAAAATTTGAATATTGTGAAAAAGTTAAATATTTTCCATCATTTATTTAAGAAAGTGAAAGTGTTATATATTATAGACTCATTACACAAACTAAAATGTTTCAAGCATTTTTCTATTTTAATTTTAATGAGTATGGCATGCAGTACAAAAAAAAAAATCTCAAAATATTAGAATATTTCATTTCGAGTTTGAGTAAAACAGTATGAACACAGTGTATCTCTTGGTCTAGTTCAGTACACACAACCACAATCATGGGGAAGACTGCTGACTTGACTGTTGTCCAGAAGATGATCACTGATGCCCTCCACAAGGAGGGTAAGCCACAAAAGGTCATTGCTGAAAAGGGTGGCTGGAAAAGGTGCACAAGCAACAGGGATGGCCGCAATCTTGAGAGGATTGTCAAGAAAAGTTGATTCAAGAACTTGGGAGAGCTTCACAAGGAGTGGACTGAGGCTGGTGCCAGTGTATCAAGACCCATCACGAACAGACATCTTCAAGAAAGGGGATACAACTTTTGCATTCCTAATATCAAGCTACTCCTAAGCCAGAGACAATGTCAGAAGTGTCTTATCTGGGCTAAGGAGAGAAAGAAATGGACAGTTGCTCAGTGGTCCAAAGTCCTCTTTTCAGATGAAAGTACATTTTGCATTTAATTTGGAAATCACGGTTCTAGAGTCTGGAGGAAGAGTGGAGAGGCACAGAATCCAAGGTGTTTGAAGCCCAGTGTGAAGTTTCCACAGTCTGTGATGATTTGGGGTGCCATGTCATCTGGTGGTGTTGGTCCACAGTATTTTATCAAGTCCAAAGTCAACACAGCCATCCAGTACCGGTTCACCCAATACGCACACTACGCACGTTGCGTAGGGCCCCGCAAACTCATAGAGGCCCCGTGGGTGGAAAAAAAAAAGTGACGACGTGACCGTTCATCGCACTGCTCGCGCACGTCAGATTCCCAGTGCATGTGCATCAACCTAGCAAGATGAAGCGGAGTTATCCCTCGGGGAGTGAAAAAAGGAAAAAGAAACTGCATGAAAATGAACAGCGGGAACAGCAGTCAGGTAACTCTCCTCTCTGGGTGGGAGGGACGGGGCTTGTCGGTGTTTCACCTACATAACAGGGCGGTGAGCCCTGGGTGAACCCCGGACGGTCTCCGTGTGCGTCTTGCTGGCTTCTACAATTTAAGTGTTATATCAATGGTTCTGAGTGTAGTTACAACTGCACTTATACAAAATGGAAAGTAATGGATAAATATTTAGTAAGATTGAATTTTGTTTGCTTGGATAGCCCACAGGCAAATACAGATGCAGATATATTAGTGAATAAATAAAACTCATGAAATATGACAATGGTGCTAAATAGGCTAAATAATAATCTAAAATCACCTACATTTTAAGTACAGTATCTGAAGGTAAAACAAGTGCAGCCAATTTGATGGAGCTGAATTAATAGTAGCCTTATCTATATTTTACAGGTGCTATGCTTAACCCTTTGGTGACTGACCCCTTGAAAATCGTTCCTCCAGGAACGATGACGTTTCAGTTGTCAAGACAATGGAAAAACTAAAATACAAGAGCATTTTGTTTTGTGCACAAGAGCATTGTGACATATCTTTCGGTTTTGTATTTTAGTTTTTCCGTTGTCTTGACAACTGAAACGTCATCGTTCCTGGAGGAACAATTTTCAAGGGGTCAGTCACCAAAGGGTTAAAAATTTCTAACAAGCAGCACAGAGTCCAGCCAGTCAGCCAGTTAGACCAACAGGTGGCGACACTAGTGCAATATGTTTAAAGGGGGGGGGATGAGTGGAAGCACTGGGTGTCAGGTGCTACTGTTGAACATTTTGGGGTTCAGTTAAGAGGGCCCCTTAGCAGAATTTTGCCTAGGGCCCCATGGAGGTCTGAACCGGCTCTGCAGCCATCTACCAGGAGATTTTAGAGCACTTCATGCTTCCATCTGCTGACGAGCTTTTTGGAGATGCTGATTTCCTTTTCCAGCAGGACTTAGCACCTACCCACAGTGCCAAAACTACTATCAAATGGTTTGCTGACCATGATATTACTGTGTTTGTTTGGCCAGCCAACTTGCCTGACCTGAACCCCATAGAGAATCTATGGGGTATTGTCAAGAGGAAGATGAGAAACACCCAACCCAAAAATACAGATACGTTGAAGGCCACTATCAAAGCAACCTGGGCTTCAATAACACCTCAGCAGTGCCACAGACTGATCACCTCCATGCCACACCGCATTGATACAGTAATTCATGGTAAAGGAGCCCCAACCAAGTATTGAGTGTATAAATTAATATACCTTTCAGAAGTTGGACATTTCTGTATTGTAAATCCTTTTTTTGATTGATCTTAGGGAATATTCTAATAATTTGAGATACTGGATTTCTGATTTTCATGAGCTATAAGCCATAATCATCAAAATTAAAACAAAAAAGGCTTTAAATATTTCACTTTACATGTAATGAATATAGAATATATGAAAGTTTACCTATTTGAATTAAATTATGAAAAAAAAGGAACTTTTTCATGGTATTCTAATTTTTTGAGATGCACTATGTGTGTGTGTGTGTGTGTGTGTGTGTGTGTGTGTGTGTGTGCGCGCGCGCAGAAAGTATTGGAATGGCAAGGCCAATTCTTTGTTTTTGCTTTAGGTTCAAATGATGAATGAGAACAGATCGAAACTCCAAGGTTTCGCATTACTGATCTTTAAATCTAGCTGCATTAAACAACAAAGAACATGGCCCCTCTTCTTTGAATCTAGCCATTTTTTCAAGTGATCAAAAATATTGACTTGTAATGTACATGTGACTGACAAGTGTTTCTTGTGGCCCAGGTGTGCCCTATTAAGATTTGTTTCAACAATTAATAGCTCTGAATGTCTATGCTTGGTTTGAGTTTTGAGTTTCACCTGTGAAAACTGCATTTATTGTTAAAATGTAGAAACCAATACGAAGACCAAAGAGCTGTCTATGAAAAACAAGCCATTTTGAAGCTGAGAAAAGTTATTACACAAGCATTTGGCATCACCAACATAGTAATTTAAAATGTCCTAAAAAAAGAAAAGAAACCACTTGTGTACGAACAACCAGAAACAACAGTAGCTGATGACAAACACTGATAACTGTGAACAAAACCCCAAAAACAACTGCCAGTGACAATACCAACAGCATCCACAGGGGGTGAAAGTATCAGAATCCACACTTTGAATGGGACTTCAAAAGCAGAAATATAGAGGTTCTCCCACAAGATGCAAACCACAAAAGTTCTAGAACAAAGATCTCTACCAAAGTGAAGGAAAGGCCACAGTGTTCAGAAAGTAAGGATCCAAACCATACAAGCTCACTGGCCAAGTATGGTGGAGGCAGTGTCCTGGCTTGGCCTTGCATGGCTGCTTCTTGTACAGGCTCATTAATCTTTATTGATGATGTAACTCATAATGATAGCAGCAGAATGAATTCAGAAGTCTACAGAAACATTCTGTCTGCCAATTTACAGAGAAATGCATCCAATCTAATTGGACGAACTTCAACATGCAGCAAGACAATGAGCCAAATTGTACTGCCAACACAACACAGAAACCACTGTGGGAATCAGGGGAAAAGGTGGAAGGTTTTAGACTGGCCAAGTCAATCACCAGACCTTAACCCAAATGAGCATGAATTTCACCTCCTGAAGACGACACTTTAGAACAGCTGTAGTACAAGCCTGGAAAAGCATCACCAAAGTAGAATGCAACAGTTGGGTGATGTCAGTGGGTCGCAAGCTTGATGCGGTTATTGCAAGCAAGGGATATGCAACCAAATATAAAGTGTTATTTACTTTAAAACCATCTTTACCTATACCTTTGCTCATCTAAAAAACAGGATGGTCTCTTGCCAAAGGTGCCAAGTTCTAAACTGTTTAACACATCAAGATGTAAATATCAGGAAATGGAAGCTGACATTCTGATATATCGTTCATTTTTTGTTCTCAAACCCAAATGTCTTCAGTGTAAAGCAAAAACAAAAAGTTTTGGACTTGCTCTTCCAGTACTTTTGGAGAGAAGTGCATTATCTATTTACTGTATACATATTACTGACTTGTTTTCTTTTTATACCGTCTTAACCTCCCCAACAGAAATTTAGGGCTGATGGTACTCTTAGTCCTTCACTGAGTGACCTAGCACAAGGATACGTTTTTACTAAAGACTACAAAGTGCTTCAATTAGTCGCTCTGGATAAGGACGCCTGCTAAATGTTCTAAATGTAATAGAGTACTGCTTCTAATCTGATAACGGTTGTGTTCAATGACAATGGCTCAATGGCTCTGTGGTCGGCATGAAGCTGGACTCTCTGGTGACGGTGGCAGAGAAGAGGTCTATGGACAAACTACTGAACATCATGGACGATGCCAGTCACCCTCTGCACACCGTCATCAGCAACCAGAGGAGCCTGTTTAGTGACAGAATGCTCCTTCCCAAGTGCAGGACGAACAGACTCAAAAACTCCTTTGTCCATCACGTCATCAGACTGTACAACTCCTCTCTGGGGGGGGGGGGGGGGGGGGGGGGGGTAACAGGAGGACAGAGGACGGGAAGGAGCAGTAGCCTAGCCTAACAATAAGCAATACCGGACAATGTGCAATATAATGTGTAATATCTCTCCTGCTCCTCCCCCCCTACACACACACACACACACTTACCCTAACCCCACTTCTCCCCCTTTTCCCCCTCCCCCCCTCTCTTCCCCATATCTTATTCTTTTATATTTGTATATGTAAATACTTAATTTAATTTATCTAGAAGTTTTTCTCCATTTCCTTTCTCTGTTTATCTGTAATGATGCTGCTGGAATCTTAATTTCCCTGAGGGAACCGTCCCAAAGGGATCAATAAAGTTTTATCTAATCTAAGAGTCGAATAAATATAATAATTTTATTAATTATGTTTTTATATTATAGTTTATTTTCAGGTGAAAGTAACACTAAAAAGTATTTTAAAAAAATGAAAATTTCCAAAATCTTTATAGACAGACACCAACTTTTTCCTTCAAGCAGTGCTTTAAAAGGTCTTTGTGTCCATTGTGTAGTGTAATAATATTTATATAGCTAATACCTTAGAAAACAATACGTTGGCTCAACATAATTGAAAATTTGTACAATTGTTTTCTTTACAAAATCAAAAGAGAATGCCTGGATCAATTGGACACCCATTACCAAGTTAGTGAACTCTATTTTGGTTGCTCTGAAACTTTCCTGTACTGGTGAGATAGAACGAAATTTACTCACCAGGCCAGGGAACCACAATGCCTTCTTTTTATCTTCTGTAGCAACACCTTCCACGCACACCACCTTGCCATAAAGTTCTTCATTCTGTTGTGAGTCACCATCATCATCTTCACTGGATGAGGAAGAAGATTCTTCCTCTTGTCTATTCGGGTCAAAGGAAACATGTCTCATTAACCATACAAAAATACAGCATCTTGCCTCAAGTGTGCAAGACTCCCTTTACAGCAAATACACACACACACAAAGCATTTTACCTATGTAACAAAAATAATTTAGAACCATGAGTGAATGGTTGTCTGTGTCTATGTGTCAGCCCTGTGATGACCTGGCGACTTGTCCAGGGTGTACCCCGCCTTTCGCCCGTAGTCAGCTGGGATAGGCTCCAGCTTGCCTGCGACCCTGTAGAAGGATAAAGCGGCTAGAGATAATGAGATGAGAATGAATGAGATGAGTCCATAAGACACTTAGTTCTTTTTTTCTTCTTGTCCCTTGGCTTGAGATGAGCCCCTGCCAATTAATTTCCACCATAACAGAATGTTTTTCTAATTTGCAAAAAATGCAAAACCTACTTTTACAAACTAGCCCTTTCATTTTAACCTATCTTCACAGTTTTAGTATCAAACTACTCCGCAGAGTATGATCCTCAAGAATGATCAGAAACATGCTGACATTTATAAAACAACATGTCCTCCACTTGTCAATAAATGATGTAGAGCATAATTTACTCACAGTTGTAACTCATGATTGGTTGTGTAGATTGGCATAAAAAAGGCCAATACAGAACAATATTCTGAGGTCATATGCTAAGTCGAACTGAGCTGAAATTTGGTGTGCTGCATCATTCTGTTAATCTTTAAATGCATTTTTAATCATAACTGGATTATTTTTTTAAAATGTGGCCTTTAGCCAATCATATTTCAGCAGGCATTTCACACAATTAGCATTGAGCTATGATCACAAAACTTGAAAAGAACAGTATGGTCCATAAGTATTTGGACAGGGACTCACTTTCATAATTCTGCCTCTATACACCATCAGTTATCTGTTACTGCTTATCTGTCAGGGTCACTGGGGAAGCTGGAGCCAATCCCAGCTGACTTGGGGCAAGAGGAAGGCTACACTCTGGGCAGATCACTAATCTATCAGAGGACTAACACAGAGATGAACAACCATTCACACTCACATTCACACCTATACACAAACTAGCCGCTTTGGGTGCTATTTATGAAGAGTGGTTGGACCATGCAGATCATCATTTGGGACTATATGGTATTTAGGGGGCAATGGTGGTGTTGTTCGGACTTGTTAATCTTTTGTTATAGACATGAAACTTGGTCAGTTGGTAGTACTTGCTCCCACTACTCAGGAAAGAGAGATGAGCTTGATTCAATATAATTCAATTTTATTTGTATAGCACTTTTAACAAAGGACCTTGTCACAAAACAGCTTTATAAAAATATATAAATTCTGGAGATAAATTTTGCACATATGAATTTTTGATTGGTATTATAGGTACAACAGCAAAGTGTTTTATGTTTTGGCTCAGTGAACTGTTTTAATTTTTTAATTAATTATTTAATTTGTTTATTTTTTTTGCGACATAGTGCTTTGGTTCTCCTGAAAGAAAATACGCAAAAACCATTTAGTTTTGCATACTATTTAGTTAGATTTTTTGATAATTTGCATAATATTCAAAACTTACTTTTGAGAACTTTTCCAAGGATTTTTATCTTTCATAACACTGGTGTCAAACTACTCAGGGGTGTGTGCTCTTCAATAATCATCAAAAAAGATGTTGAAATGTATAAGCAATATGGCCATCCTACGTCAATCAAGTTTAAGGAGGTGGAGTCTAATTTACTTAAACCACTATAACATGATTGCTTGCACAAATTCGTATGAAACTTAAAATATATACAATATATAGGACAAGATTCTTAGGCCGTATGCAATGTTTGGGGCATGGTCAAACACTGGCGATAGAGCAAGGGTCAGAGAAATCTATCAGGAAATCCAATGGACTGGAACTTTATAAGTCAAACTTGATAAGCATGTTCATGTATGGTCTCTACTGTTTTATGCATTTTGGTAAGAAATGGTCAACAATAGGGGAACTATTTTTGAAGAGTGTTTGAAACCCATGGATCGCCACCGCTTTGGAACTTAAATCATCATCCCAAAAATAAGCACTTACATGGCATTAGAGCGACGCCCACGGTTGCCTTTTTTTCCGATGACAGGAGTGCCAAAGTGCTCTGGATTGGTCAGGGGAAGCCTGTCAAGTGTCTGCAACCATAACATTGAACACAAATCATCAGTTGATAATTTTTCTCTCTCTGATATATAAACGAGAGTTTTACTGGGAAATATAGTACCACCAACTCATATTTGTCATACAAGCTACATCCGGGACATGGAGATTCAAAACCGTGATATAAATCTCGATGTGTCACTCGTAAGGAAATCAATTAATTTTGATAAATTTGGGTAGTTTTTGTTTATGAATGTATCTATATAATAAAAAATAATATCACACATTGGTTTGAAGATATGAAGTTTATCTTCTGTTGAAAAACTTGCATTATTCATAGAAAATACACTGTGGATTTAAGTGACATATTTTCCAATATTTCACTCCGATGACATCACTCATGCTTTCCCGCTGACTAGACGTGCGTTGTCAAAATGGTGAACTGATTCAAACTTAAAATTCTTTTGATTAAATTAGTTTTTTTTTTTTTTGCTGAATGGATCCATTTAATATAAAGAACATTACATGGTGGGGGGAAGATAAACTTCCTCTCTCTCTCCCTCACATACATATACACTTGTGTGCGCATGTGCAAAAGTCTTAGGCACCCGATGTTTTTTTCATACAAACTTTGTAACTTTGTGATAGACTTCTACATTACTGAGTCAGTACAAAAACAGTTTAGATTTCCAAACATTTAATTTTGTGCTGGAAAATGAATGTTACAGAAAAAAAAAGTTTGCACCTGAGCAGCATATTACATAAGAGATCACTTTTCAGATTAAAAAAGAAAACATAATGAAGAACAAGGTTTTTAATTTTTCTGCAAAATTAAGAAGCAAGTGACAGTCAAGGTGTCCAGAAGAACTGTGGCTGGTTCTGCAAGATGCTCAGTACAGCTCAATGCCTTATAAAACTGCAGTAATTGTACCGGAGACTTTTTTTTTTAAGCAAAGGGTAGTCACACCAAATATTGACTGTTTTTATATATATATATATATATATATATATATATATATATATATATATATATATATACACACACACACACACATACACACACACACATCTATCTATCTATATATATACACACACACCTATCTATCTATCTCTCTCATATATATATATATATATATATATATATATATATATATATATATATATATATAAAAAAAACACACACACACAAAACCCCGATTCCAAAAAAGTTGGGACAAAGTCTATTTACAATTTGTATATAAAAACGGAATGCAATGATGTGGAAGTTTCAAAATTCCATATTTTAATCAGGATAGAACATAGATGACATATCAAATGTTTAAATTGAGAAAATGTATTATTTAAAGAGAAAAATTAGGTGATTTTAAATTTTATGACAACAACACATCTCAAAAAAGTTCGGACAAGGCCAGGTTTACCACTGTGAGACCTCCCCTTTTCTCTTTACAACAGTCTGTAAACGTCTGGGGACTGAGGAGACAAGTTGCTCAAGTTTAGGGATAGGAATGTTAACCCATTCTTGTCTAATGTAGGTGTAGTACTTGGAGCAGGTGGGTGGAGCACAGACGTACGGCAGGCCAGAACTGAGTTTCCAAAAACTCAGTATTTTGACACTTTTCAGTTGTCATACAAACACTCCCAGTCACGCGCACACATCAGTTGTCTGGTTGGGGAGAGAGCTCCTTTCCTCTACTCTCTCTCTCTCCTTATGTAGGACACGGTCACTGGGGGAGACACACAAACACACGTTAATAGACACCAGGTGCAGTGATTCTGCCACTTACCTTCCCTGACTCCGCCGTCCAGTCACAGACCGACGCTTGACCACGCCCCCGCTGCCACAGTAGGATTCTAGTTGCTCAACTGTCTTAGGTCTTTTGTCACATCTTCCATTTTATGATGCGCCAAATGTTTTCTATGGGTGAAAGATCTGGACTGCAGGCTGGCCAGTTCAGTACCCGGACCCTTCTTCTACGCAGCCATGATGCTGTAATTGATGCAGTATGTGGTTTGGCATTGTCATGTTGGAAAATGCAAGGTCTTCCCTGAAAGAGACGTCGTCTGGATGGGAGCATATGTTGCTCTAGAACCTGGATATACCTTTCAGCATTGACGGTGTCTTTCCAGATGTGTAAGCTGCCCGTGCCACACGCAGTAATGCAACCCCATACCATCAGAGATGCAGGCTTCTGAACTGAGCGCTGATAACTTGGGTCGTCTTTAGTCTGAATGACACCGCGTCCCTGATTTCCATAAAGAACTTCAAATTTTGATTAGTCTGATCACAGAACGGTTTTCCACTTTGCCACAGTCCATTTTAAATGAGCCTTGGCCCAGAAAAGACGTCTGCGCTTCTGGATCATGTTTAGATACGTCTTCTTCTTTGAACTATAGAGTTTTAGCTGGCAACGGCGGATGGCACGGTGAATTGTGTTCACAGATGTTCTCTGGAAATATTCCTGAGCCCATTTTGTGATTTCCAATACAGAAGCATGCCTGTATGTGACGCAGTGCCATCTAAGGGCCCGAAGATCAGGGGCACCCAGTATGGTTTTCCGGCCTTGACCCTTACGCACAGATTCTTCCAGATTCTCTGAATCTTTTGATATTATGCACTGTAGATGATGATATGTTCAAACTCTTTGCAATTTCACACTGTCGAACTCCTTTCTGATATTGCTCCACTATTTGTCGGCGCAGAATTAGGGGGATTGGTGATCCTCTTCCCATCTTTACTTCTGAGAGCCGCTGCCACTCCAAGATGCTCTTTTTATACCCAGTCATGTTAATGACCTATTGCCAATTGACCTAATGAGTTGCAATTTGGTCCTCCAGCTGTTCCTTTTTGTACCTTTAACTTTTCCAGCCTCTTATTGCCCCTGTCCCAACTTTTTTGAGATGTGTTGCTGTCATGAAATTTCAAATGAGCCAATATTTGGCATGAAATTTCAAAATGTCTCACTTTCGACATTTGATATGTTGTCTATGTTCTATTGTGAATACAATATTAGGTTTTGAGATTTGTAAATTATTGCATTCCGTTTTTATTTACAATTTGTACTTTGTTGAAGGAGGTTGAGAGGTACCGGCTAGAGATAGTCGGGCTCACCTCCACGCACAGCTTGGGCTCTGGAACCCAGCTCCTCGAGAGGGGCTGGACTTTCCACTTCTCTGGAGTCGCCCGTGGTGAGCGGCGGCGGGCTGGTGTGGGCTTCCTTATAGCTCCCCAGCTCAGCCGCCATGTGTTGGAGTTTACCCCAGTGAACGAGAGGGTCGCCTCTCTGCGCCTTCGGACTGGGGAGAGGGCTCTTGCTGTTGTTTGTGCCTACGGGCCAAATAGCAGTATAGAGTATCCGGCCTTCTTGGAGTCCCTGGGAGAGGTACTGAGGGGTGCTCAGACTGGGGACTCCATTGTGCTACTGGGGGACTTCAATGCTCACGTGGGCGATGACAGTGACACCTGGAGGGGCGTGGTTGGGAGGAACGGCCTCCCCGATCTGAACCCGAGTGGTGTTTTGTTATTGGACTTCTGTGCTAGTCACAGTTTGTCCATAACGAACACCATGTTCGAGCATAGGGGTGTCCATAAGTGCACGTGGCACCAGGACACCTTAGGTCGGAGGTCGATGATCGACTTTGTAGTCGTGTCATCTGATCTCCGACCCTATGTCTTGGACACTCGGGTGAAGAGAGGGGCTGAGTTGTCAACTGATCACCACCTGGTGGTGAGTTGGATCCGCTGGCGGAGGAGGAAGCTGGACAGACCTGGCAGGCCCAAACGTATGGTGAGGGTCTGCTGGGAACGTCTGGCCGAGCACTCTGTTGGGGAGGTCTTTAACTCCCACCTCCGGGAGAGCTTTTCCCAGCTTCCGAGGGAGGCGGGGGACATTGAGTCTGAGTGGACCATGTTCTCTACCTCCATTGTGGACGCAGCTGTTCGGAGCTGTGGCCGCAAGGTCTCCGGTGCCTGTCGTGGCGGCAATCCCCGAACCCGGTGGTGGACACCGGAAGTAAGGGATGCTGTCAAGCTGAAGAAGGAGTCCTATCAGGCCATGTTGACCTCCGGGACTCCTGAGGCAGCCGACGGGTATTGGCAGGCCAGGCGTGCTGCAGCACGGGCAGTTGCAGAGGCAAAAACTCGGAACTGGGAGGAGTTCGGGGAGGCCATGGAGAAGGACTATCGGTCGGCCTCGAAGAAATTCTGGCAAATCATCCGGCGCCTCAGGAGGGGGAAGCAGTACTCTGCCAACACTGTTTACAGTGCGGGTGGGGAGCTGTTGACCTCGACTGGGGACATTGTCGGGCGGTGGAAGGAATACTTTGAGGATCTCCTCAATCCCACCGTCATGTCTTCCACTGAGGAGACTGAGGCTGATGACCCAGAGGTGGACTCGTCCATTACCCAAGCCGAAGTCACTGAGGTGGTTTGCAAGCTCCTCGGTGGCAAGGCACCGGGGGTGGATGAGATCCGCCCTGAGTATCTCAAGTCTCTGGATGTTGTGGGGCTGTCTTGGTTGACACGCCTCTGCAACATCGCGTGGCGGTCGGGGACAGTGCCTCTGGAGTGGCAGACTGGGGTGGTGGTCCCTCTTTTTAAGAAAGGGGACCGGAGAGTGTGCTCCAATTATAGGGGAATCACACTTCTCAGCCTCCCAGGGAAAGTTTACTCCAGGGTACTGGAGAGGAGAATTCGACCAATAGTCGAACCTCGGATCCAGGAGGAACAATGCGGTTTTCGTCCTGGTCGCGGAACACTGGACCAGCTCTATACCCTTCATAGGGTGCTCGAGGGTTCATGGGAGTTTGCCCAACCAGTCCACATGTGCTTTGTGGATCTGGAGAAGGCATTCGACCGTGTCCCCCGTGGTATTCTGTGGGGGGTGCTTCGGGAGTATGGGGTTCGGGGCTCTTTGCTAAGGGCTGTCCGGTCCCTGTACGAACGGAGCAGGAGTCTGGTTCGCATTGCCGGCAGTAAGTCAGACCTGTTCCCGGTGCAGGTTGGACTCCGTCAGGGCTGCCCTTTGTCACCGGTTCTGTTCATAATTTTTATGGACAGAATTTCTAGGCGCAGCCAGGGGCCGGAAGGAATCCTGTTTGGGAACCACAGGATTTCATCTCTGCTTTTTGCGGATGATGTTGTCCTGTTGGCTTCTTCAAACCAGGACCTTCAGCATGCACTGGGGCGGTTTGCAGTCGAGTGTGAAGCGGCTGGGATGAGAATCAGCACCTCCAAGTCCGAGGCCATGGTTCTCGACCGGAAAAGGGTGGCTTGCCCTCTCCAGGTTGGTGGAGAAGTCCTGCCTCAAGTGGAGGAGTTTAAGTATCTCGGGATCTTGTTCACGAGTGAGGGAAGGATGGAGCGTGAGATCGACAGGCGGATCGGTGCAGCCTCCGCAGTGATGCGGTCGCTTTACCGGTCCGTCGTGGTGAAGAAGGAGCTGAGCCAAAAGGCGAAGCTCTCAATTTACCGGTCGATCTACGTTCCGACTCTCACCTATGGTCATGAGCTTTGGGTAATGACAGAAAGAACAAGATCGCGGATACAAGCGGCTGAAATGAGTTTCCTTCGCAGGGTGGCTGGGCGCTCCCTTAGAGATAGGGTGAGAAGCACAGTCACTCGGGAGGAGCTCGGAGTAGAGCCGCTGCTCCTCCACATCGAGAGGAACCAGCTGAGGTGGCTCGGGCATCTTTTTCGGATGCCTCCTGGACGCCTCCCTGGGGAGGTGTTCCAGGCATGTCCCCCCGGGAGGAGGCCCCGGGGAAGACCCAGGACACGCTGGAGGGACTATGTCTCTCGGCTGGCCTGGGAACGCCTCGGTGTTCTTCCCGAGGAGCTGGCCGAGGTGTCTGGGGAAAGGGAAGTTTGGGCTTCCATGCTTAGACTGCTGCCTCCGCGACCCGGTCCTGGATAAGCGGAAGAAGACGAGACGAGACGAGATTTGTACTTTGTCCCAACTTTTTTGGAATCGGGGTTTTTATAAATAAATAAAGAAAGAAAGTGTGACACACACACACACACACACACACACACACACACACACCATGTGGAACTGTGCACATGCCAGAAATTCTATTGTTGTACATTAGGGACATAAACATGCATATCTATCCAATCACTATCATGTAAATGGTAGGTTTGTAATCAACAAATCGGAATTAATTCATTTCAAATGTAAAAAAAAAAAATGTGTGCATGTAAAATGTACCTATTGATTAGCTCATTAAAATGGCACCTGTCAAGAGGTGGGATATATAATGGAGCAAGTGGACAGTTTTCAAAGATGATATGCTCGAAGAAGTAAAATTGGGCAAGTGTAAGGATATGAGAGACTTTGACAAGGGCCAAATTGTGATGGCTAGATGACTGGGTGAGGGTATCTCCAAAATGGTCGGTGAAGTGGGGTGTTCCCGATTTGCAATGGTTGGTACCAAAAGTGGTCCAAGGAAGGACAACCAATGAACTGGCAACAGGGTCATAGGCACCTAAGGCTTACTGATGCGCACTGGGAGTGAAGGCACACAGGCACACCATCTGGTTCAATCCCACAAAAGAGCTACTGTTGCACAAATTGCTGATAAAGTTAATACTGGCTATGACAGTGTAACGATTCCGTGTTCGTGGGTGGAGCACAGAGGACGGCAGGCCAGAATAAAGTTCAATCACTTCGTTTATTATTGCTCTTTTCAGACGCAAACACCACTCTCTCAGCCATGCACACAGACACACACACAAGACGTCTGGCTGGGGAGAGAGCTCCTCTGCTCTCTCTCCCTAAATAGGGCACGGTCACTGGGAAGACACACACAAACAGGTTAATTGCAGTCAGGTGTAGTGATTCTGCCACTTACCTTCCTTGACTCCGCCCTCCTGTCACAGACCGGCGCTTGACCACGCCCCCGCTGTCACATACCCCCACCGCCCGACTCAGGCCGGGCAGCCGTCCGGCCTGCAGCCGACTCCCCCCCCCCCCCCCCCCCCCCTTGACGGGAGAGGAAGTCCGCCACGACCATCTGCGCCCCCGGCCTGTGGACCATCTTAAAATTGAAGGGTTGGGGGCATCGTGGCTCAGTCAACTAGGGTGCCATGCCATAAATCCGGGGACCCAGGTTCGATTCCGACCCGAGGTCATTTCCCGATCCCTCCCCGTCTCTCTCTCCAGCTCATTTCCTGTCTCTACACTGTCCTATCCAATAAAGGTGAAAAAAGCCCAAAAAAAAAAAAAATTAAAAAAAAAAAAATTGAAGGGTTGGAGTGCCAGATACCAACGGGTGATCCGCGTGTTGGCATCTTTCATGCGGTGGAGCCACTGGAGGGGCGCGTGGTCTGAACAGAGGGTGAAAGGGCACCCCAGCAGGTAGTAACGGAGGGCGAGGACAGCCCACTTGATCGCCAGACACTCTTTCTCTATCGTGCTGTAGCGCCCCTCATGCACCGACAGCTTCCTGCTGATGTACAGGACGGGGCGGTCCTCCCCCTCCACCTCCTGGGACAAAACTGCCCCCAGCCCTCTGTCCGACGCATTGGTCTGCAACACAAAGGGGAGAGAAAAAGTAGCCCCCCACACAGTGCAGCCTTTACCTCCGAAAAAGCCCGCTGGCATTGCTCCGTCCACTGGACCGGATCTGGTGCCCCCTTTTTAGTGAGATCAGTCAGCGGGCTGGTGACGTCCGAATAATTAGGTATAAACCTACGGTAATAGCCAGCCAGCCCCAGGAACTGTCTCATCCCCTTTTTGGTCTTGGGCCTCGGGCAGGCCGCAATTGCTGCCGTCTTATTAATTTGGGGACGCACCTGCCCGTTGCCCAAGTGGAAGCCCAGATACCGTAATTCCACCCGCCCAATCGCACACTTCTTTGGGTTGGCTGAGAGCCCCGCTCGCCTCAGCGACCTAAGGACGGCCCTCAGATGTTCGAGGTGCCGCTGCCAGTCATTACTATAGATGATGATATCATCTAGATAAGCCGCCGCATACGTAGCGTGAGGGCAGAGGACTCTGTCCATCAGCCGCTGAAACATAGCGGGCGCCCCAAACAGCCCAAACGGAAGGGTGACGAATTGGTGTAAACCAAACGGTGTGGAAAAGGCTGTTTTTTCTCGGGATAGTGGAGTCAAGGGGATCTGCCAATATCCCTTCGTCAAATCCAGCGTCGAATAAAAGCAAGCAGTGCTGAGTCGATCGAGCAACTCATCAATACGAGGCATTGGGTACGCGTCGAATTTAGACACCGCGTTGACTTTTCTGTAGTCCACACAGAACCGGACCGACCCGTCGGCCTTGGGTACCAAGACCACCGGGCTGCTCCAGTCACTGTGGGACTCCTCAACGATGCCCATTTCAAGCATGGTCTCAAGTTCTTCCCGAACCACCTTTTTTTTGTGTTCGGGTAGTCTGTCAGGGCGGCTACGTGCTACTACCCCCGGGGGCGTCTCCATGTGGTGCTCTATGAGTTTAGTGAGACCGGGCAGGGGCGAGAACACATACGAAAACTCTGTCTGCAACTGGGCGACCTCCGTGAGCTGGGTCGGGGAGAGGTGGTCTCCACAGGGGACCGGAGGGGTACGTGATGTTAATGCCCCTTTTTGAACCTCCGGCCCCAGCTCCACCTTCTCCGGAACCACCGACACCAACGCCACGGGGACCTCCTCCTTCCAGAGTTTAAGGAGATTGAGGTGGTAAATTTGTAGCGCCCCACCCCTGTCCGTTCGCCTCACCTCGTAGTCGACGTCCCCGACTCGCCGTGTGACCTCAAAGGGACCTTGCCACTTGGCGATCAATTTGGAGCTCGAAGTGGGCAACAGTACGAGTACTTTATCTCCCTGGGTGAACTCCCTAAGGCGCGTGCCCTTGTTGTACAGGCGGGCTTGCCGTTCCTGGGCCTGCCTCAAATTCTCCTGGGCTAGGTGGGTGAGCGTGTGGAGTTTTGCGTGCAGGTCCATAACGTATTGAATTTCGTTCTTGCTTTGTGAAGGTCCCTCCTCCCAATTTTCCCGCAGCACGTCTAGGATGCCGCGCAGCTTACGCCCATATAATAATTCGAACGGGGAGAACCCCGTGGAGGCTTGGGGAACCTCTCGCACTGAGAACAACAAGGGCTCGAGCCACTTATCCCAATTACGTGTGTCCTCACTTACGAATTTTTTAATGATATTTTTGAGGGTGCGATTGAACCATTCCACTAAACCGTCCGTTTGTGGGTGATACACACTGGTGCGGATCGGCTTAATCCCCAATAACCCATACAGTTCGCGCAGTGCCCGTGACATAAATGTAGTGCCTTGATCAGTCAGAATCTCTTTCGGGATTCCGACTCGGGAGATGACGCGGAAGAGTGCCTCTGCAATACTGCATGCTGAGATATTGCGCAGAGGCACTGCTTCCGGGTATCGCGTTGCATAGTCCACCAGAACTAATATAAAGCGGTACCCTCGTGCTGACCGATCTAATGGCCCGACAAGATCCATCCCAATTCTCTCAAACGGGGTCTCGACCAATGGAAGAGGCCGCAAAGGCGCTTTTGGAATGGCCGCTGGATTTACTAACTGGCATTCGCGGCATGCTGTACACCGCCTACGAACATCGCCGCGAATCCCCAGCCAATAGAATCGGGCCATTATTCGGGCTAGTGTCTTCTCCTACCCTAGGTGTCCAGCCATGGGATTAAAGTGAGCCGCCTGGAATACCAATTCCCGGCGGCTCTTTGAAATTAAAAGCTGCGTGATTTGCTCTTTCGTCTGAGTGTCCTGCGTCACTTGGTATAATCTATCCCTCATAATAGAGAAATAGGGGAAGGACGGGGTGGCGTTCGGCAGGAGCGTTTGACCATCGATTACTCTCACTTGGTCAAACGCATGTCGCAGGAGTCTCGTCTCGCGATTGTTCTAACGGGAAATCCGCGAGGGATTCCCCAAGAGAGAGAGGAGGAGCCTGGGGCTCCTCACTCTGACGCGGAGCTGACGTAGATGGCTCTGTGACAGCTGCTCCCGCCAAAGCGACACCGGGACCTCCCCCTGCTAAATGGCAGGACTCACTCTCTACTAAGCGCGTCAACAAACCCCGAAATCCCAGCCAATCAGTCCCCAAAATCAAAGAGCGGGTAAGGCGAGGATTAACCGCCGCCTTCACTATAAATTTTTCCCCTCGGAAAAAAATGTGGACTGACACCAAAGGGTAGCTGTGAACATCCCCGTGCACACACAACACCTTCACCCCCTGTGCTCCCCCAATGCCTCGGTTTGCACCAGGCTTTGGTGAATTGAAGTCTGATTACAGCCAGAATCCACCAACGCCTGATATGTATCCCCTTGGATACTCACTGGTATGCGATACGCTCCGGCCCGATCAAGGGCGGCCTCTGGCACGTCGGGGATCCGAACCACCGCGCCCACCTCCATCGCCGTGCACTGCTGTTGAAAGTGGCCCGGCTCCCCGCAGCGCCAGCAAACCGGCCCGGGCTTTCCCTCTGCACCGGTGATCTGGGGCTCACTCACCTGAGGGGGGTGGGGGGAGAGACAGACACAGAAGGGAGAAATGGAAGGGCAGGCTGGGGTGGTGCCGGCCCCTGCCTCCGTGATGGGGGAATGGGGCGAGAACGGGACAGAGGAGGAGGGGGAGAGAGAGAGAGAGAGAGAGAGAGAGAAGATGCCATCTGCTGTCCTACCGCCGGGACAGCCGCCAAATGGTCCTCCGCCAGCTTGACTGCCTGATCTAGCGACGCCGGGCGGTGGCACTGGACCCACTCCGCAGTTCCTGCTGGCAAGCGAGCGATGAACTGTTCCAGCACCACCTGGTCGATGATTCCCTCAGCGGCGCGGTTGTCGGCCCTCAGCCACCGCCAGCAGGCGTCCTGGAGCTGCTGGCCAAACGCGAACGGCCGGCCGGCCGACTTCCTCCAAGCGCAACGCGCGGAAGCGCTGGTGCTGCTGTTCTGGGGTGTGCCCCATGCGCTGGTGGACGGCCCGGCAGAGGTCCACGTAGGCCAGCCGGCGGTCGGCAGGGAGCTGTAGCGCGGCCAGCTGTGCCTCTCCCGTTAGCAGGGGGAGGAGGCGCGCCACACGCTGCTCCATCGGCCACCCCGAGGCTTCGGCGACTTGCTCGAAGAGCGTGATGAATGCCTCGGGGTCATCCTGCGGGCCCATCTTGGTGACAGTGAGGGGAGACGGGCCTGCGGCAGGAGCGCTGGTGGACCCCGCCGACGCGACGAGGTGCCGGAACGCCTCTCGATCTTCTTGTTGGGCCAACACCAGGGCCTCAAACCGCTGTTCTTGCTCCTTTCGGAGGGCGAGTAGCGCCTGGTGCTGACTTTGCTGGGCCGTGGCGAGGGCCAGTTCAGTGAACGGGGAGGACTCCATGGGGCTGTTAGGCTGCTGTACTCCAGGTCCCTGGTTTCAGCACCACTGTAACGATTCCGTGTTCGTGGGTGGAGCACAGAGGACGGCAGGCCAGAATAAAGTTCAACCACTTCGTTTATTATTGCTCTTTTCAGATGCAAACACCACTCTCTCAGCCATGCACACAGACACACACACAAGACGTCTGGCTGGGGAGAGAGCTCCTCTGCTCTCTGCTCTCCCTCCCTAAATAGGGCGCAGTCACTGGGAAGACACACACAAACAGGTTAATTGCAGTCAGGTGTAGTGATTCTGCCACTTACCTTCTCTGACTCCGCCCTCCTGTCACAGACCGGCGCTTGACCACGCCCCCGCTGCCACAGACAGAAAGGTGTCAGAAAACAAAGTGCATTGCAAATTGCTGTGTATGGGGCTGTGTAGCCACAGACCAGTCCAAATTGCATGCTAACCCCTGTCCACTGCTAAAAGCACCTACAATGAGCATGTTTGCATCAGAACAGAACCATGAAGCAATGGAAAAAGGAAGCCTGGTTTGATGAATAATGTTTTCTTCAACGTTAACGTTCATCATGTGGACAGCTGGGTGTGTGCAAATCACTTACCTGGGGGAAAGATGGCACCAGGATGTATTCTGAAGAAGGCAAGCCAGCAAAGGCAGTGTGATGCTCTGGGCAATGTTCTGGGAAACCTTTGGTTCTGGCAACAATGTGGATGTTAATTTGACAAGTACCACCTACCTACCGTAAACATTGTTGTAGACCAAGTATACCCCACCATGGCAATGGTATTCCCTAATGGCAGTGGCCTCTTTCAAGAGGATAATGCTCCCTGCCACACTGCAAAAATTGTTCAGGAATGGTTTGAGGAACGCGACAAAGGTTTCAAGGTGTTGACTGGGCCTCCAAATTCCCTTGATCTCAATCCGATTCAGCATCTGCAGGATTGTGCTGGACAAACAAGTCAGATCCATTGAGGCTCCACCTCGTAACTTACAAGACATAAAGGGACTGCTGCTAATGTCTTGGTGCCAGATACCACAGTACACCTTCAGAGACCTTTTGGAGTCTATGCCTTGACCGGTCAGAGCTATTCTGGTGGCACAAAGGGGACCCAAACAATATTAGGCAAGTGGTTTTAAATGTTATGGCTGATCAATGTGTGTGGGTTTTTTTTTTTTAAATATTTATTACTGCTTACTGATCTTTATAGTTTTTAATACAGAAACATTTAATTTCATTAAAAACAATAATAGTCTCAGGTACAATTTGTGTTTTATGGAAATTAGCTGGCAAGTTTTACTGAACATCTTGCAGAACTAGCCAGAGTTCTTCTGGAGACTTTGACGATTGCACTTGCTTCTTAATTTTGCACGGAAACTCCAGCAGCCTTCATGACATTTTTTTTTTTAAAAGTTCTCTCTCACATAATATGCTGCTTTCTTTACTGACATACAAACATTTTTCTGTAACATTTAATTTTGTGCTGGAAAACTAATGTTTGGCAATCTAAAATATTTTTAATGACTCGATAATGTAGAAGTCATAAAATAAATAGGATGCCAAAGACTTTTTGCACAGTACTGTGTATACAGTGGCGATTTACATACACTCATCATGGACATGAATGTCACTGCATTATTGGGTTTACAATGATTTCTTTGAATTGTTCTTTTCCTGAGGAAGAATAATTGTACAACATACATCTTTAATCGCAAAAAAGTGCACAAGTTTAAATTTATTTTGGGTCTTCTAAAATCAATACAGGGCCAAAATTATGCATGTAGGTTCAAGCATACGTATACGTACACCCACTTAGGTTATTAATTCAATGGTGCTGAAAGTTCAATTATGTATTTTAACTCGCCATGGCCAAGGCGTCTTAAATTCCAATATAAAACAGGTTTGTTTGACAAGTACAAGTTATTGGGAGGTGTAGCTACTTTGCCAAGGTCTGGAAGAAGACCCAAACTGTCACCCTCAGCTGAGAGGAAATTGGTTTGGATGGTAAAGAACAACCCAGGAACCACCAAGGCACAGGTCTGTCATGAACTGAAAGCTGCAGGAACACCAGTATCACTGTCTAGTCAAGCGAATTTTACATTGCCACGGACTAAGATGCTGCCATCCAAGCCCCTTGCTCCAAAAATGACACCTTCAGACGCAACTAAAGTTTATAGCTGACCACATGGATAAAGGAAAAGCCTTCTGGAGGAAAGTTTTGTGGTCCAAGATTGAACTGTTTGGCCACAAGGACCAGAGGTAGGTTTGGAGGAGTAAAGGTGACACATTCAACCCCAAGAACACTGTACCAACTGTTAAGCAAATATTTGGTATATTTTTACCTTGTATGAATAATTTTGATCATGTGTTGATTCCATGATGAGTGTGTGTATGGAATCTTCTGACCGTAACTGTACATATAATTTTCCCCCCTCAAATTTATAATAATTGTACATTGGTATTAACATTGCCTGTAAATATTAAGACAACCTGTCCACATGCCTGAAAATCCATGTTCACCAATTTGGAAAAAACGTTTAATAAAAAGATAAAGAAACTGAAATGTCACAGCAAAGTGAAATGTAAATAAATTTACCTCACTCTCGGCAAAGTGACGTGCTCCTTTAAGGCACAAGGATGAACGCCTCAGGGTTTTCTCATCACCATCATCAAAAACTGCAGAAAATATGTAAAATGGATAGGGTGAAATAGTTAGGCCACCACATACAAACAAGCTCCTGTAACATCCATATACTCATTCAGGATATGACAGATTAGGACTTTTCTCCTTACGCCATTTCAAATAGACAACTCACACAAACTACTTTCATTGTTCCATTTTCACTTATATCTAAGCCAAGGTATGGGCCTATGTTTAAAAACTGCTAAAACAGAAAACTAGATGAATTTAGACAGTTACAACTCCGTACATACAAAGCCAAATCAGTATTTAATTCCACCCACTTACCAACTGTGTACAGACTAGCATCCGTGAGCTTGTTGATGGTAGCTTCCTGGTAGATTCCATCTTGGTTTTTCACTTCAACCACAGCACCCACCTAAAAGCCAAAACACATCTACAGAGCTTTAATTTTTCTGTAAATTTGGGTTTTGCTGAGCCATGTGCTTAATGAAAAAAAGTCCTCCCTGAAAAACAAATATCAATATTTATTTATAGGCTTGACTTTTTTTTTTCAAGCTTAATTTGACATTCTTTCGAATTCTTTCATTGACAAAGAGATCTATTTTCACTCTGGTTAATGGTTTGCAACATTACTCATAATACATTTCAACTACCTAACAAAAAGAACACACATTTATAGTTTTTCTGAATTACCATGTTTATATTTTTAGGCCAAATACATTGCTTGCTAAGCATTTAAATGTTGAGTACATGTAATCAATATGATATAGGCACATATTGCACATAATATACATTGGACAGTGTAATCTATTACAAGCTAGCTGAGAGAGGTTTGTAAAGTTGCAAGCTTTCAAGGCTTATTTGGCATCAGATTGACAAAGCCTGACCAAACATTTTGGTGCAAGATGAATGTATTTATTTACATGTTAGCCTGAGACAGGATTGAAGTTAGATGACTTTTGTCATCTGGAAAAACTACAAATCTCTGAGATAGGGAGCCTACTTGCATAGAATACTGAACCATGAATAGAAAATGGCCCTCCAAATGTCACGTTACTTAAAATGTACACAAATGGTTTCCTTCCTTCCCAAAGTAAATCAGTTACCTTTCTTCAATTAAATAATTAATGATCAATACAACCCATTTACAAATAAATCAATTACATCAGTGCAGCTTCATTTGTGAGTAGGGTTGGGTATAATTTGAAGTTTTTCCCCCCCAGTACCGGTGCTAAAACAACACTTTAAAAGACGACAGTGCCTAAACAGTGCTGGAACCAATACTTTTTGTGCTTTTAAAAAAAAAAAAAAAAGGTTGATGACATTAAAATGTGTTTTTTAAGGCAAATTTGAACTTTTACTTGAACAATATGTTAACACCTAAAATATGTAAATATAAATAAATACAAAACAATTACATTTATAAAACAAATTCACATAAATAAACTTAAGATGCAATAATTTCATTGTTAGTTTTTCCATAATTACTAGTGACATTCCCCCATGTTAAATTTCACTCTTCAAGCATGAGCTTTATGTACTTTGTGGAAGACTGGTTCAGACATGTCACATCCATAAATGAAAATATCACTTCCATAATGCCAGTTCTCCAAAATAATTTATTAAAAATATATATATTTCCAACTATACACTTTGTGTTCATTCAAAATAATGATTTCTCTACTTTTCTTTGAAATTCACAGAGCTTATAGAAAACCTGTAATCACCCATAAAGGTTTGTGTATTTGATGTCATATCTAATACTGATAAAATGTTCTGTATTTTCAGGATGTACATAATTATATGAATTTTGAGGATTTGTCTCGATTCAGCTACAGAGGTTTCATTAAAAGTTATGCAAATTAAATCACTGATACAAATCTTGTCCATATTTTGAAGCATTTTGTTTATCAACAGGAGTCCAAATGTCACTTCATTGTGCTTGATTACAGCTGCAAAACTTTTTTTTTTAAAAACACATGCACAAATAATCATATCAATTTCATCAATCTTCCAAACTAGCTTAATGATGATATCATCATGTGGATGGAGGTGCTACGAAGCATCAGCTGTGAGGGACTTGTGTTAATAATGAGTGTTGTGTTGAACTGAGCCACACAGAGCTGTGCACATGCACACTCACTAAATAATCAATCAAATGTGTTCTCAATATTCCCTCAAAGTTACACATCCAACATAAATCTTTTTAAACCAATACCAAAAAACCTCAACACTTTTTAATGTCTTAAAACTTAACAGTCATGATCTTCATCAACTGGTGTGTTGAAACACCGTGTGAACGTTGCCACGGTGATCCCGACACGAAAATATCTTGCACATGCACACTAGAAGTTGATGTATTAGAAGCTGTGGGTGTATGGATAAAACTAAATGTCAAACTAAAACAAGCCACCTCTGGATATCAAAACATTTAATGCATTTCAAAGATAACAACTGTGACTAAATGTGGCATTTTTTCTGTATCCTGACAGGATCTTTATAAAACCAGAAACATACTGGATTTTCTCATTATCATAGGTAAGGAAAGCTTTTATTTGTTATTTGCTGTTATGTTATTTGGGTTTAAATGTTATATGCATAGTAGCACAAACAGACCAACACAAAAATCTACACAATGAAAGCCAAGAGTTTCCTGATTTATCCTATCACAGATCTGTGGCATTAAAATATTTGACTTACTTATTTTCAATTTAAATTTACCATTTTCAATTGTAATATCGTCAGTTAAAAGTGAAAATATCTGCTTATAAGTAATATATACTCTGCAAAAAATTGAAAACTGAATTTGAGGAGAAAATTACTCAATACTAGTGAAATTATCTCGCTGCATGGACAGATATTTTTACTTGATAAGACATCTTAGAATAAATTGGTTGCAATCTAGAACTAGGTTTAATAATCTCAGAATTCCTGATGGGAAGATCAAAGTAGTGAGAATCAGTAACTCAACCTCCTCCACAATGACTTTACAGGTGCTTCATTGGGATGTGCACTTAGCTCGTACTCCTTGTTCATGTATGACTGCTTTGCCAAACACAGCTCTAATAGAATTTTCAAGCTTTCTGTTAAAACCAGGGCTTTGAACCGGTTCAAGGAACGAAAACGAAAACCGGGAACTTTTTCTATTTCACATGGAACAGAAACGAAACCAGAAACTTCATTATTTTTTATGTTCCGGAACAGAAACGCTTATTAAAAATAATGGTAACTGGTTAATACTGGTTTTTATTTTGTTCCTCAAAGTTTCCGTAGCCAACAAATAAAAAAGTCATTCTTCTCCTGCGCAAGTTTCTATGACCCGCTGGGGTTCACTTCCTGTGTGACGTTCGCTGACTGAATGGAGAGAGCGGGAGGGTGGACTACTATCACGTCTCCACATCTTAAATAAGAGGTAAATATTGCAGTCTATCGTTATTCAAAAATGTCAATTTCAAACACGATATCAATACATTTGTCCACGTTAATGAGAGGGTCGCGAACATTAAATGACGTTAACCTCTGTTAGCCTATCAATGCACAGGGCCTGACTAGCCTTTGGTAACACACTAAACAAATTATCTTTTCATTTTTGGCACTTTTTCTGTTTGTGTAGATGGGAAGACATACTGAGAATCCAAATCGCCAACATTTGAAATAATAATTGTTTTGAATTATTTCTTGTCTTATTTAATGAAGGTTGTAATAGAATTAGCCTACATTTGGCTTAAGCTGGATGAGACAGAGACATAATTTTATAGCCATTTGTTAAACAGCTGACAGGGAACGTAATTAACCGTTCCGGGAACGAAATTTTTTTGTTCTAACCGGTTCGGGAACGTCTATTTAATGGTGGAACCCAAAACCGGAAACGTTAAAATTCCGTTTCTGTTCGGAACGAACCAACAGGAAAAAAATTCTGGTTCAAAGCCCTGGTTAAAACAATCATTCTGGACTTCATCACAAATGGAGACAAGACAGCCTACAGAGATGATCAGAGATGTGTCACAATGGTGGCATGACAATCTCTCTCTTAACATTAATAACACAAAGAAAATGAAAGTGGTATTCAGGAAACCCCTGAGTGGAGTACACACATCCATACACATTAACAGAGCTGCTGTGGAAAGAACTTCCACCTCGCTGATGGCCTCACCTAGTCCCTTCTCACAGAGATGTTCATAAGGTCTGCCAATCAGAGACCATTTCCTGTGGAACTGAAGAAATTTAGACTGAACCATAATACCCTCACCAGCTTCTGCCATTGTACCATAGACAGCATCCTGACTAGGTCCATCACTGTATGGTACAGCAGTTACTCCACCCATAACCTCAAATCTCTCCAAAGAGTGGTGAGAACAGCAGAACTCATCGTTAGTGAAGAATTACCAGCCATACAGGACATTTACCAGTCACCAGTGCCTGAGTAAAGCTCACAAAATCACCCCAGTCACCCAGCACACAGTCTATTTTCCAGATTGCTTTTGGACAGCAGCATAGTTGTTTTAATGCAATAAATCTTATGTGGTCCCTGCCTGCCAAGTAAGATCTCTCCATATCAGAGTGCAAATATCACCACTTGTATCAATAGCTATGGACTGGAAGACTTTTTAAAAATTCTTACTGATCTTTTAATCTCATTGAAAAAAAAAGTGTTTCAAAATATACTAGAACTTTTCTGTGGACTGAGAGAAAGAAAGACAAAGGAAAAAATCAGCCTGCTCCTATTGACCTCTTTTGTTTCCTGACCACCAGCCTGGGATCAGTGCTCAGTCATGTCAGCCCAGGACATTTTACCTTCATTTTTGATTGTGGATATTTACAATAAACCACCTACTCATGGATCCTCACCTTCCCCCAGAGTCTCTCGTTACAATCACATTGGTTAGTGTGCATGTAATATATCAGAGTTATGCACTGGGTTTCCCACGTCTGACTGTCTTCAAATAATTTCCCTAGCTTTTCTTGCCTCCTAGCTCCCCAAGTTATGTTTATAGTGTTTTAAGGATCATTCACTTATGATAAATCTTACAGATTTATTACACATCATTACTGCACTAAAACATGATACCTTTCAGACTTTCTAACACCTGCTTACCTTCAGATTTCCTCTGATGTGCTCATCATGCACCTCAGCAGTGGACGAGTCTGGTTTGAAGGTCACCTGTAAAAAAAAAAAACAAAAACAAAAAAAAGGGTAAGTTGTTTTATATCTAAATTTGAAACAGCAATATTACATTACCGGCATTTAGCAAACACTCTTGCCCAGGGTGACATGCAACATACCCAGAGCAGTCTGGGGAGCAACTGGGGGTTAGGTGCCTTGCTCAAAGGCACTTCAGCTATTCTTACCGATCCAGGTAATCGAACCGATGACCATTTGGTGCCAAAGCTGCTTCTCTAGCCATTCGACCATGGCTTCCCCCATTAGTTATTTTTACAGCGGTCTCAAAAGTAGCCGGTCACCGGCAGCAAATCGCCGGCTATGGCTTATTATGCCGCCGGCTATTGTCAGTCGAGTCACAAAATTTAATATTAAATATTTCTTACAGCAAAAAAAGTTGTGAACGTAAATTACATTCACTATGTCATGTATGTCCGTTGCCGTGTCAACTGTGTTTACATCCTCGACACGAGTGCAGCCATTACTGCCGCCTGTGTTGCCAGATTGCGCGTTTTCCCGCCCAATTTGGGCGGTTTTAAGTGCATTTTGGCGGGTTTTGAACATATTTTGGGCTGTAAAACGTCAGCAGTATCTGGCAACATATTTTTTTACTTAATACAAGAAATATATATATATATATATATATATATATATATATATATATATATATATATATATATATCCCTGCACACTTTGTGTGCATTATGTCTGGACATTTTACCATTTTGCACCCTGCTGTAAATTATTTGTACCCTGCTATTCTCCCAAACTTTGAAGCCCCTGTTTTTAGTTATTCCTTGTATGATGGAAACATTTTAATAGTGCTGCTTATGCACACTCAGACTACAACTGTCAGGAATGCAGGTGGCAAAGGGATGTAAAAGCTTAAAGAGACTTTATTCAGGCAATCAGGCAGACAAAAAGTCAATAATCAGGCAAGGCACAAACAGGACGTCAAAGGCAGTGTCAAGAGGTAAAGTCGAAAAATGCAAAACCAGAATAATCACCATGAGCCACTGCAAGACTTAATAAAATCAGACAGGATACACTGAGTGTTTACTCTACAAACCCAAACTCTGAACAGAGTCCTTAAGTAAGTGAGATGTGATTGTGGCTGTGATCAGGAACAGGTGTGTGTGATTAGAACTCAGGAGACTATGAATGGTGAGGTACATGATGGGTGTTGTAGTCCATGGTGGCCATGTCTGAAAGCCACTGTGAATGCTGGGAAGTGGAGTCTTGAGTGCTTGCTGGTGCAGACGTGACAATAAATGTGTAGCATGTTATAATGCAAACATTTCTGCATTATCAGGCTGAAATTACTATTCCTATAATTCCAATAATCCTTGTAAAAGAGAAGGATTGGTAAAGATATGAAATAAGAAAATGGAAAGGGAAAGTGAAATGAATGGAAACTGGGTTGGAATAGGTGGATAAAGGAGAGAAAGAGAACAGGATAACACAATGGACAAACTATGTATTGATGATATGGAGATAAAAGTTTTAAAACATCTGAATCAGATATAAAATGCAGATCTGGAATCAGTGCTGGAATCAGTGGGAAAACTATATGGGTTAAGTGAAAGCAAGTAAGGTAAATTAAGGAAACCAATTGGTGATGAAAGGTACTACTTTAGGCAGAAAGGTGACGGTTCTGGCTCCAAATTTTGCCGCCAACTGGGGCCCATCTGTGTGGAGTTTACACTTTCTCCCTGTGTCTGCATGGGCTTCCTCTGGGTGCTCCCATTTCCTCCCAAAGATATGCGGATTAGGTCAACTAGGTATTTTAAATTGCCCTAAAGGTACCCCCCAGAGGCTAGTTTGTGTATAGGTGTGAATGGTTGTTCATCTCTATTCATCTGGCTGTTCATTAACCTTGTGGGACAGAGGCCCAAGAAAGCTACCGCCTAAGCAGTGCGCCACTCCTCACATTACCGCTCGGATGGTGCTGAAGAGACAGCAACACTTCAGCACCACTGTTTTGGACCATCAAGAGCAGTGTAGCCAAGAGGCGGAACCAGCTAATCACACACAGCTGAAGCGGCTTATGCCAGAGGAGTATAAAGAGGTGCAGCCACAAACACAGGTTAATTGGGCTGTCTCAGAGCATGCTGACTCATGCCTCCGTCCTCTGCCTGCAGCTATAGAGCAATGGCAACTGGAACCCATGCAGCCCGTGCTTGGACAGTCCTGGCCTTCCCCCACCAGCGCCTGCTTCACTCCTTGCCCCCACACAGCCTCCTTTTTTCTCACTTCCGCTTCCCTTTTACAACCAATAAAAGAGTACCCGGGTTTTTCCACTATGCCTGGGCTGAGTGTCTGTGTTCGCCTGCCACAGATACGAGTGCTACATCTGTGACAGACTGGTGACCTGCCTAGGTTGTACCACGCCCCATACCCAGAAGTCAACTTCCAGTTTGCCACTCGACCCTGATGGATAAACGGTATAGATAATGGATGAATGTATTACTTTACCTACATACTGGATGGAGGTCTACTTTCAAATATCTCTCAAATCATTTGAATGTGTGTGTTTTGGGAGGTTTATGGTGTGAATGATAAATTCTGAATTCACTATTTTAATCAAATAATCTTTGAATTTAAGCTGCTGTTTTTCACTTATTTTAATTCATCTGCATTTTAAAATTGCCTTGATTTTTTTTTAAATTTCATAATTTTTATTAAGTGAACTTTACCAAGTTAATTTTTATTACTTTCACCCCTCATGCTGTATATTTCAGCAATGTTTTTCCAGAGTAATGGTTTACCTTGGCCCTGACAAGTTTCTTGGCAGTCTTGATCTTGGCCTCACAGAAAGCCCCACGGTACTTGGCACTCACATCAGTGCCGACAGTCAGGTATGCAGGCTCCTCTAGAGTCTGTGTGGAGAAATGGCAATAAAGAATATTAAAATAATACGACATTAAATGGCTATACTATGAGGAATCCACACACATCAAATAAATCAAATCAGTAACCCATATGATGTGCTTTGTGTTTATAAATGTGAGAAGTTAATACTAACAATCTGAATTTGGGGTATTCAATGGCTCCAATGAGTGTTATTTTATTTAGGCCAAAGTATCTTTCTGCCATCACATGCCGTGAGACTACACTGGTATTACATATCAAAGTAAAAATTGTGGTATCATGACAAGCCTAGAACGGAACAGCCAGCAACACATTGTCTTGAAAATATAGGTAAAATGTATATTTACTGATGGGGGGGGGGAGTTAAAAAAAAAAAACTGTTATAGCACCGACACGCTTTTAGCCACTGTTCTGAGAACAAATATTCATATCCACAAAAAAACACCAAACAGTGATTATAAATATATTATAAACCACAATTACAAATTGAGTCAGACATGATGAAGAATAACTGAACTATAGAAGCAGAATGCTCCTACGCCAGAAAAAGAAAAATGGATCAGTATTACATTATAATGTGAAAGGTTTAGTGTTACAACGAGGTTTTTCACATTTTAACAAAATATTTTCAGAGTATTACTACATACTAACTTATTACATTATAACGAGACGTTTCTTGGTATAACAATATACTATTTATCAGTGGCGGCTGGTCAATACAGGGCGTTGGGGCGCCGCCCCCCTTCCAATTATCCAGATGAGAAAGACATGATATTAAATTAATTAAACAAAAGTATTTATTAAGTCAAAATTGTTTATTCATCCTACTTCACCCTATATCCATCTAATTATTTTTAACCCATTTTTAAACTGCACTTATTTAAATTTTAAGTAAATACGTACACTTCCTGAAATGTCTGCCTGCCGAGGTGCCGGTCAAACGAGTGTGTATGTGGCTTCACAAACTCTTGGAGAACAGGTGACCTGAGGCTGCATTTTAATTGGCAGATTCAAGATTTGGCCTGGGGCACAGCAAAGTGCATCCCAGAGATGCCTTCTTTTATTAGCAGCCAATCAGAATTGTTTTTTCCCCCCCATGTGATTGAATGGTTTTCTATAGACCTTCACATCTACAGTCACTCACTGCTGCTGATTAGAGCGAAGCTTTCACAAGATGGCAAGTTCAAGTGGACCAGCAGAAAAAGAAAATTCTGTTATTTCTTTACAGAAACATCCTTTTACACAGTGTACACTGGAAGAAAAAAGAGAATAAAGGAGCTTGGACTGGACCAGTCCAGTTTAAACATCAAGAGGCAGGTGATCGAGGGTGGCCTTACACTCAAGGCTTCTTTTGCTCTTATGACAAACAGAGCTGGCTAACTGGATAGATGATGAAGAATGTGATAATGTAGATTTTGTAGATCATATTTAAATGGCATGCATTCTTTCATCCTACCTTTTTGGCTTCTTTAATATCACTTAACACAAACTAAATGAAAAATCTATGTCCGAGATGGGTGGTTTAGGCAAATGGATGTGCAGAAGAGTTTTATTATAAAAATAACAAAATCAGGCATACAGTCCAAAATGCCAGGTAGAAATCATAAACAGTGAACAAGCAATGGGTTGAGCAAGACACAAACAGACTATCCAAGGCACAGACAAAAGCAGAATCCAAAAGACCAGGAACAGGAAACCAGGAGAACAATACGAAAATAAGGCTCAGTAAATGAGTTACTAACAACACAATACTTTGCAACCTGAATGAATCTTTAGTGTCTTTATATAAGTGCACTGATTGTTCCATAATCCAATGCAGGTGAGTGTCATTAGCGGCACGTGCTGTTCAGAGCATGTGTGGGAGTCAGATAGTTGCATGTGCTGTTCAGAGTGTGCATAAGCGAAAGTCTGTTGCGTGCACCGATGCACACGGGTGTGATAGAAAACCCTTCCCCCCAAAAAAAGGCAGGAAGACGTGGCACTGAATTCTCAGGTCAGGTGGGGGCTTGGGCTCGGGCTCTGGACAGGACCTGGGCTCTGGACTGGACATGGGCTCGAGCATGGGCTTGGGCTCTGGACAGCACTTGGACTTAGTATAGGACTTGGACTCTTGGATTGGACATGGATTCTGGAGTGGACATGGGCTCGAGCATGGGTTCGGGCTCTGGACAGAACTTGGGCTTAGGATAAGACTTGGGCTCTGGACTGGACATGAACATGGGTTCTGGGCAGGACCTGGATTCTGGACTGGACATGGGCTTGAGCATGGGCTCGGGCTCTGAACAGGACTTGGGCTCTAGATAAGACTTAGGCATGGGCTCTGGACTGGATATTGGCTTGAGCTCTGGACATGATTTGGCCTTTAGACAAGGCATGGATGAGGGCTTGAGTTCTGGACTGGACATGGGCTCGGGCTCTAGACAGAATTTGGGCTTTAGGCAGGGCATGAACATGGGCTCCGGACAGGACATGGGCTCGGGTTCTGGGCTCGTCATGGACTTGGGCTTGGGACTGGGCATTGGCTCTGTCTGAGCACCACTCTTGTCCTTGTTGAGGCCGGGTGGCAGGATGACGACATCTTTAAAGCCAGGTGGCGGGACAACAAGCTTTTCTTCACTGAAATCTGGGGCACAGGCCACCCCCTTGGCTTCTGGCACTGGCTCAGGAACTAGCAATGGGGCAGAGGCTGCCCTGTCGGCTACTGGTGCCGGTTCTGGAACTGGCTGTGGCACTGGCTTGGGTGCTTGCTCTTACTCTGGCTCAGGCGCTAGCACTGGTTCTGTTGCTGGCTCGGGCGCTGGCTCTGGTGCTGGTTCTTGCTCTGGCTGAGGAACTGCTTCTGGAACTGAGGCTTCTGGAAGGGGCTCTGGAGTGACAACCTCCTCCACTGCCACTGTGTCAGCCACTGGAAGCAGCTCTGAAGCAACAGCATCCTCCGCTGCTGCATCAGCCACTGGAAGGAAATGTGAAACAACAGCCTCCTCTGCTGCTGCTGCTGCGTTGGCCTCAAACATCATAGCCGCCTACCCCCCCAAAAAAAAAAAAAATTAAATGGGGATTCTCCTTCTCTAGAGTCTCAAATAGGCACCAGAATAGGACATGAAAAGACTTGGAGTTAGAGGCAAGGGTGTTCCACTCTGACTAGGTATTCGGCCCATCAGTGTGCTCATCCCGTGAGCCAGGGGATCATGCAGCTGACCCAGACTGGCTCTGGAGGCTTGGGCTCCTCCAGTTCAGCATTAAAAAACAAAAAAACAAACAAAAAAAAAAACCCACACTGCAAAGTGAACCCCTTTGGGTGATATTCCACTCCATCATATGGTGCCGGGGTGTTTATCCAAAGTTGCTGCTGGAAAAATACAGCCAAGGGTTAGGGCACAGAAACCCAGTCATGGCATTGAGGAGCATACCAGTTATCTTCTGCTACATCCATGTTGTGGCAAAGTATTCTGTCAGAGATGGGTGGTGAAGGCTATGTGAAGAAGAGTTTTATAAAAATAACAAAATCAGGCATACAGTCCAAAACACCGGGCAGAAATCATAAACAGTGAACAAGAAATGGGTTGAGTGAGGCACAATCAGACTATCCAAGGCACAGACAAAAGCAGAGTCCAAAAGACTAGTATCAAGAAACCAGGAAAACAATACGGAAACAAGGCTCAGTAAGGAGTTACTAACAACTCAATACTTTGCAACCTGAATGAGCCTTCAGCGTCCTTACATAAGCATGCTGATTGCACTTTAATCAATGCAGGTGTGTCATTAGTGGTGTGCACTGTTCAGAGCATGTGAGAGTCAGATAATTATGTGTGCTATCCAGAGCGCATGCAAGAGAAAGTCTGTTGCACGCGCCAATGCGCACGGGTGTGAAACTAAAACTAGCTCTTAATTCCTCAGAAATAAAAACCAAACTAAAACTACTTACACTCCTAAACCTAGACTGAAATGAAAAACCAAATTGGAAGACTCAATAACAAAAACTAATGAAATTTTCAAAACTACAATAACGCTGCCCCAATACTGCGCCCCACATATTTTTCATTATATAGAAGCTGCGAACAAAGAGCGCCAAGACTGCCCTATGGGAACAAGTTATAGCTTATAGCTGCCCTGTTGCAAACGAATGGAGTGTGGCACAGTCATGCACGTGCAGCAGGAGTGAGCAGTAACTTCTGAGACTCAATATGCCATGTGATGTCACACGGTCAACATCAAGACCTGGAGTCATGTGGGACCACTAATGAAAACAGCTGCCGAGAACTTTCCTCCTGAAAAATCTCCTATTTTGTATATACATTTGATAGATTAAGCCCAGGTTTTACATTATAATTGTCTGCAAAGCTTAGCAGAACAAGAATGAATACACTTAGGTGTTCATGTTTTATGTCCTTTATGGCATCTACCTCAAAGAGAGCAGTTAAGCAATGAATAAAATACATGGTAGTGGGGGTGTAGTTGAGCGTCGGCTGGTACTGAAACCCAGGACTTGAGGAATAAACGCTGCCATGGAGTCCAAACCAGCCAGGGAGCTCCTCCAGGCACTCACCAATGACCTCTAATGCTAGCACCAAGAACTTGTCGCGCTTTCCATTGAGCAGAGGCAGTGCTTCTAGGCCCTGTTCAAGGCCCGGGCAAAGGACTGGCAGGTGATGCAGAACTTGGCCCAGTCAGCGGGTACTCCAGCAATCAACGTTCCTGTTCAACTGGTCAAGATGGGGCCACAGGATGATGCAGAAACCTTCCTCAAGCTGTTCGAGCATGCTGGTGGCTCGGCAGCTCTCAGCCACCAGCATGCTGGAGTACCTGGACCTGAAGCAGACTATATTGCAACAGGTCGGCTGCAGCGCAGCAGAACATCACCAGCATTTCTGTGCACTGGCCTACAGCGAAGTTGGCTGCCTGTTTGCTTTCACACAACAGCCCCGGGATGCCTGCCAATGGTGGCTGCTAGCAGGCGAGTGTGTTGTGGAGGAGGATGTTGATTGCGTGACACTGGAGCAGTTGGTCACCCAACTGCTGAGCGAGACCTCAACATGGATCCAGCACCACTGTGTGACATTGCTGGAGGAGGCAGTCCGGCTGGTAGAGGACCACTAGACGGTGTTTCCAGGAGCAAGCACTTCTGCAGCTTCTCTTCCTCTCTCTTGCTCCCTCTCCTTCCTCAGCCCCATGGAGACGTGGGCCAATTCCTCCGACACCCGCTCCCCACACTCGTGTCCGTCCTTGTGTCTCCTCACCCCTTCTCCTGTGTCTGTGCTGCTGCTAACCCCCCCGCAGGTGGACCCATCCATGCCCTTCAAAATTAGAAGCAGGTCCGGGCAGGTCTGTCGGTGCAGCAGGAAGGCTGGGATTTTCAAGAATCAGCACTTCTGCAAAGAGGCAATGATTCTGATTCGCATTCTGATGCACCATGGGCTTGCCCTGATCAAGCAGGAACATCATACATCTGAGTATTCAAGGAGGTATACATCTGGCTTTGGTGGATTCTGGCCTCCATGCATCAAAGCCTGATTCAATGCAGGACACTAGGAAATGTATGACTGGTGAAGATGAAGTATGTACATGAGAATGTTTACAAATACCCGCTAATGCCTAACACTATTCATTTCTGGGAAGAACATCATAGCGTGGAGGTGGTGGTTAGCCTGAGCCTCATCCATCCACTTATTCTGGAGATACATTGGCCAGGGTTTGAAGCATTAATAAAACAGTAGTGGATGGGTCCTGCACATCCCGGGGGGAATCTCACAGCAACATTGGCTGTAAAAGCAATCCCAGGGCTGTTTGCGTCAGCTCTGCGTCATGATGATCTGGAGAGTGAGGAGGGCCCTGTCCCTCCTCTCTCTTTGGGAAATCCTTCCGGAGATTTCCCGCTAGAGCAGACATGAGACAAGACTCTGAGGCATGATTTTGACGAAGTGAGAGTAATCAATGGCCAAAACCTCCAGCCTAACATTGCACTTTTCTTCCCATGTTTTTTCTATTATTAAGGATCAGTTATACTGAGTGATGCAGGACACTCAGACTAAAGAAGAGACGACACAGTTGTTGGTCCCAAAGAGCCGTAGGGACCTTTTATTCCATGCGGCTCATCATAATCCAATGGCTGGGCAGGATAAGACACTAAATCGTCTCATGGCCCACTTCTATTGGCCAGAAATTCATGCCAATATACACAGGTGGCGTGCTGCTTGTTGCAAATGCCAGCTGTTAAATCCTGTGACTACCCCAAGAGCATCATTGCACCCATTACCATTAATCGAGATCACCTTTGAAAGAACTGGCATGGATCTTGAGCCATTAGATCGATCTGCACGAGGGTATCACTTTTTATTAGTCAGTCATAGTGGATTATGCAAGGTGATACCCAGAAGCAGTGTCTCTTCACAACATCTCTGCACGTAGTGTTGCAGAAACATTCTTTTGTGTTATCTGCTAACCTGGGGATTCTGAAAGAAATCCTGACTGATCAAGGCCCTACTTTCAGGTCACATACACTGTGCAAACTGTCAGTTTATTGGGGATTCATACCAGTATTTACCATCTGCAAATGGATGGGCTGGTCAAATTATTTAATCAAAACACTTAAGAACATGATTCTTAAGTTTGTTCACAGGGACATCAAAAACTGGGATAAGTGGCTTGCCCCTCTGTTGTCTTAAGTGTGCGAGGTCAGACAAGCCTTCACTGAGTTTTCCCCATTTGAATTGCTGTACGGGCCCACACCCTGTACCATCTTTGATGTCATTAAAGAAAACTGGCAGGAGAGACCTTCTCAAAGCAAAAATGAAATTCAGTAAAACTCCGTGCACTGAGGTCACATAACCCAGGAGAATTTGCTGCAGGCACAAGAACACCGCTAAGAGAATTTGCACCAGGAGATAAAGTGCTCATTTTACTGCCCATGTCAAGCTCAAAATTAGTCACCAAGTGGCAAGAACCCTTTGAGGTCACATGGCGAACTGGGGAAGTCAACTATGAGGTCAGGCACACAGAGGTGACATGTCAAATTTACCACCTCAATCTCCTGAAACCGTGGAGAGAGGAGGTTCCTATGGCTCTGGCAATGGTATTTCCAGAGAGAGCGAAGCTGGGACTGGAGTCCAAAAAGCGTGGCCCAATTCACCCCGGTCCCCTGTGGAGACCACTTCTCATCGTCCCAGAGAGCACAGGTTATCAGATTGCAGGAGTTGTTCTGCGATGTGTTCTCACCTCTCCCTGGTTGCACTAATGTCCCCCACCTCCTGGACCAGCCCAGGGCCCAGAAGGCACCTTCCACGACACTCTCCCTCTCCAGGGCCCCTCAACAAGCCTATACCCACCACACCCAAGCAACTTTCCTTGACCCCGGCCTGGAAACTGTGGCTAGCTGGTTGCGCTGTCCACTCACCTTCCAGCTCTCATCTCCAAAGTGCCCCTGTATGGGTGGAAGGCCTGCCAATGGAGGTCCTCCATAACTCCAGCAGTACCATCACCCTGGCTCAGCCCTTGATCCTGCCTGTGGTTGCAGGGTACAGCGGTACTATCAAGGTTACCTGCATGCATGGGGATGCACGAAAGATGGCCACTGCCCACATCAAGATCGTGTGTGTGTGTGTGTGTGTGTGTGTGTGTGTGTGCGTGCATGCATGCAGGTGACATGCAAACAGACCTTCGGGTGGGAACAGAAGCAGGTACACATAATAGAAGAGGAGGACCAACAACTGGGGCAGCACCTCCCCCACACCTACATCCTGGTCTGCCAGGGCCTTCTCTACCAGCATACAGAGCGCTGGGACCAAGAAGTGGACCTGCTAGTAGTTTCCAGCTTCAAGGTGGATGCCATAATGCACCTGGCCCGCTCCAATCCTCTAGGGGGCCATTTGGCAGGCCAGAATACCTTAGAGAAAAATCAAGGCTCACTTCATCTGGCCAGGGTGAACACTGAGATCAGGAAGTTCTGCCAGCGGTATCCCCAGTGCCAGCAGCCCACCCTGCACTACCCTGCTCCTGCCACTACCCATCATCAGTATTCCCTTTGAAAATGTGGGCATGGATCTGATGGGTACCCTCACAAAGTCTGCCCAGGGTCACGAGTATATCCTCATCATTGTGGACTTCGCCACCCGTTACCCTGAGGTGATGCCCCTCCAAAAGGCCACCTCAAAGAACATCACCCAGGAGCTGATTCTACTGTTCTCCCATGTGGGGGTCCCCAAAGACCTCCTCACTGACCAAGATACACCGTGTCTCCAAACTCATGGCCGACACGTCCCGGTAGTTGCAGGTGAAGCAGCTCCACACCTGTGTGCATCACTCCCAAACAGATGGGCTGGTGGAAAGGTTTAACCAGACCCTGAAGCAGATGCTGAGGCATGTTATGGACGAGAGCAGCCAAACTGGGACCTCCTCCCATACATCCTGTTTGCAGTTCGGGAGACTCCACAGGCATCAAGGGGCTTCATGCCCTTCTAACTCCTGTTCAGGAAAAGGCCCCGGGGCCTCTTGGAGGTCACTAAGGAGGCCTGGGAGGAGCAGTCATTTCCCTTTCGCACCACCATCAAGCATGTAAGAGAGATGCAAGAGTACATGGATAGCGTGGTTCCCATTGTGTGCCAGTATCTGCTCTTAGCCCAGGCCAAACAAAGCTGTTTCTACAACAGGGCGGCCCAGACCTAAGAGTTCCAGGTTGGCAACTGCGTCCTCCTCTTGGGCCCCACCACTGACTGCAAGGTTTCTGGCACGCTGACAGGTCCCCTAGTAGTTGAGCACATGGGTCCAGTAAACTATGGCCTGCAACAGCCAGCTAAGCACAAAGACACCCAGATCTATCACATTAATTATTAAAATTATGTATTGAACCACTACCACCACTCTCAGCACACATTCTCTCCTCCTCAGACCCACCCAGGTGTACCTCGGTCCACCTTGGAGAAGACCTCTCTGGCCTCCAGCGACAAGAGCTGGGAGAACTACTGGACCATCTTTGTAGCAGAACCAGGGTGGACCCATTTGATCCAGCATGACATCAAATTGTGAAAGAGTGGTTCAGGGAGCATGAGGAATCATTTGCATATTACATGAATTGGACACCACAAAGTCCTGAACTCAACCCCACTGAAAGTCTTTGGGATGTGCTGGAAAAGACTCTCCCATCAATAAAAGATCTTGACAAAAATTTCATACAACTCTGGATGGAAATAATTGTTGTGACATTAAATAAGGTTGTCAAAACAATGCCACAACAAACCCATGCCATAATCAAAGCTAAAAGGCAGTCCAATTAAATATTAGTGTGTGACTTTTTTGGCCAGGCAGTATATTTAATGACAGTACTATGGTAATTATTGGTGATATTTCTCTTCGTTCTTCTAAATTTATATAATAAATATCCAAATACTGCTTTTTATACACAAGTCAAAAATTCTCAGACATTTTTGTAAACATAAATTTGGTATGTCTTGATTCTGACTTGTGCTGCCTACCCAATGGCATATTTGGTGAATTTTTTGTCTTTTAGTCTTTCTGTCCACTGATCCATTTGGTGATGGAATCACAGGCTGTCCCACCCATTCAATTCAATTTTATTTGTATAGTGTCTTTCACATTGGATGTTGTCATGAAGCAGCTTTACAGAAATATATAAATAACAGATATAAATTTTAAATACACGAATTAATAAATTTAGCCCTAATGAGCAAGACTGAGGTGACAGTGGCAATGAAAAACTCCCTGAAATAACATGAGGATGAAACCATGAGGCGAACCAGACTCAAAAGGGAACACATTATCTGGGTGATAATGGGCAAAGTGATTATAATTAACCGAGTTGGATAACTGTGTCCTATATAGTCAAATAGTATAATTAAGAAATTCATTATAGTTAACACAAAGTCTATTTTGTTGAGGTTATCAAATGTTCATTGATGGAGACTTGAGTGCAGAACTGTTCATGGTAACTGCAGTTCTCAAGTTACCATGGCGATGGTAGTCCTCAGCCATTGTAGCAAAACTATCAATTACCAATGAGAAAAGCAAATGAGATCATCATCATCATCATCATCATCATCTCTTCCCACTTAGCGCAGTCTCGGCCTTGGGGTGCTCCTGATATTTGCTTGATGGCAGGCAAACATCTATCAGTCGCTGTAAAGCTGCTTTGTCCATCATAGTTCTCCTGATCGGTCTCTCATCAACTCCTAAATCTCTCAAGATATGTCCATTTCTTGTGGGATGTTCTAACGTCAAACAGGACCTGCTTCTGCAAGACATTACTGTCCATTCTACAGACATGTCCAATATACTTGACTTGCTGGTGTTGACAGAAATTACGAATGGGTAATGTTTGGGTCATTTCCCGTAGTCATTCTTTAGATAGCTTGAAACTCCACTCTACTTCACCTTGAAGCTGGATGTCATGCTTTTTCTGGTTTGGAGCATTCTTTCTCCGAAACCCACCTTTGACCATCTTCCTAAGAAAACCATGCCACACAGTCTCGACTTTGCCCAACTCTTTCTCTGTTAGAGTCCATGCCTGAATGCTGTATAGTAACCTGGAGCAAACACATTGTCAGAAATCTAATTCTTGTTGTTAGTTGTATTCTTCTATCTATAAGTACATGTTTCAGTTCATTCCATTTCTAGAAGGCAGATCCGATCCTGGCATACAGGAACTGAGAGGTGTCCATTTCATCATTTGAGATGGTAGAGCTGAGGTATTTAAAACTTTGCACATTCTTGATTCTGTGGTCATTCACAGTTACCAAGCATTCCTGATTCTTGATCTCATTTTCTCCGTGGAAGACCATTGTCTCGGTTTTACTGTATGACATCTGCAATCCAAACCGTGTATAGGTTTGGTCATACATTTCGAGGATGTGCTTCAGTTCCTGGACAGAGTTAGCAAAAATGGCCTCATCTGCGTACAAGAGTTCTGTAACATGAGTAATAACGGATTGAGAGGACTTCCTACGATATTCCCTTGGTGACACTTCATTAGGTGTGCAATATTCTATTTTAAGTCCTGCTTCTGGGTGCTTCTTCAGAACCTCACTCCGTGTTATTCGTACAACAAAGTCCATGTATATGTTGAAAATAATGGTGGACTCCAGGGCTCCTTGATGGCATCCTACCAACGTCAAAGAAACGTGTGCTTCCTTTAATACAGGCTTTCGTGCCAATGTATAATGCATGTAATACAGAAACCACGTGAGGACACTTGAGTTGGATCTCTAAGCACCTGAGCAGAGCATCTCTCGGAATCCAGTTGCATGCCGCTTTATGATCCACAAAGGCGATGTAGACCGGGGTTTTGGACTTCCTTGTATTCTCAATGAAAATGAATATAGTAAAATGAATATAGCATCAGATGTTGATCTATTCGCTTGGAAGCCAAATTGTGATGACAACAAGACATGTTCGTAAACTTCCCTAATCCTTTCAACAATAATCCCGGATAGCACCTTGGAGACTGTTGCAACTATACTCAGCCCTCTATAATTCTCCGCAAGTGATTTGAGACCCCTTTTGTACAGACAGGTTATGCTGACTCTCAACCACTGGGATGGTACTTGGGAGACATGACCATATCATTCCAATCAGAAGCGTGATGTATTTTATTAAACCCATGGACATCGTATATTCAAGTTGTTCTGCATACACCTTGTCTATCCCCTGGCATCTGCCATTCTTAAGTCGCTTCATGCTATTCTTAACTTCTGTATCGTCAGGTATCAGAACACTTCTCAGGAAGGTCATCAGGCAGTAGTATGTGTGGATATTTCTCTGGTTCTTCCAGTTCAGGTTGGGGCTCGTACACTCGGCTGCTAAAGTGCGCACAAAAGTGTTTGTCTAGTTTCAGTGGTGGTATTAATAGATTATTGCTCAGTGAGCGTGATGTATGTTGTTTCATTAATCTGAATTTCTCTTCTGTGTCCTGTTGTTGACTAGCATAATTCAGCTGGTCTGCCTTAGCTTTGAAAAAGGCATTTTTCAGTTGTGTGCGAAGCTTTCTCAGTTCATAAGATAGTGATTTTTTCTTCACTGGGTCTTTTTCTGTCCGATGTCTGAGTTCCCGATAGGCATCGTTTGTCCACGGTTTGTCAATTCCCATCTTAGTCTTTGGAGATATTGTCTCCTTCGATGCCTGCTGGATGGCATTTATTACCAATTCTTCCATCTCATCTAGCTGGTCAAATTTGTGTGATGCGCAACTTTCAGTTTTACTGCTAGGCTTAGAAGGCAGTGTTTGTAAGTCCAGCTAAGTCTATTCGCCTCTCACACTCAAGCCAACTCCACTTCCGTCACCTTGTGTGGCAGGTACACCCCAGGGAGCCTAGTCTTGCGACTGAGTGAGTGAATGGAGCTCTGGCACCAGTTTGTGAAGTAGACTCTTTCATTCTGGGATATAGATATAAAAGGCAAGAAGCTGTTTTGATTGACTAATAGATTGATACCGATAGTAACAACTTGATTGAGTGGAAGAACGATTTGTACCGTTCTGTTTTTTGTGTTTTTGTTTTACGTGTGTGTGTGTGTGTTTGTTTGACACAACTATGAAGAACATCAGAAGCTCAAAGTCAGGGCAGAGAGGTTACATGTTTCACTTAGGAACAATCAACATTAGAACTTGTAAATGCGAGAGTAAGCTAGCGGATTGTGTAACACAATGTAAGAACTTGACGCAGGATGTAACATGCATGCAGGAGGCTTGCTTGCGAGGCGAGGGTGAAATATGTTTTGAGGACAAGGTTCTTAAAAGGTTGGCGGGTATTACATAAATGATATGAATATTACACGTGCAGACATTGCACTCGTGCTAGCACCACATATTCGACTCTTGGATGTGGAGCACATTATAGAGGGAAGAATGATGGTGAGGATTAAGGTGAATGGGGTGAAATTAGGAATATACTGTTATTGTCCAACTGAAGAACACAGCATTTCCTCCAAAGAGAATTTCTACCGAACACTGAATAAGGCTATCCAGAAGATGAGGAAAGACCATCCATCATTTAAAAACATCATTGCTGGTGACTTCAATGCCACCATTGGAGAAGACTGCAATCAGGGACACTGGAGAGGAGTAGGGCCATATAAATGATAAGGATCCAACAAGCTTTAATGGTGTCAAGCTGATCGAGACTGCAGAAAGCAACATAATGGCTCTTGGGGTAGTCACGGGATTTACCAGCTGGCATTTGCAGCAAGTAGCACACCACCTGTGTACATCGAAGACATAATGGCTGACTGGTATGTTAAACGTGCGACCACAAACTATCCAATGCAAAGTCAGATATTTCAATCTGACCATTGCATAGTTGTTATGCAGGCCATTTTTCCAACAAGAAAACAGGTGAAAAAGATCTTCAGAAAAAGAAAAAACACCCCCCTCATACCCAGACATTCGAAAACCGAGAGACTATCCCAAAATTCAAGCTTCATATAGTGCGAGACTTGATCGAATTCTAATTGACGACCCAAGCTCCTACAACACACACACACACACACACTTATATATATATATATATATATAAAAAAGAGAATAGGGTAAATCTTTGACACAAGAGTGCTCAAACTAGGAGCAATAATACAACAAAATAAAGAGAGAAAATACTTCAATTTGTATGCATGATTTTATAGCGCACGACAAGCCTGTTTCGAGAGCGACTTGCTCTCTCATCAGGTGCAGCAAGAATATCAGTACACAGCTACTTTTATACTCAAAAGATGTTTGCTAAAATAAACCTACTAGCATGCCGGCATGCGCTGGCTAGTTCATTGCGCTTGTTTAGCGTGCCTAAGTGTGGTTTGCATACAATGTAATATTTTTCTGCGGGGCACAAATTACAGCGCTTAGTGCTATTATATGCCGAAGCGCGTGCTATAATGTCCCATGTCAGTATATAATTTTCTCCGGATTCCTTTAGAGTCCATATATGTTTACTCAGCTCTGTTGCGTGACGCTTGCCCTTGTGACGGAATGATGCAGTATGGTTATTGTAGTGTGACTTGAATGTATCCCCCGTAAGACCGATATAGGTTTCCTTACCGCGCTCACTCTCAATGGTGGCTTGGTAAATAACGTTCTTTGTAAGGCATGCGCCATTGAGGGGGCAGGTCGTCTTATTGCGGCAGTTACACATCTTGGGAGACTCCGGTGTTGGCGCAGAGTCTTTGGGCGTTGGTCGCATCAAAGCATAGGCGGTGCCCATAGCCGCTGCTGTCAAGGGTATGTTGGTATTGTAGCGCCGCTCTATCGAAGCATTCGGCGGATGAGGATATTTCGTTAAGGCGTTTGTTTACCCCTACTGGAATGTTCTTGGTGATGGTGGGGGGGGGCTGCTTTCCTTATGTACATACAATGGAATGTTATTAGGTTTAGCATAGGGCTCATATGATTGCTTATTAAGATCTAGTCACATCCAGGAAATTAACCACTTTTTTGTTGCATCTATTGTTATTTTCAGGCCGTTGTTGGTAAATACTTTACATATTTCCTCCTTTATTCGTTTGATGCGCTGTGGCGTATCATGAAAAGCGCCGAGGCCATCATCTCTGTACAAGCCCACGCGCCCACTCATGCGCATGCCGGTACGCTAGTAGGTTTATTTTAGCAAACATCTTTTGAGTATAAAAGTAGCCATGTACTGATATTCTTGCTGCACCTGATGAGAGAGCAAGTCGCTCTTGAAACAGGCTTGACGTGCGCAATAAAATCATGCGTACAAATTGAAGTATTTTCTCTCTTTATTTTGTTTTATAGATATGTAAAATTATATATATATATATATATATATATATATATATATATATATATATGCCAGCAGAGGCGTGGTCAAGCATCAGTCTGTGAATGGAGGGCGGAGTTAGGGAAGGTAAGTGGCAGAAGCACTACACCTGATGGGAATTAACCTGTGTTTGTGTGTCTTCCCTAGTGACCGTGCCCTATAAAGGACAGGGAGAGCAGAGGACAGGGAGAGCAGAGGACAGGGAGAGCAGAGGACAGGGAGCTCTCCCCCAACCTGGACGCTTGTGTGCGTGCGTGTGTGAGAGACTGAATATAAAAGCTGAAAAGCTAAATAAAAGTTTTTGAGAACTCAGTTTTGGCCTGCCGTGCTTCTGTGCTCCACCCACCTAGAACTCTTGCTACAGTGGTGCTGAAACCCAGGACTCGGAGTACGGAAGAGAACAGCCCCATGGAGTCCTCCCCCTTCAAGGACCTGGTCCATGCCCTCGCCATGGCCCAACAGAGCCAGCACCAGGTGCTGGTTGCCCTCTGGAAGGAGCAAGAACAACGGTTCGAAGCCCTGGTGCTGGTGCAGCAGGAAGCTCGCCAGGCGTTCCGGCACCTGCTCGCGTTGGCGGGGTCCGCCATCACCACCGGCGTGGACCCTCCACACCTCACCCTAACGAAGATGGGTCTGCAGGATGACCCCGATGCCTTCCTCACTCTTTCTGAGCAGGCAGCAGAGGCGTGGGGTTGGCCGGTGGAGCAGCGCACCTCCTCCCCCTGCTAACGGGCGAGGCGCAGCTGGCCGCGCTACAGCTCCCCGCCGACAACCGGCTGGTCTATGCTGACCTCCGCAGGGCCGTCTTCCAACATGTGGGGTGCACACCGGAACAGCAGCGACAGCACTTCCGCGCGCTGCGCTTGGAGAAGGTCGGCCGGCCGTTCGTGTTTGGCCAGCAGCTCTGGGACGCTTGCCGGCGGTGGCTGAGGGCCGACAATCACGATGCCAAGGGAATCATCGACCTGGTGATGCTGGAACAATTTGTCGCCCGACTTCCGGGAGGAACCGCAGAGTGGGTCCAGTGTCATCGCCTGGCGTCGCTGGATCGGGCCATCGAACTGGCGGAGGACCATATGGTGGCTGTTCCGACGGCAGGACAGCATGTCTCCTCTTCTCCCCTCTGTTCTCCCTTTTCCTCTCCTCCCGTTTCTCATCCTTGCCCCGTTCCCCCACCGCGGAGGTGGGGTCCAGCTCCACACCAGCCGGCCCGCCGCAGCCACGGTGCCCTACTGTTTCCCACTTCCGTGTTTGTGTCTTACCCCCCCCTCAGGTGAGTGAACTCCAGAACACCACTGCAGAGGGAGAGCCTGGGCCGGTATGCTGGCGCTGCGGGGAGCCACGGCACCTCCAGCATCAGTGCTCAGCAATGGAGGTGGGCGCGGTGGTCCGGATCCCCGACGCGCCAGAGACCGCCCTCGATTGGGCCAGAGCATATCGCATACCGGGGAGTATCCAAGGGGATACATATCAGGCTTTGGTGGACTCCGGCTGTAATCGGACCTCAATCCACCACAGCCTGGTGCAAGACGAGGCATTGGGGAGAGCACAATTGATGGTGTTGTGTGTTCACAACTACCCTTTAGTGTCAGTCCACATTCTATTTCGAGGGGAGAAATTTAGAGTACAGGTGGCGGTTAATCCTCGCCTTACCCACTCGATAATTTTGGGGACTGATTGGCCGGGATTTGGGAAATTTATGACTCGTTTAGTGAAGAGTGGGGCCTGCCATAGTTTACTGAGGGGAGGTCCCTGTCATGGTCCTACCTGTGGGCTTCTCTCTTCAGGTAACATCTCCACTCAGCATTACCGGCCACGCCCGCTCTCACTTCCTCTTATTAACTTTCAGTGACTGTCATTGGCTGTTGCCGATCACCTGCTTCCCCCCGTGTGTATTTAAGCTGCAGTTCTCCCAAGCCTCAGTGTCAGATCGTCTGCAACTTCCAGCGTGATAACCTGCTCTGTGTTCCTACTACTCTGACTCCTGACGATATTCCGGTCCGTCTGACTCTGTCTGCTCTCCAGCCCCGGTAACCTGATCTGCCTTCTGTCCTGTCGACTCTGCCTCTTGCCTGCCTCTCCTGTACCTTCACCTGATCTCCAGCTTGCCCAGCCCTGCTGCTCGCCTGCCTCTCCATCAGCCCGGTGTGAGCAGCCCTGCCTGGAGGTAACCTGACCCTGCATTTCTGTCCCCTATCTTGCTATCTGATCTGTGACTCTGTGTTCCAGCCTGCTCACTAACTCCATCCTGCTTGAGGGACTACTGCTGGGAGACTGCCTGAAACCCAAGTGCTGTCAGCCTACAGCCACACCTCTCTGACAATGCCTGATCCCGTCTGATCTCAGAAGCTAAGCAGGGTCGGGCCTGGTCAGTACTTGGATGGGGAGACCTCAGACGTCACCACCATGCTCCCACCAGCCATCCCTGCCTCTCAGTCCTCCTGCCACTGAACTTCACACACACACACATTCTCCCAACTCCCTTTTCCCCTGTTATTATTAAACTGTGGTTTGAGTGCATTTGATCTCCTCTCCTGTCTGGTCCTTGACAGAGCGATCTGACCAAGACATGGAGTCAGCGCCCGAACCCTCTGCCTTAGACCGGCTGCAGCGCACCGAAGATGTCAGTCAGATGTCTGCCGACATTGCAGCCCTGATCCAGCTTGGTCATCAGCAGCAGCAACAACGACTGGACCAAGCACTCCAGCTGCTCACCGCCCTAGCACCCCCTGCTCCTCCGAGTCAACCATCGCCGCCCCTCGTTGCATCAGCCCCTGTCATACCCGCCGCTGACTGGCCAGCTCCGGGAGGTGCTCCTGCTGCACTCGATGCCCCGGAACCCAAGGTCGGCAGTCCGGAGCGTTTTGACAGTGACCCCTCCCAAGTCCGTGCTTTCCTGACCAGCTGCCGGTTGCTGTTCGACCTGCAGCCCAGAACCTTCGCATCGGAGGCAGCGAAGGTGGCCTTCGTCATCACTCGTCTGACTGGCCGCACCCGCCTGACTGGCCGCACCCGCCTGTGGGGGACTGCTGAGTATGAACGCCGGACACCGCCGTGTGCCTCCTTCTCACTGTTTGCAGCGGAGATGATTAAGGTCTTCGACCTGGGCTCGTCGGCGGTAGAGGCAGCCGGAGGACTGATGAGTATTCGCCAAGGCAGACGAACAGTGGCTGACTACTCGATCGATTTCCGGACCTTGGCCCGGCCCAGCAAGTGGAACATGCAGGCGCTGGTGGATGCCTTTCTGCACAGCCTGGCTGACTACATGAAGGACGAATTGGTCTCGTACGAACAACCGTCGACACTCGATGAGGCCATCGCCCTGGCGGTCCGTATTGACCGCCGGGTCCAGACCCGTCGACAAGAGAGGGCCCGCCAGACTCAGTCAGTCATCAGTGCACAGAGAAGCCCGAGCTCACCAGACATAGAAGGGGCCCGGCTGAGCTCAATGATCATCCAATCCTCCACCAGCCAGAAACCTATGCTCCAAGTTTGCCTTCGTCTGTCAGATTCCACCCACACCCTGGCCGCCCTGGTTGACTCTGGCGCCGAGGCTAACATCATGGACACGGAGCTTGCGCGCCAGTTGGGTCTGCAAAGCCATCGCTTATCCTCTCCCGTTCCAGCCAGGGTGCTGGATGGCCATCTCATTGGCACCGTCACCCACCTCACTGCCCCTGTCCCGATGACTGTCAGGCAACCACCACGAAACCATCCAGTTTCACCTGCTCTGTTCCCCTGGCCAACCTCTCATCCTGGGCTATCCATGGCTCCACCAGCACAGTCCTCACCTCAACTGGGCCACTGGAGCGATAAGAGAATGGGGCAAGGACTGCCACCGGACCTGCTTACGAGCCTCCACTCTAACCCCTCGTACTCCACCTGCCAGCTCTGCCCCCGACCTCACTAATGTCCCAGTGTGTTATCACAGCCTTCGGAAGGTATTCAGCAAAGCCAAGGCCACTTCCTTGGCTCTTCACCGGCCCTACGACTGCGCCATTGATCTCCTCCCAAGCACCGCACCACCCAAGGGCCGTCTCTACTCTCTGTCCGCCCCGGAAAGGAAGGCGATGGAGGCCTACATCAGTGACTCTCTGGCTGCCGGCCTCATCCGTCCATCCTCTTCTCCCGCCGGCGCTGGGTTCTTCTTCATGGGAAAGAAGGATGGATCCCTGCGCCCCTGCATCGATTACAGGGGTCTCAACGACATCACCGTCAAGAAACGATACCCTCTCCCACTGCTTACCTCCGCCTTCGAGTTGCTCCAGGGAGCAACGATCTTCACCAAACTCGATCTCCGGAATGCCTACCACCTGGTTCGGATAAGGGAGGGAGACGAGTGGAAGACCGCGTTCAACACCCCCACCGGTCACTATGAATACCGGGTGATGCCGTTTGGCCTTACCAACGCTCCAGCGGTATTCCAGGCTCTGGTGAATGATGTCCTGCGAGATATGTTGAACAAGTTCGTGTTCGTTTTCCTCGACGACATCCTGATCTTCTCAAAAACCCTGTCCGAACACACCCAGCATGTCCAGCAAGTGTGCCGTCATCTCCTTGAAAACTCCCTCTTCGTCAAGGCAGAGAAGTGCGAGTTTCACGCCAAGTCTGTGGTGTTCCTGGGGTACATCGTGGCAGAGGGGAGCATCCAGATGGACCCTGCCAAAGTCTCAGCAGTGACTTCATGGCCAGTACCAGAGAGCAGGAAGAAGCTTCAGCAGTTCCTGGGCTTTGCAAATTTCTACAGGAAATTCATTCGTAATTACAGCACCGTTGCGTCACCCCTCACCGCCTTGACCAGCACCAAACAGCCCTTCACCTGGACTCCGGCTGCCAACGAAGCCTTTGCCACCCTCAAGACTCGGTTCACCACTGCTCCCGTCCTCCAGATGCCAGATGCGGAGTGGCAATTCATCGTTGAGGTGGATGCCTCGGATGTGGGAGTTGGGGCAGTGCTCTCACAGAGGTCAGCGGATGACAACAAACTCCACCCCTGTGCGTTCTTCTCCCGCCGGCTATCGCCGGCCAAACGCAATTATGACAACCGGGAACTGCTGGCGGTCAAGCTCGCCCTGGAGGAATGGCGTCACTGGCTGGAGGGGTGCATAGTCCCATTCCTGGTCTGGACAGACCATAAGAATCTGGAATAAATCCGCACCGCCAAACGACTCAACCCCAGACAGGCCCGCTGGGCTCTCTTTTTCACCAGATTCAATTTCACCCTTTCATACCGGCCCGGATCTCGCAACACCAAGCCTGACGCACTCTCCCGCCAGTTCCAGAAGGATGATGCCTCCTCCAAGGATCCGGCTCCCATCCTACCTGACCCCTGTATCGTTGCTGCTCTGACCTGGGACATCGAAGAACGAGTGCGGGAAGCCCTCCGTGACAAACCTAGCCACAGTGCATGCCTTGCAAGTCGCCTCTTTGTTCCTGAAGACCTGCGATCCCAGGTTATACAATGGGGACACGACTCCCGTCTAGCCTGCCACCCTGGTTCCACTCGCACCTACCACCTGCTCGCCCAACGGCTCTGGTGGCCGTCTATGAGCAGGGATGTGCGAGACTTCGTCCAAGCCTGCCCTACCTGTAATCAGAATAAATCCTCCAGCCGGCCTCCTGCCAGTTTGCTCCAGCCTCTGCTCATGCGACCCTGGTCCCACATTTCCCTGGATTTTGTTACGGGTCTGCCCCCTTCTAACGGGATGACTGTCATACTCACCATCGTGGACCGTTTTAGCAAGATGGCACACTTTGTTCCCCTCCCTAAACTACCGTCGGCCAAAGAGACCGCCCAGATCGTCCTGCAGCAGGTCTTCTGCATCCATGGGCTGCCCAGGGACATTGTTTCGGACCGGGGGCCACAATTCACCTCCTCTTTCTGGAAGGAATTCTGTCACCTGCTCAGGGCCACCACCAGCCTCACCTCCGGATTCCGACCCCAGTCCAACGGCCAGTCTGAGCGGACTAACCAGGAGTTGGAGAAGGCACTTCGGTGCATGGCGTCACGCAACCCTAGGGCCTGGTGTGAGCAAACTGATGGCTTAGTCGAACGGTTCAATCGCACCCTCAAAAACATAAAAAAAATTTCTAAGCGAGGACGCACGCAACTGGGATAAATGGCTCGAGCCCATTATTCGCAGTGCGAGAGGTCCCACAAGCCTCCACGGGGTTCTCCCCGTTCTAATTATTATGTGGGCATAAGCCGCGTGGCATTCTAGATGTGCTGCATGAAAAAATTGGGAGGAGGGACCTTCAACAAGTAAAAATGAAATTCAGTACGTTATCGACCTGCGCGCCAAACTCCACACTCTCACGCATTTGACCCAAGAGAATTTGCAGCAAGCCCAAAAACGTCAAGTCCGCCTGTACGACAGGGGTACATGCCTTAGGGAGTTCGCACCAGGAGATAAAGTACTCATACTGTTGCCCACGTCGAGCTCCAAATTGATCGCCAAGTGGCAAGGACCATTTGAGGTCACATGGCGAGTCGGGGACATCGACTACGAGGTGAGGCAAACGGACAGGGGCGGGGCGTTACAGATTTACTACCTCAATCTGTTAAAACTTTGGAGCGAGGAGGTCCCCGTGGCGTTGGTGTCGGTGGTTCCAGAGAAGGTGGAGTTGGGGCCGGAGGTTCAAAAAAGAAAATTGACATCGCCCACCGTTCCGGTCCCCTGTGGAGCCCACCTCTCCCCGACCCAACTTGCAGAGGTTGCCCAGTTGCAAACAATTTTCTGACGTGTTCTCACCCCTGCCCGGCCGCACCCACCTCATAGAACACCACATTGAGATGCCCCCGGGGGTAGTAGTGCGCAGCCGCCCTTACAGACTGCCCGAACACAAAAAAAAGGTGGTTCGGGAAGAACTCGAGGCCATGCTCGAAATGGGCATCGTCAAGGAGTCCCACAGTGACTGGAGCAGCCCAGTGGTCTTGGTGCCCAAGGCCGACGGGTCGGTCCGGTTCTGTGTGGACTATAGAAAAAAGTCAACGCGATGTCTAAATTCGATGCATACCCAATGCCTCGTATTGACGAGTTGCTCGATTGACTAGGCATGGCTCGTTTTTATTCGACACTGGATTTGACAAAGGGATATTGGCAGATCCCCTTGACTGCGCCACCCTGAGAGAAAACGTCCTTTTTCACACCGTTTGGCTTACACCAGTTCGTCACACTTCCTTTTGGGCTGTTTGGGGCGCTCGCTACGTTCCAGCGGCTTATAGATGGGGTCCTCTGCCCCCACGCCACCTATGCGGCTGCATACCTAAATTACATCATTATTTACAGCAATGACTGGCCGCGGCACCTAAAAAACCTGAGGGCCGTCCTTGGGTCGCTGAGGCGAGCGGGTCTCACAGCCAACCCGAAGAAGTGTGCAATTGGGCGGGTGGAAGTACGGTATCTGGGCTTCCACTTGGGCAATGGGCAAGTGCGTCCCCAAATCAACAAGACAGCAGCAATCGCGGCCTGCCTGAGGCCCAAGACCAAAAAGGGAGTGAGACAGTTCCTGGGGCTGGCTGGCTACTATCGTAAGTTTATACCTAATTATTCGGACGTCACCAGCCTGCTGACTGATCTCACTAAAAAGAGGGCACCAGATCCGGTCCGGTGGACGGAGCAATGCCAGCGGGCTTTCTCTGAGGTAAAGGCTGCACTGTGTGGGGGGTCACTATTACACACCCTTAACTTCGCTCTCCCCTTTGTTTTGCAGATGGACGCATCGGACAGGGGGCTGGGGGCTGTTCTGTCCCAGGAGGTGGAGGGGGAGGACCTTCCAGTGCTGTACATCAGCGGGAAACTGTTGGTGCGCGAGGGCTGCTACAGAATGATAGAAAAGGAGTGCCTCGCTATCAAGTGGGCGGTCCTCGCCCTCCGCTACTAACTGCTGGGGCGCCCTTTCACCCTCTGTTCGGACCATGCTCCTCTGCAGTGGCTCCACCGCATGAAGGATGCCAACGCGCAGATCACCCATTGGTATCAGGTACTCCAGCCATTTAAGTTCAAGGTGGTCCACAGGCTGGGGGTGCAGATGGTCATGGCGGACTTCCTCTCCCGTCAAGGAGGGGGAGTCAGCTTCAGGCTGGATGGCTCCCTGGCCTGAGTCGGGCGGTGGGGGTATGTGGCAGCGGGGGCGTGGTCAAGCATCAGTCTGTGAATGGAGGGCGGGGTTAGGGGAGGTAAGTGGCAGAATCACTACACCTGATGGGAATTAACCTGTGTTTGTATGTCTTCCCTAGTGACCGTGCCCTATAAAGGAGAGGGAGAGCAGAGGAAGGGAGCTCTCCCCCAACCTGGACGCTTGTGTGCATGCGTGTGTGTGAGAGTGAATATAAAAGCTGAAAAGCTAAATAAAAGGAGTTCGAGAACTCAGTTCTGGCCTGCCGTGCTTCTGTACTCCACACACCTCGAACTCTTGCTACACACACACACACAATTATATATACTGTATATATATTAGGGATGAGCGAGTACAGCATTAACTGTATCTGTTAACCATATGAATTATCTGTATCCTGAGTGGGCGGGGCCTAACCCAGAAGTGGACGGGATTTAACCCAGAAGTGGGTCTGGTTGTCTTGAAACGGGCGGGGCTTTAACCAGTATGTTATTTTAAGCATGCAATTGATATGGGCAGATCAGAAATTGTTATATTTATTGCTGATTAGAAAACCATTTACAGGACAGCATCAGCATTGAGCTTCAGATCAATGGTTTTGATCACGATAGCAAACGAACTATTTATAGAACAAGTTTTGCAACAATGAATACAACACATGCAGTTGCAATTATGAAATGAACAAGAGTTTTCCATACTCAACATAACTTTCTTTTTTTAACTTTATTTTTTTTTATGATCAGTGTGATTTTTTTTGGTTCTTTTTTATTTCCACACCAGGTGTGTGTGTGAAGCTTAATTTGTAATATTATTTATACCACTACTACCTACAAAGTGTCAGACACTCAGTGCGTGAAGTAAAATAAAACTGGTTAGAGCCAACTGATGGTTTAAAAAAAAAAAAAAAAACTCCGATGACTGGCAGAGAGAGAAGAGTGTGAGTGAGTAGCTTAATTTGTAATACTTATACCACTACTACCTTTATTTTTACATGAATTACAGCAAGAACGTGTCACTCAATGCGTGAAGTTAAAAAAAACAAACAAAAAAAACCACCCGTTTTTAACCGACGATTAAAAAAAGAAAAAAAAATTCTGACAGGCAGAGACGCAACGCGAGTCGCTTTCTACCAAGCACCACGTCTGAACGAACCCACGTTTACCAGAATTCTACTGGTTATAAGTAAGTACAAACTGAAATAAAAACAAAACTTGAAGCTGAAGAAACCCGAAACGTTAACGGAAAAGACCTGTGAACCTGAGTGACAGAGGGAGAGACAGACAGGTGTTCTCTGTGTGTAGGGGATGGAGGCTGTGACGCTGTGTGAGGATTTTCATTCAGGCCGAGCACAGATATTGACTCGTATTACTCGTACTCGGCAAAAGTGCTTTATCCGTATCGGATACTCGTTTCAGCAGAGTATCTGGCTCAACTCATATAAATAAAAACACACACACACACACACACACACACACACACACACACGCACACACACGCACGCGCATACAGTGCTGCTTGAAAGTTTGTGAACCCTTTAGAATTTTCTATATTTCTGCATAAATATGATCTAAAACATCAGATTTTCACACGAGTCCTAAAAGTAGATAAAAAGAACGCAGTTAAACAAATGAGACAAAAATATGATACTTTGTCATTTATTTATTGAGGAAAAAGATCCAATATTACTTTTGCCACTCACAGATATGTATGTGAACCTCTAGGATTAATTTGTGAATTTTTAATTAACAAATTAATGTTAATTGTTAATTAAATAAGTTAATTTGAAGGTGAAATTAGAGTTAGGTGTTTTCAAATCAATGGGATGACAATCAGGTGTGAGTGGGCACCCTGTTTTATTTAAAGAACAGGGATCTATCAAAGTCTGATCTTCAAAACACATGTTCGTGGAAGTGCATCATGGCACGAACAAAGGACATTTCTGAGGACCTCAGGAAAATGCGTTGTTGATGCTCATCAGGCTGGAAAAGGTTACAAAACCATCTCTAAAGAGTTTGGACTCCACCAATCCACAGTCAGATTGTGTACAAATGGAGGAAATTCAAGACCATTGTCACCCTCCCCAGGAGTGGTCGACCAACAAAGATCACTCCAAGAGCAAGGCGTGTAATTGTCGGTGAGGTCACAAAGGACCCCAGGGTAACTTCTAAGCAACTGAAGGCCTCTCTCACATTGGCTAATGTTAGTGTTCATGAGTCCACCATCAGGAGAACACTGAACAACAACGGTGTGCATGGCAGAGTTGCAAGGAGAAAGCCACTGCCCTCAAAAAAAGAACATTGCTGCTCGTCTGCAGTTTGTTAAAGATCACGTGGACAAGCCAGAAGGCTATTGGAAAAATGTTTTGTGAATGGATGAGACCAAAATAGAACTTTTTGGTTTAAATGAAGTGTTATGTTTGGAGAAAGGAAAACACTGCATTCCAGCATAAGAACCTTATCTCATCTGTGAAACATGGTGGTGGTAGTATCATGGTTTGGGCCCGTTTTGCTGCATCTGGGCCAGGATGGCTTGCCATCATTGATGGAACAATGAATTCTGAATTATCCCAGCGAATTCTGAAGGAAAATGTTAGGACATCTGTCCATGAACTGAATCTCAAGAGAAGGTGGGTCATACAGCAAGACAACGACCCTAAGCACACAAGTTGTTCTACCAAAGAATGGTTAAAAAAAAGAATAAATGTTTTGGAATGGCCAAGTCAAAGTCCTGACCTTAATCCAATGGAAATGTTGTGGAAGGACCTGAAGCAAGCAGTTCATGTGAGGAAACCCACCAACATCCCAGAGTTGAAGCTGTATGGAGGAATGAGCCAAAATTCCTCCAAGCCGGTGTGCAGGACTGATCAACCATTACTGGAAACGTTTAGTTGCAGTTATTGCTGCACAAGGGGGTCACACCAGATACTGAAAGCAATGGTTTACTTTTGCCACTCACAGATATGTAATATTGGATCATTTTCCTCAATAAATAAATGACCAAGTATAATATTTTTGTCTCATTTGTTTAACTGGGTTCTCTTTGCCTACTTTTAGGACTTGTATGTTTTAGGTCATATTTATGCAGAAATGTAGAAAATTTTCAAGGGTTCATAAACTTTCAAGCACCATTGTATTACGTCACACACACACACATTATATATATTATATAATTAAAAAAAATTACACACACACACACACACACACACACAGTTTCAAAAAATTTGATATTATTTGGGATGTAAATATCCCAGAAACTACATAGTCGAGGCAAATGAAACTGAATAGGCTTAAATGTTGAGCAATATAAGGCAAGGCAAGTTTATTTATATAGCACATTTCACAAAATAAGATTTATTCCTCAAAATTTGAATGAGAAATTCAAAAAGGTATGTGGATTCCATGAACGATTTCACAAATTTTCAATATGCTATATACACCTGAGACATGGCACACATCAAGTCGGTAGTCCAGCTCCTGCCAAACACGCTGCAGCATGTCTTTGGTAACAGTCTTTTCTGGTAACAGTGCATTTTTAGACAATTCTCTCAATGCATGCTACAGTCTTATTTGACTGTGTTCGAGTGTATTCTAACGCACAAAACGCCTTTTCTTTTCCAGTGAATGGCAGTTCTATACCTAAAAAGATAAAAACAAAAAACATTAAACATAAAATTTTGACCTGTTTCTACACATGCTGTTAAAATTTGAGGTCAATTGAACAAGAATTGGCAACACCCTGTATTTTGGCAGTGCCGAAAAGTGGAGCTACCAATGAGTGTAAAATGTGTTTGCAAATAATCCCACAATACATTTAAAAAAGCATATTAAAAAGAAGCACTGGATTAAAAAAAAAAAATCTCTCTTATGTGAATAAAGATAGAAATTTCATTGTCCAGTGGTCAGGTGTTTGAGATACATTACCTTGCACCTACGATCAGGTACCTTGTGGTAGTATACAACCCTGATTCCAAAAAAGCTGGGACAAAGTACAAATTGTAAATTAAAATGGAATGCAATAATTTACAAATCTCAAAAACTGATATTGTATTCACAATAGAACATAGACAACATATCAAATGTCGAAAGTGAGACATTTTGAAATTTCATGCCAAATATTGGCTCATTTGAAATTTCATGACAGCAACACATCTCAAAAAAGTTGGGACAGGGCAATAAGAGGCTGGAAAAGTTAAAGGTACAAAAAAGGAACAGCTGGAGGACCAAATTGCAACTCATTAGGTCAATTGGCAATAGGTCATTAACATGACTGGGTATAAAAAGAGCATCTTGGAGTGGCAGCGGCTCTCAGAAGTAAAGATGGGAAGAGGATCACCAATCCCCCTAATTCTGCGCCGACAAATAGTGGAGCAATATCAGAAAGGAGTTCGACAGTGTAAAATTGCAAAGAGTTTGAACAGATCATCATCTACAGTGCATACAGTAATATCAGAAGATTCAGAGAATCTGGAAGAATCTCTGTGCGCAAGGGTCAAGGCCGGAAAACCATACTGGGTGCCTGTGATCTTTGGGCCCTTAGACGGCACTGCGTCACATACAGGCATGCTTCTGTATTGGAATTCACAAACTGAGCTCAGGAATATTTCCAGAGAACATTATCTGTGAACACAATTCACCGTGCCATCCGCCGTTGCCAGCTAAAACTCTATAGTTCAAAGAAGACGTATCTAAACATGATCCAGAAGCGCAGACGTCTTCTCTGGGCCAAGGCTTGTTTAAAATGGACTGTGGCAAAGTGGAAAACTGTTCTGTGGTCAGACGAATCAAAATTTGAAGTTCTTTATGGAAATCAGGGACACCGTCTCATTCAGACTAAAGAGGAGAAGTACGACCCAAGTTATCAGCGCTCAGTTCAGAAGCCTGCATCTCTGATGGTATGGGGTTGCATTACTGCGTGTGGCATGGGCAGCTTACACATCTGGAAAAGACACAATCAATGCTGAAAGGTATATCCAGGTTCTAGAGCAGTGTTTCTCAAACTTTTTCAGACCAAGGACCACTTTGTCCCAAAAAAAATTTCAGGGACCACCTGTCAACACCTCCCCCCACCCACACAATACAGAGATGTGTACTATTAGGTGTTTTTAATTGAAAAAATTATGGTTAACTAAATACATTAAAGGCCTATCCATTCCATATCCTCCATGGTTTTTAAAGGCAAAAGTATGGAGGTTTAAAATTCAGCAAACAGTTAATCAGAACATTTCATATCAATAGTTCAAAATTGTTCAAAATTAGGAGGAACATGAATGAACTGAAATGAACAAAAATTTTAGATTTAACAGATTACACTTGTCTTCTGCTCAAAACTGACTCTTTTTTCTTAATGTGAGGAGTGGTGCTGATGCATACTAAGCATCAATGATTTAATATCTGGTTCGAAGCTGGAAATCGCCACGAACACGAGCTAGTTAGGATTAGCCTATTATATGTTCAGAATTTTCGTTTGCTTGTTTTCAGGTCTGCCTGCCTATTTGCCTGTGAGGCAGAGATTTGTGAGGTGACTGTTGCCTAGAGACGAGAGGCGGAATAAGAGCACGTGCACACTACAAGTTTTATGTGGTGCAAATTCAGATGCAGAACACTTTTTAAATAATAATAATGATGAAATTACAGGCCCGTTTGATTGCCGTTAAACAAGATTGGATAAATTTAACTTTCTAATAATGTTACAAAGCATACGCTAGCTTATCTTGAAAACGCTGACTACATTTGTAGATCACCTCGCGGACCACTTGAGGTCTCTCGCGGACCACCAGTGGTTCGCGGACCACACTTTGCGAAACACTGTTCTAGAGCAACACATGCTCCCATCCAGACGACGTCTCTTTCAAGGAAGACCTTGCATTTTCCAACATGACAATGCCAAACCACATACTGCATCAATTACAGCATCATGGCTGCATAGAAGGGTCCGGGTACTGAACTGGCCAGCCTGCAGTCCAGATCTTTCACCTACAGAAAACATTTGGTGCGTCATAAAATGGAAGATACGATTAAAAAAAAAAAAAAAAAAAAGACCTAAGACAGTTGAGCAACTAGAATCCTACATTAGACAAGAATGGGTTAACATTCCTATCCCTAAACTTGAGCAACTTGTCTCCTCAGGCCCCAGACGTTTACAGACTGTTGTAAAGAGAAAAGGGGATGTATCTCAGTGGTAAACATGGCCTTGTCCCAACTTTTTTGAGATGTGTTGTCATGAAATTTAAAAAAATAAAAAATAAAAAAATCACCTAATATTTCTCTTTAAATGATACATTTTCTCAGTTTAAACATTTGATATGTCATCTATGTTCTATTCTGAATAAAATATGGAATTTTGAAACTTCCACATCATTGCATTCCGTTTTTATTTACAATTTGTACTTTGTCCCAGCTTTTTTGGAATTGGGGTTGTGTACACACACACACACACACACACACACACACACACACGTTGTATGGTCGTAAAAGCCATCAAAAATCAGGTCAATGCATTATCACTTTCTCTTAAGTATGGAGTTTTGCTCCGTACACAAAGGTCTGCTATTAAGCACTGCGCAAAGCCACATCATATGCAGTAAACTTACTGAGCATGTTCAAGTTGGCTAGCTAAGAGCAGTATCTCACTGGGCTGCGACAGCCCGTGACAAGTTGGAGACACAACAACTGCGATAAAATATGCGAATTAGCGACAATTTTCACTTGGAATCACACTGAATTGATATTCGCATATTTTACCGCAATAATTGTGTCTCCAACTAGTCACAGGCTGTCACAACCTGGCTTTCCCTCGGCAGGCAGGGAAGTACAGGAAGCCTCATGGAAACTGACTTGAGAAGGGTTTACCAGCGATGCATTTGCGGCTATTTTGAGAGAAATTTTGTCGCACTAATTTTTTGAACATGTTCAAAATTTCAGCGACGAAGGAGCAACACTTTGCAACTCGTGCGAGGAAATTGAGAAGCCCCGCAAATGTTTCAAGACACTTTTGAAACTCTCTCGTGAATGACGTTCGCAATTTGTCGCAGCCCAGTGAGATACTGGCTTAACAAGCTACTCTTTGCAATCACCTGAGGAAGACAATTACCTACACCTACAAGTTAAATTTCTATAATGCCTGACTTAAATTCAAGAAAAAAATGAAAATGCCCAATTACAACAATCCAATAAATCTCTTATTTATCAATATAGAAATGAGTAACCTACATAAATCAGGGCATCATGGAACATAGGCATAAATTTATAAATTTAAAATGTATATATTTGTCAATGTCCATTGTTAAAAATGTGATACAAATAAAATTGAAATGAATTGAACATTTTATTTAGCTCCATTTATGTTGGTTGCTGGTGTGTACTGAAGTCCTCATGCTGAGTTTTCTACTTAAGATGTTATGGCATTTAAACTATATCTTTAATGAAGAATGCGAGCATGGCAGACCCAAGCACGCAGAACTGTATCAGTGAGTGTGGTTATTACAAATGAGTGAAAGGTGTCAAACTATATCTTGGGACAGGAGGAAAGTGTAGACACTGTCAAGTGAACATAAAGAAACCATACATGTCTTGGGGCTTGCAGAATTGAAACACTTCCTTATGTGTGACCATTTCATTGCATGCTCACTTCATTTCTCCATGCACCATTATAATAACCACATTTGATGATACTGCTCAAGTCGACCACCCTCACATTCTATTAAAGATACTGTTTAAATGCCACATGATGTTTTATCAGGTAACTTCTCATTGAAAGATGCTCTGGTACCTATTCTCAGAGGTGGACAAAGTGCCCAACTTCATTACTTAAGTCAAAGTACAGATCCCACTGGTCAAATGTTACTCCAATACAACTGAAAGTTGTACAGTCAAATTTTTATTTAAAAGTACTGAAGTATTTGCTTTTAAAAATACTTTAGTATTAAAAGTAAATTTTCTGGCAATGCATTTGTATTATTGCCACAGTGCTTACAAAACCTAATGCCTCTGAAGCAACCAACTGGATTCACTGACTAGCTTGTAGAACCTGGAGAATAAACATCTGGTAGAATGTTACAAAATGAAACAACTGAACTGACAAAGAGCCATTCATTTTCTTTTTTTTCCCCCCTTTTTTTTTTTTAATTGTAACACTCCTCCCCACCCTCACAAAGCAGCATGGTCGTGTTCTGACCCAGCTCTGGCAGTGTGTGCACACATGTACGTGTATGTTAATCAGGAAGACAGTGGAATAGCTGTAAATGCAGCTTGTTCAGAAAATAAAAATGACAGTCCAAATGTGCTTAAAACCCAGGTCCACACCTCGAGCTTAATAACTGCCCAATAGCAACAATGCTTTAAGCAAGACAAAAAAAAAAAAAACCCACAAGACCATCATCTGACATCAAAACAAAAAATTCCAGCAATTTGTTGTGATTGACTAGTATAATACTGTCCATCTCACAGGTCTCACACGCACGTGTGTGCGCGCGCGCGGACGCATTCGTGCACATATGAATCTGCCTGTGGAATCAATCATGGTTAAGCTAGCTAGTCAGTGAAGCTCCACCTGACATGCTAGCAAACTTTTCAAACTCAATCATATTGGGTAGCTCACGCTACTCAAAAAGAAAGATTTCTACATTATTTATTTGGCAAGATTATGCTAAAACATTTCTGAAAGCACTTCAGATAAGTTAACGTTATTCAAGTTAGCGTAACTCCATTTTTACATGCTAACTAACAGTGTACAAGTTAACTAGCTACAGTGGTGCTTGAAAGTTTGTGAACCCTTTAGAATTTTCTATATTTCTGCATAAATATGATCTAAAACATCATCAGATTTTCACACAAGTCCTAAAAGTAGATAAAGAGAACCCACTTGGACGAGAAAAATATTATACTTGGTCATTTATTTACTGAGGAAAAAGATCCAATATTACATATCTGTGAGTGGCAAAAGAATGTGAACCTTTGCTTTCAGTATTTGGTGTGACCCCCTTGTGCAGTAATAACTGCAACTAAAGGTGTCCGGTAACTGTCGACCAGTCCTGCACACCGGCTTGGAGGAATTTTAGCTCATTCCTCCATACAGAGCAGCTTCAACTCTGGGATGTCGGTGGGTTTCCTCACATGAACTGCTCGCTTCAGGTCCTTCCACAACATTCCAATTGGATTAAGGTCAGGACTTTGACTTGACCATTCCAAAACATTAACTTTATTCTTCTTTAACCATTCATTGGTAGAACAACTTGTGTGCTTAGGGTCGTTGTCCTGCTGCATGACCCACCTTCTCTTGAGATTCAGTTCATGGACAGATGTCCGGAAATTTTCCTTTAGAATTCACTGGTATAATTCAGAATTCATTGTTCCATCAATGATGGCAAGCCGTCCTGGCCCAGATGCAGCAAAACAGGCCCAAACCATGATACTACCACCACCACCACATTTCACAAATGAGATAAGGTTCTTATGCTGGAATGCAGCGTTTTCCTTTCTCCAAACACAACGCTTCTCATTTAAACCAAAAAGTTCTATTTTGGTCTCATCCGTCCACAAAACATTTCTCCAATAGCCTTCTGGCTTGTCCACATGATCTTTAGCAAACTGCAGACGAGCAGCAATGTTCTTTTTGGAGAGCAGTGGCTTTCTCCTTGCAACCCTGCCATGCACACTATTGTTGTGCAGTGTTCTCATGAACATCAGCCAATGTGAGAGAGGCCTTCAGTTGCTTAGAAGTTACCCTGGGGTCCTTTGTGACCTCGCTGACTATGACACACTTTGCTCTTGGAGTGATCTTTGGTCACCCACTCCTGGGGAGGGTAACAATGGTCTTGAATTTCCTCCATTTGTACACAATCTGATCGTGGATTGGTGGAGTCCAAACTCTTTAGAGATGGTTTTATAACCTTTTCCAGCCTGATGAGCATCAACAACGCTTTTCTGAGGTCCTCAGAAATCTCCTTTGTTCGTGCCATGATACACTTCCACAAACGTGCTGTGAAGATCAGACTTTGATAGATCCCTGTTCTTTAAATAAAACAGGGTGCCCATTCACACCTGATTGTCATCCCATTGATTGAAAACACCTGACTCGTGTTTCCCACAGACCAGGTAGCAATTTGTGGTGCTCCACTGTGCCGATGAGGGAATCGTGCACGGTGGTGTCGTGGCGGTCGGTGGAGTCGGTCATTGGGGTGTATGCAAAGTGTTTACAGCGGGTGGTGTTCAAACACAGTATTTTTCTTCAGACTCACCTGCTGGGACTATTTTAAAGCTACAAGAAGCATTTAAGATTACTCAGTTCAATCTAAATTCTTTTAAGTTCTTTAAGAGAACCAGAACCCTGCCTGGTTTCATTCCTCAACCCAACTTTACATTACAGGGCAGGCCATTAGTTTGCTGGGCTTGATGTTGGTGGAAAACATGTGTCTTTTAAATTTATGAAAATTACTCACCAAAATTGAAGTTAAAGTTTAGTTTTTACTAGAGATGCACCGATTGCAATTTTTTGAGCCGATTCCGATTTTCCATGGAGTGTGACCTGCCGATACCGATTTTGGCCGATTCGGATTTCATTTTTTCAAACCACTTCACAGCACACACAAAGACCATTTTCTTTTTATAGAACATTCTGCCAGATTTTCAGTAATAAATTTAACACCTCAAAGGTTGAAAACAAACAAAAAGACACTGCTCTTTGTAAAATCTTTATGTTTGATATTAACATATTAATTCCTGAAATAGGAAATTCACACAAACTTTTTCTTTTCCCATCCAATATCTGGCACAAAAACAACTTCCCCCTCATATATCATTTGGCTACTGCTATGGAACACACTTTCATAAGCCATTTTAGATCTGAAAACTTATGCCTTATAGAACAACCCATTTCTTCATTCAGTATCAAAATACAAAAATAATTTCCAGTCATACTTATACCATAGCCATTCTATCATCTTTGTCAAATGTTATTTGTAGAGTAATTTCCAATGGGGGGCGGCACGGTGGTGTAGTGGTTAGCGCTGTCGCCTCACAGCAAGAAGGTCCGGGTTCGAGCCCCGTGGCCAGCGAGGGCCTTTCTGTGTGGAGTTTGCATGTTCTCCCCGTGTCCGCGTGGGTTTCCTCCGGGTGCTCCTGTTTCCCCCACAGTCCAAAGACATGCAGGTTAGGTTAACTGGGGACTCTAAATTGAGCGTAGGTGTGAAATGTGAGTGTGAATGGTTGTCTGTGTCTATGTGTCAGCCCTGTGATGACCTGGCGACTTGTCCAGGGTGTACCCCGCCTTTCACCCGTAGTCAGCTGGGATAGGCTCCCGTTTGCCTGCGACCCTGTAGAAGGATAAAGCGGCTAGAGATAATGAGATGAGAATTTCCAATGGAATCAAGTGCAACCAAGGTTGTAAAACAAACAAAAAGACTTTTTTTCTTTCTCTCTTTGTACAAATCTAATTAGATGTTTGGGAATAGGCTAACGTATTAATTCCTGTAATGGGAAATTCACACAACCACAAACGTTTTCTTCTTTTCACATCCAATATCTGGCGCGCACACACACACAAAAAAAAAAAAAATTGGATATCCAAATATAGTGATTTTTTTTTTTGTTAACGGCGCGCGCACTGGAGCCAGTTAGGCGTGCAGGACTGACACCGTTCTGCGCAAGCGCAACACAATCCCACTAGAAAGCATGTTCAAGCTGCCAGTGTAGCTGCAGTCTTTTTAGTTGCGAATTACGAGTATTTCCACTTTCATCCCTATGTGATACACAAGTTTTGATCGGCAGAAAATCGGCATATTTTAATTTTGACCGGCCGGTCGCCGGTCATGGCCGATCACGTGAAAATCGGCCGATTCCAATCAGCAGCCGGTTTAATCATTCTTTAGTTGACATTCAAGGAATAAATTGCAAAAAACAAGCTGGAGGTTTTTATTTTAAATATTGAACTCACTTACCTCAACCAATACTAAAATGAAATAAATAGTATAATGTAACAAAATAATAAAATATCATAATTAGATGCAAGAAACCACTTAAGGTAACACCAAGGCAACTAACAATAATGAAAAGCATTACCCTAATTGGTGCAAAGCATGCATGCCCGATCAGAACATTTAATTCTGCGTGGCTTCCTGAAAAAAGAGGAAAAAAAAAAAAAAACCTCAAGTGCCCTATCGCAAGGGAAGTCATTGCTGAAGCGGGATAAACGGGACAATGCAATAAGGCCGGTTCCTCGCGTCAAGCTGCTACTGCATGCATCAAAATTGGTTTATAGCCTGACTCAGAGATGTCCGTTTCATGTAAGCCAAGAAGGCTATGATAAAGCTCATCACGAGCACGACGTAGGCTACCTTTTAAAATAAGGGGTCGGAAGGCGAATCGGGAAGGCTGCGCTATTTTTAATTAGCCTAACAGGCCTACCGGCAAGCCTGTGGACATGCCTCTCTCTCTCTGTGTGTGTGTGTGTGTGTGTGTGTGTGTGTGCGCGCGCGCGCGAACGAGAAGAAAGAACACTATGAATGAACGGAACGATACACAACGGAATTTTTTTTTTCAAAATCGCGAGTCTGATTGTGTGGCTATAGGAATCCATTGTGTGGCGCTGTGCCACACAATGGTCTATGTATGGGAAACCCTGGACTCTAATTTTACCTTCAAATTAACTGCTAATCCTAGAGGTTCACATAGTTTTGCCACTCACAGATATGTAATATTGGATCATTTTCCTCAATAAATAAATGACCAAGTATAATATTTTTGTCTCATTTGTTTAACTGGGTTCTCTTTATCTACTTTTAGGACTTGTGTGAAAATCTGATGATGTTTTAGGTCAGATTTATGCAGAAATACAGAAAATTCTAAAGGGTTCACAAACTTTCAAGCACCACTGTATGTGTTATCATTAGCCGTGGACAAGGCTATGGCAACTTGGTGGGAAAATCCATAGAAAGTCATTTGACTAACCAGACTGCATAGCTATTGCAACATTATTACTAGCCCTAAAAGCACATAAACCTTCACTGCAAGCTTTCTCTTGGAATAAAACATTTACATACCTCAATATGCTTCCGCAGGTTGGACGGCAAGTTTTTGTCAGCTGTGATGTGGTTCATTTTAGGCAAACAAAGCAAACATTTAAAATGAAACAACAATTTCTTTCAGAAAACTGAAACATGGATTTTAGCTATAGTCATGAGTGCATGCATTCCCCAGAAGAACCGCCTCCTTCCATTCTGCCATCAACTGATTGTGTTCAATAATGCTGCAGAGAAATCATTGATCTTGATTTTATCCAGTCTATGGACATGACCTGACCCTAGTGATTATTGATCGGCTGTCTCAGTGTCACCTGCGAAGAAACCAATCACGTTTTAGAAAAGAAAAAAAAAAAAATCCACTTTTAAAGCCACTTCATATTAATGAGTAACGAGGACCCTGATGGAAATATAGTGGAGTAAAAAGTAAGATATTTGTCTTTCAAATGTAGTGAAGTTAAAGTCATAAGGTGCCAAAAAAAAAAAAAAAAATTCTCCTCAAGTAAAGTACAGATACTCAAAAAGTGTACTTGAAGCATATACACAGAGCCATGGCCTCACTTTCGTCATACCCAGTCATGTTAATGACCTATTGCCAATTGACCTAATGAGTTGCAATTTGGTCCTCCAGCTGTTCCTTTTTGTACCTTTAACTTTTCCAGCCTCTTATTGCCCCTGTCCCAACTTTTTTGAGATGTGTTGCTGTCATGAAATTTCAAATGAGCCAATATTTGGCATGAAATTTCAAAATGTCTCACTTTCGACATTTGATATGTTGTCTATGTTCTATTGTGAATACAATATCAGTTTTTGAGATTTGTAAATTATTGCATTCCGTTTTTATTTACAATTTGTACTTTGTCCCAACTTTTTTGGAATCGGGGTTGTATTAATTCCCGGTGGCACGGTGGTGTAGTGGTTAGCGCTGTCGCCTCACAGCAAGAAGGTCCAGGTTCAAGCCCCATGGCTGGCGAGGGCCTTTCCGTGTGGAGTTTGCATGTTGTCTGCGTGGGTTTCCTCCGGGTGCTCCGGTTTCCCCCCACAGTCCAAAGACATGCAGGTTAGGTTAACTGGGGACTCTAAATTGACCGTAGGTGTGAATGTGAGTGTGAATGGTTGTCTGTGTCTATGTGTCAGCCCTGTGATGACCTGGCGACTTGTCCAGGGTGTACCCCGCCTCTCGCCCATAGTCAGCTGGGATAGGCTCCAGCTTGCCTGTGACCCTGTAGAACAGGATAAAGCGGCTAGAGATGATGAGATGAGATATTCATTCCCATTTATGCAGCATACAAGAGTCAAGGATGGAGATACTATCCGCTCAGAAATTTATTTAAAAATAAAGGCTCTGCGTATCTCCTTTAAGTACAGTACTCAAGTAAATGTACTTCGTTACTGTCCACCTATGCCTATTCTTAAATTTTGCAGAGCACGGTTTGCAGTCGGCTTTGCTTCGTTTACCATCAATTATGCAAAACATCCATATCTCGGTCATTTTGTGTCATCTGTTCATTAACACAACAAAATACATTAGGTTTACATCAGATAGTACTGTCATGTACTCTAATGGCCCTTTTCCACTACCCTTTTTCAGCTCACTTCAGCTCACTTCAGCCTGACACGGCTCGCGTTTTGACTACCTTAGAGCAGCACGACTCAGCTCGCTTCAGCCCTGCTTAGCACCCAAAACTCGCATGGTTTTGGAGTAGGGCTGAAGCGAGCCAAACCGAGCCGAGTGGGGCTAGGGGCGTGAGGAGACACTCCCCTGTGCACTGATTGGTGAGGAGGAGTGTCCTCACACACCCACACACGCCCCGCGAGCACGCTGGGATCTGTAAAACACCGTAAACCCAGAAGAAGAAGAATTACGAATTACGAGAATTTCTGAAGCCTTATGCGCCTCGCCTCATCTATACGCTCTTGCCAGTATCTGTTGGCGTTGTCGGTGACAACAAGCCACAGCACCAAGACCAGCAACACTAACGACTCCATGTTTATTGTTTACTATCCGGGTCGTGAAACCACCGCTTAAAAGGTCACTGATGTCACTGTTTGCGCCGCCTAACGATATCACGTGACGTCCACCCACTTTCGCTAACTCCACCCAATGTGTCCACCCACTTCCAGCCAGCACGGTTCAGCGCGGTTGTAGTCGAAATGCAACGCCAACAGCCCCACTCAGCCCAACTCAGCACGGCACGGCTCAGCCCAACTCAGCCGCGTTGGTAGTGGAAAAGCGGCATAAGGAACTGATCCCCAATACCAATTTCAAGGCATCCCTAATAAATAAGACACTTTCTCTCTGTAGCCCATCTCATCCCCCCCCCCACACACGAAAGTAAATTGTCAAGTCGGCAATTAAGAAAAAGCTTACCTGTGACCTACTGTAACTTGATAAAATACCACACAGATCTCTTTGTACGTTTTCTATAAACAAAGTAATTAACACAAAGACTCAAATGCAACAGCGTGGCATTTTGTGCCTCACACAACTTAATCTGATTAGCAGGGGAGTTGAATCAGGTGAGCAATCCAATTTTCTGAGACAAAAAATAACCAAGAGGGAAACAGCAGAATTAATCTCAAATTATTTATTAGTCTCAATAGACACGTAAATAACAAGATACACAATCTGCACTCTATCAATTCTTAATATACAAACTTCTCAGGATTACCCCCTTATCCTCCTCCTCTCACACACACACAATTTGTATTGCATTAGTTTCTCAAGCAGATATTGGTAACACATTGTTTACAATTTTCCTCAGTAATAAAACTCTTACATATGAAGAGCAATAAAATGACCATAGAAGGAATGAGTTTCTCATGGCTTGTATTTTCTATGAACCTGGATGGTTGTGTCACGTGGTCATAGGATCATGTTCGGTTCACAACATGGCGTCCAAGTGGTTGGACAGGCACTGGAGTAGAGAAGTTGTTGCTGGAACCTTGGTTTGCCCAAAAGTGAAACAAGAGCTAGTGTGTCTCTTATTTTACTTGCGGGCAACCCAAGGCTCCAGCAACAATTTGAGCATGCAATAAAATAATCACAAAATATATGAAAACATCCACTTTTCATTTTGCAACTCAGGAAGTGTTTAATATCTGGAGATGGGGCACTAATATGCACACTAGGAGACTGAATGTGCCAAGTAGTAGCAGTCAAACCTTTTTTTTTTTTCAATGCAAGGCGACAGCTGATTGGAAAATCATATGTTCATTTGGACAGGACTAAAATTATCAGATAACCACTGAGTTTGGTGTGTGTGTGTGTGTGTGTGTGTGTGTGTGTGTGTGTGTGTGTGGGGGGGGGGGTATTTTGGCCTATCATTTTCTCAGAGAAGGCCTGAGAAAAAACACTGACATGGCTGATCCGGACATTTATAAAGTCACAGAGGAGAACCTGTAATATAGAAATTACTCTAGGGCCCTATATAAATCTAGTCCTGTCCGGATAGGGCTATAGGCGCATACCTTAAAGGGGACAGTTCACCCTTCCCCGAAGCCTCTGCACCAAGTTGCCATTTTTGCATCCATGGATATTCCACTGTTTGGAAAACAATCCACAACAATCTGGTGACATCTTAAGACAAACTATAACGTGAAATTGAAGATATTTTGTCAAAGTAATTATGTTTTTAATTTTTTTCAAACGATTAATTCAATTTTCATATGATTATCCCATTGTAGTGGACCAGAACCGGTCTCGGCTTCTCACAGGCGGAAAGAAAATATCAAGCATAGATTACTCAAAACTTTCACGTACAATGTATAGAAGTTTGAGATGGATTTTCAAGGGATCACTAACCATGAATTTGCAGAGGTTTTGCTGCATGGAAAGCTAGCAGAGTAGCAGTCACATGATTTCAAAACAAAAACAATGAATTATATTCTGAGAAGGGTGAGTCAGCCCCTTTAAGCCAGGGCGTTCCAAAACTTTTCAGGCAAACAACCTCAGAAAGACATTATGAATTTTCTATAACCTCAAGCCCTCATTAGGACTATTGTAACATTTGAACATTTTATCATAGGTCAGTAATATGTGTAAGATACAGTAACAGTTCTCCAGAAAATCTGAAGAAGCTGGCTTCAATAAATAAATAAATAAATAAATAAATAAATAAATAAATAAGAGTAGTTTACGGCTCTGGAATGTGCTGCAGCGTGCCAAAGGCGTGCTAATGCTAGGAGGTCTGGGGGCATGCCCCACCAGAAAATTTTGAAATTTACATGCCTTCTGGTGACTTCTGGTGCATTCTCAGCTAATAAATTACTAACAATTTCCTTGTAAAATACTTGCAAAATATGTATGAAATTTACCTCCAGATGTGTGTGTGCTTGGCTTTCTCAGTTACCCTCTGTAGTACACTGCCTGGCTCTGTAACATAACTACATGGTGAGCTTATTTGGTGCATATGTAATGCACCTGATGTGCTTCTGGTGTGGTATTGTGTATTGTACAGTGGTGCTTGAAAATTTGTGAACCCTTTCGAATTTTCTATATTTCTGCATAAATATGACCTAAAACATCATCAGATTTTCACACAAGTCCTAAAAGTAGATAAAGAGAATCCAGTTAAATAAAGGAGACAAAAATATGTATTTGGTCATTTATTTATTTATTTATTTATTTATTGAGGAAAATGATCCAATATTACATATCTGTGAGTGGCAAAAGTATGTGAACCTCTAGGATTAGCAGTTAATTTGAAGGTGAAATTAGAGTCAGGTGTTTTAAATCAACGGGATGACAATCAGGTGTGAGTGGGCAACCTGTTTTATTTAAAGAGCAGGGATCTATCAGAGTCTGATCTTCACAACACATGTTTGTGGAAGTGTATCATGGCACGAACAAAGGAGATTTCTGAGGACCTCAGAAAAAGCGTTGTTGATGCTCATCAGGCTGGAAAAGGTTATAAAACCATCTCTAAAGAGTTTGGACTCCACCAATCCACAGTCAGACAGACTGTGTACAAATGGAAGAAATTCAAGACCATGGTCATCCTCCCCAGGAGTGGTCGACCAACAAAGATCACTCCAAGAGCAAGGCGTGTAATAGTCGGTGAGGTCACAAAGGACCCCAGGGTAACTTCTAAGCAACTGAAGGCCTCTCTCATACTGGCTAATGTTAATATGCTCATGAGTCCACCATCAGGAGAACACTGCACAACAATGGTGTGCATGGCAGCGTTGAAAGGAGAAAGCCACTGCTCTCCAAAAAGAACATTGCTGCTTGTCTGCAGTTTTTTAAAGATCACGTGGACAAGCCAGAAGGCTATTGGAAAAATGTTTTGTGGATGGATGAGACAAAAATAGAACTTTTTGGTTTAAATGAGAAGCGTTATGTTTGGAGAAAGGAAAACACTGCATTCCAGCACAAGAACCTTATCCCATTTGTGAAACATGGTGGTGGTAGTATCATGGTTTGGGCCTGTTTTGCTGCATCTGGGCCAGGACGGCTTGCCATCATTGATGGAACAATGAATTCTGAATTATACCACTCAATTCTAAAGGAAAATGTCCAGACATCTGTCCATGAACTGAATCTCAAGAGAAGGTAGGTCATACAGCAAGACAACGACCCTAAGCACACAAGTCGTTCTCCCAAAGAATGGTTAAAGAAGTATAAAGTTAATGTTTTGGAATGGCCAAGTCAAAGTCCTGACCTTAATCCAATCGAAATGTTGTGGAAGGACCTGAAGTGAGCAGTTCATTTGAGGAAACTCACCAACATCCCAGAGTTGAAGCTGTTCTGTATGGAGGAATGGGCTAAAATTCCTCCAAGCTGGTGTGCAGGACTGATCAACAGTTACCGGAAACATTTAGTTGCAGTTATTGCTGCACAAGGGGTTCACACCAGATACTGAAAGCAAAAGGTTCACATACTTTTGTCACTCACATATGTAATATTGGATCATTTTCCTCAATAAATAAATGACCAAGTATAATATTTTTGTCTCATTTGTTTAACTGGGTTCTCTTTATCTACTTTTAGGACTTGTGTGAAAATCTGATGTTTTAGGTCAGATTTATGCAGAAATATAGAAAATTCTAAAGGGTTCACAAATTTTCAAGCACCACTGTATAGTTTTAATTTCAGCATAAATATTTGCATACTATTAGTTATTTGCACTCGTACTTTACAAATATGAAACCTTGGCTAAGGGACCATACATCTCTATGGGGATTTTGGCACTCCAGTTGTCTTCTGGATATGAAAATAATTCTTCGAAATGAAAATATTAATTACGATTTATATATGTACAAACTTGCAGAAAACAGACTTTATATTTATTTGGCCCACAGAAGGTTTTAGTTTCTTCTTTGGTGGCATTTTGTGAAAACCAAGTGAAATCATCTGCAACAACCACCGTGTCTTTACCGTCTTCTACGGAATGGTCATGTGATCTGGCTCAGCCAATCAGAGCGCGAGAATCAATCAACAAAAATGGAGTCACTTCCAGGCATGCTAGACCCAAGTCAAAGACAATTTCATGATGAAATAATTGGATTTGCAGCAAATTATGGGCAGCAGAGACAATATTAAAAAAAAAAAAAGAAAAAGAAAAAAAAAAATCACTTGAACATTGAAAGGCAATTTTTAATTTCTTTTTTCTGGGATCAAATAGCCTAGCCGGCGCAGACGGTCTGTGTAGGTGGAGAAAACTGCCGGTTACCGGTATTTGTGGACATCTCTGCAGTAAGTGACAACCAGGGATGAAACTTACCAGTTTCATGGTAGAATTCCTGATGGTTAGTATTATCATTTCAAATTTTGGTACCATTTTACAATAAGACTACCCTTATACAAGGTTTGTGAATGGTTTATAATTAAATAGATTGTGAACACTTTCAAAATATAATATAAATATAAGGAAGGATAGATAGATAGATAGATAGATAGATAGATAGATAGATAGATAGATAGATAGATAGATAGATAGATAGATAGATAGATAGATAGATGAGCATTTAATCACTGTCAGAATATTTTTATCGTCAAAACATTAGATTTGGCAAATCAAATTATGGCATATCAAAATAACATTATCAAATTCCTACATTAGGGCTTTGCCAATTATGTTCACCGTGACATTTTCTGCATGCTATCAGCAGCCATCCTTGTTATTATCACAGGTGTTGACATGATATATCCTGTCAGGTTGTTATGCACACTGGATATTCAAGTGGAATAGTGTGATGCTTCATGTTGATTGGTATCTTCTTGAAGACAGCATTCCAGGTGTGGCACAGTTGGTAACCTTCCTTTTCTGTGTCCTGCTCACCCATTCTTGGTCCCACTTTCTGATATCTGTGGCTTTCCTAATCCATCCTTGGTATCGGTCATTCACTGAGCTGATTCTCCCCCCATCCATCTTGATGTTTCTTGGCATCTCATTTTAGGACCATTTATATACGAGTTACCACCATTTATAACTGGCAAAAGGGAGCCTGATTGTAAATTGTGAAACACATCATCTATTGATGAGCTGCTGACATTTATAACTGGTAAAAGGGGGGCTAACCAATAACCAACCACCTGCCAGATGCACAGTTATCACCCAAGCCCGCACATGGATGCGCATGCACAAGTTAGAAATAAGGTTTTGATTTGTCATCTTCTTCAAAGTAACATAAATAAACAATTTTTATTGAGTATGTGTGTCTGAGAGAAGGTATTGTACCAACTTGATTAAATGAACATTTTTTTAATGGAAATTATATAGAGTCCAAAAAAAAAAAACTATGCAGTTGTGATGAAGGAAAACAAAAAAAAGTTTACTTGCTTTTAGCCCTTATAAAATGTAATATCTCCAAAAAGAAAAATCTCCAAAAAGAAAAGTTTAACCCTCTGAGGTCGAGAACTTCGCCGGCGAAGCTCAGCAGGTTTAGAATGAGTAGGTTGTGTATTTAGATAAATACCTTCGCAAGCTTTTATCATACAAGCAAGTTTTTAAAATCATACAAGCATGATATTGACAAACTTTATACTTTCCTATGTGCCCACTGCCAAATAGAGTTTTTAAATTACCTAATTAAATGAAACATAAAACTTGTCACCTTACTCAAGCACCGAGCACCCACTTACGCATTCATAAAAGACTATTCACATGGTAACCACATGATAATCAGTTTCACGCTTTGTTTCAAATGGTTTCTCTTTTGCGGTCGGAACGCCCACCGTAAACAGGATAAAATTTGTCAGCCTGAGACCCCGTCCACATGTAGCCGGGTATCTGCTAAATCGAAGATATTTTTCTACGTTTTGGCCTGTCATCCACATGAAAACACATCAAAAACGAATATTTAAAAAAAACTCCGGGCAAAGTGAAGATTTTTGAAAACTCCGTGTATGCCTTTTCGTGTAGGCAGAGATAACCGGAGTTTTGCATTTTAGAACGTCACAATCTGCGCCAAAAAATGACAACAAATCTGCCCTGATGTCAAACGTGCGACCTTTGTTTACTGCAGAAGCCAGATTAAGCATGGACAAAGAGTAATGGATCGGAGTAGTGCCTTGAAAGGTGTTAATTATTGTGCAGGTGCTATTTACATGTTTAATTTTAGAAGCCCAACTACTGCGCCAAAAACAGGGTCAATATGTCCACATACTTGCTTTGACAAGATTCCCAATCAACGTTTTCTTGCGTCTTTTGAAGTTTATACTCAAATTGTGTTTAGAAGCAATTCTGTCTCCGAGTTTGTCCAGACGAACGAGCTTGGCGCCATGTTTTATGTTTAGGCGGAAGTGACGCCAACAGAGGGCTATTCTGATGTGATGATTAGGGGGTAGGATTTGGAGAAATAATGCCATCTACAGGTTTGGAATGCTTATGAATGTGATTGAAAACGCAGATGTTCGGTTATGTGTGGAAGGGATTTTTTTCGAAGACGAGGTGGTGTGGATAAAACATTTTTATAAACGGGGGGGAATGTTCGGTTTTAAAAATACCCGGCTACGTGTGTACATGGCCTTAGTTTAGGCTAGTTGGAGGTAAAACATTGCAAGATGGCACACGGATTTTAAGAGTGGATTATTCAGGACAGCAATTCATGATTCAAGTCATGATTCAGGACAGCGATTAAATTTCAGGACAGCAATTTAATTCATGGTTCAATTCAATCTTGTGAACTGCGACACTGATGATTAGCAGTGCCTCTTTTTTTTTTTTTTTTTTAAACTTCGACCCGATCCGGCCAAAGATCAACTCGAGTAAGTGTAAATATTTCTTCTAATTTTTTATGAGCATATCGGTTGATGTGTATGCTGTAGTGCATACGCAGGAAAAATGACTGAGCAATTTTTCCAGAGTTAAAACTATTTGAGGAAAATACTTTATTTTCCGCCATTGAGTTTACAGAGTAAAATTTGGAGTTGGAGCAAAATTACAGGGTAATTGTGTAACAGAGTAGGTTGTGGCTCTGAACTGAGCAAAATAGTACAACAATTAATTTGAAGACACATTGAAAAGAGCCAAATACCAAAATAAAGTCAAATACCAGATAAATTAAGATGTAAAAAGCAGTTTTAGAACGGTGTTGGAATATGTGGAAAAACATGACTTCACTCATTGTGACCAGGGCTTTGAACCGGTTCAAGGAACGAAAACCGGGAACTTTTTCTATTTCACATGAACAGAAACGAAACCAGAAACTTTATTATTTTTTATGTTCCAGAACAGAAACGTTTATTAAAAATAATGGTAACCGGTTAATACCGGTTTTTATTTAGTTCCTCAAAGTTTCCGTAGCCTACAAATAAAGTCATTCTTCTCCTGTGCAAGTTTCTATGACCCACTGGGGTTCACTTCCTGTGTGACGTTCGCTGACAGAATGGAGAGAGCGGGAGGGTGGACTACCATCACGTCTCCACATCTTAAATAAGAGGTAAATATTGCAGTCTATCGTTATTCAAAAACGTCAATTTCAAACACGATATCAATATATTTGTCCGCGTTAATGAGAGGCTCGCGAACATTAAATGACGTTAACCTCTGTTAGCCTATCAATGCATAGGGCCTGACTAGCCTTTGGTAACACACTAAACGAATTATCTTTTCATTTTTGGCACTTTTTCTGTTTGTGTAGATGGGGAGACATACTGAGAATCCAAATCACCAACATTTGAAATAATTGTTTTGAATTATTTCTTGTCTTATTTAATGAAGGTTGTAATAGAATTAGCCTACATTTGGCTTAAGCTGGATGAGACAGACATAATTTTATAGCCATTTGTTAAACAGCTGACAGGGAACGTAATTAACCGTTCCGGGAACAAAATTTTTTTGTTCTAACCGGTTCGGGAACGTCTATTTAATGGTGGAACCCAAAACCGGAAACGTTAAAATTCTGTTTCTGTTCGGAAAGAACCAATAGGAAAAATAATTCTGGTTCAAAGCCCTGATTGTGACGAACCGTTTTGGTCACTTGACCTGATGGGATTAAGAGTTGGCAGTGGGAGGGGGTTTCACCCTTCTCATTGAATGGAATGGAAATTTTTCCTCTTCTCATTGAATACCCCTCTCATTGCCAACCCTTTATCCCAAAACAATAGGACATAACATTTTTTTGATTGCCAGTTAATTGTTCAAATCAATGGAACAGATTTAAGTTTTTGTGCTTGATCCATTCCCAAGACCGAACAGAATCACCTGAAGTAACCAAAACAGTTCGTCACAATGGGTAAGGTCATGTTTTTCACACATTCCAACACAGCTCTAAAACGGCTTTTTACATCTTCATTTACCTGTTTGTTTGTTTTTTTTAAGTACAATCATGACATACATACTACATGGATAATTACTGTAGCTGAACTTGTGCCGAATACAAAAAAAAAAAAAAGTCCTATGACTTTGAAAATACTGCTTAGATTTGTTGAAACTGACAAAATCAGAGCATACCAAAATCATTAGAGTGCCAGAAAATAGCCTCAGACCCCAGAGGGTTAAAATGAAGAACAAAGAGGCCAGAGCATGAGACAATCCGCAGTGATTAGTGATTGGTTGTGGAGCAGGACCATGACTGTCAGTGATTGGTCGCAAGCGCAAGTCCAGCATAATACCGTGAGCCGAGCGAACCTGCTTTCTAAACTTATGTAACAGTGGCTGATGTGAGCTGTTGAGTCATATTTGGACTCAAATATTATATGATTCAAAACAGTCACTGATGTGTGCTGTAAACATTGCTTGATTTGTCCCTAGGTTTTTTTTTTTTTTTAAATTGAAGTCACTAAAGGGATCAAAAAATTGCCAAATCTAGTGACAAAGTCTTTACATTGGCAACACTGAAGGGGCGTTTGGCCCCATAAATGGTTATTGAAATCAGATTTAACAAGCAGGTTGCTTTTGCTATTCCTTGAAGAGCCATGCAGTCAATCAACTGGATTTGGCTGGGCCTTCCTGCCCAGGCTGAGTAGTCATTTCCTGCACACATGAATCCTGCTTTGGTGGGAGCTTTTTACAAGTACGCTCAGCAGTTAGTAACACATCAATAGACGTTAGTAACACATCGCTAGCTGGTGATGTGTTTTACACTCTCTAATAAGGCTCCCTTTTGCCAGTTATAAATGGAAGCAACTCATCAATAGATCAAATTTACCTAATAAGAATGGACCCTGCCAACTAACCATAATGCTTTTGGTGGTTAAATGGTTGTTCCATGTGAACAAATATCTGATTAAACTGACAGTTTAACATGCTGACTGATAAAGGGACGAGATAAAGTAAGCTAAGCAAGATCTAAGACTTAACAGGATAGATAAACAGATAGATAAAATGTGCAGAATACATAGACAAAATGTGCAACAGTAACTTGAGCTTGCCAAACAGTGAGCTTGCATCGACGTGAAAACTGTTACAACTTGTTTATGAATAAAGTGTGTATAACCTAATTAATAACCTAATTATAAATCCTTTATAAGGGTAGTCTAATTGTAAAGTGGGACCCAAATTTTAATTAAGACCATGGTTGATTAAACATTGCTTTAAAAACTCCCGTTAAATACTGTCCAGCATTGACCAAAGTTAGCAACAGTCTCACAGACACAGGTGCAGCATGCAATGTGGGTTTGTTTAGTGTCAGTGAAAACATAGCAGAAAGGGCTGACAGCACTCGTGAGATTTTTCAACCTTCTAAGAGGACTGAGTCTGCAGTGTGGTTGTATTTAGGTTTTTATAAGAGTGCTGAGGAAACGTGTTTATTTGTGGATAATCACCCTGTCTGCAAAACATGCAAAGAAAAAAAAAACAAAAAACCACTGTGAAAGGGATAACACTTCAAGTCTTATGAATCATCTTCATGATCCCCACTCCCTACTTTATAGTGAATGCAAGGTAAGTTAACTTTTAGCTCCATGTATGATGTGAAGACTTCAGAATGGAAGAAAATGCCAGGGTTTGTCTAACTTGCTAGTATTTTGTCAATAATGTAAACTGAAACTTTCTGTATTACCTACTTTTGTAAAAAAACTACATGTCAGTGGTGTAGCGGAGCTGGCTTATTTTTATTTATTTTTTTGCCTCCACCCAAGAGACAGCTGAATGCCCACACTCTCAGAAAATAGAGTACATTATTGTACCTCTGGGGTGCAATGGCTTGTCACTGAGGCAGTACCCTTTAAGGCAAGGGTTCTCAACCTTTTCTGCTTTAAAGGATACGGGACATGGATTTTTACCTGGGCATAATTATGTATAAAAGGACATAAGAAATGCCATCTAAATCACTGCAGGGCGTCAAAAATGTGAAAATCACCACATTATTCAAGTTTTTCTATACATCAGCGTAAAACAAGGATTCGTTAATGAGCTAGGTGGTCACGTGACCCGTGATGTCACAAAAACTTTCCAAGGAGCCAGCGCTTGGGAATCTAATGTAAACAGGTTACCGAAATGGACACCATCGACAGTGATATTCCCGATGTTTCACAGAGATGTGAAGTTAGACCCTATCAATTCGAACCGATAGCTGGAAATTCACATGAACATGGATCTCGTCTTTACTCTGACGGGTCAGAGGATTCTGAGAGTGAGAGTTCATTCAGCCCTCATGAAACTGAAAGCGGTCGGCTCGATAACACTTCCTGGGAAGTTAAAAACAATTCTGCTCAAAGGCTAATGATCTGTTGAAAGAAGTATTATTTTTGTATCATACATTGAAAGTTCATCATAGATCTAGCTAAAGTCCGTTGCAAGCTAGTTTTTTTTTGCTGATATTTTTCGAGATTGATTGAGATACAATGCTTCCAGAGTCCGAGATGAAAACATTCAAAATGGCGAAACGAGTCAGAATTATGATAATCAATAATTGATACACCCAAAATTATAATACTAATCCTTACCTCGGCTTTCAGTCGCTTAGCGCAGAGGTCTTCAACGGGGGTGGGGGTGGGTGGGTGGGGGGGTGTCGCGAAATCGCACCGGATCACTCATATCAACAAAAATATTCCTGCCCTGTCCCCTGGCCTCCGTGCAGGGATGCAAACAGCGCGCCTTTCGGCGGATGCCACCTTTTTCACGGCTGAATCGCGCAGATCCGATTTTTTTAAAAAAAAATAGCGATGTTGGTTCATGGAGCATGAGGCATGAAGAAGTGTAAGGATGAGAGAGGGGCGGTTTGGGTCGGGAAGCTGCGCGCATTTGTGCAGCCTGGCGCAGGTGTGCGCAGCTTCCCGATTTGAACTGTTTTTTTTTCTCATCCTTATGCTTCGTGTTTCATGAATTAATATCGCTCAGTACCTGAGTATTAATGTTGAAAGAATCCTCAGTGAAATGGTCCGAATACAGTTTGTGGGAAACAGTAGGTGCAAAGTTTTTTTCAACAGGTGTTCTGTAAAGTTGTCCTACCAAGCCTACTGCGCATGCGCAAAGCCTATTGCGCATGCGCAGGTGAGCCCACACTTTCCTCAGCTTCGGGTCCTTGGGGAATGCAAAAAAAAAAAAATTACTCCAGGGCATTTCTCATTGGAATTATTGCAACCATAAGCAGCACAATACACCATGATGTCCAATGTATGATGTCCAATGTACTTTAAAGACTATAAAAACAATTTTCTTGTCATCCACTTCTCCATTCATCTACCCGCTTGTGCTGTGCCTGAAAGTTTTTGTGACGTATGATCACGTGACAGCGGCTCTTCCGGTTGCAAAAAATGCATATCGGAAGTCGAGCAGAAATGCCATATAAATCACGAATATAACGATTTTGCTGAATTTAATAGATGATTTTGTATTTGTTGATGCAATTAATTCATATTTTTAATGGAAAGAAACTGATATAGCATACTTTTATGTTTCATGTCCCATATCCTTTAAGGCCCACCTATTCATACTTGTAATGAGTCAGGGCCCATTAAAAAAAAGATCCCCAATTATTTTGGCTCATCTATTCTATTAGAATCTAATAATCTATCGTAAAGTGTATTGATGGAATGCAAAGTCACTCCCTGTTACAGATGGGAGCCCAGGAATTAAATAAGTGCAATAAATACAAACTGTTTTTAATTGTAGGCTGGGTGCGATTTGCTGGGGGGGGATGGGGGGGGAAAATCATCCTCCCCTCTGGTTTTTATCTCTGCTGAAAAAAATCCTCGGGGACAACCCCGTCAATAAAACAAACAAACCAAAAAAAAAAAAAAGTTGACGACAGGCATGTTGTGACACAGTTTTCTATGGTCTACATTGCACTCACTTTCAAAATGACCCGAAGTGGCAGCTTTGATGTTCACGAACGTCCCCAGCAAATAGATACATTGTAGATAATAACAATATCTTTGCGTTCTATGCAGGGATGCAAACAGCGCGCCTTTTGGCGGATGCCGCCTTTTTCACAGCCTTTTTTTTTTTAGGGGGGACGTTGGAGTGTCTGATTATAATTTCAAAGTAAATTCTGTATTAAAATTACTAAATAAGCAAATCTGTTACAGTCCATGAAACAGGAAGTATAAGGATGAGAAAAAAACAGTTTAAATCGGAAAGCTGCGCACAATGTGAACTGCGCCGTCAGAGCAAACTGTTCATTTAGTATTCTTTTAGTGATTATCGAGTCACTGTCCATTTAATCCGGAGGGAGAGAAACATCACAGCAACGCGACAAGCAATGCGAACTTTGTTGTGTTAGTGTTTGTGTATTTAGTCAGAGAGATAGGAAGATGAATTTACTATCTCTGGTTTCGTGTTCGTTTTCATTTAGTGTTATTCATTTGATATCATCGGATGTTATTGAGCTGTTAGCCTATTGATTAGATTAGAGTCAACTTTATTGTCATTACTCAGTATAAATACAGGGCAACGAAATGCAGTTAGCATCTAATCAGAAGTGCAAATAGCAGAAATGCAGTATAATACAAATAAATACAGTATGTGCAGATAAGCAATATGTATAGATGAATGCAGCTATGTACAGCTAGTGCAAATGAGACGGTTATAGTGAGGAGAGAATGTACAGATAAATAAATAGGATGTGCAATAGTTCTGTATATGTACGGTAGTTAAGGGAGAAGTAACTACAGGTAGGGCTATAAAAAAGGGTGGTTATAATTATAATTATCCTTTAAAGCTATATACAGAAGTAGCTAACTTGCTATGCAGATGTCTTGTGAATATAAAAGAATAAGAGTTGAATAGGCATACAGAATATACACATACATCTGTGCAGTATATGTACAAAAGTTATGGGAGAAGTATGTACAGGTAGGGCTATAAAAAAGGGGTGGTTATAATTATCCTTAAGGCTATATACTGAAGAACTAACTTGCAATACAGATGTCTAGTGAATATACAAACAATAAAAGTTAAATAGGTATTCAGAATACACACACACACACACACACACACACACACACCTAAACTCAAGTGTGGATGTAAGCATATACATATATACACACACATATGCAAGACTGGCTGTGTAAATAGATCCAACAGTAGAGAATATGTACAGCTATGGAACCAGATGTGCAGTTATTCAAGTGCAACAAGAGTCAATACAGGTAGAAGGAGGGTGTGGGATCACCTGCTGGCAGAGTTCAGTAGGGTGACGGCTGTGGGGAAGAAGCTGTTCCTGTATCTGCTTGTTTTGGTCTGCAGACTCCTGAATCGCCTTAATTACCTTAATTTTGTGACGTTTCATGATTTAAAAAAAAAAAAATCCCTCCTTCTGGTTTTTTGACAAATCGCACCCTGATTGTAGGTATTGTATTCAAAACTGTATGGATGTGCCAGAAGCCAACATAAACCCATGCATGCAGGGCATTCTCAGTCAAAGCGGATTAATGATCCAAAAGTGGAGGCTGGTTGATTCACACAAGAACTTATTGCCATGTTTGTGTTCAGCAAACAAGCAAGTTATTAAAACCAAGAAGTAGGTATAGAAACTACTCAGTAGGATAGATCCTTACACACTAACAAAGAAGGATTTTTCCTACGAGTTGGAAAATTATCCATCCGTTGATTTCCCCGACATCTCAAACTACCTGGTGCTGCAGACATCGTTCTACATGGACACACAGATGAAAACCTGAAAGAGCATGGAGGCGTACAACTTTTTACATGTGGCTGGGTTAAAGATCTGGGGATCAGGATAGAAGATAGACGGCAGTAGATGGATCTAAGTGCAGGAAGAGTGTTTATTAGCAGGCATGATATTTAAGTCAAGTCAAGTTTATTTTTATAGCATTTTAACAATAGACATTGTCGCAAAGCAGCTTTACAGAGAATTAAAGACTTTAAACGTGAGCTAATTTTATCCCTAATTTATCCCCAATGAGCAAGTCTGTGGTGACGGTGGCAAGGTAAAACTCTCTCAAACATGAACAAAAAAACCTAGAGAAGAGCCAGACTTAAAAGGGACCCCATCCTCATTTGGGTGACGACAGACAGCGTGATATTAAATAACTCACTTCTCTAACTGCGTCCTATGTAGTCACAAAGTATAACTGCGTGATCAGGAAAATCCTTACAGTTTAACATGAAGTCTGTTTTGTTGAATTTATAAATTGTTCATTGATGGAAATTTGAGTGCAAAACTGTTCATGACAACTGCAGTCTTAAAGTTAGCAAGTCGAATGTCGTCCTCAGCCATAAAAGCATTCCTTCAAGTGTCCAGAGCCATCTTCCAAGTGTTTTTTTTTTACAAAAGCAAAACAGAAAGCAGAGTATTTAAACAGCGTTATAAAACATGGCTAGAAACAAATGTGACAGTGATAATGATACTTTGCAAAGCCTCCGTGAAAACAGCTTCCGTATCTGTGTGTGCTGATTGCACTCAAGTCAGCATCAGGTGTTTCCCATAACAACTGGGTCCCAACCACGCACAATGCGCTCCAAGAGCATGCACAGCCGCTTGAGCTGTGCCGGACTCAAGCGCACAAAGGCGCGACAATACAGTGTTCACTTGCTGTGTGACCACAACTTTTAGCTCATGATATATCGCCATCAAAATGCCTCATTTTCATCAATAACCCATCGCAAAGCATCGCGAGTTGTAGTGTGACCGTAGCTTAATGAGGCGGATGTGACGTCAGATGCAACCCAGCAATTGTACCCTACTACGAGTAAAAATTAGCTTCAACTTGGAAAAAAAATAAATAAAATAAATTATAGCCCACTAGATGGCACTTCACAGGTTGAGAAACACTGCTCTAAAGTACTTATTTGTACCCTTTATATCAGACCTGGGCATTTTACGGCCCACGGGCCGCATCCGGCCCTTTGGTTCATTCTGACCGGCCCGCGTAAGGTTAATTAGAAATTACAAAATAAACGCATTTTCTAATTTTACCTCATGCATGGACTGAATGTGCATTGCTTTTATTTTGAAGTTGTGTTCAACAAAAACACAATGCGTGCGACATGAACACGACATGAAATCCCACAAAACCTAATCCCACGATAACTACTTCCGTAATTTGTCCAGACCAACCACAAACTTGTACGTCATCCTTCAAACGGTCCAGCCAATCACATAGTGTGACGTCACCAGCAGGCGCCGGAGCCAATCTGTAGATCTGATACCTACACCGAATCGACATGGCATCATTATTATAATATGATGTATCTTGCTTGATATGTGGAGTAGAAAGACAATATTGTGATGTCTTTATTGTGTTTTGGGGTGAATGTGACTGAAAAAAAAAAAAAAAGTACAAACGTTCACATTTTGTTAACCATTGTTTTGGGAAGTTTGATTGAATAAATGACATTTTTTATAAGGCAACCTCGTTTTTTCCATACTCTTACCAGTCTTAGCAGCTTGTAAAAACAATGTTATTTACTGCTTTATATAAAGAAATACAATTAATATTATGCAGAATTTAGTTCAGCCTTTTGGTCCGGCCCTCCACAAAATTTTGTTTCTCATGTGGCCCCATGGAAAAAATAATTGCCCACCCCTGCTTTATATACTGCTTGGGAACATACAGTATATGTACCTGTTTGACTCTAAAAAGGTACACAGTTACGAGGTCTAAAGGCCAATTTATGCTGACAACCCAGTCCTCGCAGACGGTGCCGCAGATAGTGTCTGCGTAGCCCCCCCACCTTCGCAGACGCTCTGTGCGCACCTCCCAAAAATTGTGACCACCGCAGAAGCCTCGCAGACAAGAGGGCTCTGATTGGTCCACTCTACATCCGCTGTACACGCACTTCCGCTTCCCTACTTTCCCGGTTTGGTTTGTTTTCACGACCGCCATTTTTAAAAACACGAGCGAAGATGGAGCAGCACGAAGAGCGGTTGATCGAGGAAGTGAGGAAGTACGTACATCTATACGACTCCAGTTCTAGTCATTATAAGTAACCGGAGGATAAACACTCCACTAACCACACCCACCAACTACTCCTAGCGACTTCGCGCCCCCTTGCGTTGTGCCGGTGAATAACATCGCGCACGCCTATTACTCCCCGCTCAACAATAAATTACAACTGTCTGCGAAAAGCTATCTGCGAAAGCCTTGTCGCAAGAGCATGCAGAGGCCTTAATAATGAGCCATAGGGGGTACATTAGTGTAGATTGCACCTTGGGGGGGGGACAGAAATGGACTCCTATTGTACCCCTACTTCTAACAGTGCATTTGCTATTAAGAATGAATCCCATGCATGTTTATACCAGTTTATTTCCTTCTTTTTTTTTTTTTTTTAAAGATATTTTTTTGGGCTTTTTGCACCTTTATTGGATAGGACAGTGTAGAGACAGGAAATGAGCGGGAGAGACGGGAAGGGATCGGGAAATGACCTCGGGCCGGAATCGAACCCGGGTCGCCCGCATTCATGGTACGGCCCCTTAACCACCTGAGCCACGACGCCCCCTATTTCCTTCTTTAATAACACCATAATAATACTGATAGCTGTGATCATTCTGGTCACTGCAATCGTGATTAGATTTTCATTTTACAGTTTCACCTCTAGTAACAACTAAAAACCAAAATAATATTCCTCCTACTAACAGTAGGAAAGATGAGCTTACATTTCTTAACACAGCTTTTTGAAGTCAGATATGTTAAAAAGGGGGCATCCAATTAACATCACATCCAGCTTCAAATTATACTTGGATTTAATCAGGTTCACACCAGTAGGAGCTTGCAAAGGGGTCCCATAATTTTCAGTGAGAAATTTGTCCAATTTTATTGCTGAATTATACAGCTACCGCAGCATGTCAGGATAACTAATAAGACTAAAATACACTTCTGTTTAAAATGTAACTTTGTGATTCACAATAACATTTCAAAAGAGCAGCACTGAAATACATTCATAGAACAATTTTTGTAGTTTATAATATAAATGAACAAAACAAAATGTTAGGCGTTCCTCTTACAACACCAGTTGTAAATCAAGCAACACTACAAGCAGGCGTGAACCTCAGGGCTGGGACAGTTGCATGTAAATGTACTGGCTATGAGGTTGGACAATTTAAATGTCTGTAGGAAAAGGTGGTGTTTTCAGCCATGTCCACACTTCATAAACAGAAAAAGCTGTGCTAGCCTTCCAGCCATCATATGTTTTTGCTTTCAAACCATGAAAAGTGGCTTAAATTAAAAAAAAAAAAAAGTTTAGCATTGCAGGCGACATGGTGGTGTAGTGGTTAGCACTGTCACCTCACAACAAGAAGGTCCTGGGTTCGAGCCCAGCGGCCGATGAGGGCCTTTCTGTACGGAGTTTGCGTGTTCTCCCCGTGTCCGCGTGGGTTTCCTCCGGGTGCTCCGGTTTCCCTCACAGTCCAAAGACATGCAGGTTAGGTTAACTGGTGACTCTAAATTAACTGTAGGTGTGAATAAGAGTGTGAACGGTTGTTTGTCTCTGTGTATCAGCCCTGCGATGACCTGGTGACTTGTCCAGGGTGTACCCCGCCTCTCGCCCATAGTCAGCTGGGATAGGCTCCAGCTTGCCTGCGACCCTGTACAGGATAAGCGGCTACAGATAACGGATGGATGAATGAATATTTATCCTTGATACTTTACTATACAACAGTTCAATAAGTATTTCCACTTTTGTTCAGAGAACACATGCATGTACAGTTTATATAGTTTTATGTAAATTTTACAATGAGTTTAGTCATATCTAATAATTTGGTAGGTTTATTTATCCTCCCAGTTGTAAAAACTGATGGCTATTTTGGGTCCTACACCCCCCTGGAGTGTAGGAACCATGCAAAAATTATGGACTCACCAGACTTACAGGATGTTTCTCCAGCTTCTTTACTTCACAGCAAATATACAAATAAAAATGACACAAAACAATTTTTATTTAATAGCCGAACATTCTGGCTTCATGAAAACATACCTCAAACAAATTAAATTATTTTAATTAATGGCATTTTTTTTTTTACAGCTCAAGTAGAGGAAAAATTATTGAATCACCTTGTAATTTGCATTTCTAAAACAAATACTGGCACAAGTCTAAAAATGCAAATTAGTCTGCAGTTAAAAGAGTGCTTGCAGACCTTAACGAGCTGTTGGACTTGGCTAATTGAAAGGAAACATGGCCCCAACAAGAGAGCGGTCAATTGAAACAATGGAAAGGATTATAAAATTTCTCTAACAAGGAAATCCAACACAGATTGTGGCAAAAGATGTTGGTTGCACCCAGTCAGCTGCGTCTAAAATTTGGTACAAGTATAAACATAAGGGGAAGGCTATAAAAGGAAAAATAGGGGCAAGCCAAGGAAGATATCAAGGTGGTAGGATATAAAACTCAAAGCAGTATGCTTGGGAAATAGAAAATGCACAACAAAGCAAAAACAAATGGGCAGAAAAATAAGTCAATATATTTGTCTCAGAGGGCGGCACGGTGGTGTAGTGGTTAGCGCTGTCGCCTCACAGCAAGAAGGTCCTGGGTTCGAGCCCCGGGGCCGGCGAGGGCCTTTCTGTGTGGAGTTTGCATGTTCTCCCCGTGTCCGCGTGGGTTTCCTCCGGGTGCTCCGGTTTCCCCCACAGTCCAAAGACATGCAGGTTAGGTTAACTGGTGACTCTAAATTGACCGTAGGTGTGAATGTGAGTGTGAATGGTTGTCTGTGAATGTGAATGGTTGTCTGTGTCTATGTGTCAGCCCTGTGATGACCTGGCGACTTGTCCAGGGTGTACCCCGCCTTTCGCCCGTAGTCAGCTGGGATAGGCTCCAGCTTGCCTGCGACCCTGTAGAAGGATAAAGCGGCTAGAGATAATGAGATGAGATGTGTCTCAGAAATGTACGAAATCTGCTGAATGAAATAGGATTTACATATAGAAAAGCGAAACGAAAACCAGCACTAACACACAAATAGAAGAAAACAAGGTGATCGTGGGCTTAAATGAGGCAACCATAGATTGTGGTGAATTTTTATCTAGTGCGGTTCTAATAAAGCATATAAAGATGACCGCCTGAAGAAAACAAATTCCCCCCCCACTCATTTATGATATGTTGTTGCATGTCAAGTAAAGGACTAGCAGAGACTGCAATCATTACAACAGTCAACGCACAGGTGTACATTTAAATTTTGGACACTTTCATTCTATCAATAGAAAATAGGTTTGGTGATGGTCATTTTTCAGGATAATAATGCATTTTGCCACAAAGCAAAAGGTGTTAAAGCTTTTCTTGAGTTGAAGTCAACTCAATGACATGGCCAGCAAACAGTCTGGATTCCAATCTGAATAAAAATTATGTTTGAAATAATAATAATAAATAATAATAATAATAATAATAATAATAATAATCTCATCATCTCTAGATGCTTTATCCTGTTCTACAGGGTCGCAGGCAAGCTGGAGCCTATCCCAGCTGACTACAGGCGAAAGGTGGGGTACACCCTGGACAAGTCGCCAGGTCATCACAGGGCTGACACGTAGACACACAACCATTCACACTCACATTCACACCTACGGTCAATTTAGAGTCACCAGTTAACCTAACCTGCATGTCTTTGGACTGTGGGGGAAACCGGAGCACCCGGAGGAAACCCACACGGACACAGGGAGAACATGCAAACTCCGCACAGAAAGGCCCTCACCGGCCATGGGGTTCTCGAACCCGGATCTTCTTGCTGTGAGGCGACAGCGCTCACCACTACACCACCGTGCCGCCCAATAATAATAATAATAAACAGCCCATGACAAGGACCGTCTTGCAAACCGATCAGAGAAAGATAAATCTATATGCATAAAAATCTATAAATTTGAGAAAGTTGGAATTAGTTTTATGGAGAATATTGTTTTTTTATTAGTGAATTCCAGGGCTCAAAGAAGTCAGACTGTCATAAAACCCAGAGGAGGAGCAAGTGTACTAATTGAGGGCTGTTTTTTTTTTTAATGATTATTCCATTATTTTTTTTCCTTCAACAGTGAGTGATTCTATAATTTTTCCTCCATTTCATGTGGGGAAAACATATGCCATTAATTAATATATTAAAATTATTTTATTTTATTTATTTGAGGAACGTTTTCACGAAGCCAGAATATTCAGCTATTAAACAGATATGATTTAGTATCATATCTGTGAGCTGTTTACTTGCTATGAAGTAGAAAAGCTAAGTGAACATCCTCCAAGTGTGAAGATTCCATCATTTTTGCCAGGGGTTGTAGCTTACATAACAGTCATTGTACTCATTCAGCTATTATAGGTTCACAGAAGTCAGACAATAAGCAGCTATAATAAAGGTCAAAGCAACCCATTTGCAAATCCATAGAACATCATGTAGATACACTGCAATGTGAACATTATTTAAAAAAAGATGTATGCCAGGAAAACATCTCCTGTTCTAACTAATACTTTCACCATCATAGTAAAAATATAAGTAGTAATAAGCAGTCAATATTTGAAATGTCTATATTTATTCTGGAGCCTGATTCTAGACTTAAAAAAAAAAAAAAGTTTAAGCATCCATCAGCTTACCTTCATTTCTGTCCACAACTTCTGTGCTATTTCTTCAGCTACAAAGGAGAACAAAATTACTTAATGACAGAAGAATAAAGCATATCCATGCTATATCCTGAGAGAGACTATTTAAGCATGCACACATGCACGAGTGAACTTGTGCTGCTTTACTGCATGTTTAGAGCTGAGAGTGAGTGACGCCTGCAGACCCTTCTCAAGCCATTTTTGCTTTTGTTTTCATGATAAACAATACGAGTCTTGTTATAACCAGGTTTGAAACACTGTGCCAATATTATGTCATGTCATATGACCGTTGTTTATATGGTATAGGGTTGTTTTACAATCAGGGTACAAAGTTTGTGTCACAGGGGTCCAAAATTCAAATTGGTTCTTGTACCAGTTTTTAAGTGAAGGACAAGTTAAAGAACAGATTTCAGGTAATTTTTTGACATGTGTATGGTAGTTTTGTGTAATCTGCTATCAGATAAAGATGATTAAGTGTAGCTTTAAGCAGGGCTGGAAGAAACAAATGAAGTGATTCTCGGAGAGGACATTTTCTTTGACAATTCAGAATCCACTACTTCCATAGTGCTTTTAAATATAAGGCTGTAAGCTTTGTGCTGTCTCTAATATTTATGTCCCGATATCTTGACCACATTGTAGGATGAAAATCATTTTATGCCCCTTTTCCACCAAAGCAGTTCCAGGGCTGGTTCAGGGCCAGTGCTTAGTTTGGAACCAGGTTTTCTGTTTCCACTGACAAAGAACTGGCTCTGGGGCCAGAAAAACTGGTTCCAGGCTAGCACCAACTCTCTGCTGGGCCAGAGGAAAGAACCACTTATGTCAGTGGGGGGGTGGGGAGTTGTTAAGACCAACAACAATAACAAGACCGCGAAAGATCGCCATTTTTAAACGACGAGAAGCAGCAGCTGTACAAACGCGAAGTCATCCATTATTATTATTGTTGTCGTTGTTGCTGCTGCTTCTTCCGTGTTGTTTTTGCTTCGATGTTCGCGCCAAGGTTTATGCAAACGTAGCGACGTAACTGACGTATACAGCAACGTATACAACGACGTAATGACGTGGCTTCCCTTAGCACCGTGAGCTATGGAAAAGCAAACTGGTTCTCAGCTGGCTCGCAAGTTGAACGAGTTGTGAACCAGCACCGGCTCCGAACTAGCCTGGGAAATCCCATGCTGCTTTGCACAATCGTTCCGATCTGAAAAGACAGCATGGAAACTATGGTCTAAAGGCTCGCCTGAGTTAGGGAGCCAATCAGAGAGTGGGGAGGGGTGGAAAGACGGTGACGCGTACTACTCGACAAACGGAAGCTTGTAGTTTATTTGGGACTGTTTACGGATCACATTTAACATGGCGGCGAGCGATACGAACCAAACTTTCGATCAAGCTTTAGACACTGTTCTGAATTAGTCTGGTTAACACCAGACCATATCACAAGTGAAATAAGTTCGGTGCCATTGTTTTCCTATTTTTGTTTTGCCTTCTCTTTCCTTCTCTTCTTCGCTCTAACTACGTCACCAGGTACAACTGCCATGATTGGCCATGGGCTACGTATACGCCAAACGATAGACATTCGCAACGTCCAATAAACGGCCGCTGACAATTGTAAACCACACCTCCCCTACGAGAAATTCAATAGGTGGATTCCAGACCATATTTCGCTTGTGATATGGTCTGGTGTTAACCAGACTAGCTCCGAACCAGCCCTGGAACTGATTTGGTGGAAAGGGGGTACCTGATGGATAATTTTTCAATATAAAATAACATGTCTCGAAGAGGGGGCGGCACGGTGGTGTAGTGGTTAGCGCTGTCGCCTCACAGCAAGAAGGTCCTGGGTTCGAGCCCCGGGGCCGGCGAGGGCCTTTCTGTGTGGAGTTTGCATGTTCTCCCCGTGTCCGCGTGGGTTTCCTCCGGGTACTCCGGTTTCCCCCACAGTCCAAAGACATGCAGGTTAGGTTAACTGGTGACTCTAAATTGACCGTAGGTGTGAATGTGAGTGTGAATGGTTGTCTGTGTCTATGTGTCAGCCCTGTGATGACCTGGCGACTTGTCCAGGGTGTACCCCGCCTTTCACCTGTAGTCAGCTGGGATAGGCTCCAGCTTGCCTGCAACCCTGTAGAACAGGATAAAGCGGCTAGAGATAATGAGATGAGATGAGATGTCTCGAAGAGGACTTTTTTTGACACAATTACTTACTAATTTGATCAAAACAGTCTGAAAACTTACTGGCATTCAACATTAAAACTTAACTATGTTTCCAATGATACGGAACCAAATATGTGTTTTATGGTATAAAGAATGATGTAAGTGCATCCCTTTTGGAGCTACCTGTGGTCAAAAAAGCACTTTTTCTAAATGACACGAGTAATTTTGCTAAATAGTATGACACATATTGCCATACATTCACCAAAAATAACGTTATCACCACATTTTTTTTGCATGGTAAATAGAGCTATCACAGGGCTACAATAAACAACCAAGTTTATTTAGTCAAGCCTTTTGATATTGAAGATAATAAGTGTTAAATGTGATTTTTAGCTTGCGTACCCTGATTGTAAAACAATCCCTACTAAAAAAAAAAAAAAATCACGATTTTCTTTCCCACCAGCAACTGCTCGGTCAACATGCAGAGTCTGAGCGAAGGCGGACTTTAAAATCCGATGCCTAAACTTTCTGCAGTCGTGTCAGGCTGAGGACTCGGAGATCTTTACTCATACTGCGGATTTGTAACGAGACAGCGGTACAGCAGAGCCCGAGGTCGCATAATGTCTGCTCTGCAGCCGGTGACGCCATTTCTGTGGCACACAACGTTCTGTTCAGCGGGTCCAGCTGGGAGGAATGGAGACACACTCGAGACAAATCAAAAAAAAAAAAAAAAAAATCACCGCTATTTTTTTTCCTATTACTATTTCGGCAGCACCACGCTGCACTTTTGAGGCACAACAACAACAACATCTCCCATCGAGCCATATTCGAGCTGTGAGTTCGCTAAAATAGCCAGTTTACAGATCAAAATTAAAAAGAAGGGTGAAGCAATGGGTTAATTGCTAAATAAAATGAAATTAAAATTTAGAAGAGGGGACCTGGTAAACATTTATAGCGCATTTGTTAGCATATAAACACAGAGAAGCAGTATTCGGTGTGTAAATGGTGGCGAAAAGCAACTGGGCTACAAAATGCTGGCGGCTGTGCAGCCTACAAGCTCTCTCTCTCTCTCTCACACACACACACACACACTATAAGGAGGCTGATGACACGCCAGAAAGGTTCTTAAAGCTAAATCGACTAAACAAGCTCAATAAAACTTAACCAAGTAAGCCCTTCTTGTTTTTTTTTTTTTTTTAATTTATGCTAACCTGTTCACACTGCAGCTAACCTGAATGTAAATAAACCTTACTCACTACAACAGGCTGATGGCAACAATGTCACTCCATACAATGTCGTTTTGAGTGAAGGATAAACTAAGGAATCATATATATATATATATATATATATATATATAAACGCTTACTATCCATCCATCTATCCATCCATCACTGTGGCTTAACGACCAAAACAGTTCCAGCTCACAGTCGCAAGTCATTTCTGCTCCAGCGACGAGATTTGGTGGAAAACGATGGCGAAGAACAAACAGAAAAAGACAAAACAAAACACAATCCGTCCAGAAATGAGAGGAGAGAAGAAAAAAAATACGTCACCGTCGCCCCAGTACATAAGCTCCTTAGCCATATAACGTTACCCGCATACCATCATTTTCCATTCGATCGAATCCAGCAACCTGCAAACACACACGCTTTCGGTCAGAAAGAGCTTTGTTAAACCGCGATGTCCTGCATTAAGAAGCCCTTACGTAAGGGCTTTCCAATGAGGCAGTGTTTTCCCCGATCACTTACTTGATACGACCAGCAGCATTTGACGAATGTGGCCAAAATCACGAATGTTAAATGTGCAAAAGCATACAGCGATTTAATAAGACATAAAGCAGCGCGCTATTTAGACAGTAAGTCTGTCCTTGCCCGAGTACAGTAAGCTGTTTTGCTCCCTGATCCACCTTTATATATATATATATATATATATATATATATATATATGAAGCAACATCGCCATTAACTGCTTTATAAATAAATACACGGTTTGATGAGCTGATCTACAAAAATAATTCTTCTTACCTGATGAATACACTTCAACACGGCTGCCCGATTCTGATACAGCGCATGAGCATTAATCCATCTGGAAAACATCAGACTCGAACATTAAGGTTGATGTCACCCAAAAACAGGTAGGTATCCACGTCTAAGCAAATCCGTCGAAATATCTCACTCGTCGCTCTCCTTTTCTTTTTGGCGACCCTTCTATAATTGACTGACAGATATACAAACCCGCCCCCATGGACATTCTACTCTCTTATTAGTTACTATCTGTGTAAATGTCCGTCCTCTTGATATCATTGGACCACATGCACTGAGGAGGAAAATGGCTTTGTATTCCAAGCAAAGCAGGGGTACGGTGTCTCTGGGAAATGTAGTTCGAAGAGAGTTTTCGGTTCGCCTAATTTCAAACGGCATGTTCATTACATGTAATACATTTCCCACAATTCTTTGTCTCCGCCCTTTCTGCGTCATGACGTATGCGGATGCTGGAGGAGGAGGTGGGAAGAACACGCAGCGGTTGGGGAGGATCGATTGAAATTATTCACTATCGTTGCAGTGATGGATACATAGAGCCCAAGGATTTAAAAAAAAAAATTCTTGCGATCTAGTAAACATTAGTTTAGGAACAAAATTAAAACATACTCTTGGATTTGGTGAGCTAGCTAATGTTAGCTTGTCTAATTCGATAGCGGAAGTAACTGGATCATAAATTCCGGTGTTGCAAGGTGGGTGGTGTGTCTGTTTACATCATAACAACTGAAAAATGAGCGCGTCTGTTTATATGGTTTTGCATTTCAGTTTCCATTTCCATAAACTTGGCGTCATTGTTAAGTTTTACTAACCTCTGCCATGACTATTTCGGGAGATTGTATTGTTATAAAATTGTTTTAATTGAGGCAGACAGCTCTCACGTGTTAATAATGGAACTGTGACTTTATCAAACAGCTGAGAGGAAATGGATTTTCCCTTTGAGAAGTCGTGCACTCCAGCCTGTGGATACAGACTGTATTAAGTCATCAATAAATTAAAATCATTAAAACCTTCAGGAGGCACAGTGGGTAGAATTGTCACTTCTTGGGTCCCAGGTTTGATCCTGAGCTCGGTTTATATTTGCATGTTTTCTCTGGGTTCTCCTGTTTCCTCTCTCTTTCCTCCCAATGTCGCTACACTGAGTTTCCCCTAAGTATGAGTGTGTGCCCTGTATGGGTGTAAATTCTCCTGCTTTGGATCCACTGGGACCTTGTCCAGAATAAAGCAGTTGCTGAAGATAAATAAATTTAACTAGAGCAGCAGCTACAATTATGGACACCTTAGGGCGTATTCACACCTACGTTGTTTGGTCCAGACCAAACGAACCAAATTTCCCTTGGTCCGGACCTTTTGGGTTGGTCTGAATACAAACCACCAAACTCTGGTCTGGACCAAACAAGCGGACCGAGACCGAGCTGCAAGGTCGGACTCGGTCCGGACCAAAGGAACCCTGGTGCGGACCTTTTGGAGGTGTGAAAGCAGACCGGACCTAATCCGACAGTTTTGCTTTTTTGTACCTCGGGAGTTTCCGTCGTTTGTCGAGCATTATGGGAAACAGAGTCTTGACACTCCACCGCAAAGTGCAAACACTGTTTCGGTTGTCAAGGGAACCTTACAACAGTCGTTCAGTCATTCAGGCTAGACTACAGAGTACAAAAAATGAGTAGGGGGCAAATGTGGGCCGAGGAAGAAACACGTACCCTTGTGGATATATGGGCAGATGTCCACATATCTGAGCTTTATGGAGAGAACACACAAAAATGCCGACGTGTTTGCTGTATTCAGTGAGAAAATGAAGGAGAAGGGGTTCACGCGCTCCCCAGAACAATGTCGGCTAAAAGTGAAGAAACTCCGTCAGACCTACATTAAAATCAGGGACATTCTTTCAAAAAGTGGCAGTACTAGTGACTTGCGTGAAGAGCCAGAACTGTCACATGATGTGCGCTCATCAGCGCTATCCTCCGTGACTACTTTTGAACTTAACACTTTGTACGCGTGTCGTCTCTGACCAATAGCTGAACGACCTCAGGGCGCGTGGCTTTGTTGACGGATTTTGGTCCGCTTACTAAAATGTACAGTGTGAAAGCGAACCGCACCAAAATGAAAAAATAAAAAAAACATTTGGTTCGGACCAAAGCAAGTGAACTATCGAACTATCCTGGTCTGAATACACCCTTAAAGGATATACGCAGAACCTCTTATTTTTAAATACATTTCTGAGTAGATAGTATCTCCATCCTTGACTCTTGTATGCTGCATAAATGGGAATGAAAAATAGATATTTTTGAGAGTTAAAATCGACCACAAACTTGCCATTCGATCTGCCCTGCTGAGCTAGCCATGCCTGAGTGCGTGACGTCACTGCGGTAACCGGTTTTAAGGCCGAGGCCTTTTACAGCTGTAGACCAAAGTCATATAAATAAAAATTTATGGTGAAAGTAAGAAATACCGTTACCAACTTGCTCAACTAAGACTGATTTGACTTCATTGATTGTGGGTTGACTCTCATTAAAACAGGATAGGTGTTATAACTTATGCAACATACATGTACATGCATGCATTTTCACTGATAAAATGTAAAAGGCTAATTAAATAATCAGATGAACTGAGACAATCCCATTCTTAAGCAAATTAAATAATCTTATACCGGTAACTTAAACACACAATACAAGTTACATGTATAAATCTAAATGCAGGAAAACGTGTTGTTTTTGTTGTTTTTTATCCAAATGAGAGTCGGAGCTTACCCGTCTGTGTTCTCGCTTATTGAAGGCCGATCTTGTGGCTGATTGTTTTGAAACAATCTGACTTTCAGTTCTCCGTTCATTCACTTCTTCAACGTAAGGGTGAGATGGCAGCAATATCCAATTTAGAAATAAGATGGCTGCTCCACTCATTCTCTATTTTGTCCATACGGAGTACTCTGCCATTACTGCTCGGCTCAGGCAAGATGACCTAAAACCCGGGACGGAACAGGACGTCACCGGTTTTAGCAACAACCGCGGGGAGGTCACTGCCCGAGCAATATGTCCCGTCTCATTCCATCCCGGGTTTTAGCAACACCCCTCAGCTCACTCCGGGAGGACTGGTGCAACTGAACTTTGCTTTTAAAAATAAGTAAATAACTTTTTTCTTTTCTTGTAGTTTTCTTAAATTGTTGATACTGCACCCTCTTTTAATACGGGCTTATAACCAACGCTCCTCAACAGATCAGAGGTTTCATACGAGTCCTCAGTAAAATATGCAGAGGAAAGACCACTTCATAGGCGCCCAATGTGCCCGTGAACAACTCGCAAAACGCATCCAGATCTTTGCAGTTTGAACATTCTTGGGCCATGAATGCAACGTAAATCCACCTTCTGTCATGCTGCTGCCGGGTGCAGCAACACATCTATGTGGCATGGTGATAAATTATCTCAAAATGGAGGATTGGAGTTGCAGTTAGCTCTGTGTTTTAGTATAGCGGAAATGGTGATGAGACCAATAGACTTCCTGCTGTGACGTTACGGACGTCAAGGTCATTCACTCAGACCACTACCTATATGAATCACTTTAATCATAAAAATTACGACATTAGATTTATTGTTAACACTTAAAACTGTGCCATTCTTGAGGTCTCAAGGCATTTATAAACGAAAGTGAGGCCATGGCTCTGCGTACAGTTGTGCTTGAAAGTTTTTGAACCCTTAGAATTTTCTATATTTCTGCATAAATATGACCTAAAACAACATCAGATTTTCACACAAGTCCTCAAAGTAGATAAAGAGAACCCAGTTAAACAAATGAGACAAAATATTATACTTGGTCATTTATTTATTGAGGAAAATGATCCAATATTACATATCTGTGAGTGGCAAAAGTATGTGAACCTCTACGATTAGCAGTTCATTTGAAGGTGAAATTAGACTCGGGTGTTTTCAGTCAATGGGGTGACAATCCGGTGTGAGTGGGCACCCTGCTTTATTTAAAGAACAGGAATCTATCAAAGTCTGATCTTCACAACACCTTTGTGGAAGTGTATCATGGCACGAACAAAGGAGATTTCTGAGGACCTCAGAAAAAGCGTTGTTGATGCTCATCAGGCTGGAAAAGGTTACAAAACCATCTCTAAAGAGTTTGGACTCCACCAATCCACAGTCAGACAGATTGTGTACAAATGGAGGAAATTCAAGACTATTGTTACCCTCCCCAGGAGTGGGTGACCAACAAAGATCACTCCAAGAGCAAGGCGTGTAATAGTTGGTGAGGTCACAAAGGACCCTAGGGTAACTTCTAAGCAACTGAAGGCCTCTCTCACATTGGCTAATGTTAAAGGAGATACGCAGAGCCTTTATTTTTTAAATAAATTTCTGAGTGGATAGTATTTCCATCCTTGACTCTTGTATGCTGCATAAATGGGAATAAAATATTTTTTTTTTTGAGAGTTAAGATCGACCACAAAGTTGGCATTCGAGCTGCCCCACTGAACCAGCCAGCCTTGAGTGCGTGATATCACAGCAAGAACCATTTTTTTAGGCCGAGGCTTTTTACAGCTGTAGACCAAAGTCATATAAATAAAAGTTTATGGTGAAAGTAAGAAATACTGTTACCGACTTGCTCAACTAAGACTAATTTGACTTCACTGATTGTGGGTTGACTCTCATTAAAACAGGATAGGTGTTATAACTTGTGCAACATACAACCCCGATTCCAAAAAAGTTGGGACAAAGTACAAATTGTAAATAAAAACGGAATGCAATAATTTACAAATCTCAAAAACTGATATTGTATTCACAATAGAACATAGACAACATATCAAATGTCGAAAGTGAGACATTTTGAAATTTCATGCCAAATATTGGCTCATTTGAAATTTCAGGACAGCAACACATCTCAAAAAGTTGGGACAGGGGCAATAAGAGGCTGGAAAAGTTAAAGGTATAAAAAAGGAACAGCTGGAGGACCAAATTGCAACTCATTAGGTCAATTGGCAATAGGTCATTAACATGACTGGGTATAAAAAGAGCATCTTGGAAGAGGATCACCAATCCCCCCCAATTCTGTGCCGACAAATAGTGGAGCAATATCAGAAAGGAGTTTGACGGTGTAAAATTGCAAAGAGTTTGAACATATCATCATCTACAGTGCATAATATCATCAAAAGATTCAGAGAATCTGGAAGAATCTCTGTGTGTAAGGGTCAAGGCCGGAAAACCATACTGGGTGCCCGTGATCTTCGGGCCCTTAGACGGCACTGCATCACATACAGGCATGCTTCTGTATTGGAAATCACAAAATGGGCTCAGGAATATTTCCAGAGAACATTATCTGTGAACGTAATTCACCGTGCCATCCGCCGTTGCCAGCTAAAACTCTATAGTTCAAAGAAGAAGCCATATCTAAGCATGATCCAGAAGCGCAGACGTCTTCTCTGGGCCAAGACTCATTTAAAATGGACTGTGGCAAAGTGGAAAACTGTTCTGTGGTCAGACGAATCAAAATTTGAAGTTCTTTATGGAAATCAGGGACGCCGTGTCATTCGGACTAAAGAGGAGAAGGACGACCCAAGTTGTTATCAGCGCTCAGTTCAGAAGCCTGCATCTCTGATGGTATGAGGTTGCATTAGTGCGTGTGGCATGGGCAGCTTACACATCTGGAAAGACACCATCAATGCTGAAAGGTATATCCAGGTTCTAGAGCAACATATGCTCCCATCCAGACGACGTCTCTTTCAGGGAAGACCTTGCATTTTCCAACATGACAATGCCAAACCACATGCTGCATCAATTACAGCATCATGGCTACATAGAAGAAGGGTCTGGGTACTGAACTGGCCAGCCTGCAGTCCAGATCTTTCACCCATAGAAAACATTTGGCGCATCATAAAACGGAAGATATGACAAAAAAGCCCTAAGACAGTTGAGCAACTAGAATCCTACATTAGACAAGAATGGGTTAACATTCCTATCCCTAAACTTGAGCAACTTGTCTCCTCAGTCCCCAGACGTTTACAGACTGTTGTAAAGAGAAAAGGGGATGTCTCACATTGGTAAACATGGCCTTGTCCCAACTTTTTTGAGATGTGTTGTTGTCATGAAATTTAAAATCACCTAATTTTTCTCTTTAAATGATACATTTTCTCAGTTTAAACATTTGATATGCCATCTATGTTCTATTCTGAATAAAATATGGAATTTTGAAACTTCCACATCATTGCATTCCGTTTTTATCTACAATTTGTACTTTGTCCCAACTTTTTTGGAATCGGGGTTGTACACACGGCTCGAAATTCGCGGTGGTCCGGTCGCCCGAGGCGACATAATTTGTCATTTGGCGGGTAATTCCTGTCACTCGCCAGCCCGGCTGGCTAGGTGAAAATAAAAAATATATATATGAAGCGAAGATTCAGACACACCGTCAACTAAAGCCACCACATATTAAGCGTGTGCCGCGTCTGTGCTCATCGATGTGTTTATCAGCAGGACGGAAAATACCGAAGAATTCCAAATCCTATCGTGTATGAGTCAGGCTGTCGTTTTTTTCACTACTGCGCATGCATATAACGCATCTCATTGAATATCACAGTAATCACGTTATCAAATTCAATAGATGTGGCGACTTTGTCGCCCATTTAAACACGTGTTTTTGTTGTTGTTTACATCTACATCTGCCAAAGCTACGTTGCGATGTGGAATTTTCTGAAAGGTGTACAGAAACCGCCAGAGACAGGCACAAAGCGACCTCGGTCTGAAGAGGAGAAAAAGACCGCTGATAAATTGTTCAAGGAGAAACGGCGAAGGACTTACAAGCAAACGTGGGAGCAGGGTAGGCCTTGGCTGCAATATGATTTTTATGGAATAATTAATTTTTTTCAAGTTGATTCCTCGTCAATATGAAGCTCCTAATGCTTTCTCTCTCATAAATGGTTAAATACAGAAAGCATGTTGGACATATTTTGGGTGCTATAGTCATGATAGTAAGTATATTTGTTTTCAATACTCATACACCAAGTTGCCAAGTTTTCCAATATATTATTATTTGGTGACATTATATTATATTATGGTGCTCTGTGTTGTCATTTATGTATTTAACAACAGTATAAAAAATACTCGGGTCTTGAAATAAATGCACATTAGTCATGAACAATGGTAACTACTCTCTTTTGCGTTATTTCTGACAGAAGTAAAATTCATACATGAACAAATTTTGGCTAGTGGATTTTCTGTTTGGCTAGTTACTTTGGAAGGTAACTAGTCCGGCTAGCTGGTGAAAAAATATATGAATTTCTAGGCCTGATACATGTACTTTACATGCATGGATTTTCACTGATAAAACTGATAAATAATCAGATGAACTGAGACGATCACATTCTGAAGCAAATTAAATAATCTTGTACCTGTAACTTAAACACAATACAAGTTGCATGTATTAATCTAAATGCAGGAAAACACGTTTTTTTTTTTTTAAATCCAAATGAGAGTCAGAGCTTACTCGTCTGTGTTCTCGCTTCTTGAAGGCTGGTTGTTTTTGAAACAATCTGACTTTCAGTTGTTTGTTCAGTTCTCTGTTCATTCACTTCTTCCATGTAAGGGAGAGATGGCAGCAATATCCAGTTTAGAAATAAGACGGCTGCTCCACTCATTCACTTTTCTTCATACAGTACTGTGTAGTCTGCCATTACTGCTGGGCTTAGGCAATTACTAAAACCTAGGACGGAGCAGGATGTCACCGGTTTTAGCAACAACTGCAGGGAGGTCACTGCCCGAGCGATATGTCCCATCCCGTTCTGTCCCAGGTTTTAGCAACAACCCTTGGCTCACTCCGGGAGGACTGGTGCAACTGAACTCGCTTTCCTTTTCAAACCTTTCATTATTCGTCACATGCACACTTCAAGCACAGTGAAATTCATCCTCTGCATTTAACCCATCTGAAGCAGTGAACACACACGCACACTTAGAGCAGTGGGCAGCCACACCAAAGCGTCCGGGGAGCAGTCAGGGGTCAGGTACCTTGCTCAAGGGCACCTCAGCCCAAGGTCGCTCCACATCAACCTAATCCCTTTTAAAATAAATAAATAAAATAAATACTTGTAGTTTTCTTTTTCTTTAATTGTTGGTACTGCATCCTCTTTCAATACAGGCTTATAGCCAATGCTCCTCAACAGATCAGAGGTTTCGTACGAGTCTTCAGTCAAATGTGCAGAGCAGAGGAGAGACCATTTTGTAGGCGCCCAATGTGCCTGTGAATTTCTCGCAAAACGCGTCCAAATCTTTGCAGTTTGAACATTCTTGGATTATGAATGCAACGTAAGTCCACCTTCTGTCGTGTAGGTGCACCGGCCAAAAACACATCTACGTGGCATGGCGATAAATTAGCTCAAAATGGATGATTGGAGTTGCAGTCAGCTCTGTGTTTTAGTATAGCGGAAATGGCAATGAGACCGATAGACTTCCTGCTGTGACGTTATGGACATCAAGGTCATATAAATCACTTTAATACATCTATATACAACCTATATAAATAACTTTAATCATAAATATTACTATATTAGATTTATTGTTAACGCTTAAAATTATTCCTGTGCCATTCTTGAGGTCTCAAGGCATTTATAAACAAAAGTGAGGCCATGGCTCTGCATATATGCTTTAAGATGTCTAATTGTAACCGCTGCTATTATTATTATTATTATTATTATTATTATTATTATTGTTTCTACATGTTTCACAACACACAATTATCAACAAAATATTCATGAATCCTAATATGACACACAAGATGTTCATTTCAGCATGAACAGACCTGAAAGTACAGGTGGGCCATTTTTTAGCTGATTTTCTGATGTGTGCGTGCTCTGGAACCTTGTTGTGTTTTCATAAAACATGTGATAAGAATGGATTATTCAAGATTCTTTGTCAATTCACTATATATCCAGGACATATAGGAGAATCGAAATGCTACAACCCCGATTCCAAAAAAGTTGGGACGAAGTTCAAATTGTAAATAAAAACGGAATGCAATGATGTGGAAGTTTCAAAATTCCATATTTTATTCAGAATAGAACATAGATGACATATCAAATGTTTAAACTGAGAAAATGTATCATTTAAAGAGAAAAATTAGGTGATTTTAAATTTCATGACAACAACACATCTCAAAAAAGTTGGGACAAGGCCATGTTTACCACTGTGAGACATCCCCTTTTCTCTTTACAACAGTCTGTAAACGTCTGGGGACTGAGGAGACAAGTTGCTCAAGTTTAGGGATAGGAATGTTAACTCATTCTTGTCTAATGTAGGATTCTAGTTGCTCAACTGTCTTAGGTCTTTTTTGTCATATCTTCTGTTTTATGATGCGCCAAATGTTTTCTCTGGGTGAAAGCTCTGGACTGCAGGCTGGCCAGTTCAGTACCTGGACCCTTCTTCTACGCAGCCATGATGCTGTAATTGATGCAGTATGTGGTTTGGCATTGTCATGTTGGAAAATGCAAGGTCTTCCCTGAAAGAGACGTCGTCTGGATGGGAGCATATGTTGCTCTAGAACCTGGATATACCTTTCAGCATTGATGGTGTCTTTCCAGATGTGTAAGCTGCCCATGCCACACGCACTAATGCAACCCCATACCATCAGAGATGCAGGCTTCTGAACTGAGCGCTGATAACAACTTGGATCGTCCTTCTCCTCTTTAGTCCGAATGACACGGCATCCCTGATTTCCATAAAGAACTTCAAATTTTGATTCGTCTGACCACAGAACAGTTTTCCACTTTGCCGCAGTCCATTTTAAATGAGCCTTGGCCCAGAGAAGACGCCTGCGTTTCTGGATCATGTTTAGATACGGCTTCTTCTTTGGACTATAGCGGGGGTGGCCAACCCGCGGCTCTTTGCCCGGTGTTATGCGGCTCTTACGTTCATATCAAAGTTTGTGTTTTTTTTTTTTTATGTGCGTGTGCGCTTTGCTTGAGTTCAGTATGGTATTTTAATCAAATGCATCTTCGCTTTGCTTGGGTATATTATGGTATTTTCAGGTCATGTCAAATGCGCATGTGCGTGAGATAATCGCTAAGTTTTTGGGCAAGGTGTATCTTGTGTCAAGTAGCCTCTCAAAATGGCAATGAAAAAATGCACAGCAAAACAAAAATATGAAGACGAACATAGGACATTTTTAACAGAGTGGGAGAGTTTATACTTTTTTGTTGAACGTAATGGCAAGCCATTCTGCCTTATATGTCAGTCGTCATTAGCTCATTTCAAAGCTTCCCGCCTCCCTGAATAAGCAAGGAGCCAGATATGCAACACTAATTGAAAACCTGCACGAAAGCTTTGTAACCCGGTTCCGTGATATACAACTGAAAAGGCCACAGGTTACGTTCCTCGTCGACCCATTCAGTGCGGAGACGGACTGTGTGAAAGCCCCGCTTGTCACAGATGAGGCTGCGGCTGAGTTGGAGATGATCGATCTTCGTGAGGAAGACCAACTGAAACCTGTTTTGAGGGAAGGCACCATTGAGTTTTGGAAAAGTGTGCCATTGGAAAAATACCCGAATGTGAAACGGGCTGCGCTTAAGATACTGTCAATGTTTGGGTCAACATACGTCTGCGAGTCTGTGTTCTCTACCATGAAACACGTGAAGTCAAAGCATCGTTCTGTTCTGACTGACACCCATGTGAAAGAACTGCTTCGAGTGGCAACGACGGAATACAAGCCAGATTTGAAGAGGATTGTTCAAGGCAAGGAATGTCAGAAGTCCCACTAAGCAACATGCATAGTAAGTGCACACAATATTGATTGCTGTAAATGACTGGCCTGTGGTATTAGTACTGACTGAAGGAGTAAATTTCTCTCATGTTGGTGTGTGACATTTACTATTAATCTGGCTGAGCAGAGGTGCGTGTGTGAGAGAGAGAGAGAGCGAGGGAGGGGGGGGGCGATGTTCATGTGCGGTCATGTGTATGGTGTGGCTTTTTTTTGGTAATGCCATGAGTCCCACTAAGCAGCATGCATAGTAAGTGCACACAATGTTCATTGTTAAAAATGACTGGCTTCAGCCTGTGGTCTTAGTACTGTAGGAGTAAATATGTTGGTGTGTGACATTTACTATTAATCTGGCTGAGCAGAGGGGTGTGTGTGTGTGTGTGTGTGTGTGAGAGAGAGAGAGAGAGAGAGAGAGAGAGGAAGGGATGGGTGATGTTCGTGTGCCCATGTGTATGATGTGGCTCTTTGCGGTAATGCAGTAAAAAATGTGGCTCTTGGTCTCCAACTGGTTGGCCACCCCTGGACTATAGAGTTTCAGCTGGCAACGGCGGATGGCACGGTGAATTGTGTTCACAGATAATGTTCTCTGGAAATATTCCTGAGCCCATTTTGTGATTTCCAATACAGAAGCATGCCTGTATGTGATGCAGTGCCGTCTAAGGGCCCGAAGATCACGGGCACCCAGTATGGTTTTCTGGTCTTGACCCTTACGCACAGAGATTCTTCCAGATTCTCTGAATCTTTTGATGATGATATGCACTGTAGATGATGATATGTTCAAACTCTTTGCAATTTTACACTGTCGAACTCCTTTCTGATATTGCTCCACTATTTGTCGGCGCAGAATTAGGGGCATTGGTGATCCTCTTCCCATCTTTACTTCTGAGAGCCGCTGCCACTCCAAGATGCTCTTTTTATACCCAGTCATGTTAATGACCTATTGCCAATTGACCTAATGAGTTGCAATTTGGTCCTCCAGCTGTTCCTTTTCTTGTACCTTTACACTGAGTGCAGAATTATTAGGCAAGTGAGTATTTTGACCACAACATCCTTTTAATGCATGTTGTCCCACTCCAAGCTGTTTAGGCTTGAAAGCCTACTACCAATTGAGTATATCAGGTGCTGTGCATCTGTGTAATGAGAGGGGGTGTGGTCTAATGACATCAACACCCTATATCAGGTGTGCATAATTATTAGGCAACCTCTTTTCCTCTGGCAAAATGGGTCAGAAGAGAGATCTGACAGACTTTGAAAAGTATAAAATTGTGAGATGTCTTGCAGACGGATGCAGCACTCTTGAAATTGCGAAGATGTTGAAACGTGATCACCGAACAATCAAGCGTTTCATTGCAAATAGTCAACAGGGTCGAAAGAAGCGTGTGGGAAAAAAAAAAGGCGCAAAATAACTGCACATGATCTGTGGAAAATCAAACGTGAAGCTAACAAGCAGCCATTAGCATCCAGTTCTGCCATATTCCAGAGTTGCAACATTCCTGGAGTGTCAAAGAGTACAAGGTGTGCAATACTGAGGGACATGGCCAAGGTAAGGAAGGCTGAAAAACGACCACCACTAAGTAAGGCACACAAGATAAAATGTCAAGACTGGGCCAAGAAATATCTTAAGACTGATTTTTCTAAGGTGCTGTGGTCTGATGAGATGAGTGACTCTTGATGGGCCAGATGGATGGGCCTGTGGCTGGATCAGTAATGGGCACAGAGCTCCACTCCGACTCAGATGCCAGCAAGGTGGAGGTGGAGTACTGCTATGGGCTGGTATCGTCAAAGACGAGCTTGTTGGACCTTTTCGAGTTGAGGATGGACTCAAACTCAACTCCCAGACCTACTGCCAGTTCCTGGAAGAAACCTTCAAGCAGTGGTATAGGAAAAAGTCAGCATCTTTCAAGAAGAACATGATTTTCATGCAGGATAACGCTCCATCTCATGTGTCCAAATACTCCACTGCGTGGCTAGCCAGTAAAGGTCTGAAAGGTGAAAAAAATAATGACATGGCCCCCTTGTTCACCTGACCTAAACCCCATAGAGAACCTGTGGTCCATTATAAAACGTGAGGTCTACAAAGAGGGAAAACAGTACACCTCTCTGAACAGCGTCTGGGAGGCCGTGGTTGCTGCTGCACACAATGTTGGTCGTGAACAGATAAAGAAATTGACAGAATCTATGGCTGGAAGGCTGTTGAGTGTCCTCATGAAGAAGGGTGGCTATATTGGTCACTGATTTGTTTTTGTTTTGTGTTTGAATGTCAGATATGTTTATTTGCAAATCTGGAGTTGTCATATCAGTGTACCTGGTGAAAATAAATAAGTGAAATGGCTACACATTTGGTTTTTATTAAGTTGCCTAATAATTCTGCACAGTGAAAGTTACCTGAACACGTACATATTCTCCTAAAATGGCCAAAACTAAAAACACCCCACTCTAACTTCCATACATATTCAGCTTTGATATTTATGAGTCTTTTTGTTTGATTGAGAACATAGTTGTTGTTCAATAATAAAACTAATCCTCAAAAATACAACTTGCCTAATAATTCTGCACTCCGTGTAACTTTTCCAGCCTCTTATTGCCCCTGTCCCAACTTTTTTGAGATGTGTTGCTGTCATGAAATTTCAAATGAGACAATATTTGGCATGAAGTTTCAAAATGTCTCACTTTCGGCATTTGATATGTTGTCTATGTTCTATTGTGAATACAATATCAGTTTTTGAGATTTGTAAATTATTGCAGTCCGTTTTTATTTACAATTTGTACTTTGTCCCAACTTTTTTGGAATCGGGGTTGTATTTCTCTCTCTCACCTTACTTGTAAAAAAGCAGATGAAAAATTACACACACAGGGGAAAAAAAAAAAGAAAACAATAGATATAAATATTTATTAATATAGATAAAAACAATGAAGAAAAACTAAAAATACACTAAAATCAAACAATGTACAAAATAGCAGTAGTGCAATACAGTACAATAACGGAGAAGGTGCTAGAAGAGCAGCTTATAAGGTGTATATGACCTCATAAGCTGAGCAGTAGCAGCAGATACAGCAGTAATGCTCATGTTTGTGGTGTGATGTGCAAATGGATGAGGTAGTTTTCTTGTGTGAATGAATGTGTTACAGACCAGGGGTAGGGGGTAGGTAGTGGACAGAGTTCAGCATCCTGACAGCCTGGTGGATTAAGCTGTTTAGCAGTCTTGTGGAGCGGGCCCGGAGGCTCCGGTACCTTTTCCCTGAGGGCAGGAGGCTGAAGAGTGAGTGTGAAGGGTGGGAGGTGTCACCAGCGATGCTGACATTGTAATCAAGCTAACGATGTTTGATTACAGTGTTCTTAAATTGCAGGACCTGCTGATTTCTCAACTGCCATGTCCTCTTCCTTTTTGTCACATTGCACATATATGCAAGTTGAAAATTATATTGACAACATTAACTCTTTACCCCTTAAAGCAGTTGCTACAGCCACCCTTGTATATGTATATACTGTTCACCCTTAGAACATATTTACACGAAAAAAAGTCTAAAGACAAGGTTTTGACAAGGTTTTAGACAAGGCGTCATATGTCGTCATTATGGGATATACACGGGGTCGTCATATGTCGTCATTAAGGGGTAAAGACTTGATGCTAAACGGAAAATTTTACTAATTTTTAAAATCAAACTACAACCCCGATTCCAAAAAAGTTGGGACAAAGTACAAATTGTAAATAAAAACAGAATGCAATAATTTACAAATCTCAAAAACTGATATTGTATTCACAATAGAACATAGACAATTATTAGGGATGTCCCGATCCGATCACGTGATCGGAAATCGGGCCCGATCACATGGTTTCAGACTCGATCGGAATCGGGCATTGCCTCCCGATCAGGGATCGGATATATATCTATGTAATATATTCTCATTTTTAACACATCAATAGCTATGCGTTGGCACAGAGTGAGACCAGACCTCTTGTCTCAACACAGCAACATCAACGCGTGCGGCATGACATCACTTTGTAGCAGAGACGCTATTGGTTATTGGCTGCCTGTTGCCGGCAAAGTTGAACACGGAAGCAGTTCGAAGCGGAAAGCAAAGCATGAGAATTTTTTTTTTTCGTTGGATGACAAAAACAGGCTCAAACCTGAAAAGGTAGAAATGCTTGTTTTCATCAAGAAAAACGTTCATTTCCTTAATTGAAATTACTGTACACCACTGTGAGATGCGTTCTTAAAAGCAAATTACCGGCACTGTGGCACTTTATTTTTTTTATTTGTTTACATTCCTGCCAGGTATTTTAAGGTTATTTTTTTTAATTTGTTATTTATTGTTCAAACTGCCTCACGTAAGTGCTCTGTTTGCTAACGGAGTTGTTGGATGTTAAAATAAGGTGTTAAATAAAAAATGAGGAACATCCTGGATCCGTTTCTTTCCTCATCTTTATTTTTATGGATTATAAGAAGTATCGGATCGGGACTCGGTATCGGCAGATACTCAAAATCAAATGATCGGTATCGGATCGGAGGGCAAAAAAACCTGATCGGGACATCCCTAACAATTATATTGGCTCATTTGAAATTTCATGACAAAAACATTTATTGAAAACACCTGACTCTAATTTCACCTTTAAATTAACTGCTAATCCTAGAGGTTCACATACTTTTGCCACTTACAGATATGTAATATTGGATCATTTTCCTCAATAAATAAATGACCAAGGATAATATGTTTGTCTCATTTGTTTAATTGGGTTCTCTTTATCTACTTTTAGGACTTGTGTGAAAATCTGATGATGTTTCAGGTCATATTTATGCAGAAATATAAAAAATTCTAAAGGGTTCGCAAACTTTCAAGCACCACTGTAGATGTTGGAATGTACCTTCTCACTGCATTTTCTCTGTTTTAATTAAAAAAAATCATTTGCTGGAAGAGAAGAGCAGGGAGGATTGAGAATTGAGCACTGTAGTTTGTTTACACCTGATACTAAATTTTGTAGCATCCTAGCAACCACTGCAAAGACACGTACAAAAAGCTCAAAAATGCCTACATACTCGAGCATAAATGAGAGAGGATTTATCTTGTAGTGTCCTGATCCCCAAATCTTTAACCCAGCCACATGTAAAAAGTTGTAGCCTCCATGCTCTTCCAGGTTTTCATCTGTTTGTTCATGTAGAATGATATCTGCAGCACCAGGTGAGATGTCAGGATAGTCCACGGATGGATAATCTTCCAACTCGTCTGAAAAGTTGTTCTTTACTAGTGTGTAAGGATCTATCCCATTGCAAAGAGTAACTTTCTGAAGGTATCTTGGCCCTTCATTGGCCTCTAAACTGTGAAAATAATTGGAGATGGTTTCACTAGCTCTCTGCATAACGGCAGCCAAATTGGTTTGTCTGACCACCATTTCATTCACCAGAAGTAAACTCGCAAGCAAAAGTCATGTGGCTGAATACAACCTATATTCTATTCCAGGTTAACTACTCGCAAAGAATGACTGACTGAATGAAAAATCTTTAACTCCATGGATTCAGTGGGGGAAAAAAATGGCAAGATCGTGGCTGCATACTGCGACTAATGCTACGTTCACACTGCAAGGCTTAATGCTCAATTCCGATTTTTTTGTGAAATCCGATTTTTTTGTGAGGTCGTTCACATTAACAAATATATGCGACTTGTACGTGATCCTCAGTATGAACGAAAAGCGACCTAAAAGTGTTCCGCATGCGCATTGCAGGATACGACGACGTCGCACGCAGTGAGCATGGCCAGTGTTTACGGAAGTAACCTAAAGTTTCCTGTGTATGACAGTAGCCAGCATGGAGTACCTGGCGATGATGCAGTTGTTGTTGCGACGGAGCCAGAACATGCACAATAGCCTGATGTTAAGGAGGAGGTTGAGAAGGAAGAGGGCAAGGGTTTTGGCTCAGGCGTTCTGCGGGGTAGTGACTGCAACCTCCGTTCAAAGGAACATCAAAGCCATGTTGTTGTAACTTTTTTTGAGAGACCCGCCGCCTACTTCAGCGCAGAATAGTGACGTTTGTGGCTTGTTGATGACGTGTAAGTCGGATGAATGCGACCTGGCGGTTCAGACTGAAGTCGCGTATGAAAAGATCGGATAGGAATCGGAATTAGGACCACATATCCAAACGGCCTGGGTCGGATTTGAAAAAATCGGATCTGTGTCGTTCATATTGTCAATAAAAGATCGGATACAGGTCACATATGGGCGAAAAAATCGGATTTGAGTCACTTCAGCCTGCAGTGTGAACGTAGTGTATATGGCAAGCCTTGGAGAGAGCTGTTCTCGCATAGCATCGTTGTTGTGGGCTATTGAAGCTGGAGTGAAACAAAGGGATTGACTGACAGTTACAGACGAAAAGGCGTACTGGGTTCTTCCTACTGCTATGAAAAAATCTCCTCCTCCTGGATCAGAGATATTTCCTTTCTAAAGAAATGCCCCAATCAAGTTCCTAAGCCGCAATCAGAAGTTCAAGACAAAGTTTCAGGGAGACGGTAATACCTTTTTCTCTTTTTCTCTATTTGAATGATTGGAACAACCAAAAACAGTGCAAAAATGAACCATATTTAAGACAGATTAAGTCTTGCTTACAGGAAAGACGTAGTCTGGTTGTCCCCCAGGAGAAATTATCACATGATGCGTGACATCATGCGCAAGGGGTCTGTTGGGCTAGTCCAGGGGTCGGCAACCTTTAACACTCAAAGAGCCATTTGGACCCAGTTTCCACGGAAAAGAAAACACTGAGAGCCGCAAATAACACATACACACACATTATATATATATATATATATATATATATATATATATATATATATATATATATATATAAAGTTTTTGTTATTATTATTATTTTACCTTTACGCTTTGTATAAACAAGTATAGTGTGTTGCTTATGAAATCCATGAAGTGCTACAGAGAAAATGGAATTTTATTCATGTAATGAAGACATTTTGGACTCTTAAAACTAATAAAAAAAAAACACCAAGTTAAGGGTCTCTTTCAAATGAATTAAAAAGTTGAACTTAAATTATACATGTAGCAAACAAAAAATGCCGTGAGCCGTCATCCTCATATCGCCTTTGGGCTTTTGGAGTGCGGAGCCTTGACCTGAATTAAAAAAATAAATTGGAAAAAAAAGAGCACTTTCACTGAACAATGAAAATTAAATATTTGCAAAATATCTGCATAAATATTTATTTTACCTGGTTAATGGGACTTCTGCTCCTGAACCTCTGCGCACAGTGTCTGCAAATCAGGGCTGTAGGAAGTCACTTTCATCTTTCCGCAGGACTGTAAGCGATCATCTGGGAGGCGCGAGCGGTGTTTGATTTTAACAAAGTTCATGGTGGAGAATAGCTGCTCACATACGTATGTGGATCCGAAGATCGACAGGACTCCAAATGCATATTTCTTCATGTTTATGTAGGTGTCGGGGATTAAATTTCTCCATACTCAGCAGGGCTCGAAATTCGCGGTGGTCTGGTCGCTCGAGGAGACTTAACAAGGCGACTTAATTTGCCATTTGGCGGGTAATTCCTGTCACTAGTTGAAAATAAAAAATATATATGAAGCGAAGATTCAGACTAGGGCTGTGCGATATATCGAATATACTTGATATATCTCCGAAAATTCTGTGTGAGATACATATAATTATTACATCGTAACTATCGAGTATTTTATGGCCATCTGCCGACTTGCGTTTGTTTCGTGTTTGTTGCGTTTGTTTAAAACCTTTTCCGGTGGTTTTCTCCCTGTCCCTCAGGCAGTAACGTGAGAGGCTGCCTAAGGGTTTAAAAAAAGAAATTAAAATAAATAAATAAATAATAACAACGGCACGCACTCGCCAACCAATCCCGGATGACATTTTGGTGCTGAAAGGAACGTGTTGCCAGATTGGGCGGTTTCAAGTGCATTTTGGCGGGTTTTGAACATATTTTGGGCTGGAAAACGTCAGCAGTATCTGGCAACGCAACACAGTAGAGGTCTGCGCGGGTCGGATTTTTCAGTCCCGCCCGCGCCCGCATTGTGCAGTCCCGCCCGCGCCCACAAAGAATTATGATTTTCAGTCCCGCTCCCGCCCGCGCCTGCCATATTTTGTCCCGCTCCCGCCCGCAAATCCCGCATGATGCAGACGTTCACGTTATTTCTCAGGAAAGTTCTTGTCTTGACACAGCGTGATGGTGCCCCGCCCCCTACTTTGAGTGGATTTGAGCATAAATATCTACAGCTCACGTTCACGTTTGTTATTATTTACCTTGTTTCTGAATTCAGCATGTAGTGTCTCTAATAATAATAATAATAATAATAATAATGCTGTCAAGCGATTAAAATATTTAATCGCGAATCGCACATTTTTATCACATGAGAAACCATTGTAATTCTCTGATCAGCATAAAAAAGTGAATGGGCTTGCTTTGTACCAATGGTGGTTTTTTTTGTTTGTTTGTTTTTTATTGCAAAGCAGAGCTAGCAAGAGGAGTGAACTTCACTCTTCTTCCACTTCACTCAGTGAAGTGATTTACTGCTTGAGTTAGTCTACAGCTCTAATCAGAGAGACAGGTTACACAGTGATGGTAGGCTTGACATGCTTGATTATAATATAAAGTACACTATTATATTAACTTTAAGTTGTTCGTTGATAAATATTGCATTGAATCTGATCTTTACTGTTTCATCTCACTTAACACATTTCGTACTTTTACACTTTTTCTGCCTGTTGATGCGTCGCGCTGTCCAATCAGAGGCGGCCAAATTTGCATATTACAGGAAGGATTTCTGGGTGGCACGGTGGTGTAGTGGTTAGCGCTGTCGCCTCACAGCAAGAAGGTCCTGGGTTCGAGCCCCGGGGCCGGCGAGGGCCTTTCTGTATGGAGTTTGCATGTTCTCCCCGTGTCCGCGTGGGTTTCCTCCGGGTGCTCCGGTTTCCCCCACAGTCCAAAGACATGCAGGTTAGGTTAACTGGTGACTCTAAATTGACCGTAGGTGTGAGTGTGAATGGTTGTCTGTGTCTATGTGTCAGCCCTGTGATGACCTGGCGACTTGTCCAGGGTGTACCCTGCCTTTCGCCCATAGTCAGCTGGGATAGGCTCCAGCTTGCCTGCGACCCTGTAGAAGGATAAAGCGGCTAGAGATGATGAGATGAGATGAGGAAGGATTTCTGGGATAGCATTGAGTTTACAGACGCTGTCTTCTTAAAACTGAATAAATATTTAAAAAGAGCCAAATGAGCCAGTCTTCTGAACGGCTCTTTTCAAAGAACGGATCACAAAGCTGCGGATCCCATCAAAGAGCCATAAATCCCATCTCTACTAGTTTCAAAAGCTTATGAAAAACCTACATCATGTCACAGAGCATTAATCTCGCGATAAAAAAAAATTATCGCCGTTAAAATTGAGTCAAGTTAACGCGATAATAACGCGACATTTTTTACAGCACTAATAATAATTAAAGCCGCAAGCGGCCTCGACGGGCCCTCGCGCCAGCGCCCAAGGGGGGCGGGGGCATGCGTCCCCGCGAAAGACCTTCCACAGCTTCTTCGGCAAGAGACATTACTCCCACAATGGCGACAAAGCACAGAATTGGACACATGGCAACAATAGGGTCTCGCACTGTACGGTGCTCGGGGGGCGCTATAGAGGCCCTGAGGCCCGCCTGGATCTGGGCTTCTGGTTCTCAGTAGCGGTGGCAGTCTAAGAAAAAGGAGCCAAATTTCGTGCGTTGTCGACCATGGCAAGCGCCCCAATAAGGGTCTTGTAAGGAGTTAGCTTGCCAAGATTGACAAATCAGAAGCTGCAATATCATTTTTGCCATAACCAGCACCCCCAGGGGCGAAAGTGCACAAAATCTGGCGTATATGTCAGGTGAGCTATGAAGAGTTTGCGTATGAAGTTTGATGACAATTGAGTAAATAGAAGATGAGATATAGATTTTTGAAGAATAAATTTTTTGGTTTTTCCCATGTCAGTAGGAGGCGCTATGCTGTACATGAGCCATTATGAGTTGGAAAAATAAGTGTCTACAACAGCAACGTACTATCACAAGGTAGTGGTGTGAAGGAAAAGCATTATGGAATTATTTACCAAAAACCCGTTTTGGAGCAACTGCATCGGCCAAAAACAGCGCCCCCCATGGACGAAAATTACCAAAATGTGGTATACATGACATGGGAGGTAGTAAGAGGGTGGCCGTGAAGTTTGACCAAATTTGAGGAAAGATTGGATTTTTTGCCCAAAAATAGCGCCCCCAGTGGCGAAATATCACAGAAATTGGGTAACATGTCAGAAGCCCAATGAGTGATTTGCGTGTGAAGTATGAGCAGTTTTGAGCAATTAGAAGATTTATGAATTTTTAAGCATGTAAAATTTTGCATTGAAAATTGATTCGACGTATAACTTCTGAACGGTTTATGCTACGTGAAACGTATTTAGAAACTTTTGTCAGCCATGTCTGTAGATGATGTGTATCAATTTTGGTGACATTCCTATGAACGGTCTAGGAGGAGTTGCGCCGTCTTCGTGGCCATGCATTTCGCACAAAAGTGAAATTACCTCACTTCCTGTTGGGCATGGCTAATGCATTGGCATTACATTTTTGTCCGGCTTAGTGAGATACATATGCGTACCAAATGGCATGCCACTACTACAAACTACATGGCAACCAGGCACCTTAATGCGGGAGGCCAAAATCACAACGAGTTAAGGGGCGCTATAGAGGCCCTGAGGCCCGCCTGGATCTGGGCTTCTGGTTCTCAGTAGCGGTGGCAGTCTAAGAAAAAGGAGCCATATTTCGTGCGTTGTCGACCATGGCAAGCGCCCCAATAAGGGGCTTGTAAAGAGTTTGCTTGCCAAGTTTGACAAATCAGAAGCTGCAATATCATTTTTGCCATAACCAGCACCCCCAGGGGCGAAAGTGCACAAAATTTGGCGTACATGTCAGGTGAGCTATGAAGAGGTGGCCTATGAAGTTTGATGACAATTGAGTAAATAGAAGATGAGATATAGATTTTTGAAGAATAAATTTTTTGGTTTTTCCCATGTCAGTAGGTGGCGCTATGCTGTACATGAGCGATTATGAGTTGGAAAAATAAGTGTCTACAACAGCAACGTACTATCACAAGGTAGTGGTGTGAAGGAAAAGCATTATGGAATTATTCACCAAAACCCGTTTTGGAGCAATTGCGTCGGCCAAAAACAGCGCCCCCCATGGACGAAAATTCCCAAAATGTGGTGTACATGACATGGGAGGTAGTAAGAGGGTGGCCGTGAAGTTTGACCAAATTTGAGGAAAGATTGGATTTTTTGCCCAAAAATAGCGCCCCCAGTGGCGAAATATCACAGAAATTGGGTAACATGTCAGAAGCCCAATGCGTGATTTGCGTGTGAAGTATGAGCAGTTTTGAGCAATCAGAAGATTTGTTATGAATTTTTAAGCATGTAAAATTTTGCATCGAAAATTGATTGACGTATAACTTCTGAACGGTTTATCCTACGTGAAACGTATTTAGTAACTTTTGTCAGCCATGTCTGTAGATGATGTGTATCAATTTTGGTGACATTCCTATGAACGGTCTAGGAGGAGTTGCGCCGTCTTCGTGGCCATGCATTTCGCACAAAAGTGAAATTACCTCACTTCCTGTTGGGCGTGGCTAATGCATTGGCATTACATTTTTGTCCGGCTTAGTGAGATACATATGCGTACCAAATGGCATGCCACTACTACAAACTACACGGCACCCAGGCCCCTTAAAGCGGGAGGCCAAAATCACAACGACTTAGGGGGCGCTATAGAGGCCCTGAGCCCCGGCCAAGTTTGGGCTTTTGGTTCTGAGTAGCGGTGGCAATTCTCGGAACTGGTGCCAAATTTGGTGCGTTTTCGCCCATGGCAAGCGCCCCGAAAATGGCCCAACAGCGGAGAAAAATAAAGAAGAAGAAGACGGAAGAATAATAATAGTGAACTCTTACAAGAACAATAGGGCCTTCGCCCTATAGGGCTCGGGCCCTAATAATTAAAAAAAGACAGGCGAGCACGTAATTCCAAGTGGAAATTTGGTATATTTATTGTTCAGCCATACAAAACATTAGGCTAACCCAGTTTACATTTGTTAAGCATTTCTAACTAGAATATCCTATAGAATACCCTATAAGCATAGCATATATAAATGTTATAACAAAACACAGTCCTAGCCTACAACAACAAAAAATCGACAGTATAGGCTACTGTAGACATTATAGGGCTATGGTTGCACATTTCTAAAACTATTTGGGCTTGAGCCTCCGTGCAAGTGTTAAACTCTATAACATACCTGACCTTGTTTGAATATGAATAAGAAAAATGAGAAAATCAAACGCAGGTAAACGAAACAACTAAGCCTATTGCTTAGGATATCGGGTTCTTTGAACAGCTATGGAGAAACAGCAAATTGTTCACTGTTGAGGGCTTCAACATACTGCGCCTTTCCTCCAGAACTCTGCTCTTCTGCCATGATCGGAGATCTCAAACACGGAAGAGGAAAAGAATCGAGAAACGAACGAGAGATATTTATCCTCTCCTGAATCAGAATCATAATTCTGATGACCAGCTCATCTAAGGTGTCATTGAGGCATCATGTTAGTGTGGGTCACTGGAGGCTGGGTGTGAACTGTGAGTCATTAGAGTGATCAAAGGATTTCCTGTTAGGGTGATCAATGGCAAATTTAAGATGCCATTCCTCACTCAATCTGGCAATCTGACACTCTCTGCAAATTTAGGCATCTTAAAATGTTTTTCTCATCTCATTATCTCTAGCCGCTTTATCCTTCTACAGGGTCGCAGGCAAGCTGGAGCCTATCCCAGCTGACTACGGGCGAAAGGCGGGGTACACCCTGGACAAGTCGCCGGGTCATCACAGGGCTGACACATAGAGACAGACAACCATTCACACTCGCATTCACACCTACGGTCAATTTAGAGTCACCAGTTAACCTAACCTGCATGTCTTTGGACTGTGGGGGAAACCGGAGCACCCGGAGGAAACCTACGTGGACACGGGGAGAACATGCAAACTCCACACAGAAAGGCCCTCGCCGGCCCCGGGGCTCGAACCCAGGACCTTCTTGCTGTGAGGCAACAGCGCTAACCACTACACCATCGTGCCGCCCCTAAAATGTTTTTATTAATGCCAAATAAAATATCCAGCACAAATTATATATGATAGACATAAATTAATAATTTATAAATTTTATTTCAAACACGTTTTTAGTTAGCGGGACTGCAGCTTATCACGGCTCCCGCCCGCACTGCATATGTGCACTCCCGCTCCCGCCCGCGCGCGCATATGTGCACTTCCGGTCCCGCCCGCGCCCGCAATGAGCTTTCAAAATTTGTCCCGCGCTGCACTGCTTTGCGGCGGGTCCCGCGAGTCCCGCGGGAGTGCAGGGCTCTACAACACAGCGCTGACTCAGTTTGTGCAATCGCTGGTGCTGCATAGGCTACCGTGTAAGCTCTGTCAATTTCAGCGACAAATTAAAAATGGAAGCGGATGAATTGGTTCCTAACAGAACGAGTAAGGGGTCAGTCATCTGGCATTTTTTTGGATATCGCGAAGGGGACGTGGAACAGCAAATGGCAGTTTAAAGTGTGCAAAAAAAAAAACAGTATCAAAATACTCGGGTCTTGAAATAAATGCACATTAGTCATGAACAATGGTAACTACTCTCTTTTGTGTTATGTTTGACAGAAGTAAAATTCATACATGAACAAATTTTGGCGAGTTGCTTTGGAAGGTAACTAGTCCGGCTGGCTGGTGAAAAAATATGAATTTCGAGCCCTGCTTAGCCTACCTGGGGTTGAAAGTCTCGATAGATGCACAGAGTTTTGGCGGGTATACAGGCTACCGGCTTCCACGAGTGACGCATATATTGAGAGACGAAAAAAATGTTATTTTATTTTAATATTTCAAGATCACAATAATGTTCCAATTTAGAACTACAATAAAAAATGAACTAACAAAAATAAAATGCACTTTAATTGGATACTTATAAAATTTACTTCCCCAAGCCGCACAGAGCCGCAGCATAAGGATGAAAGAGCCGCATGCGGCTCCGGAGCAGCGGGTTGCCGACCCCTGGGCTAGTCGGTATGATGTCGTATCCAGCAGTGGCTTGAGAGGGAAAACAACCTGGCAGAGACACAATTTGTATAAATAATTTATACAGCTGATGGGCGGAGATAAAAACTAAATGTATTGGATATGTAATGCCGATATCATTTTTTTTGTATATGATGAAATACAACAATTACAATAACAAGTGACACAGAATTGCTGGACATGAATGAACATTTATTTAATGCTGTTGTCTGCAAGTTGTCTGCACTATGCATGAGACTTATTTTAAATAAAAAAAAATGTATCAACTTAAATGTCAGTGGGTAATAAAAAATTATGAACGAATTTGAGCTACTATAGGCAGTGCTCGGAAAACTGCATGTCCGATCGTCCAAGATGACTAAAGTATGTGCAAGGACGAGTAAAACTTGAACGGTGATCGGACGACAAAAGTTAGTGCTGGCAACCGCTCCATGATACAGACCTGAACTGTCAGTCCGGTAGTAGCATATCTCAATAATAATAATAATTATTATTATTATTATTATTATTATTATTATTATTCTGCAAATTAAATCATGCATTGTGACATCTGACTCCTTGTCAAACCCAAGTTCACCTGTGTCTATCGAAAATCTTGTTTTCCTGAACTGGTTCCTGTATAAAATTAATCCTACCAAGTGTCAGAGACTTTGTATGCTCATTCTGCGCTAAGAGAGCAGGGAACCAGTCTAAAGTAGCTCGTCTCGTTTCACAGGAAATGTGTTAAGTTTTTCATCAACACACTATATAAAAGTGTAAAAAAACAAATTTGAGGAAATCATTCAAATTTCCTTGTGTTTGGTTATAATTCATCGAAGTACGTGTGTCTTCAAGTGTACTGGAAAAGCTCGGCTCAGAGGGGTCCACGTAATGACGTAATTATACCAGTTAGCTAAGGACGATGAGGGTCAAGGACATCGTGCGCCAGCAGCGTGGTTGAAGTGGGCAGGTCTCAAACTTGGAACTTTCATACCACAATTGGAGTTATTAATAAATGACATCACTGAATAATGTTCCTTACCTCTAACCAGTGTATGTGTATACAATTTTTTTTTTTTTAATTGCTTTTGATGGTTTCGTATGTTTCGTAATGATATTTTTATTTTCTAAATATTTATCAACACACCACCATTGTGGCATGGGAGCCTGCGATTGGTGGACAGCTGACAAAGGGTGTCTCCATAGTTCGAATTACGGGGGGTACTGGGGGGTACTATACCCCCCAATGAAGACCCAGTACCCCCCAAAGAGACAAAAATATAAGTTTTGGGGGGGGTCCGATATTTTTTCTGATATTGTGAAAAGGAATATATAATTCAAACCAACTCCCATTCGGCATTCGGAACATTTTAATGTAAATTGATTTCAGACAGACACCCCTATTGTGGACCGTACCATTTTTAGTAACTGCAGCGCTAGAACGTGCTAGAGCAGGGGTTTTCAAAGTGTGGGAGAGTCAGCCCCCCCGCAGAGAGCAAATAAACAACAGCGCCCCCCCCCCCCCCCCCCCACACACACACACACACACACAATTTTTGTTGTTGCTATACTTAATGTTCCATTCGTATTTAAAAAAAATGGGTGTTGTACACATTTTTTTCTTTTACACATTTTAAACATCTGTGCTTTTTGAAAGCATCTTTTTTTTTTTTTACACATTTTAAACATCTGTGCTTTTTGAAAGCCTCTTTTTTTAACATATTTTAAACATCTGTGCTTTTTTTTTAAACATCTTGTTTTACACATTTTAAACATCTCATAGCATCATTAGCTAGCACCTCTTGGCAGACAACACACTGTGGCAGTGGAGCATCTTCAGATCCAGTCCATGAAAATCCAAGCTTTAAATAATCGTGGTCATACTTCCTTCTTTTTTTGCTTGGCCCAGACTCTGTCTCCTCACTCACTGTAGCTTTAGGTACTAAAAATCGATCCATTTTGTGTCTGGCAAAGGCTAGCTGAAGTTCGCTAAATGTCTGCAATAGTAACTTATTCTAGTTTATTTTTCCTCACATTGCGCCCCCCCGAAGAACTCTGGCGCCCCCTAGGGGAGACGCGCCCCACACTTTGAAAAGCCCTGCGCTAGAAGCAATAGCTTCTAGTCCACACCGTATTCAGCTGATTCATCAGATACAGTCCATGGGTTTGCAGCAATTTATACAGTCTGTGGTTTGCAGCAGAAGACGTGCATTGGTAATGTTAGTTGCTAACCAACTTTTAGCCTGTTGAAAATGTGTTATTTTACAACTTTCATTTATTAAAGTGATTTGTTCTTTCAGCTCATATCACATCTTTATACATTGAATTACTTACCCACTGAGGCCAGAAGGCTACAGTGGACAGACATTAACGTTAGTTACCAACGTTAGTTAGCAAGATAAACTAAGTCTCTATTTAAATCAAGCTTATTACAGTGTGGTATAGAAACGATTCTCATTTCAAACGAGAAGAACTCCATATGTTTCCATTCTCATTTTATCATGAATAAATTGTGCCCTTCTGAAATTCATTTGGCACATAGGCCCAACATGTCTGTGTGATTAGGCACAAGAAGTTCTGATGTAGGCCTAGCTAAGCCTATGTAAAATTACAATCAGAACCTCTGGGGGCAACATAAAAAGAGCCAGGTAGTAGGCTAGCCTAGGCAAAATAGCCTAGTACATGGATGTTTTCTATTGTTTTTACTTACATTCCTTTTGTATTATTTTTAAGATAGTCATAGTTTCATCTGAGTACCCTGTGTGAGTTTATTCACAGAGACAGTAGGCCAAACATGAGGAAAAGAAAAGGGTCAGACATCAGGCATTTTTTTGGTGCTAAAAGAGTAAGTAGTAAATATTAGCACTAAGATCTACAGACAATTACAGTACAAGTGTAGGTGCAGTTAGGTTTTATACACTGTTCATGTGAATAAAGAAAATGGGTTCCCAGCAGACAGGAGAGGTACAGCAAGACATTCAGCAGGACTGTTCTGCATGTGTGTATATACTGTTTGTGACTCATTTGTAGTGTTGATACCCAGTTTGTTCTGACAAAGAAGGTTATCAGGTTGTACTGCTGTTTTTCTTCTGTGGTAGTACTGTATGGTTTGTCATGCTTCTTAATGACATTAAAAATTATTGTTCAGAGTTATTGTGTTGAGTTACTGACACCGACTTCCATAGACGAGACGGGACAGGACCGGGGGGGGGCGCGATTGATATGATAGTGGACCATGATGGTACCCCCCAATTATGGTGGGGTAATTCGCACTCTGGGTGTCTCCCATTGGTTGTAAATTGTGACATAAAAATTGTAAACCCATATGGGACCCGCTGATTGGCAGTTTGCATACTGAAGCCAAGCGGAGATGTCCGGCGTCTGTTGCTGTTGTCTGAAGAAAACTGCAGCTAAAAAAAGCTCTACTACTGGATTACTTGGACAATCTTAGTCAGAAAGAAGTGTTTTTATTAGTGTTTATTAGCAGTTCTGAGCCATACAAAATTCCTTGAAATGGCTGGAGTGATGGTGCAGATTTGTGACCGAGCGTTAGCATTAGCTACATGTTGGAATATACCTTCTTTTTCCCGAAGAGTCCTGACACGGAAGAACAGTTAAAAAAAAAAAAACTACAAAAGCAAGAAAACCTTCTTTGTGTAAAGACTTTCCTCGACATCAGCTTTTGGGAACAGAATGTTGTGAAAGCCAAAGCATTTACTTTCAAAGGACTCCTAGCTGAACTGTGGGCTGGATGGTAAACTATTCCTGCCCCTCCATGTCTCAACAACCCCAAGGACATGTAGTTACACAGCTATCTGCATCTGTCATTTATATAGTGATGCTTATTATTGTTAAAACAATATCTGAAGTGTTATTTGTAAAATAACAATATCTTGCTCTAGACTTTCAAACAAAATTGTAAGATTTTATTTTAATTTTATCTAATAGTGGATGGTACAGTAATTACAAATGCCAACAATCCGCACATTCCAGTTGCAGCTGTAGTCATACAGTAACTATAATCACCCTTGTAATAATAATTTCAATAAATGGTTAATGTTCGGTTCCCTCTTCATTTATTCTTGATTTAAAAGGCACAACTGAGTCACACAGGTTGATCAGTGTGTAACAGACGATGGAAAATTTTATCCAAAATAGTTTTTCCTGCCTTAGTCGATTTATTTCCATTTCACATGCGAGCAGCTGTTGTAAAGTTCAGTCTGTTTGTGTAAAACTCTCTCAAACTGTAGGTTCATTTCTACACTCTGGTTCCACGGTGACATTTTGCACAGGACTGTGTTCCTTTGATAACAGAAACAAAGCTCCAGCATTATTATAATAATCATTCAAAACTCTCCACAGCTTAATATACCCTAAATTATTAATTCCTCTGCTACCAGAGCTTCTTTCTTTCTGAATGTGTCTGCATATATTGATGTTATAGTTTTGTGGATTTATCACAATTATGCTTCACCTATTTTAAAAAAAAAATCAACTGCATTCTGTTCTCTCCAAAATAAAAGAAAGCTCTGGGCAAGTGGAATTGTTTTTTGGGCAAGCATGTTTTGGGTGCTGCTTGCCCATTGGGCAAGTAAGACTGGGAGGTTTTTTTTTTTTTTCAAGGACTGATCAGGATTGTTGGAGTCCGTGAAAGCTGCGTGGAACTTTTGTGTTTAGTGAGCTAGTGATTGTTCATGTTAGGTAACTAGCTAAGTAGCTTACTAGCTAACTGGCTTCATGTTGATGATGACGAGCATGATGGTGGTAATGAGCTCAAAATCTCGCTGTTTAAGGTCATACTGTCTTCACTCCCTTTCATAGTCAGTGTTTTACATCATTCAATATTTTATTTTTTGCTGTAGTGGTTCTGCCCAGTCACTTGCCTTTTTTTGCTCTAATCATGGAGAATGAGCAGCAGCCAGGCTCTTGCAACCTGCTTGTCTGTCTTGTCACTCCCATTTAAATATAGGGGGAACATTATACTTTTGAAGAAGAAGCCTTTATTTTTGTCACATGTACACTCGAGTACAGCGAAATTCCTCCTCTGCATTTAACCCATCTGAAGCCGTGAACACACGCGTACAAATGAGCAATGAGCACATACAGAAACCCAGAGCAGTGGGCAGCGATGCTATAGTGCCCGGGGAGCAGTTGGGGGTTGGTTATAAAAGTTATAAAATTTAGTCACACTGTCTCCAAAAATGGACCTGGCCTGAATATAAGAAAGCATAAATTGACTCCCCAAATATCAGCGCCACTGCTTTTATTATAGTATTATTCCACCTTATTTCATCATTTTATAGTCAGCCCAACCATGTTCACATGGATCACTCTACAACATGCAAAATAACATGTGGGCAATGAACACAGGATGGCTGTAGACCTAGTAGCGGATGGGACGAGTTTAGGACAGAAACGAGCAGTGAAATGAAATTGTTACGTCTTAAATTGAATCGTCTATTTTGTTCTATGCCATGAACAACTCCCTTTAGCTTATTGTGCTTGGCCTTCCCTGGTTACACGTCCACAACCCCCATATTAACCCCATATGGAACCATCCTCTCCTGGAGTACTCCCTGCCTGGCGACCTCTCTGTCGTCTGCTCAGATTCCTCTGGCCCCTCTTGTCACTAGCCCTAATGAGACAGTGGATTTTTTTCAATGTGCCCCCCTAAATACTTGGACCTTCGTTTGGTGTTCAGTAAGGTTCGTGCCACTTCTCTTCCCTCCCCATCAGCCCTACAGTAGAAGAAGAAGCAGCATTTATTTGTCACATGCACACTCAAGCACAGTGCATTTAACCTCTCTGAAGCAGTGAATGTATGCATGCACACACAGGTGAGCAATGAGCACTCACTTGCTGGCCACTGCCCAGAGCACATTGCTGCCCACTGCCCAGAGCAGTGGGCAGCGATGCTACAGTGCCTGAGGAGCAGTTGGGGGTTAGGTGTCTTGCTCAAGGGCACTTCAGCCCAAGGTTGCCCCATGTTAACCTAGCGGCATGTCTTTGGATGGGGGGGGGATCTGGAGCACCCAGAGGAAACCTACGCAGACATGGGGAGACCATGCAAACTCCACACAGAAAGGCACCCATTGGCTACTGGGCCTGAACCTTCTTGCTGTGAGGCAACAGTGACAACACCGTACACCAGTTGTGCCATAGAACTGTTACCTGGAACCACACATCCCAGGGGTCATACCTGTTGTTTTTCTCCCACTTTAACTTTGTGCTCTCTTTTAGAACAGGCTCTAAGAATGTCAAGCCAGATGTTTTCTTCAGACTCTCAGCAAGGCACCATCAAGCCCATTCTTCTTGCTCGTTGTCTCGTGGCTGCTGCCTGTCTCAACAGAGAAACTGCTGTCCAAAATGCCCAATCCAGTAATCCGGGACCAGGTAATAGCCTGTCCAACTGCTTTTATGTGCCTCTTTGTGGGCGTTTCCAGGTGCATCAGTGGGGATACAGCTCCCTCCTAGCCTGTCATCCTGGGGCAGTCCGGACCCTTGCTGTCCTCAGGCAACGCTTCTGGTGGCCTAATGTGCACCGGGATGTTAGGACCTTTGTGGCGGCCTGTGATGTCTGCTCCAGAAACGAGATGAGCAACCAACCTGCAACCTATTAAGACCCTTACCTGTGCCTTGCTGCCCCTGGTCCCACATTGCAGTGGACTTTGTCACTGGCCTCCCCAGTTCCAAGGGTAACACCTGCATCATGACTGTCATTGATCGAGATGGCAGAACTGTTTATCAACCATATGTTCTGGGTTCATGGTCTAGACGGAGATTGTGTCAGACAGTGGCCCTCAGCTCTCTGCTTGCTTCTGAAAGGAATTCTGCAAACTCATTGGAACCACTGCCAGCTTCTTCTCAGGTTACCACCCACAGACTAACGGGCAGGCAGAATGTACCAATTAGAAGTTAGAGGCCACTCTACAATACCTGATGTCCAGTGATTTCTTCCTCCTGGAGCCAGGCACTTCCTTGGATTGAATACACCCACAGTGTTCTACTTATCAGGTATGCCTCCGTCTATCTGTGACTTTCGTAGCTGTTCTTTGGGTCCTATCTGCACCCGTGACCTCCTGGTCATGATAGTGACTCCTCACAATGGAACATCGGTGTTGAGGGTGATGTCTACGCATCAGAAATACGAATACCCCAAGCATACCGGTGCTGCTTTTAAAACAACGGTTGGTGAACTTGGTGAGGTGCTTTTGTTAGCTGTTCACATTTATACCACTCCTTAAACATCAGCATTGTTGCGGAGTATCACATGCAGCATGTACTCCCTTCCATTAAATAATTCATGTTTAAGGGAAGTAACGGTCTCATATATAAAAAAAAAATCCTTCCCTTCCTTCTTGTTCACACTTCATCGGAGAGCCACCAACTTAACATGACCCCTCAGGCCAACTCCCCCAACACATACATGGAACCTATGTGTGCTCTAACCTGCACTCCTCTTTTTCTTGCTTTTTCATCCATTCCTTTTTCTCCCATTGGCAGCAATGCATTCTTGGCCCCATAGAAATACACTGATCATCAGAGGCTAAGCTCTTTCACTTAGTCATGATTCATCCAACAGCCATCAAACTTGGTTTCATAGCTCAGACCAACACATCATCGTGAGCTATACTTATCTTTTTTGCATTGAGCAATCACAGTTGCATTTTCTTCAGGAAATGCACTTGTCTACTTGGTTTACTCCTGTATTGAAACGGCATCTAACATATGCTGCTTTTCATTAACGTTTGTCAATCTGCAGATGTAAATGAAATTTTTCATCATAACAGATCGTCTTCTACCAGATGAAGAGTGTTTGTTCTGCTGTTTTATACCTGGTTTTGTTTTCATGGCAGATTTTACTTGTTTGTGGAAGTTGCAAGGGATGGACAATCTTGAGGAAAAAGCTACTGAAAGGATTCTGCTAGAACCATACAATTACCTGCTGCAGCTACCAGGTAAAACATTAACACCTTTTTCTAGCAGGCAAGCATGATACTCTAACAATACAGTAGACCTTATTGGTTGGTGACTAGTTATCAACTAATCTGTTTATTACTCTTAAGTTTCTAATCAGTTAGTAATGTACACTGTGAATTTCACAGTGCAAATTCACCAATGAGTAAGAGATTTTTGAGCAGTGACTTGTAAAGTGTCATGGTCATCAGCGATGCAAAAAAAAAAAAAAAACAAGCATGCTAATACCCACCAGTACTGAAGTCAAGCCAGTTTATTTTTATAGCGCTTTTAACAACAGACATTGTTGCAAAGCAGCTTGACATAAAAATAAAGACTTTAACATATGAAGTAATTTTATCCCTAATAAATTTATCTCTGATGAGTAAGCCTGTGGCAATGGTAGCAAGGAAAAACTCCTTCAGATGACACGAAGAAGAAACCTTGAGAGGAACCAGACTCAGAAGGGAACCCATCCTCATTTGAGTGATGAGATAGCATGACATAAATAACTTTCTTCTATAAATGTGTCCTATATATTCACAAAGTACAATTGTGTAAATCTTCAGGCCAACATGTGATTTTTCTTTTATTATATAGACACATTAACAAACAAAAGTATGCAATAAAATATATATATATATATATATATATATATATATATATATATATATATATATATATAAATAATATGAATGACAGAGAGAGAAACAGGCATGTCAAGTTTATTTGTATAGCGCTTTTAACAATAAACATTGTCGCAAAGCAGCTTTACAGAATTTGAATGACTTAAAATATCAGCTAATTTTATCCCTAATCTATCCCCAATGAGCATGCCTCTGGCGACGGTGGCAAGGGAAAAACTCCCTCAGATGACATGAGGAAGAAACCTCGAAAGGAACCAGACTCAAAAGGGAACCCATCCTCATTTGGGCAACAACAGACAACATGACTATAACAGTCCTAACATAGTCAGCTTCGTTGATGCTGTAAACCCCCCCCCACCGACAGAAACCCAAGCGCAAAACCGCTCACGACAACTGCAGTCTCAAAGTCAGCAAGTCAGCTGCAGTCCCCAGCCACAAAAGCACCACTGCAAGAGTCCAGAGCGTCCTCCAGGCGTGACCCCCAACTGTCCACATGGGGCCGCTCTCCACAAGAGCGATGCGATGAGACTCCAACCAGACACAGGGCACCAGGATGGATCAGGCAGGTCTGAGGAGCAGAAGAGGTCAGCATCTCGATCCCAGGACCGACATGTAACTCAGAGGGACGGATTTTTTTTTTTGGGGGGGGGGGGGGGGGGGGAGAGAAAACACAGGTTGTTAGGTATGCCCAATGTCACCTGAATAAGTAGGAACAATATACATATTGCACTGAGTACAAGCAGAGACTCCGGCAACTAACTATGACAGCATAACTAAAAGGGGATAGCCAGAAGGTAACACAGGCATGAGGGAGCCCCGGGACATAAAGCAGCCAGCCACTACACCGTCAACAAACTCGAGTGAGCAAGCAAATGGGGGACTGACAGCATCCATACATCCCAGCTTACCAAAACACTCTGTCTGAGGACCCTCCAGATCTACACCTTTACCTCATAAACACCCTTAACAAAAGGCCTGACTAAACAGATATGTTTTCAGCCTAGACTTAAACGCTGAGACTGTGTCCCGAACACTACTTGGAAGGCTGTTCCATAACTGTGGGGCTTTGTAAGAAAAGGCTCTGCCCTGATGTAGCCTTCACTATACGAGGTACCAGCAGATAGCCTGCACCCTTTGATCTAAGTAGGCGTGGTGGGTCATAGAGGACCAGAAGTTCACTCAGGTACTGTGATGTGAGACTATTCAGTGCTTTAAAGGTCAATGGTAGTATTTAGTAGTATTTTATAATCTCATCTCATTATCTCTAGCCGCTTTATCCTGTTTAACAGGGTCGCAGGCAAGCTGGAGCCTATCCCAGCTGACTACGGGCGAAAGGCGGGGTACACCCTGGACAAGTCGCCAGGTCATCACAGGGCTGACACATAGACACAGACAACCATTCACACTCACATTCACACCTACGGTCAATTTAGTGTCACCAGTTAACCTAACCTGCATGTCTTTGGACTGTGGGGGAAACCGGAGCACCCGGAGGAAACCCACGTGGACACGGGGAGAACATGCAAACTCCACACAGAAAGGCCCTCGCCGGCGACGGGGCTTGAACCCGGACCTTCTTGCTGTGAGGCGACAGCACTAACCACTACACCACCGTGCCGCTGTATTTTATAATCAATATGAAATTTGATTGGGAGCCAATGCAGTGTGGATAAGACAGGGGTGATGTGGTCATATTTTCTAGTTCTAGTCAGGACTCTTGCATTTTGAACTAACTGGAGCTTGTTTATGCACTTATTGGAACATCCAGACAGTAAGGCATTACAATAATCCAACCTGGAGGGAACGAAAGCATGAACTAGTTTTTCCGCGTCATGTAGTAACATTAAATTTCTTATCTTAGCAATATTTCTGAGATGAAAGAGAGCTATCCGGGTAATGTTATCGAGATGAGTTTCAAATGAAAGACTGGGATCAATAATCACCAAGGTCTTTTATGGCTGCACGTGAAGAAACAGAAAGGCCATCCAGAGTTACTGTGTAATCAGAAAACTTACTTCTAGCTGCATGTGGTCCTAGTACAAGTACTTCAGTCTTGTCAGAGTTAAGCAGAAGGAAATTAATAAGCATCCAGTGTCTAATGTCCTTTACACATTCCTCAATTCTATTAAGCTGGTGTCTCATCAGGTTTTGCAGAAACCTACAACTGTGTCTCATCAGCATAACAGTGAAAACTAATACAATGTTTACGAATAATATCACCCAGAGGTAACATAAGAAAAAAGCAGTGGACCCAAGACAGAACCTTGTGGAACACCAAACTTTACCTCAGTACGTCTAGAAATATCACCATTTATATCAACATACTGATAGCGATCAGTTAAATAAGATCTGAGCCAGGAGAGGGCTGTTCCCTTAACTCCCACAACATTTTCTAGTCTATCCAGAAGAATGGAATGATCAATGGTATCAATGCTGCACTAAGGTCAGGCAACACAAGCAGCGAGACACAGCCCTGATCAGACGCCAACAGTAGGTCATTTACTACTTTAACCAGTGCTGTCTCTGTGCTATGATGAGGTCTAAATCCTGACTGATACATTTCATGGATGTTATTCCTATGTAAATATAAGTGCCACAGCTTTTTCTAGGATCTTGGAGATAAAAGGGAGGTTTGATATTGGCCGATAATTGGACAGCTGACAGGGATCAAGGTCAGGTTTTTTTAATCATGGGTTTGATAACTCCTAGTTTAAAGGATTTGGGTACATAGCCAATCGTAAGAGAAGAATTTATTATTTTTAGGAGCGGTTCAATTACTTCAGGTATTATCTGTTTGAATAGACTTGTAGGTAAGGGATCTAGTACACAAGTTGAGGCTTTTGATGCCAGGATTAATGAAAGTAATTCAGTTTCCTTTAGGGGAGTAAAACATTCTAATTGCTGATCTGATACAGTTATATTGTTAACTACAGGGTCAATTACATTGTCTGACCTTAAATTAGTAGTTTGAATTTTTTGTCAGATATTCTCAATTTTGTCATTAAAAAAATTCATGAAGTCGTTGCTACTACAGGTGTGCATGTGTCTATAGTGGACTTGTTCCTGGTTAATAATCTCAAGAAATAAGAGCAGCACCTTCCCGAGTGGGATAGATACTGTCCCACCCTAACAGGCCAGCAGTGCCCTCAAAATTAGCCCAATTATCTATAAAGCCCCCACTGTTTTCAGAGCATCACCTGGACAACCAGCAGTTCAGCGACCATAACCTGCTGTAAGCTACATCACCACGCCGCATTGGGATGGGGCCAGAGCATCCTACAGCATCGGACACACCTGTGTGTACTCTGTGTGTGTATAAATAATTATATTTATTTATTTATTTTAATTTCAGGCCAGTATGGACAAGATATTCATGTTTTGTCTGGTCAACTTCATTTCATTTGTTAATATACATTCATTCCTGCATTTCAGGCCTGACACACATGCCAAAAAAAAAAAAGTTGAGATTGGGGCAATTTGGGCTAGTAATGAGGTAAAACAATTAAATAATTATGTGATTTGAAAGCGGTGATGTCAACAGATTGTAATCATGATTTTGTACAAAATCAGTGTCCAGGAAAGGCTTGTCTTTGAGGAGTAAAGTATGTCAACAGATGCATGAGAAAATGTTTTTAAAAACAATGTTCCTCAAAGAAAGATAAGAAGGGATTTGGGAATTTTCACCCTCAATGATGCATAATAATAAACGATTCAAGGAATTTGGAGGAATTTCGGTGCAGAAAGGGCAAGGGCACAAGCCTAAGCTGAGGACCCATGATCTCTGCTCCCTCAGATTACACTGCATCAAGAAAAGTCATTCATCTGTAGCTGATATAACCGCATGGGGTTGGAATTACTTTGGCAGTTCTTTGTCAAGCACTACAACACGGAGTTACATCCACAAATGTCAGTTAAAGCTTTTACTATCCAAAAAGGAAGCTTTATGTTAACTGTGTCCAGAAGCGCTGTCATCTTCTGTGGATTTAGAGGCGTCTGGGATGGACCATCATACAGTGGAAACATGTATTGTGGTCAGACGAATCAGTATTCTAGGTCTTTTTTTGTAAGAAATGGATGCAGTGTGCCCGGGAGCAAAGGCAAAAAGGACCCTCCAGACTGTTACCAGCAGCAAGTCCAAAAGCCAGGGTCTGTCATGGCATGGGGTTGTCCGTGCCTTTGGCAAAGATAACTTACACTTCTGTGATGGCATCATTAATTCAGAAAACTACATTGAAATTTTGGAGCAACATATGCTGCTTTCAAGATGACCTCTTTTCCAGGGATATTTAAACAAGCCAATGCAAAAGCACATTCTGCACACATTACAAAGGTGTGGCTGCCGAAGGAGAGGGTGCCTGTCCCCAATAGAGAATGTGTGGTGAATTTTGAAAAAGCAATCCAATTCATGAAGTAAAATGTCAGTGTGCTGTTGTATTGTTTTGAGTGCAATACATGTCAAATTATTTACAAATCATTGTTTTCAGTTTTAATTTCAGTTTCAACATACCGTCCCAACTTTTTCTGAATTGGGGTTGTATACGGCGATCACATGATTTCACATTGATTAGTTCCGTTCTGTATATGTGACTTTTGATAGCAACTAGTTGCACAATAATTTAGAATTAAAGTTTCAGTGAGCCTTTGCCCACAGTAACCTCAGATTCCTGTTCTTGGAAAAATATGATCTCTGTGATTTTGACCATGAATAATGGTTGGTTCCAGAGGTATATTTGAGTAGGTCCGAGGAGAATGACGCATGTGCTTGTATAAGGAATTTGTTTTTGGTACAAGGTACAGACATATTGGAATAACAAAGCGAATGGGTGTCCAGACTTGTATAGAAAGGGCTGGTGTGGATGCTGCAGGTTTTCATTCCAACCAAGCAGAAGCCATACCTGATAGTCTGTTGAAAGGCATGATCAACTGATTAAACAGGTGGAATCAGATATGGCATCTAATTGATTGGAATGAGAACCTGCATGCACATTGTCTTTTTCTGGATAAGATTGGACATCCCTGACATAGAGGATTAAACAGTGTATACGCGAGCAAAAAACACACACTTGCAGAAGAGCATGAGCAAGGTGAGAAAGGAATCCACAAAAGGAATGGGTAAAGTTGCTGTTTCATTCACAGTGCTATAGTGTGAAATATTAAAGCCTTCAGAAGTATTTTTGTTTTGAATTTTGAAACCTTTCTTCGTTACATGTATGTCAGAGCACAGTGACATTCTCTGCATTTAATCCCCTTGAAGTAATGAAAACACACGGACACAAGTGAGCTGTGAACTGAGCTGCAGCGCCCTGGGAGCAGTTGGGAGTTAGGTGTCTCAAGGGCACTTCAGCCATGGAAAGTGCTGTTCATTCGCTCCCCCCACCCACACATTTTTCCTGCTGGTCCAGGGAATCAAACTGGCAATCTTGTGGTCCCAAAGCTGCTTCTCTAACCTAAAGGTTTGAGAAGGTTATTCTGTTGATACTTGCTTCAGATCCAGGATTGTGTGTGTGTGTTTTAAATTGTAATGTTTGAGTTGAGAACATGACTTGGGTAGATACCCAATGCCATAACCATATTGTATTTGGGCAATTCCATGTAAATGTCAACCTCACCATGCAAAAATAAAGCAACATGTAATACATTAAAACCACTCCCAGAGATATCACCTAGGCCTGTATTTTACAGATGTGAATAAGTTGAACCAATTTGTCACATTTTGATCACCTAATATGTCACCGTCAGTCTTTCTTTCTTATAATGTAAAACCCAAGCTAAAATCAACTTTGATCATGTACAATTCTATATTATTGCCACAAGCCACAGAAATGTATGCTAAAATCCACAAAACAGCAAAACAATAGCCATCCTAAATATTATTTAAGAACTTTGATAGTTTTAGCTGATATTTAGAGAGTTTTTCAAAGGGTTATGGTGGTTAAATTGCTGATTTTCTAAACATATGCCATGTCTATTCCAGACGCGTCACATCCCTAACGGAATTTCATCACATCCATAACGCTGACTTTTCCTTCCGAAACTCTGCATGAAATATAAAATATTTTAAACAAAGATTTTTTAATATTCACCTTGGACCCCTCTATCAAATGGATATCTCCATTTCGACATTAGGTTTACAATTTCACAGAGTTTGATAAAAATGTACAGTCACCCAAGAAAAGTGATACTTTTTCTGTCACATCCATAACGCATCTTTTATTGGCGTTTTCTGGCATGCCCTAGATGTACTATGGGAATTGTTCTTGTTCTATCACTTCTCCAGTATGGTACAGCCTTAAAATATGCAACACCTGTTTAAATACTGGGAGACAATAAAACATGCACTGGGTCATTTGTTGCCATTTTGAGTTCAAGTGTCACGTCCATAACGCTGGAATTGCTCATTTATAATATTTGAACTTCATAGGCTAGTGAAGTGCCTGTGGCTTGAAGGTGTTCTGCCTTGCATAATAGGAGTACGATTAAATAGTGTGATAAAGAAATTTTAGTCCCATATTCAATAGCAGAATTGTTTTGGCAGAATTGCCACACACAGTTAGGGAGTTGGACTGACGTGCAGGCAGCGGACTTGCACAGAAGTTGAGGACATTATTGTCCATAAACTACACCTGAAACACAGTGGCACAGTCAAAGATGAGCCACCAGTTCTATTCATTTGCTGTACAAATTCTTAGAGATAGCCAATATTAAACTGAAAGGGCATTGTTTTCTTAACGGATAACACATGGAAACTGGTATAAATCACTTTTTCACTAATGTAATGTGTTCTTACTAAATTTCTAGGGAAACAACTCAGAACTAAACTGTCCCAAGCTTTCAACCACTGGCTTAGTGTACCTGAGGACAAACTTCAGGTAAGAGCATGTTTATCTTTAAAATAATAATAGTTCTGTGTCTTCTAAGAGTATAGTATATGAATTTAAAAAGAGCAGGAAAGAAGTCCAAGGTTCTCCAGTGGTATAAGCAGATTTAATTCAAAATCTGACCTTCTCAGGACATTTGAAGAAAGAAAACTCCCAACAGATATTAAGAAAACCTTGGGAGAATCAGAAGGGAACTGGAGTAGTAAAACTTATTCTGGTGTTGGGTGTTGACTGTTTTATTTAAACGGCCACAAGAGACAATTTTAGAATTTGAGGCATGATGCCAAGTAACATAATTTCTGGGTGGCTTGGCCTTTTTTTTTTTTGGATATACTATGCCTACATGGAATATCAGGGGTGTATGTATATATGTGTGTGTGTGTGTGTGTGTGTGTGTATATATATATATAAAAACGAGTGAAATAATCCCAAAACTTCAGGGATGAGTTTTCCGCTTTTCGGTGGATTTCCGCTTTTTGTGTAAAAAACAACCTTTTTATATTATGCCAAATCCGTTGAGAATTTTTTTTAAATTAATTTCGGGGGGTTGGGGTATGTTCCTTCATGTTGTTCAAACTTGATTAACTCCAACGATGTTTACACATTATTTGTAAGTCGCCATCTTTAGTCTCGTTTAATCTCATTGAATGTGATGTAAAATTCGTGTTATCTACATCGTTATTGGTCAAAACATCGATGTCGAGACCATAATAGCTAATCAAAACAGTTTTTACTAAGACACCCACATCCGCTTTCTTTTATCAAAACTTACACATGTTCGTGAGCTGCATATCAAAAATACTTTCCTCTAATCGGCGTGTTTTCTCAAGATGCCGAATACTATTGACAAGCGAGATGAAGCGAAAGTACGTGAAATTGATGCTGGTATAAAAAACAAGTTTAGCAAAGCAAGAGAGGAGTGTGAGAGAGAGCCAGGTTAGAGCATGTAAAAACACAGGAGGAGCTAGCTAATGAAAGAAAAAGGAAAAAAGAGAGGACTGATGAGCTTTTGGCTTTGGCCAAGAAGCTGAATAATTCTAAATGATCTAATGAAAATTTGTTTCAAAAATAACTGGGAACTGTAAACAACTTAACTGTAAAAAGTGTGAATAGACATATGCGCTTCGTTTTGAAGAAAACATACAAGTGATGTGGACAATAAGATAAAGACAGTCCCCATAAAATATGCATTTGTTTGATTCAATACATTGAATATATGATAATTTGAATTATAGCTGACCGTGTTGATAACTTTAAAGTTTAAATAGACATTGTGAAGAAATCATATACAGTACAAGTAATGTGGACATTAGGAAAAGGTCAGTCTCGATAAGATATATAAATGTTTTTATTTAATTTATATTGAATATATGAAAATTTGAATTATTAATGGAACTGTAAATAACTATGGATTTTAATGGACATTTTTTAGAAAAACAAGTGATGTTGACTGAGTAATAACCAGTCCCCATAAAATGTACATATTTTGAATTAATGCAATACACATTTTGATACATGTTCTATATAATAGTGTTTTTATTTCAATAAGTATGAAAATAGGCATCAGGTGTTTTAATTAACTACAGCTCAGATTACAGGAAATAGGGTGTGTATGGTCTCATTTTGAAAACAATTTCACGGGGGGTGTCCCCCTGGACCCCCCTTATTACTTCGGGCGCCTTCGGCCCCCTCAGGACATTTTACAGATTTTCTGCTTTTTTTCATCAGGACCCACTCTCATCCCTGCAAAACTTAAAGGTGCCCTTCCACCAAAAACGTTTAATACTGGCTCTTTTTGAAATACTGTAGTTCACTCCGAGTTGTATATGCATGCTGATTGAAAATGTAATTCTACTCCCATTCCCTGTATTAGCTTATGAAAGAAAATAGTCGGAAGAACGAGCAGATCAGAAAAAGCCATGCGAAGTTACGTCACTTCGAAAATTAGTATTCATGGCCTCGCCCACCTTGGCTTGCGACCGCCCACGGGAAGAAAGTTCGGATTTAAGCGCGAGGAGAGATAGCAGAGCCCATCTCGTCAGTAGCTCACGAAGAGGACCTAACAGCAAGCTGAAAACATGTCTGGACAAGTTTCTGCCTGCGTTATTTAACGAAGAGGACCTAATAGTAAGTTGAAAACATGTCTGAACAAGTTCGTGCCTGTGTTATTTGTGGCAGTAACACATCAACGTTGCATTTCTTGCCCAAGATAGAAGAGGTGAAAAAGAAATTGTTGGAATTTATCTTTGGAATACCACCAGCAAAGTATAATGCAACGTTAATACTGTGTTCTGATCATTTCAACCACAGTGACTTTTCAAACTTCGGTGCCTTCAGTAGTGGTTTTGCTTCGAGGTTGTTTTTAATACTTGGATCTGTCGTCAAGACGATCGACCACCAGCTCACAAGCTGTAAGTAAAACATGAACTTTTTGTTCGGAGGCTTTTGTTACAAAATAGCATGTTGAAAACATGTCTGAACAAGTTCGTGCCTGTGTTATTTGTGGCAGTAACACATCAACGTTGCATTTCTTGCCCAAGATAGAAGAGGTGAAAAAGAAATGGTTGGAATTTATTTTTGGAACACCACCAGCGAAGTATAATGCAACATTAGTACTGTGTTCTGATCATTTAATTTCATCATTAATATTCTCCACGTTAGCATGCATGACATGGTCACAAGCTAAGCAGGGATGAGTTTTTTCCGCTTTTCGGCGGATTTCCGCTTTTTCTGAGTAAAAAATGACCTTTTTATATTATGCCAAATCTGTTGAGAATTTTTTAAATTAATTTCGGGGGGTTGGGGTATGTTCCTTCATGTTGTTCAAACTTTATTAACTCCAACGATGTTTACACATTATTTGTAAGTCGCCATCTTTAGTCTCGTTTAAATCTCATTGAATGTGATGTAAAATTCATGTTATCTACATTGTTATTGGTCAAAACATCAATGTCGAGACTGTAATAGCCAATCAAAACAGTTTTTACAAAGACACCCACATCCGCTTGTTCTGACCCACTGGAGGTAGCATCACAGTGCTGTTAGCCAATCAGAGGTAACACGTTTACATGTCATGAATATTAATGAGTAAGAGCTGAAATCCTGTCGTTCTCCCGCCACCTACTCCTCCACCAAACTAGAACAGCCTGAAACAGGAGAACCACAGCATTTTTTTTCACCAAAACCAGCTCACGGGGCATTCATTCATACTAGAGACCACCGCACAATTAATGAAAAAACGATGCAAGGAGACCTTTAAGAAAATACCAAAATAATTTCACAGAAAAGAAAAATGTAAAAAGAAAAATGCAAAAAGAAAACAAAGGATTACCAGTCTGTCTCAGAAATTCTGCTTATGCCTCGTATGCAGTCTTATGTTGCCCGGACTTGGAGCTGCTAGCCGTTAGCCTGCGGCCATATTATCTGCCAAGGGAGTTCAGTCATGTGATCACCATCTGTGTTTACATCCCTCCGAGGGCAGACGCAGCTGCTGCATGTGAGAGGATTCACTCTGTCACAGCAAGACTGCAGACACAGCACCCTGAGGCATTTATGATCGTTTCTGGGGACTTTAATCACGCTACTTTGTACTCGACTCTGGCTGCTTTTTACCAGGTTGTGGACTGTCCAACAAGGAACAACAGGACAATTGACTTGCTGTATGCTAATGTGAGGGATGCATACAGAGTTGCACCCCTCCCCCCACTAGGGAAGTCTGACCACAACCTGGTTCGTCTACAGCCGAAGTACACCCCCCTGGCCCAAAGGCAACCTGCAACAACTGGCTCCATCAGGAGGTGGTCCCCTGAAATGGAAGATGCCCTCAGAGACTGTTATGACACCATGGACTGGGATGTGCTACTTAGCCCACACTGTGAGGACATAGAGGGGCTGACACACTGTCTGACTGATTACCTCAACTTCTGTGCAGACGTGGTCTCCCCCGCTAAGACTGTACGGTGTTACCCTAATAACAAGCCATGGGTAACACAGGAAGTCAAAGCTGTCTTCAACAGGAAGAAGGCCGCCTTCAGGAGCAGGGATAGGGAGGTGATGAAATCAGCACAGCAGGAGGTGAAACGCTGCATGAGGGAAGCTAAGGACAGCTACAGGAGAAAGGTGAAGCAGAAGCTGAAGGAGCACAGCATGAGGGAGGTCTGGGAAGGTGTGAAAACCATCACAGGCCACAACACAAGGACCAGAGTCGTAGGGGGGACAGCGAACGAGCTGAATGACTTCTTTGACCTGTTCAACCAGTCCACGTCCCCACCACCCTTCCCCTCACTGTAGCCATCTCTCCTTCTTCCCTCAACACACCTCCCCACAGTCATCCCAGCAGCCCCCTCCTCCTCCCCCACCTCAACACAGACTCCTCCATGCATCTCTGCAGACCAGGTCAGAGGTCAACTGAGGAAGCTTCACCCCAAGAAAGCAGCAGGCCCAGACAAGGTGTGTCCCTGACTACTGAAGACCTGTGCTGCTGAACTGGGTGAACCACTCCAACGTATCTTCAACCTCAGCCTGCAGCTGGGAAGAGTGCCCACCCTCTGGAAGACATCATGCATCGTTCCAGTTCCCAAGAAGAACCGTCCCAGAGAGCTGAATGTCTTCCGACTGGTGGCACTCACTTCACATCTGATGAAGACGTTGGAGCGGCTCTTCCTCAGCTTCCTCAGACCCCAGGTACAACATGCCCAGGACTGTCTGCAGTTTGCGTACTGGGCAGGTGTTGGTGTGGAAGATGCCATCCTCTACCTGCTACACCGAGCCCAGTCGCATCTGGATAAGGGAAATGGCACAGTGAGGATCCTCTTCTTAGACTTCTCGAGTGCCTTCAACACCATCCAGCCCCTTATGCTTCAGGACAGACTGAACAGGATGCGAGTGGACCCTTGCCTGGTCACCTGGATCTCCAGCTACCTCACTGACAGGCCGCAGTACGTCAGGCTGAAGGACATCACGTCTGACTCTAATTAGCAGCACCGGAGCACCCCAGGGCACAGTGCTGGCCCCTCTTCACCCTGTACACCTCGGACTTCTGCTACAACTCGGAGCTGTGTCACATTCAGAAGTTCGCCGATGACACAGCTATAGTAGGGTGTATCAGGGACGACAGAGAGGAGGAGTATAGGAGCCTGATGAGGGACTTTTGCTGTTGCTGTTTGGTGCAACAGGAACCATCTGCAGCTCAACACCTCGAAGACCAAGGAGCTGGTCATTGACTTTGGGAGGTCCAGACCAAGGTCACGACCAGTTCTTATCAAGGGAGTTGAGGTGGAGGCTGTGGATTCCTACAAGTACCTCGGGCTGTGGCTGGACAGCAAGCTGGACTGGACTTGCAACACCAACCACCTGTACAGGAAGGTACAGAGCAGGCTGTACTTCCTGAGGAGGCTGCGGTCTTTTAACATCTGCAGGAAACTCCTGTGGATGTTCCATCAGTCTGTGGTTGCCAGTGTCCTGTTTTACACCGTGGTGTGCTGGGGGGGGGGGCAGCACATCCGAGAAGGACACATCCAGGCTGGACAAACTGATCAGGCAGGCTTACTCTGTGGTCGGCATGAAACTAGACTCTCTGGTGACGGTGGCAGAGAAGAGGACTATGGACAAACTACTGAACATTATGGTCGATGCCAGTCACCCTCTGCACACCGTCCTCAGCAACCAGAGGAGCCTGTTCAGTGACAGAATGCTCCTTCCCAAGTGCAGGACTAACAGACTTAAAAACTCCTTTGTCTCTCATGCCATCAGACTGTACAACTCCTCTCTGGGGGGAGGAGGAGTAACAGGAGGACAGAGGATGGGAAGGAGCAGTAGCCTAGCCTGACAAAAAGCAGTACTGGACAATGTACAATACCTTTCCTGCTGGACTTTTTTTGTATATGTAAATACTTAATTTATCTAGAAGTTTTCTCGATTTTCTATTCTCTGTTTATCCTGTAATGATGCTACTGGAATTTTAATTTCCCTGAGGGAACCCTCCCAAAGGGATCAGTAAAGTTCTATCTAATCTAAAATCCGGTGAAAGCAAAATTTGAAATCAGAATCACAAATTTGTTTTGAAACACATTATACATATGTAAATAGTTGCTGAAAGCATTGAAAATAATGTGAACTATGTCGTAGTGAATTATGGAGTTTTTGCGTAATTTTTGTGTTCAAGATTTTTTGGGTGGGTCAGAAGTCATGGCTCAATGACTGAACAGCGCCATACTTGGTATAACTCCTCTAACACTATAATATTAAAAAATTAGAGCTGCAATATCATGGTCATCCTGCTCAATTGCAACTTACTGCACAAACTACAGCTAACGTTTTGCTTGCAAGCTATTCTTTCATCTCACAAATGCATCTTCCATGTGTCTCACAAACATCATGACCCAAGAATCCCTGATTCCCTGGAGTCTCGGACAGTCAGTTCACTGGGCTAAAACAGCAGAATGGCAGTGCCAGTGCTTCTGGTTTGAGTCCTGACTCAGGCACTTAATTGCACTCAGACTTTTTGTTATTCGGATTGTACTAATTTCACCACATTCAGATTTTGTTCTCTACAGCTTTTGATCCTTTCAGAAGCTAACAGACCTCCATAAAGTGCTTGGTTCACACTAAATATTTATCCACATAACACCATTATGCTACTCACAAAACAAAAATTCAATAAATGGATGAATAAATAAGTTATAAAAATAAACTTTTATGGTGGAGTGCAGAGGATGGTTGTGTTTGATCTGTAACTATACATGGAAAGTGACAAATTTTGCTCCCTGTTATTTATTGATAGTCTAACATTATTTTGGCTAGGTTATGCTAGTCATTAATACATATATTGCTAACTTGCATACTTGGGAGAAAAATGGGAGAGGAAATTACCATTCTCTTGCAGGCTGAGAGGAATGAGGCTGATTCTCTGGTAGGTCAGTGTCTGCTAGCTCAGAATTATATTCTGGCTCTGGTGGCTCGAACATATACATACAGAGGTGTCCACATAGTTTTGGTCACAGAGTAGTCTTAAAGTCGTCACCTATGCCAAAAACCATTTTAATGATGTTTGGTAATCTAGACCATACATTTTATTGTCTTAGGCCTTTAGTTTCCTCTTCAGTGATGGGTTTGAAATCATTATATATTTGTAGCATTCATGGTATCAATAAATCACATTCCAATTACAGGAATACACAGAACACATTCTAGTATTGTTTGCATGCTGTAGAATTAGTAAACTAGACTACACATTAAGATATTGGCATGATTAGCATTCTAAAATCCAGTTCTTAGATCAAAAGTAAAAATAAAAACGTTTAAGAATACCTTCAATATTTTCCAAATTCATAAACAAGCTATTTTAAAAGGAATTTTGAAAAGATTATATACAAATCACAAGGTAACATTTTGATTTGTTTCTTGCATTAGCAGCATAATACAGGATTTGCAAAATTAAATGAACAAACTAACTCAAAAATTACATGAACACCCTACATTAAGTAAAAAATTTGGCCTTAAATTAGTCCAATTACAAAAAATTGTCCTCAGTTAACTGACATTGTTACATGATGTGTGATCTAATATTTGTACTTCTTAATTGAGGTAAAGTGTTAATTAAACTTTTAGTTTGACTATAGAACAATTTTCAATTTAATTAATTAGAGCTGAATTAGAGCTTTGTTTATTGCCAAGGTGTTGCTTTTGTGTACAATAATGCTTTTATTCTCATTGTATAAATATATGCTCACAGAACAATTTATTAGAAACACTATACTAGTACTGGATACGGCCTCCCTTTGCTCTCAAACCAGCCTCAGTTCTTCATGGCATGGATTCCACAAGATGTTGGACATGTGAAATTCAGGTCCATGTAGACATGATTACAACATGATTCCTGTAGACTTTTAGGTGCACTTTCATGCTGTGGATCTCCTGTTCTATCACATCCCAAAGGTGTTCTGTTGGCTTCAGATCTGGTGACTTGGAAGGTCACTGAAGTACATTTGAACTCACTTTTTCATGTTCATGAAACCAGTTTGAGACGACTATTGCTTTGTGACCTGGTGCAGTATCGTGCTGGAAGTAGCCATTAGATAATGGGTCATGAAAAGATACACGTGGTCAGCAACAATACTTAGACTGTGGCATTCAAGCAATGATTAATTGGTATTCATGTCCAAAGTGTGCAAGAAAACATTTCCCACACCATGACCCCACCTCCACCAGCCCAGACTGTTGACACCAGGCAGGTTGGGACCATGGATTCATGCTTTTGGTGCCAAATTCTGACCCTACCGTCTGTGTGCCTCAGCAGAAATCAAGATTCATCAAACTAGGCTACTTTTTTCCAGTTTTGGTGAACATGTGCCTCAAATTCCTGGTCTTGGCTGATAGGAGTGGAACCTTATGTGGTCTTCGGCTGTTGTAACCCATCCACCTCAAGGTTTGATGTTTTGTGTATGCTGAAATGCTTTTTCTGCTCACCATGGCTGGAACAAGTGATTGAGCTACTATTCCTTTCCTAGCAGCTCAAAGCAACCTGGCCATTTTCCTCTGACCTGCCTTGTCAACAAGGCAATTTCCCCCACAGAACTGAGTTTTTTTTGTTTGTTTTTTTCTGCACCATTCTGACTAAACTATAGAGGACTGGTGTGTGTGTGTGTGTGTGTGTGTGTTTCAGATCAGCGTTTATAGCATTGCACTGCTGCCACACAACCGGTTGATTAGAGTTGAGCACCCACGCTCGTTTACTACAGAGCCATGCAGTTGTAATATGTGCAGAAAGTGGTTTGACATTGTCTTGCTGAAATCAGCAAGGCTTTCCCTGAAAAAGATGTCTTCTGGATAGCAGAATGTTGCTCCAAAACGTGAATCTCATTCAGCATTCATAGTGCCTTCTCAGATGTGTGAGCTACCCATGCCATGTGCACGAATGCACCCCCATATCATCACAGACGCTGGCTTTTGAACAGTGTGCTGATAACAAGCCGGCTGGTCCCTCTCCTCTTTAGCCCATAGTACACGGGGTGCACAATTTTCCAAAAGGAATTTCAAATTTCGATTGAACAGACACGTAGCCCAGATCTGTCTCCCATTGAAAATATTTGGTGCTTTATGAAGCACAAAATACGACAAAGGAGACTGCGAACTGTTGAGCAACTTAAATTGTACATCAAGCAAGAATGAGGCAACATTTCACTTTCAAAACTACAGCAACCGGTCTCTTTAGTTCCCAAAAGTTTTTACAGAGAGTGTTTGTTAAAAGAAAAGGTAATGCAGTAGAGTGGTAAACATTTCCCTGTCCCAACTTGAAACATGTTCTTGGCATCAAGTTCAAAATGAGCATATATTTTTCAAATAACAATAAAAATTTCTCAGTTTCAACATTTAGTATGTTTCTTTTGTACTACTGTCAAGGTAATATAGGGTTTGCATAAGTTGCAAATCATTGTATTCTCTTTTTATTTACAGTTTACACAGTATCCCAACTTTTTTGGAACAGAGTTGTAAACCAGAAAGGTGCGAAAAATAAAAAGGTGTTGACCAACAGTTCTGTGGGTGAAAATTACTTATTGATGGAGGTAAGAGGAAAATGGCCAGATTGGTTTGCGCTGCCAGGAAGGATACAGTAACTGTCATCACTCTCTCCAACCATAGTGAGCAGAAAAGCATCTCGGCATGCACAAAACATTGAACTTTGAGGTGAATGGACTACAACAGCCAACCACATTGGGTTTCACTCCTGTCAGCCAAGAACAGGAATCTGAGGCTACCATGGGCACAGGCTGATTGAAACTAGACAGTTGAATATTGGGGGGGGAGAATCACTTGGTCTTTTTTTCCTAGTCTTTAACTGGTCAGTTTCAATAAGACTGTGCCCATGACAGCTTCAGATTCTTGTTCTTGGCTGACAGGAGTGGAACCTGATGTGGTCTTCTGCTGCTGTATCCATCTACCTCAAGTTTTGATGTGTGCTCTGAGATGCTTTTTATACTTACAATGGTTGTAAAGAGTGCTTATTTGAGTTAATATAGACTTTGTCATCCTCAATCAAATTTATTTGTACAGCATGTTTAAATGATAAGTCAATGTCATACCAAAGTGTTGAACGCATACTGGACACATAAGCATACATAATGGGAGAGTTAAAATACAATTAAATAAAATTACACAACCCTAGGCAGTGCAGTGCATCTGAAAAACAAGCAGCAACACAAGGCACAATAAAAGATACAAAATAACAAAAAAAATTAAGAACAATTAAAGGCGATGGGGCAGGGGTTAATCTGGTTTTGAACACGGAGAGGAGGAGCTGTTCTGACATTCAGAGAGATGCTGTTATAGAGCCTTGGATTAACAATGCTAAAAGCCCAATCCCCCTGCCTGGTGCACAACTAAAAGTGGCTCATTAGCAGAACACAGAAATGTAGGGGGTGCACAGTTCTGACAAGTAACTGGGTCACTGATCACAAAGGGATTTAAAAACCGAAAGTAAAATCTTAAAATCGACTCTGAATTTAAATGGCAGCCAGTGTAATGATGCAAGTACTGGAGTAATAGACTCGTGTTTGCGAGTACCTGTCACAAATTTGGCTCCTGCATTCTGAACAAGCTGCAACCTCAATAAGAGTTGTGCCAATCCCCACATATACAGTGATGCTTGAAAGTTTGTGAACCTTTTAGAATTTTCTATATTTCTGCCTAAATATGACCCAAAACATCATCAGATTTTCACACAAGTCCTAAAAGTAGATAAAGAGAACCCAGTTAAACAAATGAGACAAAAATATTATACTTGGTCATTTATTTATTGAGGAAAATGATCCAATATTACATCTCTGTGAGTGGCAAAAGTATGTGAACCTCAAGGATTAGCAGTTAATTTGAAGGTGAAATTAGAGTCAGGTGTTTTCAATCAATGGGATGACAATCAGGTGTGAGTGGGCACCCTGTTTTATTTCAAGAACAGGGATCTATCAAAGTCTGATCTTCACAACACATGTTTGTGGAAGTGTATCATGGCACGAATAAAGGAGATTTCTGAGGACCTCAGAAAAAGCATTGTTGATGCTCATCAGGCTGGAAAAGGTTATAAAACCATCTCTAAAGAGTTTGGACTCCACCAATCCACAGTCAGACAGATTGTGTACAAATGGAGGAAATTCAAGACCATTGTTACCCTCCCTAGGAGTGGTTGACCAACAAAGATCACTCCAAGAGCAAGGCGTGTAATAGTCGGCGAGGTCACAAAGGACCCCAGGGTAACTTCTAAGCAACTGAAGGCCTCTCTCCCATTGGCTAATGTTAATGTTCATGAGTCCACCATCAGGAGAACACTGAACAATGGTGTGCATGGCAGGGTTGCAAGGAGAAAGCCACTGCTCTCCAAAAAGAACATTGCTGCTCACCTGCAGTTTGCTAAAGATCACGTGGACAAGCCAGAAGGCTATTGGAAAAATGTTTTGTGGATGGATGAGACCAAAATAGAACTTTTTGGTTTAAATGAGAAGCATTATGTTTGGAGAAAGGAAAACACTGCATTCCAGCATAAGAACCTTATCCCATCTGTGAAACATGGTGGTGGTGGTGGTAGTATCATGGTTTGGGCCTGTTTTGCTGCATCTGGGCCAGGACAGCTTGCCATCATTGATGGAACAATGAATTCTGAATTATATTAGCGAATTCTAAAGGAAAATGTCAGGACATCTGTCCATGAACTGAATCTCATGAGAAGGTGGGTCATGCAGCAAGACAATGACCACAAGTCATTCTCCCAAAAAATGGTTAAAGAAGAATAAAGTAAATTTTTTGGAATGGCCAAGTCAAAGTCCTGACCTTAATCCAATTGAAATGTTGTGGAAGGACCTGAAGCGAGCAGTTCATGTGAGGAAACCCACCAACATCCCAGAGTTGAAGTTGTTCTGTACAGAAGAATGGGCTAAAATTCCTCCAAGCCGGTGTGCAGGACTGATCAACAGTTACCGGAAATGTTTAGTTGCAATTATTGCTGCACAAGGGGGTCACACCAGATACTGAAAGCAAAGGTTCACATACTTTTGCCACTCAGAGATATGTAATATTGGATCATTTTCCTCAATAAATAAATGACCAAGTATAATATTTTTCTCTCATTTGTTTAACTGGGTTCTCTTTATCTACTTTTAGGACTTGTGTGAAAATCTGATGATGTTTTAGGTCATATTTATGCAGAAAATTCTAAAGGGTTCACAAACTTTCAAGCACAACTGTATAGAGTTACAATAATCAAGTCTTGAAAAAATGAAGGTGTCCTGTTGGATAACTGCATAAATGAGCTGGTGGTGCAGGTGTTCTCTTAAAGTGACCTGTGAGTATGTATGCAAGTATTTGGATCAGTCAACATGGACGTTTGCTTGAACACTGACTATCCAGTTCTCTGTTTGAGGATGAAAATATACAGTACTTTGCAAAAGTCTTAGGCGCATGCAGTGAAATGCTGTAGAGCAGGGGTTCTCAACATTTTTTGCTTTGAGGCCCACCTATTCATACTTGTAACAAGTCGGGGCCCATTAAAAAAAAAAGCCCCAATTATTTTGGCTCATCTATTTTATTAAAATCTAATAATCTATTGTAAAGTGTATTAATGGGATGTGACATCACTCCCTGTTACCGATGGGAGCCCAGGAATTAAATAAGTGCAATAAATACAAACTGTTTTTAATTGTAGGTATTGTATTTAAAACTGTATGGATGTGCCAGAAGCCAACACAAAACCATGCATGCAGGAGTCTGGTCAATTCACACAAGAACTTATTGCCATGTTTGTATACAGAAAACAAGCAAGTTATTAAAACCAAGAAGTCCACTCAAAAGAAGTGTATGTAGAAACCACTCAATGGGATAGATCCTTACACGGTAACAAAGAGGGATTTTTCCTACAAGTTGGAAAATTATATATCTGTTGAGTTCCCCGACATCTCAAACTACCTGGTGCTGCAGACATTGTTCTACACGGACAAAGAGATGTAAACCTGGAAGAGCATGGAGACGTACAACGTTTTATATGCAGCTGGCTTAAAGATCTGGGGATCAGGACACTACAAGATATACAGCGGTAGACGGATTTAAGTACAGGAAGAGTGTTTATTAGCAGGCGTGATATTTAAGTCAAGTTTATTTTTATAGCACTTTTAACAACAGACATTGTTGCAAAGCAGCTTCACAAAAAATTAAAGACTTAAAAATAAGTTAATTTTATCTCTAATTTATCCCCAATGAGAGAGCCTGTGGCGATGGTGACAAGGGATAAACTCCCTCAGACGACATTAGGAAGAAACCTTGAGAGGAACCAGACTTAAAAGGGAACCCACCTTAATTTGGGTGATAACAGATAGTGTGATTATAAATAACTCGCTTCTGTAACTGTGTCCAATAATGTCAGAGTATAACTGTGTAATCAGGAAATTCATTATAGTTTTAACATGAAATCTATTTTGTTGACGTTATAAACTGTTCATTGATGGAAACTTGAGTGCAAAACGGTTCATGACAACTGCAGTCCTAAAGTTAGCAAGTCGACTGTAGTCTTCAGCCATAAATGCATTACTGTAAGTATCCAGAGCCATCTTCCAAGTGTTGTGGTTTTTTACAAAAGCAAAACAGAAAGCAGAGTATTTAAACAGCGTTATAAACATGGCTAGAAACAAATGTGACAATGATGATAATACTTCGCAAAGCCTCTGTGAAAACAGCTTCTGTATCTGTGCGTGCTGATTTGCGCTCAAATCAGTATCAAGTGTTTCCCATAACGACTAGGTCCCAAGCGCACATGTGACCGCTCAAGCTGCGCCAGGCTCAAGCGCACAAAGGTGCAACAGTCAAGTGTTCACCTACTGTGTGACCACAACTTTTAGCTCACGTGTATCTCGCCATCAAAATGCCTCATTTTCATCAATAACCTATCGCAAAGCATCGCGAGCTGTAGTGTGACCATAGCTTAATGAGGTAGATGTGACATTGGCTGCAACCCAGCAATTGCACCCTACTATGAGGTAAAAATTAGCTTTAACTTGGAGGAAAAAAAAAATTTGCAGTCCACTAATTGAGAAACACTGCTGTAGAGCAAAGATGCCTTCAAACATGATGAAATTAAATGTTTCTACATAAAAATACCATAAAGATCATTAAGCAGTAATGCATGAAAAAGTCAATGTTTGTTATGGCGTACCTTTGCTTAAAAAATAGCAGTCTCCGATACAGTTAGTGCTGTTTTATAAGGAAATGAGCTGCAAGTTTTACTGAGTATCTTACAGAATCAGCCACAGTTCTTCTGGAGACTTTGACTGTCGCATTTCCTTCTTATTTTTGCAGAAAAACACAGTAGCCTTCATTATGTTTTTGTCTGAAAAATGGTCTGTTATGTAATAGGTTGCTTTCTTTACGGACATACAAACATTTTTCTGTAACATCAAACTTTGTGCTGGAAAACTAATTTTTGGAAATCTAAAGTGTTTTTGTACTGCTTGTAGAATGTACAAGTCATTAAAGTCTAGAATCAAGTTTGTACTAAAAAACAAGGTGCCTAAGACAGTACTGTACTGTACATCACAGTACATGCACAGTACTGTACATCACAGCTAGCAGGTGAGCTTTTTGCTAACAAAATATTAACCTGCCGAGGTGGAAAATGACATTTTTGTGAAGGTTCTCAGTCGTTCAGGTGGTCATAAATCGTAGTTGCTAAAGAAGGCAACTACGTACGTGCTTGAATTTCTTGAAGACATTCACCTTTCATCCGAAAGGCTTCTTCAGTTTTGTCTGACTACTGGGGAGTTTCAGGTATTTATCCTCTGGGGTGGCCAACCCGCGGCTCGCGAGCCGCATGCGGCTCTTTGCCCGGTGTTATGCGGCTCTTACGTTCATATCAAAGTTTGTGGGGTTTTTTTATGTGCGTGTGCGCTTTGCTTGAGTTCAGTATGGTATTTTAATCAAATGCATCTTCGCTTTGCTTGGGTATATTACGGTATTTTCAGGTCATGTCAAATGCGCATGTGCGTGAGATAATCGCTAAGTTTTTGGGCAAGGTGTATCTTGTGTCAAGTAGCCTCTCAAAATGGCAATGAAAAAATGCACAGCAAAACGAAAATATGAAGACGAACATAGGACATTTTTAACAGAGTGGGAGAGTTTATACTTTTTTGTTGAACGTAATGGCAAGCCATTCTGCCTTATATGTCAGTCGTCATTAGCTCATTTCAAAGCTTCCCGCCTCCCTGAATAAGCAAGGAGCCAGATATGCAACACTAATTGAAAACCTGCACGAAAGCTTTGTAACCCGGTTCCGTGATATACAACTGAAAAGGCCACAGGTTACGTTCCTCGTCGACCCATTCAATGCGGAGATGGACTGTTTGAAAGCCCCGCTTGTCACAGATGAGGCTGCGGCTGAGTTGGAGATGATCGATCTTCGTTAGGAAGACCAACTGAAACCTGTTTTGAGGGAAGGCACCATTGAGTTTTGGAAAAGTGTGCCATTGGAAAAATACCCGAATGTGAAACGGGCTACGCTTAAGATACTGTCAATGTTTGGGTCAACATACGTCTGCGAGTCTGTGTTCTCTACCATGAAACACGTGAAGTCAAAGCATCGTTCTGTTCTGACTGAAACCCATGCGAAAGAACTGCTTCGAGTGGCAACGACGGAATACAAGCCAGATTTGAAGAGGATTGTTCAAGGCAAGGAATGTCAGAAGTCCCACTAAGCAACATGCATAGTAAGTGCACACAATATTGATTGCTGTAAATGACTGGCCTGTGGTATTAGTACTGACTGAAGGAGTAAATTTCTCTCATGTTGGCGTGTGACATTTACTATTAATCTGGCTGAGCAGAGGTGCGTGTGTGAGAGAGAGAGAGAGAGAGCGAGGGAGGGGGGGGGGGCGATGTTCATGTGCGGTCATGTGTATGGTGTGGCTTTTTTTTGGTAATGCCATGAGTCCCACTAAGCAGCATGCATAGTAAGTGCACACAATGTTCATTGTTAAAAATGACTGGCTTCAGCCTGTGGTCTTAGTACTGTAGGAGTAAATATGTTGGTGTGTGACATTTACTATTAATCTGGCTGAGCAGAGGGGTGTGTGTGTGTGTGTGTGAGAGAGAGAGAGAGAGAGAGAGAGGAAGGGATGGGTGATGTTCGTGTGCCCATGTGTATGATGTGGCTCTTTGCGGTAATGCAGTAAAAAATGTGGCTCTTGGTCTCCAACTGGTTGGCCACCCCTGCTCTAGTGGATCAAAAGCAACCCTAAGGAGGTTCGCTGAGGTCACATGTTTGGCAATGTTATAGGTGACTGAATTGTCTCTGTGTAACATCTGTGGATCTTCCTGGTGCTAAACACAGCAGACTACCACTCCAAGATGACCAGTCTACTCAGCAACACAACCACCTATGAACCCTGCACCAGCAGTTGCAAAAAGAAAGTTGTGAGCTGCCTACAGCAACTAGAAAAGAACCATGCCATCAACTGATCTCTGTATTACAGACTGTGTACCCTGGGGAAAACATTCCTCTCATTTATGGACTCCCCAAGATTCACAAGGAAGGCGCTCCACTCAGACCCATCAGCAGCAGCATAAACACTGTCACCTATAACACTGTCAAACACCATCCTGGCTCCCCTTGTCGGAAGCACATCACATCAATAACTCCCAGGATTTTGCAGCTAAAGTTGCAGACCGAAAGCTAGACTCAGATGAAACCATGATTTCCTATGATGTCACTTCTCTTTTCACCTGCATTCCCACCACAGAAGTAGTCGAATCGGTTAGGAAATGACTTCAAGACATCACCTTAATGGACAGAACGAACCTCAGCATGGACCACATTTGCACCCTGCTTGACCTCTGCCTGACCACCACCTATTTCCAATTCAAGGAATGTTTCTATAGACAGAAATATGGATGTGCCATGGGATTACCGATGTCCCCTATAGTGGCCAAGCTCTACATGGAGGAAGTGGAAAACAAAGCCTTGACCACTTTTTCAGGAGTCGCTCCTAGCCACTAGTTCAGGTGTGTGGACAACACCTGGGTTAAAATCAAAACCCATGAGGTGGAAGCCTTCACAGAGCACATCAATGCAGTGGATATCAACATCAAGTTCTCTCAAGAGGACGTCAGTGGAAACAACCTAGCCGTTTTGGACTGCAGCATGCACATCAAACAAGACAGAAGCCTTAGCATCAAGGTCTACCGGAAACCCACAGACGGTTTGACCCTCACCATCCACTGGAACACAAATTGGGGACCTTACCAAATTAGGACCTTACATCAAAGGGTTCAGAACATTCCTACAACCAATGAGAGAAAAGAGAAGGAGCAAAAACACATCAAGGAAGCACTTCAGAAGTGCGGATATCCCAACTGGGCTTTCATCAAGACCAGAAAAAGAAACAAATGCAAGAACATTTTCATTCCTTACATTTCTGGACTACCTGAGAAACTCAGGAGGATCTTTTACAAACACAACATCCCTATACACTTCAGATCCAGTAACACTCTGGGGCAGAAATTGGTCCACCCTAAGGACAGAATACCTAGACACAAACAGGACAACAGTGTATGCAATTCAGTGCAGTGAGGAATGCACCGACCTGTACATTAGCGAAACAAAACAACCGCTTCACAAGTGCATGGCTCAACACAGGACAGCCAGTTCCTCAGGCCAAGACTCTACGGTCTGTCTTCATCTCAATAACAAAAGACACTTGTTTCAGGACTGCATTGTACGCATTTTAGACAGAGAAGACTGGTGGTTTTAAAGAGGAGTAAACCTGGAATGACCATCACTGAACAGAGGAGGTGGTCTGAGACACCACTTATCAGCCACCTACAATGCAGTCCTTGGCACACTTCCCAGAAAATTGAATACACATCCACACCAAGACTCAGCTGACTTCAATGAGTACGTTTACATGCACATCCAAATCGAGGTACTGTCGGTAATCGAGCTAAGGGTCCCAGCAGGGGTGCCAGAAAAATCCAATCCTACATGCACACAAGGAAATTGAGCTATTGTGTGAGGTACATTGTGCACCCGAGCCACAGGTGGCGCTACACGCCCCATCGTGTTGGTACACTTCCGGTTGTCGTCATGAAGAGCTATTCAAGAGTATAAACAAAGTTATCAGCAGTGTTGCCAGATACTGCTGACGTTTTCCAGCCCAAAACATGTTCAAATCTGCCAAAATGCACTTAAAACCGCCCAATCTGGCAACACTGGCAGTTCCGTGTTCAAGTTCCGTGCTCAAGCTGTTAGGCTTGCTCTAACAGACTGTATGGCTACAAACTGTCCTGCGCAGACCACTGTTTTGTAAGACAACTTATTTTGCACAATTGTATATTTTTCTAGTCCATTTTTTGCTTACAAAAAAAAAATTTTTTTTTGCTTACAATTTAACTTATGTCTTAATAAACACACAAAGTTCAATTGTTTTGTTTTTATTGACATTCTTCAGATGTTGGACATATATATATATATATATATATATATATATATATATATATATATATATATATATATATATATATATATATACACACACACACACACAAAAATACAATGACTTGTTTATGTACACAATTCACAGCTATGCAACAGCTGTACAGATGTATTTGGTGATACAGTAAGTGAGCTAAATTTTAACAGTGCAAACAATGCCACAAAAAGAAAAGATTCATGCCATTGTCATGATTCGTTGTCATGCCAACCGAGGCTGTTGTGTTTCCTGCTTGTGGTCTCGTCACTCGTCACTTCCGGAAGGGGCAGTGCTGAAGTAAGTAGCTCGATAGGGTTTACATGCACTAAGTAGCTCGGCTAAAATCACATAATCTAGGTCGTATAGCTCGATTACGAGAAATCAAGTTCGGTTCGATTTCAGCCGAGCTAAGGTGTTTCCATGGCATTTAGAACTTCGATTTCAGTCGAGCAACGGCAGAAATTCAATTTTCTCTATGTGCATGTAAACGCACTGAGTGACTCATGATGGTAGAGAGAGCCAATGACCCACAGATCACCCTAACAACCCTCTAGGCTGCTAACACCATTCACACCCAGCCTCCAGTGACCTTAACACCTACAGAATGACTGAGAGGGTCAACGACCCATGTGACCTCAACAACTCCCCTTAGGCCCTGTCCACACGGCAATGGATTCAGGTGACTCCGATACAATTGCTTATCGTTTAGGCCTGGCGTCCACACGGCACCGGCGTTTTGGGTGCCCAAAACGCAATCTTTTTGAGAACGGGTTCCAGAGTGGAAAGATCTGGCAACGTTGCCGTTGTGAAGTCGTCTGGATGAGTAGAACGGATTTGTTTACGATGATGTCACAACCACATGACTGTGAGTGCTTCACGCCGGGTAGAAGTGTAACGAACTTGATGCGAGTTGTCAACAAATCCTATAACTTGGTTCATGAAACGCGCTTACAAAATATTTTCACTGTGAATATTTATTGTGTAATGGTGCAAAGTGAGAGAGAGAGAGAGAGAGAGAGAGAGACTCTGCCCTTAGGGCAGAGTCAATCCCACCAGCAAAAATAGGGAAAAAAAGGAGCGATCTCACCTCTTCAGATGTTGGTTTAAGTCCTACAATACATTCCTCAAAAAGGGCGTAGAAGAGCAAATTAATCCATCAACGTGTAGCATTCAATTTATTCCGGACCATTAAAGACGCCGCCTTCCGCATAGAATCATACGTCATCCTCGCCGCCATATTGGATAGGTCAAAGCGGAGAATAAAGATTAGCTGCGTTTAACTGTACCAACAGGTTTGCCGTCCAAACGAGATCACATGGGATTACCTTTCACAGGTGAGACTGGAAAAATACTTTTCATTGTATTTGGTCATTATAATGTAATTTTACGAACAGATTTTCCTGACTTTGTGGCTAATATGAAGTCTCACGCATAATAGTTTATGCGCATGCGTCCTTACTACTTCTATTGTTCTGGTGTCTCCGAAGGGACCGTCTTACAGCGCCCCTAGAGGTGTGGCATGTGTATTGCATTGTTTTCAGCAAGTGTTGCGTTGCCATATGGACCTGATATTTTACTGATCGTTGCCCATTTGGACGCGATATATTTTTAAATAACATCTCGTTGCCGTTGTCGTGTGGATGTAGCCTTAGGCTTGCTTTTAGTCCACGAGAGGATAAATTGAATACACATCCACACCAAGACTCAGCTGACTTCAATGACTCATGATGGCAGAGAGAGCTCCCCAGTAGTCAGACTACTGGAGCTCCAGAGTAGTCAGACAGAACTGAAGAAGCCTTTCGAATGAGAGGTGAAATGTCTTCAAGAATTTCAAACAAGTATAGTTGCTGCCTTTAGCATCTACGGTTTGGAAAATGACATCATTGCAATGACATTTTTGGCCATTGTCCTTTCTTCTTGGAGGTAAATACTCTGCATGGAGGGTACAAAAGACAAGCAACATGAGCATCTTGTTCTTTGCTAGTGTGAATGAATGCTTTGAATGCAGCTTGAGTAGATAAATTTCCACTATCCAAGTTCCATTTATCAGTTGTTTTTTAATGTTTTCCCTTTTATTTAATGATCTTGGTCTGTCGTTTATTATTGGGTACTTACAAAAATTCTTTACGGTAGTGTTAACAATATGCACATGCATTTTTGTTCAAATCAAATTAATCAAATATGTCAGATTGAAACAAAGTCCTAGTTCATGTCCCTTTTCTCTTGCAGGTAATCATTGAGGTAACGGAAATGCTGCACAATGCCAGTCTCTTGATCGATGACATTGAGGACAGTTCCAAGTTGCGACGTGGTTTCCCTGTGGCACACAACATCTATGGTGTACCATCCGTTATAAACTCTGCAAACTACGTCTACTTCCTGGGTCTAGAGAAGGTGCTGACACTGGAACACCCTGAGGCCGTACATGTGTTCACTCGCCAGCTGCTGGAGCTGCACCGTGGCCAGGGCCTAGACATTCACTGGCGTGACACGTACAGTTGCCCAAATGAGGCAGAATACTGTAGCATGGTACTGCGCAAGACAGGTGGCTTATTCGGCCTGGCAGTTGGCCTCATGCAGCTTTTCTCAGAATGGAGATGTGACCTCAAGCCCTTACTAGACACACTTGGGCTCTTGTTCCAAATACGTGATGATTATGCAAACCTCTGCTCACCTCAGTATGGCGCAAACAAGAGCTTCTGTGAAGACCTGACCGAGGGCAAATTTTCTTTTCCCATCATCCATGCCATCCACACACAGCTGCATAGCACACAGGTGCAGAACATCCTACGCCAGCGCACGGAGGATGAAGCTGTCAAGCGTTACTGTGTTGATTATTTGGAGAAAGTGGGCTCCTTTGCTTACACCAGGCAGAAGCTGCATGAGCTAGAGAAGGAGGCATACAGATTGATTGCAGAATTAGGGGGGAACCCAGAGCTGGAGGGATTTGTAGAACATCTCAGCCACATTTACAAGGAATGAGAGGAAGCAGCTTCTCCTAATCACAATGTTCAGATAAACGCAGAAGAGAGCCATGTCACTCCTGAATTTTGTGTCCCTCTCCAAACTCCTCTCCCTTAATTTTTTTTATCCTGTGTTCGTTTTGGCAACAGTGAGATTAAATTGGCTTATACTATTGCATTTCTTTCCCTAACTAATTTACCCATTTTATAAATCAATAAATCACCTCAGTTTTGAGATACATTACAAGAATTGACCTATAATCATTTTCTAGTCTTACTGTCTCTAGTCTTATTGTCCTTTCTCTTGTGACTGTGTCAGATGAGGGCAACAAAGACTTAAGCAAACAACATAACAGGTGAAGCCCAAATGTCTTGTGTATAGCAAAAACAAAAGAATTGAACTTGTTGTTCCAATACTTTCAGAGAGGACCGTAAATGCGCTGATGGAGGAAAGTTTGCAAAACATTTTCCTTTCAGTGGAATTGGACATGATCAATTTAAGGTGGATTTTACCTTTTGATTTATTCAATACACTGATGATCCATGGTGCAGTGAACAATGTAGTAACTTTACAATAAATTAAATAAGCAAACATTTTTCATTCTGAGATGGAGATTATTGGTTACCAGATCCAAAAGAAATGTTGCTTGCCCAGTTTTCTGTTTATGGCAGCTACTGGAGATGTGCTCTGTTCACAATCAAATGTATGCACAGTAAATACATAATACATTTTCCAGGATTTCACAGGTACTTCCTTGACATGAGGTTCCATGAAATCTGCCTTTAGTTTAACTTGTTGAAAAATGCAGCTTTGGTGAAAGTCCAAAACATGTCCACATACACAGGTCAAAACTGAAGTCTAAACAGCTTTTGGCAAGAAGGCTGTTCACCTTTTAGGTTGAAATGGATAAAGGAGGCACAAACAAATTGTGTTCAGCATCCCTGAGGTTTTGCTTTCCAGAAGCATCATTACTTGGACAAAATCACTTTAGAATGAAGATTTATATTTTACTAGTGGTAGAAGTACATATGTTGAGAACAATCACTTGTGGAATTGTTAGGATTTTTACAAATTATTATTATTATTATTATTATTATTATTATTATTCATTAAAACTGACTGTGCAAACCAAACCACAGACATGAAACTTGGTTAGTACATAGTTCTCCCTCCTGCTACTCAGGCAAGAGAAATGAGCCTGACCAACCTAATGGGGGCACTGTGGGGAAGCGTTTTACATTTGGGGTTATGGGGGGCTGCAAAAGTAGGTATACAGTAATGAAAAACAAATTCTAGTATTAAATAAAACCTAGCACCACTATTAATAATAATAGTGGTAATACTGGAATAATCATTACTGTATATCTACTTTTGCAGCCCCCTGTATTTTAAATGCGCCAAGTCCTATAGTGAAAGTTCTTTTTGCTTCTTATTCCTTGGATCTCACCCCCCCCCCCCCCCCCAAATAAATAAATGAATTAATTAATGAATAAAAAAAATTGAGGACTATTTCTCTTCACCCACTTAGATTTTTGCTAATATGCAAAATATGCAAGAACCTACTTCTTAGAACTTGTTCTAGGATTTTTGTCCTTTCCTCACAATTTGTGTCAAACTACTCAGCAGTGTATGAACCTAAATAATTCTATTCAAACTAACTAACTGGCTACTCAAACAGCTACTCTGTTTGTCTCTACATGAATAGCACAATACCTGTTCAGGGTGTAACCCACCTCTTACCCAAAGTGATTTGGGATTGGCTCCAGCTCCTCACAACCTCAGTAGATCAGTGAAATAGATAATGAATGAAAAAATGAAATTGAGTTGGATTGGTGCCAGTTTGGGAAGAGGCCAAAATTGGAGATGTCGGCAATGAGCACAGAACAACAATGCCTTTTGATAGTAGTGTCTGAATATTAATGGTGGCTTTCTCAGGAAGGTAGGAGGACAGTGAAAGCAGACAGGGATGCCCTACCCTGTTCCAGTCACCACCACATGGGTGTTCAAGATGCTGGAAATATCAGTAGAAGTTAGGCTTGGGTGGTATCTTTTTTTTTTTTTTTTTTTCCCTCTCCATACCAGCCTTGCATTTCACCAGAGTATGCTGTATATGACGGTATTTGTGTTAAAAAAAAAGAAAAAAAATCCATAACAGAGGCAACTCCTTGTTGAGTTAAAATGATAACTCGGTTATTTCAGACAGTAAAAACAGTAGATGGAGCCACTCCATAGGTTTTGAATGGAGAGCAGTGACATGGGATTGGGGCAACTTCCTGTTGTGAGCCTCTTACTGAGCATTTGTCTACTGTGCAACATGAGGTTCACTTTGGTTATGTAAAGAAATGGAAGAAGATATCTGGAAATGTGGTATTTCTCTGCACCCCAATTTTTTAAATGAAGTTTATAATGAAGCATTTCTGTGGCAATTATGAGGAGGAACAGTGAAACAGGACAGCCCTGATTAATTTAGTAATTGATTGTGAATTGGGGTGAAGTACTTCCTGCTAAAGAGACTGAGCTAGAGAGATTCTATGACACTTTGGAGTTTCTCTCCAAAGCCTAACAGTCTTAAACACTGAAAAATAAACGGGTGCTCAACTGAATCAAATGCCTTACAGAAGTCAAGAAATAATATAAAACCATCATCTATTAAATATGTATAGTATAAAAGATCAAGTGGTAGGAGAATGTTATTGTGAATGGACCTTCCCTTCATAAAACTGGACTGGGAATTATTTATGCTTTTATGTAGATGTTTTTTTTGTTTGTTTTTGTTTTTTTTATATCTGTTGGCATAAATAAGAGTTATGATTTGTAGTCCGTATTCAATAAAGTGATTGGTCTTAAATTATCTAATATTTTGGGGTATTTGCCTTGTTTGGGAATTTAAGTTATTACACCTTGTTTCATAGTGGAAGAGAATGTCATATACTCTGCTTTTCTTAACATAAGAGAGAATGGATCTTTTAACAGTTCCCAGAAGCGTTTATAGAAGTTGGCAGTAAGACCGTCACATCTTGGAGATTTAGTCAAAGAAAACTCTCAAATGCTTTATCCAGCTCAACAGGATATCAGCATCACATAACTCTGCAAACTCATTATCTATTTGAGGAATAAGATGTTTAATACTGTGGAAGAGGAGTTTGCATGTTCTCCCCGTGTCCGCGTGGGTTTCCTCCGGGTGCTCCGGTTTCCCCCACAGTCCAAAGACATGCAGGTTAGGTTAACTGGTGACTCTAAATTGACCGTAGGTGTGAATGTGAGTGTGAATGGTTGTCTGTGTCTATGTGTCAGCCCTGTGATGACCTGGCGACTTGTCCAGGGTGTACCCCGCCTTTCGCCCGTAGTCAGCTGGGATAGGCTCCAGCTTGCCTGCGACCCTGTAGAAGGATAAAGCGGCTAGAGATAATGTGATGTGATGTGATGTGAATACTGTGGAAGAAGGGGCTGAGACAAGGCTGAGGAGTAGAGGCTATTACACGGTGAAGTGAAGAAATGTAGTTTCTCTTCAAGTGGTGAACATATTCACGAGTGAGTGAAGCAAGTGATGATATATTTTTCAACATGAAGATAAACTTCATATCTTCGCACCACCGTGTGATGTTCTTTATTATATAGACACATACACACAAAAAAATGCAAGTTAATTAAAAGGATCCCAGGAAAACACTGGGAATGACTTCACTGGAGTCAAATATCGGGAATTATTATACATACAGGACACTTGGAATAAAAACGTATTCTATTCCCTTCTAGCGGGTTTCATTCATTTGGTTTGACAGCATGCAATATTGTTAGCATATCGCTTATCCTATGTGTATTACGTCACTCTACCCAATGGAAAATGACCGTTGAATATGGTTTACAATATTGCATGGTTGTCAAGACATGACATCACACGTCAGAGCTGATGCGAATATCCAACATGAGAGTTTTCTGCTGCGCATGCGTAGAAGTATTTCTTTGTTTGCTGGCGGTGCCCGCAGTAAACTGTCACAGTGAATTGAAAATGCTACAAGATGTGTATTACACGTCTTTTTGTAAAATCTATAATTGTTCCATTGGATGTGTACGTTTTCATTCCCTACATTTCTGGACTACCTGAGAAACTCAGGAGGATCTTCTACAAACACAACATCCCTATATACTTCAGATCCAGTAACACTCTGGGGCAGAAATTGGTTCACCCTAAGGACAGAATACCTAGACACAAACAGGACAACAGTGTATGCAATTCAGTGCAGTGAGGAATGCACCGACCTGTACATTAGCGAAACAAAACAACCGCTTCACAAGTGCATGGCTCAACACAGGACAGCCAGTTTCTCAGGCCAAGACTACGGTCTATCTTCATCTCAATAACAAAAGACACTTGTTTCAGGACTGCATTGTACGCATTTTAGACAGAGAAGACTGGTGGTTTTAAAGAGGAGTAAACCTGGAATGACCATCACTGAACAGAGGAGGTGGTCTGAGACACCACTTATCAGCCACCTACAATGCAGTCCTTGGCACACTTCCCAGAAAATTGAATACACATCCACACCAAGACTCAGCTGACTTCAATGACTCATGATGACAGAGAGAGCCAATGACCCACAGATCACCCTAACGACCCTCTAGGCTGCTAACACCATTCACACCCAGCCTCCAGTGACCCTAACACCTACAGAATGACTGAGAGGGTCAACGACCCATGTGACCTCAGCGACTCCCCTTAGGCTTGCTTTTAGTCCATGAGAGGATAAATTGAATACACATCCACACCAAGACTCAGCTGACTTCAATGACTCATGATGGTAGAGAGAGCTCCCCAGTAGTCAGTCTACTGGAACTCCAGAGTAGTCAGACAGAACTGAAGAAGCCTTTCGAATGAGAGGTTTGAAATTCTTGAAGACATTTCACAAGTATAGTTGCTGCCTTTAGCATCTACGGTTTGGAAAATGACGTCATTACAATGACATTTTTGGCCATTGTCCTTTCTTCTTGGAGCTAAATACTCTGCATGGAGGGTACAAAAGACAAGCAACATGAGCATCTTGTTCTTTGCTAGTGTGAATGAATGCTTTGAATGCAGCTTGAGTAGATAAATTTCCACTATCCAAGTTCCATTTATCAGTTGTTTTTTAATGTTTTCCCTTTTATTTAATGATCTTGGTCTGTCGTTTATTATTGGGTACTTACAAAAATCCTTTACGGTAATGTTAACAATATGCACATGCATTTTTGTTCAAATCAAATTAATCAAATATGTCAGATTGAAACAAAGTCCTAGTTCATGTCCCTTTTCTCTTGCAGGTAATCATTGAGGTAACGGAAATGCTGCACAATGCCAGTCTCTTGATCGATGACATTGAGGACAGTTCCAAGTTGCGATGTGGTTTCCCTGTGGCACACAACATCTATGGTGTACCATCCGTTATAAACTCTGCAAACTACGTCTACTTCCTGGGTCTAGAGAAGGTGCTGACACTGGAACACCCTGAGGCCGTGCATGTGTTCACTCGCCAGCTGCTGGAGCTGCACCGTGGCCAGGGCCTAGACATTCACTGGCGTGACACGTACAGTTGCCCAAATGAGGCAGAATACTGTAGCATGGCACTGCGCAAGACAGGTGGCTTATTCGGCCTGGCAGTTGGCCTCATGCAGCTTTTCTCAGAATGGAGATGTGACCTCAAGCCCTTACTAGACACACTTGGGCTCTTGTTCCAAATACGTGATGATTATGCAAACCTCTGCTCACCTCAGTATGGCGCAAACAAGAGCTCCTGTGAAGACCTGACCGAGGGCAAATTTTCTTTTCCCATCATCCATGCCATCCACACACAGCTGCATAGCGCACAGGTGCAGAACATCCTACGCCAGCGCACGGAGGATGAAGCTGTCAAGTGTTACTGTGTTGATTATTTGGAGAAAGTGGGCTCCTTTGCTTACACCAGGCAGAAGCTGCATGAGCTGGAGAAGGAGGCGTACAGATTGATTGCAGAATTAGGAGGGAACCCAGAGCTGGAGGGATTTGTAGAACATCTCAGCCACATTTACAAGGAATGAGAGGAAGCAGCTTCTCCTAATCACAATGTTCAGATAAACGCAGAAGAGAGCCGTGTCACTCCTGAATTTTGTGTCCCTCTCCAAACTCCTCTCCCTTAATTTTTTTTATCCTGTGTTCGTTTTGGCAACAGTGAGATTAAATTGGCTTATAGTATTGCATTTCTTTCCCTAACTAATTTACCCATTTTATAAATCAATAAATCACCTCAGTTTTGAGATGGAGTGGATGGATCCACTTTTAAGGTGGATTTTACCTTTTGATTTATTCAATACACTGATGATCCATGGTGCAGTGAACAATGTAGTAACTTTACAATAAATTAAATAAGCAAACATTTTTCATTCTGAGATGGAGATTATTGGTTATCAGATCCAAAAGAAATGTTGCTTGCCCAGTTTTCTGTTTATGGCAGCTACTGGAGGTGTGCTCTGTTCACAATCAAATGTATGCACAGTAAATACATAATTACATTTTCCAGGATTTCACAGGTACTTCCTTGACATGAGGTTCCATGAAGTCTGCCTTTAGTTTAACTTGTTGAAAAATGCAGCTTTGGTGAAAGTCCAAAACATGTCCACATACACAGGTCAAAACTGAAGTCTAAACAGCTTTTGGCAAGAAGGCTGTTCACCTTTAGGTTGAAATGGATAAAGGAGGCACAAACAAATTGTGTTCAGCATCCCTGAGGTTTTGCTTTCCAGAAGCATCATTACTTGGACAAAATCACTTTAGAATGAAGATTTATATTTTACTAGTGGTAGAAGTACATATGTTGAGAACAATCACTTGTGGAATTGTTAGGATTTTTACAAATTATTATTATTATTATTATTATTATTATTCATTAAAACTGACTGTGCAAACCAAACCACAGACATGAAACTTGGTTAGTACATAGTTCTCCCTCCTGCTACTCAGGCAAGAGAAATGAGCCTGACCAACCTAATGGGGGCACTGTGGGGAAGCGTTTTACATTTGGGGTTATGGGGGGCTGCAAAAGTAGGTATACAGTAATGAAAAACAAATTCTAGTATTAAATAAAACCTAGCACCACTATTAATAATACTGGTAATACTGGAATAATCATTACTGTATATCTACTTTTGCAGCCCCCTGTATTTTAAATGCGCCAAGTCCTATAGTGAAAGTTCTTTTTGCTTCTTATTCCTTGGATCTCTCCCCCCCCCCCCCCCCCCATAAATAAATAAATGAATTAATTAATGAATAAAAAAAATTGAGGACTATTTCTCTTCACCCACTTAGATTTTTGCTAATATGCAAAATATGCAAGAACCTACTTCTTAGAACTTGTTCTAGGATTTTTGTCCTTTCCTCACAATTTTGGTGTCAAACTACTCAGCAGTGTATGAACCTAAATAATTCTATTCAAACTAACTAACTGGCTACTCAAACAGCTACTCTGTTTTGTCTCTACATGAAGAGCACAATAGATTGGCTACCTGTTCAGGGTGTAACCCACCTCTTACCCAAAGTGATTTGGGATTGGCTCCAGCTCCTCACAACCTCAATAGATCAGTGAAATAGATAATGAATGAAATAAAATGAAATTGAGTTGGATTGGTGCCAGTTTGGGAAGAGGCCAAAATTGGAGATGTCGGCAATGAGCACAGAACAACAATGCCTTTTGAAAGTAGTGTCTGAATAATATTAATGGTGGCTTTCTCAGGAAGGTAGGAGGACAGTGAAAGCAGACAGGGATGCCCTACCCTGTTCCAGTCACCACCACATGGGTGTTCAAGATGCTGGAAATATCAGTAGAAGTTAGGCTTGGGTGGTATCTTTTTTTTTTTCCCCTCTCCATACCAGCCTTGCATTTCACCAGAGTATGCTGTATATATGTTGTTGTTTTTTTCCCTCTCCATACCAGCCTTGCATTTCACCAGAGTATGCTGTATATGGGGGGCAAAGGATCCCTGGAGGAGTAGTACCTTTCTGGTCGGCCTATACCACCTAGGCGTCCCTGACTGGCCTCCCCACATCCAGCGGCATGTGATGCGCAACATATGGCCAAATCGTCATCAGCAAGTGGCCACAACATCTAGCCTAGAACATGCAGAAGACCGCATGCTGTGGCTCTTAGCGCCACCCCTAGTCTCGCAGAACGCAGCGGATCTAGGGGAGTAAACCCCGAAAATAAATCAGGACCAGTCCCCGCTTGGGTTAGCCCACTGGTCCTTAAGATAGCCTCTTAGGGCTAATTTAGGTGATTTGTGTTTCGTATGATTCCACTCCTAAATGTACCCTATGAGGATCGCAAGTACGGAAGAGGGTAGCCTGCTTGCCCACTGCACAGGGCCAGCAACCCTTTGCAGTGTAACCATTTACCCGCTACGGACCCATATAAGCAAAACTATCATCAACACCTGCATCGCAAATCTGGACAGCATAACAGCAAGCATGACAGACCACGGGTAAAGCTGCGAGGACCCCGCGGCCCTGATCAGCCCAGTTTTGCTCGCAAGCATTCCTCCCAAGTTAAATTAGCTTGCTGGAACGTTCGGACTATGTCCGACGAAAGTACAATCAGATGCCAAGCCCCTGAGCGCCGCTCAGCCTTAGTGTCTCTGGAGCTTGACCGTCTTAACATCGACATTGCTTGTCTAAGCGAATGCCGAATCCCAGGCGAAGGCGAATTTGTTGAAGGAAACTACACCTTTCTTCATTCAGGACGACCTCCAGGACAAACCAAACTCGAAGGGGTGGCTATCGCGGTCAAAAATACCATCCACCCCCTTGTGATCAATTGGAAGGGATTCAGCTTGAGAGTGATGAGCATGAGAATTAAGCTTGACAAGTTTACAGCAACAGTTGTAAGTGTCTATGCCCCAACCTTCATGAGACCTCCTGAGGAGAAAGCCCTCTTCTATGACCAACTGTCGAAAGTCCTAACTGCAATCCCTCGACTCGACAGAGTGTTCTTGCTCGGAGATTTTAATGCCAGAGTAGGAAGGGACCAAGAAGCCTGGCCAGATGTAATTGGTGCCCATGGCCTCGGTGATATAAATGAGCAGGGAACTCTGCTTCTTGAACTCTGCACACGCTTTGGTCTATGCATTACTAACACATGCTTTTCCCACGCCGACATCCACAAGGGAACTTGGCAACATCCGAGGTCCAAACGATGGCACCTCATTGATTACATCATTGTCAGGCTACACTATTGCCGCTTTTCCACTACAAACGCGGCTGAGTCGGGCTGAGCCGTGCCGTGCTGAGTCGAGCTGAGTGGGGCTGTTGGAGTTGCATTTCGACTACAACCGCGCTGAACCGTGCTGGCTGGAAGTGGGTGGACACATTGGGTGGAGTTAGCGAAAGTGGGTGGACGTCACGTGATGTCGTTAAGCAGCGCAAACAGTGACATCAGTGAGCTTTTAAGCGGTAGTCTCACGACCCGGATAGTAAACAATAAACATGGAGGACATGGAGTCGTTAGTGTTGCTGGTCTTGGTTCTGTGGCTTGTTGTCACCGACAACGCCAACAGATACTGGCAAGAGCGTATAGATGAGGCGAGGCGCATAAGGCTTCATAATTCTCGTAATTCGTAATTCTTCTTCTTTTGGGTTTACGGTGTTTACAGATCCCAGCGTGCTCGCGGGGCGTGTGTGGGCATGTGAGGACACTCCTCCTCACCAATCAGTGCACAGGGGAGTGTCTGCTCATGCCCCCAGCCTCACTCGGCTTGGTTTGGCTCGCTTCAGCCCTACTCCAAAACGGTGCGAGTTTTAGGGGCTAAGCAGGGCTGAAGCGAGCTGAGTCGTGCTGTTTTTTGGTAGTCGAAACGCGAGCCGTGTCGGGCTGAAGTGAGCTGAAGCGAGCTGAAAAAGGGTAGTGGAAAAGGGCCATAAAAGAGCGATGTCTTAGATTCAAGAGTCCGCCGTAGGGCTGACTGCTGGACGGACCATAGAATGGTATGTGCCCGCTTAAAACTACGCTTTCATCTATCAACTCCGAAGCGGAAGGCCACCACACCAAAGCGGCTAAATGTCAGGAAACTGAGCGATCCATCTATATTAGACCAGCTACAAGAGTCCATCTGTGAAAACCTGTCTAGCATCACCTCTGAGAATTTTTCTCTCGAGCAACGGTGGAAATATCTCCGCGACACCCTCTATAACAGTGCCAAGGATACTATTGGCTTCCAAAAGTGCAATCACTGTGACTGGTTTGACGAGAACAACCCCACCATCAGAAACCTTCTGAATCAAAAACAAGCGGCCTTCCAAGCTGTCCTCAGCAATGATACACGCGAGAACCGAGCCCGCTACAGCCAAGCGAGAAGCACCTGTCAGAGAGGGCTCCGCCGCCTTCAAAACCAGTGGTGGCTGGACCGTGCTAAAGAAATTGAACAACATGCTGAAAGACACGACTCTAGAGCCTTCTTCCAGTCTGTTAAGTTCGCCTACCAACGACGCCAAAGCGGTATCAGTCCTATAAACGATTCTCAGGGCAACCGGCTTACGGAAAAGGAAGATATACTAGCTCGCTGGAAAGAACACTTCAGTGTTTTATTGAACCAGTCAGGAACAGCCAATGCCTCCGTCCTTGATGCAATCCCCCAGGAAGAAATTCTTGATGAACTGGCAGCTCCACCAACCGTTGAAGAGGTTAAGTCAGCCCTTGACCGCCTGGCTAACAACAAAGCTCCGGGCTCGGATTGCATTCCATCGGAGGTCTTGAAAGCAGGAGGAAAACCCCTCCTCTCAGAACTCTGGACCCTCTTCCTTGCCATCTGGGAAGAGGAGAAGGTACCCCAAGACCTGAAAAACGGTATCATAGTTACGATCTTCAAGAAGCACTGTCGCTTCGACTGCGGCAACTACCGCGGCATTATGCTGTTATCTGTCACTGGCAAGTTATTCACCCATGTCATCCTTGACAGAATATGGCCCTGCATAGAAAAATACATCCCCGAAGCCCAATGTAGCTTCAGAGGTGGGCGGTCAACTAGCGATATGATGTTCGCTCTCCGCCAGCTCCTGGAAAAGTGTAGGGAGCAACACCAGGAACTGCACGCAGTCTTTGTGGACTTAGTAAAGGTATTTGACACGGTTAGCAGACCTCTTATGTGGGCTCTACTTAAGAAAATCGGAATCCCCTCTAAGGTAGTTAACATCATCCAGAGTTTCCACAACGGTATGGAGGCAAGAGCACTGATCGGCGGAGAACTCACCGAACCATTCCCGGTAACAAATGGCCTGCAACAAGGATGTATTTTAGCTCCTACTCTGTTCATCCTTCTCTTCTCCTTTGTCCTGCGCAACGCCCATAAAGACATCCTTGACTTCGGCGTTGACATCAAGCATAAGCTCGACGGTGATCTGTTCAATCTCCAGAGACTCAAGGCAAAGTCCATACCATCTACGCGCCTCGAGGATTTTCTGTATGCCGATGGTGCCGCTCTGACCACCAAAACCTGTGAATCCCTACAAGAAGGCGTCACAGCCCTGAACAACGCCTGCGTGTCCTGGGGCCTAACGATCAGCAAACTAAAGACCGAAGTAATGCATGTCCAGTGTGAGGAGCCAACCGCAATCACGATCGAGGGTACGCAACTAAAGCGCGCGCATACCTTTACATACCTAGGAGGAAACCTGTCCGACGATGCAAGTCTTGACCCTGAGATCCAGCACCGAGTGAGTCGCGGTGCAGCTGCATTTAACGGCTTAAGAACTAGGTGCTTTGACAGAAGAGGCCTATCTTTGGCAACTAAGGTGACTGTTTATAAAGCCATAGTCCTCCCCTCGCTCCTATATGGATCTGAAACATGGCCCACTCTTGCCCATCATATACGCCGCTTGGAAGTCTTCCACCAAAGGTCACTCCGACAAATCATGAACATCAAGTGGTGGCATCGCGTCAACAACACGGAGATCCTTGAGCGTGCCAACTGCTCTTCCATTGAAAGCATGATCCGTAGTAGCAGACTTCGATGGCTTGGCCATGTATCCCGAATGGACAACTCCAGGATTCCTAAGCAACTTCTATTCGGCGAGCTGAAGCTTGGTAAACGCAACAGGGGACGCCCTCGCAAGCGCTGGAAGGACTGCATTAAAAAAGACCTTCGCGCCTTCCAAATGGATTTAAAGACTTGGTATGAGGACGCCCAGGACCGCTGCCTGTGGAGGTGTGCCCTCCATTCTGGGTCGGAAACCTGCGAGCTTAGGCTCAGAGAACGAGCTCCAGAGCGACGAATAAGGAGGCACCACAGGGCTACGGGTCCCCCATCGTCATAATTGACGGGGATCTTAAGTAAGTAAGTATGCTGTATATGACGGTATTTGTGTTAAAAAAAAGAAAAAAAATCCATAGCAGAGGCACCTCCTTGTTGAGTTAAAATGATAACTCAGTTATTTCTGACAGTAAAAACAGTAGATGGAGCCACTCCATAGGTTTTGAATGGAGAGCAGTGACATGGGATTGGGGCAACTTCCTGTTGTGAGCCTCTTACTGAGCATTTGTCTACTGTGCAACATGAGGTTCACTTTGGTTATGTAAAGAAATGGAAGAAGATATCTGGAAATGTGGTATTTCTCTGCACCCCAATTTTTTAAATGAAGTTTATAATGAAGCATTTCTGTGGCAATTATGAGGAGGAACAGTGAAACAGGACAGCCCTGATTAATTTAGTAATTGATTGTGAATTGGCGTGAAGTACTTCCTGCTAAAGAGACTGAGCTAGAGAGATTCTATGACACTTTGGAGTTTCTCTCCAAAGCCTAACAGTCTTAAACACTGAAAAATAAACGGGTGCTCAACTGAATCAAATGCCTTACAGAAGTCAAGAAATAATATAAAACCATCATCTATTAAATATGTATAGTATAAAAGATCAAGTGGTAGGAGAATGTTATTGTGAATGGACCTTCCCTTCATAAAACTGGACTGGGAATTATTTATGCTTTTATGTAGATGTTTTTTGTTTTTGTTTTTTTATATCTGTTGGCATAAATAAGAGTTATGATTTGTAGTCCGTATTCAATAAAGTGATTGGTCTTAAATTATCTAATATTTTGGGGTCTTTGCCTTGTTTGGGAATTTAAGTTATTACACCTTGTTTCATAGTGGAAGAGAATGTCATATACTCTGCTTTTCTTAACAAAAGAGAGAATGGATCTTTTAACAGTTCCCAGAAGTGTTTATTGAAGTTGGCAGTAAGACCGTCACATCTTGGAGATTTAGTCAAAGAAAACTCTCAAATGCTTTATCCAGCTCAACAGGATATCAGCATCACATAACTCTGCAAACTCATTATCTATTTGAGGAATAAGATGTTTAATACTGTGGAAGAAGGGGCTGAGACAAGGCTGAGGAGTAGAGGCTATTACACGGTGAAGTGAAGAAATGTAGTTTCTCTTCAAGTGGTGAACATATTCACGAGTGAGTGAAGCAAGTGATGATATATGTTTCAACATGAAGATAAACTTCGTATCTTCGCACCACCGTGTAATGTTCTTTATTATATAGACACATACAAAACAAATGCAAGTTAATTAAAAGGATCCCAGGAAAACACTGGGAATGACTTCACTGGAGTCAAATATCGGGAATTATTATACATACAGGACACTTGGAATAAAAACATGTATTCTATTCCCTTCTAGCGAGTTTCATTCATTTGGTTTGACAGCATGCAATATTGTTAGCATATCGCTTATCCTATGTGTATTACGTCACTCTACCCAATGGAAAATGACCGTTGAATATGGTTTACAATATTGCATGGTTGTCAAGACATGACATCACATGTCAGAGCTGATGCGAATATCCAACATGAGAGTTTTCTGCTGTGCATGCGTAGAAGTATTTCTTTGTTTGCTGGCGGCGCCCGCAGTAAACTGTCACAGTGAATTGAAAATGCTACAAGATGTGTATTACACGTCTTTTTGTAAAATCTATAATTGTTCCATCGGATGTGTGTCATAGTAGTAATAATAATAATTTATTATTATTATATTGGCTAGCTTTTTTCATGGTCTAGCTTCAATTCGTTCAATATCATGCTAGCTGAATGGAATATATCTGATATACCACTCAAAGCCAGCCAATATTGTTTAAATGTCAATCAGATCCGCAATGTGTTTCGTATGACAAACAGGAGTTTTTCAACACGAGAAGATAAACTTCATATCTTCAAGCCAACGTGTGATTTTCTTTTTATTATATAGACACATTGACAAATAAAAAGTACCCAAATTTATCAAAAGAATTAATCGATTTCCTCATGAGTGACATATTTGTCACAGTTTTGGTTCTTTGTGTCCCGGCTGTAGCTCATATGAAAAATACGAGTGGCATATTTCTCAGTAAAACACTTGTGTCCATATAATATATAACATACTATAGAAAGAAACTATTTCCTTGGCAATCAAGGCTGGATCTGTATTAACCTGGTCGCCTTTCATTAAGACTTTGCGTTTCTCCCCTGCCTTCTTTTTTCTAACCTCCAGAAGTAGGGTGTACTTCTTTCGCCTTCTTCTATCTCAGGATCTTATATAAGTACCTTCAGTTTTCCTAAGATAAATTTCATCAAGTTTGGTTGATAGGACTTGTAGTTTGTGTTGGACTCTGGAGCAGACGGGAAGAGCACGGCTGTGATTCATTAAAAAGTTCATTACTAATGGGCCTTTTCCACTACCCTTTTTCAGCTCACTTCAGCTCACTTCAGCCCAACACGGCTCGCGTTTCGACTACCTCAGAGCAGCACGACTGAGCTCACTTCAGCCTTACTCAGCACCCAAAACTCGCACGGTTTTGGAGTGGGGCTGAAGTGAGCCCAACCGAGCCGAGTGGGGCTAGGGGCGTAAGGAAACACTCCCCTGTGCACTGATTGGTGAGGAGGAGTGTCCTCACATGCCCACACATGCCCCGCGAGCACGCTGGGATCTGTAAACACCGTAAACCTGGAAGAAGAAGAATTACAACAAAGAAGAAGATGATCAGAAAACTAGAAGATGGAAGACCAACCCAAGCGAGGAAAGGCCAGCCAGTGATCCATCGTGGAGACACAGACGTTTCTCTGAGACTACCGCTTAAAAGGTCACTGATGTCACTGTTTGCGCCGCCTAACGACATCACGTGACGTCCACCCACTTTCGCTAACTCCACCCAATGTGTCCACCCACTTCCAGCCAGCACGGTTCAGCGCGGTTGTAGTCGAAATGCAACCCCAACAGCCCCACTCAGCCCAACTCAGCACCGCACGGCTCAGCCCAACTCAGCCGCGTTGGTAGTGGAAAAGCCCCATTAGTTCATCCTTAAGTCTCATTCAACAGAGTTCACTAGCGACACCTATTGTTCAGAGAAAAGTACAGCATGTTTTAATTTCTACATCACATCAGTATTCTGCCACTTTGCATTATTATTTGTATGTACTTTGCACAATGTTCTGTTTTAAAATAAATGTTTTAATGCACCTTTTTTGTTATTTGGTGTCTACGCTTCTTAATTTGACACAGTCTGTGAATTTATGCTCAGTATAATTGTGTCTGCACAATAAAAAGGTGTACATAAACACAAAGGGGTAACGTTTGTATTCAGTGTTTTGTGTGATGGACTGCAAGTGCTGCTACAGCTGTAGTAACATTTAGAAGAACCTTTATTGATTTTTGTTTAGAAACATTTTTTTCCACTGTGTTTGGATCAAGGTGGTTCCTTTTCTCACACACTCAGGATGAAACGCTGATGTGGCCGAACAAGTCAAGGCCTCGTCTGTCTTCAGTCGCGTGGTTTTCTGCCAAATCAATACACGCCTCGAAGCAGGGCTTCATCTGACATGCCCTTTATACTTGATACCTGCTTAGTAGCCTCAGGTTCAGAGGGCCCATCACTACAATTAAAACAGTCTTGCATTTGGTGAGCTTGCTAATGTTAGCTTGTCTAACTGGAAAAAACTCTGTAGCAGAAGCAATTGGATCATAAATTCCGGCGTTGTAAGGTGGGTGCTGTGTCTCTTTACCTCCTAACATCTGAAAAATGAGTGTGTTTTATGTGGTTTTGCATTTCCATAAACTTGGTGTCATTGTGAATAGTTTTACTAACCTCTGCCATTCATATATTATTGACTTTTGGTAGATTTTATTGTTATAAATTGTTTTAAACGAGGCCAACATCTCTCACATGTTGATAATGGAGCTGTGACTTAAACAGCTGAGAGAAAATGGATTTTCCTTTTAAGAAGTCGTGCACTCCAGTCTGTGGATACAGACTGTATTAAGTCATCAGTAAATTAAGTTCATCATTAAACCTTCAGGTGGCACAGTCAGGGGTGCCTCCAGAAATTTTTCAAAGGGGTGACCAGATGGGGGCCACTGAAAATCTTGGGGTGGCACACAAACCAAGAGCCATAACAGAATTTCAGGAATTCTATAATGATGGTGTCATCTATAAGCTATTTAAAAACTATGACCATATGAGAGTTTGTTTATTGCCTACTGATATACTTCGGTTTCTTATTTTACAGGTTAATATTACTAATCATTCAAATTATTTTTTGACACTTTTTATTGGTTGAGCGAACTGCAAATAACTGCCTACAAATAATGGTCTGCTCATGCAGTTCACACTTTTCTCAACATGGCTCGCTTCCCTAAATTGACAGACAATGAGTTGGCTTCTTTAACTGAAAAGTGAAAATACGAAAAGTCACTAAAGTTGCTTTTAATGTCTTTCGATAATATTTAAAAAAGAGGGAGAATTTTTGGAAGAGGAGCTTATTACTTCAAAATAGAAGCTTGCAGCGGTTTTGAGAATTTTACGCAGAAGCAAGAAAAAAGGATGGTCAACTTTACACAAAAGCTTTACTTATTGGTATCCGATTTGGGCTTCAGCTGTTGTTCTCAAAACCAAAGAATTTCCCTGTTAAATTACAGTAAACCACTGGCAGCTACAGTTGCCAGCTTGAAACTTTTTCTACAGTGTACCTACTGTAATGTACAAGTTTATTACTGTAAAAAAATACAATACTGTATAGAATAAGCATTAGAGTATACTGTTTCTTTGCTATTTTAATGTTCTTACTGTAATCTCCATAAACAGTTTACCATAAAATGTAACAAAGTACTGTAGAATGTGATCTTTACAGTATAACACCACTAGAAGCAAATTATTTGAAAGTTTTATATTTCAAGCTGACATTTAAAGTAACTAAAATTTTCCCAATAAAATCCATAAACACATCATTCCTACCCTGAATTCAGTTTACTTTTTTCTTGAACTATTACAAGAGATGGCTATATAACATTACATCTGTTTAAAGCCACTTCATCAAATGCATACAATAGCTAACCAATTTCAAGTCATGACATTCTTGTAAAATACAATTAATCATATCAAAGAGCTTCTCAACAATCTGTATACAACTTGCATACCATACTGAATGTACCATGCCTTTAGTATCCATCTTTCATGAGTTAGTCATGGTAAATCAAAATTGAGTAGAACACACCTTGAACTGCACAGTTAAGACTACTGAACCAAACCAAATACAGCTTTATTTGGTTGTTGCTATGCATTTTTGTAAATGAATATTATATGGGTCCAACAGTGGGGGGGGAATCATCATGGCCAATGTACATTTTACTATAGCCGATTCAGAACCTGTCCTTGCTTTATCAGGCCACATTCTTTTCAATACAGCTTTATTCACCTATTGATGTCTTTTGGCAAAGACATGCACAAAATCAAGATAGCCCTTCTTGACTCTACACTTACCACCACCAAATTGCTCAATCGCTTATCACTCATTGTATTTCTCAAGTGTCTTGAGACGCACACAGCACAGTGACTAATCATGGCTAGTAAGCTAACGCTATACCACCTTCCCTGCTAATGTTAGTTAACCATCCCTCAGTTAGCTCCCTGGGTAACTTAATGCAACACCGTTCAAAACACCGTGGCCGATCAAGCCAACCACCAGAGTTTTCTGAATGCATCCCCCCCCCCCCCCCCCCCCCTTTTCTTCTTATATGACTGACTTACCTGTTAGTAGTCTAGTGGTCTCAACTCTGCAGTGACCAGAGAGACAGGCTGAGCTCAGCTGCTTCTGCCCATGAGTGTCAGTGAGTGAGCATACCTGCAGCAGCAGGCCAAGGGAAGGGGAGCTCAGAGAGTGAGTGATGGACGGTCAAAAGTGGCTCTACATTTGAACACATTTCAAATGTGAAGCTTGCCCTCTTCTCTCTTCAAAAGACTAAAAGGAGGTTTAGTCACTTCCATACAGCAGATCAGGAGGCAACTGTCTGGCTCAAAGACTTCACTAAATAAATAAATATTATGCATATCCAACTCATCTGACTCGTCTGGTGGGGGTAGGGGGCAGTAAATTTATAGGGGTGACCGTGGCCCCTCTGCCCCCCTTGGTGGTGCCACTGGGCACAGTGTGTAGAATTGTCACCTCAGGTTTGATCCTGAGCTCAGTTTATGTCTGTATGGAACTCTGCATGTTTTCTTTGGGTTTTCCTGTTTTCTTTCATTTTCCTCCCAATTTCCCTATGCTAAGTTTCCATTAGGTATGAATGTGTGCCCTGTGGCAGACTGGCATCCTGTATGGGTGTGAATTCTCCTGCTTTGAATCCAGTGTTTGTTTTGTATCCACTGGGACCTTGTCCAGAATAAAGCAGCTGCTGAAGATAAATAAACTAATTACTTAAAAAGCAAAGCTCATAAAACAGTCAGTATAGTTTCAAGGTCTGTATGTTACGTTCATTTGTTTTTCTTTTCAAAATTAAAATTGGAAAACAAGGGAACAGCTTTTTTTAACTCGGAACACATTAAAATAGGAAAAACACTTTTTCCTTTATTTTTAATTGTTTCTACATGTTTCACCACACAAAATTATAAATTAAAGGTAGACTGCCTTTCATATTTTTCAAGTATAGGTCATAAAAAGGATTTTCCCTGACACCCAGTTATTTTTATTTAGTGGACCGAAAGCTACTGAATTTGAATCAGACTTCCAATTTTATTAGGGTTTTTTTTCCCCTAATAGAACAAAAAATGAATTTAGGGCCGCGTGGCCCTAAATTCTCCGCTATTTTTGCCTGCTTCGACATGATACTACGTCATGCTTCAAAACTGGGAAAAACATGGTACTGTAGGCTTTCCCCGTTCGTGCAAGGCATTGCATTCCTACGAGTTGGCAAATTGTCAAATACAAATTTGAAACAGGAGAGAAAAATGGAGGACGTGAGTGTGCGAATGAAACAAGAAAGACCGACTACAGTAATGGAAAGTGAGAAGAAAAGATGTTATATTGCGAAAGAAAGGAAATACAGGACCAAACTAATAAATATCAGTGGTCAGCGAGCACCTCGGTGTGATCAGCTGTTCGTTTAGCGACAAAATGTCACGTCAGTGTATGGTCAAAGGTAAATCTGCGCATGTGCACACAGACTTCCTCTGTCTACTTGACTGCGCAAAGCGGGTGATTTTCATGCACATTATTTGCTAGGGAATCCCCTCAAATTAAATAATTTCCCAGCCTGATATTTTGTGAGATATTACAGAAATAAACATATCACAATGACCAAATTTCAGAGGGAACCATTTCACCAATTTTATGAAATCTAAAGGCAGTCTCACTTTAAATATTCATTAATCCAAATTTGACAAAAAAGACGTTCACTCCAGTTCATTTTGGCATGAACAGACCTGAAAGTACAGGTGGGCTATTTTCCAGCTGATTTTCTGATGTGTGTTCTGGAACCTTGTTGTGTTCATAAAATATGTGATAAGAATGGATATGCAGAAGCAAGTTTGATTTCAGAGCATTGTAATTGCATGACCTGCTGATTTCTCAGCTGCCATGTCCTCTTCCTTTTTGTCACATTGCACATACAGTTAGGTCCATAAATATTTGGACAGAGACAACATTTTTCTAATTTTGGTTCTGTACATAACCACAATGAATTTTGAACAAAACAATTCAGATGCAGTTGAAGTTCAGACTTTCAGCTTTAATTCAGTGGGTTGAACAAAATGATTGCATAAAAATGTGAGGAACTAAAGCATTTTTTAAACACAATCCCTTCATTTCAGGGGCTCAAAAGTAATTGGGCAAATTAAATAATTGTAAATAAAATGTTCATTTCTAATACTTGGTTGAAAACCCTTTGTTGGCAATGACTGCCTGAAGTCTTGAACTCATGGACATCACCAGATGCTGTGTTTCCTCCTTTTTAATGCTCTGCCAGGCCTTTACTGCAGCGGTTTTCAGTTGCTGTCTGTTTGTGGGCCTTTCTGTCTGAAGTTTAGTCTTTAACAAGTGAAATGCATGCTCAATTGGGTTGAGATCACGTGACTGACTTGGCCATTCAAGAATATTCCACTTCTTTGCTTTAATAAACTCCTGGGTTGCTTTGGCTTTATGTTTTGGGTCATTGTCCATCTGTATTATGAAATGCCGACCAATCAGTTTGGCTGCATTTGGCTGGATTTGAGCGCACAGTATGTCTCTGAATACCTCAGAATTCATCCGGCTGCTTCTGTCCTGTGTCACATCATCAATAAACACTAGTGACCCAGTGCCACTGGCAGCCATGCATGCCCAAGCCATCACACTGCCTCCGCCATGTTTTACAGATGATGTGGTATGCTTTGGATCATGAGCTGTACCACGCCTTCACCATACTTTTTTCTTTCCATCATTCTGGTAGAGGTTGATCTTGATTTCATCTGTCCAAAGAATGTTCTTCCAGAACTGTGCTGGCTTTTTTAGATGTTTTTTAGCAAAGTCCAATCTAGCCTTTTTATTCTTGAGGCTTATGAGTGGCTTGCACCATGCAGTGAACCGTCTGTATTTACTTTCATACAGTCTTCTCTTTATGGTAGATTTGGATATTGATAGGCCTACCTCCTGGATAGTGTTGTTCACTTGGTTGGCTGTTGTGAAGGGGTTTCTGTTCACCATGGAAATTATTCTGCGATCATCCACCACTGTTGTCTTCTGTGAGCGTCCAGGTCTTTTTGCATTGATGAGTTCACCAGTGCTTTCTTTCTTTCTTTCTCAGGATGTACCAAACTGTAGATTTTGCCACTCCTAATATTGTAGCAATTTCTCGGATGGGTTTTTTCTGTTTTCGCAGCTTAAGGATGGCTTGTTTCACCTGCATGGAGAGCTCCTTTGACCACATGTTTTCTTCATAGCAAAATCTTCCAAATGCAAGCACCATACCTCAAATCAACTCCAGGCCTTTTATCTGCTTAATTGAGAATGACATAATGAAGGAATTGCCCACACCTGCCCATGAAATAGCCTTTTAGTCAATTGTCCAATTACTTTTGGTCCCTTTAAAAACAGGGTGGCACATGTTAAGGAGCTGAAACTCCTAAACCCTTCATCCAATTTTAACGTGGATACCCTCAAATGAAAGCTGAAAGTCTGGACTTTATGTCCATGTCCATTATATAACTATATAACCTGAATATGTTTCAGTAAACAGGTAAAAAAACAAAATTTGTGTCAGTGTCCAAAAATATATGGACCTAACTATATATACAAGTTGAAAATTATCTTGACAACTGAATACTAAACAGGTTATATTCAGTCACATGACTTTTGCTTGCAAGTTTGCTTCTAGTGGATGAAGTGGTGGTCAGGCGAACCAGTTTGGCCACCATTATGCAACAAGCTAGTGAAATCGTCTCCAACTATTTTTGCAGTTTAGAGGCCAATGCACGGTCAAGATATCTTCAGAAAGTTGCTCTTTGCAGCTTTCTGACGTTATCAAAGAAGGATTTTTCCTATGAGTTGGCAAATTGTCAATCGGTTGATTTCCCCGACATCTCAAGCTACCTGGTGCTGCAGACATTGTTCTACATGGACAAACAGATGATAACCTGGAAAAGCATGGAGGCGTACAGTTTTTTTTTTTTATATATGTGGCTGGGTTAAAGATCTGGGGATCGAGTCAAGTTTATTTTTATAGCGCTTTTAACAATAAACATTGTTGCAAAGCAGCTTTACAGAATTTTAAAGACTTTAAACTAGTGCTGTCAAAGTTAACGCGATAACGCGTTAACACAATTTCAATTTAACGCGATTAAAAAAATAGTGCCGTTAACGCAAATTCTAATTTGGCCCTGCGAGTCACCCGTAGTTCCTGTTGAGGCTTGTCGCACGCTGCTTCAATAAGAGTACGTGTGAGTGATGGAGAAAGGCATAGACATATAAACATCCTCGCCGCCATATTGGATGGGGCAAAGTGGAGATTCTTCAACCGTCTCTGGTATAGCGTCTAGACAGTAGCCGAGAATAAAGATGCCTCATTCATGTGCTGCGTTTAACTGTACCAACAGGTTTACCGTCCAAACGAGATCACATGGGATTACCTTTCACAGGTGAGACTGGAAAAATACTTTTCAATACTGTTCCTTCAGTCTTCAGTTTCCCAGCTCATCTCCACCGGGTAGGTGTATAGTTATAAGCAGTGAGAATTAGATAATACAGTGCCACACTATGATGAATGTTTTTGAACGTATGATGAATGTTTTTATTTTTATCTGTTTTTTTCTTTTATGGCAAATACTTCTCTTCAAAAGAAACTAATGAGTAAAATAAAACATTTTTTTATTTTCACAGTGATATGCACTTTATTTTTCATCCCTTGGTTTTCTCATCTAATATGGAAGTTATGGATGTCAGTGGCTGTGACAAGACGTGTTATGCTCTGCAATAAAAAAAAAATGGTACAAAGCAAGCCCATTCACTTTTTTATGCTGATAAGAGAATTACAGTGGTTTTTCATGTGACAAAAATGTGCGATTAAATTGCGATTAATCGCGAGTTAACTATGACAGTCGCGACATTAATCGCGATTAAATATTTTAATCGCTTGACAGCACTACTTTAAACGTTTTATCCCTAATCTATCCCCAGTGAGCAAGCCTGTGGCAACGGTGGCAAGGAAAAACTCCCTCAGACTACATGAGAAAGAAACCTTGAGAGGAACCAGACTCAAAAGGGAACCCATCCTCATTTGGGTGATGACAATGTGATTATAACATTTTTAACAGTTTTAACATGAAGTCTGTTTTGTTTAAGTTATAAACTGTTCATTGTTGGAGACTTGAGTGCTAAACTGTTCATGACAACTGCAGTCCTAAAGTTAGCAAGTCAGCTGTAGTCCTCAGCCATAAAAGCATTACTGTAAGTGTCCAGAGCATCTTCCAAGTGTGACTTTCAACTGTCCATATGGGGCTGTCCTCCACAGGAGTGATGTGATGAGACTCCATCCATCACATCGCTGGGGGGCGGGGGCAACATAAAGCAGCTGGGGCATAAAGCAGCCAGCCACTACACTGTCAACAAACTCGAGTGAGCAAGTGAGTGGGGGACTGACAGCATCCATACATCCCAGCTTACCAAAACACTATGTCTGAGGACCCTCCAGAGCTACTCCTTTACCTAATAAAATTAACAAAAGGCCTGACTAAACAGATATGTTCTCAGCCTAGACTTAAATGCTGAGACTGTGTCCGAGTCCCAAACACTACTTGGAAGGCTGTTCCATAACTATGGGGCTTTGTAAGAAAAGGCTCTGCCCCCTGATGTAGCCTTCACTATACGAGGTACCAGCAGATAGCCTGCACCTTTTGATCTAAGTAGGCGTGGCAGGTCATAAAGGACCAGAAGTTTGCTCAGGTACTGTGGCGCGAGACCATTCAGTGCTTTAAAGGTCAATAGTAATATTTTATAAACAATATGAAATTTGATTGGGAGCCAGTGCAGTGTGGATATGCCAAGGGTGCTGTGGTCATATTTTCTAGTTCTAGTAAGGACTTTTACTGTTGCATTTTGAACTAACTGGAGCTTGGTTATGCACTTATTGGAACATCCAGACAGTAAGGCACTACAATAATCCAACCTGGAGGTAATAAAAGCATGAACTAGTTTCTTATCTTAGCAGTATTTCTGAGATGAAAGAAAGCTATCCGGGTAATGTTATCAAGATGAGTTTCAAATGAAAAACTGGGGTCAATAATCACCCGAGGTCTTTTATGGCTGCACGTGAAGAAACAGAAAGGCCATCCAGAGTTACTGTGTAATCAGAAAACCTACTTCTAGCTGCATGTGGTCCTAGTACAAGTACTTCAGTCTTGTCAGAGTTAAGCAGAAGGAAGTTAAGAAGCATCCAGTGTCTAATGTTCTTTACACATTCCTCAATTCTATTAAGCTGGTGTCTCTCATCTGGTTTTGCAGAAACATACAACTGTGTGTCATCAGCATAACAGTGGAAACTAATACCATGCTTCCAAATAATATCACCCAGAGGTAACATATATGAAGAAAAATGCAGTGGACCCAAGACAGAACCTTGTGGAACACCAAACTTTACCTCAATATGTCTAGAAAAATCACCATTTACATCAACATACTGATAGCGATCAGTTAAATAAGAGCTGAGCCAGGAGAGGGCCATTCCCTTAACTCCCACAACATTTTCTAGTCTATCCAGAAGAATGGAATGATCAATGGTATCAATGCTGCACTAAGGTCAAGCAACACAAGCAGCGAGACACAGCCCTGATCAGATGCCAATAGTAGGTCACTTACTACTTTCACCAGTGCTGTCTCTGTGCTATGATGAGGTCTAAATCCTGACTGATACATTTCATGGATGTTATTCCTATGTAAATATGAGCATAACTGCTGTGCCACAGCTTTTTCTAGGATCTTGGAAATAAAGGGGAGGTTTGATATTGGCCAATAATTGGACAGCTGACAGAGATCAAATCAAATCAAATCAAGTTTATTTGTACAGCGCTTTTAACAATAAACATTGTCGCAAAGCAGCTTTACAGAATTTGAACGACTTAAAACATGAGCTAATTTTATCCCTAATCTATCCCCAATGAGCAAGCCTGTGGCGACGGTGGCAAGGAAAAACTCCCTCAGACGACATGAGGAAGAAACCTCGAGAGGAACCAGACTCAAAAGGGAACCCATCCTCATTTGGGCAACAACAGACAGCCTGACTATAATATTAACAGTTTTAACAGGTATAACCCTCAACTGTCCTCATGGGGCCGTCCTTCACAGGAGTGGGGCGATAAAACTCCGACCAGACACAGGGCACCAGGATGGATCAAGCAGGTCCGAGGGGCAGAAGAGGCCAGCATCTCAATCCCAGGATCAACATGTAACTCAGAGGGACAGATGGGGGGGGTTGGGGGAGAGAAAGAAAACACGTTGTTAGGTATGCCCTAAAAATGACAAGTATTAAATCTGTGTGGTAGGCTCGCAGAGACGAGAGTCTTTACATCAGGCATGACGCACAATGGCATGTTAATATGGTAAAAAATATATCATGACCTGCTCTGGCTGGATGCTTGATTGGGTGATGGGAGCACACTCCTCAGCAATGATGAGATGCAGATGGGACCCTTAGGCCTGGCCAAGACAATTCAGTTACATTTCACCGGGTCTGGGACATGCGACAGAATGTCTGACGGCCGATTCCCTGCAGGCTACGATAGCCAGTCGAGGTCCCCACCGTCTCCACCAAAAGATTTCCTGTTGACTCCATGTAACTCAGAGGGACAGATTTGGGGGGGGGGGGGGGGGGGGGAGAGAAAGAAAACACAGGTGGTTAGGTATGCCCAATGTCACCTGAATAAGTAGGAGCAGTATACATATTGCACCGAGTACAAGCAGGGACTCCGGCAACTAACTATGACAGCATAACTAAAAGGAGAGAGCCAGAAGGTAACACAGGCATGAGGGAGCCCCGGGACATAAAGCAGCCAGCCACTGCACCGTCAACAAACTCGAGTGAGCAAGCGAGTGGGGACTGACAGCATCCATACATCCCAGTTTACCAAAACACTCTATGTCTGAGGACCCTCCAGATCTACTCCTTTACCTCATAAACACCCTTAACAAAAGGCTTGACTAAACAGATATGTTTTCAGCCTAGACTTAAATGCTGAGACTGTGTCTGATTCCCGAACACTACTTGGAAGGCTGTTCCATAACAGTGGGGCTTTGTAAGAAAAGGCTCTGCCCCCTGATGTAGCCTTCACTATACGAGGTACCAGCAGATAGCCTGCACCTTTTGATCTAAGTAGGCGTGGCGGGTCATAGAGGAGCAGAAGTTCACTCAGGTACTGTGGTGCGAGACCATTTAGTGCTTTAAAGGTCAATAGTAGTATTTTATAATCAATACGAAATTTGATTGGGAGCCAATGCAGTGTGGATAAGACAGGCGTGATGTGGTCATATTTTCTAGTTCCAGTAAGGACTCTTGCTGCGGCATTTTGAACTAACTGGAGCTTGTTTATGCACTTATTGGAACATCCAGACAGTAAGGCATTACAATAATCCAACCTGGAGGTAACGAAAGCATGGACTAGTTTTTCTGCATCATGCAATGACATTAAATTTCTTATCTTTGCAATATTTCTGAGATGAAAGAAAGCTATCCGGGTGATGTTATCAATGTGAGTTTCAAATGAAAGACTGGGGTCAATAATCACTCCGAGGTCTTTTACTGCTGCACGTGAAGAAACAGAAAGGCCATCCAGAGTTACTGTGTAATCAGAAAACTTACTTCTAGCTGTATGTGGTCCTAGCACAAGTACTTCAGTCTTGTCAGAGTTAAGCAGAAGGAAATTTATAAGCATCCAGTGTCTAATGTCCTTAACACATTCCTCAATTTTATTAAGCTGGTGTCTCTCATCAGGTTTTGCAGAGACATACAACTGTGTGTCATCAGCATAACAGTGGAAACTAATACAATGTTTATGAATAATATCGCCCAGAGGTAACATATATAGAGAAAAAAGCAGTGGACCCAAGACAGAACCTTGTGGAACACCAAACTTTACCTCGGTACGTCTAGAAATATCACCATTTATATCGACATACTGATAACGATCAGTTAGATAAGACCTGAGCCAGGAGAGGGCCATTCCCTTAACTCCCACAACATTTTCTAGTCTATCCAGAAGAATGGAATGATCAATGGTATCAAATGCTGCACTAAGGTCAAGCAACACAAGTAGCGAGACACAGCCCTGATCAGACGCCAACAGTAGGTCGTTTACTACTTTAACCAGTGCTGTCTCTGTGCTATGATGAGGTCTAAATCCTGACTGATACATTTCATGGATGTTATTCCTATGTAAATATGAGCATAACTGCTGTGCCACAGCTTTTTCAAGGATCTTGGAGATAAAGGGGAGGTTTGATATTGGCCGATAATTGGACAGCTGACAGGGATCAAGGTCAGGTTTTTTAATCAGGGGTTTGATAACTGCTAGTTTAAAGGATTTGGGTACATAGCCAATCATAAGAGAAGAATTTATTATTTTTAGAAGCGGTTCAATTACTCCAGGCATTATCTGTTTGAATAGATGTGTCGGTAAGGGATCTAGTACGCAAGTTGAGGCTTTTGATGTAGAGATTAATGAAAGTAATTCAGTTTCTTTTAGGGGAGTAAAACATTCTAGCTGATGATCTGATACAGTTATATTGTTAACTACAGGGTCACTTTCATTGTCTAACCTTAAATTAGTAGTTTGAATTTTTTGTCGGATATTCTCAATTTTGTCATTAAAAAAATTCATGAAGTCGTTGCTACTACATACTGCAGGTGTGCATGTGTTGATAGTGGACTTATTCCTGGTTAATTTTGCTACAGTATTAAATAGGAATCTAGGATTATTTTTGTTATCTTCTATTAGGGAGGAGAGATATGTTGATCTCGCAGCACTAAGAGCTTTTCTATACTTCAGGAAGCTCTCCTTCCACGCCAATTTGAACACTACCAATTTTGTTTGACGCCATTTACGTTCCAATTTTCGAGTGGTCTGTTTTAATGTGCGAGTGTCATCATTATACCAGGGTGCTAATTTTTTGTCTCTGACCATTTTCCTTTTTAGAGGAGCTACATTATCTAAAGTATGGCGGAATGTTGACTCTAAGCATTCAGTTGCCTGATTGAGTTCTGCAGGGGCTGACAGTGACCCAATCAAAGTTGACAGCTCTGGGAGATCATTTATAAAGCTCTGTGCAGTAGTTGACGTGAAAGTACGTTTAATACAGTAGCGTGGTGAGGTGCATATATTATTACTCAGACATATTTTGAATGAGATGAGACAATGATCTGAGATAACTTCAGACTGTGGAAGTGTGACTATATTGTCTACGTTTAACCCGAATGTTAGTATTAGATCAAGGGTGTGACCACCATTATGGGTCGGTCCTATGACATTCTGCTTAATCCCGACTGAATCTAAGATGGACACAAACGCTGTTTTTAAAGGGTCTTCTGGGTTATCGAAGTGAATATTAAAATCTCCGACAACTAAAGCTTTGTCTAAGGAAATAACCAGATCTGAGATAAAATCTGCAAATTCAGAAAGAAACTCAGAATATGGCCCCGGGGGCCTGTAAATAATAAGCAATGGAATTAACTGGGTAGACTTATTTTTCGAGGCTACATACATTATATGAGTATGAAGAACTTCAAATGTATTAAATTTATAACCAGGTTTGTGTGTTACACCTAGATAATCATTATAAATAACCGCGACGCCTCCTCCTCTGCCAGTTAGACGAGGCTGGTGTATATAACTGTATCCAGGAGGACTCGCTTCATTTAATGCTATATATTCATTTGGCTTAATCCATGTTTCTGTTAAACACAGTACATTAAACTCCTGATCAGTAATGAGTTCATTAACCATTAGCGCTTTAGATGTAAGAGATCTAATATTTAATAGCCCCACCTTTAGATCAAAGGTGCTGGCAGCAGCTGTACAGTCAGTATGATCTAATTTTATATTGATTAGGTTACTGGAACAAACTCTCTGAAAATTTCTACCTTTTTGTTGAGCTCGGGGAACAGACACAGTCTCGATGTAGTGGACCCTGAGTGACGACTCTGTGCAGCTAGCAGACAGTCGGTTTAGCCTGTTCGTCTGCTCCCTGGCCTTGGCTCTGGATTGTCAGAAATTAACTAGGCCTGTTCTGAGACTATGACCTATGCTGCAGGAAATGAGAGCAGCACCTTCCCGAGTGGGATGGATACCGTCCCGCCCTAACAGGCCAGCAGTCTCATCTCATCTCATCTCATTATCTCTAGCCGCTTTATCCTTCTACAGGGTCGCAGGCAAGCTGGAGCCTATCCCAGCTGACTACGGGCGAAAGGCGGGGTACACCCTGGACAAGTCGCCAGGTCATCACAGGGCTGACACATAGACACAGACAACCATTCACACTCACATTCACACCTACGGTCAATTTAGAGTCACCAGTTAACCTAACCTGCATGTCTTTGGACTGTGGGGGAAACCGGAGCACCCGGAGGAAACCCACGCGGACACGGGGAGAACATGCAAACTCCGCACAGAAAGGCCCTCGCCGGCCCCGGGGCTCGAACCCAGGACCTTCTTGCTGTGAGGCGACAGCGCTAACCACTACACCACCGTCAGGCCAGCAGTGCCCTCAAAATTAGCCCAATTATCTATAAAGCCCACACTGTTTTCAGAGCACCACCTGGACAGCCAGCAGTTCAGCGACCATAACCTGCTGTAAGCTACATCGCCACGCCGCATTGGGATGGGGCCAGAGCATACTACAGCATCGGACATCGCCTTCGCTAATTTAAACACCTCTACAAAGTTACTCTTAGTAACCTCAGACTGACGAAGGCGTATATCATTAGCTCCTGCATGGATAACTATCTTTGAGAACCTGTGCTTGCCTAGGACCCTAAGATTACCTGCTATGTCCGGCGCCCTGGCTCCCGGTATACACCTGACTAAAGCTGCTGGTGCCCCTAAAGGCTGAGCTAATTTCACGTGCCGTATGATAGAGTCCCCTATAACCAGAGCTCTTTCAGGTTTCTCAGTGGGTGCATCACTAAGGAGAGCAAACCTGTTTGACACGTGACACGGAGAGGAGTGGTGCTCCCGTGGGCGAGCCTCAGCGGTAGCTTTGGCTCTACGCTTATGCCGCCGAGCCGTCACCCATTCGCCCCGCTGTAAGGGCTCTAATGCCGGAGTTGGGGGATTGCTAACTCCACCTAGGGCGTCCAGACTTTCCCTAACAGAAACTACACTGTTCTCACGCTCACTAACCTGCTCTAAAGCCTGGACACGCGCTTCTAGCACTGAAATCTTCTCCGTCAGAGAGCTAACTAATCTGCACTTATCACAAGTAAAGCTAATAGAGCTATCGCTAGTGACGGAGGAAGAATGACTAAACATCCTGCACTCAGCACACTGAACAGGCTGAAGGTGTGCCATGATGAAAAGATTCACGTACCTTAAATGAAGATCTGTTGATATTAAAGCAGATCAGATGGCCTCCGCTTGTGGACTTTACACAGGAGGAGAAAAAAAGAAAGCTTCCGGTCTCGGCGTTCTTCCGAAAAAAGAAAGAGAAAAAACCGGGAAAAAAAAAACCGGAAAAAGGAAAGCGAAAGTGAAAAGTACAAAAATGAAAGCGACAGTATAATAAAAATGAAGACGATACTGGAAATTTATTTATAGAAAAAAAAGTTAAAAAAGGATTAGTAATTAACGCCGGCACTCGCGGGAAAAAGGACTCGGCGCGAACAACTCAGGAAACAGGAAGTGCGTAATAGGAAGTCATTTCACAGTTCACAGATCGAGGTCAGGTTTTTTAATCGGGTTTGATAACTGCAAGTTTAAAGGATTTGGGTACATAGCCGATCTTTAGAGAAGAATTTATTATTTTTAGAAGCGGTTCAATTACTTCAGGTATTATCTGTTTGAATAGACATGTAGGTAAGGGATCTAGTACACAAGTTGAGGATTTTGATGCGGAGGCTAATGAAAGTAATTCGATTTCTCTAAGAGGAGTAAAACATTCTAATTGCTGATCTGATACAGTTACTGTATATTGTTAAATTGTCACTTAAGTTGTCTGACCTTAAATTAGTAGTTTGAATTTTTTGTCAGATATTTTCAATTTTGTCATTGAAAAAATTCATGAAGTCGTTGCTACTACATACTGCGGAGAAACATATCTGTGAAGAATCTCAGTTATCCAGGTACATACAGTAGTAATCTGTGGTTGGTTGAAGAGAGCAACTGGACTTGCTTGAAGATTCTTGTTTCGCCTCTCATCCTAAAGGCTTCCTCAGTTCTGTCTGACTAATAGGGAGTATCCAGTATTTATCCTCTCATGGATCATCATAGAATCCGAATCAGAATGCTGATGGCTGCATTGTAGGTGGCTGATAAGATGTCATAGACACCCACCTCTGTTCAATGATGGTCGTTCCAGGTTGACAAAAATGAACGATCCTCTCTGGCTAAGATGTCTGCCAGTTTTCTGGAAGTCCTCTCATACTCCCGCACCAGTCGAAGGGATCTCATCCCAAAGTGCGTAGAAACATATCTGTGAAGAATCTCAGTCATCCAGGTACATAGTAATCTGTGGTTGCTTGAAGAGAGCAACTGGACTTGCTTGAAGATTCTTGAAAACGTTTCGCCTCTCATCCTAAAGTCTTCCTCAGTTCCTCAGCTCTCTTCAAGCAACCACAGATTACTATGTACCTGGATGACTGAGATTCTTCACAGATATGTTTCTACGCACTTTGGGATGAGATCCCTTCGACTGGTGCGGGAGTATGAGAGGACTTCCAGAAAACTGGCAGACATCTTAGCCAGAGAGGATCGTTCATTTTTGTCAACCTGGAACGACCATCATTGAACAGAGGTGGGTGTCTATGACATCTTATCGGCCACCTACAATGCAGCCATCAGCATTCTGATTCGGATTCTATGATGATCCATGAGAGGATAAATACTGGATACTCCCTATTAGTCAGACAGAACTGAGGAAGCCTTTAGGATGAGAGGCGAAACGTTTTCAAGAATTTTCAAGCAAGTCCTGTTAGGACTAGGACTGTTTTGGCCTCTAGAGGCCGCTGTTATTTCCTTTTCATGTCGTGTTTATTTTGGCCTCTAGAGGCCGCCACTGTTCCTGTGTTTTGTGTTTGTGTTAATTGCCTAATTATCTTCACCTGTGTCCTTAATTAGTTTGTCTATTTATACCCCTGAGTTCAGTCCTCTTGTCACGGAGTCTTTGTGCTGTTATGTTTATCTCCAGTTTCCTTTGTACTGTGTTTTTTGATCTTCTTAGCTTTTGTATTTTTGCACTTTGCTTTTCTTTTGGATTATACTCTTTGGTTTTTTTTTGTCTTTTGTTTTGCCCTGTATATAGTGTATATAGTTTAAATAAACCTTTTGATTCTTTTTCTACTTCCGCCTCACGCCTCTGCATTTGAGTCATCCCCCTGGTGGCCTAGTGGGGGTTTGCTGGATTATCACACCAACGAACCAGGTTCGAATCCCAGCAAAACCCTAACAGAAAGACTCCGTCATGACCGACTCAGCAGAGGCTGCTTCAACTGTCTACCCGGCCAACCTTCAGGGAATTACGGCAGCTTTGACACGCTTCGGAGCAACCATGGACGCTCATGGACGTACGCTCACCAGCCAACGTGAGGCCCTTGCTTGCCACGAGGAACTGCTTCAGCAAATTGGGAAAACCCTGGCACAGCTGACATCTCTGCCTGCATCTCCTGATCCTGCTCCTGTGCCTCCTGCCATGCTGCCTTCTTCACCTTGCGAACCCAGCCTTCCTGCACCACAGAGGTACGACGGCAAGCACAGTGAGTGCCGAGAGTTCCTTACCCAGTGTCAACTCACCTTTGAGCTTCAGCCTACCACCTACACTACAGATCGCCACAAGATTGCCTTTGTGATCACCTTATTAGCTGGTAAGGCGCGAGCCTGGGCTACTGCTATCTGGCAAAGACAGGGACCTGAGTGCCTTGATTTCCAGCTGTTCTCTGAAGAGATGCTTCGGGTCTTCGATCAGGCGGACATCAGTACCGACGCAGCCCGAAAGCTCATGTCTATCCGGCAAGGAGGAAGCGTAGCAGATTACGCCATCTCGTTCCGAACGCTCGCAGCAGTAAGTGAATGGAACGAGACTGCCCTGGTGTCAGCCTTCCACCATGGTCTGTCTGACCCCATCAAGGACGGTCTGGCCTCTATTGGATGCCCAAGTGACCTCGAAACCCTCATCTCACATGCTATTCGTCTGGACAACAGGATGAGAGAACGCCACCAAGCCTTGAGCCCCTCCAGCCTCCCTACCTCTACCTGGAGACCGTCTACCTCCTTCAGTGACTGTCCAGAACCCATGCAAGTGGGTCGTACTCGCCTCTCCGCATCTGAGAGGGAGCGCAGAAGGAGGGACAAGTGCTGCATCTACTGTGGCAAGCCTGGTCACTTCCGAGCATCATGTCCCGAACTCTTGGGAAAAGGACCGCCCCGTCCAGCCGAGGGAGGGTTGTGACGGGGCCTACCCTCTCTCCCGGACTCCCTGGCCAAGGAATCTACATCCCGGTCTCCATCTCCTGGGGTGAGTCTGTCCACTCTTGTCAAGCTTTGATAGACTCAGGGGCGGCTGGGAACTTTATGGATATTCACTTCGCCCAAAGCATCAATATTCCGACTGCACCTCTTGAAGTCCCACTGTCTGTGTCTGCCCTCGATGGCCAAGCGTTAGGTGATGGAAGAGTCACCCAAGTTACTTCTCCAGTTTTCCTCCAGTCTCAAGGTCACAAGGAAGAAATATCCCTGCACCTGATTCCTTCACCTGAGTTCCCAGTTATTCTAGGCCTTCCTTGGCTTACTCGCCACAACCCTCGCATAGACTGGGTAACAAGCCAGGTTGTGGAATGGGGCCCTGCATGCCATGCCTCTTGTCTGCTCTCTAGCTCTCCTGTGTCTCCTGCCGAGCCCCCTGATCTCACCGAGTTATCTCAAGTTCCCACAGAGTACTGGGATCTCAAGGAGGTATTCAGCAAGAGCAGGGCCGCCGTTCTTCCTCCGCACCGGGCCTACGACTGTGCCATCGACTTGCTCCCTGGGACTACCCCTCCTCGTGGCAGACTGTTTTCACTCTCTCAGCCAGAACGCAAGGCCATGGAGGAATACCTCAAAGATGCCCTGGTCTCTGGGTTTATTCGACCCTCCACTTCACCTGCTGGAGCCGGCTTCTTCTTTGTCGGCAAGAAGGATGGGGGGCTCCGACCATGTATTGATTACAGGGGCCTGAATAAGATCACTGTGCGCAACCGATATCCCCTTCCGCTGATGTCCACAGCTTTCGACCTGCTCCAAGGCGCCACCGTCTTCACCAAGTTGGACCTACGGAACGCATACCACCTCATCCGTATCCGACAGGGAGACGAGTGGAAGACTGCCTTTAACACCCCGTCTGGGCACTACGAATACCAGGTGATGCCCTTCGGACTCACCAACGCACCAGCTGTTTTTCAGGCCCTAATCAACGACGTCTTAAGGGACATGATTAACCTATACGTTTTTGTCTACCTCGACGACATCCTTATCTTTTCCAAGACCGTGCAGGAGCACCGCCACCATGTCCGCCAGGTTCTCCAGAGGCTGCTACAGAACAATCTGTTCGCCAAGGCCCAGAAATGCGAATTTCATGTTCCCGAGGTCTCCTTTCTGGGATTTATTGTACGGACAGGCCAACTCCAAATGGACCCTGCCAAGACCCTGGCCGTCCGGGATTGGCCTACTCCCAAGTCCGTTAAGGAGGTTCAGCGGTTCTTAGGATTCGCTAACTTCTACCGCAAGTTCATCAGGAACTTCAGTTCTGTGGCAGCACCCATGTCTGACCTCACCAAAGGGACAGGTGGATCTTATGGCTGGTCTCCTCAGGCAGAAAAGGCGTTCAAAGACCTCAAGGACCGCTTCTGCACGGCACCCATTCTGGTTCTCCCGGACACCTCCCAACCATTCATCGTGGAGGTGGACGCCTCGGACAGTGGTGTCGGCGCGGTGCTCTCTCAACGTTCGGAAGGAAAGCTGCACCCCTGCGCTTACTTCTCCCACCGCCTGAGTCCTGCTGAGTCCCGGTACGATGTGGGGGATCGAGAACTGCTAGCGGTCAAACTGGCCCTTGAGGAGTGGAGGCACTGGCTGGAGGGAGCACAACATCCATTCCTGGTTTGGACTGACCACAAGAACCTGGAGTACCTCCAGCAAGCCAAGAGACTGAACCCTCGACAGGCTAGGTGGGCCCTGTTTTTCAGTCGGTTTGACTTCACCCTCTCATACCGCCCCGGCTCCAAGAACACGAAACCTGACGCACTGTCCAGACTGTTCTCTGCCACTAACAGGGAGAATGAAGTCGGGCCTATTATCCCTGTGTCCCGGATTGTGGCCCCTGTCCGCTGGGGTATTGAGGAGGCTGTCCGACGAGCCCAACGCCAGGACCCCGGTCCTGGGACGGGGCCACCAGGCCTCTTGTACGTCCCACATCAAGCCCGGGCCAAGGTTCTCCAGTGGGGTCACTCTTCCCCTCTCACCGCCCACCCGGGAGCTCGGAGGACCCTGGACTTCCTGAAAAGACGCTTCTGGTGGCCTAACATGGAGAAGGAAGTAAGGTCATTTGTCCTGTCCTGTGAGGTTTGCACCAGAACCAAGAACCCACGACAGCGTCCCCAGGGTCTCCTGCATCCTCTGACCATTCCCCGGCGTCCCTGGTCCCACGTGGCAGTCGACTTTATCACGGGTCTCCCTGAGTCACAAGGTAACACGGTCATTTTGGTCTTAGTTGACAGATTCTCCAAGGCCTGCCGCTTCATACCACTGTGCAAACGCCCCTCTGCTCTTGAAACTGCGAAACTTTTGTTTAATCATGTCTTCCGAGTCTTTGGTCTTCCACAGGACATCGTCTCAGACCGAGGGCCCCAGTTCTCCTCCCGAGTGTGGCACGGGTTCTGCAAGGTCATCGGAGCCACTGCCAGCCTCTCCTCTGGGTTTCACCCACAGTCCAATGGTCAGACGGAGAGGCTCAACCAGGACCTGGAAACCACCCTGCGAGGCCTGGCTATGGATAACCCGACATCGTGGAGCACCTGGCTGCCATGGGCGGAGTACGCCCACAACACCCTGCAGTCATCGGCCACCAAGCTGTCGCCATTCCAGTGCCAATTCGGGTTCCAGCCACCTCTGTTCCCGGACCAGGAGGAGGACGCGGGGGTGCCCTCGGTCAACCAATATGTGAGACGGTGTCGCAAGACCTGGAGCAAGGTCAGGAAGACCCTCATACAGACCTCCAGAACCAACCAGACTCAGGCCAACCGCCATAGAAGACCTGCACACGCTTTCCGCCCTGGGCAGCGTGTTTGGCTGTCCACTAAGGACCTTCCACTGCGGGTGGAGAACCGCAAGCTTGCTCCTCGCTACATTGGCCCCTTCAAGGTGGTGCGCAGGGTGAACCCTGTCTCCTACCGGCTCCAGTTGCCCCGGACTCTGAGGATCAACCCCACTTTCCATGTTTCCCTGTTACGGCCCATACTGACGTCTACGTATGCCCCTGCCCCTAGGAACCCCCCACCCCCCCGCATCTTCCAGGGGCAGACTGTGTTCACTGTGAATCGCCTGCTTGACTCCCGCCGGGTCCGCGGCGGGTTGCAATATCTGGTGGACTGGGAGGGCTATGGTCCTGAGGAGCGCTGCTGGGTTCCTGCTCGGGATGTCCTTGATAAAGAACTATGTCGGGACTTCCATTCGGCCCATCCGGATCGCCCTGGGAACGTCAGGAGACGCTCCTAGAGGGGGGGGTCCTGTTAGGACTAGGACTGTTTTGGCCTCTAGAGGCCGCTGTTATTTCCTTTTCATGTCGTGTTTATTTTGGCCTCTAGAGGCCGCCACTGTTCCTGTGTTTTGTGTTTGTGTTAATTGCCTAATTATCTTCACCTGTGTCCTTAATTAGTTTGTCTATTTATACCCCTGAGTTCAGTCCTCTTGTCACGGAGTCTTTGTGCTGTTATGTTTATCTCCAGTTTCGTTTGTACTGTGTTTTTTGATCTTCTTAGCTTTTGTATTTTTGCACTTTGCTTTTCTTTTGGATTATACTCTTTGGTTTTTTTTTGTCTTTTGTTTTGCCCTGTATATAGTGTATATAGTTTAAATAAACCTTTTGATTCTTTTTCTACTTCCGCCTCACGCCTCTGCATTTGAGTCATCCCCCTGGTGGCCTAGTGGGGGTTTGCTGGATTATCACACCAACGAACCAGGTTCGAATCCCAGCAAAACCCTAACAAGTCCAGTTGCTCTCTTCAACCAACCACAGATTACATACATTATGTATGTAATGTATGTAACCACAGATTACATACATCAATTTTGCTACAGTATTAAATAGGAATCTAGGATTATTTTTGTTATCTTCTATTAGGGAGGAGAGATATGTTGATTTAGGAGCACTAAAGGCTTTTCTATATTTCAGGAAGCTCTCCTTCCAAGCTAATTTGAACGCTACCAATTTTTTTTGACGCTATTTACATTCCAATTTTCGAGTGGTCTGTTTTAAAGATCATGATCACAATGTGGTATAACGAGTGGTCTGTTTTAAAGATCACAATGTGGTATAACAATCACTACAAGTCTGTGTGATCGTTATACCAGGGTGCTAATTTTTTCTCTCTGATCATTTTCCTTTTAAGAGGAGCTACATTATCTAAAGTAAAGCGGAATGTTGACTCTAAGCATTCAGTTGCCTGATCAAGTTTTGCGGGGGCTGACAGTGATCCAATCAAAGTTGATAACTCTGGGAGATCATTTATAAAACTCTGTGCAGTAGTTGACGTGAATGTATGTTTAATACAGTAGCGTGGTGAGGTGCATATAGCTTCATTTAACGCCATATATTCATTTGGCTTAATCCATGTTTCAGTTAAACAGTACATTAAGCGCCTGATCAGTAATAAGTTCATTAACAATTAGCGCTTTAGATGTAAGATATGTAATATTTAATAGCCCCACCTTTAGATCAAAGGTGCTGGCAGCGGCTGTACAGTCAGTATAATCTAATTTTATATTGATTAGGTTACTGAAACAAACTCTGAGTATTTCTACTTTTTTGTTTAGCTCGGGGAGCAGACACACAGTCTCGACATAGTGGACCCTGAGTGACGACTCTGTGCAGTTAGCAGACAGTTGGTTTAGCCTGTTCATCTGCTCCCTGGCCTTGGCTCTGGATTGTCAGATGTTAACTAGACCTGTTCTGAGACTATGAGCTATGCTGCAAGAAATGAGAGCAGCACCTTCCCGAGTGGGATGGATACCGTCCTGCCCTAACAGGCCAACAGTGCCCTCAAAATTAGTCCAATTATCTATAAAGCCCACACTGTTTTCAGAGCACCACCTGGACAACCACCAGTTCAGTGACCATAACCTGCTGTAAGCTATATTGCCACACCACATTGGGATGGGGCCAGAGCATATTACAGCATCGGACATTGCCTTTGCTAATTTAAACACCTCTACAAAGTTACTCTTTGTAACCTCAGACTGATGAAGGCATATATCATTAGCTCCTACATGGATAACTATCGTTGAGAACCTGTGCTTGCCTAGGACCCTAAGATTACCTGCTATGTCTGGTGCCCTGGATCCCGGTATGCACCTGACTAAAGCTGCTGGTGCCCCTAAAGGCCTGGCTAATTTCACATGCCGTATGATAGAGTCCCCTATAACCAGAGCTCTTTCAGGTTTTTCAGCGGGTGCTTCACTAAGAAGAGCAAACCTGTTCTACACATGAAGCGGAGAGAAGTGGTGCTCCTGTGGGCGAGCCTCAGCGGTAGCTTTGGCTCTATGCTTATGCCGCCAAGTCGTCACCCGTTCGCCCCACTGTGAGGGCTCTAATGCCGGAGTTGGGGGATTACTAACACCATTTAGGGCATCCAGACTTTCCCCTGCAGAAACTACACTGTTCTCATTCTCACTAGCCTTCTCTAGAGTCTGAATACGCACCTCTAAAGCTGCAATCTTCTCTGTCAGAGAGCCCTCTAATCTGCACTTATCACAAATAAAGCTTTCACTAGTGACGGAGGAAGAATGACTAAAAATCCTGCACTCAGCACACTGAACAAGCTGAAGGTGTGCCATGATGAAAAGATTCACATATCTTAATCGAGGATCTGTTGATATTAAAGCAGATCTGATGTGGATGGCCTCCGCTTGTGGTCTTTATGCAAGAGGAGAAAAAGAAAGCTTCCGGTCTTGACATTTCTACCGAAAAAATTTAAAATGTGGAAAAAGGAAAGTGAAAGTACAACAAAAAATGAAAAGGATACTGGAAAATTATTTGTAGACAAAATAGAAAAGATTAGTAATTAATGCCAACACTCGCTGAAAAAAAAGACTTGTCGCAAACAACTTGGAAACCAGGAAGTACGTCACACAGAATGCACATGTGCCAACTCTCACACTCAAGCAAGCGATTTCAAGACACTACAAGATAAATCCTGTATTGTTATGCCTGAGTAAGTAGCATTTTTGGTCTTTTTCTACACATCTTTGCAATGGTTGCTTGGACGCTGTAAGTTTTAGTTTCAAGTGTGAAAAAACCACAGTTGCTTCATTTTCAATCTTCCCTGCTCTTCTTTTCCAGCTAAATCATTCACAAAGGTCCACAGAAACACCTTTAAAGACCTGAACCATAGGTGCTAAAAAAAAAGGCAACTGGACTTGCTTGAAATTCTTGAAGACATTTCACTTCTCATCTGAAAGGCTTCTTCAGTTCTGTCTGACTCGTGTGGAGTTCCAGGTATTTGTCCTCTAGTGGACCAAAAAGCAAACCTAAGGAGAGTCGTTGACACTCAGTGATCCTGTCAGTGTTAGGGTCCCTGGAGGCTGAGTGTGAACGGCGTTAGCAGCCTAGAGGGTCGTTAGGGTGATCTGTGGGTCGTTGGCTCGCTCTGCCATCATGTGGGTCACTGAAGTCAGCTGAGTCTTGGGCCAAGTTTACATTAGACCGTATCTGTCTCGTTTTCTTCGCGGATGCACTGTCCGTTTACATTAAAACGCCAGGAAACGGGAATCCGCCAGGGTCCACGTATTCAATCCAGATCGTGTCTGGTCCGGTGCTGTGTAAACATTGAGAATACGCGGATACGCTGTGCTGAGCTCTAGCTGGCGTCGTCATTGGACAACGTCACTGTGACATCCACCTTCCTGATTCGCTGGCGTTGGTCATGTGACGTGACTGCTGAAAAACGGCACGGACTTCCGCCTTGTATCACCTTTCATTAAAGAGTATAAAAGTATGAAAATACTGCAAATACTGCCCATTGTGTAGTTATGATTGTCTTTAGGCTTGCCATCCTTCCACTTGCAAGTGGTAAGTGACGCGCATGCCCGATATGCACTGAGATCACACACACAACGGCTCAGTCCCGAATCGTGGCTTGTGCGCTTCACTCGCGCACTCTGTGAGCTGCGCAGGGCCGGAGTGCGCACCCTCCAGAGGGCACTCGCTGTTCAGGGCGGAGTGATTTGGAGCGCAGGATGCCTGCGGAGCCGAGCGTATCTGTGTATTGGCGTTGCTGTGTGCACACTAATCGTGTATTGGCGTTGCTGTGTGCACGCTAATCGTTTTAAAAACGTTAATCTGATGATCCGCTGATATGGTCTAATGTAAACCCCACCTTGGTGTGGATGTGTTTTCAGTTTTCTGGGAAGTGTGCCAAGGACTGCATTGTAGGTGGTTGATAAGTGGTGTCTCAGACCACCTTCTCTGTTCAGCGATGGTGTTCCAGGTTGACGAAGATGGCTTCTTTTACTCCTCTTTTAAACCACCAGTCTTCTCTGGCTATAATGTGTACATTGTAGTCCTGAAACAAGTGTCCTTTGTTATTGAGATGAAGGTATTGATTGATTTATTCGGCATAAACATGTAAAAATTTTACATAAATATATAAAATATTGACATAATCATACCAGGATAACACAATAAAGCGCACAGTGCTTGTTTCCATTGTGGTCCTTGAAGGTAGACTGCAGAGTCCTGGCCTGAGGAACTGGCTCTCCTGTGTTGAGTCATGCGCTTGTGAAGCGGTTGTTTCGTTTCCCCACTGTACAGGCTTGTGCATTCCTCACTGCATTGAATTGTGTACACTATATTGTCCTGCTTGTGTCTAGGTATTCTGTCCTTAGGGTGGACCAATTTCTGCCTCAGAATGTGATTGGGTCTGAAGTGTACAGGGATAATGTGTTTGTAGAAGATCCTCCTGAGTTTCTCAAGTAGTCCAGAAATGTAGGGAATGACGACAATGTTCTTGCGTTTGTTGCTGTTTTCTTCCTTGTTCATTAGGTTTCTTTTTCTGGTCTTGTCGAAAGCCCAGTTGGGATACCCACACTTCTGAAGTGCTTCCTTGATGTGTTTTTGCTCCTTCTCTTTTCCCTGTACCATTGTAGGAATATTCTGAGCCCTGTGATATAAGGTCCTAATGACCCTCAATTTGTGTCCAGTGGATGGTGAGAGTCAAGCAGTAGGTACTGGTCTGTGTGTGGGGGTTTCCGGTAGACCTCAATGCTCCATGTTTTCAGGCTACATGTAGCCTTTAACCTCTGCCATCTTGGTCAGACCTTTTTTTTTTTTTTTTGTTACTCCCACCTCTCTAGAGAATGCCACATACCAAACATATCACACACTGAATTGATTGGTTCAAAACATGGGTCTCATTTGCATAAAGTTGAGAATTGGCCAACTCAGTTTTCCTAGCCTTGGCGAGTTTGGTCCTATTGGTCTAGTTGGTATGACATCGTATCTGGCAGTGGCTTGACAACTCAGTGAAATAAAGCAATTTAATAATAACAAATTGTCAGAGTGCATGCACTTACAGACGCAAATGCAGGGGAGAGCAGGTGTGTCACAAACTGCTAAACAAATCATGAGACAAGACTCAAAGCCTATGTCGAGCTATGGGTTGGTTGATCAGCAAACAGAATGTCAGAGGTAAACAACAAAGCTGGGTCAGAAATACTAATAGTCAGGCCAAATAACAAAAGGTATGATCAGGTACACAGAACAATACTTTGCAATGTGCTGGAATGTATGGCGTGCTTATATAGGGAGTGGGAATTGAGAACAGGTGTACTCCCAATCAATACTCGGGGGAAGGAGGGCGCTGAGGCGCTTGGGAGTTGTAGTCCGTGGTGGCCATGCTTGAAGACTGCCACAAACTCGTGTGGTCACTGACACAAATGAGACACAGAATTGCTGAAGATAAATTAACATTTATTTAACACTGTTGTCTGCAAGTAGATCTGCACTATGCATTAGACTTATTTTTAAAAAAAGAAAATCTATCAAATTTAATAAATGTCCAGGGGTAATAAATTAACTTTTGTAAAAAATTATTAATTTTAGCTATTATATACGTGCACACATGGTGCCTTGCTAAAGGGTATTTCAGCCATGATACAGAGGGAGGGGAAAGTGCTGTTCATTCACTCTCTCCACATTTTTCCTGCTAGTCCAGGGAATCGAACTGGTGACCTTTTGGACCCAAGACTGCTTCTCTAACCTTTAGGCTATGGCCTGACCCCCCCCCCCCCCCCCTTTTTTTTTTTGCCCCGTTGAAACCTGTTGCTGACATCAAAATGAGCATATATTTTTAAAAAAATTCTCAGTTTCAACATTTGATATGTTGTCTTTGTACTATTTTCAATGAAATGTACAGTTTTCATGATTTGCACATTATTGCATTCTGTTTTTTTTTTTACAGTTTACACAGCATCCCAACTTTTCTGGAATTGGGGTTGTATTACATTTTCACTTTCTTAAGTAACTGATAAAAAATATTGAACATATTTTGTTTTTTAAAACAATTTTATATTCATTAATATATGTTAAACAATTATGATGCATTTGTTTTTCTCCTCTTTTGCATTTACTCTCAGTAAAAATATAATGGTCTACTTGATTCATTTTTTTTTGAAGGAAGATTAATCTAGCCTAAAAATTAATCATAGGATTTTAATGGAGTTTCAGAATCAAAATCTTCCTGCTCATTCACGCTTCACTGGAGAGCCACCAACTTAACATGACGCCTCACCCAACACATACATGGAATCTATGTATGCTCTAACCTGCACTCCTCTTTTTCTTGTTTTTTCATCCACCCCTTTTTCTTCCATTGGCAGCAATGCGTTTTTGGCCCCATAGAAGTATGTTGACCATCAGAGACCAAATTCTTTTGCTTCGTCATGATTCATCCAACAGCCATCAAATTTAATTTCTTAGCTCAGACCAAGACACACATGCATCCATCATGAGCTATGCTCATCTTTTTTTGCACTAAGCAATCACAGTTGCATTTTCTTCAGGAAATGCACTTGTCTACTTTGTTTGCTCCTGTATTGAAACGACATCTAACATATGCTGCTTGTCAGATTGTCCTTAACATTTGTCAATCTGCAGATGTAAATGAAAATTTTCATCATAACAGGTCACCTTCTACCAGATAAATAGAGTTTGTTCTGCTATTTATACCTGGTTTTGTTTCCATGGCAGATTTTACTTATTTGTGGAAGTTGCAAGGGATGGACAATCTTGAGGAAAAAGCTACTGAAAGGATTTTGCTAGAACCGTACAATTACCTGCTGAAACATTTACCAATTACCAGGTAAAACATTAACATCTTTTTCCAGCAGGCAAGCATGGTACTTGAACAATATGGTAGACCTCATTGGTTGATGAATAGTTGTCAACTAATCTATCTATTACTCTTTTAAGTTTCTAATCAGTTAGTAATGTACACTGAATTTCACAGTGCAAATTCACCAGTGAGTAAGAGATTTTTGAGCAGTGACTTGTAAAGAGTCATGGTCATCAGAGATGCAAAACAACAAGCATGCTAATACTCACCAGTACTGAAGTCATATTTTATCAGAAAAGCTGAATTATGGAACTCGTTACCATCTAGTATTAAATCAATTAATTCACCTAGTTTATTTAAGATCACTCTAATACTTATGTATCGAAGCAAGAACCGTACAGTCCTTCAGGTTAGAATCTAGAATTTAGTTAGATATAGATCATGTAATCCTTCTGCTTTAAGTAAAATTCTGAGAACATGTAACCCATTGCACGTCAGTGCCTGCTTACACTTTCTCAGCATGATAATCTACCTCCACAAATGATATTTTTTTGCATTCATTGTCATTATTGCTTTTATTTATGTAATGTATTCCTAAAGTTTTTCTGTAGTTTTAGATTGTCTATATTATCTTTTATTAAGTTGGGGTTAGGTCGCAATTGGGACGAGAGTTCTGTTCCTTTCCCCGTCACACCCTTTTGTTTACTTTATTATGTGCAAGAGTTAAATTATTGTTATTTTAGTTCGTTAAGTATCATGTTGTATGACTTTGTGACAAATTCATTAAACTAAACTGAAGTCAATTCAGTTTATTTGTATAGCACTTTCAACAACAGACATCAAGTCAAGTTAATTTGTATAGCGCTTTTAATAATAGACATTGTCGCAAAGCAGCTTTATAGAAAAATAAAGACTTTACACATGTGAAGTAATTTTATCCTGAATAAATTTATTTATCCCTGATGAGCAAGCCTGTGGCGACCGTAGCAAGGAAAAACTCCCTCAGACGACACGAGGAAGAAACCTTGAGAGGAACCATACTCAAAAGTGAACCCATCCTCATTTGGGTGATAACAGATAGCATGATATAAATAATTTTCTTCTATAACTGTGTTCTATATCAGTGTTTCTCAACCACTGGGCCACAGCCCATTAGTGGGCTGCAAAGCACCATCTAGTGGGGCGCGATTTTTTTTTTCCAAGTTGAAGCTAATTTTCCTCATAGTAGGGTACAATTGCTGGGTTGCATCTGATGTCACATCCCCCTCATTAAGCTGGGTTATCGATGAAAATGAGGCATTTTGGTGGCAATATACACGTGAGCTAAAAGTTGTGGTTATACAGCAGGTGAACACTTGACTGTCATGCCTTTGCGTGCTTGAGTCTGGCACAGCTCGAGCGGCCGTGCGCGCTCACGAGACCCAGTCATTATGAAAAACGCCTGATACTAATTTGAGTGCAATCAGCACATGCAGATATGGACGCTGTTTTCACAGAGGCTTTGCAAAGTATAATCATTGTCACGGTCACGTTTGTGTCTAGTCGTGTTTATAATGCTGTTTAAATACTCTGCTTTATGATTTTGCTTTCATTTTGTTTTTGTAAATATTACACCTGCTAATAAATACTCTTCCTGCACTTAGATCCATCTACCGCTGTCTATCTTGTAGTGTCCTGACCCCCAGATCTTTAACCCAGCTGCATATAAAAAAGTTGTACATCTCCATGCTCTTCCAGGTTTTCATCTGTTTGTCCATGTTGAATGATGTCTGCAGCACCAGGAAGTCTAGTTTGAGATGTCGGGGAACTCAACGGATGGACGATTTTCCAACTTGTAGAAAAGTCTTTGTTAACGTGTAAGGATCTATCCCATTTAGTGGTTTCTATATTCACTTCTTTTGAGTGTACTTAGTTTTAATAACTTGCTTGTTTGCTGTACATAAACATGGCAATAAGTTCTTGTGTTAATCAACCAGACTCCACTCTTGGGTCATTAATCCCTTTTGACTGAGAATGTCCTGCATGCATGCTTTTATGTTGGCTTCTGGCACATCCATACAGTTTTAAATACAATTAAAGCCGCAAGCGGCCTCGACGGGCCCTCGCGCCAGCGGCCAAGGGGGGCGGGGGCATGCGTCCCCGCGAAATAACTTCCACAGCTTCTTCGGCAAGAGACATTACTCCCACAATGGCGACAAAGCACAGAATTGGACACATGGTAACAATAGGGTCTCGCACTGTACGGTGCTCGGGGGGCGCTATAGAGGCCCTGAGGCCCGCCTGGATCTGGGCTTCTGGTTCTCAGTAGCGGTGTCAGTCTAAGAAAAAGGAGCCAAATTTCGTGCGTTGTCGACCATGGCAAGCGCCCCAATAAGGGTCTTGTAAAGAGTTTGCTTGCCAAGTTAGACAAATCAGAAGCTGCAATATCATTTTTGCCATAACCATCACCCCCAGGGGCGAAAGTGCACAAAATTTGGCGTAAATGTCAGGTGAGCTATGAAGAGTTTGCGTATGAAGTTTGATGACAATTGAGTAAATAGAAGATGAGATATAGATTTTTGAAGAATAAATTTTTTGGTTTTTCCCATGTCAGTAGGTGGCGCTATGCTGTACATGAGCGATTATGAGTTGGAAAAATAAGTGTCTACAACAGCAACGTACTATCACAAGGTAGTGGTGTGAAGGAAAAGCATTATGGAATTATTTACCAAAAACCCGTTTTGGAGCAATTGCGTCGGCCAAAAACAGCGCCCCCCATGGACGAAAATTCCCAAAATGTGGTATACATGACATGGGAGGTAGTAAGAGGGTGGCCGTGAAGGTTGACCAAATTTGAGGAAAGATTGGATTTTTTGCCCAAAAATAGCGCCCCCAGTGGCAAAAGTGCACAAAAGTTGGCGTATATATCAGGTGAGCTATGAAGAGTTTGCGTATGAAGTTTGATGACAATTGAGAAAATAGAAGATGAGATATAGATTTTTGAAGAATAAATTTTTTGGTTTTTCCCATGTCAGTAGGTGGCGCTATGCTGCACATGAGCGATAATGAGTTGGAAAAATAATTGTCTACAACAGCAACGTACGATCACAAGGTAGTGGTGTGAAGGAAAAGCATTATGGAATTATTTACCAAAAAGCCGTTTTGGAGCAATTGCGTCGGCCAAAAACAGCGCCCCCCATGGACGAAATTTTCCAAAATGTGGTATACATGACATGGGAGGTAGTAAGAGGGTGGCCGTGAAGTTTGACCAAATTTGAGGAAAGATTGGAATTTTTGCCCCAAAATAGCGCCCCCAGTGGAGAAATATCACAGAAATTGGGTAACATGTCAGAAGCCCAATGAGTGATTTGCTTGTGAAGTATGAGCAGTTTTGAGCAATCAGAAGATTTGTTATGAATTTTTAAGCATGTAAAATTTTGCATCGAAAATTGATTGACGTATAACTTCTGAACGGTTTATTCTACGTGAAATGTATTTAGTAACTTTTGTCAGCCATGACTGTAGATGATGTGTATCAATTTTGGTGACATTCCTATGAACGGTCTAGGAGGAGTTGCGCCGTACTCGTGGCCATGCATTTCGCACAAAAGTGAAATTACCTCACTTCCTGTTGGGCGTGGCTAATGCATTGGCATTACATTTTTGTCCGGCTTAGTGAGATACATATGCGTACCAAATGGCATGCCACTACTACAAACTACATGGCACCCAGGCACCTTAATGCGGGAGGCCAAAATCACAACGACTTAGGGGGCGCTATAGAGGCCCTGAGCCCCGGCCAAGTTTGGGCTTCTGGTTCTGAGTAGCGGTGTCAATTCTCGGAACTGGTGCCAAATTTCGTGCGTTTTCGCCCATGGCAAGCGCCCCGAAAATGGCCCAACAGCGGAGAAAAATAAAGAAGAAGAAGAAGACGGAAGAAGAAGTTGGAAAAATAAGTGTCTACAACAGCAACGCACTATCACAAGGTAGTGGTGTGAAGGAAAAGCATTATGGAATTATTTACCAAAAACCCGTTTTGGAGCAATTGCGTCGGCCAAAAACAGCGCCCCCCATGGACGAAAATTCCCAAAATGTGGTATACATGACATGGGAGGTAGAAAGAGGGTGGCCGTGAAGTTTGACTAAATTTGAGGAAAGATTGGAAATTTTGCCCAAAAATAGCGCCCCCAGTGGCGAAATATCACAGAAAGTGGGTAACATGTCAGAAGCCCAATGAGTGATCTGCGTGTGAAGTATGAGCAGTTTTGAGCAAGTAGAAGATTTGCTATGCATTTTTAAGCATGTAAAATTTTGCATCGAAAATTGATTGACGTATAACTTCTGAACGGTTTATGCTACGTGAAAGGTATTTAGAAACTTTTGTCAGCCATGTCTGTAGATGATGTGTATCAATTTTGGTGACATTCCTATGAACGGTCTAGGAGGAGTTGCGCCGTCTTCGTGGCCATGCATTTCGCACAAAAGTGAAATTACCTCACTTCCTGTTGGGCGTGGCTAATGCATTGGCATTACATTTTTGTCCGGCTTAGTGAGATACATATGCGTACCAAATGGCATGCCACTACTACAAACTACATGGCAACCAGGCACCTTAATGCGGGAGGCCAAAATCACAACGAGTTAGGGGGCGCTATAGAGGCCCTGAGGCCCGCCTGGATCTGGGCTTCTGGTTCTCAGTAGCGGTGGCAGTCTAAGAAAAAGGAGCCAAATTTCGTGCGTTGTCGACCATGGCAAGTGCCCCAATAAGGGTCTTGGAAAGAGTTTGCTTGGCAAGTTTGACAAATCAGAAGCTGCAATATCATTTTTGCCATAACCAGCACCCCCAGGGGCGAAAGTGCACAAAATTTGGCATAGATGTCACGTGAGCTATGAAGAGTTTGCGTATGAAGTTTGATGACAATTGAGTAAATAGAAGATGAGATATAGATTTTTGAAGAATAAATTTTTTGGTTTTTCCCATGTCAGTAGGTGGCGCTATGCTGTACATGAGCGATTATGAGTTGGAAAAATAAGTGTCTACAACAGCAATGCACTATCACAAGGTAGTGGTGTGAAGGAAAAGCATTATGGAATTATTTACCAAAAACCCGTTTTGGAGCAATTGCGTCGGCCAAAAACAGCGCCCCCCATGGACGAAAATTTCCAAAACGTGGTGTACATGACATGGGAGGTAGTAAGAGGGTGGCCGTGAAGTTTGACCAAATTTGAGGAAAGATTGGAATTTTTGCCCAAAAATAGCGCCCCCAGTGGCGAAAAATCACAGAAATTGGGTAACATGTCAGAAGCCAAATGAGTGATTTGCGTGTCAAGTATGAGCAGTTTTGAGCAATCAGAAGATTTGTTATGAATTTTTAAGCATGTAAAATTATGCATCGAAAATTGATTGACGTATAACTTCTGAACGGTTTATCCTACGTGAAACGTATTTAGTAACTTTTGTCAGCCATGTCTGTAGATGATGTGTATCAATTTTGGTGACATTCCTATGAACGGTCTAGGAGGAGTTGTGCCGTCTTCGTGGCCATGCATTTCGCACAAAAGTGAAATTACCTCACTTCCTGTTGGGCGTGGCTAATGCATTGGCATTACATTTTTGTCCGGCTTAGTGAGATACATATGCGTACCAAATGGCATGCCACTACTACAAACTACATGGCACCCAGGCACCTTAATGCGGGAGGCCAAAATCACAACGACTTAGGGGGCGCTATAGAGGCCCTGAGCCCCGGCCAAGTTTGGGCTTCTGGTTCTGAGTAGCGGTGTCAATTCTCGGAACTGGCGCCAAATTTCGTGCGTTTTCGCCCATGGCAAGTGCCCCGAAAATGGCCCAACAGCGGAGAAAAATAAAGAAGAAGAAGAAGACGGAAGAAGAAGAAGAAGACGGAAGAATAATTAAAGCCGCAAGCGGCCTCGACGGGCCCTCGCGCCAGCGGCCAAGGGGGGCGGGGGCATGCGTCCCCGCGAAATACCTTCCACAGCTTCTTCGGCAAGAGACATTACTCCCACAATGGCGACAAAGCACAGAATTGGACACATGGCAACAATAGGGTCTCGCACTGTACGGTGCTCGGGGGGCGCTATAGAGGCCCTGAGGCCCGCCTGGATCTGGGCTTCTGGTTCTCAGTAGCGGTGGCAGTCTAAGAAAAAGGAGCCAAATTTCGTGCGTTGTCGACCATGGCAAGCGCCCCAATAAGGGTCTTGTAAAGAGTTTGCCTGCCAAGTTTGACAAATCAGAAGCTGCAATATCATTTTTGCCATAACCAGCACCCCCAGGGGCGAAAGTGCACAAAATTTGGCGTATATGTCAGGTGAGCTATGAAGAGTTTGCGTATGAGGTTTGATGACAATTCAGTAAATAGAAGATGAGACATAGATTTTTGAAGAATAAATTTTTTGGTTTTTCCCATGTCAGTAGGTGGTGCTATGCTGTACATGAGCGATTATGAGTTGGAAAAATAAGTGTCTACAACAGCAACGTACTATCACAAGGTAGTGGTGTGAAGGAAAAGCATAATGGAATTATTTACCAAAAACCCGTTTTGGAGCAATTGCGTCGGCCAAAAACAGCGCCCCCCATGGACGAAAATTCCCAAAATGCGGTATACATGACCGGGGAGGTAGTAAGAGGGTGGCCGTGAAGTTTGACCAAATTTGAGGAAAGATTGGATTTTTTGCCCAAAAATAGCGCCCCCAGTGGCGAAAGTGCACAAAATTTGGCGTATATGTCAGGTGAGCTATGAAGAGTTTGCGTATGAAGTTTGATGACAATTGAGTAAATAGAAGATGAGATATAGATTTTTGAAGAATAAATTTTTTGGTTTTTCCCATGTCAGTAGGTGGCGCTATGCTGTACATGAGCGATTATGAGTTGGAAAAATAAGTGTCTACAACAGCAACGTACTATCACAAGGTAGTGGTGTGAAGGAAAAGCATAATGGAATTATTGACCAAAAACCCGTTTTGGAGCAATTGCGTCGGCCAAAAACAGCGCCCCCCATGGACGAAAATTCCCAAAATGTGGTATACATGACATGGGAGGTAGTAAGAGGGTGGCCGTGAAGGTTGACCAAATTTGAGGAAAGATTGGAAATTTTGCCCAAAAATAGCGCCCCCAGAGGCGAAATATCACAGAAATTGGGTAACATGTCAGAAGCCCAATGAGTGATTTGCCTGTGAAGTATGAGCAGTTTTGAGCAATCAGAAGATTTGTTATGAATTTTTAAGCATGTAAAATTTTGCATCGAAAATTGATTGACGTATAACTTCTGAACGGTTTATCCTACGTGAAACGTATTTAGTAACTTTTGTCAGCCATGTCGGTAGATGATGTGTATCAATTTTGGTGACATTCCTATGAACGGTCTAGGAGGAGTTGTGCCATCTTCGTGGCCATGCATTTCGCACAAAAGTGAAATTACCTCACTTCCTGTTGGGCGTGGCTAATGCATTGGCATTACATTTTTGTCCGGCTTAGTGAGATACATATGCGTACCAAATGGCATGCCACTACTACAAACTATATGGCAACCAGGCACCTTAATGCGGGAGGCCAAAATCACAACGACTTAGGGGGCGCTATAGAGGCCCTGAGCCCCGGCCAAGTTGGGGCTTTTGGTTCTGAGTAGCGGTGGCAATTCTCGGAAGTGGTGCCAAATTTGGTGCGTTTTCGCCCATGGCAAGCGCCCCGAAAATGGCCCAACAGCGGAGAAAAATAAAGAAGAAGAAGAAGAAGAAGACGGAAGAATAATAATAGTGAACTCTTACAAGAACAATAGGGCCTTCGCCCTATAGGGCTCGGGCCCTAATTAAAGCCGCAAGCGGCCTCGACGGGCCCTCGCGCCAGCGGCAAAGGGGGGTGGGGGCATGCGTCCCCGCGAAATACCTTCCACAGCTTCTTTGGCAAGAGACATTACTCCCACAATGGTGACAAAGCACAGAATTGGACACAGAGTACACGGTGCGCTGAGATGTTGTCATGGACAGAACATTTTATGCCATGGCTTCCCAACCAAATTAATGTATTTACCTCATCAGTCACCAAGCTATAGCTACATAGGATTGTCTTCTGTTAGACATCTATTAGTCTGTATGTAACGCTACAACACTTGCTCCCGACTGCCTACCCATTCCCCACAAGTCATGTGTGTTTAAGGCAACCAAAACAACATACTCCTGGTGCCTCATGATTGTAAACACCTCTCCTGCAACTGCTACAGTGCAATGAGCGCCCCCAGTGGTCCACAAGTCATGTGTGTTTAAGGCAACCAAAACAACATACTCCTGGTGCCTCATGATTGTAAACACCTCTCCTGCAACTGCTACAGCGCAATGAGCGCCCCCAGTGGTGAAAGTTCACCAAATTTGGTATACATGTCAAGGGACCTATGAAGAGTTGTTTTGTAAAGTTTGATCAAGTTTGACCAATCAGAAGCCGAGATATAAATTGTTGCCTGAAAACAGCGCCCCCAGTGGCAAAAGTTCACAAAATTTGGCCCATATGTCAGGTGACCTGTTAAGAGTGTGCGTATCAAGTTTGATCAAGATTGAGAAAATAGAAGATGAGATATTGATTTTTGAAGAATAAATTTTTTGGTTTCTCCCATGTCAGTAGGTGGCGCTATGCTGCACATGAGCGATTATGAGTTGGAAAAATAAGTGTCTACAACAGCAACCTACTATCACAAGGTAGTGGTGTGAAGGAGAAGCATTATGGAATTATTTACCAAAAACCTGTTTTGGAGCAATTGCGTCGGCCAAAAACAGCGCCCCCCATGGACGAAAATTCCCAAAATGAGGTGTACATGACATGGGAGGTAGTAAGAGGGTGGCCGTGAAGTTTGACCAAATTTGAGGAAAGATTGGATTTTTTGCCCAAAAATAGCGCCCCCAGTGGCGAAATATCACAGAAATTGGGTAACACGTCAGATGCCCAATGAGTGATTTGCGTGTGAAGTATGAGCAGTTTTGAGCAATTTGAAGATATGTTATGAATTTTTAAGCATGTAAAATTTTGCATTGAAAATTGATTGACGTATAACTTCTGAACGGTTTATTCTACGTGAAACGTATTAAGGAACTTTTGTCAGCCATGTCTGTAGATGATGTGTATCAATTTTGGTGACATTCCTATGAACGGTCTAGGAGGAGTTGCGCCGTTTTCGTGGCCATGCATTTCGCACAAAAGTGAAATTACCTTACTTCCTGTTGGGCGTGGCTAATGCATTGGCATTACATTTTTGTCCGGCTTAGTGAGATACATATGCGTACCAAATGGCATGCCACTACTACAAACTACATGGCAACCAGGCACCTTAATGCGGGAGGCCAAAATCACAATGAGTTAGGGGGCGCTATAGAGGCCCTGAGGCCCGCCTGGATCTGGGCTTCTGGTTCTCAGTAGCGGTGGGAGTCTAAGAAAAAGGAGCCAAATTTCGTGCGATGTCGACCATGGCAAGCGCCCCAAAAAGGGTCTTGTAAAGAGTTTGCTTGCCAAGTTTGACAAATCAGAAGCTGCAATATCATTTCTGCCATAACCCGCACCCCCAGGGGCGAAAGTGCACAAAATTTGGCGTACATGTCAGGTGAGCTATGACGAGTTTGCGTATGAAGTTTGATGACAATTGAGTAAACAGAAGATGAGATATAGATTTTTGAAGAATAAATTTTTTGGTTTTTCCCATGTCAGTAGGTGGCGCTATGCTGTACATGAGTGATTATGAGATGGAAAAATAAGTGTCCACAACAGCAACGCACTATCACAAGGTAGTGGTGTAAAGGAAAAGCATTATGGAATAATTTACCAAAAACCCGTTTTGGAGAAATTGCGTCGGCCAAAAACAGCGCCCCCCATGGACGAAAATTCCCAAAATGTGGTATACATGACATGGGAGGTCGTAAGAGGGTGGCCGTGAAGTTTGACCAAATTTGAGGAAAGATTGGATTTTTTGCCCAAAAATAGCGCCCCCAGTGGCGAAATATCACAGAAATTGGGTAACATGTCAGAAGCCCAATGAGTGATTAGCGTGTGAAGTATGAGCAGTGTTGAGCAATTAGAAGATTTGTTATGAATTTTTTAGCATGTAAAATTTTGAAGTGAAAATTGATTGACGTATAACTTCTGAACGGTTTATCCTACGTGAAACGTATTTAGTAACTTTTGTCAGCCATGTCTCTAGATGATGTGTATCAATTTTGGTGACATTCCTATGAACGGTCTAGGAGGAGTTGCGCCGTCTTCGTGGCCATGCATTTCACACAAAAGTGAAATTACCTTTTGACCAATCAGAAGCCGAGATATAAATTGTTGCCTGAAAACAGCGCCCCCAGTGGCAAAAGTTCACAAAATTTGGCCCATATGTCAGGTGACCTGTTAAGAGTGTGCGTATCAAGTTTGATCAAGATTGAGAAAATAGAAGATGAGATATTGATTTTTGAAGAATAAATTTTTTGGTTTCTCCCATGTCAGTAGGTGGCGCTATGCTGCACATGAGCGATTATGAGTTGGAAAAATAAGTGTCTACAACAGCAACCTACTATCACAAGGTAGTGGTGTGAAGGAGAAGCATTATGGAATTATTTACCAAAAACCTGTTTTGGAGCAATTGCGTCGGCCAAAAACAGCGCCCCCCATGGACGAAAATTCCCAAAATGAGGTGTACATGACATGGGAGGTAGTAAGAGGGTGGCCGTGAAGTTTGACCAAATTTGAGGAAAGATTGGATTTTTTGCCCAAAAATAGCGCCCCCAGTGGCGAAATATCACAGAAATGGGGTAACATGTCAGATGCCCAATGAGTGATTTGCGTGTGAAGTATGAGCAGTTTTGAGCAATTTGAAGATATGTTATGAATTTTTAAGCATGTAAAATTTTGCATTGAAAATTGATTGACGTATAACTTCTGAACGGTTTATTCTACGTGAAACGTATTAAGGAACTTTTGTCAGCCATGTCTGTAGATGATGTGTATCAATTTTGGTGACATTCCTATGAACGGTCTAGGAGGAGTTGCGCCGTTTTCGTGGCCATGCATTTCGCACAAAAGTGAAATTACCTTACTTCCTGTTGGGCGTGGCTAATGCATTGGCATTACATTTTTGTCCGGCTTAGTGAGATACATATGCGTACCAAATGGCATGCCACTACTACAAACTACATGGCAACCAGGCACCTTAATGCGGGAGGCCAAAATCACAATGAGTTAGGGGGCGCTATAGAGGCCCTGAGGCCCGCCTGGATCTGGGCTTCTGGTTCTCAGTAGCGGTGGGAGTCTAAGAAAAAGGAGCCAAATTTCGTGCGATGTCGACCATGGCAAGCGCCCCAAAAAGGGTCTTGTAAAGAGTTTGCTTGCCAAGTTTGACAAATCAGAAGCTGCAATATCATTTCTGCCATAACCCGCACCCCCAGGGGCGAAAGTGCACAAAATTTGGCGTACATGTCAGGTGAGCTATGAAGGGTTTGCGTATGAAGTTTGATGACAATTGAGTAAACAGAAGATGAGATATAGATTTTTGAAGAATAAATTTTTTGGTTTTTCCCATGTCAGTAGGTGGCGCTATGCTGTACATGAGTGATTATGAGATGGAAAAATAAGTGTCCACAACAGCAACGCACTATCACAAGGTAGTGGTGTAAAGGAAAAGCATTATGGAATAATTTACCAAAAACCCGTTTTGGAGAAATTGCGTCGGCCAAAAACAGCGCCCCCCATGGACGAAAATTCCCAAAATGTGGTATACATGACATGGGAGGTCGTAAGAGGGCGGCCGTGAAGTTTGACCAAATTTGAGGAAAGATTGGATTTTTTGCCCAAAAATAGCGCCCCCAGTGGCGAAATATCACAGAAATTGGGTAACATGTCAGAAGCCCAATGAGTGATTAGCGTGTGAAGTATGAGCAGTGTTGAGCAATTAGAAGATTTGTTATGAATTTTTTAGCATGTAAAATTTTGAAGTGAAAATTGATTGACGTATAACTTCTGAACGGTTTATCCTACGTGAAACGTATTTAGTAACTTTTGTCAGCCATGTCTCTAGATGATGTGTATCAATTTTGGTGACATTCCTATGAACGGTCTAGGAGGAGTTGCGCCGTCTTCGTGGCCATGCATTTCACACAAAAGTGAAATTACCTCACTTCCTGTTGGGCGTGGCTAATGCATTGGCATTACATTTTTGTCCGGCTTAGTGAGATACATATGCATACCAAATGGCATGCCACTCCTACAAACTATATGGCAACCAGGCACCTTAATGCGGGAGGCCAAAATCACAACGACTTAGGGGGCGCTATAGAGGCCCTGAGCCCCGGCCAAGTGTGGGCTTTTGGTTCTGAGTAGCGGTGGCAATTCTCGGAAGTGGCGCCAAATTTCGCGCGTTTTCGCCCATGGCAAGCGCCCCGAAAATGGCCCAACAGCGGAGAAAAATAAAGAAGAAGAAGAATTAAAGCCGCAAGCGGCCTCGACGGGCCCTCGCGCCAGCGGCTAAGGGTGGCGGGGGCATGCGTCCCCGTGAAATACCTTCCACAGCTTCTTTGGCAAGAGACATTACTCCCACAATGGTGACAAAGCACAGAATTGGACACAGAGTACATGGTGCGCTGAGATGTTGTCATGGACAGAACATTTTATGCCATGGCTTCCCAACCAAATTAATGTATTTACCTCATCAGTCACCAAGCTATAGCTACATAGGATTGTCTTCTGTTAGACATCTATTAGTCTGTATGTAACGCTACAACACTTGCTCCCGACTGCCTACCCATTCCCCACAAGTCATGTGTGTTTAAGGCAACCAAAACAACATACTCCTGGTGCCTCATGATTGTGAACACCTCTCCTGCAACTGCTACAGTGCAATGAGCGCCCCCAGTGGTCCACAAGTCATGTGTGTTTAAGGCAACCAAAACAATATACTCCTGGTGCCTCATGATTGTAAACACCTCTCCTGCAACTGCTACAGCGCAATGAGCGCCCCCAGTGGTGAAAGTTCACCAAATTTGGTATACATGTCAAGGGACCTATGAAGAGTTGTTTTGTAAAGTTTGATCAAGTTTGACCAATAAGAAGCCGAGATATAAATTGTTGCCTGAAAACAGCGCCCCCAGTGGCAAAAGTTCAGAAAATTTGGCACATATGTCAGGTGACCTGTAAAGAGTGTGCGTATCAAGTTTGATCAAGATTGAGAAAATAGAAGATGAGATATTGATTTTTGAAGAATAAATGTTTCGGTTTCTCCCATGTCAGTAGGTGGCGCTATGCTACAACACTTGCTCCCGACTGCCTACCCATTCCCCACAAGTCATGTGTGTTTAAGGCAACCAAAACAACATACTCCTGGTGCCTCATGATTGTAAACACCTCTCCTGCAACTGCTACAGTGCAATGAGCGCCCCCAGTGGTCCACAAGTCATGTGTGTTTAAGGCAACCAAAACAACATACTCCTGGTGCCTCATGATTGTAAACACCTCTCCTGCAACTGCTACAGCGCAATGAGCGCCCCCAGTGGTGAAAGTTCACCAAATTTGGTATACATGTCAAGGGACCTATGAAGAGTTGTTTTGTAAAGTTTGATCAAGTTTGACCAATCAGAAGCCGAGATATAAATTGTTGCCTGAAAACAGCACCCCCAGTGGCAAAAGTTCACAAAATTTGGCACATATGTCAGGTGACCGGTTAAGAGTGTGCCTATCAAGTTTGATCAAGATTGAGAAAATAGAAGATGAGATATTGATTTTTGAAGAATAAATTTTTTGGTTTCTCCCATGTCAGTAGGTGGCGCTATGCTGCACATGAGCGATTATGAGTTGGAAAAATAAGTGTCTACAACAGCAACGTACTATCACAAGGTAGTGGTGTGAAGGAGAAGCATTATGGAATTATTTACCAAAAACCTGTTTTGGAGCAATTGCGTTGGCCAAAAACAGCACCCCCCATGGACGAAAATTCCCAAAATGAGGTGTACATGACATGGGAGGTAGTAAGAGTGTGGCCGTGAAGTTTGACCAAATTTGAGGAAAGATTGGATTTTTTGCCCAAAAATAGCGCCCCCAGTGGCGAAATATCACAGAAATTGGGTATCATGTCAGATGCCCAATGAGTGATTTGCGTGTGAAGTATGAGCAGTTTTGAGCAATTTGAAGATAGGTTATGAATTTTTAAGCATGTAAAATTTTGCATTGAAAATTGATTGACGTATAACTTCTGAACGGTTTATTCTACGTGAAACGTATTTAGGAACTTTTGTCAGCCATGTCTGTAGATGATGTCTATCAATTTTGGTGACATTCCTATGAACGGTCTAGGAGGAGTTGCGCCGTTTTCGTGGCCATGCATTTCGCACAAAAGTGAAATTACCTTACTTCCTGTTGGGCGTGGCTAATGCATTGGCATTACATTTTTGTCCGGCTTAGTGAGATACATATGCGTACCAAATGGCATGCCACTACTACAAACTACATGGCAACCAGGCACCTTAATGCGGGAGGCCAAAATCACAACGAGTTAGGGGGCGCTATAGAGGCCCTGAGGCCCGCCTCGATCTTGGCTTCTGGTTCTCAGTAGCGGTGGGAGTCTAAGAAAAAGGAGCCAAATTTCGTGCGATGTCGACCATGGCAAGCGCCCCAAAAAGGGTCTTGTAAAGAGTTTGCTTGCCAAGTTTGACAAATCAGAAGCTGCAATATCATTTCTGCCATAACCCGCACCCCCAGGGGCGAAAGTGCACAAAATTTGGCGTACATGTCAGGCGAGCTATGAAGAGTTTGCGTATGAAGTTTGATGACAATTGAGTAAACAGAAGATGAGATATAGATTTTTGAAGAATAAATTTTTTGGTTTTTCCCATGTCAGTAGGTGGCGCTATGCTGTACATGAGTGATTATGAGATGGAAAAATAAGTGTCCACAACAGCAACGCACTATCACAAGGTAGTGGTGTAAAGGAAAAGCATTATGGAATAATTTACCAAAAACCCGTTTTGGAGCAATTGCGTCGGCCAAAAACAGCGCCCCCCATGGACGAAAATTCCCAAAATGTGGTATACATGACATGGGAGGTAGTAAGAGGGTGGCCGTGAAGTTTGACCAAATTTGAGGAAAGATTGGATTTTTTGCCCAAAAATAGCGCCCCCAGTGGCGAAATATCACAGAAATTGGGTAACATGTCAGAAGCCCAATGAGTGATAAGCCTGTGAAGTATGAGCAGTGTTGAGCAATTAGAAGATTTGTTATGATTTTTTTAGCATGTAAAATTTTGAAGTGAAAATTGATTGACGTATAACTTCTGAACGGTTTATCCTACGTGAAACGTATTTAGTAACTTTTGTCAGCCATGTCTCTAGATGATGTCTATAAATTTTGGTGACATTCCTATGAACGGTCTAGGAGGAGTTGCGCCGTCTTCGTGGCCATGCATTTCACACAAAAGTGAAATTACCTCACTTCCTGTTGGGCGTGGCTAATGCATTGGCATTACATTTTTGTCCGGCTTAGTGAGATACATATGCGAACCAAATGGCATGCCACTACTACAAACTATATGGCAACCAGGCACCTTAATGCGGGAGGCCAAAATCACAACGACTTAGGGGGCGCTATAGAGGCCCTGAGCCCCGGCCAAGTGTGGGCTTTTGGTTCTGAGTAGCGGTGGCAATTCTCGGAAGTGGCGCCAAATTTCGCGCGTTTTCGCCCATGGCAAGTGCCCCGAAAATGGCCCAACAGCGGAGAAAAATAAAGAAGAAGAATAATAATAGTGAACTCTTACAAGAACAATAGGGCCTTCGCCCTATAGGGCTCGGGCCCTAATTAAAGCCGCAAGCGGCCTCGACGGGCCCTCGCGCCAGCGGCCAAGGGGGGCGGGGGCATGCGTCCCCGCGAAAAACCTTCCACAGCTTCTTTGGCAAGAGACATTACTCCCACAATGGTGACAAAGCACAGAATTGGACACAGAGTAAACGGTGCACTGAGATGTTGTCATGGACAGAACATTTTATGCCATGGCTTCCCAACCAAATTAATGTATTTACCTCATCAGTCACCAAGCTATAGCTACATAGGATTGTCTTCTGTTAGACATCTATTAGTCTGTATGTAACGCTACAACACTTGCTCCCGACTGCCTACCCATTCCCCACAAGTCATGTGTGTTTAAGGCAACCAAAACAACATACTCCTGGTGCCTCATGATTGTAAACACCTCTCCTGCAACTGCTACAGCGCAATGAGCGCCCCCAGTGGTCCACAAGTCATGTGTGTTTAAGGCAACCAAAACAACATACTCCTGGTGCCTCATGATTGTAAACACCTCTCCTGCAACTGCTACAGCGCAATGAGCGCCCCCAGTGGTGAAAGTTCACCAAATTTGGTATACATGTCAAGGGACCTATGAAGAGTTGTTTTGTAAAGTTTGATCAAGTTTGACCAATCAGAAGCCGAGATATAAATTGTTGCCTGAAAACAGCGCCCCCAGTGGCAGAAGTTCACAAAATTTGGCACATATGTCAGGTGACCTGTTAAGAGTGTGCGTAGCAAGTTTGATCAAGATTGAGAAAATAGAAGATGAGATATTTATTTTTGAAGAATAAATTTTTTGGTTTCTCCCATGCCAGAAGGTGGCGCTATGCTGCACATGAGCGATTATGAGTTGGAAAAATAAGTGTCTACAACAGCAACGTACTATCACAAGGTAGTGGTGTGAAGGAGAAGGATTATGGAATTATTTACCAAAAACCTGTTTCGGAGCAATTGCGTTGGCCAAAAACAGCGCCCCCCATGGACGAAAATTCCCAAAATGTGGTGTACATGACATGGGAGGTAGTAAGAGGGTGGCCGTGAAGTTTGACCAAATTTGAGGAAAGATTGGATTTTTTGCCCAAAAATAGCGCCCCCAGTGGCGAAATATCACAGAAATTGGGTAACATGTCAGATGCCCAATGAGTGATTTGCGTGTGAAGTATGAGCAGTTTTGAGCAATTTGAAGATATGTTATGAATTTTTAAGCATGTAAAATTTTGCATTGAATATTGATTGACGTAGAACTTCTGAACGGTTAATTCTACGTGAAACGTATTTAGGAACTTTTGTCAGCCATGTCTGTAGATGATGTGTATCAATTTTGGTGACATTCCTATGAACGGTCTAGGAGGAGGTGCGCCGTCTTCGTGGCCATGCATTTCGCACAAAAGTGAAATTACCTCACTTCCTGTTGGGCGTGGCTAATGCATTGGCATTACATTTTTGTCCGGCTTAGTGAGATACATATGCGTACCAAATGGGATGCCACTACTACAAACTACATGGCAACCAGGCACCTTAATGCGGGAGGCCAAAATCACAATGAGTGAGGGGGCGCTATAGAGGCCCTGAGGCCCGCCTGGATCTGGGCTTCTGGTTCTCAGTAGCGGTGGGAGTCTAAGAAAAAGGAGCCAAATTTCGTGCGATGTCGACCATGGCAAGCGCCCCAAAAAGGGTCTTGTAAAGAGTTTGCTTGCCAAGTTTGACAAATCAGAAGCTGCAATATCATTTCTAACATAACCAGCACCCCCAGGGGCGAAAGTGCACAAAATTTGGCGTACATGTCAGGTGAGCTATGAAGAGTTTGCGTATGAAGTTTGATGACAATTGAGTGAACAGAAGATGAGATATAGATTTTTGAAGAATAAATTTTTGGTTTTTCCCATGTCAGTAGGTGGCGCTATGCTGTTCATGAGTGATTATGAGATGGAAAAATAAGTGTCCACAACAGCAATGCACTATCACAAGGTAGTGGTGTGAAGGAAAAGCATTATGGAATTATTTACCAAAAACCCGTTTTGGAGAAATTGCGTTGGCCAAAAACAGCGCCCCCCATGGACGAAAATTCCCAAAATGTGGTATACATGACATGGGACGTAGTAAGAGGGTGGCCGTGAAGTTTGACCAAATTTGAGGAAAGATTGGATTTTTTGCCCAAAAATAGCGCCCCCAGTGGCGAAATATCACAGAAATTGGGTAACATGTCAGAAGCCCAATGAGTTATTAGCGTGTGAAGTATGAGCAGTGTTGAGCAATTAGAAGATTTGTTATGAATTTTTTAGCATGTATAATTTTGAAGTGAAAATTGATTGACGTATAACTTCTGAACGGTTTATCCTACATGAAACGTATTTAGTAACTTTTGTCAGCCATGTCTGTAGATGATGTGTATCAATTTTGGTGACATTCCTATGAACGGTCTAGGAGGAGTTGCGCCGTCTTCGTGGCCATGCATTTCACACAAAAGTGAAATTACCTCACTTCCTGTTGGGCGTGGCTAATGCATTGGCATTACATTTTTGTCCGGCTTAGTGAGATACATATGCATACCAAATGGCATGCCACTACTACAAACTATATGGCAACCAGGCACCTTAATGCGGGATGCCAAAATCACAACGACTTAGGGGGCGCTATAGAGGCCCTGAGCCCCGGCCAAGTGTGGGCTTTTGGTTCTGAGTAGCGGTGGCAATTCTCGGAAGTGGCGCCAAATTTCGCGCGTTTTCGCCCATGGCAAGCGCCCCGAAAATGGCCCAACAGCGGAGAAAAATAAAGAAGAAGAAGAAGACGGAAGAATAATAATAGTGAACTCTTACAAGAACAATAGGGCCTTCGCCCATAGGGCTCGGGCCCTAATTAAAGCCGCAAGCGGCCTCGACGGGCCCTCGCGCCAGCGGCCAAGGGGGGCGGGGGCATGCGTCCCCGCGAAAGACCTTCCACAGCTTCTTCGGCAAGTGACATTACTCCCACAATGGCGACAAAGCACAGAAATGGACACAGAGTACACGGTGCACTGAGATGTTGTCATGGACAGAACATTTTATGCCATGGCTTCCCAACCAAATTAATGTATTTACCTCATCAGTCACCAAGCTATAGCTACATAGGATTGTCTTCCGTTAGACATCTATTAGTCTGTATGTAACGCTACAACACTTGCTCCCGACTGCCCACCCATTCCCCACAAGTCATGTGTGTTTAAGGCAACCAAAACAACATACTCCTGGTGCCTCATGATTGTAAACACCTGTCCTGCAACTGCTACAGCGCAATGAGCGCCCCCAGTGGTGAAAGTTCACCAAATTTTGTGTACATGTCAAGGGACCAATGAAGAGTTGTTTTGTCAAGTTTGATCAAGTTTGACCACTCAGAAGCCGAGATATAAATTGTTGCCTGAAAACAGTGCCCCCAGTGGCAAAAGGTCACAAAATTTGGCACATATGTCAGGTGACCTGTTAAGAGTGAGCGTATCAAGTTTGATCAAGATTGAGTAAATAGAAGATGAGATATTGATTTTTGAAGAATAAATTTTTTGGTTTTTCCCATGTCAGTAGGTGGCGCTATGCTGTACATGAGCGATTATGAGTTGGAAAAATAAGTGTCTACAACAGCAACGTACTATCACAAGGTAGTGGTGTGAAGGAAAAGCATTATGGAATTATTTACCAAAAACCCGTTTTGGAGCAATTGCGTCGGCCAAAAACAGCGCCCCCCATGGACGAAAATTCCCAAAATGTGGTATACATGACATGGGAGGTAGTAAGAGGGTGGCCGTGAAGTTTGACCAAATTTGAGGAAAGATTGGATTTTTTGCCCAAAAATTGCGCCCCCAGTGGCGAAATATCACAGAAATTGGCTAACATGTCAGAAGCCCAATGACTGATTTGCCTGTGAAGTATGAGCAGTTTTGAGCAATTAGAAGATTTGTTAGGAATTTTTAAGAATGTAAAATTTTGCATTGAAAATTGATTGACGTATAACTTCTGAACGGTTTATCCTACGTGAAACGAATTCAGTAACTTTTGTCAGCCATGTCTGTAGATGATGGCTATCAATTTTGGTGACATTCCTATGAACGGCCTAGGAGGAGTTGCGCCGTCTTCGTGGCCATGCATTTCGCACAAAAGTGAAATTACCTCACTTCCTGTTGGGCGTGGCTAATGCATTGGCAATACATTTTTGTCCAGCTTAGTGAGATACATATGCCCACCAAATGGCATGCCACTACTACAAACTACATGGCAACCAGGCCCCTTAATGTGGGAGGCCAAAATCACAACGACTTAGGGGGCGCTATAGAGGCCCTGAGGCCCGCCTGGATCTAGGCTTCCGGTTCTCAGTAGCGGAGGCAGTCTAAGAAAAAGGAGCCAAATTTCGTGCGTTGTCGACCATGGCAAGCGCCCCAATAAGGGTCTTGTAAAGAGTTTGCTTGCCAAGTTTGACAAATCAGAAGCTGCAATATCATTTTTGCCATAACCAGCACCCCCAGGGGCGAAAGTGCACAAAATTTGGCGTATATGTCAGGTGAGCTATGAAGAGTTCGCGTATGAAGTGTGATGACAATTGAGTAAATAGAAGATGAGATATAGATTTTTGAAGAATAAATTTTTTGGTTTTTCCCATGTCAGTAGGTGGCGCTATGCTGTACATGAGCGATTAAGAGTTGGAAAAATAAGTGTCTACAACAGCAAAGTACAATGACAAGCGCCTCAATAAGGGTCTTGAAAAGAGTTTGCTTGCCAAGTTTGACAAATCAGAAGCTGCAATATCATTTTTGCCATAATCAGCACCCCCAGGGGCGAAAGTGCACAAAATTTGGCGTATATGTCAGGTGAGCTATGAAGAGTTTGCGTATGAAGTGTGATGACAATTGAGTAAATAGAAGATGAGATATAGATTTTTGAAGAATAAATTTTTTGGTTTTTCCCATGTCAGTAGGTGGCGCTATGCTGTACATGAGCGATTAAGAGTTGGAAAAATAAGTGTCTACAACAGCAACGTACAATCACAAGGTAGTGGTGTGAAGGAAAAGCATTATGGAATTATTTACCAAAAACCCGTTTTGGAGCAATTGCGTCGGCCAAAAACAGCGCCCCCCATGGACGAAAATTCCCAAAATGTGGTATACATGACATGGGAGGTAGTAAGAGGGTGGCCGTGAAGTTTGACCAAATTTGAGGAAAGATTGGATTTTTTGCCCAAAAATAGCGCCCCCAGTGGCGAAACATCACAGAAATTGGGTCACATGTCAGAAGCCCAATGAGTGATTTGCGTGTGAAGTATGAGCAGGGTTGAGCAATTAGAAGATTTGTTATGAATTTTTAAGCATGTAAAATTCTGCATTGAAAAATGATTGACGTATAACTTCTGAACGGTTTACCCTACGTGAAACGTATTTAGTAACTTTTGTCAGCCATGTCTGTAGATGATGTGTATCAATTTTGGTGACGTTCCTATGAACGGTCTAGGAGGAGTTGCGCCGTCTTCGTGGCCATGCATTTCGCACAAAAGTGAAATTACCTCACTTCCTGTAGGGCGTGGCTAATGCATTGGCATTACATTTTTGTCCGGCTTGGTGAGATACATATGCATACCAAAGGGCATGCCACTACTACAAACTACCTGGCAACCAGGCACCTTAATGCGAGAGGCAAAAATCACAACACGTTAGGGGGCGCTATAGAGGCCCTGAGGCCCGCCTGGATCTGGGCTTCTGGTTCTCAGTAGCGGTGGCAGTCTAAGAAAAAGGAGCCAAATTTCGAGCGTTGTCGACCATGGCAAGCGCCCCAATAAGGGTCTTGTAAAGAGTTTGCTTGCCAAGGTTGACAAATCAGAAGCTGCAATATCATTTCTGCCATAACCAGCACCCCCAGGGGCGAAAGTGCACAAAATTTGGCGTATATGTCAGGTGAGCTATGAAGAGCTTGCGTATGAAGTGTGATGAAAATTGAGTAAATAGAAGATGAGATATAGATTTTTGAAGAATAAATTTGTTGGTTTTTCCCATGTCAGTAGGTGGCGCTATGCTGTACATGAGCGATTATGAGTTGGGAAAATAAGTGTCTACAACAGCAACGTACTATCACAAGGTAGTGGTGTGAAGGAAAAGCATTATGGAATTATTAACCAAAAACCCATTTTGGAGAAATTGCGTCGGCCAAAAACAGCGCCCCCCATGGACGAAAATTCCCAAAATGTGGTATACATGACATGGGAGGTAGTAAGATGGTGGCCGTGAAGTTTGACCAAATTTGTGGAAAGATTGGATTTTTTGCCCAAAAATAGCGCCCCCAGTGGCGAAATATCACAGAAATTGGGTAACATGTCAGAAGCCCAATGAGTGATTAGCGTGTGAAGTATGAGCAGTTTTGAGCAATTAGAAGATTTGTTATGAATTTTTTAGCATGTAAAATTTTGAAGTGAAAATTGATTGACGTATAACTTCTGAACTGTTTATCCTACGTGAAACGTATTTAGTAACTTTTGTCAGCCATGTCTGTAGATGATGTGTATCAATTTTGGTGACATTCCTATGAACGGTCTAGGAGGAGTTGCGCCATCTTCGTGGCCATGCATTTCGCACAAAAGTGAAATTACCTCACTTCCTCTTGGGCGTGGCTAATGCATTGGCATTACATTTTTGTCCGGCTTAGTGAGATACATATGCGTACCAAATGGCATGCCAGTACTACAAACTATATGGCAACCAGGCACCTTAATGCGGGAGGCCAAAATAACAACGACTTAGGGGGCGCTATAGAGGCCCTGAGCCCCGGCCAAGTTTGGGCTTTTGGTTCTGAGTAGCGGTGGCAATTCTCGGAAGTGGTGCCAAATTTCGTGCGTTTTCGCCCATGGCAAGCGCCCCGAAAATGGCCCAACAGCGGAGAAAAATAAAGAAGAAGAAGAAGAAGAAGACGGAAGAATAATAATAGTGAACTCTTACAAGAACAATAGGGCCTTCGCCCATAGGGCTCGGGCCCTAATTAAAGCCGCAAGCGGCCTCGACGGGCCCTCGCGCCAGCGGCCAAGGGGGGCGGGGGCATGCGTCCCCGCGAAATACCTTCCACAGCTTCTTCGGCAAGAGACATTACTCCCACAATGGCGACAAAGCACAGAATTGGACACAGAGTACACGGTGCGCTGAGATGTTGTCATGGACAGAACATTTTATGCCATGGCTTCCCAACCAAATTAATGTATTTACCTCATCAGTCACCAAGCTGAAGCTACATAGGATTGTCTTCTGTTAGACATCTATTAGTCCGTATGTAACGCTACAACACTTGCTCCCGACTGCCTACCCATTCCCCACAAGTCATGTGTGTTTAAGGCAACCAAAACAACATACTCCTGGTGCCTCATGATTGTAAACACCTCTCCTGCAACTGCTACAGCGCAATGAGTGCCCCCAGTGGTGAAAGTTCACCAAATTTGGTATACATGTCAAGGGACCTATGAAGAGTTGTTGTGTCAAGTTTGATCAAGTTTGACCAATCAGAAGCCGAGATATAAATTGTTGCCTGAAAACAGCGCCCCCAGTGGCAAAAGTTCACAAAATTTGGGAGATATGTCAGGGGACCTGTTAAGAGTGTGCGTATCAAGTTTGATCAAGATTGAGTAAATAGAAGATGAGATATTGATTTTTGAAGAATAAATGTGTTGGTTTTTCCCATGTCAGTAGGTGGCGCTATGCTGTACATGAGTGATTATGAGTTGGAAAAATAAGTGTCTACAACAGCAACGTTCTATCACAAGGTAGTGGTGTGAAGGAAAAGCATTATGGAATTATTTACCAAAAACCCGTTTTGGAGCAATTGCGTCGGCCAAAAACAGCGCCCCCCCATGGACGAAAATTCCCAAAATGTGGTATACATGACATGGGAGGTAGTAAGAGGGTGGCCGTGAAGTTTGACCAAATTTGAGGAAAGATTGGATTTTTTGCCCAAAAATAGCGCCCCCAGTGGCGAAATATCACAGAAATTGGGTAGCACGTCAGAAGCCCAATGAGTGATTTGCTTGTGAAGAATGAGCAGTTTTGAGCAATTAGAAGATTTGTTATGAATTTTTAAGCATGTAAAATTTTGCATTGAAAATTGATTGATGTATAACTTCTGAACGGCTTATCCTACGTGAAACGTATTTAGTAACTTTTGTCAGCCATGTCTGTAGATGATGTCTATCAATTTTGGTGACATTCCTATGAACGGCCTAGGAGGAGTTGCGCCGTCTTCGTGGCCATGCATTTCGCACAAAAGTGAAATTACCTCACTTCCTGTTGGGCGTGGCTAATGCATTGGCATAACATTTTTGTCCGGCTTAGTGAGATACATATGCCCACCAAATGGCATGCCACTACTACAAACTACATGGCAACCAGGCACCTTTATGCGGGAGGCCAAAATCACAACGACTTAGGGGGCGCTATAGGGGCCCTGAGGCCCGCCTGGATCTGGGCTTCTGGTTCTCAGTAGCGGTGGCAGTCTAAGAAAAAGGAGCCAAATTTCGTGCGTTGTCGACCATGGCAAGCGCCCCAATAAGGGTCTTGTAAAGAGTTTGCTTGCCAAGTTTGACAAATCAGAAGCTGCAATATCATTTTTGCCATAACCAGCACCCCCAGGGGCGAAAGTGCACAAAATTTGGCGGATATGTCAGGTGAGCTATGAAGAGTTAGCGTATGAAGTTTGATGACAATTGAGTAAATAGAAGATGAGATATAGATTTTTGAAGAATAAATTTTCTGGTTTTTCCCATGTCAGTAGGTGGCGCTATGCTGTACATGAGCGATTATGAGTTGGAAAAAGAAGTGTATACAACAGCAACGTACTATCACAAGGTAGTGGTGTGAAGGGAAAGCATTATGGAATTATTTACCAAAAACCCGTTTTGGAGCAATTGCGTCGGCCAAAAACAGCGCCCCCCATGGACGAAAATTCCCAAAATGTGGTATACATGACATGGGAGGTAGTAAGAGGGTGGCCGTGAAGTTTGACCAAATTTGAGGAAAGATTGGATTTTTTGCCCAAAAATAGCGCCCCCAGTGGCGAAATACCACAGAAATTGGGTCACATGTCAGAAGCCCAATGAGTGATTTGCGTGTGAAGTATGAGCAGCTTTGAGCAATCAGAAGATTTGTTATGAATTTTTAAGCATGTAAAATTTTGCATCGAAAATTGATTGACGTATAACTTCTGAACGGTTGATCCAACGTGAAACGTATTTAGTAACTTTTGTCAGCCATGTCTGTAGATGATGTGTATCAATTTTGGTGACATTCCTATGAACGGTCTAGGAGGAGTTGCGCCGTCTTCGTGGCCATGCATTTCGCACAAAAGTGAAATTACCTCACTTCCTGTTGGGCGTGGCTAATGCATTGGCATTACATTTTTGTCCGGCTTAGTGAGATACATAAGCGTAACAAATGGCATGCCACTACTACAAACTACATGGCACCCAGGCACCTTAATGCGGGAGGCCAGAATCACAACGACTTAGGGGGCGCTATAGAGGCCCTGAGCCCCGGCCAAGTTTGGGCTTTTGGTTCTGAGTAGCGGTGGCAATTCTCGGAACTGATGCCAAATTTGGTGCGTTTTCGCCCATGGCAAGCGCCCCGAAAATGGCCCAACAGCGGAGAAAAATAAAGAAGAAGAAGAAGAAGAAGAAGACGGAAGAATAATAATAGTGAACTCTTACAAGAACAATAGGGCCTTCGCCCTTTAGGGCTCGGGCCCTAATTAAAGCCGCAAGCGGCCTCGACGGGCCCTCGCGCCAGCGGCCAAGGGGGGGCGGGGGCATGCATCCCCGCGAAACACCTACCACAGCTTCTTCGGCAAGAGACATTACTCCCACAATGGCAACAAAGCACAGAATTGGACACATGGCAACAATAGGGTCTCGCACTGTACGGTGCTCGGGGGGCGCTATAGAGGCCCTGAGGCCCGCCTGGATCCGGGCTTCTGGTTCTCAGTAGCGGTGGCAGTCTAAGAAAAAGGAGCCAAATTTCGTGCGTTGTGGACCATGGCAAGCGCCCCAATAAGGGTCTTGTAAAGAGTTTGCTTGCCAAGTTTGACAAATCAGAAGCTGCAATATCATTTTTGCCATAACCAGCACCCCCAGGGGCGAAAGTGCACAAAATTTGGCGTATATGTCAGGTGAGCTATGAAGAGTTTGCGTATGAAGTTTGATGACAATTGAGTAAATAGAAGATGAGATATAGATGTATGAAGAATAAATTTTTCGGTTTTTCCCATGTCAGTAGGTGGCGCTATGCTGTACATGAGCGATTATGAGTTGGAAAAATAAGTGTCTACAACAGCAGCGTACTATCACAAGGTAGTGGTGTGAAGGAAAAGCATTATGGAATTATTTACCAAAAACCGGTTTTGGAGCAATTGCGTCGGCCAAAAACAGCGCCCCCCATGGACGAAAATTCCCAAAATGTGGTATACATGACATGGGAGGTAGTAAGAGGGTGGCCGTGAAGTTTGACCAAATTTGAGGAAAGATTGGATTTTTTGCCCCAAATTAGCGCCCCCAGTGGCGAAAGTGCACAAAATTTGGCGTATATGTCAGGTGAGCTATGAAGAGTTTTCGTATGAAGTTTGATGACAATTGAGTAAATAGAAGATGAGATATAGATTTTTGAAGAATAAATTTTTTGGTTTTTCCCATGTCAGTAGGTGGCGCTATGCTGTACATGAGCGATTATGAGTTGAAAAAATAAGTGTCTACAACAGCAACGTACTATCGCAAGGCAGTGGTGTGAAGGAAAAGCGTTATGGAATTATGTACCAAAAACCCGTTCTGGAGAAATTGCGTCGGCCAAAAACAGCGCCCCCCATGGACGAAAATTCCCAAAATGTGGTATACATGACATGGGAGGTAGTAAGAGGGTGGCCGTGAAGTTTGACCAAATTTGAGGAAAGTTTGGGCAAAAAATCCAATAATAGCGCCCCCAGTGGCGAAATATCACAGAAATTGGGTAACATGTCAGAAGCCCAATGAGTGATTTGCGTGTGAAGTATGAGCAGTTTTGAGCAATCAGAAGATTTGTTATGAATTTTTAAGCATGTAAAATGTTGCATCGAAAATTGATTGACGTATAACTTCTGAACGGTTTATGCTACGTGAAACGTATTTAGTACCTTTTGTCAGCCCTGTCTGTAGATCATGTGTATCAACTTTGGTGACATTCCTATGAACGGTCTAGGAGGAGTTGCGCCGTCTTCGTGGCCACGCATTTCGCACAAAAGTGAAATTACCTCACTTCCTGTTGGGCGTGGCTAATGCATTGGCATTACATTTTTGTCCGGCTTAGTGAGACACATACGCGTACCAAATGGCATGCCACTACTACAAACTACATGGCAACCAGGCACCTTAATGCGGGAGGCCAAAATCACAATGAGTTAGGGGGCGCTATAGAGGCCCTGAGGCCCGCCTGGATCTGGGCTTCTGGTTCTCAGTAGGGGTGGGAGTCTAAGAAAAAGGAGCCAAATTTCGTGCGATGTCGACCATGGCAAGCGCCCCAAAAAGGGTCTTGTAAAGAGTTTGCTTGCCAAGTTTGACAAATCAGAAGCTGCAATATCATTTCTGCCATAACCAGCACCCCCAGGGGCGAAAGTGCACAAAATTTGGCGTACATGTCAGGTGAGCTATGAAGAGTTTGCGTATGAAGTTTGATGACAATTGAGTAAACAGAAGATGAGATATAGATTTTTGAAGAATAAATTTTTTGGTTTTTCCCATGTCAGTAGGTGGCGCTATGCTGTACATGAGTGATTATGAGATGGAAAAATAAGTGTCCACAACAGCAACGCACTATCACAAGGTAGTGGTGTGAAGGAAAAGCATTATGGAATTATTTACCAAAAACCCGTTTTGGAGAAATTGCGTTGGCCAAAAACAGCGCCCCCCATGGACGAAAATTCCCAAAATGTGGTATACATGACATGGGAGGTAGAAAGAGGGTGGCCGTGAAGTTTGACCAAATTTGAGGAAAGATTGGATTTTTTGCCCAAAAATAGCGCCCCCAGTGGCGAAATATCACAGAAATTGGGTAACATGTCAGAAGCCCAATGAGTGATTAGCGTGTGAAGTATGAGCAGTGTTGAGCAATTAGAAGATTTGTTATGAATTTTTAAGCATGTAAAATTTTGAAGTGAAAATTGATTGACGTATAACTTCTGAACGGTTTATCCTACATGAAACGTATTTAGTAACTTTTGTCAGCCATGTCTGTAGATGATGTGTATCAATTTTGGTGACATTCCTATGAACGGTCTAGGAGGAGTTGCGCCGTCTTCGTGGCCATGCATTTCGCACAAAAGTGAAATTACCTCACTTCCTGTTGGGCGTGGCTAATGCATTGGCATTACATTTTTGTCCGGCTTAGTGAGATACATATGCATACCAAATGGCATGCCACTACTACAAACTATATGGCAACCAGGCACCTTAATGCGGGATGCCAAAATCACAACGACTTAGGGGGCGCTATAGAGGCCCTGAGCCCCGGCCAAGTGTGGGCTTTTGGTTCTGAGTAGCGGTGGCAATTCTCGGAAGTGGCGCCAAATTTTGCGCGTTTTCGCCCATGGCAAGTGCCCCGAAAATGGCCCAACAGCGGAGAAAAATAAAGAAGAAGAAGAAGACGGAAGAAGAAGAAGAAGAAGACGGAAGAAGAAGAATAATAGTGAACTCTTACAAGAACAATAGGGCCTTCGCCCATAGGGCTCGGGCCCTAATAATAGTGAACTCTTACAAGAACAATAGGGCCTTCGCCCATAGGGCTCGGGCCCTAATAACTACAATTAAAAAACAGTTTGTTTTTAATTGTATTTATTTAATTCCTGGGCTCCCATTGGTAACAGGGAGTGATATTGCATTCAGTTAATACAGTTTACAATAGATTATTAGATTCTAATAGAATAAATGAGCCAAAATAATTGGGGATCTTTTTTTAACGGGCCCTGACTCATTACAGGTATGAACAGGTTGGCTTTAAAGCAGAAAATGTTGAGAACCCCTGTCCTATATGGTCACAAATTACAATTCTGTAACCATTAATTCATTATAATTTTAGCATTAAGTCTATTTTGTTGAAGTCATCAACTGTTCTTTGATGGAGACATGAATGCAAAACTCTTCATGACAACTGCAGTCCTAAAGTTATCATGGCAATTGTTGTTCTCAACCATTGTAGCAAAACTAAGTAGGTACCCCAAGGCATTTTTTCCATGGTACTTTCTCATACAGTAGTCCATCAGAAAGACCATGAAAAACAAAGACAATGATACCCCATTCATTAAGGCCCCAGTCACACCGCCCGAACTTTGCTGGAGCGTTCCTTGAACGGTAGGGAGGGGGGGGCCGAATTTCGACAATGCTCGTCACCGCGCACAAAATGGGGAAAAAAATCGAAAACACGGGCGTTGGCTTAGCGGTGCACCGCTGAAGCCGGCGTTGCTTTAAGGCCCGGTCCCACTGGCCGATGGACACAAAACGTATGCAAAAAGGACACAGCGGACGAGCAAAATTTCGGGGCTGGCTCTATCCGTTTTCATCCGCTCCAGAAATGGACAAAATTGGCGAAAACAGAACGGAAAAGAACGGACGTGGGTAGTATATAGCGGGGATGTTAAACGCATGTTCATAGGAAGCCTAGCGGATGGAAGTGGATGACAGCTCCGAAGGGGTTACCGGTGATAACTGAGAAGCGGACGCATAGCAGAAAGAGCGGATGCATAGCGGGTGAAGGGGATGCATAACGTACGCCTAACGGAAACAAAGGGGATGTTGCGCGGATGTATATCGGATGCAGACCGTTCACTGCGCTAGGTGTCCTTCTACATACTCTAGACATACTCCAGACATCCTAAATATACGAGATACATCCCAGATATAAACGCTTTGTCCGTTTTGAATACTTTATATACGAGATGCGTACGCTTACATCCTTTCTATTTCCGTGCTACTAACGATGAATAGACGTTTCATGTACCTTATCTTTCCTCCCTCTTTCCGTTTTCAGCTGCAGCGGATGTGAGTTGCGAGGATGCCCAGAGGATGCAGAGAGGATACAGCAGACGTTTAACGGATGATAACGGACATAGAACATTTGTTGCTCGTATATGTCGCGGATTTACATCGTACACGGCGGAAAGTTCATCCGTTCTAAAAGTTTTGTGCATCTCAAAACTTTTTGCGCGGATGAAATCACAGTGGACGGATGCTCGATGGATAGAGCGTATGAAGCACGTATGCAATGAGTACACAACGGATGCATAGCGTTTTCCAACTGATGGCAAAGATTTTTTTACGTTTTACATCCTCTTTGCATCTGTAAGTGCAGTGGGACCGGGCCTTTAGCGTTGGTTTAGCGGTGACGCGAGCGTTGGTATAGCGGCGTTCTGCGCATGCGGGCTTTGGCTCGGCGGGGGTATAAAGTTGGTTTAGCACCAATCATAGCAAGTCTCTCAGCATCCATGGTGAATAGAATAGAATAGAATAGAAAGCCTTTATTGTCATCACACAGAGTATGGACCCTTTTCACGTGACGTCACGACAAACGCGGCCGCCATTTTGGACATGTACTACCAGTAGTTTACCACAGCCAGCATTGAGGAACGGCAGCAAAGAAAGTGTTTATTTTCAGCAAGACTTCCATCATGCCACTCTATTGTTGTGCATCTGGATGTAGTAACCATCAACAAACAAGGCAAGGTTTATCATTTTATCGGATCCCGACGGAGAAGATGGATAGCGGCCATAAACAGATTAGCAGCCCTCGGCATACCAGCGCTTGTGTAGTGACCACTTTGTTGGAGGTAAGACGAATAAAATTAGCCAGAAAAGGCATTACATTGCTGTTAACATTCTGTGGCGGCGAGTGTGTAACCAAATAGGCTAAAATAACCCATTGTAACCTCTTTGTTCTTCTGTAGTAGCTATTAGCTAATGACATTAGCTAGCGTTGTGTTCCTTTGCTGTTGGTAGACTGTAGGACAGATCAGAGGCAGTGTCCTACAAACAGCGCTTAATTTGAGGAGGAGCAAGCCGGAGCGCGCTCCGGAACCTCGGGCGTTGGCTCCGGCAGCTATTTACACTGGATCCAGTGATCCGACACCTCTCTTGACTATGTAACAACAACAACAACAAAAACGATTGTCTTTAGGCTTGCCATCCTTCCACTTGCGAGTGGTAAGTGATCTGCGCTGGGATCGCACACACAGGGGCTCAGTCCCGAATCGTGGCTTGTGCACTTCACTCGCGCGCTGTGTGAGCTGCGCAGGGCCGGAGTGCGCACCCTCCAGAGGGCACTCGCTGTTCAGGGCGGAGTGATTTGGAGCGCAGGATGCCTGCGGAGCCGAGCGTATCTGTGTATTGGCGTTGCTGTGTGCACACTAATCGCTTTTAAAAACGTTAATCTGATGATCCGCTGATACGGTCTAATGTAAACATGGGCTAAGTGTTCAAAACAAGAGGAACATGTATTTGTCTCTTAAATCCAGGCCGTTCCCTGTAATCTCTAACAATGGTTGGAGAAAGTAATGGCAAATAGTGAGTGCACAAACCATAGAAGGTAAACTGTACACAGCGCCAGGGCAGTGTGATGGTATGTCTACTTTTAGATTGTGTTAGCTTATCAATGAACACACTCGTCACTCGACGAGTTTCACGTCTTTACGACGGATACTTAAATGTGTGTTAGGTATTACTGTTGCAGTCTAAGCAGTCATTGTAGCAGCTAGATGAGCGAGAACCGAAAGGGTCTGTGCCATAAACCGTTATTTCTGTACGGCGTTGCTAATGTGTCATTACTGTTGTTATTTCTCCCTCTGCTCGCCCTGTAAATGCCCTACGTCACTGGATAGCGAAGGTGTTTTCTGCATCTCGCTCCTTTTTCTTGTATGTTCTCCGTTTGTCGCCTTCCTCGCATTCAAACCAATTCGAGCCGAAGTCCGCTACATGTCCAAAATGGTGGTTGCGTTTACGAAGGTCACGTGACTGAAAAGGGTCTATAACGAGATTCAGAGCTGCTCCATAAAGTGCACACACACACATAGAATAAAAAGAAAAGGTATGTACAATATACAAAATACAAAAACTACTATTGAACTACTAGTTACTATATACAGACACATTTGTATAGGTCCTGCATGGAGAATACACCCAAGACAAAGCACAGTAGATAAAACCTTAAGGGCAAGTAAAGTGGCTGATAGTAGCAGCATCCAGTGGTGTGCAACCATGTGTAACATAATTACAGTTCAAGTATATTGGCATTATAATAACAGTCAAAGTCCTTCCCACGCCTTACAGTACCTGGTATTCCTAGGCAGTCTCCCACTCAAGTACTAACCAGGCCCAACCTGTATGTGGCGCATCGGGCGGCACCGATCTCTGTTTCCATAGCCCTCGGCCTCTCACATAGCTAGGGTTACAGTGGGGGGCTAGTCCTCTGGTAACCACGAGAGTTTAACTCCCCATGCACATCTGTATTGCAGCGTGCCTTGCCAGATAGCGGTAGGTACCATTTTTATGATGGTCTTTGGTATGACCCGACCGTGAATAGAACTCGCGATCTCCCGATCGAGAGGCGGACACGCTACCACTAGGCCACTAGTCGGTTATAATAACAGTATATACATATATTTTATATATATATATATACACACATATGAGTGATTCCACGCTTATGGGTACTGAAATGGGGACATGAACTTATTCACCTAAAACCATTTCTTTTTTTACCATCAGGTCACAAAACATGTAATCTTTAATGAATGATATGTTAAAAGATAACTTTAATTTTCTGAGATGTAATAAAAACATATTTATATGCCAAAGTCAAGCCTATGAGTTCCAAAATGATGTCTGTTACATTACTTCTGTTACGATTGTCCATCTCGCGTCTGTTACAAATTAATTACAATCTAGCTATATACCATGTTAATCTTATTGAAAGAATGTGTATGTTTATTCTACTACACATGTTTATTAATTATATTTGCTAAAACATCACCTTCCTATGTTTCAAAAAGTAATTCTACATTGTTAAAATTGAGAATATATATGTCCACAACACTTCTGTTACGTTCTGACTTTGGCATATAAATATGTTTTTATTACATCTCAGAAAATTAAAGTTATCTTTTAACATATCATTCATTAAAGATTACATGTTTTGTGACCTGATGGTAAAAAAAAAGAAATGGTTTTAGGTGAATTTTTAAAATAAGTTCATGTCAGCGGCACGGTGGTGTAGTGGTTAGCGCTGTCGCCTCACAGCAAGAAGGTCCTGGGTTCGAGCCCCGGGGCTGGCGAGGGCCTTTCTGTGTGGAGTTTGCATGTTCTCCCCGTGTCCGCGTGGGTTTCCTCCGGGTGCTCCGGTTTCCCCCACAGTCCAAAGACATGCAGGTTAGGTTAACTGGTGACTCTAAATTGACCGTAGGTGTGAATGTGAGTGTGAATGGTTGTCTGTGTCTATGTGTCAGCCCTGTGATGACCTGGCGACTTGTCCAGGGTGTACCCCGCCTTTCGCCCGTAGTCAGCTGGGATAGGCTCCAGTTTGCCTGCGACCCTGTAGAAGGATAAAGCGGCTAGAGATAATGAGATGAGATGAGATGAAGTTCATGTCCCCATTTCAGTACCCATAAGCGTGGAATCACTCATATATATATATATATATATATATATACTTTTTACTGTTACTTTACTTTTTTATATGTGATACAGTTTTACTGTAACTTTGAGCAAATTCGATATAGATGAGGTCTGAACTCAACAGCAGCTCGATTCCAAATGAGCTCCTGGTCTATTTCTCCCCGTGTTTATAGCCAAATTCTGGTCCCGCTCCGACACCTCTATACCAACGCCAAACCAAAGTTCATCGCCGCCATGGATAGCTGCTTCAACGCCCGACACCGTTCCAGCAACCCCGTGTCCGCTCGTAAAACGCTTACAACCGCTCCACCGAAGTTTGTGCAACGTTTAATCGCCGCCCGGGCAACGCTGGCGAAGCAGCGGTGGTCCAGCGTTCAAGATTTCTGCGTTGGCCTAGCAGACCCAAGCGTCCACGAACTTACGTCTAGCAGTGCCAAACTTTGACTGGGCGTTGGTGGAGCGGTGGTGAACTTTGCCGGGGCAGAAAATTGCCCCCTCCTCACCGCTCGCAATATTTTGTGCAGCTCAAAACTTTCGGAGCGGTAGGAGGGCCCCTCGAGAAACATCAGTGGTGGCCGAGCGTATACGGCGTTGCTTTAACGGGGGCCAACTTTTGTTAAACGGTGGTGAACGGTTACGAGCGGTGATTAATTTTTTTCACCGCTCCAGGAACGCTCCAGCAAAGTTCGGGCGGTGTGACCGGGGCCTAAGATAGCGTTATTGGTTTCGAAATTACAGCATTTTCAAATGTTTAATATTATGCTGTTTTGGACTTGGATTTTATCCTAAAACAGCCAAAATAGCATTTTCAAATATCAATAAAATCATAAAGATATTAAAATACTTGTTGCTATACATTTAACACACTTTTGTGCATATTTTAAGTCTAATTTTTCCAGGTTATTATCTGAAGGATAAATTTAAATATTTGACTATTAAATTGAACAAAATTCATTTTCTACTTGTCAAAACAGGCGAGTCGACAGATTTGTTGATTCTCAAAAGGTAAATGTGCTATCATTTTCTTAATGTTTGTGCTTTTAACATTAGATTTGAATTGCTATATAGCTTAAAACATTCCCTTTTTTAGAATTTACAATTTTACTGGACAGTAGCTTTGTGAAAATAATGAAATATGATAAAATCTAAATATTGATGAGAATAAGTTAACAAAATCTACTTACTACTTTTGCATTACCATTCACTAGTTTTTGCTCACAAATTCACTGGGCAAGTCCTTTGTCTTTTCAAATGAATGTGCATGTATTTATATTGTTATGTGACATTACTAATGAAGTGTTAATTGTTTTGATACAATTTATGTGATCAGTAAAGTCAGTACAGAAGCAGTATCAATATCTGCTTATGTAATGTATATACAATGTATTCTTTTTAATGTATATACAATGTATTCTTTTATTGTCCCTAGGCCTACATTATTTTAAATTTATAAAGCTATAAATGTGGTATTTTGGGATATTTAATTATTTGATTCATGCATTTTTTTTTCAAATTGGCAAAGTAGCATGCTTAACATGTTTTAATAATTACTTTTAATAATTTTAATAATTATTAACTTTTAATAATTTTAATAGTTTTAATAATTACTTCTATTATCGTCAGGTGATGGTTGCGACGACTGACATCTGCTATATATCAAGATTTGAAAACATGACTCAGCCATACAGATGTGCAGAAATGTCGGCAACAAGTCCATAATATCCATGCAGATTTGAGCTACAAGATTCATGTAAGGTAAATATGGTTTTAGGAAGTGATGACATACACAATTCTTTGTATATTTGAGAGGTAACATCAACTTCCTTGAGTGTTTGTGTCAGTTGTTGACATCCCACATGCACTGGATCCACCATGTTTCTCATGCAGAGTTGATGGCGGTGGGAAGTAGACCCGGGCTAATAAGGTTGCAAGGCATAGTTTCACATCAGATTATTTGACTTCACACCAATATTTTTTTGAAAATGGACCATCTAGGCCAGGGGTGTCCAAACTGATCCATAAAGGGCCGTGTGGCTGCAGGTTTTCATTCCAGCCATGCAGCAGCACACCTGACTTGGCTCATTCAATCAACTGAACTGTCTTCACACAGTCAAATACTTGCAGCCACACCCACCCTTGATTAAAGGGTGGGTGTGTCAGTTGATTGAATAAGCCAAATTAGGTGTGCTGCTGCATGGCTGGAATGAAAACCTGCAGCCACACGGCCCTTTATGGATCAGTTTGGACACCCCTGATCTAGGCTTTCTTCTTCTTCTCTTTCAGCTACTCCTGTTAGTGGTTGCCATAACAGATCATCTAATTTATGATCCGCACATTTGATTTGCCATAAGTTTTACACTGGATGTCCTTCCTGATGCAACCCTCCCCAATCTATCTGGGCTTGAGACTGGCATTAAGTATGCACTGGCTTGTGCAACCTCAGTGGCTGGGTATTTTTTACCTAGTCTGCATGTCTTAACTGTGGGAAGAAACCGGAGCACCCAGAGGAAACCTACACAGACGCAAGGAGAACATAGACTCCACACAGAAAGGCTCCCATTGGTCATGAGGCTTGAACTTGGAACCTTCTTGTTGTGAGGTGACAAATGGAATATTCTTAAATGGCCATGTCGGTCAACCCAATTGAGCATGCATTTCATTTATTGAAGACCAAGCTGAAGGTGGAAAGACCCACAAGCAAGTAGCAACTAAAGGCAGCTGCAGTAAAAGCCTGGCAAAGCATCTAGATGGAAGAATCTCAGCATTTGGAGATGTCCAAGCAATCAGTGACTGCAAAGGATTTGTGTTCAAGTATTAGAAGTGGTGCTTATATTTACAATTACTTTTCAGCCTGTGAAAATGGAGGGACTATGTAAAAAGTGACTAATTTAGGAATTGAGGAGCAGAGATATTATAGTTGACATTTTCAGTAGTTTTTATGTAGTATTTCAAGGGGTGGGTTTTTTTTTTTTGTATTTCACTTTAGATGTTAGTTTTACAAGTGGATAAGTAGTTTTACCTTGATATTTATTTTGAGGAATTGACTAGCTTTATATTTATTTAATGTTAGTTTTTCAGGTATTGCATAGCCATAGATACCCAGGAATGAGATCTGGTGGATATGAAACTTGCACTTCTCTGCTCTAACGTACAAGTGGTTCTGGAACAGGCGAGAAGGCACTGACCTGATGTGCTCATGGTGGGTGTTCTCATCTGGGGAATAAAGCAAGATGAGCACATCGTTGATGAGGCACTGGAAGACAGACACTGGAAGTGCAAGAAAGGCCATAAGGCATGACAAGGTATTCGAAGTGGCCCGTGGTGGTACTAAAAGCAGTTTTCCACTCGTCACCCCCACGAATCCTGACCAGGTTGGAAGCACTGTGCAGGTCAAGTTTAGAGAAGATTTTAGCAGATCTGAGTTGTTCTAGGGCTGAAGGCACCAGCGGGAGTTGATAATGGGTATTTTACTGTGATCTGGTTCAGGCCCTGATGGTCTATGCATGGCTGGAGACCTCCTCCTTTCTTCTCAATGAAGAACCCTGCTGAGGCTATAGAATGTCTGATATACCCCTGTTGCAGGGCTTCTTGTACGTATTCCTCCATGGCTGTTTGTTCAGTTAGGGACAATGGGTAAATATGATTGAGGAGTAATAGTACCTGGGAAGAAATCAATAGCTCAAATCATAGGGACAGTGAGGAGGCAGACCACAGGCCCCCCTTTTGCTGAATACCTCCTTGAGGTCGATGTAGTAAGTTGGGATGTTGTTGTTGTTGAGGGAATCAGGCTGGGGGCTCTCCACAGAGGGATATTTTGATGGGGAAGTTTCATGCAGTTCTGAAGACAGGAAAGAGACCACTGTAGAATATCACATTGTGGCTCAGGTGGATAAGGCACCAGACCATAAATCCAGGGACCCGGGTTCAATTCCGACCAGAGGTCATTTCCCGATCCCTCCCTGTCTCTCTCTCCCACTCATTTCCTGTCTCTACACTGTCCTATCCAATAAAAGGTGAAAAAAAAAGCGCCCAAAAAATATCTTAAAAAAACCCACACACAACTCAGATTAGTTGAGCTGGTAGTCCTGCGGGGGTCGAGAAAGGCACTGGGAGATCAGGTGGCCGACTCCTCCACAGTAAAAGCTGCCTTCTCTCTCTTTTGGACCATTGAAGTCGAGTGCAGGAGACTTCCATCGTGGTCACTGAACTAGTGTTAGGAGAGGGAGTAGGAAGTAGTTTGAGTGAGGTAGTTTGTGGAGGAGATTATCCAAACGTATGGCCAGGTTAATAAGCGAATCAAGGGAAAGATGTTCATCACAGCATGTCAGTTCACTGAGTACCTCTGGATGCAAACCTTGGCAAAATGTGGCTTTCAGTCACCGCCATCACCTAAGGTGCGGAAATCCAGTGCATACTCTGCTACACTCCTTACTCCTTGACAGATAGTTAACAGGTTCTCTCCAACTTCGATCCCCTCTGGCTCATGATCAAACACACGTGAAAAGCTCCAGAAAATGGTCATACAATGTGGTGTGTTCGCCCCCATGCTTCCCCATTGGAGGCCCTTACTGGTGAGAAGGCTGATAAACTGGGAGATCTTGTGCTCATCTGTTGCCCCCGGGACAGAAGTGAAGTACAAGGAACACTGAAAAAGAAATCCTTTACAACAGGAGGCTTCCCCGGAAAACTTTCCCAGCAGAGGAATACTTTGGGAAGTGCCAGAAGGAGAGGAGAGGTGTGTGAGGATGGCCTGTGACACCACAGCAGTGAGTTGAGATCACTTATCTGCTGGTGTCCTAACAGTCGCCCCTGCGTGTGGATTGCAGTCTGCTTAGCCTCCTTTGTTGCATCCATGATGGCAAAGTATCCTCTCAGAGTGCAGACACTTACGCATGCAGATACAGGGGAGAGCAGGTGTGGCGCAAACTGCAGCTGTAGCCAAATCGTGAGGCAGAAATTGTAGTCAAGCAACAGGCATAGGTCGATCAATTGGTAAACAGGGCAATACAGGAGAGACGAGGAAACGAAGTTGGAAAGTAATGAAAATGGCGGTCTTTATCAGTAAGTCAGTCAGGAAAACAAACAGCTCAGTATAGTCAGGTTAAGGACACAGAATGATACTTCGTGAGGTGTGTTTGTGACTGCTGAGCTCATGTAGGGAAGGTGATTGCAGGATAATTGGAGATAGGTGATGCATTTAGAACTTTGGTGATGGGGGCACTGTGCATCATGGGAAGTGTAGTCCAGAGCGGCCATGTTTGGAGGCTGCTCCGAACTCAGGTTTTCAGTGCTGTTACTGACAGACCCACCCTTCCTAACATCCAGATCCACCCTACACCCTTCCTCTCATATAAAAATCATTATAATGGCAACCATGTATGACCATACTATCAGTGTATATAGCCCTTTAGCATGTACCATATGAAAATCGATGCACCCAAATGCCAAAGTTCTGTAAATAGCCCAAAGTATATTTTGAACTTGAATTCTTACTGGTGGAAGGTGATTCCTCTTGAGTTCTGAAATTTGTTGGCATAATGCATGCAGTTAATCGCGAAACATTCATGCCCCTTACAAGGAATTTTGTCCACTCAGTCATCTTAACCCTTTAACAGTCTTGAGAAATTAGCCTAAAATGCCTACCCTAGACATACCCGAAATAAATTGAAAGCTGTTCTTGAACCATTTGGAGTATAAGCATGGTTTTGGCTTTTTCTGGAAGGTGATGCTCTGAAGTACAGAACAGTCAGAATCTCTGTAATTGCTACTGGCAATGAGTAATAGAAGTTTGCACACACTGAATTAGGAGGTGGTTCTTTGTATCTGAATATTGTTTTTCAAAGAGATGCCTTTAGATGACTATAGCTGGGGCTTTTTAGCTGAAAAATACAGTCCCTGACAAAAGTCTTGTCGCTTGGGTACAAGTTGACCTTAAGTGCCCCTCAAATATGTCTAATCAAATTATTTATTTATTTATTTATTTATTTTTTACAAGAAATGGCTAATTTCAATCCCAACAGCTTTTGAAATAATGTTTTGGTGCCAAACGAAACTGCTGAAAAGCATTCTAACGTTCACAGCTTGGTAAAGCCCACCGAGTCAGTTTTTGCAAAGACAAAAAGTCTTGTCGCCTTGTCATATGATGCACCCAATCCTAGATTACAGACTCACCTGTGATCAATAATTGATCAATTAGTGGGTGTGTATAAAAAAAAACCCAGCACACAAGACCTTCACATCAACTGCAACTTGACCTCTGACAACATGCCTAAGATTCACCCTGAGACCAAAGCATTGATTATCAAGAGGCTGAAGACCAGATCCACTGCTGAGGTGGCTGACACCTTCAATGTGTCTCAGCGTCAAGTACAAAGAATAAGAAAAAGATTTGAAGAGACTGGAGATATGTTTTTGACAAGCCCAGATCTGGCAGACCCTGCAAGACAACTGCTCGGGATGACCATTTGTTGGCTCGAAAATCCAAGGCCAGCCCCTTTTCCACTGCAGCAGAGCTCCACCAGGCCTGGTCACCTCAAGTCCATGTCAACCAGAACAGTTTGTAGAATTCTGTCTCGAAATGGCCTCCATGGTTGAATCAGTGCCCAGAAACCAGCACTAAACAAAAGGCAATTAAGAAAATGTGTGCCATTTACCAAGGCCCACAGCCTGCTAAAAGGATGGACGCTGGAAAAGTGGCAGAAGGTGGATTTCTCAGATGAATCTTCGGTTGAATTACATCACGGCCGCCGCGAATATTGCAGGAGACCTACTGGAGCCCGCATGGATCCGAGATTCACCCAGAAAACAGTTAAGTTTGGTGGTTGAAAAATCATGGTCTGGGGTTATGCAAGAGATTTGCAGGGTGGAAGGCAATATCAATAGCCTAAAATATCAAGTATTAGCTACCTCTTACATTCCCAACCATAAAAGGGGTCAAATTTTGCAGCAGGATGGTGCTCCATCGCATACTTCCGTCTCTACATCAAAGTTCCTCAAGGTGAAGAAGATCAAGGTGCTCCAGGACTGGCCAGCCCAGTCACTAGACATGAACATCATTGAGCATGTCTTGGGTAGAATGAAAGAGGAAGCATGGAAGATGAAACCAAAGAATCTTGATGAACTCTGGGAGGCATGTAAGACTGCTTTCTTTGCTATTCCTGATGACTTCATCAATAAATTGTATGAATCATTATCGAACCGCATGGATGCAGTCCTTCAAGCTCATGGAAGTCATACAAGATATTAAATATGGATCTCACAGCACCACTACTTAATTCACTGATGTTATCCAACATATTTTTGTATTTGAAGTAAATTATTTGTTCAGTTTTTCACATTACTCTCTGTAGGCGACAAAACTTTTGTCTTGCCAAAAATCTGACCATTCTGTGTTCATTAAATGATCAATCTTTTCAGTGAAGCAAATTTTAGTATATTAAACAATTTGGGAAGGTTTTAGCTTTCATATGAGCCATTTCTAAAACCAATGGATTAATTAAAAGTCAGGTTATAAGCTGTTTCTACAAAATGGATAAGTGACAAGACTCTTGTCAGGGACTGTACAATGGTTGTAATGACCACATCATGAAGCCTTACCTACTCCAAGATCACATTTTATAACAATACAACAGAACATGAATTTTACACGTTTTACTTCGGATATGTTTAGGTTCTTTCCAAAAATGGCCATTTGTAGACTCCAAAGGACCCTTGGTAACTATCGTCACATACCTAAGATTTAGAAAAAAAGAAAAAAAAACTGGACTAGTCTTGAGTTTTGGTCTCTAATGTGAAAGGTGACACTTAGAGGTATCCTAACCGATATCTAGATTCATCATCAGTATTACTGACACAGAGTAGCTAAAGTATAAGGTCTTTTTTCCTTCTTGACATTAAAAATTGTACCTATGTCAAATAACTATATATATTGTTCAAATAAATATTATACATAATGTACTGTATAGATATTGTATGTACTCTATAGAGCTTTGAGGCACGTTTTGAAGGGATAATGGTGCTGAATACCGATCTGTAATCAGTGAAGAGCATTCTTACAAGTTGCAAAAGCACATCATCATTATATGTTAACATTCTTCTAGGGGTCGACCGATAATCGGCCTGGCCGATATATCGGGCCGATATTCTGCATTTTTAGGGTTATCGGTATCGGCCATAATTTCCACCGATATGCCGATAACATGCCTTTTTGCAGCCATTTCGTTCCTAACGCGACTGTCACTGCACGGCCTTTCCTGCACTCGCTTCTCTGAGTTCAAGAACACGGTCCCGCCCACCACAACATCTGATTTGTTTGGCACAAGAGATATAGCCAATCGACACACGCAGCTAAACACTCTGAACTGTTTCAAGGCGCCCGTATCAAGGTAAGGACGCGCTGCTTTTCCCGCAATAAGTCACAAACACACAAGTTACAAAAGCACAACATCATTATATGTTTACATTCTTCATCTACTACTCGTTAAAATGTCCATTTGCATCTGTGTAGCCAGGCAAACTTAGCTTACGGAAGGAAGCACTTGAATTAGCCTACAACCAACTAGTCTCGCTGAAACAGCATAACGTAGGCTGCAGTCATTTTTAAATCCCCGTCTGGAAACGTTGTGAATGTGTCAGTAGTTCTACTCAAACAGTAGAATGACAGCCATACAGAGAGGTGGTCAAGGGAAGACGAAATAAAACGTAGTGTTTGTGTTCTGTAGGCTAGCGCAAGCCTACTGGCTATTTGTTATGGTGATGAGTAAACTTCATGACGTGACTCGTGCTCAAAAAGTGCATTGCACTTGTATATGTTAGGTAACTTTATAAAGCGCTATTTGAACATTTACACAAGCCAGGTGTGACTAGTATTTATAATTCTTGCGCAAGTGATTCTCCTCGCTAGCGCTTCTGATTCGGAAAGCGATATACTCTTAAAGGAGCAGCCGCTCCTAATAGGGAGTGATAGCCTACTTTACTGTATGTTTGATTTTACTTTTTAAAAAATGCTGCAGGCAGCTCCCTACACTTGATTTGTTATTTAAAAACTACTTGAAGTTGGTAAGTCTTACTTAGTTCTTAGTGTAAAAGAATCCAGAGTGTATTTTCATTTATTTTCCACTGAAAATGGTGAGCTGTAATATAGTAGGGAGTGATTTTATTTTTTTATTGGTGAATATTTATTTTATTATTATTTTATTTCTCATTTTATTCTAACTAATGTTTGACTTTATTGTACAAATGCTGCTGGCATCTCCCTGCACAAAATTTCATGTTCAATTTTACAATTAAACATACATTTCATGGATATGAAGGTCTGTGTCAGTGTGTGCTATGTTTAATTTCATGTGAATTATAATGTTTACATTTATCGGTTGCACATATCGGTTATCGGCATCCCAATTCCATAATAATCGGTATCGGCCCTGAAAAAAACATATCAGTCGATCCCTAATTAAAGAACTCTAGGAAGTTTGCCTGCCCCCCTTCAAGGCTGAACGTTTTAAGGATAGTTTTATAATGAGTTTTGCATTTACATTTTCAAATTTCAATGCTAGTCAAATTTTAAAGTTTAAATCAATAATTTTTATATTTTTGTATTTTAATATTTTTTTATTGTCGTGCATTTGTTAAATTAAATGTAATTCAGCCAATATGGCTGCAATGTTTTAGTAAATAAAGTATCTATCTATCTATCTATCTATCTATCTATCTATCTATCTATCTAGAGTATCTGTCTACAGTGGTGCTTGAAAGTTTGTGAACCCTTTAGAATTTTCTATATTTCTGCATAAATATGACCGAAAACATCATCAGATTTTCACACAAGTCCTAAAAGTAGATAAAGAGAACCCAGTTAAACAAATGAGACAAAAATATTATACTTGGTCATTTATTTATTGAGGAAAATTATCCAATATTACATATCTCTGAGTGGCAAAAGTATGTGAACCTTTGCTTTCAGTATCTGGTGTGACCGCCTTGTGCAGCAATAATTGCAACTAAACATTTCCAGTAACTGTTGATCAGTCCTGCACACCGACTTGGAGGAATTTAGCCCATTCCTCTGTACAGAACAGCTTCAACTCTGGGATGTTGGTGGGTTTCCTCACATGAACTGCTCACTTCAGGTCCTTCCACAACATTTTGATTGGATTAAGGTCAGGACTTTGACTAGGCCATTCCAAAACATTAGCTTTATTCTTCTTTAACCATTCTTTGGTAGAACAACTTGTGTGCTTAGGGTCGTTGTCTTGCTACATGACCCACCTTCCCTTGAGATTCAGTTCATGGACAGATATCCAGATATTTGGAAATCACAGTTCTAGAGTCTGGAGGAAGAGTGGAGAGGCACAGAGTCCAAGGTGTTTGTGGCAGTTCGTATGGGTAGGTGGAGCACAGAGGGTCGGCAGGCCAGAACTGAGTTCACAAAACTCTTTTATTTTCACTTTTCAGTGTCAATTTCAATCTCAGCCACACACGCACGTACACACTCCAGTCGCCTGGTTGAGGAGAGAGCTCTCTCTGCTCTCGCTCTCTCCCCTTAAATAGGGCGCAGTCACTGGGGAAGACACACAAACACATTAATTAACCTCAGGTGCAGTGATTCTGCCACTTATCTTCCCTGACTCCGCCCTCCGGTCACAGACCGACGCTTGACCACGCCCCCGCTGCCGCATAGCCCCACCGCCCGACTCCGGCCTGCAGCCGACTCCCCCCCCCGACGGGACAGGAAGTCCGCCACGACCATCTGCGCCCCTGGCCTGTGGATCACCTTGAAGTTGAAGGGTTGGAGTGCCAGATACCAACAGGTGATCCGCGCGTTGGCATCCTTCATGCGGTGGAGCCACTGGAGGGCGCGTGGTCCAAACAGAGGGTGAAAGGGCGTCCCAGCAGGTAGTAACGGAGGGCGAGGACCGCCCACTTGATCGCTAGGAACTCCTTTTCAATGGTGCTGTAGTGCCCCTCACGCACCGACAGCTTCCTACTGATATACAACACTGGGCGGTCCTCCCCCTCCACCTCCTGGGACAAAACAGCCCCCAGCCCTCTGTCCGACGCATCCGTCTGTAACATAAAGGGGAGAGAAAAGTCAGGGGAGTGTAAAAGTGGCCCCCCACACAGTGCAGCCTTTACCTCAGAAAAAGCCCGCTGGCATTGCTCCATCCACTGGACCAGATCTGGTGCCCCCTTTTTAGTCAGATCAGTCAGCAGGCTGGTGACGTCCGAATAATTAGGTATAAACCTACGATAATAGCCAGCCAGCCCCAGGAACTGTCTCACCCCCTTTTTGGTCTTGGGCCTCGGGCAGGCCGCAATTGCTGCTGTCTTGTTAATTTGGGGACGCACCTGCCCGTTGCCCAAGTGGAAGCCCAGATACCGTACTTCCACCCGCCCAATCGCACACTTCTTCGGGTTGGCTGTGAGACCCACTCGCCTCAGCGACCTAAGGATGGTCCTCAGATGTTGGAGGTGCCTAGGCCAGTCATTACTATAGATAATGATGTCGTCGAAGTAGGCGGTTGCATAGGTGGCGTGGGGACAGAGGACCCTATCCATCAGCCGCTGAAATGTAGCGGGCGCCCCAAACAGCCCAAAAGGAAGTGTGACAAACTGGTGCAAGCCGAATGGTGTGGAAAAGGCCGTTTTTTCTCGGGATAATAGAGTCAAGGGGATCTGCCAATAACCCTTTGCTAAATCCAGTGTCGAGTAAAAGCAAGCCGTGCCTAGTCGATCGAGCAACTCATCAATACGAGGCATTGGGTACGCGTCGAATTTAGACACCGCGTTGACTTTTCTATAGTCGACACAGAACCGGACTGACCCGTGGGCCTTGGGTACCAAGACCACTGGGCTGCTCCAGTCACTGTGGGACTCCTCGACGATGCCCATTTTGAGCATGGCCTCGAGTTCTTCCCGAACCACTTTTTTCTTGTGTTCGGGTAGCCTGTAAGGGAGGCTACGCACTACCACCCCCGGGGGTGTCTCAATGTGGTGATCTATGAGGTTGGTGCGGCCGGGCAGGGGCAAGAACACGTCCGAAAACTCGGTCTGCAACTGGGCAACCTCCGCAAGTTGGGTCGGGGAGAGGTGGTCTCCACAGGGGACCGGAGAGGTACATGATGTCAATGTTCCCTTTTGAACCTCCGGCCCCAGCTCCGCCTTCTCCGGAACCACTGACACCAACGCCACAGGGACCTCCTCGTTCCAGAGTTTGAGCAGATTGAGGTGGTAAATCTGTAGCGCCCCACCCCTGTCCATTCGCCTCACCTCATAGTCAACATCCCCGACTCGCCGTGTGACCTCAAAGGGTCCTTGCCACTTGGCGACTAATTTGGAGCTCGATGTGGGCAACAGTATGAGTACTTTATCTCCCAGTGTGAACTCCCTAAGGCGCGTACCCTTGTCGTACAGGCGGGTTTATCGTTCTTGGGCCTGCCGCAAATTCTCCTGGGTTAGGTGGGTGAGTGTGTGGAGTTTTGCGTGCAGGTCAATAACGTATTGGATTTCATTTTTACTTGGTGAAGGTCCCTCCTCCCAATTTTCCCGCAGCACATCTAGAATGCCACGCGGCTTACGCCCATATAACAATTCAAACGGGGAGAACCCCGTGGAGGCTTGGGGGACCTCTCGTACTGAAAACAACAAGGGTTCGAGCAACTTATCCCAATTACGTGTGTCCTCACTTACGAATTTTTTTATTATATTCTTGAGGGTGCGATTGAACCGTTCAACTAAACCATCCATTTGTGGGTGATACACACTGGTGCGGATCGGCTTAATACCCAACAACCCATACAGTTCATTCAGTGTACGTGACATAAACGAGGTGCCTTGGTCAGTCAGAATCTCTTTCGGGATTCCAACTCGGGAGATAACGCGGAAGAGCGCTTCCACAATACTGCGTGCTGAGATATTGCGAAGAGGCACCGCTTCCGGGTATCGCATTGCATAGTCCACCAGAACTAATATAAAGCAGTACCCCCGTGTTGACCAATCTAATGGCCCGAGGAGATCCATTCCAATTCTTTTGAACGGGGTCTCAATTAATGGGAGAAGGCGCAAAGGCACTTTTGGAATGGCCGCTGGATTTACTAACTGGCATTCATGGCACGCCGTACACCACCTACGGACATTGCCGCGAATCCCTGGCCAATAGAACCGGGTCATTATTCGGGCTAGTGTTTTATCCTGCCCTAAGTGTCCAGCCATGGGATTAAAGTGAGCCGCCTGGAATACCAATTCCCGGCGGCTCTTCGGAATCAAAAGCTGCGTGACTTGCTCTTTAGTCTGAGTGTCCTGCGTCACTCGGTATAATCTATCCTTCATAATTGCGAAGTAGGGGAAGGACGGGGTGGTGTTTGGCTGGAGCATTTGACCATCGATTACTCTCACGGTCAAATGCATGCCGCAGAGTCTCGTCTCGCGACTGCTCTAGTGGAAAATCCACGAGAGATTCCCCAATAGAGAGAGGAGGAGCTGGCGGCTCCTCACTCTGGCGCGGAGATGACGTAGACGGCTCTGTGACAGATGCTCCCACCAACGCAACACCGGGACCTCCCCTTATTAAACTATGGCAGGACCCACTCTTCACTAGATGACTCATTAATTCCCCAAATCCCGGTCAATCCGTCCCCAAAATTATCGAGTGGGTAAGGCGAGGATTAACCGCCGCCTTCACTATAAATTTTTCCCCTCGAAAAAAAATGTGGACTGACACTAAAGGGTAGTTGTGAACATCCCCATGCACACACAACACCTTCACCAATTGTGCTCCCCCCAATGCCTTGTCTTGCACCAGGTTTTGGTGGATTGAGGTCTGATTACAACCAGAATCCACCAACGCCTGATATGTATCCCCTTGGACACTCACCGGTATGCGATACGCTCCAGCCCGATCGAGGGCGGCTCCTGGCGCGTCGGGGATCCGAACCACCGTGCGCACCTCCATTACCGAGCACTGCTGTTGGAGGTGGCCCGGCTCCCCGCAGCGCCAGCAAACCGGCCCGGGCTTCCTCTCCGCACTGGTGCTCTGGGGCTCACTCACCTGAAGGGGGGGAGAGACAGGCACAGAAGGGAGAAACGGGAGGGCACCGCGGGTGCAGCGGGCCGGCTGGGGTGGCGCCAGCCCCCACCTCCGCAGTGGGGGAACGGGGCGAGGATGAGACACAGGAGGAGAGAGAGAGAGAGGAGAGAAAAGGTTGTCTGCTGTCCTGCCGTCGGGACAGCCACCAAATGGTCCTCCGCCAGCTCGATTGCCTGATCCAGTGATGCCGGGCGGTGGCACTGGACACACTCTGCAGTTCCGGCTGGTAGGCGCGCGATGAACTGCTCCAGTACCACCTGGTCGATGATTCCCTCGGCGTCGCGGTTGTTGGCCCTCAACCACCGCCTGCCGGCGTCCCGGAGTTGCGGGCCAAACGCGAACGGCCGACCGACTTCCTCCAAGCGCAAAGCGCGGAAGCGCTGCCATTGTTGCTCGGGGGTGCGCCCCACACGTTGGAGGACGGCCCGGCGAAGGGCCGTGTAGGCCAGCCAGCAGTCGGCGGGGAGCTGTAGCATGGCTAGCTGCACCTCTCCCGTTAGCAGGGGGAGGAGGCGCGCCGCGCGCTGTTCCACCGGCCACCCCGAGGTCTCTGCTCCCTGCTCAAAGAGCGTGAGGAAGGCCTCAGGGTTGTCCTGCGGGCCCATCTTCGTTAGGGTGAGGGGGGATGGGCCCGCAGCGGTGGAGTTGGTGGACCCCACCAATGCGAGGAGGTGCCGGAACACCTGTCGCTCTTCCTGCTGAGCCAACACCAGGGCCTCGAACCGCTGTTCCTGCTCCTTCCGGAGGGCGACTAGCGCCTAGTGCTGGATTTGCAGGGCCATGGCGAGGGCGCGGACCAGGTCGGCGAAAGGGGAGGACTCCATGGGGCTGTTCTGCTTCTGCGCTCCAACTCCCGGGTTTCGGCACCACTGTGACAGTTCGTATGGGTGGGTGGAGCAGAGAGGGATGGCAAGCCAGAACTGAGTTCACAAAACTCTTTTATTTTCACTTTTCAGTGTCAATTTCACTCTCTCAGCCACACATGCACGCACACACTCCAGTCATCTGGTTGGGGAGAGAGCTCTCTCTGCTCTCACTCTCTCCCCTTAAATAGGGTGCAGTCACTGGGGAAGACACACAAACACATTAATTAACCTCAGGTGCAGTGATTCTGCCACTTACCTTCCCTGACTCCGCCCTCCGGTCACAGACCGCCGCTTGACCACGCCCCCACTGCCACAGTGTTTGAAGCCCAGTGTGAAGTTTCCACAGTCTGTGATGATTTGGGGTGCCATGTCATCTGCTGGTGTTGGTCCACTGTATTTTGTCAAGTCCAAAGTCAACACAGCCATCTACCAGGAGATTTTAGAGCACTTCATGCTTCCATCTGCTGACAAGCTTTTTGGAGATGCTGATTTCCTTTTCCAGCAGGACTTGGCGCCTACCCACAGTGCCAAAACTACTACCAAATGGTTTGCTGACCATGATATTACTGTGTTTGATTGGCCAGCCAACTTGCCTGACCTGAACCCCATAGAGAATCTATGGGGTATTGTCAAGAGGAAGATGAGAAACACCCAACCCAAAAATACAGATACGCTGAAGGCCACTATCAAAGCAACCTGGGCTTCAATAACACCTCAGCAGTGCCATAGACTGATCACCTCCATGCCACACTGCATTGATACAGTAATTCATGGTAAAGGAGCCCCAACCAAGTATTTGAGTGTATAAATGAATATACTTTTCAGAAGTTGGACATTTCTGTATTGTAAATCCTTTTTTTGATTGATCTTAGGGAATATTCTAACAATTTGAGGTACTGGATTTCTGATTTTCATGAGCTATAAGCCATAATCATCAAAATTAAAACAAAAAAGGCTTTAAATATTTCACTTTACATGTAATGAATATAGGGGTGTGTGTGGGCATGTGAGGACACTCCTCCTCACCAATCAGTGCACAGGGGAGTGTCTGCTCACGCCCCCAGCCTCACTCGGCTCGGTTTGGCTCGCTTCAGCCCCACTCCAAAACCGTGCGAGTTTTAGGGGCTAAGCAGGGCTGAAGCGAGCTGAGTCGTGCTGTTTTTTGGTAGTCGAAACGCGAGCCGTGTCGGGCTGAAGTGAGCTGAAGCGAGCTGAAGTGAGCTGAAAAAGGGTAGTGGAAAAGGGCCATAAGTCAGCTATAACAGATCACTGCAAAAGGGAAAATCATATTATGGACTGGGGGAATGCCAGAGTCATCCGCACGGAAGATAATAAACATCAGCGCTGGATCAGGGAGGCCATGGAGATCCGTAAGCAAAGCCCGAGGACCATCAACCGGGATGAGGGAGCATACATGCTCTCCCATACCTGGAGTGCCATCTTGCAGGGGACGAACAGACAGTAGAAGGCGTGACCGACCTGTCAAACCAGACAGGAAGGCCACGCCTTCGGAAACATCAGCTGATAAAAGATGCGTTACCAACAACATCTGGTGACACTCTGAGGAAGACGACAGTCGTACGTCGAAACATGTCAGGTAAACAAACCTAAAAACTAGATGTCTGATAAAAAAAGAAAAAAACTAACTACTTTTTTGTCAGTGTTTGCTGATCTTGGAGCTTCAACCTCTGGCTTTCCCCGCAGAATGCTCCCGGGTAGCCTATACCATCACGCTCCTCACCGGCAAGGCCAGGGAATGGAGGACGGTGGTCTGGGACACCAACGCGCCCTGTTGTTCCAGCTTCAAGGAATTCTCTGAGGAAATGAGGTGAATATTTGATTGTTCTCTGTCCGGCCGGGAGGCGGCAAGAGAGCTCATGGAGCTGCAGCAGGGGTTCCAATCTACCTTGGATTATGCTATCGAGTTCCGGATGTTGGCAGTGTCATGCGGTTGGAATGAGAGTGCCTTGGTCAACGCGTTCCTACATGGCTTATCTGATGCCATCAAGGATGAACTCTTCTCGCGGGAACTGCCATCTGACCTCTCAAGCCTGATGGACCTTGCCAATCGTATTGACGTGCAGGTCCAACAACGAAGGAGAGAGAAGAGCTGCCGCAACTTCAACCCCTCTCCACCACCCGCCTCGTCCATCAAACCCATGCAAGTAGATCAGGTATGGGTGTCAGCAGAGGAATGACTGTGCTGACGGAGCATGGGGGCTTGTTTGTACTGCGGTCAGCAGGGACACATCTGCCGAGCCTGTCCGCTAAAAGGACGAGCCCACCAGTGAATCGAGGGGCCCTGGTGGGCAATGCTCGGAACCAGACCCCTGCCGACCGACCATTGATCCCTGTCATAATCACTCTCATACAACCGGCATCACCGTCTTCAGGCGCTCATCGACTCGGGCCGACAGGAACCTGAACTGCTCCGCCACCGCTAAGGATCTTGGAACCCCATTACTCGCCCTTGAGGTCCCTCTCACCATCCTGACACTCAGTGGCACTGGCTTGACCACCCTCACTCACCTCACCACCCTTCTCACCCTAAGGATTTCAGGCGATCCGTCCAAAACTATACAACTTCACGTCATGAACAACCCTTGTGTTCCCGTTTATTCTTGGATTACCCTGGTTGATGCAACACAACCCCCACTTAAACTGGACTGACCACACCATCTTAGGCTGGAGTCCTTCCTGCCTGGCCTCCTGCCTGAACTCCGCTCTGCCTCCTGCCAAACCACCTCAGCCAGTGAGTTTCCCGACCTTTCTCATGTGCCTCCAGAATATCTGGACCTCAAGTCTGTCTTCAGTAAGACCCGAGCAGTGTCCCTTCCCCCTCATAGGCCCTATGACTGAGGTATCAACCTCCTGCCAGGGATGGCGCCACCCAAGGGATGTCCCTACTCTTTCCCCCGCCGAGAGACAAGCCATGGAGAAATAAATCACTGAGTCTCTGGTAGCTGGGATCATCCACCCTTCCTCCTCCCCAGCAGGGGCGGGATTCTTCTTCGTGGAGAAGAGAGACAAGTCATTCCGCCCCTGCATTGACTATCAAGGTCTTGATGCCATCACAGTCAAGAACTGCTACCCAGTACCGCTCATTACTACAGCCTTCGAACTACTCCAGGGAGCTAAGGTGTTCACTGAACTGGACTTGCGCAATACCTATCACCTAGTTAGGATCAGGGAAGGGGACAAGTGGAAGATGGCCTTCAACACCACCACAGGCCACTGAGTACCTTGTAGTCCCTTTTGGCCTGACTAACGTACCCGCGGTATTCCAGGCGTTGGTTAATGATGTCTTGAGGGACTTTCTTAACACCTTTGTCTTTGTTTACCTGGATGATATGTGCCCAAATCCAGAATCCAGGGACACATGTCTGCCCGGGGGCATTTTGAGTTATTGACCGATTCAGAAAGTACAGTTTCTAAGCTTTCCAATGATGCCTTCCATGTGGAGATCTGACAATATTTGAAGAATGTGTGGCCTTTTGAAAGTGTATACCTCTTAAAACAGAAAAGGGAGAAAATCGCCCTCAAAGTTTTCCATCTCAGCTACTCTGGGTGTAGGGCGGGCACATAATGGTGCTCATTTGCATGACATTAAGGAAAGCCCTACCCCCTACGAGCTAGCACGATACTACTTTCATGTAAACAAAGATCACCACGTCAATTTTCCTTCCATGCAATGTATGCCTAAAACAATTATGAAGTACAAAAATAAGTCCTAAAGTATACTTTAACGTTTTGTGGTTGAAAAATTACTCACACCGTAAGAAAGATAGCACGATGATGAGACAACTAACACAACGCTAGTTTCATGTAAAGCCTCGGTCACAACTGGCCGTACGTGCTGTAGGGCCGGTCTACATGCAAAAAACGCAAGAAACGCATGGAGGGCGCGTGTGAAACGCACGAGAGCGCACGTGTGATGTGCTGATTTTCGAGCCGCAGACCAGCCGCAGAGGTTCTTTGTCATGTCAAACAAACTCTACAGGCGCTTACGTTTTTTTCAGGTTGCAAGACAAACTTGCGGCCAACGCGCGTCTTTCTCCATGAACAAAAAAAAAAACGCAGGGATTTGGGGAAACGCCAAAAATCACACGGCCAAAAAATCGTACGTCCGGTTGTGACCTAGGCTTAAAGGAACAGTCCACCGTACTTCCATAATGAAATATGCTCTTATCTGAATTGAGACGAGCTGCTCCATACCTGTCCGAGCTTTGCGCGACCTCCCAGTCAGTCAGACGCAGTCAGACGCGCTGTCACTCCTGTTAGCAATGTAGCTAGGCTCAGTATGGCCAACGGTATTTTTTGGGGCTGTAGTTAGATGCGACCAAACTCTTCTGCGTTTTTCCTGTTTACATAGGTTTATATGACCAGTGATATGAAACAAGTTCAGTTACACAAATTGAAACGTAGCAATTTTCTATGCTATGGAAAGTCCACACTATAATGACAGGCGTACTAACACCTTCTGCGCGCTTCGGCAGCGCATTGATACGGAGCTCAGATATCAATGCGCTGCCAAAGCGTGCAGAAGGTGTTAGTACGCCTGTCATTATAGTGCGGACTTTCCATAGCATAGAAAATCGCTACGTTTCAATTTGTGTAACTGAACTTGTTTCATATCACTGGTCATATAAACCTATGTAAACAGGAAAAACGCGGAAGAGTTTGGTTGCATCTAACTACAGCCCCAAAAAATACCGTTGGCCATGCTGAGCCTAGCTACATTGCTAACAGGAGTGACAGCGTGTCTGACTGGGAGGTCACGCAAAGCTCGGACAGGTACGGAGCAGCTCATCTCAATTCAGATAAGAGCATATTTCATTATGGAAGTACGGTGGACTGTTCCTTTAACCAAATCACAACACTCTCCGTTACATGCAAAAATAACCACACAGCCTTAGATTAATAAACTTACCCCATCAGAAAGAGAAACGGCGCCTTGCACACACCAATGCCTTCAATGGAATGTAATCCTAGCTTCCTTTTGGTTGGTTTTTTTTTACTAGAAATGGTTATCTCCGATGTAAAAACCGTGTGTCTGTTTGCTTCGCGGTGTTTCAGCTCCTCTGCACTGTTTAGCTTGCTCATTCCATAGTGAAATTACATGCCTGTATGCAGCTTAAGTAGCCACGAGCTCAGCTCGTATCATACAGCTGATTCGCAAAAAAACAACAACAAAAGACTTAAATCGTCACGTGAATGGCCCATATGGTAATTTACCCACACCCCCCAGCAGGCTACAGTCCTGACAAAAACGAGACAATTTGCAACAAAAAAATGTATGCTTTTCCAACAAAACAATCTATCTGAAATACTGATTGCATTCTTCAGGATCTCAACTTGCACATGATGGAAAAAAACAAAAATCACAAATTTCGAAAAAAAAATGCTTCTTTTGCGATTATCTCGGATTCGTTTCGGCCGACGTGTCCCTGGATTCGGTGAGGCGTCGCATATCTTGATTTTCTCTTGCTCCCTGGAGAAACATCGGGGTCACATCCGGCAGGTTCTTCAACGCCTGCTGGAGAATAAGCTGTTTGTTAAGGCAGAGAAGAGCGAGTTCCACCAAGGCTCTGTCTTGTTCCTGGGGTTTGTCATTTCACCAGCCAAGATCCAGATGGACCCCCTCAAGCTGGAGGCAGTCGCTGACTGGCCCACCCCATCTTCGAGACGAGAGCTCCAGCGCTTCCTGGGGTTCGCCAACTTTTACAGCCATTTCATCCGCAACTTCAGCACGGTGGCCGTACCTCTCTCAGCCCTGACCTCGACCAAGACCAAGTGGGGGGAGGAAGCAGAGAGCCTTTTCCAGTCTCAAGCACAGGTTTACCACAGCACCCATTCTCACCATACCCAATTCCACCAAGCAGTCTATCGTCGAGGTTGACTCCTCTGAGTCATGGGTTGGAGCCATCCTATCCCAGGGGGCCAATGACGACAAGGTCCACCCATGCTCCTTCTCCCGCCGGCTATCCTCAGCCGAACGAAACTACGACATCAGCGACCGAGAACTACTGGCCATGAAACTAGCTTTGGAGGAGTGGAGGCACTGGCTTGAGGGGTCTGACCTCCCATTCCTAGTCTGGACCAACCATAAAAACCTGGAGTACCTCAAGTCTGCCAAACATCTCAACTCTCGTCAAGCCCGTTGGTCTCTCTTCTCCCAATTCAACTTCATGCTCTCCTACTGCCCAGGCTCCAAGAACGGCAAACCCGATGCCCTGTCCAGGATGTTCTCTTCCCACTAAGGAGTCCAAGCCACCCGAGACTATCCTTTCTCCATGCTGCCTGATGGGAGCCACTATTCTAGAAGATGAGACACTCATGCAGAAGGCCCTGGAGCAGGACCCCGGTGAAGGCAGGGTTGTACAAAATTCAGAATTGAATTGAGAATGACCCCTAAGTTCCAATTCAATTCTTGAATTTGAATTGAGATTGCAAACAGGAAGCGGAATTGCAATTCAAATTCAAATTGCAGGAAGTAGAATTGGAATTTCATGAAATTCAAAGAAATTCATGATACATAATCAAGGTGTATTTAACAACGAAGCTTTACAGTATATATTACATATGATTACAATATGAATTTCATACAGATTATTGTATGGACTTTATGTACACTATACTTTATTATAGTAAATAGGCCTTTTTTTTTTTTACTACTAATTAACATTAAAAACATATTCTATAGGCCAGATCATTAAAATTGTAATAACTTTCAAATTGTGGAAAATGATAGAACAGCACTTCATTTCCCAGAATACCTTGCTTTATCCAAGTCTTCAAAATGGTTGTCCAAACATTTAGAACATTTTGTTTGGAGTATACTCTAGTGGAATAAGCTAATTGAGAGCCAGAGCTGGTTTGCACTTTTGATTTTTGTGATCACAGTAATATGCAAAGAAATGGCATGCGTAAAAGGACATCTGTGCTTGTTCATTTTGATGAGCCAATTCCCACAAGACATAGAAACCACAGAGCAATCTGCAATTACTGCAGTGCTCCAGTGTGTGGTTCCATAAAGGCTACCTCAAATTTCAAACGGCACCTCCAGGTAAGTTTACAGATGTATAATCTGTCTTTTTATTTTGATGACCATGGCATGTATTTGCATTGGGAACTGTGAATCAATCAATAATACTGTTAGGACTTGGACTGTTTTGGCCTCTAGAGGCCGCTGTTATTTCCTTTTCGTGTCATATTTATTTTGGCCTCTAGAGGCCACCACTGTTCCTGTGTTTTGTGTTTTTTTTGTTAATTGCCTGTTAGTCCTAATTATCTTCACCTGTGTCCTTAATTAGTTTGTGTATTTATACCCCTGAGTTCAGTCCTCTTGTCACGGAGTCTTTGTGCTGTTATGTTTATCTCCAGTTTCCTTTGTACTGTGTTTTGTGGATCTTCTGAGCTTTTTGCATTTTTGCCTTTTTCTTTTTGAATTATACTCTTTTTTTTTCCCCCTGGATTGTATATAGTGTACATAGTATAAATAAACCTTTTGTTACTTTTTCTACTTCCGCCTCACGCCTCTGCATTTGAGTCATTCCCCTGGTGGCCTAGTGGGGGTTTGCTGGATCATCACACCAACGAACCAGGTTCGAATCCCAGCAAAACACTAACAGAAAGACTCCGTCATGACCGACTCAGCAGAGGCTGCTTCAACTGTCTACCCGGCCAACCTTCAGGGAATTATGGCAGCTCCGACACGCTTCGGAGCGACCATGGACGCTCATGGACGTATGCTCACCAGCCAACGTGAGGCCCTTGCTCGCCACGAGGAACTGCTTCAGCAAATTGGGAAAACCCTGGCACAGCTGACATCTCTGCCTGCATCTCCTGCTCCTGATCCAGTTCCTGCTCCTGATCCAGCTCCCACTCCTGCTCCAGTACCTCCTGCCATGCTGCCTTCTTCACCTCGTGAACCCAGCCTTCCTGCACCACAGAGGTATGACGGCAAGCACAGTGAGTGCCGAGAGTTCCTTACCCAGTGTCAACTCACCTTTGAGCTTCAGCCTACCACCTACACTACGGATCACCGCAAGATTGCCTTTGTGATCACCTTATTAGCTGGTAAGGCGCGAGCCTGGGCTACTGCTATCTGGCAAAGACAGGGACCTGAGTGCTTTGATTTCCAGCTGTTTTCTGAAGAGATGCTTCGGGTCTTCGATCAGGCAGACATCAGTACCGACGCAGCCCGAAAGCTCATGTCCATCCGGCAAGGAGGAAGCGTCGCAGATTACGCCATCTCGTTCCGAACACTCGCAGCAGTAAGTGGATGGAACGAGACTGCCCTGGTGTCAGCCTTCCACCATGGTCTGTCTGACCCCATCAAAGACGGTCTGGCCTCTATTGGATGCCCAAGTGACCTCGAAACCCTCATCTCACATGCTATTCGTCTGGACAACAGGATGAGAGAACGCCACCAAGCCTTGAGCCCCCCCAGCCTCCCTACCTCTACCTGGAGACCGTCTACCTCCTTCAGTGACTGTCCAGAACCCATGCAAGTGGGTCGTACTCGCCTCTCCGCATCTGAGAGGGAGCGCAGAAGGAGGGACAAGTGCTGCATCTACTGTGGCAAGCCTGGTCACTTCTGAGCATCATGTCCCAAACTCTTGGGAAAAGGACCGCCCCCTCCAGCCGAGGGAGGGTTGTGACGGGGCCTACCCTCTCTCCCCGACTCCCTGGCCAAGGAATCTACATCCCGGTCTCCATCTCCTGGGGTGAGTCTGTCCACTCTTGTCAAGCTTTGATAGACTCAGGGGCGGCTGGGAACTTTATGGATATTCACTTCGCCCAAAGCATCAATATACCTACTGCACCTCTTGAAGTCCCTCTGTCTGTGTCTGCCCTCGATGGCCAAGCGTTAGGTGATGGAAGAGTCACTCAAGTTACTTCTCCAGTCTTCCTCCAGTCTCAAGGTCACAAGGAAGAAATATCCCTGCACCTGATTCCTTCACCTGAGTTCCCAGTTATTCTAGGCCTTCCTTGGCTTACTCGCCACAACCCTCGCATAGACTGGGTAACAAGCCAGGTTGTGGAATGGGGCCCTGCATGCCATGCCTCTTGTCTGCTCTCTAGCTCTCCTGTGTCTCCTGCCGAGCCCCCTGATCTCACCGAGTTATCTCAAGTTCCCACAGAGTACTGGGATCTCAAGGAGGTATTCAGCAAGAGCAGGGCCGCCGTTCTTCCTCCGCACCGGGCCTACGACTGTGCCATCGACTTGCTCCCTGGGACTACCCCTCCTCGTGGCAGACTGTTTTCCCTCTCTCAGCCAGAACGCAAGGCTATGGAGGAATACCTCAAAGACGCCCTGGTCTCTGGTTTCATTCGACCCTCCACCTCACCTGCTGGTGCCGACTTCTTCTTTGTCGGCAAGAAGGATGGGGGGCTTCAACCATGTATTGACTACAGGGGCCTGAACAAGATCACTGTGCGCAACCGATATCCCCTTCCGCTGATGTCCACTGCTTTCGACCTGCTCCAAGGCGCCACCGTCTTCACCAAGTTGGACCTACGGAACGCATACCACCTCATCCGTATCCGACAGGGAGACGAGTGGAAGACTGCCTTTAACACCCCGTCTGGGCACTACGAATACCAGGTGATGCCCTTCGGACTCACCAACGCACCAGCTGTTTTTCAGGCCCTAATCAACGACGTCTTAAGGGATATGATTAACCTGTACGTCTTTGTCTACCTCGATGACATCCTTATCTTTTCCAAGACCGTGCAGGAGCACCGCCACCATGTCCGCCAGGTTCTCCAGAGGCTGCTACAGAACAACCTGTTCGCCAAGGCCCAGAAATGCGAATTTCATGTTCCTGAGGTCTCCTTTCTGGGATTTATTGTACGGACAGGCCAACTCCAAATGGACCCTGCCAAGACCCTGGCCGTCCGGGACTGGCCTACTCCCAAGTCCGTTAAGGAGGTTCAGCGGTTCTTAGGATTCGCTAACTTCTACCGCAAGTTCATCAGGAACTTCAGTTCTGTGGCAGCACCCATGTCAGACCTCACCAAAGGGACAGGTGGATCTTATGGCTGGTCTCCTCAGGCAGAAAAGGCGTTCAAAGACCTCAAGGCCCGCTTCTGCACGGCACCCATTCTGGTCCTCCCGGACACCTCCCAACCATTCATCGTGGAGGTGGACGCCTCGGACAGTGGTGTCGGCGCGGTACTCTCTCAACGTTCGGAAGGAAAGCTGCACCCCTGCGCTTACTTCTCCCACCGCCTGAGTCCTGCGGAGTCCCGGTACGATGTGGGGGATTGAGAACTGCTAGCGGTCAAACTGGCCCTTGAGGAGTGGAGGCACTGGCTGGAGGGAGCGCAACATCCATTCCTGGTTTGGACTGACCACAAGAACCTGGAGTACCTCCAGCAAGCCAAGAGACTGAACCCTCGACAGGCTAGGTGGGCCCTGTTTTTCAGTCGGTTTGACTTCACCCTCTCGTACCGTCCCGGCTCCAAGAACACCAAACCTGACGCACTGTCCAGGCTGTTCTCTGCCACTAACAGGGAGAATGAAGTCGGGCCTATTATCCTGGTGTCCCGGATTGTGGCCCCTGTCCGCTGGGGTATTGAGGAGGCTGTTCGACGAGCCCAACGCCAGGACCCCGGTCCTGGGACGGGGCCACCGGGCCTCTTGTACGTCCCACATCAAGCCCGGGCCAAGGTTCTCCAGTGGGGTCACTCTTCCCCTCTCACCGCCCACCCGGGAGCTCGGAGGACCCTGGACTTCCTGAAAAGACGCTTCTAGTGGCGTAACATGGAGCAGGAAGTAAGGTCATTTGTCCTGTCCTGTGAGGTTTGCACCAGAACCAAGAACCCACGACAGCGTCCCCAGGGTCTCCTGCATCCTCTGACCATTCCCCAGCATCCCTGGTCCCACGTGGCAGTCGACTTCATCACGGGTCTCCCTGAGTCACAAGGTAACATGGTCATTTTGGTCATTGTTGACAGATTCTCCAAGGCCTGCCGCTTCATACCTCTGTGCAAACTCCCCTCTGCTCTTGAAACAGCGAAACTTATATTTAATCATGTCTTCCAAGTCTTTGGTCTTCCACAGGACATCGTCTCAGACCGAGGGCCCCAGTTCTCCTCCCGAGTGTGGCACGGGTTCTGCAAGGTCATCGGAGCCACTGCCAGCCTCTCCTCTGGGTTTCACCCACAGTCCAATGGTCAGACGGAGAGGCTCAACCAGGACCTGGAAACCACCCTGCGAGGCCTGGCTATGGATAACCCGACATCGTGGAGCACCTGGCTGCCATGGGCAGAGTACGCCCACAACACCCTGCAGTCATCGGCCACCAAGCTGTTGCCATTCCAGTGCCAATTCGGGTTCCAGCCACCTCTGTTCCCGGACCAGGAGGAGGACGCGGGGGTGCCCTCGGTCAACCAATATGTGAGATGCTGTCGCAAGACCTGGAGCAAGGTCAGGAAGACCCTCATACAGACCTCCAGAACCAACCAGACTCAGGCCAACCGCCACAGAAGACCTGCACACACTTTCCGCCCTGGGCAGCGGGTTTGGCTGTCCACTAAGGACCTTCCGCTGCGGGTGGAGAACCGCAAGCTTGCTCCTCGCTACATTGGCCCCTTCAAGGTGGTGCGCAGGGTGAACCCTGTCTCCTACCGGCTTCAGTTGCCCCGGACTCTGAGGATCAACCCCACTTTCCATGTTTCCCTGTTGCGGCCTGTACTGACGTCTACGTATGCCCCTGCCCCTAGGAACCCCCCACCCCCCCGCATCTTCCAGGGGCAGACTGTGTTCACTGTGCATCGCCTGTATGACTCCCGCCGGGTCCGCGGCGGGTTGCAATATCTGGTGGACTGGGAGGGCTATGGTCCTGAGGAGCGCTGCTGGGTTCCTGCTCGGGATGTCCTGGATAAAGAACTGTGTCGGGACTTCCATTCGGCCCATCCGGATCGCCCTGGGAACGTCAGGAGACGCTCCTAGAGGGGGGGTCCTGTTAGGACTTGGACTGTTTTGGCCTCTAGAGGCCGCTGTTATTTCCTTTTCGTGTCATATTTATTTTGGCCTCTAGAGGCCACCACTGTTCCTGTGTTTTGTGTTTTTTTTGTTAATTGCCTGTTAGTCCTAATTATCTTCACCTGTGTCCTTAATTAGTTTGTGTATTTATACCCCTGAGTTCAGTCCTCTTGTCACGGAGTCTTTGTGCTGTTATGTTTATCTCCAGTTTCCTTTGTACTGTGTTTTGTGGATCTTCTGAGCTTTTTGCATTTTTGCCTTTTTCTTTTTGAATTATACTCTGTTTTTTTTTCCCCCTGGATTGTATATAGTGTACATAGTATAAATAAACCTTTTGTTACTTTTTCTACTTCCGCCTCACGCCTCTGCATTTGAGTCATTCCCCTGGTGGCCTAGTGGGGGTTTGCTGGATCATCACACCAACGAACCAGGTTCGAATCCCAGCAAAACACTAACAAATACATTATACTTTACTCACCGCTTGAAACATTGTAAAGTATTACCTTATACCTTGCTCTCTTTGAAATACAATGACCATCTAATCACACTGTTTCTCATTTGCTTGTGCAAGTCCAAATCATCCTGGCATATCATGTGAAAGCAAAGTAGCCTTGGGCATAGCATTATAGAGAGGCCGAGAATTCAATAATCTTTGCAGTACAAATGTAGTATAACATAAACTTGCTGGCACTTTTATCCAAAGCATGAACAGTCTTTAGACTGAGAATATAGATTGGCTTTTCTGCTTACAGAAGAAACACCCTGAAATTTTGATGGAGTCTGCATCCAGCAGTGGCACAAGCCAACAAAATCAAGATGAAGGCAGTCATCCTCCAGCTTCAACTTCTAAATGGTCATCAACCAATACACATCAAGTGGCTCTGACATAGTATTGTTACATTCATTTCAAATGGTCTCCTCCCCCTCTCTACTGTTGAAAATAAGGATTTCATTCATATCTTGCAACTGGCCCAACCCTCATTCACAATGCCTACCCGAAGAGCTCTGAGAGATCCTTATTCCACAACACTCGGATTCTGTGAAAGCACATCTAGGTAATCTGATGGCAAAAGCTGGAAATATTTGCCTGACCATTGATTTATGGTCAAATCGATCAATGAGGTCCTTTTTAGGGATGATGGGCCATTTCCTGGTTGATTTCAATTTGAAGAGCATAATGCTGAGCTGTCAGCGTTTTAAAGGGAAACACACAGCTGAAAATATTTGCCAGGTCTATGATGTTCTGGACAAATACAATATTCAGAACAAGGTATCATTCATTGTAACTGACAATGCATCCAATATGATAAAGGCATTCACTCTGTTTTCACCAGTTCATGTTAACAGTGAGAGTGAGGATGAAGAGGATGACACCTATGATCTAGAAATGGTCAATGTAGAAGAGGAGATTATGTACTTTCCACCAGAGAGACTATCTTGCTTTGCTCATAGTCTCCAACTGGTAGTGCGTGATGTCTTAGATGATGCTGGCTCCGTAAAGAGCCTCCTGGGCAAGGTCCAGAAACTTGTTGCTTTTTGCCATAAATCCACCCATGCTACAGAGGTCCTGGAGGGAATGCACAAACTTCAACCTGCTGATGTCACCCACTGGAATAGCCAGTTGAAGATGCTGAGATCAGTCCTTAAAGTTCCAAATGATGTCCTTGCTGAGCTCCACTGCCCAATTCAGCTAACAGCATATGAACTAAAAATCATTCAGGAACTTTGTGAGGTGTTAGAACCCTTTGAGGAAGTCACGGATCGCTGTCGGGCAGAGAAAGCGGTCACATCAAGCTTGGTTATTCCTTGTGTTAGAGGACTGAGACATGCAATCAAAGATGCAAAGATGACTGGGAACAAGTAGTTTGTGTCCACCTTACAAACCTCACTTGAGAGACAACTAGTAAAATTCAAGGATATGGAATGCTTTCAGATGGCTGCAACGCCTGATCCAAAATTTAAACTAGACTGGTGTAATGGTGAAGAACCGATCATAATCAAATCTTCTCACTGCAAAAGTCAAGTCTGTATGTCCAAAAGTCAGTGCCACCTCTGACATTAGTACTCGCACAAGGAAACGCCCCAGACTCTTTTCCTACATGGAGACTCAAACAACTGCTGTCCCAATTGACACAGCCTCACATGAGCTCCCAGTTTACTTGAGCACACCATGTTTGGCTGAGGATGCCGATCCTTTATCGTTCTGGAAAGAAAACCAAAACGGTTTCCCAAACCTAGCTGTACTTGCATGTAAATATCTGGCCATACCTGCTTCCTCTGCACCTGTTGAGAGGATGTTTAGTGTTGCAGGCAAGATATTCAGACCAGAACGATGCCGCCTCAATGACAAAACACTTGAGGAACTGTTGACCATTAGATGCAACACCGTTACTCTATAAAGAACTTTAATTGCATTTACCAAAACATTGTTTCATTTGATTACTTGGAAATGAAGATATTGCTAATTATTCAATATTAAGGGAATGTATGCTTAATGTTAGTGTCTCTACTTCCATTTGGAAGAAAAATAAAAGTATCACATTCTCACTATGTGAGAAGAATGAATTTCTCTGAATTGCAATGAATTCAATTCCACTTCCTGTAATTCAAATTCAATTCAACATCCTGTAGGGCAGAGTCAATTCAAATTCTTTCCTTGAATTGAATTAAATTCTGAATTTTGTACAACCCTGGGTGAAGGTAACTCCAATATTCCTTGTAACCATCTGTTTGTTCCCTGTCATGTGCATACTCGGATGCTGCAGTGGGGTCACGGTTCCAAGCTGGCCTGTCATCCAGGAGCCACCCAAACCCTGGCTCTCATCCAGCAGTGCTTTTGGTGGCCATCCATCAAGGAGGATGTCCAGGAGTTCGTGGCAGTTTGCGACACATGCTCCCGGAACAAGACAGACAATCGACACCCTGCTGGCTTACTAAGACCCCTTCCTACTCTGCATCGCCCTGGAGTTCATCACAGGACTCCCCAACTCAGGTGGCAATACATGCATCCTCACTGTCATTGACCGTTTTTGTAAGACCATCCATTTCATTCCTCTGCCCAAGCTCCCCTCAGCCAAAGAGACCGCAGAACTACTCATCCACCACGTTTTCCGCCTACATAGTTTCTGACCGGGGTCCTCAGTTCACTGCACAGTTCTGGAGAGCCTTCTGCAAACTCATTGGGGCCACCTGTAGTCTCTCCTCAGGCTTCCACCCACAGACCAACAGCCAGGCAGGCAGAACAGGCTAACCAGGCTTTGGAGGTTGCACTCAGGTGCATGGTGTCCAGGGATGCCAGTTCTTGGAGCAAGTACCTACCTTGGATTGAATACACACAACACTCTCTCTTCCTCTGCCACAGGTCTCTCTCCGTTCCATTGCTCACTAGGGTACCAACCACCACTGTTCCCCAGCCAGCAGGAGGAGGTCACCGTACCATCAGCCCAGGCCTTTATACACTGCTGCAGGAGAATGTGGGCATTGGCCCAGAGAAGACTCATTCGCTCTGCACTCTCATCCAAGAAGCAGGCCAACAGACGCCACTCCAAGGCACCCACCTACCGAGTGGGTCAACGAGTTATGCTCTCCACATGCCACCTGCCACTTAGGGCTGTTTCTCACAAGCTAGCACCCAGGTTCCTTGGACCCTTCCTCATCAAGAAGGTAATCAACCTATGTTCCATTAGACTGGCATTATCACTCATCATGCGATTGTGTTCACCCCACCTTTCATGTATCACAACTTAAACCTCTGGTTTCTAGTCCTTTGCTCTCACCCTCCAAACCCCCTCCTCTTCCCAGGCTCATTGAGGGCAGTGAGGCCTACACGGTCAAGAAACTGCTGAAGGTGTGGCGGTGAGGCAGAGGTCTCCAGTACCTGGTGGACTGGGAGGGTTACGGTCCCGTGGAGAGAAGTTGGGTCCCCGCCAGGTTCATACTGGACCCAATGCTTATCCGGCAACACCCTGACGCTCTTCCTAAAGCGCCTGGAGGCGCTTGTTGGGGGGGTACTGTCATGATCCGCCCCGGACTTCCACTCCAGAGATTTACTATCTCCCAGTTCAGCACAATCCGGATCTGGGACGGGACTTCCATCTTGCCAGCACTCACTTACTGGTCTGCTCTGCTGTGTATAAATAGGCCATTCTCAGAAGGGGACCTTGCCAGAACATCTTGTCTGTTTCTCATGTCTCTGTGCATTTTTTTGCTTCCTGGATTTTTGCTCTGTTTTGCATAGTCTTAGCCACAGTTTTTTGCACTCATGTTTTGTCAGTTTTTCATGTCTTTTTGCACTACTTTTTTGTCTCCAGTTTTTGTCAACTATTTTGTATGGTTTTTTTTTTCATATTAGCACTTTGTCTACCTTGTTGTCTGGATTATTTTTGCTATTTTTGTTCATTGACTCTTTTTGGACTTCATTTTTTATTCATTGGATTTTCTGGTTTGTGTTCTGCTATTGGAGCCTAACTCACCAGATTTTGCCACCCTTAACAGTATTTATGAAACCTATAGGGTGGATTTACAAAATTTCTGTAACACTTTTCTCAGCACTTGATATTTAGTACTGAGCTTCAGTTTGGGCTTTTATACCGTGTATACCATTTTCAAGTCTGTCGCACATCGACTTCCTGTTTACTGACTTAATGTATTTATGAAATGTATAGCATGGATTTACAAAATTTTTGTAACATTTTTCTCCGCAACTACAAATCACAACTGCTTGATATTTTTGGTACCGAGCTTCAGCTTGGGTTTTTATATTGTGTATACCGTTTTCAGGTATGTTGCACATCGACTTTCTGTTGACTGACAATGTATTTACAAAACATATAGGGTGGCTTTTGATGCTATATCAGGAAGCAAAATGCTATTTCGATATGACAGTTTACCAAGATGCTATTTGAAATACCTGGGGAGAACACTGCTCTTTACTTGTTTCAGGGTTAATTATTTGTTGAAGTCAACATTAAGTGTCCTATTCCTTCAATCGCTTGCATTCTGATATAAGTGAGAGCAGGGGTATACATAAGTGAGCAGTAGCTTGCAGTTGTTTATTATTGTAACATAAGTTCACAGTTTCAGTGTAATTGACTGGTCTGTGTCAGTAATGGCATTGTGAGTCGAAACTCTAACCAACCTACAAACATGGCTTCCCAAGATCACAGTGCCCCAACCTTTCACAGTCGAGGTGGATGCCTCAGAGACTGGAGTGGGAGGCGTGCCATCCCAGCACTTTGGTGAGAAACCAAAGCTTCACCATGTGGCTTTCTTCTATAAGAAGCTCTCATCAGCTGAGAGGAACTACAGTATGACGTCGGGAATCGTGAACTACTAGCCATTAAGCTCGCCCTCAAGGAATGGAGGCATTGGTTAGCGGGAGCTACATACCCCTTCATGATACTAACCGACCACAAAAAGTTAGAGTATCTCAAGAAAGCAAAGAGATTGAACCCACGTCAGGCCCAATGGGCTCTCTTCTTCACGAGGTTTGATTTCACAATCTCCTTCTGTCCTGGGCATAAGAATACTAAAGCTGATGCTCTGTCCTGAACCTTCAGCCTGGCACCTTGTAACCCTGAATCTCATCACATTCTTGCACCAGAATGCTTTGTTCAGTCAAATCACTTGGGAATTGGGTAAGGAGATAAGAGCCTCCCAACCCCAAAGGCACCCAGAGGAGTGCCCACCTGACTTGCTATACGTCCCCAACCCACTTCAAAGTAAACTCATCACATGGGCACATGCATCTCCTGCCACAGGCCACCCTAGTAGTCAAAGAACTTACCAAACGCTAAGGAGTAAGTACTGGTGGGAGAAGATGCGGACTGAAATTAACCACTTAATTGCTTCCTGCTCTGAATGTACCTAAGCAAAGGTTCCACGAACCCCTCCCTCTGGTAAGTTGTGTCCCCTCACTGTACCTCAGAGACCATGGTCCCATCTGGCCATTGACTTCATCACAGACCTACCACCATCTCAGGGTAACGCAGCCATCATGTGGACCAATTTTCAAAGGCTCTGAGACTTATTCCCTTACTAGGCATTCCTACTGTGTTTCAAACAGCAGAACTGCTGTTTCAAAAGGTATTTAGGTACTTTGGTATCCCTGAGGATATTGTCAGCGACCATGGTCCCCAGTTTATATCAGGGCTATGGACTTGTTTCATGAAACATCTTGGAGTCTCAGTAAGCCTCACGTCTGGATATCATCCACAGTCCAACAGCCAGGTGGAATGGGCCAACCAGGAGATTGGTTGTTTTTTTGAGAATTTTCTGCATGAGGAATCAGAAGGACTGGTCTCGTTTCATCCTGTGGGCCAAGTATGTACAAAATTCACTCAAGCACTCAGCTACACTGTTAACACCTTTCCAGTGCATACCTGTACTTGGCTACCAACCACCCTTGTTCCCATGGGATGACTCACCAGCACAGGTACAGGCAGTGGAAGACTGGTTCTCCAGAAGCCAAGCAGTATGGGAGGAGGTTCACCAGTGGATTGAGGCTGTGAACGCCAAGTACAAGGAGTATGCCAACAAACACCGAGGTAACAATCCAGAATTTTCACCAGGTGACAGAGTATGGGTGTCCATACATGACCTAAGGGAACCCAATTCATGCAAGAAACTTCAGGCACGCTACATTGGCTCATACAGGGTGCTACGTTGCATCAACGAGGTCTCCTACAGACTTGAGCTCCCACCACACAGTCGCATTGCTCTTACATTCCATGTGTCATGTCTGAAACCCACTATTCCAGGTCCACTTGCTGAGAATGCGTTCGTCCAGGAACACCATCCTCTGAGTCTTGAGGGAGAACCTATCTACCAGGTAAACAGAATCCTTGATTCCAGAAGGAGAAGAGGATAGTTGGAATGCCTGGTAGAGTGGGAAGGCTATGGACCAGAGGAACATAGCTGGGTCAACCCCCTGTTGACACAGGAATTCCACACCCAGCACCCTGACAAACCTGCACCAAGGGGGAGAGGATGTCCCAAGAGTATAGCTCCCAGAGGGAGCTCCTCGGGGGGAAGTTCTGTCAGTAATGGTGTTAAGAGTCGAAACTCTAACCGAACTACAAACATGGCTTCCCAAGACGACAATGCCCAAAGTTCACAGTGCCCCGTCTCCCTCTTAAGTTCAGCTGACTGTCATTAACTGCTAATCAGCAGTGCTACTTAAGCCTCTCCCTCACACACCTTCAGTGTGAAGTATCATTCTGTGTTTACCCAGTCATACTGAGCCTTTCTTGTCTGCCTGCCTCTAGTTTCCTAAACCTTTGCTACATTTACCCATTTAACTCTTTAGTCTGCTCTCTACTAATCTGTTTGCTGATCGACTGACCCCTGCATGCTTTCTGACTATGAGTTTGCTTACTGATTTGACTGTGCTTCCTGTTTGCATCCCCGCTCTCCCCTGCACTTACATTCGTGAGTGTCTGCATTCTGACAGTCTGTTCATACTGCTGCATGTCCATCAGGTCTCCATGACCTCAGATCAAAAGCACCTTCCACAAGATGTTTGTGGTTCTGAGCAATGCAGATCTCTGAAGAACCTCAATGTTATACTTGAGCTTCAACTGATCCAAGAAATGCGGGAGTTTGTGAGAAATTGTTAGATTGTGAAGTAAATTTTCTGTGGTTTTCCCCTTCAATAAAGGTTGCAAGTAGGCACAGGGACATGGAGAATGAGAGAAGATTTTATTAAAGATGCTTCATTATACACAGTGTTGTCCTTTCTGGGTGCCTGAGACATTCTTTCTGAGTGCAAAAAACAAACAAAAAAAACCTCTCTTACTCACACTCTCTGGTTTCTCATAACATTTAAACCATAACAGAGATAAAGCTGTTACTGTGGATCTCTAAGGCCCTGAACACATACATAACCTCTTTTACCTTCTTTCTGTAGAGACTGAGAATTATATTAAATAACAAGATCAACTGTGAGCTTATATACCCCCTTTCTCGCTTATATCAGAATGCAAGCAGTCAAAGGAATAGGACACTTATGATGAATGTTGACTTCAACAAATAATTAACCCTGTAAGTAAAGAGCAGTGTTCTCCCCATGTATTTCAAATAGCATCTTGGTAAACAGTCATTTTGAAATAGCATTTTGCTTTTTGAAAAAGCGTCAATCTCCACCCTATGTATTTCGTAAATACATTCAGTTGGTAAACGGGAAGTTGATGTGCGACAGACCTGAAAACGGTATAGAACCCCAAGCACCAAGTGGCTATGATTTGTGGTTGCTGAGAAAAAGGGTGTTTTGGATGCACGGAAATACGGAGATACGGATGGACTTTGGAGTGGGGGTATAATAAAGATCTAAGAAGATCCTCTTAACATTCTTCACCCCCCTGATTAATTAAGTAATTAATATTCAAAACAAAAGAATGGGTATATAGGTGGTTACATAGATATGAAAGGAGAAACATGATTAAGTAATCAGTAACTAAAACAAAAGAATGAGTATATAAGAAGTTACCCAGGGGAATAGCGGGCAGCACGGTGGTGTAGTGGTTAGCGCTGTCGCCTCACAGCAAGAAGGTCCAGGTTCGAGCCCCGTGGCCGACGAGGGCCTTTCTGTGCTGAGTTTGCATGTTCTCCCCGTGTCCGCGTGGGTTTCCTCCAGGTGCTCCGGTTTCCCCCACAGTCCAAAGATATGCAGGTTAGGTTAATTGGTGACTCTAAATTGACTGTACCGGTAGGTGTGAATGTGAGTGTGAATGGTTCTCTGTGTCTATGTGTCAGCCCTGTGATGACCTGGCGACTTGTCCAGGGTGTACCCCGCCTTTCACCCATAGTCAGCTGGGATAGGCTCCAGCTTGCTTGCGACCCTGTAGAAGGATAAAGCGGCTAGAGATAATGAGATGAGATGTGAGACAGGAATAAATGGGATATGTAATAACTATATAATAACCATGGATAATGCAAATATGTGGCATATGTTAAGGTAACAGATTATGAATATGACATCAATGGATAAACATGGAAACAACAAGCAACCAAAATTGCTGAGATGAATGGTGAGTTTGAATTAATGCTGTAATTATGTATAACAGTGTTGGGATCTACAAATCATAATAATCATCTATATGACTGTGAATTGATGCAGTTTGTAACAGAGCATTTTTTAACATAGTTACTGGGAGACCAAATGGTCTCCCAGTGGCCAGATTTGGTCTCCTAGTCAATGCCAAACCAGCTTCACTGGGAGACCAAATTTTAAACCAAGTTATGTCTTATCATTTGGTTCAATCAGTTGCAATTAATTAACCAAGTATCATGTAAGTATACATTTAACAAGGAAAACGAAGATCTATGTTATAAGATATACACACAAGATCATGTTGGTTAAGAAAAACAAAACTAAAATTTGTTTACTGAGATGGCTGATGTCAGAATCCGATGTCATTACTGTGTAACTTTGAGTGTCTTTGACATGACATTTGTGCTTGGTAATTGCTCTTGATAGCTGTGTAGTCACTGTAGTGTGTTTGTCTGTATGGTGATTGGTGAACCATTTTGCATCACAGAATATGCCGCAGCGGTGCAGCCGCATGGACTCTGGGGCCTGTGATTGTATTGCCCAGACCAGTTGGTCTCCTAGTGGAAAATCCTTAAAAAATGCTCTGATTTGTAAATGAAGTGCCTAAAGTCTGGTCATTTGGAGGCAGCCAGAGATGCAGGTCTTCATTATAGCAGCAGTAACTGTGAAAAACAACAGAAGAAGAATGATTGGCATGGCGGTTTGAATTCATGGAAAACCACTGTCTACCCTGAGATCACAGCCATGAATTCAAACTCCAATCACCTTCCTTCAGGGACTGCATCTGTATGTAAATGTCTGTAACTAAAGAGGAAATTTTTGCCAAGGTATCTGGAATGAATGTGCAACATTCCTTGCCAATAAGGAATTTTGTTATTTTTCCGCTAACAAAATACAACCCCAATTCCAAAAAAGTGGGGATACTGTGTAAAACATAAATAAAAACAGAATGTGAAGAATTGCAAATCATGGAAACTCTATATTTCATTGAAAATAGTACAAAGACATGTCTGTTAGGACTGGGGACTGTCTTGGCCTCTAGAGGCCGCTGTTATTGCTTTATCTTGTCATGTTTGTTTTGGCCTCTAGAGGCCGCCACCGCTTCTGTGTTTTGTGTTTGTTTTGATTGCCTGTTTCCATGTGCCTTTTACCCCCACCTGTTCTTTATTTCCTGCCCCGCCCAGTTTCTTAATTTCCCCGTGTATAAATACTTCCTCAGTTTGGTCCCTCGTCACGGAGTCTTTGTGCTGTTATCACTAGAGACCTCTGTTCCATGTTCCTTGCCTTTGTCTTTGTGGTCTTTTGTACTTTGCTTTCTTGTGGACTTTTTGGACTTTGTATTTACCATTTTGGATCTTCTGAGCATTTGGATTTTTGCCTTTTCTTTTCTTAGTTTTTGGCTTTTTTGTTTTAACTTTGAACTTTTGGATTTTTTATTTTTTCCCGTATATCTTCTGAGCGTTTGGATTATACTTTTGTTTTTTGCCTTGGATTTTTTGCATTGTAAATAAACTGTTTTTTCTACTCTACTTTTGCCTCACTCCTCTGCACTTGAGTCATTCCCCTGGTGGCCTAGTGGGGGTTTGCTGGATTACTACACCAGCGACCCGGGTTTGATTCTCAGCAAAACCCTAACAATGTTAAAACTGAGAAATTTTATTGTTTTTTGAAAAACGTGCTCATTTTGAATTTGGTGTCAGCAACACGTTTCAAAAAAGGTTGGAAGAGGGAATTGTTTACCACTGTGTTGGGACAGGGGCAACAAAAGGCTGAAAAAGTTGTGTAATGCTCAAAACAAAACAAAAAAACCCCACTAATAATGTTAGTTGACAACAGGTCAGTAACATGATTGAGCATAAAAAGAGCATCCCAGAGAGGCTGAGTCTCAGGCTACATCCACACGACAACGGCAACGAGATGTTATTTAAAAATATATCGCGTCCAAATGGGCAACGATCAGTAAAATATCAGGTCCATATGGCAACACAATGCTTGCTGAAAACGATGCAATACACATGCCACACCTCTCGGAGCGCTGTAAGACGGTCCCTTCGGAGACACCAGAACAATAGAAGAAGTAAGGACGCATGCGCATAAACTATTATGCGCGAGACTTCATATTAGCCACAAAGTCAGGAAAATCTGTTCGTAAAATTACATTATAATGACCAAATACAATGAAAAGTATTTTTCCAGTCTCACCTGTGAAAGGTAATCCCATGTGATCTCGTTTGGACGGCAAACCTGTTGGTACAGTTAAACGCAGCTAATCTTTATTCTCCGCTTTGACCTATCCAATATGGCGGCGAGGATGACATATGATTCTACGCGGAAGGCGGCGTCTTTAATGGTCCGGAATAAATTGAATACTACACGTTGATGGATTAATTTGTTGTTTCTCACCTGTGAAAGGTAATCCCATGTGATCTCGTTTGGACGGTAAACCTGTTGGTACAGTTAAAGGCAGCGCATGAATCTTTATTCTCCACTTTGACCTATCCAATATGGAGGCGAGGATGACGTATGATTCTACGCGGAAGTCGGCGTCTTTAATGGTCCGGAATAAATTGAATGCTACACGTTGATGGATTAATTTGCTCCTCTACGCCCTTTTTGAGGAATGTACTGTCGGACTTAAACCAACATCTGAAGAGGTGAGATTGCTCCTTTTTTTCCCTATTTTTGCTGGCGGGATTGACTCTGCCCTAAGGGCAGAGTCTCTCTCTCTCTCTCTCTCTCTCTCTCTCTCTCTCTCTCTCACTTTGCACCATTACACAATAAATATTCACAGTGAAAATATTTTGTAAGCGCGTTTCATGAACCAAGTTATAGGATTTGTTGACAACTCGCATCGCATCGCAATGAGAAGATCATTGGCACTACTGGTGTTAAGAATCAGACCATTTCATAAATGAATATTTTGCTGTAGAGCTGCAGTGTTTGTACAATTGCATGTTTTTGCTTCACTATTACTGTCACTATTCTGCTTCTTGCATTACTACTGTGAACTAACACTGAACATAATAATAATAATAATAATAATAATATCCAAGCTCATGTTTCACTCTCACTAGTGCTCTGTAAGGCTTTTTCCTGGTGATATCCTGGTGATATTCGTTACACTTCTACCCGGCGTGAAGCACTCACAGTCATATGGTTGTGACGTCATCGTAAACAAATCCGTTCTACTCATCCAGATGACTTCACAACGGCAATGTTGCCAGATCTTTCCACTCTGGAACCCGTTCTCAAAAAGATTGCATTTTGGGCACCCAAAACGCCGGTGCCGTGTGGACTCCAGGCCTAAAAGATAAGCAATTGTATCGGAGTCACCTGAATCCATTGCCGTGTGGACAGGGCCTCAGAAGTAAAGATGGGGAGGGGTTCACCACTCTGTGAAAGACAGTGCCGGTAAACAGTACAACAATTTAACAATAACATTCCTCAGTGTAAAATTGCAAAGAATTTGGGGATCACATCATCTATGGTACATAATATCATTTAAAAAATTCAGAGAATCTGGAGAAATCTCTGTATGCAAGAGACAAGGCTGAAAACTGACATTGGATGCCTGTGATCTTCAGGCCCTCAGGTGACACTGCATTAAAAGCAGATACATGTCTCATCTCATCATCTCTAGCCGCTTTATCCTTCTACAGGGTTGCAGGCAAGCTGGAGCCTATCCCAGCTGACTACGGGCGAAAGGCGGGGTACACCCTGGACAAGTCGCCAGGTCATCACAGGGCTGACACATATGGCCCTTTTCCACTACCCTTTTTCAGCTCACTTCAGCTCGCTTCAGCTCACTTCAGCCCGACACGGCTCGCGTTTCGACTACCAAAAAACAGCACGACTCAGCTCGCTTCAGCCCTGCTTAGCCCCTAAAACTCGCACCGTTTTGGAGTGGGGCTGAAGCGAGCCAAACCGTGCCGAGTGAGGCTGGGGGCGTGAGCAGACACTCCCCTGTGCACTGATTGGTGAGGAGGAGTGTCCTCACATGCCCACACACGCCCCGCGAGCACGCTGGGATCTGTAAACACTGCAAACCCGGAAGGAGAATAATTACGAATTACGAGAATTTCTGAAGCCTTATGCGCCTCGCCTCATCTATACGCTCTTGCCAGTATCTGTTCGCGTTGTCGGTGACAACAAGCCACAGCACCAAGACCAGCAACACTAACGACTTCATGTTTATTGTTTACTATTCGGGTCGTGAGACTACCGCTTAAAAGATCACTGATGTCACTGTTTGCGCTGCTTAACGACATCACCTGACGTCCACCCACTTTCGCTAACTCCACCCAATGTGTCCACCCACTTCAGCGCGGTTGTAGTCGAAATGCAACTCCAACAGCCCCGCTCAGCTTGACTCAGCCCAACACGGCTCAGCCGCGTTTGTAGTGGAAAAGCGGCAATAGACACAGACAACCATTCACACTCACACCTACGGTCAATTTAGAGTCACCAGTTAACCTAACCTGCATGTCTTTGGAGGAAACCGGAGCACCCAGAGGAAACCCACGCGGACACAGGGAGAACATGCAAACTCCACACAGAAGGGCCCTTGCCGGCCCCGGGGCTCGAACCCAGGACCTTCTTGCTGTGAGGCGACAGCGCTAACCACTACACCACCGTGCCGCCCGCAGATACATGTCTGTAGTGGAAATCACTGTATGGGCTCAGCAACACTTCAGAAAACCATTGTCTGTGAAAACAGTTCAATACTGCATCCACAAATGCAAGTTAAAACCAGATATAAACAATATCCAGAAACACCGCCACCTCCTCTGGGCCCGAGCTCTTTAACAATAGACTGAGGCAAAGGGGAAAATTGTCCTGAAGTCTGACAAATCAAAATTAGAAATTATTTTTAGAAATCATGGACACCACATCCTCCAGGCTAAAGAGGAGAGGGACCTTCCAGCTTGTTATCAGTGCACAGCTCAAAAGCCAGTATCTGTATGATACTACATGAGGGTGTATTAGTGTGCATGGCATGGGTAGCTTGTACATCTGTGAAGGCATCATTAATGCTGAATGATATATCCACATTTCAGAGTAATATACTTCCATCCAGACAAAATCTTTTGCAGGGAAAGCCTTCTTTTTTTCAGCAAATCGCTTTTTGCACATATAAAAACTGCATAGCTCCATAGTACAAGAGTCCAGGTGCTAAACTGGCCTGCCTGCAGTCCAGCCCTGTCAACCATTTAAAACATTTGGTGCATTATAAATCGCAAAATGCAACAAAGGAGACCTGAACTGTTGAGCAACTGAAATTGTATATCAAGCAAGAATGGAACAATACTTCTCTTTCAAAACCACAGCAATTGGTCTCCTCAGTTCCCAAACATTTACAGCGTGCTGCTAAAAGTAGAGGTGATGCAACACTGTGGTAAACATGCCCCTGTTCCAACTTTTTTGAAACGTGTTGCTGGCATCAAATTCAAAATGAGCATATATTTTTCAAAAAACCCCCAACATTTTTCAATTTCAACATTCGATATGCTGTCTTTGTACTATTTTCAATGAAATATAGGGTTTCTATGATTTGCAAATTATCTTTTTATTTATAGTTTACACAGCGTCCCAACTTTTTTGGAATTGGGGTTGTACAATACAATGCAATATATATATATATATATATATATCTCATCTCATTATCTCTAGCCGCTTTATCCTTCTACAGGGTCGCAGGCAAGCTGGAGCCTATCCCAGCTGACTATGGGCGAAAGGCGGGGTACACCCTGGACAAGTCGCCAGGTCATCACAGGGCTGACACATAGACACAGACAACCATTCACACTCACATCTATGGTCAATTTAGAGTCACCAGTTAACCTAACCTGCATGTCTTTGGACTGTGGGGGAAACCGGAGCACCCGGAGGAAACCCACGCGGACACGGGGAGAACATGCAAACTCCACACAGAAAGGCCCTCGCCGGCCCCGGGGCTCGAACCCAGGACCTTCTTGCTGTGAGGCGACAGCGCTAACCACTACACCACCGTGATTACAGGAAGCTGTGTCCCAATAATGTACTGTGCCATCTTGATGAGTCTTTGCAAAGCCTCCTGGTCCTTCTTGATGTAGCTGGCAAACAACACTCTGATGCAGTATGTGATAATACTCTCCACAATACACCTGTAGAAGTTTACCAGCAGTTTCTGTGGCAGACTGGGATTCCTCGGTTTCCTCAGAAAGCTGTTGGGCCTTCCCAATGACAGTGGATGTTTGTGAGGCCCAGGAGAGGTCATTTGTGATGTAGACCCCCAGAAATTTAAAACTGGAGACACTCTCCACTGCCTCACCATTGATGAACACTGGGTTGTGATTGATTCTCTTCATCTTCCTGGAGCCCACTACAACCTCTTTCGTCTTCTTGTTGTTCAGGATGAGATTATTAGTGGAACACCAGACTGTCAGGTTTTGCACCTCATCCCTGTATGCTGACTCACTGTTTTTGGAGATCAGATCTATGACTGTCATGTCATCTGTGAATTTTATGATGGAGGTTGTTGCATGGATGGACTGGCAGTCATGAGGAAAGAGGGTATATAGGATAGGACTCAGGACACACCCCTGAGGAACACCAGTGTTCAGGGTGAGAGTGGAGGATGTTTGTTTTCCCAGCTTTACAATCTGGGGTCGGTTGGTCGAGAAGTCCAAGATCCAGTTGCAGATGGTCATGTTCAGACACAGTCTGTGGAGTTTAGACACTAGGGTGTTGGGAAGGACAGTGTTAAAAGCTGAATTAAGGTCCAAGAAGAGCATCCTGACACATGTGTCAAGATGCTCTAGGTGCTCCAGTATGGTGTAGAGAGCAGCACAGATTGTATCTTCTGTTGATCTGTTTTCCTGGAAGGCAAATTGGTGCTGGTCAAGTGTGGCAGGGATGGAATGTTTAATCTGGGCCAGAATTAGTCTCTCAAAGCATTTGGCTATCACCTGGGTGAGTGCAATTGGGTGATAGTTATTTAAAAGAAAAGAAAAGAAAACCCATTTTTAAAATATAGTTATGAAGATAGATTATGATATAAACTAACAATTCATGTGAATAATTGAAAATAAGGAGCTCACACAACTAAGATATCCATCTCTGAAAGTCAGTTTCTATGCAGAATGGACAATTTCATGGAGGCCGCCATTGAAAATATTTTAACCAATCAGAAAAATCCCCCCTATCGTTTCCGGCAATGCTTTGACACCATTTGGGTGCAAGATGTGGAAGCTCTGCACAGCAAGTAAGACTTGAAGCTGTCCCTGGCTGGAAATTATTTCATTAAAAGTTTATATGAAAACAATTTGAAATTCCATTTCTCTAACAAAAAAGTGGAGGGGGAAAGATAATACTGATGTTGCTGATAAACAGTGAGGGAAGAGTGAACAGTTGATGTACTCCTATGTGACTGAATGGGGGAGGTAACTTTTCATATTTATATCCCTGGTACAAGTAGTGCTGCCATGACAGCCTCATTCTGCAGACTGTAACCTTGCTAGACTACCTACAAACAGATCTACATACAATCTCATCTCATCTCATCTCATCATCTCTAGCCGCTTTATCCTGTTACAGGGTCGCAGGCAAGCTGGAGCCTATCCCAGCTGACTACGGGCGAAAGGCGGGGTACACCCTGGACAAGTCGCCAGGTCATCACAGGGCTTGCATACAATCTGACTTACCTAAATCTGTTGAAGAGGCAAGTGCATGAGTTTTTACACATTCCTGGCAGCATAAACACTCGTTAGCACGCTTAGCATGCTCTCGACTCATTCATGAAAAACCTCATCAAGAGGTCACCAGGCTAGCCTACCATAATTACCGTAGTAGACAGTCCAACCCCTGTGGCAACGCAGAAAGAGAGTAAACAAACACTGCTTTATGCAGCTTGTGTGCTCGGAACATTTTGAAGAAAATCGTTTCACTCAAACCACTTGGATGCACCAGACATTAGGAATACCATACAAGCCAGCACTGAATCCAGATGTGGTTCTCACAATCTTTGGCCAAAAAGTGGACAAGACAAACGAGACAACACGTCAGTAGTCCGCAAAAGAGAAGTTCAAAGGGTAAGAAAACACTTTTTATGGCTTCCCTAAGTTTTTATTAAGCATGATATGTTATTTGGAGTTCCTCTGGGCATAAACGTAATAACTGCTGATGCATCTAAGCAGCTTGATGTTTGTTGGGTATCTTGTTTTGATTTAGTGTTGTCAAAAAAGTCTCGGTAATGACTAACTAAAACAACTCTATAAATATTGTTCACTTGTGTGTAACTAATTGATATGGTAATGCTTGTTTTTCATGATCATCATCGTTATTCATGTGATTGTCCAAAATACTCGAGGAAATCAGTGAAGAAATGTCGCTGGTGCTATGGTCCATTTTGTCAAATATGGCCGTGTATTGTAAGTCACGTCACACTTTATGGAAACCATTTGGAGTTCTTTTAGGTATATGGGAATTTGTTTGTGGAATAGCCTACCTCGATCACTGCAATCTAGTCAAACACATGATAATTTTAAGAAACAGGTGAAACAGTTTTTATGGAGTAAATTCCAAACCCAGTTTTATGATGTGTATATAACTAGTTTTTAATCATTTTGGTGCCATTTCTGTAATCTAGTTGGACCCTGTGATAATAGTTAGTATATATTTTTGTTTATGACTTTCATCATTGTTTATACAATTTTATCAATTTATTATTGTCTCTTATATTTTATTGTTTCCTGCTATAATCAAGAGGACCACATTGGAAATAAGTGTATTTTATACTTTGTGTTGTCCTTGGTGCTATTTACACTGTATCTTTTACATGTATGAATTTTACCAAATAAATCCATACCATACCAGCAGCTTGGGTGTTTCTGGCAATATTTTCGCCTTTTTCCATACAAGTGCATCCTCCTGTAATGCTCACATGAATCCTGTATAGTAAAGCAGTGTTTGTTTACCCTCTTTCTACATTGCTGCAGGGGTTGGACTGCCTTCTATAGTAATTATGGTAGGATATCCTGGTAAAGTCTTGATGAGGAAGTTTTTCATGAATGAGTTGAGAGCATGCTAACGAGTAGTATAACACAAAGTTTCAGCCTTGTTTTACAGGTAAAGAGTTCAGGTTTGTCCTTAAGTCAGGGTTGCAGCTAATTAATACACTATTTCAGATATATAGTGAAAAAAATCGACATTGTCATCTTAGTAGACCTTTCGTTTTGCCCCTTCAGTACTGAAGTATACACTCAGCCTTGCACCCAAATGATGTCACGCATCGCCCTTCCAACAGGCAACATGGCAGCCTACTGGTGGCATTAGAGTAGCAATACAAAAACACTCACAACTTTCTTATAAATGGTCACACATGCCTGAAACTTTTCTTACTTTTCAAGGCAGTTCTTAATGCCTTGCTGTGAAGTAATCCTCAGACTTAGCTCATCCATCTTTTTGGAGAGGGATCACATATTTGTGAGGAGAATAAAAGGAGGTAATTTATGTGGTGTAGCCTTTAGCTTAGTTTGTAGCCTGGCCCACTTCCCCTGCTACTGCCTCTGCTCTTTTTGCCACCGTTGGCGTCTCCCTACTGGGATGGTAGCCCAAGCTGAGCCTGATGGGCTGGTGATCTCCGCTGGTATTCGAGTGTAGTCAACAGTGAGGTGATTGCTTGAACTGCCGATTCTTAGGAGTTTGTCGTGTTTATAGACAAAGTGTGCCTTAACATTGCACTCCAAGACAAGCCATAACATTAACAACAATAATATATGCAATAACCTCAGGGAGCACCAAGCCGCTGCATTCATGCATGCTGCCATCATGCTGGATCACATCACGGAGTAGTTATTAGTTATATTAACTAATATTAGTTAGCTCTCTTTTGGAGAATAGTGCAGCATTTTAAAGGCTGTTTTAAAATTAACACAACTTGTGAATTTGTTCACAACATTTAACACAATATGTGTAGACTGTTCTGCTCTACACATTCTCAGTATGAGGTTTTTTTTAAATGCATGAGCTACTTGATTTAACTGAACAGCAGCCTGATAATAGTCTGATAATGACATTGACTTGCCATTTTGTTTTTATTATATTGTATACTGTGGTACATAAAATATCATATATTATAATCACTCCACTGTGTGAATTTTTAAAAAAAATCTGCAGCTCAGTGGTCATTTAATACCTCTGACAGAGGTGGACAAAGTACCCAACTTCATTACTCAAGTCAAATAGTGGGGCGGTTTAGCTCGAATATTCAAAAGGATTGTGCATTTTGTGATACAAGCATCAAATTTGGCACAAATGTACATTGATATATGGCTAACATTTTCAGATATTGAGCCACTCGGAATTCTCCCTTCATGTCCGCCATATTGGAATTCAAAATGGCCACCATATGAAATCTACATTTTCGATTATCTTTGGGTCTAATGCTGCTATTGACTCGATTCTGGTGTCTAAATGTATGTTTTGGGGGGCAAGGAATCCAATGGTAACAATCTGCATCGCATATTTTGTACCAATGAGCCGCCATATTGGATTTCGAAATGGCCGTTGTTTGAAATCTACATTTTCGATTATCTTTGGGTCTAATGCTGCTATTGACTCGATTCTGGTGTCCAAGTGTATGTTTTGGGAGGAAAGGAATCTGATGGTTACAATCTGCATTGTGTATCTTTATAAATTAGCCAACATATTGGATTTCAAAATGGCCGCCACTTGAATTCTACATGTGCGATTACCTCTGGGTCAAATATTTTTATAGTACATGACAATATTTGCTGGTATCCATTTTTCAAAATGACATACTTTATTACAGTACTCCACTTAATTCATGAGAGATGAATATTCATCATGTATTTTTGACAAGACAACATTTTACTCAAAGTCTATGAAGTAAAAATTGTTTTGACAAGTTTGAGTTAGGCAGCACGGTGGTGTAGTGGTTAGTGCTGTCGCCTCACAGCAAGAAGGTCCTGGGTTCGAGCCCCGGGGCCGGCGAGGGCCTTTCTGTGTGGAGTTTGCATGTTCTCCCCGTGTCCGCGTGGGTTTCCCCCACAGTCCAAAGACATGCAGGTTAGGTTAACTGGTGACTCTAAATTGACCGTAGGTGTGAATGTGAGTGTGAATGGTTGTCTGTGTCTATGTGTCAGCCCTGTGATGACCTGGCGACTTGTCCAGGGTGTACCCCGCCTTTCGCCCGTAGTCAGCTGGGATAGACTCCAGCTTGCCTGCGACCCTGTAGAAGGATAAAGCGGCTAGAGATAATGAGATGAGATGAGAAGTTTGAGTTATTGATTAGATTCTGTGTTGTTCTAGGTTTGATATGGAACCCGAAGGAGTTCCAACAGTTAAGCAATAGGCTAATTATCCTAAAGTAGGTGAAGGTGACGGGCAGCACGGTGGTGTAGTGGTTAGCACTGTCGCCTCACAGCAAGAAGGTCCTGGGTTCGAGCCCAGCGGCTGATGAGGGCCTTTCTGTGTGGAGTTTGCATGTTCTCCTCATGTCTACATGGGTTTCCTCCGGGTGCTCCAGTTTCCCCCACAGTCCAAAGGCATGCAGGTTAGGCTAACTGGTGACTCTAAATTGACCGTAGGTGTGAATGTGAGTGTGAATGGTTGTCTGTGTCTATGTGTCAGCCCTGTGATGACCTGGCAACTTGTCCAGGGTGTACCCCGCCTTTCGCCCGTAGTCAGCTGGGATAGGCTCCAGCTTGCCTGTGACCCTGTTGGAGAGGATAAGTGGCTACAGATAATGGATGGATGGATGGAAGGGTGAAGGTGACTGCATTGTCAAGCAGGAGAAGGTGTGTGTTCCTGAAAGTTTAACTGGAACAACTAGATAATGCTGATGAACAAGAATGAGCATCTATTCCGTCCTCTGCCTCTTGGTTACTTACTCAGCCACTGACTTTTGGTGGATGACTTCCTCATGATTGTACCAAATTCTTTCCTTTTTTTAAAATGATGGATTTAATATTGCTCTGTGGGTGCTCCAAGTTTGGGATATTTTTTTAATAACCAAAGCCTAATTGACACTTTTTCAGAACCTTGTCCTGCATGTGTTTTCATAGGTTATTGGTTTTCATGATGCTGTTTGCTTAAGTATGCTCTCTAATAAACCCTGGAGCTTTCTACAATCAAATCACTGTCTTTAGAATGGAAATCACCTCATAGTTTCTGGAAATTTTCAGCTGATTTAACCATAACTAATTTAGGGGTTTTACACCAATGGAGGGTGAATAGTTGACAAATTATTTTTTTTATTTGTAAATAATTTTGCAAACTATACTGATCAATCCATTTCTCAATAATATGGGCTATTTTGTGTAGAGACATGACATACAGCTCTGGAAAAAAAAAAAAATAAGAGACCACTTAAATCTTTTCTTAAATCAGCATCTCTGTGTACGGCAGCCATTTCATTCCAGTGTCTGTGCTGGGATTCCAACACATCTCATTTTACTTAATGAGGTATTGATTAGGTCCTCACCTGCACCAAATATTATTTAATGAGGAAAAGTATAAAATCCACTGATGTGGTCATCACTATCCTCTTGCAATAGAACCAGTCTGGATGGCAAACACAGTGCTAGTATTACCTTAAATTTAATTGGAATATAAAAATATCTATTCTTCATGTAACAGTCCACAGAATGGAAACAACAGGGAAGTGAAGTTTAGGTCAGATAAGCACAAATGTAGATTTCAAATGGCGGCCATTTGAATTCCAATATGGTGGACATGAAGAGAGAATTCCGAGTGGCTCAATATCTGAAAATGTTCGCCATATGTCAATGTACATTGGTGCCAAATTTGGTGCTTGTATCACAAAATGCACAATAGGTTAGCTATGCTGCCCCACTAAAAGTACAGATCCCACTGGTCAGATGTTACTCCAATACAAGTGAAAGTTGCACAGTCAAATTTTTACTTAAGTTCAAGAACTGAAGATTGGCTTTTAAAAATACTTGAGTACTAAAAGTACATTTTCTGTCAATGCATTGTTATATTATTGTTACAATGCTTACAAAACCTAATGCCTCTGAAACAACCGACTGGATTTACTAATGGCCCTTTTCCACTACCCTTTTTCAGCTCACTTCAGCTCGCTTCAGCTCACTTCAGCCCGACATGGCTCGCGTTTCGACTACCAAAAACCAGCACGACTCAGCTCGCTTCAGCCCTGCTTAGCCCCTAAAACTCGCACCGTTTTGGAGTGGGGCTGAAGCGAGCCAAAGCGAGCCGAGTGAGGTTGGGGGCGTGAGCAGACACTCCCCTGTGCACTGATTGGTGAGGAGGAGTGTCCTCACATGCCCACACACACCCCGCGAGCGCGCTGGGATCTGTAAACACTGCAAACCTGGAAGAAGAAGAATTACGAATTATGAGAATTTCTGAAGCCTTATGCGCCTCACCTCATCTATGGACCCTTTTCAGTCACGTGACCTTCGTAAACGCGACCGCCATTTTGGACATGTAGTGGACTTCGGCTCAAATCGGTTTGAATGCGAGGAAGGCGACAAACATAAAAGAAAAAGGAGCGAGATGCAGAAAACTGTATTTACTAGTTTACTGTAATTATGATCTGGCAGCTATTTACACCGGATCCAGTGTAAATAGCTGCCGGAGCCAACGTCCGGCCGGGCCACGTGCGAGCGCGTGCCGGCTCCGCGGCCGCCGGCTCCGGCCGGGCCGCAAGCACGCACGCGCCGGCTCCGCAGCCGCCGGCTCCGGCCGGGCCGCGAGCGAGCGCGCGCCGGCTCCGGGGCCGCCGGCTCCGGCCGGGCCGCGAGCGAGCACGCGCCGGCTCCGCGGCCGCCGGCTCCGGCCGGGCCGCGAGCGAGCGCGCTCCGGAACCTCGGACGTTGGCTCCGGCGGCTATTTACACTGGATCCGGTGTAAATAGCTGCCAGATCATAATTACAGTAAACTAGAATGGAATGTTAACAGCAATGTAATGCCTTTTCTGGCTAATTTTATTCGTCTTACCTCCAACAAAGTGGTCACTACACAAGCGTTGGTATGCCGCTATCCATCTTCTCCGTCGGTCAGCATCTACCGGGATCCGATAAAATGATAACCCTTGCCTTGTTTGTTGATGGTTACTACATCCAGGTGCACAACAATATAGTGGCATGATGGAAGTCTTGCTGAAAATAAACACTTTCTTTGCTGCCGTTCCTCAATGCTGGCTGTGGTAAACTACTGGTAGTACATGTCCAAAATGGCGGCCGCGTTTGTCGTGACGTCACGTGAAAAGGGTCCATACGCTCTTGCCAGTATCTGTCCGCGTTGTCGGTGACAACAAGCCACAGCACCAAGACCAGCAACACTAACGACTCCATGTCCTCCATGTTTATTGTTTACTATTCGGGTCGTGAGACTACCGCTTAAAAGATCACTGATGTCACTGTTTGCGCTGCTTAACGACATCACGTGACGTCCACCCACTTTCGCTAACTCCACCCAATGTGTCCACCCACTTCCAGCCAGCACGGTTCAGCGCGGTTGTAGTCGAAATGCAACTCCAACAGCCCCGCTCAGCCCGACTCAGCACGGCACGGCTCAGCCCGACTCAGCTGCGTTTGTAGTGGAAAAGCGGCATTACTAACTTGTAGAGCCTGGTAGAATGTTACAAAATGAAACACAACTGAACTGAAAAATAGCCACTATCTTTTTTTTTTTTTAAATTGTAACACTCCTCCCCACCCCCACAAAGCAGCATGGTAGTGTTCTGACCCAACTCTGGCAGTGTGTGCACACATGTATGTGTATGTTAATCAGGAAGACAGGCTGGGAGATGTTTGCCAATCTTCAGCAGGCTGTCGATTTCCAATGATCAATATGTTAGTGTGGTTAATTAAATGTTTATTTTTTGTCTTGCTTTCTTTGTATGGGATTTGCCATGTTCTTTATTTCTTTAATGGACTGGATGAGGACTTCCTAACAGTTATTAAAATGGTGTCTCATCAGTGATCTGTAACTAGGCGGACTTTAAAGAAACAACCAAGGGCAGGTGACTCTTCAGATCAGACCCTTGGTGTGGTATTAGTTTGTTTATCCTTCTTTTTTTAATGTAAATGCAGCTTGCTCAGAAAATAAAAAGGACAAGCCAACCTGCTTAAAACCCAGGTCCACACCTCGAGCTTAATAACTGCCCAACAGCAACACAGCTTTAAGCAAGACAAAAAAAAAAGTGCAAGACCATCATCTGACATCGAAACAAAAAATTCCAGTAATTTGTTGTGACTGAGTAGTACAATACTGTCCATCTCACAGGTCACATGCATGGACGCAAGTGTATGTATTCATGCACATATGAATCTGCCTGTAGAGTAATGGTGGTTTAACGTTAAGCTAGCTAGTCAGTGAAGCTCCACCTGACATGCTAGCAAAATCTTTTCAAACTCAAAATCATATTGGATAGCTAACATTACTAAAAAGAAAGATTTCTACATTTTGTTTACTTGGGAAGATTATGCTAAAATATTTCTGAAAGCACTTCAGATAAGTTAATGTTATTCATGCTAGCATAACTCTGTTTTTACATGCTAACTAACAGTGTCCAAGTTAACAGTGTTAATGTTTAGTCCAACAAGTCTACGGCAACTTGGCGGGAAAATCCATAAAAGTCATTTGACTAACTAGAGTGTATCGCTATTGCAACGTTATCTCCAGCTCTAAAGCACATAAAACTTCATTGCAAGCTTTCTTCAGGAATAAAATGTTTACATCCCTCAATATGCTTCTGCAGGTCAGATGGCAAGTTTTTGTAGGCTGTGATGTGCTCCATTTTAGGCAGACAAAGCAAACATTTAGAACAAAACTCTTTATTCCTTTCAGAAAACTGAAAAATGGGTTCTAGCTATAGCCATGGGTGTATATTCCCCAGAAGTACTGCCTCCTTCCATTCTGCCATCAACTGATCATGTTAAATAATGCCGTTGAGAAATCATTGAACTTGATTTTATCCAGTCTATGGATGTGACATGACCCTAGTGATTACTGATAGGCTGTCTCAGTGTCACCTGCAAAAAAACCAATCACGTTTTAGAAAAGAAAAGAAAAAACATCAACTTTCAAAGCTGCTTCATGAGTAATGAAGACCTTGATAGAAATGTAGTGGAGTAAAAAGTACGATATTTGTCTTTCAAATGTAGTGAAGTTAAAGTCATAAGTTGCTAAAAAAATTAATACTCAAGTAAAGTACAGATACTCACAGTACTCAAGTAAATGTACTTCGTTACTGTCCACCTCTGGCCTCTGAACATCCTATCCGTTTCTCAGAGACGATGTAAACAACAATGCTAATGCCAGCCATTTAGATGCTTGTCAATACTTACTTATTACTTACAGTATCATACACCAGCCCCTTGCAGATAAGATTGAAAACCCTGGAAATCAGTGGAATGGTAGTACTCAGGTGAGGGATTTCAGTGGGGAAATTTTAACTAATAGCGTTACTCAAATAGTGTTACACTAACACTAGCCCTCTCTATCTTCAGCTTGAATAACATTAGCTTACTACTATAGCTTGCTATATTCAATGTGCTCTTGAAGCAGGTAAAGACAGGTTTATGTTGTGGTGTGGTTACAGTAGTAGTTAATTGGTTTTGGTTGGCAAGTGTATGTTTCATGCATGGTGTCACAGAGTAATGCTGACTTCTAAGGACTTTGGCAGGAGTATGTGATAAGCATCATAGGAGTTGTATATCGCTGTATTTTGACTGGGAGAGGATTCACGCTGGTGACAGCTAGCAATATTCTTAGGGTATGTTGGACTTAATCATTTCTTAATTGATATCTCATCTCATCTCATTATCTCTAGCCGCTTTATCCTTCTACAGGGTCGCAGGCAAGCTGGAGCCTATCCCAGCTGACTATGGGCGAAAGGCGGGGTACACCCTGGACAAGTCGCCAGGTCATCACAGGGCTGACACATAGACACAGACAACCATTCACACTCACATTCACACCTACGGTCAATTTAGAGTCACCAGTTAACCTAACCTGTATGTCTTTGGACTGTGGGGGAAACCGGAGCACCTGGAGGAAACCCACGCGGACACGGGGAGAACATGCAAACTCCGCACAGAAAGGCCCTCGCCGGCCATGGGGCTCGAACCCAGGACCTTCTTGCTGTGAGGCGACAGCGCTAACCACTACACCACCGTGCCTCCTTAATTGATATTTACATGAAAAAAATTATATCCGCAGCTGTCATTTTTAATACTGGTTTAGGCCACACCAATTCGATTGGTTCTCGGAATCGCCGCTTGAAGAAAATGCAAAATGAAAAAAAAAACATTCTGAAGACTGCAGGTTGAGGTCACGTGACGTCGAAAACCAATCAAATCGCCCCTTTCACTTTAGATAAAGACTTGTGGAAGAAACTTGCCTGTGGAGGGGAATCCTGCAAGGCCTGTGTTTGTGATTGTTAGGATATTCAGCGAACAGAAGCGTAAAATCTTTGATAGGTGTGCCAAAATTCAAGAGGGCACGTTGATGAATATTCATCTCGGTTAAATTGATCGCGGAGTTTTAATCACATAGGCTACCGTCCGCATATCTGGTGAGACAGCACAATCTTGTTCTAATGCTATTAGTCACAAGACTGTTGCTTCAGACTTTTATTTTCAATTATCCTTAATGCATATGGGTGGAAATAAGATAAGCTATTAAAAGAGCCATATGAAATGTGTAACAATAATGTACTGTCTTTGTTTTGTTTCTCTATTATGAAAGCCCTCTATTTCCACCGCTAATTTTACCATCAGAGCATTTTTTTATTTTTATTTCGCTCGCTTGCTTCATATTTTTCCTGAAAAAATCCCAGAACCAACTAATTAAATTGGTGTGGCCTTAGTTTGGTTTCTAACAGAACTGTTAGACCATGTATTTTACTCTAATTATTCTAATTTGCCAACTTTGTCAAAATGGCACAAGCAGTTAACTTACATGGCATGGTGGGGAGATTTTTTTTAGTATTTTTACTCAGCTTGCAATATGGAAATTTAACTTGAGATGTTTTATGTAGTTGTGTGCCATTTTTTATTAGCATTTAGTTTGTACTTTGTATTATTAAAGAGCCTGGCTGGAGTTCTAAAGTTCTAGAGTTAGAGTTCTACTAATTATTCAGCACCATGAGGCAGGATTTTTTTTTTCTTGCTAATGATCTAAATTTACTCTATAGCTAACAAAGATGTATTTATACATCTTATGTATACCGGTACATCTTATTTACCTCATACAGCCTTGGCTAGCTTAATCCAATTATTTCCTATAACGACAATCCTTTTAATACAAAAACATTTCAGAAAATATAGTTCAGATCTGTGTAAGACTGTTGGTGTATGAATGTATAGCTGCAGCCTCATGTTACCTAGCATTATTTTGGGGGAGGAAATGAACTATGATATCAGCTAATGTTTTGTGTAAAAATATTGTTTAAAAAAGTGGCTGCTGCATTATCTATATAATTGTTAACATTTTATTAATTTATTATGCAGCAAATAGACAAATCTGAAGTTGATTGTCGGCCAGTGATTCCTGGGTCCTTGGATGATCAAATCTACATCAATCCAAGATACAAAGTTTTGAAATAAGTGAAATGTAGAAGGTGTGGTTATGTGTCATGTTGTGTAATGAAATTAGAAAAATAACTGTTTAGTCCCATGGTAGGCATTTACTATTCTGCCCTATTCTATGAATTTGTAATGTTATTGTGATGGCTCCAGCCACACATGGTAACATCAGCCCTCACTCTTCCAATGCATGTTATTAATTTCTTTTGGTACATTATAGATTTGCTGCACATTTTGTTGTTTGCAGTCACATGTGCTATCATGCTCAAATAACTCAGTTCACATTTTGTTTTATTTATTTATTTTATTAGTTTACTTTCTTTAGCCTTACATTGTTTTATATGGGTGCACACATTTTAACACTGTAAGGTTATATTATTTGTTTGGCACTAATCATGTGTTTTTTTTTGTCTTGAGTTACCTGGTTGAGTGTTGGGGGCGGTCCCTTCCTGTTTGGGCAAAGGCGTGGCTGAGGGCTGAGAAAACCTAAGTCTCGGCGCCGACGAATTGGGCCGTACTATATCTCCTGTGTGCCTGAGGGGGGAATTTGGCCTTAGTTGCTTTGTTCTGTGTTATGATTTAAGCTTATGTATTTAGTTTATCCCCTTTTTGTGTCTTTTGGTTTGGCCAAGCCGATATATCTTCCCTTTTGTCTCATTGTGTTAGGTCAGTCTTTGTTTAGTTAAAGTCACGTTAGTTTTGTGTCTTATGTCTTCATACTTTTGTTGATTTATTTTATAGGCCTAATTTTCAGTTTGTGGCTTTTATTTATCTTTGATCATTTTCTGGGTAATAAAAACCCTTTACTTTGAACTAAACCTCCTTGTGTCCTTATGCCTCACTGATCGGTTCCCTCACAACTGGTGTCAGAAGTGGGATCTTCCAGTGACGGACACAGGAGTTTTTTTTTCTTTGTTTTTTTTGAAAAAAAAAAAATTCCCCAACAAAAAGAGAATGATTCGTTCTGGAAGAACAAGAACAAAAGAACAAGAAGCAGCTGCAAGCCAAGCGGCCCAGGAAAAGTCAGCAGATGGCGATGTGGGAAGACCTGGAGAATCAGAACGGGAAAAGGCCGAAGATGGAGGTAGAGAACCAACCCTTGCGGACCTGGCGGGCATTCTCCGTGCACACATGGGGCAGCAGGAGGCTCGAGATGAGAAGCAGAGGGAGATGGTTGCAAGACAAGAACAAAGGTTTAAAGCACTTCAGCACCAGTTTCAGATGCTGCAGCTAGAGGTACAAGCTCGAACATCCCCATTACCAACTGACTCTGATCCAGATCTTGAGGCTCCGTCCAGCAGACCTCACTTGCAAGCTCAGGTTGAGTCCACATTTATTGCTGATGCAACTACGACTGCAACAGGTCAGGTTCGTCCACGTCATGGGCCTAAATTAGAAAAATTAACTGAAAATGACGATATTGAACATTTTCTCATTACATTTGAACGTATTGCTGTAGTTTGCCGATGGCCAAAAGTAGATTGGGTTTTTCACTTGATGCCTTTGTTAACTGGTAAGGCTAGAAGTGCTTATGTGCATATGGACATTGATGACTCTCTTGAATATGACAAAGTTAAAACAGCTATTCTCTCTAAATATGACATTAACCCTGAGACCTATAGACAAAGATTCCATTCCCTAGAGGTGAATCCTGATGAAAGTCCTAAGGAGCTGTATGTGAGGCTTAAGGAGCTCTATGGAAAGTGGATCCAGCCAAAAGGTAAAACAATTCATGATGTGAGTGAAATGATCATATTGGAGCAGTATTTGAGAATGGTGTCCCCTGAGCTTCAGGTCTGGATTAAAGAGCACGACCCTGCTTCGGCAATGGAGGCTGCTAGGTTGGCTGATGTCTTTGTGGCGGCACGAAAGAAGGGGCAGCCGTGGAGCCACAATTCATGGAAGACAACAAGAGACAGCCGTAAAACCATCCAGCAGTACTATCCGAAGCTAGAGGCCAGTGGGGGTAAGCCACTCATAGGAGAGAGTCAATCCATGCCCAAGCCACAAAAGCCAGCCGGTAAGAAACCCATCTGTTACCTATGTGGAGTTGAGGGCCACACTAAGCCTATGTGTCCTAAAAACACAGCAAGGTCTCACAATATGTGTGTGGTGCCACGGCCTAGTGTCAATTCAGTTCATATTAATGAGCAAGATGCTAAGATGATTGATGTCGAAGTTAACGGGACTGTTCTTAAAGCCTTAATTGATACTGGGAGTGGTCAGACCCTGGTGCACAGGAAATTTGTGCCTCCTTATATTGTCAGTACCAATGACGCTGTGCCGATTTGCTGTGTGCATGGAGACGAGAAGTGCTATTCCACAGCCGAGATGTACATTAGAGTTGAAGATCAAACCTATCTATTGAATGTTGTGGTTGCTGATAATTTGCCTTACCCTGTCGTACTAGGCCGAGATCTCCCAGTGTTGCTTGATTTGTTGGAATCGGACAAGAACCTGAAGTGTTGTGCTGCTGTCACTAGAGGGCAAGTTAAGAAGTCTAATGAGCATCAGGAGATCCTCAGCACCCTGCCATTTTACAATCATGAGTTGGAGACAAAACCCGGGAAGTCTCGTAAGACTCGTAGGCAGAGAAGACGGGAGAAATTTCTTCACACAGTGCTGGAACTTCCAACTAATGTTGAACCTGAATCACCTCTAGGATTTCAGATACCAGTCGAGATCATTGACATGCAGAAAGGTGATAATTCTTTAGCTCCTCTTTTTCAGAAAATCAGTGAGGAGGAACAAGGAGCTGATCCGGATGGGAACAAGGAGGCGTACATTCTCCAGAAGGGTATCCTCTACCGCCAGCAGGGGTCAGTGTTGCAGCTTGTGGTCCCCCAAGCAGCTAGAGACATCATATTGCAGCTTGGGCATGCCGTTCCCTGGGCTGGCCACCTGGGTAAGCATAAAACCACAGCTCGCATTAAACGTCATTTTCACTGGCCCAGTCTATACAGAGATGTTGCCCAGTACTGCAAAAGTTGTCCAGAATGTCAAATAACATCTTCTAATCTCCCGCCCAGAGCTCCACTCCAACCGCTCCCCATTATCAGTACGCCATTTGAACGCCTTGGAATGGATATTGTTGGTCCTGTTGAGAAAAGTAAAGCTGGAAACCGATACATGCTGGTCATAACAGACTATGCGACCAAGTACCCAGAAGTTTTCCCATTGAAGTCTATAAAAGCCAGATCAGTTGCTTTTTGTCTGGTGCAGTTCTTCTCTAGAATGGGTTTTCCACGAGAAATTCTTACTGATCGTGGAACTAATTTTATGTCGACTCTCTTAAAACAGGTCTATCATTTGCTGGGAATCAGGAGCCTGAGAACTACGCCATACCACCCGCAAAGTGATGGGCTGACAGAACGCTTCAATAAGACCTTGAAGCAGATGCTGAGGAAGTTTGTCAGCAGCAGTGGTACTGATTGGGACCTCTGGCTGCCATACCTCTTGTTCGCGTACCGTGAAGTTCCCCAAGCTTCAACGGGTTTCTCTCCTTTTGAACTTCTCTATGGGCATGAGGTCCGAGGGCCTCTGTCTTTGTTGAGGGAGATCTGGGAGGGTGACCAGGGGAGAGAGAAGGCTGTTAATGTTGTGTCCTATGTTGTCCAGATGCGGGAGCGTTTGCAGAAGATGAGTGAGCTCGCCCAGGTACATATGGCGGAAGCCCAGCAGCAACAGAAGGGCTGGTATGACCAGAAGGCCCGCCAAAGATCCTTCAGCCCTGGCCAGAAGGTGTTGGTGCTCCTCCCAAGCAGTGATAGCAAGCTGCTAGCAAAATGGCAAGGCCCATTTGAGGTGCAGAAGAAACTTGGGCCAACGACATATCAGATCTCCACTCCAGGTCAGTCACGCCATTGTAGGGTGTTACACGTGAACCTCCTGAAGGAGTGGGTACAGAGACCTGAAAAGAGAACAGATGTAATGCTGGTTAGAAGTATACTGGAGGAAGAGGAGGTAGACGATCAGTACTTACCCCCTGCTGGTGATCTGGTGAATTTCGATCTTAGCCACCTCCCAGAGGGTCAACAGCTCCAGGTGAGGGCGATCTGCAGTCCTGAGGTGTTCCAGGAGAGACCAGGGAGAACTGATCTTGTTGTCCATAATATTGTTCTTAAAGAAGGTGCTTCTGCAAAACGTCTCAGTTATAGGATCCCAGAGTGCCTGTTGACCGCACTGAAGGGGGAGGTGGATGTCATGCTCTCCCAGGGTGTCATAGAGCCTTCCAGAAGTGAATGGTGCAACCCAGTAGTCCTTGTGCCGAAAAAGGACGGCAGCATAAGATTCTGCATCGACTTCAGGTATCTCAACTCTGTTTCCCAATTCGATTCTTATCCAACGCCAAGGATTGATGACCTGTTAGAACGTCTGGGCAAAGCAAAATTCTTGACTACCATCGATCTTTGTAAGGGCTACTGGCAGGTCCCTCTGTCTCAGCAGTCACGGGAGCTAACAGCTTTCCGGACTCCGTGGGGGCTGTTTCAGTTCACTGTACTTCCATTTGGGCTCCATGGTGCCGCAGCCAGTTTCCAGAGGCTGATGGACCAGGTGCTCTGTGATTTTTTCTGATTTTGCAGCTGCATATTTAGATGACATAGTCCTTTACAGTAACAGCTGGGACCAGCACCTGGAACATCTGAGCCTTGTTTTGGGACGTCTCCGCTCCGCTGGGCTGACGGTCAATCCGGCCAAGTGCGTCTTTGCAGCGTCTGAGACAGAATACCTGGGCCATACGGTGGGGAATGGATCAATAAGACCACAGGTCAGTAAGGTCCAAGCCATTGAGTCATGTCCTCTACCACAGACAAGGAAGCAGCTCCGCTCCTTTCTTGGGATGGCTGGCTTCTACCATCGCTTTATCCCTCAGTTCTCCATCAGGGCAGCGCTTCTCACCGACATGACCGGGACCCGGAACCCAAATCAAGTTCAATGGACAGAGGAAGCGGTGGCAGCGTTTCATGATCTCCGTCAGTCATTGAGTAAGCAGCCAGTGTTGTTTAGTCCTGATTTCAATGATGCCTTCATCTTGCAGACTGATGCTTCTGACAGAGGCTTGGGAGCCGTGCTTCTCCAGGGGCCCCCAGAGGATCGCCATCCAATCGCCTACATTAGTAGGAAGCTGTTTCCCCGGGAGGTCCGGTATTCAACGATAGAAAAGGAGGCGCTGGCTATAAAGTGGGCCCTTGATTCCTTTCGCTATTATCTCCTTGGTAGAGAGTTTACGCTGGAGACGGATCATAAGGCGCTCCAGTGGATGGAGAAGATGAAAGATGCCAATGGAAGAATTACCCGATGGTACCTGGCTCTCCAACCATTCCGCTTCTGTATCCGGCACATCCCAGGCAAAGAAAATCTGACAGCTGACTATCTCTCTCGCAGTACCAGCGAGAGTCCTGAAGGAGGGGAGTGTGTGATGGCTCCAGCCACACATGGTAACATCAGCCCTCACTCTTCCAATGCATGTTATTAATTTCTTTTGGTACATTATAGATTTGCTGCACATTTTGTTGTTTGCAGTCACATGTGCTATCATGCTCAAATAACTCAGTTCACATTTTGTTTTATTTATTTATTTTATTAGTTTACTTTCTTTAGCCTTACATTGTTTTATATGGGTGCACACATTTTAACACTGTAAGGTTATATTATTTGTTTGGCACTAATCATGTGTTTTTTTTTGTCTTGAGTTACCTGGTTGAGTGTTGGGGGCGGTCCCTTCCTGTTTGGGCAAAGGCGTGGCTGAGGGCTGAGAAAACCTAAGTCTCGGCGCCGACGAATTGGGCCGTACTATATCTCCTGTGTGCCTGAGGGGGGAATTTGGCCTTAGTTGCTTTGTTCTGTGTTATGATTTAAGCTTATGTATTTAGTTTATCCCCTTTTTGTGTCTTTTGGTTTGGCCAAGCCGATATATCTTCCCTTTTGTCTCATTGTGTTAGGTCAGTCTTTGTTTAGTTAAAGTCACGTTAGTTTTGTGTCTTATGTCTTCATACTTTTGTTGATTTATTTTATAGGCCTAATTTTCAGTTTGTGGCTTTTATTTATCTTTGATCATTTTCTGGGTAATAAAAACCCTTTACTTTGAACTAAACCTCCTTGTGTCCTTATGCCTCACTGATCGGTTCCCTCACAGTTATATTCTGCAGTTTGATTTCTGTGAATCTTATTGTGGGTTATTCTGTGAACCTGATTGTTAATACTTTTTGATAATAAATGTGATGATTAAGAAATGTGTTGAAGTCATAAATAGTGCAGTAGTCATTAACTAACTTTGTGTCATAACATTTTTTGTGTAGGTTTTTTTGGTCTATGGTCATGAGCTTTGGGTAATGACCGAAAGAACAAGATCGCGGATACAAGCGGCCGAAATGAGTTTCCTTCGCAGGGTGGCTGGGCGCTCCCTTAGAGATAGGGTGAGAAGCACAGTCACTCAGGAGGAGCTCGGAGTAGAGCCGCTGCTCCTCCACATCGAGAGGAATCAGTTGAGGTGGCTCGGGCATCTCTTTCAGATGCCTCCTGGACGCCTCCCTGGGGAGGTGTTCCAGGCATGTCCCCCCAGGAGGAGGCCCTGGGGAAGACCCAGGACACGCTGGAGGGACTATGTCTCTCAGCTGGCCTGGGAACGCCTCGGTGTTCTTCCCAAGGAGCTGGCCGAGGTGTCTGGGGAGAGGGAAGTTTGGGCTTCCATGCTCAGACTGCTGCCTCCGCGACCCGGCCCCGGATAAGCGGGAGATGAGATGAGATGAGATGAGATGAGATGAGATGAGATGAGATGAGATGAGATGAGATGAGATGAGATGAGATGAGATGAGATGAGATGAGATGAGATGAGATGAGATGAGATGAGATGAGATGAGATGAGATGAGATGAGATGGGTTTTAAGCATGTTTTAACAATGTGTGTAGCCAAGGATTGCACATAATGTGTTAATATTACATGTTTACACATCTTTGTGTTAACCTTCTTGACACATTTGCTATGTTAAAGCAATCATCTGAGTGCACCTACAAAACTTTTTGACATTTCCACAGCTGCCATTTAAAGTTTTTTTTTCTTTTTTACACATCATCATCATCTCCCTTGTCCAGCACTGTTGCCAGGTTGGGGTCCATGTAGACCCTATTCTTCGTTTGCAACCACGTGACCAAAACTGCTTGCGTCATTGACCGCCACCATGTTGGAGGATATACCGTACTATATACATATACACAGTGGTAAGAATACAGACTGGAAGGCAAAGAGGAGTTACATTTAGAACCTTGTAGTCATTTCTCAAATCTATTTTCAAAACAATAATTTTAACTACTTCAAAAGATAGGTATCTAACACACTATATAACATAATTAGCTATAAAAGATCACTCACCAGGTGAGGAGGCTGCAGTATTTGAGGGAGTGGATTGACATGAATCTTGTTCGATTGACTCTGTGATTGTTTGGGAAGATTCTTCAATAATTTTGCATTTCTTTCTGCGCTTTGTAAGCCTAGCATTTCGAGCTACCACTTTAGTACCATCTTTGATTTTGTTGTGGCCCATATTTTGTGTTGGAGCCCAGTCTGGATATGTAAAATTGTAGAGATCAGCTGGTTTCCCTAATGGAAAGAAAACCATTTCTTATTTCAAGAAATATGAGGTCTTGAAAGTACTGACCGAGGCCCTCTGGGCCGAGGTCAGTATTCAAGGCCGAGGTCACGGTATTTCACCATACGGACCAACCTTAAGCTGGTAAATAATATATTAATTTTTTTCTTTGCCAAATTCTAACAGAAAACGAGAGTGCCTGAAAGGGAAAACTGAGCCGAGCCGCCATTTTGAATCCTCATTCACGGCTGTAATGCAAATTGCTTTCTCCTCGGTGTACAAGTGCACTTCCATGGCAGGAAAAAAAACTACATTTTGCTGCCTATGTAGTCCCCTATTTATACAAAATTCAGTCATTCAGGATTCAGCCATGTTTTTGCTTGGCGTTAGCAAGTTAGAGGTTTTTAGCTTTCTCCTGAAATGTTTTATTTTATTTCTTCTTCCTCAGGGTAGTAAAACTCGCTTTCACTGTGAACACTGTTGTTATCACTATCCATGCTGTAAAATTAATGCTATTTTCCTGAAAAATGCTGGCAAAAATTTAAGATTTTTGATAATCTTATAAATAAATCTCATCTCATTATCTCTAGCCGCTTTATCCTGTTCTACAGGGTCGCAGGCAAGCTGGAGCCTATCCCAGCTGACTACAGGTGAAAGGCGGGGTACACCCTGGACAAGTCGCCAGGTCATCGCAGGACTGACACATAGACACAGACAACCATTCATACTCACGGTCAATTTGGAGTCACCAGTTAACCTAACCTGCGTGTTTTTGGACTGTGGGGGAAACCGGAGCACCCAGAGGAAACCCACGCAGACACGGGGAGAACATGCAAACTCCACACAGAAAGGCCCTCGCCTATGTTTGTTGTTGTTGTGAACGAGCAAGTCGCCAGAGGTCCGTAACCGGGGTCTGCAACTGGGGTCCGTACCGTAGGATATGGACCCGCTCGCCAGCCGATCAGAGCACAGGATTTGGACATAGAATAGGATTTGGATTTAGAATAGGGCTGTTTACTGTATTTTTATCATTTACTGCTTGATCTCAAACACATTAAGAAGGCAAGAAACTCGTCCTCTAATTCACTTTTGATGAGGCATATCTCATCTCATCTCATTATCTCTAGCCACTTTATCCTGTTCTACAGGGTTGCAGGCAAGCTGGAGCCTATCCCAGCTGACTACGGGCGAAAGGCAGGGTACACCCTGGACAAGTCACCAGGTCATCACAGGGCTGACACATAGACACAGACAACCATTCATACTCACATTCACACCTACAGTCAATTTAGAGTGTGGACTGTGGGGGAAACCGGAGCACCTGGAGGAAACCCACGCGGACACGGGGAGAACATGCAAACTCAGCACAGAAAGGCCCTCGCCGGCCACGGGGCTCGAACCCGGACCTTCTTGCTGTGAGGCGACAGCGCTAACCACTACACCACCGTGCCGCCCCTATGAGGCATACCTGTTAATAGAAAAGTTTTGATGTCTGCAGTATTGTTCTACAATGTAGAAAATCCTATGAATTAGTAGGTGTCCCCAAACTTTTGACTCTGTACTACTGTCAGTCTATAAAAAGTACAAACATTTCATAATGATGATTTATTGTATTTATTTATTTGCTTATTGTAACTGCATTATAGTTAGTTAGTTAGTTGCATATAAATTTTACACATGTGAATATAATTTAAAAAGCTCTAAATATTTTTGGCATGAATTTGATCCCATATGAGCCCGACTTTCCATGTAGGAATTCCGAGTTAGGAGCTTTATCAGAACGTAGCCTAAGGGGAATGCAGTATTAGTGCTTGCTCTTCCAGAAGCCTGTGTGGGTCCTCGGCTTAATTTCTATTGGTCGATGACGGCCATCAGTGCGCAGTGGCCATGCGATATGATCAGTCTAATGACTTGCATCTTAAATTGATTGTATGACTCTGTTTGGTTCGTCCATGAGAAGTTTAGCACTGTTTCTATTCCCGTGTGTGATCGCGGTGCTGGTGCATGAGTGGTGGTGGCTGAAGGACCAAGCTGATTTCTTCTCGGATGTCAGGACAGCAGGTAGGAGCTCACAATCTTTATTTTCTAGCTTACCAGAGGTAGTTATTATTATACAGCATTTATTACAGTCACACCTTCGTTATATGTATATACCAAGCATTTTTATGCTGGAAAAAAAAAACCCACAGTTCAGCTGGAATATTTGAAAATAACCCTGCGTTGTGGATTTGTGTAATAGTTTGAGCGCACAGTGTGATAATTGTTTCATCTATAAAATTTAAAAGGTTTTCTGTAGCCCATATTGTCTCCACTTTTAAAAGGGTTCATGGGTTTGTCCTTTTTTTTTTGCGGAAGTCTTCAATCAGAAGGAATCACTTTCAGAAAAGCTTATTGACTAGAAAACATGAACAGCCTGACTCCATTGGAATCGTCCGCCGAAGTGAGTAACACAAGGCATTGTGGGATTTTAGGGCATGGAAGTAAATATCTTATAATATAGGCGGTGTTCCAATAGTCCGTCGTGTGTCCTTTGCTAATCAATTTTCCTTGACCCCAATGGAAAACCTCACGAGGTGAAGGAGAATTCATAAAGACCTAGGAAAAGACAACGGCGTTGCTAAGGGAATACGACTGCATTTACACTAGGCCACGTAATTATGCGACGGCGCATGTTATTGACGTAGCCTAGCGCGTGAAACCCACTTATCTCTATGTAAAAAATCTGGATGGCTCATAGCCACTGAGCGCTTTGGCTCGTCTGAGTGAAGCCGTCTGGCCGCCATCTTACCACTCACATTGCGTGTATTTGTCTAATGTGTTAAACCGTCGTATCCGATTAAACTTGCCCCTAGAAAAGTATCTCCTGACTTTTTTCTCCCTTTGTCAGTTGTCCTCCTCTTATTTTCTTAACTTTCCTCACATTCCTTACATATCTTTATAGCACCTTCACTGTGAATGTTTTTTCCTTTTCCTGTCCAGTCTCTGATCATTTTTAATGGCTCTTTTACAGCTATAATTATTATTTTCCGAGATTATTTCAGTTTTTCTCTTATACAGTGTATCTTTCTCTTTCGTATAGTTCTTATATTAGCTGCTTCTTGAACCATTATGCTATGGTTTGCCATATTTAAGATCCATCCATCCATCCATCATCTGTAGCCGCTTATCCTGTCCAACAGGGTCGCAACAAGCTGGAGCCGATCCCAGCTGACTATGGGCGAAAGGCGGGGTACACCCTGGACAAGTCGCCAGGTCATCGCAGGGCTGACGCAGACAACCATTCACGCCTACGGTCAATTTAGAGCCACCAATTAGCCTAACCTGCATGCCTTTGGATTGTGGGGGAAACCGGAGCACCCGGAGGAAACCCACGTAGACATAGGGAAAGCATGCAAACTCTACACAGAAAGGCCCTCTTCAGCCGCTGGGCTCGAACCCAGGACCTTCTTGCTGTGAGGCGACAGTGCTAACCACTACACCACTGTGCCGTCTGAAAATTTAATATATTCTAGACTAATAATAAAACTAAATATTTTCAAGCATTTTCTATTTTATTTTTCATAATTATAGCCTACAGTGCAATTAAAATATCAAAATATAAGAATATTTAATTTTGAGTTTGAGTAAAACAGTATAAATACCAGATATCTCTCAGTCTAGTTCAGTTCATGCAACCACAATCATGGGGAAGACTGCTGACTTGACAGTTGTCCAGAAGATGATCATTGACACCCTCCACAAGGAGGATAAGCCACAGAAGGTCATTGCTGAAAAGGTTGGCTGGAAAAGGTGCGCAAGCAACAGGGATGACCGCAGCCATGAGAGGATTGTCAAGAAAAGTCCATTTAAGAACTTGGGAGGGCTTTACAAGGAGTGGACTGAGGCTGGTGTCAGTGCATCAAGAGCCACCACACACAGACATCTTCAGGAAAGGGGCCATAACTGTCAGATTCCTAATATGAAACCTCTCCTGAACTAGAGACAATGTCAGAAGCATCTTACCAGGGCTAAGGAGAGAAAAAACTGGACTGTTGCTCAGTGGTCCAAAGTCCTCTTTTCAGATGAAAGTAAATTTTTGCATTTCATTTGGAAATCAAGGTTCTAAAGTCTGGAGGAGTGGAGAGGCCCGTGTTTGAAGTCCAGTGTGAAGTTTCTGCAGTCTGTGATTATTTGGGGTGCCATGTCATCTGCTGGTGTTGGTCCACTGTGTTTTATCAAGTCCAAAGTCAATGCAGCCGTCTATCAGGAGATTTTAGTCATGATTTATGCTCTCAGTCTTGTCACATGTTTATATAAAACATCAAATTGTGTGTGTGTGTGTGTGTGTGTGTGTGTGTGTGTGTGTGTGTATAAAAAATATGGTATCAGCAGGGATGTGTTTCCACTGGGGGGTTCCTACTAACTAATAGCATATCCAGGAGTATCATCTAAATCAGTGTGTTGGAAATCAGCATTTGACTGTTCACATTGAGCGCTAAATGACCATCAGGTAGGGGACCAAATCTGGATGTTCTTAAACGTTCAGTAACAAGGATTGTTATGATTGTTATAAACAATGTTTATAATGTCCTGGGAATATCCTATAGTTAATGTTGTTATTAAAATGCCCAAATAGGGATGTCTGCTTTTTGCTGGGGTTATCCAAAAGTAATGCACACCTTATGACCAATTAGAATCAAGAATTCAACCATGTAAATGTCACAATGAACAGTTAAAAAAGCATGAGGTGTCATTCATTAAAAAATTTAAATTTGTAATTGTTGGCAAATCACAGTAGTAAAGGAGACATACTATCTCTGACGTACAAACTCCAAAAACTACTTGAAATGATAAATTTACAGTTTGTTTAGCCTGTTTGTTCATCATAATTAATTAATTGATTGATTGTAGCTGCTTTTGCATTTAAAAAGCATCCTGAAAGTTTGGAATACTGTAGCACTGATTTCATTGAGGTAAATTAGGAGTGAGAACATAATTTACTATTAAAATGTGCAAGTGACAGGCAGCAGGAGGCTGGTGTATGAAGTTGTGGTTGGAGTTTTATCTGCTAGGCATCACCATGATCTGAGGCAAGCCATAAGAGGCACATGGATGGGGTATCTCAGAGACCACCCTGACTTCCAGAATCGGTGTGTATGTGTCTGTCTACTTTTTCTCCACCATATTGTATGGAGTTAGAATTTGCACAGAAGTTGCTAGGCATTAATTGGACTAAGTGTTGCTCTCCAACTTATGACATGCCCATAAAAATCAAAACCATATTTACAGGTAGCAATGTTTTTTGAAAATTAAAATGAACTTATGTTGTGGTCAGTCTGTGGTTTGTGTTTGTACAGTCTTAGTTAAACATGTTTATGTTCTTAGCTGTGTTTGAACAGAGATTTATTTAAACCCCTATGAGAACCATCATATGATAAAATGGTGATTTATAATTTTATTTATGAATAATTACTATTTAGGTGTAGTATCTCATATGTTGTAGATATAATGTGTTAAATTAAGTACTGGGGTAAGTGTCATGGAAATTCCCATGCATTCTTCTTCTCAGATTAACACAGCTTGAACCGCTTAATGTAGAAACTTCATTTTAAATTTAGATTTTTCTTTGCAAGCACTAGTATTTCCTTCAGGAAATGCAAATCTAGTGAATAGTTATAGGTATTAATAATATTAGCTATTTATTGTGTGTTATTACATTCAGTTTGTAACAGGATTAGGTATAAGATGTTTTAAAGCAGTGCTTTATCCACAGCTTAGACTTGTATATTATCTTAAAGGGTGCTGGTGAAATTTATCATTGGTAAACATGGCTGTGCAATACCTGAAGAAGATCGGGAGGACCCATATTCCTGCACCCTGCTCAACATCACAGAACCAGGTAAAGCACACCACATCATAAAAAAAAGCTTACAGACTGACATGGAGCACCATATAAAAGCCCATATGTTGTCTGAAAAATGGATCAGATGGAAACAGACGAATTTGACCTTTTCCCCCCACCCCCCAGGGGACTTGTCACTTGTTGTTAATCTCTTTTGGGTTGAGTGAGCATTGAAAGAAGAAAAGAAACGAAAGCACAACTTTATTCATCACACACTTGTGAAATTTCCTCTCTGAAATTAACCCATCTGAAGCAGTGAACACACACACGTGAGCAATGAGCACACACACATACCCAGAGCAGTGGGCAGCCATGCTAACAGCGCCCGGGGAGCAATTGGGAGTTAGGTGCCTCGCTCAAGGGCACCTCAGCCCAAGGCCATCCCATATTAACCTAACTGCATGTCTTTGAACTGTGGGGGAAACCGGAGCACCCGGAGGAAACCCACGCAGACACGGGGAGAACATGCAAACTCCACACAGAAAGGCTTTCACCGGCTGCTGGGTTCGAACCTTCTTGCTGTGAGGCGACCATGCTAACCACTACACCACCGTGCTGCGCTGTTGTCGCTAGTAAGCATGTACTGTATGTACTATATGCTTTTATTTATTTATTTATTTATTTATTTATTTATAGTTCCAATGAGAGATACCCTTCTCACAGTGGTCTAAATGTGACAGCATATGATTTACTATTTATATACAATTTACTTTTGTAAATCATCTATAAATTTTGAAAATTGTTTGGTTGATGTGCCAGACTTTGTATTACCTTTGGATATAAGGCACCAAAGATCTCTGCTAATTCCTTCCAAGCTTTATTTTTCTTTGTAATGCCTCTACATACAAGGGAGTTTGCAGGAAGGTAGAAAAGCATTTTACAGTGGGGGTACTGGAATTTTAAATGTAGACTGCCTTTCAGATTTTTCACGTGTAGGTCATAAAAAGAATTTTACCTGATGCCCAATTATTTTTGTTTAGTGGACCGAAAGCTACTGAATTTGAATCACAGACTGCCAATTTTATTAGTCCCCCCCCCCGAACATTTAATGAATTTAGGGCCACATGGCCCTAAATTCTCCGCTATTTTTTCCTGCTTCATCATGACCCAATTCAAGATACTACATCATGCTTCGCATGGCAGGCTTTCCGCAAGGCATTGTGGGATACACATTTGAAGCAGGAGAGAAAAATGGAGGAAGCGAATGAAACGTGAAAGACCGATTACAGTAATGGAAAGCAAGGAGAAAAGATGTTATGTTGCGAAGGAAAAGAAACGCAGGACCAAACTAATAAATATCGATGGTCACCGAGCACCTCGGTGTGATCAGCTGTTTGTTTAGTGACAGAATGATGTAACTGTCAGTGCAAGGTCAAGGTAAACCTGTAGATGGCAGTAATGCAACACTGTGGATGCCAGCTGCCGTAAAACCCAAAAGAAGAAGGTAAACCTGTGCATGCGCACACGGACTTCCTCTGTCTGCTTGACTGCGCAAAGCAAGGAATTTCATGCATATTATTTGCTAGGGTATCCTCTCAAATTAAATAACTTCCCAGCCACAAAATGTCCTGGTGTTTTGGGTTTCTTTTTGTTTTTTAAGATGTTGCAGAAATTAACATATATCACAATGACCAAATTTCAGAGGGAGCTAAATTTTACTGATTTTATGAAATTGAAAAGCCATATAGCTTTAAGCAGCACACATATGTACTGTTTAATTGCTTTTTTTCCATGAGGATGTGAGAAGTAGGAGCATGAGAGGCCTATTCTCTCTAAACAGCCATACTGTTTCTCATTGATTTTGATGTCTGCTCTATAAGAGCTCTTTCTAAACATGTTATAATTATAATGTACCAGCAGTATAAAGTGTTCTGTCTGTTTGTATGCATTTTATCTCATTCTTATCTAGACATAAACTCTTAATCAGCAGCAGGTTTTAAATTCTAACCGCTTTCATTCTTATAGCGCACTTGCAGGATGTGACCATCCTAAGCAAACCTGATGCTTTGGTGCCATCTGATGTCTCAGCTATATGTTTGGATTTTAAGGTCCTCCACCCTGTAGTAATCACGCAACTGGGTGTATTTCCAAATGGCCCACTGAAAGATTTCAGGGGTAATGTCACAGTAAAGTTATTCCCAGTGGACCAAAAGGTAAGAATATTGTGAGGTAATTTAAGTTAGTATTATCAAAAATGTGAGAGTTTTGAGATGCAAGTGAAGAGATTCTCGATTCTGCCTGGCCCAACGCAGCTCTGCCAGTAGTTTATAATTTATAGTTATGTGCTCATTCTCCATATGTTATTATTAATACTTTCTGTAGTATCAGCTTATTCACAAGGTATATATATGTGGTGGGCACTCCACATAGTCTAAGCCTTTGATTCAATCACCAGACCTTAACTCAGTTGAGCATGCATTTCACCTCCTGAAAAAGAGACTAAAGGGAAAACCCCTCAAAAAAAACAACTGATAGAAGCTGTGGTACAAGCCTGGAAAAGCATCTTAAAAGAAGAATGCAACAGTTTGGTGATTTTGGTGGGTTGGCGACTTGATGCAGTTATTGCAAGCAAGGGATATGTAACCAGATATTAAGTAATTAAAATTATTTACTTTAAGAATATGTTCCTCTTCTTTTGCTCACCTAAAACTGGGTGGTATGCCACCAAAGGTGACATGTTCTAAGTTGTTTACCACATCTAAATGTAAATATCAGGAAACAAAAGCTGAAATTCTGATCCATCATCTCATTCATATTTGGATCTCAAACCCAGATGTCTTCAGTGCTCATAGGGTAACAGACCTATAAATTGCCAAGATTAATGCAGTATTTGACTTGCCTCTGAAGTGGGAACTCTGAATTACTTCATTTTCAACCTCAGTGCTTTCAAGCATGGGAAATAACTATGATCTTTTTTTAAGCAACAAGCTAGCCAGCTAACTGTGATGAGGGTGACGCATAGCGTCCTCCCTTAAAACAGCAAGTTGTATAGTCAAGGTTCTAGATTCAACAAGCTCATATGCCTGTATGTTGATTGATCTTAAGCAAGTATATACACTCACTGGAAATTTATTAGGTACACCTTGCTAGTACCAGGTTGGACCCACTATTGCCTTCAGAACTGCCTTCATTCTTTGTGGCATAGATTCAATAAAATGCTAGAAACATTCCTCAGAGATTTTGGTCCATATTGACATAATAGCGTCACGCGGTTGCTGCAGATTTGTCGGCTGCACATCCATGATGTGAATCTCCCGTTCCACCACATCCCAAGGGTGCTCTATTGGATTGAGATCTGGTGACTGTGGAGGCCATTTGAGCACAGTGAACTCATTGTCATGTTCAAGAAACCAGTTTGAGATGATTTGAGCTTTTTAACATGGCTGGAAGTAGCCATTAGAAGATGGGTACACTGGTCATAAAGGGCTAGATATGGTCAGCAACAATACTCAGGTAGGCTGTGGCATTTAAATGATGCTCAATTGGTTCTAAGGGGCCCAAAGTGTGCCAAGAAAATATACCCCACACCATGACACCACCACCAGCCTGAATCATTGATACAGGGCAGGATGGATCCATGTTTTCATGTCATTTACACGAAATTCTGACCCTACCATCTGAATGTCGCAACAGAAATTGAGACTCATCAGACCAGGCAATGTTTTTCTAACCTCCTTTTGTCCAATTTTGGTGAGCCCATGCGAATTGTAGCCTCAGTTTCCTGGTCTTGGCTAGCAGGAGTGGTACCGGTGTGGTCTTCTGCTACTGTAGCCCATCTGATTCAAGGTTAGACATGTTGTGCATTCAGAGATGGTCTTCTGCATACCTTGGTTGTAACAAGTGGTGATTTGAGTTACTGTTACCTTTCTATCATCTCAAACCAGTCTGGCCATTCTCCTCTGACCTCTGACATCAAGGCATTTTTGCTCAGAGAACTGCCACTCGCTGGATATTTTCTCTTTTTCGGACCATTCTCTGTAAACTCTAGTGATGGTTGTGTGTGAAAATCCCAGTAGATCAGTAGATCTGAAATACTCAGACCAGATAGTCTGGCACCAACAACCATGCCACTTTCAAAGTTGCTTAAATCACCTTTCTTCCCTCAGTTTGAACTTCAGTAGGTCGTCTTGACCATGTACATGCCTGAATGCATTGAGTTGATGCCATGTGATTAGCTGATTAGGTATTTGCATTAACATGCAGTTGAACAGGTGTACCCAATGAAGTGGCTGGTGAGGGTACAACATGATTTTATTTAAAGTTAAGAAATTACTTTGTTCACTGTTCATACTGTGAGCAGCCGTGTTGATTTGATGTTACTTGCTGAACTCAGAGTTGAGGGTTTAATTTCTTTCCATTTCCTATTTGGAAGTCAGGAATTCTGAGTTTTGACCCTTGGTCAAATTCAGAACTAACGCAGCAGCTGTGGACAGATATATAAACATTTTTATGTAACAGTTTATTTCTATAAATTCTCCCACTGAAACTGTATTAGATTTAGATGTGTGGGTGTGTATCATTCTGTACAGGAGCCTGTTGTTACTGCTTACCTTACTGCCCTGAGTCCAGGTGTCTATGTGGAGGGGATCTGGTATAAAGCTGTGGAACAGTTCATTTTGCCCAAGGTAGGGGGAGTTAATAGGGAAGTATAACAGTGTAAAAAGGTATTAACAGTAGTTTATGTTGTCCATAATCATTACAATGAAATGTCAGTTATATCTAAGGGAATTAAATGGATAATCTCGAATACTGTAGATTTACTTTATTAGAACTTCTGCTGTAATCATAACGACTGTCCTATGTTCAATCCAAGGCTCCATTTCACAGTATGCTCATAATGAGCATCCTTTCAACACCCTGTATTAATTTTAAATCTACCTGGGTCCAACTGTAAGCTTGTACAATAAATATCTCTGACTTACAGTTAAAATAGCAGGTCACATTAGCCCTGCTTTCATGAACACAAGGACCTGCTCAAGAAGCTTCATGATGTTAGGAGGAAAAAAGATGGAGAAATATATTAAAACATCTGCAAAGCTTTGAACCTTCTTAGGAGCACTGTAAAATCCATTGTAACAAAGTGGAAAAAAACATGCCACAATTCAGACCCTATGAAAATCAAGCAAACTGAGTGCTCAGGCAAGAAGGTTAATTGTTAGAAGTGTCCACAATTAACAGCTCCATTACTTTCTGTAGGCACAGTACACATTTTAGACTTTATTATAACTGAATTTGGAGTGAGTGAGTTTACTATTCTTTTTCATTACAAGGAAACATGTTGGTACACTTCAACTAGAACAGAATGTGGTAATCGTCCGTACACGATTTGAAAAAAACACTGGGTTACTTTAACTATGTTTATGCCTGGTCCAAGTTATAGTGCACTGATTCTGACTTTCACTATTTTGTTGTATAGTATGAACAGTGGCAAGAAAAAGTAAGTGAACCATTTGGAATTACCTGAATTTTTGTATAAATTTATCTTAAGATATGGCATGAGCTTCATCTATAACTCCAAATCAGAAAAAGTTGGGACAGTATATTGAAACTAAAACTGAAAACAATGATGGGCAAATAATCTTTGACTTATTTTGCATTCAAAACAATACAGCAGCACATTATTTGATGTTTTACCGTATGAAATTTTTTTTCCAAAATAAACACTTATTTCAATTTTGATTCTTGCAACACATTTTAAAAACATTGGTACGGTAAAGCATTTACCACTTTGTAATGTTGCCATTCCTTCTTGCAACACTTAAAGATGTTTAGGGACTGAAGACACCAAGTGATGAAGCGTTTCAAGTGTTTTGTTCCATTCTTCCTGCAAACAGGTCTTAATGTGTGCAACAGTGCAGAGTTGTCGTCGTCATATTTTTCGGTTCGTAATTCACCACAGATTCTCTATCGGGGACAGTTACCCTCTTCTTCTGCAGCTATGCCTTTGTAATGTGTACAGAATGTGGTTTTGCATTGTCTTGAAGGCAGCATATGTTGCTCCAAATCCTCAATGTACTTTTCTGCATTAATGCAGCCATCACAGAAATATGTTTCCTTTGCCAAGGGCACTGACATAACCCCATACGATGACAGGACTTGGCTTTTAGACTTGTTTGGTAACAGTCTGGATGGTCCTTTTCATCTTTGGTCTGGAGCATATGGCATCCATTTCTTACAAAAAAAGACCTAGAATACTGATTCATCTAACCACAGTACATGTTTCCAGTGTATGATGGTCCAGCCCAAATGCCTCCGAGCCCAGTGAAGTCGACATCGCTTCTGGACACCCATTTACATAAGCCTTCTTTTTTGTGAAATAAAGTTTTAACTGGCATTTGTGGATGTAACTCTGTATTGTAGTGCTTGACAAAGGTTTGCCAAAGGAATCCCAAGCCCGTGTGGTTATATCGGCTATAAATCTATAGTATGAATCTATATAGTGAATGTTCTTGATGCAGTGCTGTCTGAGGGATTGGAAATCACTGGTGTTCAGCTGAGGCTTGCACCCTTCCCCTTTATGTACCGTAATTCCTCCAGGTTCCTTGAATCGTTTAATGACCTTATGCACCGTAGAAGGTAATGTATCCAAATCCCTTCTTATCTTTCTTTGGGAAACATTGTTTTGAAACATTTCAATAATTTTCTCATAAATTTGACAACCTGGAGATCCATCTTTGCTCCTCAAAGACTAGGCCTTTCTTTTATATTGCTGTATCCTATCATGATTGCAATTACTTGTTGATATCACCTGTTTAAAATCACATCAATGTTTAATTGTTTTGCCTCATTACTAGCCCTAAATTGCCCCTTTCCAACATTTTTTTGGAATGTCTTGCAGGCCTGAAACGCAGGAATGGATGTACATTAACAAATTAAATGAAGTTGACCAGACAAAACATGAAGTATCTTGGTTTCATACTGTCTGCAATGAAATACAGGTCAAAGTAAATTTAGAAATCACTTTTTTAATTTACATTTTCCATACTGTCCCAACATTTTCTGATTTGCAATTATAAGTTACAGTAACAAACAAACACAATCTGTTTTAACTAATAACATGCAAACAATTTTAATGTTTCATGTCTTTATTGAACACGCCTAGTTAATATTCACAGGGCTTGTGGAAAAAGTAAGTGAACTCTTGGATTTGGTAACTGGTCAAATCTCCTTTGGCAGATTTGACCAGTTACCAAACAAGTGCTTCTGACGGACCAGACCTGCACAAATGTTCAGGAGGATATTTTTTTTTGGACAATTCTTCCTTACAGAACTGTTTCAGCTGAGCTATATTTTTAGGATATCTGGGCACCACCCCAAAAGGCAGATTTTCCTTTTTTAAAATTTTTGTTTTTTGTTTTTTTTAAAGCCATTCTGTCATAGATTTAGGGTCATTGTCCTGCTGCATCACCCAACTTTTATTGAGCTTCAGCTGGCAGACAACCACCCTTACATTATCCTGTAGGATACCTTGATAAACTTGAGAATTTATTTTCCCCTTGATGATGACAATCTGTCCAGGCCCTCAGGCAGCAAAGCACCCCCAAGTCATGATGCTCCCTTCACCATTGGAATGATGTTTTCATGTGCCTTTTTAGGCCATACCTAGTGCCATGTTCTTCCTGAATAATTAATTCTTCATTTAATTAATCCAGAAAATCTTTTCCCAGTCTTGTTTTGGAGTGTCAAGGTGCTCTTTGGCAAATTTCAGGCATGCTGCAAAGTGGTTTGTGGGGTGTTTTTATTTATTTATTTATTTATTTATTTATTTTTGCACAGCAGTTTTCCTCTGTGGTATCTTGCCATGGACACCCTGTCTGTTCAATGTTTTGTTTGTGGTAGACTCATGAAGAGAGATATTAGCTAGTTCCAATTATTCTTTCAAGCCTTTAGCTAAAGAAGAGCCTATGGTGGTTCTTTACCTTCTTGAAAATACTGCATTGAGCCTTTGAAGTAACCTTGGCTGGGCACCAATTTCTAGAGAGACTAGCTACAATACTAAATTATCTCACTTGTCTAAATGTGGACTGATTAAATATCGAAACTCCTTGATATTGCTTTGTAACCCTTTCTAGCTTTCCTGTATGCAAATCAGCAACTCTTGGTCTTGGGTCTTCTGAGATCTTTCTTTTGTGAGGCATAGTTCACATCAGCAGATGCTTCTTATGAATAGGAAACTCAAAATATTTGAGTGTCAAAGTAGCTCTTACCCACATCTCCAAACTCATTTCATTGATTGGATTCCAGATTTGCTAATTCCTGACTTCAGTTAGCTTTTGTTGAGGTCATTAGCCTAGGGATTCACATACTTTTTTTTTTTTTTCCAGTATTGATGTCTTCAATATGAACAAGAACAAGGTAATAATTTATTATTGTGTTATTAGTTAAAACAGATTGTGTTTGTTCATAATTGTTATTTAGATGATCAGACCATTTTTTAAAAATAAATTTCTACATAAATGGAGGTAATTCCAAAGGGTTCACTTACTTTTTCTTGCCACTGTATAGTTTGGCTTATAAATAATTATTCATTGGGTTCATGCTTCAGTCACTGATTGGTGTTTCTCTCCAATCATATCAGCAGACTGTGTCATGCATAGACATTCAAACACTATCATGCAATATCTGATAGAGAAAATGCTTTTATTGATTTATAGCCAGGTTTGCATTTTTCATTTTAACAGAGGCTGAATGCCATGATATTTTCAAAAACAGTGTCACATGTATACAGGGTTTTGAGGGTAATCTGATATGGGAGAGCCAGGAACCGACAGGCTTGATGACTCTCAATGTGTCCAAGGTTCAGCTCAACACTGGTGGAGGAGTGATCAAGTTCGGACCTGTAAGCACAGCTCCGGTTTTTTTTTTCCAATGAGTGTTCATTTGTTGCTTTGGGTGACTAACTGATCTTCAAATACCTTTGTTCAGTACCATTACAATAATCTGTTTCATTACACTGCAAAAAATTGAAAACTGAATTTGAGGAGAAAATTACTTAATACTAGTGAAATTATCTTGCTGTGTGGACAGATATTTTTACTTGATAAGACAGCTTGGAATAAGTTGGTTGCAATCTCGAACTAGGTTTAATAATCTCAGAATTGGTGTCTTGTATTCTTCTAATAGGAAATGCTAGATCGTTTCAACTATTTTCAAGATATTTTCACTTGCTAAGATATCATTTTTTGCAGTGTGTATACCTGTAAAGAATTTTCCTCAGCTGTTAAAGATAATTAAAAACTCTTGTTTATTTTTCAGATAGAAGAGGGCACCCTGCCTCACAGAAATGCACATGGTTTTCCCGGACTAGCCGGAGGATTCATTTTCTCCATTTATGGTACTTTCATCAACAGTTCTTGTGAAATTATCTTTGTTTTTTGACAGCTTTTATCAAAAGGTTTTAAATATTTTCACAGGCCACAAAGTTTGCCCAGTCTTCACCAAACTTGGCACAGGTGATCTTTGGACCAAGTCTCACAAAAGTTTTCAGATGGATTTTTGATTTTCAAAACTGTTTGTCTGTGCCAGCCAGTCAAATTTGGCAGCAAAGCCACTAAACAGGAAATGAGGGCATATCTCAGAAATGTTTTGATATGTTGACTCCAAACTTGGTATATGGACTTGGGACACCTTACTGAGCATGCAGAGACTCAGATTGTTGGTGCACCCACGTCTAAGACGCACTATTTCGAATAACGAACGCATTGTCGAGAGGGGCAGGGGCCAATATGGACGCGAGCATTTTATACCCTATTTGGAACGTTTCGTGGCGTATTACTTGACTTCATGGTCTCAATATCGAAAATCTTGCACAAATATGCAACTTCCAACATAATTATCTGGATATTCAACAGATTTCAGCATCGGATGAATTTGTTTTGACTGCTGCCATATTGAATATACGTTGGACCCGTTCGTGTATTTACGCCGCCCTGTTTGTAGCGTCCCAAGCGAGTAAAACCTGATCCAAGTCTCTCACTAGGTGGCGTCTTACGGTCTATGTACGAATATTCGAAAGAGACAAGAAAACATGGATAAAAAAAAAAGAAAAAATACATCTATTTTGTCATTCTTTGGCAGAAAGAGAGTACATTCACCTGAAAAAACTGATACCCCTGATACCCAAGGTAATTAGTCATACTAAATTTACAACAACTACTACTGCAACATCAACTACTACAACAGCAACCACTACTACTACCACTGCCACTACCACTGGTGACTACTACTACTATAGACCTACACCAAACTGAAAACAAGTTAATAAAATAAATTAATGAAATTAGAAGTAGAGATGATTAGAGACCAGCAGAATTAGACCGTCACAGCATGCAAAAAACAAACCCACTCTTGTGCTATAATTTACAAGGAGGAGATAATATAGATGTGATATATAGTGGCCTGTGGTTGAATTCCAAAATATTGCCACTGATTAAACAATATCTCAATATATTTGGTTGAAGCATTGATTTTTGTCATCTACATTGCTTCATATGGCTTCTAATACCAAAAAAAAAAAACAGAATTGAGAAGAAAAAAACAGCCCCTGGGCTGCCCCAGCTGTTCATTGGGCTCGCTTTGCTCACTAGGTTTGCTTCAACTGAAGGATAATCACTGGGCCCCCCATTGTAGAAATGGGCCCCTGTTTTTTCCCAGGAGGGGCCCTGTGGGCCCCTTGACCTGCAAAACAATCTGAGTCTCTGAGCATGTGTTTTAAAAAATAAATAAATAAATAAATAAACTGGTGGCATTTGTTGACTGGGGCTCTGCAATAAGCATAAACAACTTGTTGCCCTGTAAGTGCTGGTGTGTTTCTCTTAACAAAAGTGATTCTTGTGTGAGGTGATACTATGGGAGATTCCAAAGATGAGACATGACAAGTTATCATGCAACTTTAATTTATACAGCCACCTTTTTTTTTTTTAATGAAAAACTTTCACAGGCCACAAATTATATCCAGTATTTATCAAATTTGACAGAGATGATCTTCAGACCAAGATTCATAAAAGTTATTAGATAGATTTCATTTTCAAAAGCGTTCATCCACTACAGTCTGTTGGAATCGGGGCAAATCCCCAAACAGGATGTGAGGTCATATGAGTTATACCCAATCTTTGGTCTAATGAAATAAAGCTTGCTATCAGTGCTTATAGCCACACTTTTTTTTAAAATGATCAGATTAAGTTGCCATTGCAATTCTGCCCTGCTGGGCAGCATGCCATCTCATTGCTGCTTGCATCTATATTTTTCTATTAAAGGTGTATGTTGTTCAATCATTCTGCCACAGAAAAAGAACTGTTCACAGAAATCATTGAAAGCCCAATATTGCCATGGTATTTGTGTCCATGATGAGTGTATGTAGACTTCTGATGGCAACTGTATTTACCAAATACTCCACTCTGTGCCTCAGTGTATTATCTCACCCTCTTGCTTGTTCTGCCTCTTAGATGTGGAGGGACTGAAGACACAGCTGCGTGGCCGTGTAGACAGACAGCAGGCTCATGAGGCCAGGCTCAGAGAGGAAGAAAAAGCCTTGCAGGAGGAGAGTCATACATATGGGGACATTGTTTTTGTTGATGTTGTGGACACATACAGAACTGTGCCTTATAAACTGCTGTACTTTTACAAATGGTGAGTGCATTGGTTATTATCTCTGAGTAACGCCATAGATTTGAAATTATTTCAGTATAATTGAATTATTACAAAGTGCTAAGTAACTAGTTTGTTTATCCTTTGTCAAGGCCACGGATGAGGGATAGCTGATTTGAAGTTTGTGTTGAACATTTCCAAAACTTAGACTTTTGATTTAATCCATTGCACATAGTAACTGCTCTTTTTAAAGACCCTGTCCTGAGACTTTTTGAAGACTTTACTATTTTGGAAAACTTAGTTTTATGTCTGACTTTTACAAAGTGCGGACACTGGAAAGTCATAATTGAAAATCTCACAGAAAACGTCATCATATCAACAATTACAGACATTTATAAAATGTTTGTGTGGAGAGTCCACCATACAAATCCCTGTGTAGGTTGATAATAGGTTGCATTAATATCTAGTGTATTAATAAGTATAATAACACACATTTAATATAAACCTTACAGCCTGAACTACTGTCAGACCTGCTGTTGTAGAAAGTTAATAAACATGTTCTGACCAATAAAAGTAGAAAACTCAACATTACTGTGGTTTAAAGAAAGTTGAAAACACTCAGAAGAGGCTGGGGCTTTGAGGGATAATACTAACCAGTAAACCTCTTCAAGTACGCTCAGTTGATGAGTATATGCTGTTATATTCACTTTCTATCTTCACATTATATTCATCTTTAAAAATCCACTTTATATGGCCAAAGGTTTGTGAACACCTGACCATCACCCCTATATATGGATTTTCTCCAAATTGTTGCCACAAAGTTGGTAGCACACAGTTGCATAGGATGACTTTCTATTCTGTGGCATTAAAAGTTCATTGAAACTAACATGTTCCAGCATGATGATGCTCCTGTGCACAGTGAGGTCCATGAAGACATGCCAAGGTTGGAGTGGATGAACTTGAATGGACTGCATAGACCTCTGAACTCAGTCCCACTGAACATCTTTGGAATAAAATGGAATGCCAGCACCTAAAATAAATAAAATAAAATCAGTGCCTGACTTCACTAATGCTCTTGGGGCCTTAAGGGCAAATCTCCATAGTCATGCTCCAGAATCTACTGGAAAGCCATCCCAGACGAGTAGAGGTTAATATAAGAGGAAAGGGGAGACTAAATCTGGAATGGGATGTTCAAAAATCACACGGGTGTTATGATCAGGTGTCCACAAACTTTTGGCCATATAGTGTATCAGCAGCTTTTAAAATGTAAAGTTTGTAATGATGGTTTGTGAATTTTTGAGGGCGATAAGGAATGCTGACTTCAGTCTGCTCCTGAAGACAGATGATGATTGCTATATCAACGTGGATGAAGTATTAATGAAAATTGACCACAAGAGCCTGATGCGCAGCAATCTGTGGTGGGGAAAGTGAGTACATTGTGGACCTTATAGACATTAATAGGTTGCATTAATATCTAATAACCAGTTCTTAAAATGGTAAGCAGAAATTCCTGTAAGAAATTAGGCAAAATATTACATCCCCAAACAAGGAAAATGTTGGGATATGTAAAAATTTAAATTAAACCTGGGGGGAAAAATATTTGTAAATTATCATTCAAAACAACACAGCAGCACATTATTTGATGTTTTCCTTGTGATTATTTTTTTTAAATTAACGCTTCGATTTTGATTCTTGCAACACATTTTTTAAAAATTGGGATGGTAAAGCATTTACTACTTTACCAGTGTAATGTTGCCACTGCTTCTCACAACACTTAAAAGATATTTAGAGACAGAAGACATAGAGTGATGAACTGTTTCAGGTGTTTTGTCCCATTCTTCTTGCAAACAGGTCTTAAGGTGTGCAACAGTATGGGGTTATTGTCATATTTTTTGTTTTAAAATATGCCACACGTTTTCTATTGGGGACAAAGGGGACAGATACCCTCTTCTTTCACCAGCCATACCTTTGTAATGTGTGCAGAATGTAGTTTTTCCTTGTCTTTTTGAAATATCCTTGGAAAACTTCTTGTATTGAAGGCAGAATATGTTGCTCCAAAATCTCAATATATTTTTCTGCATTAATGCTATCATCACAGAAGTGTAAGTTACCTTTACCTTTCTTTTTGAATTGGGAGTTCATTTCTTACCAAAAAAACAAAAACAAACACCCCAAACCCTGGAATAATTATATGTCTGACCACAATGCACATTTCCAGTGTGTGATGGTCCAACACAGATGCCTCTGAGCCCAGAGAAGTCGATGGTGCTTCTGGACACCAGTTAATGTAAGGCTTTTTTTTTTTTTCACAGTAAAGTTTTAACTGGCATTTGTGGATGTAACTCCGTATTGTAGTGCTTGGAATGTGCTGCAAGCCTGAAATGCAGGAATGGATGTATATTAACAAATTAAATGAACTTGACCAGACAAAACATGAAATATCTTGGGTTCATGCTGTCTGTAATGAAATACAAGTCAAAGTACATTTGAAATCACTTTTTTTTTAATTTGCATTTTACATACCATCCCAACTTTTTCTGAGTTGGGGTTGTAGATTGTTCATTCATTCATCTTCAGTAATTGATTTATCCTAGTCAAGATAGCAGTGGATCCACAACCTGTCCTGGGAACACTGGGTATGAAGCAGGACAGTATTTACTTTGGATAGGACACCAGTCCGTTACAGGGCACCATGCACATACACGCTGAGCATACTAATTCAAACCTAGGGGCAATTTGGAATAACTACTGACGTTTTTTGGGTGGTTAGAGGAAATTCATGGACTTGGACAATGAGGGAGCATGCACAGAAACTTTACACAGACTGTAACCTGAGCTCAGGATCTAACTGGGGGCCCTGGAGTTGTGAGGTGGCATTTCCCACTGCACCATTGTGCCATCCCATGTTAAATTGCACCAGACCTGTTTCCTCATTCTTGTAACAATACACTAATAACACAATTATAAAAATTATGATTCGTGTTTATTTCAGGAGTTGGGAAGCTATTCAGCATGCAGTGCCACTTGCATGTAGGTATGAAACAGATACCGATTTCATGGTAAACTAGGGTCAAATTCCCAGCGGTTAAATATTACTGTTTCAAATTTTACCGTGGTTTGAAAAGCTCATGTTAAATACTGTCCAGCATCAACAGTTACTAACAGTCTCCCAATAATCCTATGTAAATTCTGCATACGTCAGCCATTTTTGGATGGTGTTTTAGTCTCCATCCTCCAAACCCATGTGTACACATGATCCATGAGTAGAAAACACCTGTTTTGTGCGCCTTTATTATGTGCATGCACAGGTTTTTTTTATGCCATATTTTTGGCTCCGGTCATTGGCCCGTTCCAGTCAACACTACAGTTTTTTAAAAAAATCATGGCTCTTGGAAACTGACTTGGTTGCGAAAGAGGTTCAGTGTAAAAGTTTCTAAGGCTTTGAAAGTATGGGAATACTTAAATAGCAGTACTAGCATAATACACGTGCTCACCAGAAAAGACAGAAAAGACAAAACCACTGTTGTCAGTAACAGCGCTGAAAAGCTGAGTTCAGAGCAGCCTCCAAACATGGCCGCTCCGGACTACACTTCCCAAGTGCCACAGTACCCTTTGTCACCAGAATTCTAACCTCAACACCTGTCTCTAATTTACCGGCAAGCACCTTCCCTATATAAACTCAGCTCTCACACTCTGACTTTGTAAAGTATTGTTCTGTGTCCCCGTGTCTGACTTTACCGAGCTGTTTGACTATCTGCCTGACTTCCCCGTTATTGAACTCTGTTTATTTCTGACTTCTCTCGCCTGATCTCTGATATTCTGTTCACTGACTGACTGACCCTTGCCTGTCCCTGACTATGTCTCCAGTTTCCCAATTTGACTTTGTTTACAGTTTGCGACGCACTCGCTCTCCCCTATGTTTGCAGCCGTAAGTGCCTGCACCCTGACAGGGTACTTCACCATCAGTGGATGCAGCAGAGGAAGCCAAGCAAACTGTGATTTAATGTCTGTTAGAACACTAGCAGTTGACCAGTGATCTCAACACCAGGGTGTCGCAACTCACTGCTGTCATGTCGCAGGCCATCCTCACACACCCCTCATCTTCCGCTGGTGCTTCTCAGATGATTCCACAACCTGAAAAGTATTCGGCTGAAGTGTCTACAAGGGATTCCTGCTCCAATGCTCCCTGTATTTCTCCGCTCTCACAGGAGCCACAGAATAACAGAAGATTGCTCAATTCATCAGTCTCCTTTCAGGCAAGGCTTTACAGTGGGCTAGCGCTATGTGGAAGCTTGGGAGTGAACATACTGTCTCCTATGACTGGTTCATATTGCTTTTTAAGCAAGTGTTTGATCATCAGCCTGAAGGAGTTGAAGTCAGTGAGAGCTTGTTGACCATCAGACAGGGTGATAGGAGAGTTGCTGAATATGCGCTGGACTTTCACACACTGGCCACTGGTAGTGGTTAGAACGAGCCAGCATTAAAAGCCACATTTCATCAAGGTCTATGCCCTGAAGTGCTCAGGACCTGCCGTGACGAACATCTCTCCTCTCCCTTGATTCCCTGATTTGATCTGGCTATTCATCTGGATCACCTCACCAAGAACAGACTTTCATTACAGCCACCTCCAGCACCCTCTCCTACTTTGGCCTCCCCAGCTCCCATGGAGGTCTCTCACACTTGCTTACAACAGTCTGAGAGAGACAGGAGATGCCACGAGGGCCTCTGTTTCTACTGTGGTGAGTCCAGTCATCAGATTGTTAAGTGCCCTGTTCACCCACCATGGGAGAATCAGACACGCCAAGTAACCAGTTCCGAAACCATTCACAAGTCTTACTCATTTAAGGTACCTGTTGTGTTAAAACTGCCAGACTCTACCCAGATTTCATAGACTCTGGGGCAGAAGGAAATTTAATCAGCAGCTCGATCATCCAGAAATTCCACTTGTCCACTGACAAACTCCAAAGACCAATCAAATTAAAAGCCATCAACAGAGGTCCCATCGGTAGTGGGCTTGTTACTGCGTGCATGTCACCCCTTGAAATTCAGGTGGGGCAATCCACTCTGAGCTCATTTCCCTGTTTGTCACCCATACTGCCCATCATGACTTTATTTTGGGATTTCCGTGGCTTCAGCTTCACAATCCTTTAATATCTTGGCAATAAAAATAAATCCTCCAGTGGTCCCTGTCTTGTTTCCAGAACTGCTTGAAAGTTCCCCAGCTTGTGGTCGCTTCTACCTCTGTGGAGAGCCCTCTGCTCGATTCACTAGATAATGTTCCTTCATGCTACCTAGATCTCAAAGAAGTGTTCAGCAAGGGTAAAGCCAGTGGCCTGCCTCCTCATCGTCCCTACGACTGTGCCGTAAACATCCTCCCAGGTACAACTCCTCCTCGTAACTGTATCTGCCCCCTGTCCATAACTGAACAAGCTGCTATGGAAGAGTATGTTCAAGAGGCATTGACACAAGGGTATATTAGACCATCAACATCTCCAGCTTTAGCTGGCTTCTTCTTTGTTGAGAAGAAAGGGGGAGGTCTCTGCCCATGTATCAATTATCGAGGCCTCAGTCAGATCACTGTCAAATACCCCTATCCGCTTCCATTGGTGCCTTCAGCTCTGGAACAGTTGAGAACAGCCAAGATCTTCTCCAAACTAGACCTCCGTAGTGCATATAACCTGGTCAGGATTCGAGACAAACGGAAGATGGCTTTTAGCACCACTGCCGGTCACTTTGAATATTTGGTCATGCCTTATGGCCTTTCTTGTGTGCCAAGTGTCTTCCAGTGCCTCATTAATGATGTGCTCAGGGACATGCTGGGGAGATTTGTAATCGCTTACATTGATGACCTCTTGATCTGCTCCCCAGACAAGGACACCCATTATGAACATGTCAGGTCAGTGCTCTCCCGTTTGCTCAAGAATCATCTGTATGTCAAAGGCAAAAAATGTGAGTTCCACATCAACCAGATCTCGTTTCTTGGATATATCAGCTCAGAGGATGTGAGCATGGATGAGGGCAAAGCCTCGGCGGTCACATCATGGCCCATTCCCATGTCAGCGAAGAAGCTACAACATTTCTTGGGGTTTGCAGACTTTTATCGATGCTTCATTCATGAGTTCAGCATGATTACTGCTCCTCTCACCACCCTGCTGAAAAATGGACCACACCGCCTCCAGTGGAACCCTCAGCATCTTGAGGGGGAGCCCAAGCTACATCCTGTCACCTTCTACTCCAAGAAGCTCACCCCAACCAAACAGAATTATGACATTGGAAACCAAGAGCTCCTGGCCATTAAACTGGTGCTAGAGGAATGGAGGCACTGGTTGGAAGGCGCTGCACACCGTTCACCACCCTCACTGACCACAAGAACTTGGAATGCCTAAAGACAGCTAAACATCTGAATTCCCACCAAGCAACATGGGCCCTATTAAATGCTATTTATTTATTTTTAATTTAAACATATTTGGGGTCAGAGTTTGCCCCAAGAGCATTAAAGCTCATCTAAGGGGGCTTACTCCAAATAACATTTTACACTGATATATAGAACAAACAAAACAACAAGACAACAGACAAAAAAAGGGGGGGGATGTAAGCAAACAGTTGGCCCAGGGGTCGGCAACCCAAAATGTTCAAAGAGCCATATTGGCCCAAGAAAACAAAAACCATACCTGTCTGGAGCCGCAAAAAATTAAAAGCCTTAAGCCTAATATGAAGGCAACATAGGCTATCAGTATATTAGCTATATAAGCCTACTATTAAAATGACTAAGTACTAGGCTACAAATACAAAATGAGCATTCATGATTAAATGTTTATTTTCCCTGCAGCGCATCCTGGAGAGAATGACGCACCACGTGACTACGCTGCTGTAGCCTACGATATTTGGTGCTTCAAGTTTAACTTCCATTACAATATTAATGTTTTATGTTTTGTTGCATTGATTAAATTATAGAAATACAAGAAATAGAAATACAGATTTTTGGTGTCATTTTTTTTTTTATTTTGAGGATTCGAGAGAAAAAAAAAAAACACAATGGGATGTGCATAATAGGCCTCCTGTAATTTCAGACCTTAGTATGGAAATGAAATGCAGTCCTCTTCAAACCTCAATACAACTCCTCTCTTTCCCCCTTATCTGGGCAACAGAGTGCAATAACACGCAGCCTGCTGTTAAAACGCAGCCTGCAATTATAAAAATAAAACAGCAGCCTTTTGAAAAGGTAAGTAGACTATATAAAATGAAAATAAGCCAGTTTAATTTCAATTTCTGTGCATTATCCTATTTTCTTTAGTTTTCCGCAAATGCCAAGTTAAGTAGCCTAAGTCAGTGCAAATGAGTAAATAAAACAATCCTTTTTAATTCACCCCCTTACGCGGCGTCAGACACAAATACATAGGCTACAATCGCAAACGAGTAATAAAACAGCCTGCAATTAAAAGGCAGCGTGCTTAAAAAATACAACACAGTAGAACAGCAAAATTAATAAAATTAAAATAAGACAGTTAAAGTTCGATTTCTGTGCATTATCCTCTTCTCTTTCGTTTACTGCAAATGTCAAGTAGCCTAAGTCAGTGCAAGGAATTTAGCATGTTTTAGCTGGAAAAGTCGCTCCAAATTGCTCTTCTTGTTATTTGACAACTTCTCATTGCAAATCAAACATGCAGGCAATCCTTCAGCATTGGCAATGAAAGCAAACGTTTCTGTCCATTCTTCCTTAAATCCTCTGTTCTCATCAGCAATCTTTCTCTTTTTGCCTTTTGGATCCATTGCCCATCACACACAACCGTTTGTTTACAACAGCCACTCGCCTGTCACCGTGCTGCACTGTGTGTCGCAGGGCTATGACGCAATTCTGCTATTTGGCCCAATTCTGAAATTCGGTATTTTAAATATACTACATACATTTTTACAGCATAAGAATGTTTGCGTCAGGTTTTCCCCCTAAGAAACCATATTTAAAAAAAAAAAATCAATAATTCTTTTTCCATTTTCACACATTTTTGAAAAAGCTCCAAGGAGCCACTGGGGGGGGGGGTTGCTAAAGAGCCGCATGCGGCTCTGGAGCCACGGGTTGCCGACCCCCGAGTTGGCCCAACTATTCCTGTGTGTGGAATCGTTTAGATTCCTCAATAAAAGTTTGGACATTATGAAAATAAATTTCTATTGTTATCAAAAGATAAATTGGACCCAAATAAGAAAGAGGATACTTTAACTGAGTCCAACATGGTAGACAAATGAGCAGCCGAGGAGAGCAGTTTGTTCCTAAGGGCAGCAAAAAGTGGACAATAAAGAAAAAAAATGCTTTATCGTTTCAGAATGAAAACCACAGGAGCAAGCAGACGATATTTTACATCCAATATGAAAAAGATAATTAAGCGAGCATGCATTTAACCTCAATCGAGTATGTAAAATTGACGAATATCTATTAAGGCTATAATCATAAAGAGTGTTTGGCTCACATATCATTTACATAATTGCTAAACTGATAATATACATATGTATTCATGTACACACACACACACGCATACACAAATACCCCCCTCACACCCACATTCAAACATCCCCCTCTAACACACTCACAGACACACACATACATTTTAATACCCCCCCCCAGTACCATGTCCCTAGCCCTACATATCATTTACATAATTGCTAAACTGATAATATACATATGTATTCATGTACACACACACACACACACACGCATACACAAACACCCCCCTCACACCCACACTCAAACATCCCCCTCTAACACACTCACAGACACACACATACATTTTAATTCCCCCCCCAGTACCATGTCCCTAGCCCTTACTGAATGTCCTATGTCCTGGTTCACTAATGTTGTATGTTTTTTGTTATATTGTTTGTTACACACATCTTGGTTTTGTAGTAAAAAAAAAAAAAAAGTGTTTGGCAAACGATTAGATAAATTAGACAACAAAGCTTTTTTAAACAAACTTGGAGTTAAGACTGTGAATTTCGAGACTAAGATTATGAGCCCTGTTCTTCACCCGATTCCAGCTCACAATATCCTTGGCTCCAGAAATACTGCTGGATGCCCTCTCCAGAATCCATAATGCATCGACTCGCATATCCAAACCCACTCTCATTCTTCCATCAGCCTATTTTGTACAAGCTATCACTTGGGACATCGACAAAGAAATTGGGCAATCTCAACTGGCTAACCCACCTGAGAACTGTTCTCCTGGACTCATGCATGTGGCATGCCTGTAAGGGGCAAACTCATCACATGGGCTCACTTTTTTCCAGCTACAGGACATCCCAGCAGCCATCACACTTACTAGCTTCTGAGGAGCAAGTATTGGTGGGAGAACATGGTCTCTGATCTCAACCACTTTGCCTCCTCGTGCTGCACCTGTGCCCAAGCCAAGGTACCTCAAGCTCCACCTGCCGGTAAACTCTGTCCTCTCCTGGTACCCCAACAACTCTGGTCACACATTGCCATTGACTTTCTCACCAACCTACCTCAATCCCAAGGCAATATAGTCATCCTGGTGATAACAGACTGGTTCTCCAAGGCACTCAAGCTCATCCTGTTACCTGACCTACCCACAGCATTTGAAACTGCAGAATTATTGTTCAATTACATTTTCCACTATTATGGTATTCCTGAGGACATTTTTGGTGACTGGGGTCCCCAGTTCATCTTCAGACTGTGGTCCAAATTCATAGACAGGCTAGGAGTATCAGTAAGTCTCACTTCAGAATATCACCCTCAATCCAACAGCTAGGTGAAGTGCGCAAAACAAGAGGTGGGTTGCTTCCTCTGAATCTTCTGCATGAAGAACCAGAAAGACTGGTCACGATTCCTCCCCTGGGCCGAATATGCATAGAACTCGCTAAAACACTGTTACTCATTTAACCCCTTTCCAATGCATTCTAGGCTATCTAGCACCACCTTTCCCTTGGGATGATGCACCCACTCAGATCCTGGCAGTAGACTTTTGGTTCCAGAGGAGTCAACAGGTATGGGAGGAGGTCTATCAGAGACTGGAGCACGTCAATTCAAAGTACAAACAATATGCTGACAAGCACAGAGGGGAGACCCCAGAGTATGCTCCAGGGGCCTGAGTGTGGGTATCCACTAAAGACTTGAGGGAACCCAACACCTGCAAGAATCTTCAAGCCCGATTACATCAGCTCGTACAAGGTAGTGTGCAAGGTCAGCGAGGTCTCCTACAAGCTTGAGCTCCCACCTCACTATAAGATGGCTCCCACATTCTATGTATCATGCTTAAAACTTGTTATCCAAAGTCCCCTAGCCACAGACACACCCACCCAGGAACCTCCCTCCCTATATCTAGAAGGTGACCCCATTTACCAAGTCAATAAGATCCTCAACTCCCGTCACAGACAAGGACAACTCGAATACCTGGTCGACTGGGAGGGATATGGCCCAAAAGAGCACAGCTGGGTTAGCTCCAAGGACATCTTCAACCCCCTCCTCACTCAAGAGTTCCACAGGGAGCAAACCAGCACCAAGGAAGAGCAGTCAACCAAGAAAATAAGTTGCTCCCAGAGGGAGCTTCTTGGGGGGGGTCTGTCAGTAACAGTGCTGAAAAACTGAGTTTGGAGTAGCCTCCAAACAGGGCTGCTCTGGACTACACCTCCCAAGCGCCACAGCGCCCCTCGTCACCAGAATTCTAAGCTCAACACCTGTCTCTAATTTACTGGCAATCACCTTCCCTATATAAGCTCAGCTTTCACACTCTGACTTTGCGAAGTATCGGTTTGTGTCCCCATGCCTGACTTTACCAAGCCGTTTGACTCTTATTGAGTGTTATTGAACTCCTTTTTACGTTTATTTCTGACTTTGTTCTCTCGCCTGATCTGATATTCTGTTTGCCAATCGACTGACCCTTGCCTGTCCCTGACTACGTCTCCAGTTTCCCAATTTGGCTTTGTTTACAGTTTGCAATGCACCCGTTCTCCCCTGCGTTTGCATCCGTAAGTGCCTGCACCCTGAAATAAGTGTTGTCTAGTTGTTTCTTAATTGCCATTAGTCTTTTGTTAAATATCTTTTGTCCTTGTAGCTTCTAAATACATTCCTTTTTAAAGCCATCAGATTGTCTGCCTGCTACCTTACAATTTTTACTTAAGTGTTTGAGAAAATATTTAAGCTAGAAACTGGGCTTACTCTATGTTGATGGTGCCGGTGTGTGTGCTCATCGGATTATTTTATTTCTGCAGTTACAGTATTTTAAGCACATTTCTTAGTGTAGGAAGTGGGGTCAGGGATGGGGTTGGAGACGGATGTAAGTGCAGAAGATAGCTTTATTTATAAAAGTGACAACAGGCAAACAACCCAAATCAGCAAGCAGAAAATCATAAACGGGGAACAAGCAAGAGGTCAGGCAAGGCACAAACAGACTATCCAAGGCACAGATAAAAGCAGAATCACAGAACAGGAATGAGAATCAGGAAACCAGGAGATCAAGACAGGAAATAAGGCTTGCTAATGTGTACATAACGTAGTGCAATACTTTGCAGTGAGTGTGTGTTTTCAGAGTCTTTATGTAGGCATGCTGCTGTGCCTTAATCCTGTACAGGTGTGCATAGTTAACAGTGCACATGTGAGAGTCTGCTTGGTGCGTGCGCAGTCCAGAGCGCGCCCAAGAGTCCGACTGATGTATGCGCCACGGCACGCAGGTGTGACATCAGTAAAAATAAAATAGGCCTAAAATTAACTTGAATGATTTTTGGAAGATAATCTAACTGATTAATTTATCAACTAATTGGTAAAATAGTCAATAGATTAATATATAGAAAAATAGTCATTAATGACAGCTCTATGCAAACAAAAAGGTGCATAGTGCTGCTAATTTTACTTGTAGTTTTCAATATAAAACGAGGGTTATGTATATAACCGCGGTTCTATGAGTTTCGGATGACCGCCAGAGGCGGTGCTTTCAGCACATGGATATCCATCACACGAACGTGCAGGTCGAGTAATAGTAACAACAAAGTCGCGTGTGACCTGGGTGACGTCACCCCGTGACCCCGGCATAAAAGACCGGTAAACCCAGGAAGTGACCTCTTGGCAAATCTTCTCGTGTACACTCCGAGTGACTGCCAAGCTCTGGCGGTCATCCGAAACTCATAGAACCGCGGTTATATACATAACCCTCATTCTATTTCGTTTCTCCTGACCGCCAGAGGCGGTGCTTTCAGCACATGGATGACTAATACCAACCAGGTCATGAGGAGTGCCTACCCGTACTCAGTGCTGCTGCGACGGGCCTGGAATGACAGCCGTCGCCACAGGATTATGTGGGACGACATTAAGACGGTAAAACCTGGTGAAGGTGCAGCTGGAAGCCCAGGAGGCTGCGCTGCATATGTCTGAAAGGGGCACGCCCTTCAGTGATGCCCATGAGGCCACCACGCCCCGTGCAGAGTGCGCCCTGACAGCCGGAAGAATCGGGGAGCCACTGTGCCTGTAGGCATGTAATATGGCCTCGACTATCCACTTGGATAGCCTCTGCTTAGAGAGCGCCAGACCCCTCCTCGGCCCTGTGTGGCACAGAAACAGGGCGTCACTCCTACGGAAGCCCTCTGTACGGGACACGTACACCCTGAGGGCGCGAACTGGGCACAAAAGTTCCGACCTCTCACCATGATCCGCCTCGAACGCCGCAAGGCTAAGGGGCTGGTTGACGAAGGTAGCAGAGAGGGTCTTCGGGAGGAAAGAGGGGTTAGGCCACAGAGTGACCCCACTGTCGCCGGAGTGCCACTGCAGGCACTCCCCACTGACTGACAGCGCGTGTAATTCCCCGACGCGCCCTGTCGATGTAATGGCCAGAAGAAAAGCAGTCTTCAGGGAGAGCCATGAAATGTCTGCCGTGAGCAGGGGCTCAAACGGTGCGTCGCAGAGAGCCTGCAGCACCAAGTGAAGATCCCATGTGGGTACCCGGCTCCGTCGGGGGGGTCTCAACCGGAGAGCACCCTTCAAGAAACGTGCCACCAAGGGGTGGGACCCCACGGTCCTTCCCCCAACTCTGGCATGCTGAGCAGAGATGGCAGCTGCATAGACCTTGATAGTGGCAGGAGTAAGACCCTTATCAAACAGAGACTGGAGGAACAGTAGAATGGTCGGCAGGGGGCAGCATGTAGGCTCCTCCCCCCGAGTTAAGCACCAGTTGGAGAAAAGCCTCCATCTGTTGGCGTAGAGGGCATTGGTGGAGGGTGCCCGAGAGCTTGCAATGGTGTTGACCACTGCCGGCTCACAAAGACCTAGCAGGGGGTCCGGCCCTTCAGCGGCCACACCCAGAGCTGCAGACGGGCTGGATCCGGGTGCCAGATCTGCCCTCCCAGCTGTGATAGCAGGTCCGTCCTCACTGGCAGGCACCAGGGGTCGCCGTTCAGAAGTTGCAGCAACTTGGGAAACCACACTCGGCCCGGCCACCGAGGGGCGACAAGCAGCAGCCCGTGGTGGTCCATCGCAACCCTGTGTAGGGTTGGCACAATCAGTGGCAGAGGGGGGAAGGCATACAGCAGTTGCCTCGGCCAAGCATGCGCCAGCGCATCCTGGCCCAGGGAGCTGGGGCCGTGGAGGCTGAACCACAGAGGGCAGTGTGTCGACTCCTGGCAGGCAAAGAGGTCCACCTCTGCCCTGCCAAAACTTTCCCAGATGGCGAGAACCACCGCTGGGTTGAGTCTCCATTCCCCGGGATCGGGGTCCTGGCGGGACAGCAGATCCGCTGCCCTGTTGGCAGTGCCTGGCAAGTACATGGCACGCAGGCTCAAGAGATGTCGATGGGCCCACCGCAGAAGTTGGCCGGCCACTTCCAAGCACTGGAGGGACTTGGTGCCTCCCTGGTGGTTGATGTAGTACACTACTGTAGCGTTGTCCGTCCGCACCAGAACGTGTCTGCCGGCCAGGCCTGGGAGGAAGTGCTGTAGGCCGAGGAACACAGCCCGTAGCTCCAGCACGTTGATGTGCTGCTGTCGCTGCCCTGGACTCCAGTAGCCTCTGACGGTCCGGCATTGCCAGACTGCACCCCAGCCTCCCAGGGAAGCATCCGTGGTGATGACCTCCCTCCGGGAGGGGATAGCCGCCAGCGGAACACCCCGCAGAAGGTAAGCCCTCCTCCTCCATGGACGGAGGAGCCTGAAAAAAGTATCCGTCACCTTCACGAGCCTGTGCCCGTGCAGCACCGGGTGGAGGTGGAGACCGTTGAGCCACCTCTGAAGCGGGCGTAAGTCCAGGAGTCCCAGCGGGACCAGAGAGGAGGCTGCCGTAAGCATGCCCAGCAGGCGCTGAAAGGTCTTCAGGGCGAGTGACCTGCCCCGTCCGAAGCGGCCAAGCAGCAGGCGGATGTTGTGGATCCTGGTCTGGGAGGGGGTTGCCATCAACGACCTCGAATCCAGGTGCATGCCCAAGAAAGTCGTCTCCTGGCTGGGCACCAGCGAGCTCTTCTTGTAATTCACCCTGAGCCCCAGCTCTGCGACATGTGAGAGCACAGTCGCGATGTCGGTGCGGGCCTGGGCTGCTGACCGTGAACAGACGAGCCAGTCGTCCAGGTAAGGCAGGACACGCAAACCCCTTGCCTGAAGTGGTGCCAATGCCGCTGCCACACACCTGGTGAACACACGGGGTGCCAGCGATATCCCAAAGGGCAGAACATTGAACTCGAAAGCCTGGCCCTCGAAGGCAAACCGCAGGAACTGCCTGTGGTGTGGCGCAATGGGAACATGGAAGTAGGCGTCTTTCAGGTCGATGGTGGCAAACCAGTCGCCCGCCTGGATGTGGTGTAAGACATCCACTGTACGCAGCATGCGGAATCTCATGGTCTTCAAGTGGGAGTTGAGGGACCTCAGGTCGAGGATCGGGCGGATACCGCCGTCCTTCTTCGGAACCAGAAAATACCTGGAGTAGAACCCACCTTGCTGTCTCTGCCTGTCGACGGGAGAGATTGCTCCTTTCTCCAGGAGGGTGGAGATTTCCTGCCGGAGGACGAGGGACTTCCCCGGATGGCTCACGGTGGTGTGTTTGACCCCATGAAAACGCGGCGGTCGGCGGCAGAACTGGATGCGGTAACCCTCGGTGAGGGTCACCAGCACCCAGGGGTCTGGGGTCAACGCTTTCCAGCTTTGGAGCTGTTCGCTGGAAAAGCGGCCGACCGCTGGCGCACTGATGTCAGCGCCGTCCAGAGCGCCCCCGTCGGTCACCATGGGGGCGACGAGGAGCGGACTGGGTGTAGGGGGCGGTACCGCGGGTCCGGGAGGTGATGGGGCGACGAAAGTCATCAACCCATCTGGTCTCCTGGCGGGTGCGTGGCCGAGACAGAGTCGGTGTGGGCCCCCTGGAGGACTGGGCAGTATTGCCATGGCGGTGGACCTGGCGGAGGCCAGCGAACTGCTGCCGCGCCTGGACGACTTGGGCACTCCGGTCCAGGGCTTGCTGAGCGGCCTCGCCAAACAGCTCCCTGGGGACAACAGGGAGAGAGCGCAGCACACGGCGGTCGGGCTCGGCCAGAGGGGACTGTGCCAGCCATATCTGCCGGCGGGCGAGGGTGAGATATGACATCAGCCGGCCTAGTTCCCGCGACGAGTAGGCAAAGGCCTGGAGAGCCGCGTCGCACAGCTCCCGTGATGCCGCGCTCATCCCCTCCAGCGTCTGGGCGAGGGCCAGCAGCAGATGGGACATGGAATTGTCAATACGACCCATTCGTGCCGCCGTGTCGTATCCCCGCACGATGAGGTCGTCGGTCGCACGGCATTGGGTGCGGGGGCATCGGGCGTCAGGCCGCAGAGCCTCGTTGGGCGAAAGGACGAGGGCAGCCACGGAGGGCTCAATGTTGGGCATCTGCTGGAGGCCGTAGGTAGGGGCGTCCTGCATTGCTGCCAGGGCCCTGCAGTCACTAGGGAGGTGGGAAAGGCGTCTAGGGTCCGCCCAACACCTCTGTAACTCCTCGATGTATGGGGCCGAGGGCGGAACAGACAACGAGGAAGGCTGTGTAGAACCTCTGAAGAAAGCGCTCTGATGCTGGGCCACCGGGGGCGTGTCCAACCCCAGACGGGCCAATGCAGCCCTCAGCGTTGGCTGGATGGATGAGCGTCCACCTTCCGACGCTGCCGCGGTGCCATGGCTGATGGCCTGGGAACCGGCCGGAGAGGTGGAGTCGTGGCCAACAGACCCACCGCAGTCAAAGCTCTCCGACGCCCGGATCGACAGTTCATCCAGGCCGCGTGCATCAACGGCCGGTGACAGAAGCGGTGGTGTTGGTGAACGGTCGGGCTGCCAGGCGGAAGGGGTGGCTGCGGGAACACTGCTGCCCTGTGGCAGAGGCTGGAGATTCGCCAGCAGGGCCTTCATCTCCTCCAGCTCGGTGGACATCACCTCCACCTTCCGAGCCAAATCGTCCGAGCACTTCTTTTTCGCCTTAGAAGTGGAGACGCGTGGGGGAGCCCCACGGCGCTTGCTGGGCCCCGCTGCTGCAGCCGGCACCATGTCCTGTCCCCCCGAGGCCCGGGGGATGTCAGACGGAGGATCCAACCGAGCCAGCCTGGCGGTCCGCACAGCCACACTCAGGCACATGCAGTCTGCGCAGGCCATGTCCGTCAGCCCCTGCCGCAGGTGATCAATACCCAGGCACGAGGGGCACTTGCGGTGGCCGTCCTCCGGCTCGAGGGGGGCCCGGCAGTTGGCGCAGCGAGAGAATAGGTCCATGACACCTGGCTGGCAGAAGGGAACTTAAAAAATAGGGCGAGAACACCCCAAGTAAGTATCCCAAAATAAACAATCAGGCGGCAATGAAAAACGACCGGGCGAACACACCCGTGGTCGGGAATATTAACAAGGATAGGCGCCGTGCGCCACAGCGGCGAGAAACACCGCTTTAATTTAAATGAATGAAAACCGCTTACCTGAGCGACAACAAGCCGGCCTCCAGCGGTGAGGACACCGCCTCGGAGGGCGAGTCAGCTAACTCCACCGAGCGAGAGCGCTCAGCTTAATGGAGTAACAAACAATACGAATACAGCACCCAAGACAGCCGGCCCGTGAGCAGGCCGGAGACAAGGCTACACAAAATAAGGCGGTCGATAATATTAACAAGGATAGGCGCCGTGCGCCACAGAACTGATAAACAGCGGCGAGAAACACCGCTTTAATGAAAACCGCTTACCTGAACGAAAGCAAGCCGGCCTCCAGCGGCGAGGACACGCCTCGGAGGGCTAGTCAGCTAACTCCACCGAGCGAGAGCGCTCAGCTTAACGGAGTAACAATACGAATACAACACACAAGACAGCCGGCCCGTGAGCAGGCCGGAGGCAAGGCTACACAAAATAAGGCGGTCGGGAATATTAACAAGGATAGGCGCCGTGCGCCACAGAACTGATAAACAGCGGCGAGAAACACCGCTTTAATTTAAATGAATGAACCACTTACCTGAACGAAGCAAGCCGGCCTCCAGCGGCGAGAACACCGCCTCGGAGGGCTAGTCAGCTAACTCCACCGAGCGAGAGCGCTCCGCTTAACGGAGTAACAACAATACGAATACAACACACAAGACAGCCGGCCCGTGAGCAGGCCGGAGGCAAGGCTACACAAAACAAAGCGGTTGATAATATTAACAAGGATACGCGCCGTGCGCCGCAGAACTGATAACAGCGGCGAGAAACGCCGCTTTAATTTAAATGAATGAAAACCGCTTACCTGAACGAAAACAAGCCGGCCTCCAGCAGCGAGGACACGCCTCGGAGAGCTAATCAGCTAACTCCACCGAGCGAGAGCGCTCAGCTTAACGGAGTAACAAATCAACGAATATAGCGACAAGAGAAAAGAATTGGTGGACTTAACGCAGTTTCTTGGAGGGTGCGTAAGCACAGCCCCAACCCTATGGGTAACGAAACTAACACGCGTTTTGTCCAAATTCCAACTCGCAACCTGCAAACGCAAGAAGATGCAAGAGGTCACTTCCTGGGTTTACCGGTCTTTTATGCCGGGGTCACGGGGTGACGTCACCCAGGTCACACGTGACTTTGTTGTTACTATTACTCGACCTGCACGTTCGTGTGATGGATATCCATGTGCTGAAAGCACCGCCTCTGGCGGTCAGGAGAAACGAAATAGAACTGAACATTTTCAGCACATTTTAACAGTACCACGATAATTTTGATAATCAGGATAATTTTGGTCACTATAATCGTGATACTAAATTTTCATACTGTTTCATCTCTACATGCAAGAAAATTAATCAAGTTACTTTTTAAAGACCAAAGTTTACATCCAAATGTTTTAAGTTAATGTAACACTCTTGAGGCTCTTGGAGAAATTAGGAAGTGGGAAACGGGTTTGACAACTCAAGGTGCATTTCCATTGCAAGTCCACTTTTCAGCAACTTTATTTTGCTCTCTCGACACACACACATGTACAAACACTGGCTTATCTCTGCAAAAACACAAGACAAAAATAAATAAAATGGCAGCAGTAAGACCCAGGTGAAACTCCTCACGTTACCTGCTGGTTCTACCTGACTCTTCTCCGCCTACAGCCAGCGCTCAATCACACCTCTGCTGCCACATACCCCCACTGCCCGGCTCAGGCCTAGGAGCTATCTAGCCAGCAGCTGACTCCCACCCCCGCGCGGAATAGGTAATCCGCCACCATCATCTGCACCCCCAGCCTGTGGACCACCTTAACTTGGTGGCATCCTTCACGCGGTGGAGCCACTGGAGTGGGGCATGGTCGGAACAGAGTGTGAAAGGGCGTCCCAGCAGGATCTGCAAGACAAAAGGGAGAGAAAAGTCAGGTGAATGCAACAGCAGGCCACCACACAAATTCACTTTATCCTGGTCAAAAACCCATTCGCACAACTCCATCCATTGAACCAGATCTGGTGCCCCCTTTTTAGTGAGGTCAGTCAGTGGGCTGGTGAGATCTGAAAATTAGGTACAAACCTTTTGTGATAGCCAGCCCTAAGAACTGCCTCACCCCCTTTTTGGTCTTGGGCAGGCCTCAGTAGCTGCAGTCTTATCAATTTGGGGATAAATCTTCCCATAACCCAAGTGGAAGCCCTGATACTGTACTTTCACTTGCCCAGTTGCACATTTCCTTGGGTTTGCTGTGAGTCCTGTGCATCACAATGACCTCAGGACAGCCCTCAGATGTTGTAACTGTGTAAATGATGCTGCCAATCTTTACTGTAAATAAGGATCTCCTTCAATTAGGTCACAGCATATGCACTATATGGGTGAGGATTCTGTCCATGAGTCATCCACGTTGCTGGGGCTCCACATAACACAAATGGAAGGGTGACAGATTGTTGTAAACTGTACTGAGTGGAAAAGGCAATTTTTTTTTTCATAGGATAATGGAATTAAGGGTACCTGCCAATATTCTTTAGTCAAATCCAGTGTCACATAAAAGTGAGCAATTCATCAGTGAGAGGCATTGGATATGCATCAAATTTAGACACCACATTGACCTTTCTAAAGTCTACATCGAACTGGACCTACTTGTTGGTTTTGGGAACCAAAACCACTGGGCTGCTTTAATTGCTGTGTGACTTTGATTATCCCCAGGCCGAGCACAGTCTTGAGTTCATCCCAACCACATTTGTTTGTGCTCAGGCAGCCGATACAGGTGGCGATGTACCACCACCCCTGGAGGAGTTTCATTGTGGTGCTCTATGAGGTGAGTGCACCCAGGTAGAAGCGTAAACACAATGGTGAATTCCTCTGGCAACCTGTGCTCTCTGGGACAGTGAGAGGTGGTCTCCACAGAGGACTGGGATGAATTGGGCTTTTTAAACTTGCCTCAGATTCTGGCTCCTCCCTCTCTGAAACCACCATTGCTAGAACCCACAGGAACCTGCTCTATCCACAGTTTCAGGACATTGAGGTGGTATATTTGAAGTGCATTATGCACCTAACCTCATAGTTGACTTCCCCAATTCGCCATGTGACCTTGCCACTTGGCAAATAATTTAGAGCTTGACGTGAGCAGCAAAATGAGTACTTTATCTCCCGGTGCAAATTCATTTAGCTGTGTCCCTCTGTTGTACAGGTGTGATTGACATTTTTGCACCTGTAGCAAATTCTTCTGGGTTATGTGACTCAGGAGTTTTGCTCTCAGGTCAAGAACATACTGAATTTCATTTTTGCTTTGTGGAGGTCCCTCGTTCCAATTTTCCTTAATGACGTCTAAGACACCACGGGGTTGTGCCCATATACAGTGGGGCAAAAAAGTATTTAGTCAGTCACCAATTGTGCAAGTTCTCCCACTTAAAAAGATGAGAGAGGCCTGTAATTTTCATTATAGGTATACCTCAACTATGAGAGACAAAATGAGAAAAAAAAAATCCAGAAAATAACATTGTCTGATTTTTAAATAATTTATTTGCAAATTATGGTGGAAAATAAGTATTTGGTCAATAACAAAAGTTCATCTCAATACTTTATATACCCTTTGTTGGCAATGACAGAGGTCAAACATTTTCTGTAAGTCTTCACAAGGTTTTCACACACTGTTGCTGGTATTTTGGCCCATTCCTCCATGCAGATCTCCTCTAGAGCAGTGATGTTTTGGGGCTGTCGCTGGGCAACACGGACTTTCAGCTCCCTCCAAAGATTTTCTATGGGGTTGAGATCTGGAGACTGGCTAGGCCACTCCAGGACCTTGAAATGCTTCTTACGAAGCCACTCCTTTGTTGCCCGGGTGGTGTGTTTGGGATCATTGTCATGCTGAAAGACCCAGCCATGTTTCATCTTCAATGCCCTTGCTGATGGAAGGAGGTTTTCACTTAAAATCTCACGATACATGGCCCCATTCATTCTTTCCTTTACACGGATCAGTCGTCCTGGTCCCTTTGCAGAAAAACAGCCCCAAAGCATGATGTTTCCACCCCCATGCTTCACAGTAGGTATGGTGTTCTTTGGATGTAACTCAGCATTCTTTCTCCTCCAAACACGACAAGTTGAGTTTTTACCAAAAAGTTCTATTTTGGTTTCATCTGACCATATGACATTCTCCCAATCCTCTTCTGGATCATCCAAATGCTCTCTAGCAAACTTCAGACAGGCCTGGACGTGTACTGGCTTAAGCAGGGGGACACGTCTGGCACTGCAGGATTTGAGTCCCTGGCGGCGTAGTGTGTTACTGATGGTAGCCTTTGTTACTTTGGTCCCAGCTCTCTGCAGGTCATTCACTAGGTCCCCCCGTATGGTTCTGGGGTTTTTGCTCACCGTTCTTGTGATCATTTTGACCCCACGGGGTGAGAGCCTGCATAGAGTCCCAGATCGAGGGAGATTATCAGTGGTCTTGCATGTCTTCCATTTTCTAATAATTGCTCCCACAGTTGATTTCTTCACACCAAGCTGCTTACCTATTGCAGATTCAGTTTTCCCAGCCTGGTGCAGGTCTACAATTTTGTTTCTGGTGTCCTTTGACAGCTCTTTGGTCTTGGCCATAGTGGAGTTTGGAGTGTGACTGAGGTTGTGGACAGGTGTCTTTTATACTGATAACGAGTTCAAGCAGGTGCCATTAATACAGGTAACGAGTGGAGGACAGAGGAGCCTCTTAAAGAAGTTGTTACAGGTCTGTGAGAGCCAGAAATCTTGCTTGTTTGTAGGTGACCAAATACTTATTTTACCGAGGAATTTACCAATTAATTCATTAAAAATCCTACAATGTGATTTCCTGGATTCTTTCCCCCATTCTGTCTCTCATAGTTGAAGTGTACCTATGATGAAAATTACAGGCCTCTCTCATCTTTTTAAGTGGGAGAACTTGCACAATTGGTGGCTGACTAAATACTTTTTTGCCCCACTGTAACAATTCCAATGGGGAAAACCCGGTGGAGGCTTGTGGGATCTCATGCACTGCAAGCAACAGAGGGTTGAGCCACTTATCCCAGTTTCTAGCATCCCCATGAATGAAGTTACGAATCATGTTTTTAAATGTTTGATTAAACTGTTCGACAAGCCCAGCCGTTTGAGGATGGTAAACCCTGGTACAAATCGATTTAATTCCCAGTTATCCATACAGTTTGTGTAGTGTACGTCACATAAAAGCAACACCTTGATCAGCCAGGGTTTGTTTCGGAATCCTGACTTGGGAGATAATGCAGAAGTGCGCCTCCATAGAGATCTTGCAGTCACGTGACTGGAAAGTACACAACCGCCATCTTGTCGGTCAAAAATACCGCTGAATACTGCTGCACTCGTGTACAGAATGGATCAATTTCAACCGACGGACTACACGGCTCATTTTTCTAATGAACAGATAACTAGATATATGTCTAAAATAAACGATCTACAGATTAGTGACCCTTATGGCTTACCGGATGGAGTTTTCACGACTGGATTTTGAACTGCCAGCGGTGGAATACCCAGACGTGTATAATTACCTCATTAACTTTCCCTCGCTGTTCAGTGGTGAAGCACTGCATGCTTATAAATCTCTGGACAGTTATCTTTACAGAAATTCAGGATTTGTCAGCGACTCAGATGTGGCATCTTGTAAACAAGAATCCTCATTGGATGGGTAAGTCACTTAAGTATTACTAGTACTGATACTAGATGCACTGACCAGCCGATTATAGAATAGAATAAGGTAATTCCAGCTGTAATTCCAAATCGTCCGTCTTGTTTACATGGATCTGGCGTTGGAGAGATAGAGGCTTAGCAGTGGAGGTTTGAGTGGCTGTTTTCTGAGCTTAGTCAACAGGCTGGCTCTGCAGCCTCGCTTTTGCTTCCGATCCCGGCGCTGCCTCCTTCGCTTTGCTTCCGATAACAGTCCACGGAGACCCCGCTGGTCTCGCTATCTCGTCCGGAATGTTTTTTTGTTTTGTTTTTTCTCGTCCGGAATGTTGTGCATGCGATGGAAATCGCTACAAACCGTCATTTTCTGCTGGAAACCAATGTCCAGTAAGTCCATACGGTTGTAGTGGATATTGAAGTCCGGTACAGACGAACAACACGCAAAAATACACACAAAAACCATAAAAAACGTGCACAGGTAGGGAGAGCTTGTAGCCGCAGCCGTTGTAGTAGAATTGTATATAGTAGGGTTTTCCAGAAGAAAAGGTAGAAGTAAAAGCAGAAGTAGAACCAGAAGTAGAAGGCGGAATATGGCGTTTGACCGACAAGATGGCGTCTGTCACAATCTGGATCGGCTGTGACGTCACATGCAAGTGCTCCATAGCACAACGTGCAAAGATATTGCTAAGAGGCACTGCTTCTGGGTATTGCATTGCATAATCCACTATGACTAATACAAAGTGATGCCTGCATGCAGATTGATCTAATGGTCCAACAAGATCCATGCCAATTCTTTTGAAGGGGTACTTAATGACCAGATGGTAATGGTAATGGGTGCAATAAAAGTTCCCAACGGCTCTTCAGGACCAACAGTCGTGTCATCTCTTCTTTAGTCTGAGTGTCCTGTGTCACTTGATATAGCCCATCCTTAATAATAGAAAAGTATGGAAAGGAAAGTGCAACATTAGGCCATCAAAAGGTTGTGGCCATCAAACGTGTCAAAAGCGTGCCTCAGAGTCTCGTTCCACATCTACTCCAGAGGGAAATCCCCTGAGGGATTTCCCAAAGAGTGAGGAGGGGTAGTGCCCTCCCCCCTCTCCGTGTCATCATGATGCTGAGCTGGCTTGGACTAACTGCTGCCTCCACACTATGCTTTTCTCCCCAAAAATGAATAGTAATGGGCATTATCAGATATTTGTGAACATCCCCGTGTACATACCTCACCTTCACCAATCATGCATTTTCAAGCAACATTGAATCAGGCTTTGATGCTTGGAGGTCTGATTACAGACAGAATCCACCAAAGCCCCCTTGTACCCCCTTGAATACTCACAGAGATGCAGTAGAGTCCTGCTCAATTGGGGGAATTTTACATTACTGCTCAATTTTACATCAGGAATGTAAATCAGAATCCAGCCCTTTTGTGGAAGTGCTGATTCTGTGAAATCCCAGCCTTCCTGCTGCACCGACAGACCAGCCTGGACTTTCTCCTGATTTTGGTGGGCATAGATGGGTTCACCTGTGGAGAGCAAGAGAGTATGGGTTAGCGGGAGCACAGATGTGGAAGGAGAAAGGGGTGAAGAGACACGAGGACAGACACAAGTGCAGGAAACGGGAATCGGGGGAGTTGGCCCACATCTCTGCGGGGGGGGATATGCTCCAGGAGCACCTGCTCCTGGAAGCGCTGTCACGTGGTCCTCTGCCAGTTGGACTGCTTCCTCCAGTGATACTGCATGGTGACACTGGATCCACATTGAGGTCTTGCTTGGCAGTTGGGTGATGACCTGCTCCAGTGTCACGTGATCAGTGATGTCCTCGACGTTGCAATCACCTGCCAGCAGCCACCATTGGCAGGTGTTCTGGAGCCGTTGCGTGTATGCAAATGGGCAGCTGACTTTGCTGTATGGAAGCCCTGGTGATGTTCTTCTGGGTTGCGGCCAACCTGCTGCAGGATAGCCTGCTTCAGTTCAAGGTACTCCAGCATGCTGGTGGCCAGGAGCTGCTGAGCCATGAGCTGGGCTTCCCCTGACAGAAGCGGTAGAAGGCGGGCTGTGCACTGTGAGGTTGGCCACAAGCTCACCTCCGCAACCCGCTCGAACAGCTCCACAAAGACTTTGGAGTCGTACTGCGGCCCCATCTTTACCAGCTAGATGGGCATGCTGGCTGCAGAAGTGCCTGCCGGAGCACCTGCCAACTGGACTAAGCTCTGGAACACCTGCCAGTCCTCTGCCTGGGCCTCGAGCAGAGCCCAGAAGCGCTGCCCCTGCTCGATGGACAGCACAATAAGTTGTCATTGCTGGCACTGGAGGTCATTTGGCAAGTGTCTGGAGGAGTTCTCTGACCGGTTTGGATTTCATGGTGGCATTTTGTTCCTCAGTCTTGGGTTTCAGCACCAGTGTAATGATTCATGTTGGAGCAATGAGGAACTTGTAAACAGGCGCGACAGTTCAATGTATGCTTTCTTTTTACTTTCACTTTTCAGTGAACACACGCGCACACACACATGCGCACATGCATTGGGGACCGCAGCGCTCTCTCTCATTACTTGCTATCTGGAAGACACACAGTGATGCACGTTAAGACAGCCAGTAATTAGACACAGGTGTAACTTGTCACATGTTACCTGCTGGTTCAACCTGACTCCTCACCATTCACAGCTGATGCTCAACCACACCCTCGCTGCCACACCCGGGTTTCAGCACCAGTGTAACACACTCAAGGCTCTTGGGAAATGAAGTGGGAAACAGGCTTGAGAAATCAAGGTGCATTTTATTTTCCATTTCAGGTTTACTTTTCAATGACTTTATTTTGCTCGGACCACACATGCACAAGCACACAGCGCTGGGTTGCTCCGCTCTCTCTGTGTAGTTACTGGCTTCTTTCTGCAAGAACACAAGACACACACACACACATAAAATGCCAGTATTTAGACGCAAGTGAAATTTATCACATGATACTTGCTAGTTCTACCTGACTCCTTGCTGCCCACAGTCAATGCTCAATCATATGCCCTTTGCCATTAGTTGCCAGTAATTAAATAATTACAAACAAAATTTGCATGTAAAATCAAATTTTAACCCAAGAGGTTATTCTAAAAACTTCTAATATTAAAATTAGTAGCTGCATAAAATAGAACTTCAAAAAAAATTACATTTAAACCAGTCACACTACACTATGATGATTCAGCAGAGAAAATACAGTTAACAAATGGTGAAGTCATTAAGCTATTAGTAATCCAGTATTCTTCCCCTAGGCTAGCAGGCCAACCACTCTTGTCTCACTTGAAGCTTAGCTCAGGCTTTTTTCTTGCAGTCAGCATCTTTCATACTTCTGTTAAACAGCACAATAGAGAGCATTTTCTTAACTGCTGATATTTAATGAACAACTGTTTCTGTGCTACACAGAGTGATTGTGTTCATTTTTTAGACTGATCTCTTAATCGGGGCAGGGACTTAAAATCAACCACCTTATGATTCATATATAATAGTAACCACTACAGTGCACTCACTAATAGTACTTAATCAATGGTGTGTGTGTGTGTGTGTGTGTGTGTTTTGCTACATTATTGAACTCCAGTTGAGCAGGTCTTTTAGTTTTACAAAGCTATTTGATTGTTCTTGAGATTGGACAGTTCAATATATGCATTTGGCAGCAAATGTATTGAGAGAAAATTGAAACATTCAAAGTGCAATGTCCTTGTTCAGTTTTCGTCAGAGCTGGGCTGTGGATCGTGTGGGGAAGTGGCAGGAGTTGGAATACAGTAGTCCTGTGTATCCAGCCTTTGCATGTGGCTCTGGATATGTGCTTTCCAGGGACTTAGTGGAGTGGCTGGCCAGCAACGCAGAGAAGCTCAAAGTTTACCAGGTAATCCCCATCACCTACACATATACAGTCCTAGGCAAAGGTCTTAAGAACCCAAATGTTTTTAATATACATTTTGTCTTGGATGTTTATTTTATTTGTCTTCTGCATTATTGGGTCAGTAGACACAACCATGGGCTAGATTTCCAAACACTTATTTTGCAAGAAAGATGTTACAAATAAATGTTTACATGTTATTTAAAAAAGTTACATTCAATATTGGAGCACTTTTTAAGAGCACTTTTTTGTGAATAGCGGTTAGCACAAGGTGGCATGGTAGTGGTTAGCACTATTGCCTCACAGCAAAAAGGTTTGGGGTTCGAGCCCAGCGGCTGATGGGGGGGGCCTTTCTGTGTGGGGTTTGCATGTATCTTGTCTGTGTGGGTTTCCTCGGGGTGCTCTGGTTTCCCTCACAGTTCAAAGACACGCAGTGAGGTTAACAGCCTTGGGCTGAAGAGCCCTTGAGCAAGGCACCTAACCCCAACTGCTCCCCAGGCGCTGTAGCATAGCTGCCTACTGCTCTGGGTATGTGTGTGTGCTCATTGCTCACTTGTGTATATGCACGCGTGTGTTCACTGCTTCAGATGGGTTAAATGCAGAGGATGAATTTCACTGTGCTTTAGTGTGCATGTGGCAAATAAAGGCTTCTTCTTCAGTAAGGCTCTCCTGTATTATCTAGGGCAGGGGTGTCAAACCTGATCCATAAAGGGCCGTATGGCTGCAGGTTTTCATTCCAGCCATGCAGCAGCACCCTGATTTGGCTTATTCAATCAACTGACACACCCACCCTTTAATCAAGGGTGGGTGTGGCTGCAAGTATTTGACTGTGTGAAGACAGTTCAGTTGATTGAATGAGCCAAGTCAGGTGTGCTGCTGCATGGCTGGAATGAAAACCTGCAGCCACAAGGCCCTTTATGGATCAGGTTTGACACCCCTGATCTAGGGGGAATATCTTTTGGAGGAATAATTCCAGAGTTCCAAATTGCTGACATTATAGCAACTATAAACATGTACAGTATCATTCCTTCATCAGCTTCACTTATTTTTCTCTCTCTTGAAGTAAGTCAGACAAAAATGCAGCTTGTCATGTCACTGAGAAACCAGAAAGTACTCTGTCTTGAAAAATCTCCTGTCAGAAAACTTACTGATTGTTACAAAGCCCTGACACTGGAGACTCCTTCCATAAATAGTAAACAAGCATCTCCTTACAGAAAGCTTCATCATATCAATGGTTATACTAGGGCTGGAGGACTTGAGTCCTGTCCCAAGACATTTTGTGGATCAACTTAGACTTGTCTCTGACTTTCTGGCATTTATACTTGTCTTGGTGGAGGTTTTTTCGCTAAGCTTGTGGAATTGTCTTTTTTTTTTTTTTTTTACTGCAGTCAAGAAAAGTGTGAAAAGTTATTTGACATTAATCAGAGGGGTCTTACTGCATAGGTTTTATGAAATAAGCCACTTTAGCCAACTACTGCAAACGGATTAGCTATATTTTTTTCATTTGGAAATAATTAGAACGTACCATGAAAACAGTAGCTTCAAAAGAAATTGTATTTAAAAAAGCACATTCTATACTCATTACACTGTGAAACACAATGTATTTAACATGGACTTAAACATTACCTTAATTCAGCTGTGAAAATGTACCAAACCACTTCATTCAAATTAAATGGTTTCATATATTTGTGAATATTTTAATTTGCGAAACAGGCTCCATAATTTTACCTCAAAATCTTATTTAAGAGGTGAGTGTGATACCCCTTAACCTTATTTTTAAGATGTTAATTCAGGGGTTTCGTTTGTTTGTTGTGATTATGGGGTAATTAAGAACATTTCCAGTAGTCTTAATTTAATTTTTCAAGTTTTACTTCAGGGGATGAGCATGCTTAATTACCCCTTAATCTTAAGCAGCCTTGATTTTATTGTATGGTGTTCTTTCAGGAGTTGCTTGTGTTTTAATATTAAGAGGTTAATTCAGGGCATTTTAAGTAGTTTAATTTTAAGTATTTTGTCTTATTGCAACCTTGCTATAAGCAGTTAATTCATAACATGATTGACTTGGCCTTGACCCCTTGTGAGGGAACCGATCAGTGAGGCATAAGGACACAAGGAGGTTTAGTTCAAAGTAAAGGGTTTTTATTACCCAGAAAATGATCAAAGATAAATAAAAGCCACAAACTGAAAATTAGGCCTATAAAATAAATCAACAAAAGTATGAAGACATAAGACACAAAACTAACGTGACTTTAACTAAACAAAGACTGACCTAACACAATGAGACAAAAGGGAAGATATATCGGCTTGGCCAAACCAAAAGACACAAAAAGGGGATAAACTAAATACATAAGCTTAAATCATAACACAGAACAAAGCAACTAAGGCCAAATTCCCCCCTCAGGCACACGGGAGATATAGTACGGCCCAATTCGTCGGCGCCGAGACTTAGGTTTTCTCAGCCCTCAGCCACGCCTTTGCCCAAACAGGAAGGGACCGCCCCCAACACTCAACCAGGTAACTCAAGACAAAAAAACACGATTAGTGCCAAACAAATAATATAACCTTACAGTGTTAAAATGTGTGCACCCATATAAAACAATGTAAGGCTAAAGAAAGTAAACTAATAAAATAAATAAAACAAAATGTGAACTGAGTTATTTGAGCATGATAGCACATGTGACTGCAAACAACAAAATGTGCAGCAAATCTATAATGTACCAAAAGAAATTAATAATATGCATTGGAAGAGTGAGGGCTGATGTTACCATGTGTGGCTGGAGCCATCACACACTCCCCTCCTTCAGGACTCTCGCTGGTACTGCGAGAGAGATAGTCAGCTGTCAGATTTTCTTTGCCTGGGATGTGCCGGATACAGAAGCGGAATGGTTGGAGAGCCAGGTACCATCGGGTAATTCTTCCATTGGCATCTTTCATCTTCTCCATCCACTGGAGCGCCTTATGATCCGTCTCCAGCGTAAACTCTCTACCAAGGAGATAATAGCGAAAGGAATCAAGGGCCCACTTTATAGCCAGCGCCTCCTTTTCTATCGTTGAATACCGGACCTCCCGGGGAAACAGCTTCCTACTAATGTAGGCGATTGGATGGCGATCCTCTGGGGGCCCCTGGAGAAGCACGGCTCCCAAGCCTCTGTCAGAAGCATCAGTCTGCAAGATGAAGGCATCATTGAAATCAGGACTAAACAACACTGGCTGCTTACTCAATGACTGACGGAGATCATGAAACGCTGCCACCGCTTCCTCCGTCCATTGAACTTGATTTGGGTTCCGGGTCCCGGTCATGTCGGTGAGAAGCGCTGCCCTGATGGAGAACTGAGGGATAAAGCGATGGTAGAAGCCAGCCATCCCAAGAAAGGAGCGGAGCTGCTTCCTTGTCTGTGGTAGAGGACATGACTCAATGGCTTGGACCTTACTGACCTGTGGTCTTATTGATCCATTCCCCACCGTATGGCCCAGGTATTCTGTCTCAGACGCTGCAAAGACACACTTGGCCAGATTGACCGTCAGCCCAGCGGAGCGGAGACATCCCAAAACAAGGCTCAGATGTTCCAGGTGCTGGTCCCAGCTGTTACTGTAAAGGACTATGTCATCTAAATATGCAGCTGCAAAATCAGAAAAATCACAGAGCACCTGGTCCATCAGCCTCTGGAAACTGGCTGCGGCACCATGGAGCCCAAATGGAAGTACAGTGAACTGAAACAGCCCCCACGGAGTCCGGAAAGCTGTTAGCTCCCGTGACTGCTGAGACAGAGGGACCTGCCAGTAGCCCTTACAAAGATCGATGGTAGTCAAGAATTTTGCTTTGCCCAGACGTTCTAACAGGTCATCAATCCTTGGCGTCGGATAAGAATCGAATTGGGAAACAGAGTTGAGATACCTGAAGTCGATGCAGAATCTTATGCTGCCGTCCTTTTTCGGCACAAGGACTACTGGGTTGCACCATTCACTTCTGGAAGGCTCTATGACACCCTGGGAGAGCATGACATCCACCTCCCCCTTCAGTGCGGTCAACAGGCGCTCTGGGATCCTATAACTGAGACGTTTTGCAGAAGCACCTTCTTTAAGAACAATATTATGGACAACAAGATCAGTTCTCCCTGGTCTCTCCTGGAACACCTCAGGACTGCAGATCGCCCTCACCTGGAGCTGTTGACCCTCTGGGAGGTGGCTAAGATCGAAATTCACCAGATCACCAGCAGGGGGTAAGTACTGATCGTCTACCTCCTCTTCCTCCAGTATACTTCTAACCAGCATTACATCTGTTCTCTTTTCAGGTCTCTGTACCCACTCCTTCAGGAGGTTCACGTGTAACACCCTACAATGGCGTGACTGACCTGGAGTGGAGATCTGATATGTCGTTGGCCCAAGTTTCTTCTGCACCTCAAATGGGCCTTGCCATTTTGCTAGCAGCTTGCTATCACTGCTTGGGAGGAGCACCAACACCTTCTGGCCAGGGCTGAAGGCTCTTTGGCGGGCCTTCTGGTCATACCAGCCCTTCTGTTGCTGCTGGGCTTCCGCCATATGTACCTGGGCGAGCTCACTCATCTTCTGCAAACGCTCCCGCATCTGGACAACATAGGACACAACATTAACAGCCTTCTCTCTCCCCTGGTCACCCTCCCAGATCTCCCTCAACAAAGACAGAGGCCCTCGGACCTCATGCCCATAGAGAAGTTCAAAAGGAGAGAAACCCGTTGAAGCTTGGGGAACTTCACGGTACGCGAACAAGAGGTATGGCAGCCAGAGGTCCCAATCAGTACCACTGCTGCTGACAAACTTCCTCAGCATCTGCTTCAAGGTCTTATTGAAGCGTTCTGTCAGCCCATCACTTTGCGGGTGGTATGGCGTAGTTCTCAAGCTCCTGATTCCCAGCAAATGATAGACCTGTTTTAAGAGAGTCGACATAAAATTAGTTCCACGATCAGTAAGAATTTCTCGTGGAAAACCCATTCTAGAGAAGAACTGCACCAGACAAAAAGCAACTGATCTGGCTTTTATAGACTTCAATGGGAAAACTTCTGGGTACTTGGTCGCATAGTCTGTTATGACCAGCATGTATCAGTTTCCAGCTTTACTTTTCTCAACAGGACCAACAATATCCATTCCAAGGCGTTCAAATGGCGTACTGATAATGGGGAGCGGTTGGAGTGGAGCTCTGGGCGGGAGATTAGAAGATGTTATTTGACATTCTGGACAACTTTTGCAGTACTGGGCAACATCTCTGTATAGACTGGGCCAGTGAAAATGACGTTTAATGCGAGCTGTGGTTTTATGCTTACCCAGGTGGCCAGCCCAGGGAACGGCATGCCCAAGCTGCAATATGATGTCTCTAGCTGCTTGGGGGACCACAAGCTGCAACACTGACCCCTGCTGGCGGTAGAGGATACCCTTCTGGAGAATGTACGCCTCCTTGTTCCCATCCGGATCAGCTCCTTGTTCCTCCTCACTGATTTTCTGAAAAAGAGGAGCTAAAGAATTATCACCTTTCTGCATGTCAATGATCTCGACTGGTATCTGAAATCCTAGAGGTGATTCAGGTTCAACATTAGTTGGAAGTTCCAGCACTGTGTGAAGAAATTTCTCCCGGCTTCTCTGCCTACGAGTCTTACGAGACTTCCCGGGTTTTGTCTCCAACTCATGATTGTAAAATGGCAGGGTGCTGAGGATCTCCTGATGCTCATTAGACTTCTTAACTTGCCCTCTAGTGACAGCAGCACAACACTTCAGGTTCTTGTCCGATTCCAACAAATCAAGCAACACTGGGAGATCTCGGCCTAGTACGACAGGGTAAGGCAAATTATCAGCAACCACAACATTCAATAGATAGGTTTGATCTTCAACTCTAATGTACATCTCGGCTGTGGAATAGCACTTCTCGTCTCCATGCACACAGCAAATCGGCACAGCGTCATTGGTACTGACAATATAAGGAGGCACAAATTTCCTGTGCACCAGGGTCTGACCACTCCCAGTATCAATTAAGGCTTTAAGAACAGTCCCGTTAACTTCGACATCAATCATCTTAGCACCTTGCTCATTAATATGAATTGAATTGACACTAGGCCGTGGCACCACACACATATTGTGAGACCTTGCTGTGTTTTTAGGACACATAGGCTTAGTGTGGCCCTCAACTCCACATAGGTAACAGATGGGTTTCTTACCGGCTGGCTTTTGTGGCTTGGGCATGGATTGACTCTCTCCTATGAGTGGCTTACCCCCACTGGCCTCTAGCTTCGGATAGTACTGCTGGATGGTTTTACGGCTGTCTCTTGTTGTCTTCCATGAATTGTGGCTCCACGGCTGCCCCTTCTTTCGTGCCGCCACAAAGACATCAGCCAACCTAGCAGCCTCCATTGCCGAAGCAGGGTCGTGCTCTTTAATCCAGACCTGAAGCTCAGGGGACACCATTCTCAAATACTGCTCCAATATGATCATTTCACTCACATCATGAATTGTTTTACCTTTTGGCTGGATCCACTTTCCATAGAGCTCCTTAAGCCTCACATACAGCTCCTTAGGACTTTCATCAGGATTCACCTCTAGGGAACGGAATCTTTGTCTATAGGTCTCAGGGTTAATGTCATATTTAGAGAGAATAGCTGTTTTAACTTTGTCATATTCAAGAGAGTCATCAATGTCCATATGCACATAAGCACTTCTAGCCTTACCAGTTAACAAAGGCATCAAGTGAAAAACCCAATCTACTTTTGGCCATCGGCAAACTACAGCAATACGTTCAAATGTAATGAGAAAATGTTCAATATCGTCATTTTCAGTTAATTTTTCTAATTTAGGCCCATGACGTGGACGAACCTGACCTGTTGCAGTCGTAGTTGCATCAGCAATAAATGTGGACTCAACCTGAGCTTGCAAGTGAGGTCTGCTGGACAGAGCCTCAAGATCTGGATCAGAGTCAGTTGGTAATGGGGATGTTCGAGCTTGTACCTCTAGCTGCAGCATCTGAAACTGGTGCTGAAGTGCTTTAAACCTTTGTTCTTGTCTTGCAACCATCTCCCTCTGCTTCTCATCTCGAGCCTCCTGCTGCCCCATGTGTGCACGGAGAATGCCCGCCAGGTCCGCAAGGGTTGGTTCTCTACCTCCATCTTCGGCCTTTTCCCGTTCTGATTCTCCAGGTCTTCCCACATCGCCATCTGCTGACTTTTCCTGGGCCGCTTGGCTTGCAGCTGCTTCTTGTTCTTTTGTTCTTGTTCTTCCAGAACGAATCATTCTCTTTTTGTTGGGGAATTTTTTTTTTTTTCAAAAAAAACAAAGAAAAAAAAACTCCTGTGTCCGTCACTGGAAGATCCCACTTCTGACACCAGTTGTGAGGGAACCGATCAGTGAGGCATAAGGACACAAGGAGGTTTAGTTCAAAGTAAAGGGTTTTTATTACCCAGAAAATGATCAAAGATAAATAAAAGCCACAAACTGAAAATTAGGCCTATAAAATAAATCAACAAAAGTATGAAAACATAAGACACAAAACTAACGTGACTTTAACTAAACAAAGACTGACCTAACACAATGAGACAAAAGGGAAGATATATCGGCTTGGCCAAACCAAAAGACACAAAAAGGGGATAAACTAAATACATAAGCTTAAATCATAACACAGAACAAAGCAACTAAGGCCAAATTCCCCCCTCAGGCACACGGGAGATATAGTACGGCCCAATTCGTCGGCGCCGAGACTTAGGTTTTCTCAGCCCTCAGCCACGCCTTTGCCCAAACAGGAAGGGACCGCCCCCAACACTCAACCAGGTAACTCAAGACAAAAAAACACGATTAGTGCCAAACAAATAATATAACCTTACAGTGTTAAAATGTGTGCACCCATATAAAACAATGTAAGGCTAAAGAAAGTAAACTAATAAAATAAATAAAACAAAATGTGAACTGAGTTATTTGAGCATGATAGCACATGTGACTGCAAACAACAAAATGTGCAGCAAATCTATAATGTACCAAAAGAAATTAATAATATGCATTGGAAGAGTGAGGGCTGATGTTACCATGTGTGGCTGGAGCCATCACACCCCTTTAAAGGAAATACACAGAACCTTTTATTTTTAAGTCCATTTCTGAGTGGATAGTATCTCCATCCTTGACTCTTATATACTGCATAATTGGGAATTTTAAAAAATATATTTTTGAGAGTTAAAATCGACCACAAAGTTGGCATTCGAGCTGCTCCGCTGAGCCAGCCAGCCCTGGGTGGGTGACGTCACAGCGGTAACCGGTCCTATAGAGGATGTGCAGTCATGTGACCCGTCCGTGTTTACTCCACCATATTGGACGGTTTCAGGATCGTTTACCTTGCACGAGCGTAATGGATCCAGGGAGTAATCCCCAAGAAAATTCGGAAAATACCCTACATCGCGCGATAACTTGTCTAAGTTTGTTCAGCATCTTGAAGGTGACGTGAGGCAGCATTACGTGGAAAAGTGTTCCAGGTTGGGGATTGCAGATCCGTACAACTTGCCGCAATCCTTGTTCAGGGAAATTCGGAGCTGTGGTGCCGGCGATTTGCCTGATCTGGCCTACCATGACATTTACAATTTTTTTGTGAATCGTGTTACACTGGCAAAGCCCTCAAAGCTTACAAGAGCCTGGAAGCTTATAAATATTTTGTTGCGGGATGGGTATCCCAACTATACCTCTGGAAGGTTCCGAAGAAGAATGTCTACTTGATAACCTCACGGGTAAGTGGCATTAAGATGTTTATCATAAAGAGACTATGCAGGACGTTTTATCGTAAGAATGTTCAAAATCTAAACTCAGTTCCAGATAATGACAGGGTTGTAAATATGTATGTTTTTGTCTGAAAAAAAAATCACAAATCACCGACTATGCAGTTATCATTCAATCCGAAAATCAACTTAACAGATGTACTAGGAGTATTGAATTAGAAGATTACACCTACCTGATATGAAGTGTTCACTACAAATTCGGCTGGTAGAACTGGGGTACCAGTTTTCTCTTCGCACAGCGGACACCCATTTTGCGTGTCTCTCCTCGTCTGCGGGGAATCTATAAAATGACAGGCCCTCCTTTTGGCTCTGTCTATTGGTACAACCAAATGCTGAACAAGATATAACCATTCTCGAAAGATCTACTCCCACACACTTGATAATTAGAACGGGTTTGTCTAAGTTCTATGCGCGGCCATGCCGTCCAAGATGGCAGATAAACAAATATCGCGTGACCTCGTGACGTCACGTGCACGCTCTCTATAGACTGCCAGACTTGGCAGGCAAGAGTGGTTGCAATGGCCTCTTTGTTCGGATTTATTGGCGATTCTTCGGATTCCTCAGATAGTAATACATCGGATTGTGATAGTCTTGAAATTGGAGTGTGTGTACATGCTACTGCTATACACATAGAACCGTATCCGCTCAAACCACCGGAAAGTGAATCCGATAGTAACATGTCAGCCACGGAGGCCCCCACCTTATGAAATAAAGCCAGAGAACAAAGCCGTCTAGAGAATTGGATAGAATTGAACTGACAGTCTCATGTGACTCATTAAAACAGGATAGGCGTTATAACTCATGCAACATGCATGTACGTGCATGCATTTTCACTGATAAAACGTAAAAGGCTAATTAAATAATCAGATGAACTGAGACAATCACATTCTGAAGCAAATTAAATAATCTTATACCGGTAAGTTAAATGCACAATGCAAGTTACATGTATTAATCTAAATGCAGGTAAACAACGAGTGTTGTTTTTGTTGTTATGTAGCCATACGAGAGAGTCGCATCTTACCTGTCTGTGTTCTCGCTTTTGAAGGCCGAGCTTGTGACCGATGGTTTTGAATCAATCTGAGTTTCAGTTCTTTGTTCATTCGCTTCTTCCACGTAAGGGTGAGATATTGCTGCTGAGGCAAGCGTATCCAGCAGAGGGGGGAAAAGAAAGAAAAAAGAGCATATCCAGCGGAGAAGTTTGACGACTGATTCACTCATTCTCCATACTGAGTAATCCGCCATTACTGCTTGGCTCACATTCCGGGAGAACTGGTACAACTGAACTTACTTTCCTTTTCTTGTAGTCTTCTTTTCTTAATTGTTGGTACTGCACCCTCTTTCAATATAGGCTTATAGCCAACGCTCCTCAACAGATTAGAGGTTTCATACGAGTCCTCAGTAAAATGTGCAGAGCAGAGGAGAGACCACTTCGTAGGCACCCAATCCGTGAATTTCTCCAAAACTCGTCCAAATCTTTGCAGTTTGAACATTCTTGGACCATGAATGCAACATAAATCCACCTTCTGTTGTGTTGCTGCACCCGCCAGCAACACATCTGTGTGGCATGGCGATAAATTAGCTCAAAATGGAGGATCGGAGTTGCAGTCAACTCTGTGTTTCAGTATAGCGGAAATGGCAATGAGATCGATAAGGTCATTCACTCAGACCGCTACCTATTTGAATCATTTTAATCATAAAAATTATATTAGATTTATTGTTAACGCTTAAAACTATTCCTATGCCATTCTTGAGGTCTCAAGGCATGTATAAACTAAAGTTGAGGCCATGGTTCTGTGTATACCGGTATGTTTTAAGACTTGTCCTTGACTTGATCTCAGGTGGTCCTGGTCTTGGACTTGAAATTGTCAGTCTTGACCAAAGCCTTACATTGTTTGTTTGTTTGCTTGTTTTCTTTGTTAATAGTTTTCAAGCTGTTTATTATTAGGCTTAGACTATATGGCATGTGCACCGTACAAGTTCCTGTGAATTAGTTGTTATTATAAAAATGATAGTGAATTAGAACAAGCACATTGGTAAAAACCCATGGTTTGAATTACAGCTAGTACTAGTGTCAGAGCTGTTCAACAGCTTCTGACTAATATCAAATTTGGGAATTCAACATTGTTGTAGTATAAAATTTCTTTATTATTTTGAATTCTACCTAGTTTTTCCTGTGTGCGCGTGAGCATGTGTGTGCATGTCTCCATATATGGTTCTCAATTTAACTTTTTTTTTAATTAATTAATTTATTTTTTAAATGTGTGTTATTTTATAGGGAGAGGATGTGAGCATGGGAATATGGATGGCTGCAGTAGGGCCTCAGAAATATCAGGTAAAAAAAAAAAAAAGTTACTTTTTTTTCCATCAGTTTGGAGACCCTCCAGGCAAGTTCTTGATAAATTTAAAATGTGAATTTATTTTTGTCATCTTACTGTTTATTTTTAGCTAGCATGCTCAGTTTACAGTGTTACCCTTACAGAAAAAACACATGAATTTCCCATGTACAGTGGTGCTTGAAAGTTTGTGAACCCTTTAGAATTTTCTATATTTCTGCATAAATATGACCGAAAACATCATCAGATTTTCACACAAGTCCTAAAAGTAGATAAAGAGAACCCAGTTAAACAAATGAGACAAAAATATTATACTTGGTCATTTATTTATTCAGGAAAATGATCCAATATTACATATCTGTGAGTGGCAAAAGTATGTGAACCTCTAGCATTAGCAGTTAATTTGAAGGTGAAATTAGAGTCAGGTGTTTTCAATCAATGGGATGACAATCAGGTGTGAGTGGGCACCCTGCTTTATTTAAAGAACAGGGATCTATCAAAGTCTGATCTTCACAACACATGTTTGTGGAAGTGTATCATGGCATGAACAAAGGAGATCACTGAGGACCTCGGAAAAAGCATTGTTGATGCTCATCAGGCTGGAAAAGGTTACAAAACTATCTCTAAAGAGTTTGGACTCCACCAATCCACAGTCAGACAGATTGTGTACAAATGGAGGAAATTCAAGACCATTGTTACCCTCCCCAGAAGTAGTCGACCAACAAAGATCACTCCAAGAGCAAGGCATGTAATGTCACAAAGAACCCCAGGGTAACTTCTAAGGAACTGAAGACCTCTCTCACATTGGCTAATGTTCATGAGTCCACCATCAGGAGAACACTGAACAACAATGGTGTGCATGGCAGGGTTGCAAGGAGAAAGCCACTGCTCTCCAAAAAGAACATTGCTGCTTGTCTGCAGTTTGCTAAAGATCACGTGGAAAAGCCAGAAGGCTATTGGAAAAATGTTTTGTGGACGGATGAGACCAAAATAGAACTTTTTGGTTTAAATGAGGAGTGTTATGTTTGGAGAAAGGAAAACACTGCATTCCAGCATAAGAACCTTATCCCATCTGTGAAACATGGTGGTGGTAGTATCATGGTTTGGGCCTGTTTTGCTGCATCTGGGCCAGGACGGCTTGCCATCATTGATGGAACAATGAATTCTGAATTATACCAGCAAATTCTAAAGGGAAATGTCAGGACATCTGTCCATGAACTGAATCTCAAGAGAAGGTGGGTCATGCAGCAAAACAATGACCCAAAGCACACAAGTCATTCTACCAAAGAATGGTTAAAGAAGAATAAAGTGAATGTTTTGGAATGGCCAAGTCAAAGTCCTGACCTTAATCCAATGGAAATGTTGTGGAAGGACCTGAAGCGAGCAGTTCATGTGAGGAAACCCACCAACATCCCAGAGTTGAAGCTGTTCTGTACGGAGGAACGGGCTAAAATTCTTCCAAGCTGGTGTGCAAGACTGAGCAACAGTTACTGGAAATGTTTAGTTGCAGTTATTGCTGCACAAGGGGGTCACACCAGATACTGAAAGCAAAGGTTCACATACTTTTGCCACTCACAGATATGTAATATTGGATCATTTTCCTCAATAAATAAATGACCAAGAATAATATTTTTTGTCTCATTTGTTTAACTGGGTTCTCTTTATCTACTTTTAGGACTTGTGTGAAAATCTGATGATGTTTTCGGTCATATTTATGCAGAAATATAGAAAATTCTAAAGGGTTCACAAACATTCAAGCACCACTGTATTTCACATGTGATCACATGTTACCACATGTGGAATACATGGTATCAGATTTTGTAACATGTGTTACCATGTAGGGCGGCACGGTGGTGTAGTGGTTAGCGCTGTCGCCTCACAGCAAGAAGGTCCGGGTTCGAGCCCCGTGGCCGGCGAGGGCCTTTCTGTGCGGAGTTTGCATGTTCTCCCCGTGTCCGCGTGGGTTTCCTCCGGGTGCTCCGGTTTCCCCCACAGTCCAAAGACATGCAGGTTAGGTTAACTGGTGACTCTAAATTGACCGTAGGTGTGAATGTGAATGGTTGTCTGTGTCTATGTGTCAGCCCTGTGATGACCTGGCGACTTGTCCAGGGTGTACCCCGCCTTTCGCCCGTAGTCAGCTGGGATAGGCTCCAGCTCGCCTGCGACCCTGTAGAACAGGATAAAGCGGCTAGAGATAATGAGATGAGAATGAGAATGTTACCATGTAGAGCACATGTGGAAAACATGTTACCACATGTGTAAAACATTCCCATATGTGAGTCACATAAAATTGGGCCAAAACCACATTTCCCATGTGCAAATAACATACCTGCCAACCTGTACGCATCTTGCGTAGCCGCTATGAATTTTTACCTCATTGTACGACTGTACGTTTTCACATTAAAAAGTACGCATATCGTCCAAACTCGCATTTCAGTCAAGTTCTCGCTGAAGTTGATACCGCTGATCTGTGAGAAAACTCAAAGCCAGAATGGAACGCTTTGCCCAATCCCCCCGCCCCTCTTCCAGAGCGTGTGGCTCTGCCCTCTTCACCCCCTCCCCTTCCTCCTTCGCGTCTCTGACTTGAGTGCAGCGGTGCAGCCAGGTGGCTAGAGCGAGTCGGGGATTGAAACGTCGGTTAGAGACGTCGTTTTTATATTTGTAACAGAAACGGTTGTGTTTCACGTGTACTCAAGAGCTTCCTAGCCGTTATTTTGTGCATTTACAACACCAACAGTACAGGCTAGTTCTTCATTTAACTTCGAAGCCGTCACTCGAGGTTGCATATTCGATGCGGTAACCAACGAAACCTGATTACAATTCCTCTCGCGCTCTCATTGAATCACTATGATAAGTACCACTTTATTGATGTGCTCAACAAAACGTAGCGTGTTGTATATCTTAAGGGCAGTCGGTAACTTCTGTTAATGGTAGCCTAGAATGTTTGCAGATGATGTGAAGTCGAAAATTGGTCATCCCTCTTATGAAAAAACCAGCGTGGTACTGCAGTATCAAATGCTTTTTTATACAGTATTACTGCAGTAAATGCAATATTTCGAATGCAAATGCAATAGTTTGCACATAAAAAAGGCATACTACAAAATACTGCAGTGTACTGTATAATGCAATATTTTTACTGTATAATGCAATATACTTCCAATATATTAAAAAATGCAAAAGTCTAAACCTATTGCATGGGAAATTTGTGCATACCATGTTTTGTGTTGAAAGTGCCTTTTTTACATACTGTAAAATTTAATAATTTAATGTCAATAATTTCAATAATAATAACATCAATAATTTAATGTGTTGTTATTTATTTTGAAGGAGTGGCTCTGGTTTAATTTCATTTCATTTGCACATGTATTTAATGTTTGTTGTGCTTTTCAAAACGGAAGGAAGTTCCCAAGAGCCATCAATAACAGTTTCCCAAAGTCTATCAATAGGAATGTTTTACAAAACTGGACTATGTTCCCAAGGTCAATCAATAAAACTGGATTGAAAGTGTGTTTTTGGTCTGCTGGTTGTGGTCTGTGGGGACGCATGCGCGCCGGGTTGGGGTGAGGTTGACGCGAGGGGGGGTACTCATGAAATTGTAAAATTGTACTCATAAAATTTTTTCAAGGTTGGCGGGTATGAAATAACATGTTTCCCATGTGCAAAGCACATTTTCCACATATTTCACATGTGAGAAATCACATGTGAAGTTCATGTGATTTTTCTGTAAGGGTAGCTTGTAATATACATAATAGTATGCTAATATTGATTTGCTAGCTTTACTAAATTGTTGCCCAATTTTGTTAATGATGAACCTTTTCATTTTATTTCAGTACATCATAAATAAGCAATGTGCAGCAGAGTGCCTAACAAATTCTCTCAGAATGTCAGCAAGAGTTGGTGCCTTTAAATCAAATCTATGTAAAAGTTGTGTTCACTGATACTTTCTAAATTAAGATTCAATACTCAAATAAGTTACTAAATATTTAACTGTATGTAATGGCGGAGGTGATGTTATAAAATAACTGATGATCTCTGTATCACAATTGAAGAAATGTCAATATACAGGGTGTTTCAAAAAATTTGATATTGAGATGTAAATATCCCAGAAACTACATAGTCTCATCAAATGAAACTGAACAGGCTTAATGTTGACCAACATAAGATTTATTCCTCAAAATTTGAATGAGAAATTCAAAAGTATGTGGATTCCATGAACGATTTCACAAAGTTTCAATATGTGTGCCGCCTGAGACACAGACAGCCTTCCTCTTTGAACTTTTTGTGCCGTGTCCAAGTCTGCATTGTAGTTGGTGCATTTTTAGAGAATTCTCTCATAAATGCACACTGCTTGTTCGACTGTGTTCGAGTGTATTCTAACACACAAAACGCCTTTTTCTTTTCCAGTGAATGGCATTTCTATACCTAAAAAGATAAAAACATTGAACATAAAATTTTGACCTGGTTCCACACATGCTGTTAAAATTTGAGGTCAATTGAACGAGAATTAGCAAAGTTATTAGATTGTGAAATTTTTTTTAAACCCCTGTATTTGTCATATTTCCAAACCAAATGTTGGCTTTATTTGTTTATTTTTTGTGCTGTAATGTTACTCTCATGCTACATATGTTCAGGATGCAGGCTGGCTATGTGAGAAAGAGTGCTATGTGGACATGTTGTCATCACCACAGCATACAGTGAAGGAGCTACGCTTTCTCTGGGATCAGAAAAGAGTTTGTGAGGATCCATGTGGCTGTGCTTGGCATCACAGCTGAAGTCCTGCACACTTTACTTGCAAAAACTAACTAACTAACTAACTCCTGTAGTATTTTGAAGCGTCTGCAACAGTTTATTTCTAGGGCCTTCATATTGCATATTTAATAACACAGTCCTGGAGAGTTTATAGAGGCTTATGTCAGAACTTGTGAGGTAACTTTTTTTTTTTTTAACGTAGCCTCAATTATCATTGGGGTGACTTTCAAGACTTTTGTATCCTTCAAACTGTTTTTATATTTATTTTGCATGCTATTTACATTCATGAAGCTTTCAGAGCTGCTAGATGTTCCTGAAGAGGTGGTACCTTGTTTACATTAAAAAGAAATCATGAAGCACCATTTTAATACGCCACTTATTTTAAAAGCTTATGTCAGTATAATGAACATATATTTTTAATCCTCAAAAAAATCCTTAAAGTGGCAATTTATCATTTATAACACGAGGCAGGATGGTGGCATAGCAGACAGTGCTGATTTCTTACAGCTCCAGATTCTGAGGTTGTGATGGAAATGCACCTTAAGAATGAACAACACCAAAGTCAGACAAAAACGTACCTTTTAATAAGACAATGGAATCCAAGAATCTCTTCTCAGAGAATGCTAAAAAGTAATCAGATACATACAGTTTATGTGGCTCAGCTTCTAGGGTAGCTCCTGCTTTTGCAAAACAAATGTATCCAGTATTCTTCTCTTGATGTGACCTTATCTGCAGAAACATTACCTTAAAATTGGAAACTGTTGAAAGTGGTCCGAATCAATTTTTAACAGAACATGCTTTCTGCCCCATACACGGTACATCTAAGTTCAGCTCTCTTCAGCTTGCATTCAAGAAGCCCGGTGATGATCTCATCTCATCTCATCTCATCTCATTATCCCTAGCCGCTTTATCCTGTTCTACAGGGTCGCAGGCAAGCTGGAGCCTATCCCAGCTGACTACGGGCGAAAGGTGGGGTACACCCTGGACAAGTCGCCAGGTCATCACAGGGCTGACACATAGACACAGACAACCATTCACACTCACATTCACACCTACGCTCAATTTAGAGTCACCAGTTAACCTAACCTGCATGTCTTTGGACTGTGGGGGAAACCGGAGCACCCGGAGGAAACCCACGCGGACACGGGGAGAACATGCAAACTCCGCACAGAAAGGCCCTCGCCGGCCACGGGGCTCGAACCCGGACCTTCTTGCTGTGAGGCGACAGCGCTAACCACTACACCACCGTGCCGTGATGATAGTTCCTCTAAATAAAAAAAATTATGCACATTGAATAAATGTTCAAAACAAAGTGCCAAATTTACAGTTTTCCCCCATTCCTTCTGTTTCAACATTTGTTCAATCTACTTCACACATTATTTTCTACCTGAACATCTGGAGGGTTATAGTTGCCTGAAAAAGGAAACAAATCGGATGTATCAATATCATTGTGGTACGCGCGCGCACACACCCATTCCCCATCCCTGAGTGAAATGTACCCTATACATTATGCAAAAGATGGGCCTCGCCTAAAGCCCCCAGGGTCGATGTCTGGTAGAAACAATCCAAATGTTACTAAATTTAATCCATTTTGATCATCTGTGGGAGCTCTTATCTTATGGGATCAAGGGATAAATTCATAGGGTTAAATTCATGTTTTAAAATTTGTTTTTCTGTAAATTGAATAGGGCAGCATGGTGGTATAGTGGTACACTGTTGCCTCACAGCAAGAAGGTTCTGGGTTCGAGCACAGCGGCTGACGGAGGCCTTTCTGCGTGGAGTTTGCATGTTCTCCCCGTGTCTGCGTGGGTTTCCTCCGGGTGCTCCGGTTTCCCCCACAGTCCAAAGACATGCAGGTTAGGTTAACTGCTGACTCTAAATTGACCGTGGGTGTGAATGTGAGTGTGAATGGTTATTTGTCTCTATGTGTCAGCCCTGCAGTGACCTGGTGACTTGTCCAGGGTGTACACTGCCTCTCGCCTGTAGTCAGCTGGGATAGGCTCCAGTTTGCCTACAACCCTGCACAGGATAAGTGGTTACAGATAATGGATGGATGTAAATTGAATACAATTAAATTGACTTGATTTTACACTACTACGAATAAACCCATAAGAGGCAGACATGGATTGATTATATACAAAACATATGAATTATGGAACTGTCCCTTGTTGGTCCCCTTGTGGGATGATTCTTTCTTCAATTCTGTTGTTTTGACAGGTGCTGGGATTCCCAGGCCCCATGAGAACATGGGGGGAAAAAGTAGAAACTTTTTAGTATAGTTTTTTTTTAATCAGTTTTGGAATGCAGTTAGGCCAAACAAACTACAAAACTGTTTTCTTACCCATAAAGGCATTTGCTTCTGTTCTCTCCCAATTTAGAGCACACCTCACATTTCTGGACCCTTGTTGGTCTCAATTGGAGACTCTTCCTTTGCCTGAGGTACAGGAAGGCCTGGTGTGAGGTCAGGAGGGTTCACCTTTCTGCAGTGCCAGCAGTGAATCCAGGTGTCTCTCTCAAACTCTGTCAGAGTGGTCAGGAGAACTCAAGGGGCCACACCACCTTGGCCTATGCCAAGGTGATCCTTCACAGTTACCACCCTTTAGTGCAAGTGTTCTGATAAGGGTTTAGGGAGTGCCTCCTTTTCCTGACACATACAACACCAGGTGAAAGTTTGGACACACCTCCTCATTCTGTACTTTGACTATTTTCTACATTGTAGAATAATACTGAAAACATTAAAACTATGAAATAACATATGGAACATGTATGCGAATTGGGGAATTTTGGGGGGAATTTTAAGCCTTTATTCGTTACATGTACATTAGAGCATAGTGAAATTCTTTATCTGTGTTTAACCATTTAACCCATCTGGTGATGTGAGCACACATACCCAGAGCAATGGGCAGCTGTGCTGTGCCTTGGTCAAGGGCACTTCAGCCCTTCCAGGAAGGGGAAAGTGCTGTTCATTCACTCCCCACACCCACACATTTTTCCTGCTGGGATGATAATTTTATGCACATCATATGGTACACGTACTTCAAGTTCATGCATTGCTACTAGGTCAGAAATGTAGAGGACTGCTTCTGTAGTGGCCACCAGAGATCATATATAGGGAGGATGTCCTTGCATGACAGGGTCAATAGTATGTGACTGGTTTCCATTTCTCACCATGGGATTCTGTTAAAATACCTGGCATGAATCCATTTTTCTCATGTATGTACAATCTAAAGGGTTTAGCGTAATCTGGATTTCCCAGATAAGGAGCACAGGCTACAGTAGGTTTAAAGTGCATATTCTGGACCAATTTCATGTTTTTTTTTTATATGAAAGTATGTCCCTTTACACACTCATCCAGAAGGGTAATTTTGCACAAGGCCATCTGTCTACAGCAGAAAAAAATAAAATAAAACACGTCTGGAAAAATCCCAAGGGAGTCTGGAGCCAGATCCGTGACGTTACCTGCGGAAGCGCCAGCAGGCTGCGTGAGCTTGTACGGTTTCAGTGCACAGTCTGTGTAGACCAAGCCTCCCATTTCTCTCTCATTGTCCGGTCTTTTGGAAAACGATGAGTACTAATCCCATCAAGATTGGTGTTGCTATACCCTCCTACGATACATCTGTTAACCATTTTAATAATTATGCAATAACGTTGAAGAAATTTGCAGAAAACCACCAGGTTGTTTTCTCATAAACAAACCAGCGCTGACATAGGATTCAGAGGGAGGCGTCCCGCAGATGATGTCACGAAAATCAGTGCTTCCCGGGAAATTCAAATGCCAAGTTTTTTCAGAGGTGGACCAATTTGCTTCAAATGGCTTGATTTCAACTGAATTTTTCTGATATTGCGCAAGGTAAAAAAATCGCAGAGAATGCAGAATGTTACAGATATTTGACCAAAGTTTAATATAAAATAGAATTACATTGATCTTGCTCCTGAATTTACCCGTGATATGCACTTTAAGGTGTTCAAATGCAGCTGTGACTTCTTACGTCCCGATTACTGGGACATTCATATGAATGGGGTGTTTGTGAGCTAGATCAGATCATGGTTGGGAGATTTCAACATAAGTGTCTAAGCACGACAATAATTCAACCTGACAAGAGGTGACATAAATGGCCTCTTTGGTGCAAGGTTTAGCTTGCACCAAATCTGTCTATTTCATTAGAAATAATATGACTCAAATACTTCAGATTGTTTAATCAGTTGCAACTTGTCACAATTGTACCTATGGCCATTTTTTTTGCTCATGGTTTTAGCAATGCCTCCACATCCTGCACACAGGCATCCTTGTTAAAGGCCTTGCTAAAAGCAGAGCATCGGTGCAAGTACACAAATTTACTACCTGTGTTCAGTCCTCAAGGTTTTGTTAAAAGCTGAGTGGAAAAATGTTATAGTGAAACCCTTTGCCATCACATCCCATTGTTAATGTTTGCACTTGAAGCAAAAGACAAATCAGTATCTGTTTCCTGGATGAACTAGAATTTAGAGAAATTACACAGAAAAATATGAATTATGTGGCATTTCACTGAGGATGGTAGAAGTATTGGGAAAATTAGGAACATACAGATGTATAGTGTCATTTGCCAAATGTAAATGCAGTACCATCCTGTATTTGCCATTTTTCTTTTTTACCACAAGCCTTGATAGAGGTAAACGTGGACAAAATGAAATGACTCCTTTCTGCAGTAAGGAGTCAGTAATCTATGATGAGCCCTGTTCTGTTTCAGTTGACACAGACTATTGAGCCATATAGGGTCTGTAATCAGATTTTGGAACAACAATCAATGGTGCAGCATTTTTCATTACCCCAGTATCAAAAGCGTCTCTAACCCAGAGAGATTCTTATATATGTGCCAGAAAAGGGAGCGAGTCGTGTGTGTGTGTAAACCTTAGCCAAGGAAGAGGAAGGATTTGTATAGACAGGCCCATACTCTGTGTTATCGAGAGATCAAATCAAATCAAGTTTATTTGTACAGCGCTTTTAACAATAAACATTGTCGCAAAGCAGCTTTACAGAATTTGAACGACTTAAAACATGAGCTAATTTTATCCCTAATCTATCCCCAATGAGCAAGCCTGTGGCGACGGTGGCAAGGAAAAACTCCCTCAGACGACATGAGGAAGAAACCTCGAGAGGAACCAGACTCAAAAGGGAACCCATCCTCATTTGGGCAACAACAGACAGCCTGACTATAATATTAACAGTTTTAACAGATATAACCCTCAACTGTCCTCATGGGGCCGTCCTTCACAGGAGTGGGGCGATAAAACTCCGACCAGACACAGGGCACCAGGATGGATCAAGCAGGTCCGAGGGGCAGAAGAGGCCAGCATCTCAATCCCAGGATCAACATGTAACTCAGAGGGACAGATGGGGGGGGGGGGGAGAAAGAAAACACGTTGTTACGTATGCCCTAAAAATGACAAGTATTAAATCTGTGTGGTAGGCTCGCAGAGACGAGAGTCTTTACATCAGGCATAACACACAATGGCATGTTAATATGGTAAAAAATATATCATGACCTGCTCTGGCTGGATGCTTGATTGGGTGATGGGAGCACACTCCTCAGCAATGATGAGATGCAGATGGGACCCTTAGGGCTGGCCAAGACAATTCAGTTACATTTCACCGGGTCTGGGACATGCGACAGAATGTCTGACGGCCGATTCCCTGCAGGCTACGATAGCCAGTCGAGGTCCCCACCGTCTCCACCAAAAGATTTCCTGTTGACTCCATGTAACTCAGAGGGACAGATTTGGGGTGGGGGGGGAGAGAAAGAAAACACAGGTGGTTAGGTATGCCCAATGTCACCTGAATAAGTAGGAACAGTATACATATTGCACTGAGTACAAGCAGGGACTCCGGCAACTAACTATGACAGCATAACTAAAAGGAGAGAGCCAGAAGGTAACACAGGCATGAGGGAGCCCCGGGACATAAAGCAGCAGCCACTACACCGTCAACAAACTCGAGTGAGCAAGCGAGTGGGGACTGACAGCATCCATACATCCCAGTTTACCAAAACACTCTATGTCTGAGGACCCTCCAGATCTACTCCTTTACCTCATAAACACCATTAACAAAAGGCTTGACTAAACAGATATGTTTTCAGCCTAGACTTAAATGCTGAGACTGTGTCTGATTCCCGAACATTACTTGGAAGGCTGTTCCATAACAGTGGGGCTTTGTAAGAAAAGGCTCTGCCCCCTGATGTAGCCTTCACTATACGAGGTACCAGCAGATAGTCTGCACCTTTTGATCTAAGTAGGCGTGGCGGGTCATAGAGGAGCAGAAGTTCACTCGGGTACTGTGGTGCGAGACCATTTAGTGCTTTAAAGGTCAATAGTAGTATTTTATAATCAATACGAAATTTGATTGGGAGCCAATGCAGTGTGGATAAGACAGGCGTGATGTGGTCATATTTTCTAGTTCTAGTAAGGACTCTTGCTGCGGCATTTTGAACTAACTGGAGCTTGTTTATGCACTTATTGGAACATCCAGACAGTAAGGCATTAGAATAATCCAACCTGGAGGTAACGAAAGCATGGACTAGTTTTTCTGCATCATGCAATGACATTAAATTTCTTATCTTTGCAATATTTCTGAGATGAAAGAAAGCTATCCGGGTGATGTTATCAATGTGAGTTTCGAATGAAAGACTGGGGTCAATAATCACTCCGAGGTCTTTTACTGCTGCACGTGAAGAAACAGAAAGGCCATCCAGAGTCACTGTGTAATCAGAAAACACTTCTAGCTGTATGTGGTCCTAGCACAAGTACTTCAGTCTTGTCAGAGTTAAGCAGAAGGAAATTTATAAGCATCCAGTGTCTAATGTCCTTAACACATTCCTCAATTTTATTAAGCTGGTGTCTCTCATCAGGTTTTGCAGAGACATACAACTGTGTGTCATCAGCATAACAGTGGAAACTAATACAATGTTTACGAATAATATCGCCCAGAGGTAACATATATAGAGAAAAAAGCAGTGGACCCAAGACAGAACCTTGTGGAACACCAAACTTTACCTCGGTACGTCTAGAAATATCACCATTTATATCAACATACTGATAACGATCAGTTAGATAAGACCTGAGCCAGTCTTTTCTTTTTTGGGGGGGCTTTTTCCACTGGATAGGACAGTGCAGAGACAGGAAATGAGCGGGAGAGAGACGGGGAGGGATCGGGAAACGACCCCGGGCCGGAACCAAACCCGGGTCCCCGGATCCACGGCACGGCGCCTCATCCACCCGAGCCACGACGCCCCCATTGAGAGACCTGTCTTTTCATCGGCCAATACTAGAAGTCGATGGGTAATTTTCTGCAACGATAGTCTTCAAAATTCCTATTAGAGAAAATTATGATGAAACAAAAACGAGCAACATTAGTTGCACTGGCAGATCAAAATAAACTCGTGGATGAGTGGGGACCCCAAGCAACACAATAAATCTGCATCCCACGTGCATGTTTCTCCGGTACAACGTGTGCTGTCCCTTATTTCTGAAGTGGGATGTGATTTGCTGCTCAGAACCAATAGCGCACTCCCATTGGCCAGTGCGTGGCATGGCAACCAACCAACCATAGTCCTTGTTTCATACTACAGCCAGGTTCAGAGTGAAATCTCTGAGGCATGTATGATCTCTAATCAGAGTGACCAGAAGCGCCAGTGACCGGCGGTTTTCTTCGGCTACACAGACTATCTGTGCCAGCTACCTGAGCCCAGGAAAAAAACCCTAAAAACTTGCCTTTCAAATTTCAAGCAATTTATATCATCTCCGCTGCCTATAATTTGCTGCAAATCCAATCATTTCACCACGAAATTGTCTTTGATTCAGGTCATGACCGGATGCGATGCCATATTTGTTGATTGATTCTCATGCTCTGATTGGCTGAGCTGGACCACGCAACCACGTCATAGTGTATGTAGTTATGTTACAGAGCCAGGCAGCCTACTAGAGAGGGTAATTGAGAAAGCCAAGCACACACACATCTGGAGGGAAATTTCATACACATTTTACAAGGAAATGGTTAGTAATTTATTAGCTGAGAGTGTACCAGGAGCCACCAGAAGGCATGTAAATTTCAAAATATTCTGGGGGGCATGCCCCCAGACCCCCTTAGCATTAGTGCATTAGCTGCCTACTACTTTTTTCGCCATCTACTTCATATTTTCTGTGTGTAAACATGCTCAATATGTACATGCAAAGGTTAGCTTCTGTGGTTAGGACAGCCATTACCAATTTACTACACCATGCTAATCAGGACTGAGCGTTGAAAACTTGGGCACAAAAACTATATATGCTATAAAAGGGCATACAATTCTTTATTTTCTTGAAATTATTTGAGTTGACTGATTTCTTTTTCAGAAATTCACTACCTAAAACACCTTATTTTAAGAGCTTCTCCCTACTGCTTTTTCATACCAAGATTGCACCACAGGGCTCCAAATTTGCTTCAATATTTTAAATTTTCCCAGGGGAGCATGCTCCTGGACCACCCTAGCAGTTCTTTGTTTGGCCATCAAACACCTTTCTCTCAATTTCTAGATAATACCCTGGGCCCATATGACATCAACACAGAAAAAGGAAAATTTGTAGGTTTGTGAGGAGGGAAAGAAAAAGCCTGTCAGTTTAAACCCAATCTATCAGATTCAACATAGATTGCATCCATGGACCTAGCTAGATCTTTCCAACTTCCAGAAGTTTTATCCAGTTTTATTGTGAGGAGCACTGCTAAATTGTGAAAGAGATGCTTACTGTTGATCAGGCATAAGGAATTGAGGTCCCCCACATTCAAAGGGGTCTTTTCCCTCCTTCTACAAAAAGGGAGTTATCCATTTGTTCCAAAAACTACATCTCATCTCATTATCTCTAGCCACTTTATCCTGTTCTACAGGGTCGCAGGCAAGCTGGAGCCTATCCCAGTTGACTACGGGCGAAAGGTGGGGTACACCCTGGACAAGTCGCCAGGTCATCACAGGGCTGACACATAGACACAGACAACCATTCACACTCATGGTCAATTTAGAGTCACCAGTTAACCTAACCTGCATGTCGTTGGACTGTGGGGGAAACCAGAGCACCCGGAGGAAACCCACGCGGACACAGGGAGAACATGCAAACTCCGCACAGAAAGGCCCTCGCTGGCCACGGGGTTCGAACCCGGACCTTCTTGCTGTGAGGCGACAGCGCTAACCACTACACCACCGCGCCGCCCCCAAAAACTACATAAGCACAATAAATAATCACATTAAACTCATTATCTCTAGCCGCTGTATCCTGTTCTACAGGGTCGCAGGCAAGCTGGAGCCTATCCCAGCTGACTATGGGCGAAAGGCAGGGTACACCCTGGACAAGTCGCCAGATTATTGCAGGGCTGATGCATGGAGACAAACAACCATTCACACTCACATTCACACCTACAGTCAATTTAGAGCCACCAATTAGCCTAACCTACATGTCTTTTGAACTGTGGGGGAAACTGGAGCACCCAGAGGAAACCCACACAGACACAGGGAGAACATGCAAACTCACACAAAGGCCCCCACCGGCCACTGGGCTTGAACCCAGAACCTTCTTGCTGTGAGGCGACAGTGCTAACCACTACACCACCGTGGTTACTCTGTAATACTATTAGTATTCAGTATGTGTGTAATATATGTAGTGTATGCATGCATTTTACCTACACCAACAACTGATACCAGGCAGTACTACAGTCATTATCTCAATGGCATGAGCAGAAGTTCAAGTCAACTTTATTGTCAAATATGCTATACATGCTTGACATACAGCACAGATGAAATTACAGTCCTCTCTGACCCATGGTGCAAACAGGCAATGCAATAAATAAAAAATAGAATAATTGAAATAAACAATACAAACAGTATAGACACTCTAGATAAGAACTAGACAGACTAAACACTCAAATAAAAATAGAATAATTGAAATAAACAACACAAACAGTATAAACACTCGAGATAAGAACTAGACATAGACTAATACTCATAAAAATAGAATAATTGAAAAACACAAACAGTATAAACACTCTAGATAAGAACTAGACATAGATTAAACACTCAAATAAAAATAGAATAATTGAAATAAACAACACAAACAGTATAAACACTCTAGATAAGAACTGGACATAGACTAACACTCAGATAAAAATAGAATAATTGAAATAAACAGTACAAACAGTATAAACACTCTAGATAAGAACTCGACAGACTAAACACTCAAATAAAAATAGAATAATTGAAATAAACAACACTAGATAAGAACTAGACATAGACTAACACTCAGATAAAAATAGAATAATTGAAAAACACAAACAGTATAAACACTCTAGATAAGAACTAGACATAGATTAAACACTCATAAATAAAAATAGAATCTGATCTCATTATCTCTAGCTGCTTTATCCTGTTCTACAGGGTCGCAGGCAAGCTGGAGCCTATCCCAGCTGACTACGGGCGAAAGGCGGGGTACACCCTGGACAAGTCGCCAGGTCATCACAAGGCTGACACATAGACACAGACAACCATTCACACTCACATTCACACCTACGCTCAATTTAGAGTCACCAGTTAACCTAACCTGCATGTATTTGGACTGTGGGGGAAACCGGAGCACCCGGAGGAAACCCACGCGGACAACATGCAAACTCCGCACAGAAAGGCCCTCGCCGGCCACGGGGCTCGAACCCGGACCTTCTTGCTGTGAGGCGACAGCGCTAACCACTACACCACTGTGCCACCCTAAAAATAGAATAATTGAAATAAACAACACAAACAGTATAAACACTCTAGATAAGAACTGGACATAGACTAAACACTCATAAATAAAAATAGAATAATTGAAATAACACTAGATAAGAACTAGACATAGACTAACACTGAGATAAAAAAAAATAGAATAATTGAAATAAACAACACAAACAGTATAAACACTCTAGATAAGAACTAGACATAGACTAACACTGAGATAAAAATAGAATAATTGAAAAACACAAACAGTATAAACACTCTAGATAAGAACTAGACAGATTAAACACTCAAATAAAAATAGAATAATTGAAATAACACAAACAGTATAAACACTCTAGATAAGAACTAGACATAGACTAACACTCATATATATATACACACATACACACATACATACATATTGAAGCAAATAAACATTCAAGGGCACTTGAGGTATAGCAGGTAAACATGAGATAAGCAGAATAAACAAACTAATAGCTATTAAGATGAGGTAGTGCGGAATAATGCAAATGAGCGAGGTAAAGTGAAATGTGCAGTCCCTGAGTTCAGTGTGTTAATGAACGTTGAGAGTGTGTATATTTGATTTTGTTCAGCATTAAAAAAAAAAAAGCTTCTGGTATAGTGGTATAAATGCCACTGTTTTCCAGCCAAATCACAGAATCACGGTTAGATATTTAATGCTGCACAACGTCGATAACAACAACCTCCACTACTACGTGACTCTTAATGTGTTAATCTGGCAAAAGACTGTAAAGGCCTTGTAGCATGCTTCACAGCAGCGAACATGAGTTTAACAGCTAACTCGGAAACGTAATTACACTTCTGCAGTAAAGTGGACGAGGGCGGGGTTTTAGAGATGCACGAGGACCACAATTTTCGTGAAAAGCATGGGAATATAATGGGTATATTTACTTAAACTGTAGTTCACCGATACCGAGTGTGTGATTGTGCCGAAATGCTACCACTGAGCTCTATATAAAATCTGGAGAGCTCAAAGCCTATTCCCCACTGTTCAGACAACTGAAGCCATCTGGCCGCCATCTTACCACTCACATGGCGTGTATTTGGCTTATGTGTTAAACCGTCGTATCTAATCAAATTTGCCCCAAGAAAAGTACACTATATTGCCAAAAGTATTTGCTCACCCATCCAAATTATCAGAATCAGGTGTTCCAATCACTTCCATGGCCACAGGTGTATAAAATCAAGCACCTCGGCATGCAGACTGTTTTTACAGTTTGGAGCTGGCCCCTTCCTCTTTCAACATGACTGTGCACCAGTGCACAAAGCAAGGGCCATAAAGACATGGATGACAGAGTCTGGTGTGGATGAACTTGACTGGCCTGCACAGAGTCCTGACCTCAACCCGATAGAACACCTTTGGGATGAATTAGAGCGGAGACTGAGAGCCAGGCCTTCTCGTCCAACATCAGTATGTGACCTCACAAATGCGCTTCTGGAAGAATGGTCAGAAATTCCCATAAACACACTCCTAAACCTTGTGGACAGCCTTCCCAGAAGAGTTGAAGCTGTTCTAGCTGCAAAGGATGGACTGACGTCATATTGAACCCTATGGATTAGGAATGGGATGTCACTTAAGCTCATATGTGAGTCAAGACAGATGAGCGAATACTTTTTCCAATATAGTGTATCTCCTGACTTGTTTCCCCCTTTCATTACCTCCTCTTATTTTCTCACATTTACCCACATTCCTTACATATCTTCATAGCGCTCCACTATTGTTTTTTTTTCTTTTCCAGTCCAGTCTGATAATTTTTTGAACGACTCTTTTATGACTATTATAATACATAGGACCAAATTACTCAATTCTGATTGGTCAATCAAGGAGGGCTTTTTTCCTTAGCACAGGGCCGTATTTCTGAAATAGCTATTGGCTAGTTCGTTGCTTGGTTACGGTTACAAAAATGAGCAAATTTTGTCAACAAAATGGCTTTTGTAAAGAAGTTCCAATAAAATTTTGTAAACCACTTTCAAAATCCTCGTGTCGTGTCGCGTCGATGTGTCATGATGAAAGACGCTTTAGAAACTGATTCAAACGTGCAAGATTGCACCCTGATTAGTTCAGAAAACGTGAATGACAAATGTTGTGAACTTGAATGGCTTCCGAAGTATGAATTTGGCCCTATATATTATAAACAAGTAATCGTATGGTTCCTTGTAAAATTAAGGATCAATTTCACTCTTGATTCTGAAGTTTTGAAATTTTCAAAACTTCGAAATCACTCGTGAAATTAATCTTTAAAGATATTTTTTTTTTTTGGGCTTTTTGCACCTCTATTGGATAGGACAGTGCAGAGACAGGAAATGAGCGGGAGAGAGAGACGGGAAGGGATCGGGAAATGACCTCAGGCCGGAATCGAACCCGGGTCGCCCGCATTCATGGCATGGCGCCCCAACCACCTGAGCCACGACGCCCCCATGTGAAATTAATCTTTAATTTTACTCTGCCCCATACGATTACCTATCCTAATTATTTCAACTGAGATTATTTCAGTTTTTTCTTATATAGTGTATCTTTCTCTTTCATATATCTCTTCTATCTAACTATCTATTGATTTTATTTTACCAACACAAAGGCTGTACAATACTTCCTTTCTCTTGAGGACAGTTGTCGAAACAGGATTATTTCCTCATGTTATTTGTCATTTTCACTTCATTCTCACAGTCATGTCTTAACAGTATTTACTGGTCACATCATTCATTTTGGGCGGCACGGTGGTGTAGTGGTTAGCGCTGTCGCCTCACAGCAAGAAGGTCCGGGTTCGAGCCCCGGGGCCGGCGAGGGCCTTTCTGTGTGGAGTTTGCATGTTCTCCCCGTGTCCGCGTGGGTTTCCTCCGGGTGCTCCGGTTTCCTCCACAGTCCAAAGACATGCAGGTTAGGTTAACTGGTGACTCTGAATTGACCGTAGGTGTGAATGTGAGTGTGAATGGTTGTCTGTGTCTATGTGTCAGCCCTGTGATGACCTGGCGACTTCTCCAGGGTGTACCCCGCCTTTCACCCGTAGTCAGCTGGGATAGGCTCCAGCGTGCCTGCGACCCTGTAGAGCAGGATAAAGTGGCTAGAGATAATGAGATGAGAATTCATTGTTACAATATTCATGCAGCTTGTGACCAATATGACTAATAAATACTGTTAAGACATGACTGTGAGAATGAAGTGAAAATGGCAAATAACATGAGAAAATAATCCTGTTTTGATAACTGTCTGAAAGAGAAAGGAAGCATTGTACAGCCTTTGTGTTGGAATCATAGATAGATAGAGCGTTGAATATGAAGGGAATAGAATCTCATCTCATCATCTCTAGCCGCTTTATCCTTCTACAGGGTCGCAGGCGAGGTGAAGCCTATCCCAGCTGACTACGGGCGAAAGGCGGGGTACACCCTGGACAAGTCGCCAGGTCATCACAGGGCTGACACATAGACACAGACAACCATTCACACTCACATTCACACCTACGGTCAATTTAGAGCCACCAGTTAACCTAACCTACATGTATTTGGACTGTGGGGGAAACCAGAGCACCCGGAGGAAACCCACGTGGACACGGGGAGAACATGCAAACTTCGCACAGAAAGGCCCTCGCCAGCCACGGGGCTCGAACCTGGACCTTCTTGCTGTGAGGCGACAGCGCTAACCACTACACCACCGTGCCGCCCAGGGAATAGAATGTGTTTTTATTCCATTGAAAAAGTGTCCTGTATGAACAATAGATAGATAGAAAAGGAAGAAGAACTATATGAAAGAGAAAGATACACTGTATAAGAGAAAAAAAACAAAAAGAAATTATAGTAATAAAATAGCCATTCAAAAAAATGGTCTGAGACCGAACTGGAAAAGGGAAAAAAAACTAACAGTGAAAGGGAGCGCTATAAAGATATGTGAGGAATGGGGCGGGGGGGTAAAGGTAATGAAAAGAAAAAAAAAAATCAGGAGATACTTTTCTTGGGGCAAATTTGATTGGATATGATGGTTTAACACACAAGCCAAATACACGCGATGGGAGTGGTAAGATGGCGGCCAGATGGCTTCACTCAGACGAGCCTATGAGCTTTCCAGATTTTATATAGAGCTCAGTGAATGCCACACACACACACACACACCGATTCCGCTTCAGATAGTGAAGCTAATTGTTGTGATGCATCTAATGCGAGGAGCCTGACTTTTAATCCCTCTAAATTTAGTAAGTTCGTTTCATTTGACCTACCTGTCGCACCAAACAAAGCTAATGCCAGTGTACGTCTTTGTGTATAATTACGGTATTTCATTACAGGCAAGATAAATTCAGGTGTGGGGCAGTAGTTACATTTATCAGCATTCATTTTCTTGCCACATAAGCCAAATTCAAATATTAAATTACTGAGCTCTTGCAGTCGATGTGCTTAATAGAAAAAAACATAATTCATGTGAAATCATATAGTAAGGGGGTGTAGTAAAAATATGTACTCAGGGACACAGAATATTGGAGTTGAAATTAAATAATGAACATTATTATTCATACAGGACACTTTTCAATGGAATAAAAACATATGTTCTATTCCCTTCTAGCGGGTTTCATTAATTTGGTTTGACAGCATGCAATATTGGGGCGGCAAGGTGGTGTAGTGGTTAGCGCTGTCGCCTCACAGCAAGAAGGTTCTGGGTTCGAGCCCCAGGGCTGGCGAGGACCTTTCTGTGTGGAGTTTGCATGTTCTCCCCGTGTCCGCGTGGGTTTCCTCCGGGTGCTCCGGTTTCCCCCACAGTCCAAAGACATGCAGGTTAGGTTAACTGGTGACTCTAAATTGACCGTAGGTGTGAATGTGAGTGTGAATGGTTGTCTGTGTCTATGTGTCAGCCCTGTGATGACCTGGCGACTTGTCCAGGGTGTACCCCGCCTTTCGCCCATAGTCAGCTGGGATAGGCTCCAGCTTGCCTGCGACCCTGTAGAAGGATAAAGCGGCTAGAGATAATGAGCTGAGCATGCAATATTGTTATCATATCGCTTATCCTATTTGTATTACGTCATGCTACCCAATGGAGAATGAGCGTTGAATATGGTTTACAATATTGCATGGTTGTCAAGACATGACGTCACACGTCGGAGACGTAAAACATTTGCACTGTAGCTGTGTCCAAAATAACTCACTCATTCACTGCTCCTTACTCACTATCTAGGGAATTCTATCTAGAGGACCAGAATTTCTATCTACCAGTGAGCTCACTGGTAAAATGAAAAAAAAAAAAAAAAACGCGTTCGGACACTACTCCGCCGCGCCGTTATTTATGCCATTATGCAATTAAAATGTACCAGATCAGTCGGCTGGTGGGTTTTCAAAATATATATTATTTACCAGCTGGGAGGTCCGTATCGTGAAATACCATGACCGAGGTTTTGAAAATACTGACCGAGGCCTCAGTATTTTCAAGACCTCGGTCACGGTATTTCACGATACGGACTGACCTTAAGCTGGTAAATCTTCTTCTTCTTTTGGCTGCTCCCGATTAGGGGTCGCCACAGCGGATCTTTCGTCTCCATTGCTCCCTGTCTTCAGCATCCTTCTCTACCACACCTGCCACTTTCATGTCCTCTCTCACCACATCCATGTATCTCCTCTTTGGCCTTCCTCGTTTTCGTGTGCCTGGCAGCTCCAACCTCAACATTCTCCTTCCAGCATGCTCTGCATCTCTTCTCAGGATGTGCCCATACCATCTCAGTCTCATCTCTCTTAGCTTAATTCCCAAGCTCTCCACATGTGCTGTCCCTCTGATGTGCTCGTTCCTTATCCTGTCCAACCTCGTCACTCCCATCGCAAACCTTAACATCCTCAACTCCGCCACCTCCAACTTTGCCTCCTGTCTCTTCGTTAAGGGTACGGTCTCCAATCCATACATCACAGCTGGTCTCACTACTGTCTTGTACATCTTACCTTTCACTTTTCCTGGGACTTTCCTATCACAAAAGACTCCCGAAATCCTTCTCCAACTGCTCCACCCTGCCTGCGCTCTCTTTCTCACCTCACTATTGCAGCCTCCATTTTCCCGCACAGTTGACCCCAGGTACTTGAATTCACCAACTTTCTTTACGTCTACTCCTTGCATCTTCACTACACTCATCCCCATTCTCATTGATGCACATGTATTCTGTTTTGCTACTGCTCACCTTCATTCCTCTTCATTCCAGTGCATACCTCCATCTCTCCAAATCCAACTCAACCTCCTTTCTACTTTCACCACATATCACAATATCATCCACAAACATCATGTTCCATTTAAGCTGGTAAATAATATATTAATTTTTTTCTTTACCAAATTCTAACAGACAATGAGAGCGCCCGAAAGGGAAACCATATTTAGAACAAACCTGCTACTTGGCTTTCTCCTAAAATGTTTTCTTTTGTTTCATCTTCTTCAGGGTAGTAAAACTCGCTTTCGCTGTGAACACTGTCGTTATCGCTATCCATGCTGTAAAATTAACGCTATTATACTGAGAAATGCGAAAATAAATGTTGACAAAAAAATTGCTACTATGTTTGTTGTTGTGAACGAGCGAGTCGCCAAAGGTTCGTAACCAGGGTCCGGATCGTAGGATTCCGGACCGCTCGTGAGCCAATCAGAGTGCACGCTTTGATGGAAACCGGACCGCGAATAAAATAATAAATCCATATTATACTGAGCGTATTTCCCACATTAATAAATACAAAGTAATTTGTGTCTGGGGCGGCACGGTGGTGTAGTGGTTAGCGCTGTCGCCTCACAGCAAGAAGGTCCTGGGTTCGAGCCCCGGGGCCGGCGAGGGCCTTTCTGTGTGGAGTTTGCATGTTCTCCCCGTGTCCGCGTGGGTTTCCTCCGGGTGCTCCGGTTTCCCCCACAGTCCAAAGACATGCAGGTTAGGTTAACTGGTGACTCTAAATTGACCGTAGGTGTGAATGTGAGTGTGAATGGTTGTCTGTGTCTATGTGTCAGCCCTGTGATGACCTGGCGACTTGTCCAGGGTGTACCCCGCCTTTCGCCCGTAGTCAGCTGGGATAGGCTCCAGCTTGCCTGCGACCCTGTAGAAGGATAAAGCGGCTAGAGATAATGAGATGAGATGAGATGAAATTTGTGTCTGCTGCATCTTTCAGTTCTTTTAAATCAAGGCTGAATGCTTTCTTCTTTGCCGCTGCATTTTATTAAATCAAATTTGAGGCTTTTGATTAGTTCCTCACGGCGGCACGGTGGTGTAGTGGTTAGCGCTGTCGCCTCACAGCAAGAAGGTCCGGGTTCGAGCCCCGGGGCCGGCGAGGGCCTTTCTGTGCGGAGTTTGCATGTTGTCCGCGTGGGTTTCCTCCGGGTGCTCCGGTTTCCCCCACAGTCCAAGACATGCAGGTTAGGTTAACTGGTGACTATAAATTGACTGTGAGTGTGAATGGTTGTCTATGTGTCAGCCCTGTGATGACCTGGCGACTTGTCCAGGGTGTACCCCACCTTTCGCCCGTAGTCAGCTGGGATAGGCTCCAGCTTGCCTGCGACCCTGTAGAACAGGATAAAGCAGCTAGAGATGATGAGATTAGTTCCTCACTCTGCACTGTAACTTTTATTCTTGTATTTTATCTGCCTTATTCTGTTTTAGCTCATTTTCTATTCTCTTCCTATTTTTAATTGTGCTTGAATGTCCATTGATGTGTTTCTTCCTCCATCCATTCATCCCCAACACACTACAGTTTTATTGACATTATTGACATTTTCATGCCACAACTTATAAATTTGTCTCGTGCCCATTGTTATAAGGGAAAACAAACTACTGCTATACTCAATCTAAAATGTTTAACAGTCCTTATGAAACAGCTTTTCTTTCAGTACGACCGCAATGCATGATGGTATATATTGCTTGGTTAGTGACCATCAGTTGTACACTACTTTTCATGATGCATTGCGGGATACTATGAGTCCATTATATAGGGTGTAATAATTCTTACTATACATTCAGACAGCACTGCAAAATGGTGAACACACTACATTGTCCGTTAAATAGTGAATAGTGAGTGGTTTCAGACACAGGATGTGACAATTTGTAAACAAACATGGCCATTAGCTTTGCGTCGTTAAATATGGAAGATTTTGAGAGAGTTTTAAAAGAGAAAGACGTGTTGAACACCTGAAAGGAGTGTGTATAATAATAATAATAATAATAATTTATTATTATTATTATTATTATTATTATTGGGCGGCACGGTGGTGTAGTGGTTAGCGCTGTCGCCTCACAGCAAGAAGGTCTGGGTTCGAGCTCCGTGGCCGGCGAGGGCCTTTCTGTGTGGAGTTTGCATGTTCTCCCCGTGTCCGCGTGGGTTTCCTCCGGGTGCTCCGGTTTCCCCCACAGTCCAAAGACATGCAGGTTAGGTTAACTGGTGACTCTAAATTGACCGTAGGTGTGAATGTGAGTGTGAATGGTTGTCTGTGTCTATGTGTCAGCCCTGTGATGACCTGGCGACTTGTCCAGGGTGTACCCCGCCTTTCGCCCGCAGTCAGCTGGGATAGGCTCCAGCTTGCTTGCGACCCTGTAGAACAGGATAAAGCGGCTAGAGATAATGAGATGAGATTATTATTATTATTATTATTGGTTCAGTGTGGGAAAGAAGGAATTTTAAGCAGACTGTCACAGGACAGACAAGTCTGAAATGTTGTCTGTCCTTCCAAATTTCAGTCTGTCCGAATGGTGGGTCAAAGGCCCGGAACTATGCGGCCAGGGGTCTGAAGGGCTTTAGATGCTTGGAGATGGCTTCTCAGCTATTTCCAAGCACATTTTTGTGATCTTCAAAGGCCAAATTACACTACAAATTGAATATAATTTACAAGAAAATGTCAGAAGATTCAAGAACAACATGCTTAAAGTTATACCCAAGAAAACAGTAGCACACACAGGTCAGTTCCATGTCTAGAACTAGAAAAGCACTTGGAGAGCGCAGACCTCCGCCAAGAATCCTTTAAAAAAATCCGGGATCCAGAAGGTGATCCGGATCACCGCCAAAATTTAATGGATTTTTACTTGTGCCCAGTCATACCTCTGGAAAAAAATCTCAGAGCAATCCGTTCATAACTTTTTCCGTAATGTTGCTAACAGACAAACCAACAAACAAACAAACCAACGCTACTGAAAACATAACCTCCTTGGCGGAGGTAAAAAAGTATGGGGGGGGCAAGAATGCTCCAGTTGGTTACACCTTACTAGTCCTCTTATATAGGTACTATAATAACACTCATGAAACATTATGTCAACAATGACTATTTTTTATACTATGTTTATAATAAGTCTGTAAGAAATTTAGTAATTAACAATGCAGCTATTCTTACATAAGAGTTAAAATTGAGTATGTGTATTATGTATGTAACATAATCAAATACTGTCAACCCTAGAACACTAGTTCAGCTGCATTGTGCAATAAAAACAACAGTGAATACTGAGTTTATTATTATTATTATTATTATTATTATTGTCTTATTTAGTGTACCACTCAGGGAGAGGGAGGTGCATGTAAATTTTGGCGGGGCTAGGACCTTTGGTGGCCGAGTTATGAATTTTTAAATCTCCGTGTGCACAAGTGGCTGGAGCCAGTGCTCATGCTAAAGGTTTCCGCGATATACGCTCGCTCCTGACATCGGATTGTTCTGAGCCTGAGCTTGTTTGATAGGTGTTGGGGAGAGGGAGGTGCCTGTAAATTTTGGTGGAGCTAGGACCATCAGTGGTCGTGTTAAAGGTTGGCTCAAGCCAGGGTTCGTGTTAAAGTTTTTTGGGGGCTCCGTGGCAAATAGTGGGCCAAGCCACGGTTGTAGCAGGCCGTGCCTGGGCTGATTCAAAAGGGCTTGGGGAGAGGGATGTCTCTGTAAATTTTGGCCGGGCTAGGACCATTGCTGGCCGAGTTATGAATTTTTAAATTCGTGCCCGCGGAGACCCCCTTTCACAGGCTGTGTTACGACATAATGTATTCGCCCAGTGTAACATTTGGAAGAAAATTAGAAGTAGATTAGACCCATATCTTTTCATGGGCCATCTGGTTTGATGCTTTTGAAATACAGATGGACAAATTCAAATTATCTTTTATCAGCCATCCGGTCCCACGCTTTTGAAATACAGACGGACAAATGCAAAATTACCGGCAAATGTCCGCCAGTCCGGCCTTATTTCCCACATTGTTGGCTGGCTGTTTTTCATGGTATATCAGAAATATTCCATTCAGCTAGCATGATACTGAACTTATCTTTGACTTGTTCAGTATCATGCTAGCTGAATGGAATATATCTAATATACCACTCAATGCCAGCCAATATTACAACCCTGATTCCAAAAAAGTTGGGACAAAGTACAAATTGTAAATAAAAATGGAATGCAATGATGTGGAAGTTTCAAAATTCCATATTTTATTCAGAATAGAACATAGATGACATATCAAATGTTTAAACTGAGAAAATGTATCATTTAAAGAGAAAAATTAGGTGATTTTAAATTTCATGACAACAACACATCTCAAAAAAGTTGGGACAAGGCCATGTTTACCACTGTGAGACATCCCCTTTTCTCTTTACAACAGTCTGTAAACGTCTGGGGACTGAGGAGACAAGTTGCTCAAGTTTAGGGATAGGAATGTTAACCCATTCTTGTCTAATGTAGGATTCTAGTTGCTCAACTGTCTTAGGTCTTTTTTGTCGTATCTTCCGTTTTATGATGCGCCAAATGTTTTCTATGGGTGAAAGATCTGGACTGCAGGCTGGCCAATTCAGTACCCGGACCCTTCTTCTACGCAGCCATGATGCTGTAATTGATGCAGTATGTGGTTTGGCATTGTCATGTTGGAAAATGCAAGGTCTTCCCTGAAAGAGACGTCATCTGGATGGGAGCATATGTTGCTCTAGAACCTGGATATATCTTTCAGCATTGATGGTGTCTTTCCAGATGTGTAAGCTGCCCATGCCACACGCACTAATGCAACCCCATACCATCAGAGATGCAGGCTTCTGAACTGAGCGCTGATAACAACTTGGGTGGTCCTTCTCCTCTTTAGTCCCAATGACACTGCGTCCCTGATTTCCATAAAGAACTTCAAATTTTGATTCGTCTGACCACAGAACAGTTTTCCACTTTGCCACAGTCAATTTTAAATGAGCCTTGGCCCAGAGAAGACGTCTGCGCTTCTGGATCGTGTTTAGATACGGCTTCTTCTTTGAACTATAGAGTTTAAGCTGGCAACGGCGGATGGCACGGTGAATTGTGTTCACAGATAATGTTCTCTGGAAATATTCCTGAGCCCATTTTGTGATTTCCACTACAGAAGCATGCCTGTATGTGATGCAGTGCCGTCTAAGGGCCCGAAGATCACGGGCACCCAGTATGGTTTTCCGGCCTTGACCCTTATGCACAGAGATTCTTCCAGATTCTCTGAATCTTTTGATGATATTATGCACTGTAGATGATGATATGTTCAAACTCTTTGCAATTTTACACTGTCGAACTCCTTTCTGATATTGCTCCACTATTTGTCAGCGCAGAATTAGGGGGATTGGTGATCCTCTTCCCATCTTTACTTCTGAGAGCCGCTGCCACTCCAAGAGGCTCTTTTTATACCCAGTCATGTTAATGACCTATTGCCAATTGACCTAATGAGTTGCAATTTGGTCCTCCAGCTGTTCCTTTTTTGTACCTTTAACTTTTCCAGCCTCTTATTGCCCCTGTCCCAACTTTTTTGAGATGTGTTGCTGTCATGAAATTTCAAATGAGCCAATATTTGGCATGAAATTTCAAAATGTCTCACTTTCGACATTTGATATGTTGTCTATGTTCTATTGTGAATACAATATCAGTTTTTGAGATTTGTAAATTATTGCATTCAGTTTTTATTTACAATTTGTACTCTGTCCCAACTTTTTTGGAATTGGGGTTGTATTTAATGATCTCAAAGCATAGACTTTCAGCTTTAATTTGAGGGTATTTACATCCAATCCAAGTGAATGGTGCACATTTTTTTTGTGGTGCTTGACAGTTTGTGAACCTTTTAGAATTTTCTCTATTTCTGCATAAATAAAACCTAAAACATCATTGGATTTTCGCACAAATCCTAAAATGATAGAGTCCATTTTAAACAAATGAGATGATAAATTCAATTTGGTAATTTATTTATTGAGGAAAATGATCCAATATTACATATCTGGGAGTGGCAAAACGTACATGAACTGCAAGGATTAGCAGTTAATTTAAAGATGAAATTAGGGTCAGGTGTTTTCAATCAATGGGATGACAAGCAGGTGTGAGTGCTAAGTCTGATCTGCGGAACACATATTTGTGGAATGTGTTTGTTAACATATTCAAATAGCATATTTGTTCATGGCATGAACAAAGGAGATTTCTGAAGACCTCAGAAAAAAGTTGTTGATACTCATCAACCAATCTGATTGAATGTGTGTGTGGGGGGGCACAGCACAGCATCCCAGTTTACTAAAATACTCTACGCCCATGAACCTTCCAGATCTGCCCCTTTACCTAATAAAAAGCTATTAACAAAAAGCTTGACTAAGCAAATATGTTTTCAGCCTATATTTAAACACAGACTGTTTGAGTTCCAAACACTTACTGGAAAGCTGTTCCATAACAGTGAGGCTTTGTAAGAGAAGGTTCTACCCCCTGCTGTAGCCTTCACTATTCAAGGTACTAACAAAGAGCCTGCATCATATTATCTAAATAGGCATGGCAGATCATAAAAGACCAGAAGTTCTTTGTTGGTCAACAGTAGTATTTTACAATCATTGTGAAATTTGATTGGGAGCCAGTGCTGTGTGGCTAAGATGGGGTGATTTGGTAATATCGTCTGCTTCTAGTAAGATCTAGAATGCTGCTGCATTCTGGACTAACTGGAGCTTGGTACAATGCACCTATTGGCACATCCAGACAGTAAGGTGGTACCTTACCGAGTGGTAACAAAAGCATGAACTAGTTTTTCTCTCTCATGTAATGATACATTTTTTAACTTAGCCTTATTTCATCTCAGAAATATGGCTATCTTAGTAATATTATCTACATGAACTTCAAATGACAGACTAGAGTTGATAATCACAGCAAGTTTTTTTTGTTTGTTTGTTTGTTTTTTTACTGCTGCACATGATGAAACAAAAGGGCCATCCAGAGTTATTATGTAATCAGAAAGCTTACTTATGCAGTGTTTGCTTGTGGTCTGAGTACAATTACTACTGTCTTGTCAGAATTAAAATTGAACAAAACCCAAAAAATGAACTCCTTTATACGTACTGACAGATAATATCCATACAAAACGTGTTCGAGTGTTCACTTGTTCATATTTGTACCTGTATACTGTGTATGGATTGTTTTCCTTTTAAAATAAAATGTTCCTGGGCGCTGATATCTTACTTTCTCCGAGGTTCAAATATCATCAGGTTATCTCAGGTTGTGATGTCACTTACCCACCACATGACTTACCCGTACTCAGGCTGAGATCTAGTGGATATACTGTATATCACTTCTAAATTATTGTAAACAGCTCTAAAGATGTCTGAGTGTCAAGCATTTGGCTGTAAAAATAAGCCTGATCATTGAAGCAGTGGACACACACACAAAAAAAGTAAACAGTGAGTACATACATACCAAGCCTTTCGGAGCCTTTTGCTGCCTATTAACACACCTTCATTGGCTGCTCACAGTGTTGTTGTTGTTGTTGTTGTTGTTGTTGTTGTTGTTGTTGTTTTCTCAAGTAATTAAAAAATGTATTTGTATTTTTATGTGTCATGCATAAAATTCACTGAGAAAAGCAAGCTTTTCAGACTGCAAGAATTGCATTTGCTATGACAACGGAATTTTTTTACTCGTATCTGTGTCAGTACTGGGCATGCTTCATCTAGCCGAGTTAGATTTAGTCAAAGTCTGTTGATTCGTGGATTTTGTTGCCAGTAAAAATCACACCGTTACAGAAAATTTCTGATTAGATTTTTAGACTTGGACGCCTTTGTCGTATATACATTACAGCACAGTGAAGTTCTTTCTTTTCCATCTGAAGCAGTGAACACACAGACAGACAGAGAGCAATGGTGCCCAAGAATTTTTTTTTTTAGAATTAGAAGCCTTTATTTGATAGCTATGTGTTACTAAGGTAAACGGCTTATTAGTGATCCAGTTATGTCACAGGCAGATATCTGATTTCAGTGTAAATGGCTGCGTCCAGGTAAGCCCATTTTTAGTAATATAACTTTTAAAATAGATAAATTGTTATAAAGTTCTATTTTCAATTTGTGTGTGTGACTTTCTGTGATTTGGCAAACGGTGTTTATTTTTGGGTTTTGTTTGACTTTAACTGGTTTGGTTTATTTGGTCTCAACTTTAGTTTTACCAGCATACCTGACCTTGTGAATGGTTTTATTGGTTTTTGGTTAATGGTGTTAATGGTATTAACAATTTTTAAAAATCTGCATAAATGCAAATGCAAGTGAATAACAATTACAACTTTCTCACTGTACTGATGTAATGTTTACGTGGCATGTCTTACGTCTGTCTGGTCACACACCCTTCTTTTATTTCCTGAGAGTCGCTGCAGCCTACACCCTTCCAAAGCCACAGGTGATGCAGTACTATTGTCAATTGACGATAGTTAAGGGGCACAATAGGATGATGGCATATTGCACACAATCTCACAACCCTCGAGATTATTTTAGATGGCAAGTAATCAAAGCTACCACAAAAGCTAATTAATAAATTATTATTGGATATGTGCAGATAACAAGAAGAAAATATTTATGGGAAACCAAAAGGTTGAGTGTATTAGTACTTACAACAGCCACATGTTTTTAGAATCTGATCATTTGTTTTAAAAATATAAATGGGGTTGACTAATCCTCTGAAATCTGTGGGTTGTTTAGCAATGAATGCAATGACAGAAGAGGACTACAAAGAAACTTACTGGCCAAGGCTGGAAAAAGCAGTTGAACAGCTGCTGACTCAAAGCCCAGCGGAATACACTTCTCTATCCTATGAACAGATGTACAGGTTAGTGAATTTTAGCACTACAGTCAAAATCCTCCATTTACAACATTAAAATTCATATGAAAAATCTCAAGGATCAGGGGCCTCATTTATATGTGGAATGTGTGGTGGAATTTATCAGTCATTCTCATTGACAAGGAAAGCTTCATGGTGACCCCTTATTCACTGATTGGAGTGGTCGTCTAATAATGTCAGAAAAGCCATTGTGGCATTGACGACTCATCGGTCAGTATAACTATAACTATACAGTATACAGTTATACTGTAGATTTGTGCTATTATGTTTCCTGTGTGAGTCATGATTTACATTTAGCTGTAATTGCCCACATATCCATGGGGTTGCCATTACTGTCTCTAAAATATTGCATACAGCTCTAAACATGGGTCAAAGCTTCTTTTATTATAGGGCAAGTACAACCTCAAATCAGAAGAATCTGGGATGGGATTGGAAAATGCATTAAAAAAAAAGGAAGCAGTGATTTCTAAATTTACTTTGACTTGAATTTCATTGCAGACAGTATGAACCCAAGATATTTCATGCTTTGTCTTGTCAACTTAATTTTATTTGTTAATATACATTCATCTCATCTCATCTAATTATCTCTAGCCGCTTTATCCTGTTCTACAGGGTCGCAGGCAAGCTGGAGCCTATCCCAGCTGACTACGGGCGAAAGGCGGGGTACACCCTGGACAAGTCGCCAGGTCATCACAGGGCTGACACATAGACACAGACAACCATTCACACTCACATTCACAACTACGGTCAAATTTTAGAGTCACCAGTTAACCTAACCTGCATGTCTTTGGACTGTGGGGGAAACCGGAGCACCCGGAGGAAACCCACGCGGACACGGGGAGAACATGCAAACTCCGCACAGAAAGGTCCTTGCCGGCCACGGGGCTCAAACCCGGACCTTCTTGCTGTGAGGCGACCGCGCTAACCACTACACCACCGTGCCGCCCTAATATACATTCATTACTGCATTTTAGACCTGAAACACATTCCAACACAAAGTTGGGACAGGGCAATTTAGGGCTAGTAATGAGGTGAAACAATTAGATAATGATGTGATTTTGAAACAGGTGATATCTGCAGGTCACTGTAATCATGATTTGGCACAAAAGCAGTATCCAGTAAAGACCTAGTTTTTGATGAGCAAATAAAAAGGCTAAGGAGCTCCAGTTTGTCAACAAATGTGTGAGAAAATTATTGAAATGTTTAAAACCAATGTTCCTCAAAGAAAGACACTAAAGGATTTGGATAGTTCACCCTCTCTGGTGCATAATATCATTAAATAATTCAAGGACTCTGGAGGAATTCTGATGTGTAAAGGGCAAGAATGTAAGCCTAACCCGTGATCTTCGATCCCTCAGACGGCACTGCATCAAGAACCATCTTGCATCTATAACTAATATAACCACATGGGCTTGGGGTTATTTTGGCAAACCTCTGTCAAGCACTACAACATGGAGTTACATCCACAAATACCAGTTAAATCTTTATTGTGCACAAAGGAAGCCTTATGTTAACTGTTTCCAGAAGCACTGTCAACTTCTCTGTACTTGGAGGCATCTGAGATGGGCCATCAAACAGTGGAAATGTGTATTGTAGTCAGATGAATCACTATTTTTGATATTTTTTGTAAGAAATGGATGCTGTTTGTTCTGGACCAAATACAAAAAGGACCATCCAGACTTTTTCCAGCAATAAGTCCAAAAGCCAGGGTCTATCATGGTATGGGGTTGTGTCAGTGCCCTTGGCAAAGGTAACTTACACTTCTGTGATGGAGCATTGATGCAGAAACGTGCACTGAGATATTGGAGCAACATACGCTGCCTTCAAGATGACATCATATCCAGGGATATTTCAACAAGACAATGCAAAACCATATGTAAAACCAGTGCAACAGAATTACTGAAGATACCATTTTAGCTGTGACCCACCTTATCAATAAGCACTTGGAGGATTCTAGCTCATTTGCATGTCAGCTTTTAATACGTTGCAGCCACATCTTTTAATTAGCAGATTAAATGATTTTGATGTTCATCCTTTTATTATTAAATGGTACTTTTCGTTTTTAACAAATCGCAGACAGCGGGTCAGTGTTAATGGAACTTTATCTGAAACTAAAACTCCGAGCACAGGTGCACTACAGGGATGCATGAGTTCACCGGTTCTGTTCACTCTGTACACAGATGCGTGTAGAAATTTTTATACAAACAATCACATCATTAAGTTCTCAGACGACACTGCAATTTTATCACTGTTGAAAAAGAATCATGATATATCTGACTGCTTTCTGGAAATTCAGAGGTTTGTTGAGTGGTGCGATGATAACCACCTCATTCTGAATGTGAATAAGATGGAAGAAATGGTGTTCGACCCTCGAGGAGTGGGTGACCACAGGCCCGTGGTCATCCACAATCAAGCCATTGCCCAGGTGCAGTCATACAAATATCTGGGTGTCTTTATTGACAACGCACTCACCTGGAGCACATATGTCGACGTTGCAGACTACAGCAACGGTTGCATTTTCTTCGTCGCCTGAGAATTCATGGTGTTGATCAAAGATTTATGTTTATTTTTTTTTATATTCATGGTGTTGATCAAAGATTTATGTTTATTTTTTTTTATAAGGCAGTCTTAGAAAGTCTGATCAGGTATAGTATCACAGCTTGGTTTGGTAACCTCTCTGTGCAGCTAAAGAACAAACTACTTCGGCTAATTCATGCTGCTGGAAAAATTATTGGCGTTAAAGAGCACTTCTCCATTCAGAGTATTTATGAACAGGCCACTCTGCAACAAGCAAATAAGATTATCTGCGATCCATCACACATCATGCATGGCGAGTATGAGCTGATACCATCTGGTAGAAGGTTTAGAATTCCTCACTGCAGACTGAACAGATTTAAAAACTCGTTTGTTCCTGTGTCAGTTAAGCTGGTAAACAAGGTCAGATAAGACCAGAGCACAGATGACTTGTGGTTGTTTGTTTTGCACAGGTTAGTATTTTTACTTATTAGAATTTTAGCATTTTATTACACCTATTAGGTGTTATTTATTCATTCTCTTATTTATTTATTTATTTATTTATTTATTTATTTAATTCACAATGTTTTCTTGCACTTTTAGGCACCTTGTATGATATGGATGCGCATATCTATTGTATGTTTGTTATTGTGTTGTATTGTATGTTCTGTGTTGTGGCTGCAGCATGGGCGAATGGCCCAGAACAAATTTCTCACTTTGTGAGACAATAAAGTTAATCTTGAATCATATTCTGCACACATTACAAAGGCATGACTGTGGAAGAAGAGGGTGCCTGTCCCCTCTGTCCCTAATAAAGAATGTGTGGTGAATTTTGAAATGAATAATGCCACAATGATGACCCTGTACTGTTGCACACCTTAAGACCTGTTTGCAGAAAGAATGGGACAAAATGACACCTGAAACACTTCATCACTTGGTGTCTTCAGTCCCTAAACATCTTTCAGATGTTATTAGAAGGAATGGGAAAAAGTGTTGTTTTATTGTCCCAATTTTTTTTGAAATGTGTTGCAGGAATCAAAATTGAAATAAGTGTTTATTTTGAAGAAACAATAAAATTTATGAGGTAAAACATCAAATATGTTGTCGTATTTTTTGAGTTTATTAAGATTATTTACAAATCATTGTTTTCAGTTTTAATTTCAGTTTCAACATACTGTCCTAACTTGTTCTGATATGGGGTTATATTTGTTCATAAATTACCGTTTCTGTGTGAGAAGTTGCGTATGCACGTTCCAGACCAATTTGAGTGTACAATCCCTCACAAAAATTATGGAATTGCCACACAAAGGATGTTCATCCAATGTTTTTACTTCGTAGCAAATAAACATCACAGATATGGCACAAAACATTTTTTTGTTTAATAGCTGAACATTCAGGCTTTGTAAAAATACCTCAAACAAATTAGATTATTTCAATTAATAATAGAGCAATTCCAGCGTTATGGTTGTGACATTTGGACTCAAAATGGCAACAACTGACCTAGTTAATTTTTATTCCTTTCCAGTATTTTAAAATTTGTTGTATATTTTTAAGACCTCTCATATTGGAGAAGTCATGGGAAAAAAAGAATTCCTATAGTACATTTAGAACTATAGAAAATGCCAAAAAAAGACATGCGTTATGGATGTGACGGAAAAAATACCCCATTTCCAGGGTGACTACACATATTCATCAAACTCTGTGAAATTGCAAACATAATATCCAAATGCAGGCATGCATTTAATAAAGGAGTCTTAGCTGAAAATAAAAAAAAGCCTTTGTTTAAAATATTTTCTATTTCAAGCAGAATCTAGGAAGAAAAAATCAGCGTTATGGATGTGACATAATTCCGTTATGGATGTGACGCATCTGAAATTGACATGGCATATGTTTAGAAAATCAGCAATTTAACCACCATAACCCTTTGAAAAACTCTCTAAATATCAGCTAAAACTATCAAAGTTCTTAAATAATATTTAGGATGGCTATTGTTTTGCTGTTTTGTGGATTTTAGCATACATTTCTGTGGCTTGTGGCAATAATATAGAATTGTACATGATCAAAGTTGGTTTTAGCTTGGGTTTTACATTATAAGAAAGAAAGACTGACAGTGACATATTAGGTTGGTTACAAATTGGTTCAACTTATTCACATCTGTAAAATACAGGCCTAGGTGAGATCTCTGGGAGTGGTTTTGATGTATTACATGTTGCTTTATTTTTGCATGGTGAGGTTGACATTTACATGGAATTGCCCAATATTTTTTTTCTTTTTAAATAGGGGAAAAATTATGGAACCACTCAATGTTGAAAAAATTATGGAATCATCAACAAAAACATTTCACTAATGAAAAAAGGCTCCATCAAGTTGGTTCCAACTTTCTCAAATAGTAATTGATATATTTGCATGATGGAGCCTTGTCATGGACCAATTTGTAAAATTACCACCATAAATTTTCAATCAGATTGAGATCTGGACTGTTTGCTGACCATGTCACTGAGTTGCTATGCTTTTCCTGATGAAAAGCTTTAACACATTTTGCTCTGTAGCAAGATGTAGTATTATCTAAGTAATTAATGCAGTCGTATCTAATTATTTAAGTCGTATTCATAACTGTAGTACTTTGGACAATTTTAAGAATATGTTGAAGATGCATTTATTTAAGTTAGCTTTTATAAAGCTAACTTATTTGATAAGACTTATTTGATCTTTTTATCTATATTATATTTTTATTGTAGTTTTAGCTCATTTTTATATTATTGTATATTTTTAGCTTTTAATAAGTAGATATTGTTTCATAGTTGTTTTATAGTTAATCTTTGTGATGCGCAGGCGATCATATATTCATGCAGCCTGTGCACTATAAATTATTTATTTTATTATTATTATTAGTAGTAGTAGTATCCTGAAAAGTGACTTCTTCATCATCATCAAACCTATCTTCTATCGATAGAATGAGAAAAGTGTACAAAATTTCAGGATGCACATGTGCATTGACTGAGGTAATAATGGCCATCCCCCCGACATACCTGGCATGCAACCCCAGATCATAAATGAGTGGGGAAATTTTTATTGTTTTTCTTCAGGCAGGTCAACTTTTATATGTTTCATTAGATTGGCACCAGACAAAAGTTCCAGATTCATCTCCTTGGCCAATGCAGATTTGTGATTCGTCACTGAATATTACTTTCGTTCAGTCATCCACACTCTGAGTGCTTCTCTTAAGCCCACTGTAACCTTGTTTTCTTCTGTTTAGGTGTTAGTGTTGGTTTTCGTTTTGCTTTTCTATATGGAAATCCCATTTCATTCAGCCAATTTCTTACAGTTCTGTCACACATTTTATTTACTCTTGTTTCTGCTCATTTGTTTATTATTTTTGTTGTGTATTTTTAAGTTTAAATGAATATTGACTTGAGTTTTCTATCCTGCTGCTTTGATGCCTTCCTCAATTGACCCGTATGTTTTCCATACCTTTGTTTTTTTTTGGATGTTTTACAGCCTTCCCATTTAGTTTATACTTGCACCAAATTTAGACACAACTATCTGGGAACATCCAGCATCTTTTGCCACACTCCGTGTTCGGTTTCCTTCTTGAACGACTTTTATAATCTTTTCCATACTGTTTCAATTGACCACTCTCTTGTTGGGGCCGGGTTTCCTTTCAAGTCCAACGGTGTGTTAAAGTCTATAAACACACTCTCTTCGAATGGCAAAAAACCCATAATTCAGGTAAATGCAGATTCATAGAAACTTGTGCTTCTACAATTGAAGTGTTGCTTGTAATGTTTACCATGCACAGAGCAATGCAGTTAAACACAATTTTGACCTTGAAGTCAAGTTGATAATCTCTTGCCTGATGGTTTCCTAGCCATAATCTATGCACATATATATGGCAAAGCTAAATAAAATAAAACTAAAATATTGGCGCAAGCAACTGGTAAATCCAGTGCTAGGGTTAACAGTCAGTTGTTTGATGTCTTAACAGTTTGATGTTATCATGTCATGCTGAATTTCATTCATGTTTACATGTTGGATTATGACTAAGAGGAGAACATTTTAAAACAATTATATTTTTGCCTTTGAACTCAATAATATTACAATTCAAATTCAATATAGGCAATACAATGTATTCTGACAGTGCTATTATATTTTTTAAACATAGGACTGTGTTTTATTTGTGTTGGATTAGTGTGTTTGACCATAATTTTTTTTTTTTTTTTATTTTGCAAATCTGACAAATTGCTTCCTCCAAGGTGTCCAGCTGCAGAACAATTAAAGCTGGGGTAGGTAGTTTTGAAGAAACCAGCAAGCGTAAGCTAGATTTTGTGGTTGGTAAAAGAGAGCAACTGGACATGCTTGAAGATTCTTGAAGATGTTTCACGTCTCATCCGAAAGGCTTCTTCAGTTCTGTCTAACTGGTAGGGAGCATCAGGTATTTATCCTCTCATGGATGAAAAGCTCGTCTAAGGTGTCATTGAGGCCAAGTTTACATTAGACCATATGTCTCGTTTTCTTCGCGGATGCACTGTCCGTTTACATTAAAACGCCGGGAAACGGGAATCCGCCAGGGTCCACGTATTCAATCCAGATCGTGTCTGGTCCGGTGCCGTGTAAACATTGAGAATACGCAGATACGCTGTGCTGAGCTCTAGCTGGCATCGTCATTGGACAACATCACTGTGACATCCACCTTCCTGATTCGCTGGCGTTGGTCATGTGACGCGACTGCTGAAAAACGGCGTGGACTTCCGCCTTGTATCACCTTTCATTAAAGAGTATAAAAGTATGAAAATACTGCAAATACTGATGCAAATACTGCCCATTGTGTAGTTATGATTGTCTTTAGGTTTGCCATCCTTCCACTTGCAAGTGGTAAGTGATGCGCATGCCCGACATGCACTGAGATCACACACACAGTGGCTCAGTCCCAAATCACTGCTTGTGTGCTTCACTCGCGCGCTCTGTGAGCTGCGCAGGGCCGGAGTGCGCACCCTCCAGAGGGCACTCACTGTTCAGGGCGGAGTGATTTGGAGTGCACACGAATCGTGTATTGGCGTTGCTGTGTGCACACTAATCGTTTTAAAAACGTTAATCTGATGATCCGCTGATACGGTCTAATGTAAACCCCACCTGAGTCATCCTGTTGGTGTGGGTCACTGAGAGTCAGGATGATCAATGGATTGCTCGTTAGGGTGGTCAATGGAATGCTGATTCTCTCTGTCCTCCTGTGAGTCACTGAAAACAGCTGGGTTTTGGTGTGCATTCAGTTGTCTGGGAAGTGTGCCAAGGACTGCATTGTAGGTGGCTGATAAATGATGTCTTAGACCCCCACCTCTGTTCAGTGATGGCTGTTCCAGGTTGACAAAAATGGCTTCTTTAACTCCTCACTCATACCAACGATCCTCTCTGGCTAAAATGTGTACGTTGCAATTCTGAAATGAGTGTCCTTTGTTGTTAAGATGAAGGTAGACAGCAGAGTTCTGGCCTGAGGAACTGGCTCTCCTGTGTTGAGCCATGTGCCTGTGAAGTGGTTGTTTTGTTCTCCAATATACGAGTCCATGCATTCCTCACTGCACTGAATGGCATACATTATGTTGTCCTGTTTGTGTCTGGGTATTCTGTCCTTAGGGTGGACCAGTTTCTGCTTCAGGGTGTTACTGGGTCTGAAATGTACCGGAATGTTGTGTTTGTAGAAGATCCTCCTGAGTTTCTCAGATAGACCAGAAATGTAGGGAATGACAATGTTCTTGCATTTGTTCCTGTTATCCTCCTTGTCCGTTCTGTTCCTTTTTCTGCTCTTGAGGAAAGACCAGTTGGGATACCCGCAGTTCTGAAGTGCTTTCTTAATGTGATTCTGTAAAGCTTTGACCACTTTTTCAGGAGTTGCTCCCAGCCACTGGTTCAGATATGTGGATGACACCTGGGTTAAAATCAAAACCCATGAGGTGGAAGCCTTCTCTAAGCACATCAGTGCAGTGGATATTAACATCAACTTCACTCGGGAGGACGTCAGTGGGAATAATCTAGCCTTCTTGGATTGTGATGTACACATTAGACAAGACAGAAGCCTGAGCATCGAGGTCTACCGGAAACCCACACACAGACCAGTGCCTACTCTTTGACTCTCACCACCCACTGGAACACAAATTGGGGGTCATTAGGACCTTGCAACACAGGGCTCAGAATATCCCTACAATGATAGAGGGAAAAGAGAAGGAGCAGAATCACATCAAGAAAGCACTTCAGAACTGCAGGTGTCCCAACTGGTCTTTCATATTTGGGAAACAAAACAACCGCTTCACAGGCACATGGCTCAACACAGGAGAGCCAGTTCCTCAGGCCAGAACTCTGCTGTCTACCTTCATCTTAACAACAAAGGACACTCATTTCAGAATTGCAACGTACACATTTTAGCCAGAGAGGATTGTTGGTATGAGCGAGGAGTTAAAGAAGCCATTTTTGTCAACCTGGAACGGCCATCACTGAACAGAGGTGGGGGTCTAAGACATCATTTATCAGCCGCCTACAATGCAGTCCTTGGCACACTTCCCAGACAACTGAATGCACACCAAAACCCAGCTGTTTTCAGTGACTCACAGGAGGACAGAGAGAATCAGCATTCCACTGACCACCCTAACGGGCAATCCATTGATCATCCTAACGACTCTCAGTGACCCACACCAACAGGATGACTCAATGACACCTTAGATGAGCTTTTCATCCATGAGAGGATAAATACCTGATGCTCCCTACCAGTCAGACAGAATTGAAGAAGCCTTTCGGATGAGAGGTGAAACGTCTTCAAGAATCTTCAAGCAAGTCCAGTTGCTCTCTTTTACCACCCACAGTTTACTATGACTTGGATGACTGAGAATCTTCACAGACAAGCTAGATTTTGAAACTATCCAACTGAAAAATCCCACCCCTTCCCTTCAGCTTTCCCTCCAAAGCTCTTCCTTCAAATCACATGAACACACACTGCCTGATTACTGCTAGAGAACGAGTCCATGAACATTGGGGAGAGTATGGTGTTTTCACATTCAACTACCTTGTCTCATTCACAAGTAAGAAAAATCAAAATGTTATCATAATGAATGTAAACGACAAACATGGCTGTTGTTAGCTGTCGACTAACTCCCGAGCTTTAGTACCATATCTGCGATATGTCTGCCTAATTTTGTCTCCAGTCACACGCAATGAATGCACAGGCAGAGTGCATGCAAGTAGCTAAACAGCCATGTAGGCCATCCAGTCATTTCATGCAGACCAAATGAAATTATTTGGATAGGTTTTTTACATCCCTTTGACTGCCACAGATGACAGGTTTTTTTTCTTTTTATTGTCAGAGCATTTTATTTATTCATTGCTGTCAGGATGTAAAAAGAATTTCAGAAATATAACAAAAATGCTTCTAAAAATGACCTACCCTAGCTTTAACACATTCTCAATCTGTGGAGAGACAAATACAGTCCTGGGGAATAAGAAGATGCACCCTTGTACAATTCTATGTTTTTATTTATCAGGGCCTAAATAACCAACTTCTAGAAACAAACAAATACACTGCAACCCTGCATTAATGAACTCTTTTACTACAAAATTTTGCATATAACAAACTAAGTTTGTGTCCTCCTCTTTTAGTGACAATGAGTTGGAGTCTTCAAAAAAAAAAATCATCACTGATCCATGCACTCCTCTTCCCACCACAGACAAACAATAACTAATCAAATCCACAGTCAAGTTAACAATGTGTTAACGCCATAAAACAAAGGCTTAACTAGCTTAGCTTAGGTGTCAATCACTAACAGTTATCAAGAATGGCATTCATTGACTTAATCCTTTAAAAGGACTTTATTTTACGAGCTAAAAGCAGTTTTACTCAAATTGTTCCTCCGTAAGCATTGTTGTCATGTCTACTCATAAATGCAAGATATTCTCCGTCTGTCAGAACATGCAGGCAATAGACTGGTCTAATTGCTGGAAGAATTGTATTTAAAAACACACTGGCAAACCGATCCAAATCAGTCATCAAAAATCAGAGTTGGGAAACAGGCAATGGTCAAGCGAGACACAGACAGGATATCAAAGGCAGAGACAAAGGGCAAAATCCAAAATGTAGTCGGAAATCAGAGTATCAACGCAGTACTACAAAAGGCTTGGTAATGTGAGACACAAGGTACAGCACTTATAGTTTGCAAAGTCTGTGTGTTTAAGGCGTTCTTATAAGCGCGTGATGTGATTGCACTCTAATCTGGAACAGGTGCCTGGTAATTAGTCCTAATGGCTAATGTACCTGAGCAACAGCTCGAGGTGTGCTGCTGTGCACTGGTTGACATGACACCATTGAAGACAAACTTCATATCCTGAACCGTCTAAAGCGCGGTGAGAAAGCATTGAATTTGTCTAAAGAATATGTTATCCCGGGCGGCATGGTGGTGTAGTGGTTAGCGCTGTCGCCTCACAGCAAGAAGGTCCGGGTTCGAGCCCCGTGGCCGACGAGGGCCTTTCTGTGTGGAGTTTGCATGTTCTCCCCGTGTCCGCGTGGGTTTCCTCCGGGTGCTCCGGTTTCCCCCACAGTCCAAAGACATGCAGGTTAGGTTAACTGGTGACTCTAAATTGACCGTAGGTGTGAATATGAGTGTGAATGGTTGTCTGTGTCTATGTGTCAGCCCTGTGATGACCTGGCGACTTGTCCAGGGTGTACCTCGCCTTTCGCCCGTAGTCAGCTGGGATAGGCTCCAGCTTGCCTGCGACCCTGTAGAACAGGATAAAGCAGCTAGAGATGATGAGATGAGATGAATATGTTATCCCGAAAAATGCATCTTTTAAAGAAAAAGAGCTCTGAGACTTTGTCCATAACTGCAATCAACACGATGGGCTGAAAAGAAAGATGTGGCAAGCAAACGACAGCGTGTGACTTATTTCCTTTACTTAATAGTGACTTGGTTTATTTACTTCTTAAACGTAAGTAAATTAAGCGTAAATATAAATTAAATACAGTTTGTCTTGTTTTATGTAATAGTGCATGTTTGGTGTGACAAGTGGATCCATTTCAGTATTACGAACTTTTTGGTATATTTAACTATATGGACATCCCCCAAGGAGTTTGTTATAGCGGGATTGCAGCATAATCTCAGGCGACGACAAAAAAAGAAAACGCAACAGAATTTAAATAGTCATTTTTCCCAAAACATTAACTAACTTTTAGAAAACAGGTGTGTGGGGGGGAAAAATGACTTCCTTCCTACTTCCACAATTATTAAGAGAGTAATTAGCAGCCAGGTGTTACATATGAAATGCACAAGATTAGTTAGTAATCAAGAAGTGTGTCTATAATAATAATAATAAGTTAAATGTACACTATATGGCGCCTTTCTCATACCTAAGGTCGCTTTACAATTATAAGGAAAGGGGGGAAAAGGGAGTAAATCCAGCAAAAGAAGGTCAGGATGTCATTTCAATGGTGTAGCAGCCACAGTGCCACCAAAAGGCACACGAAAATGAGTCCCACACCACCTGCACAGCCGTCACAACGCCACCGGGCAACACCGCTTGGAACCCTGCGCCATGGATCCACAAAGCGGGCATAGGTGTCCATAGCACCTGCACAGCCACCGCAACGCCACCGAGCGACATCGCTCAGAACACCGCACCAAGCACAAAAGCACCACCGCACAGAGCGCTGGACAACCACGATGTTAAAAAGAGCAACGAGCTCACTGCAGTCCATAGTGAGGAGCACAGGCATCACCAACGGCACACCAAGGCCTGGAGGGAACCCATGCCCAAAACTGGGTCTACCTCTTTAAAAGCAGAACTTCTGGCAGTTTGGTGTTCTAGAAGGATGTGAGAAGGGCTGTTTACAAATGGAAAACTGGCTTCAAGTCAGTTGTCAATCATTCCAAGACTAGGCATCCCAGCAAATCCAGTCCAAGGATGCTAAAGATGGTTCACTATGTTACTGAATTATAGGACGTACTTATTTTTCTGAAATATTGGTTTACTTTTTGTGGGAAAAATGACTACATATGGAAATCTGTTTGGTGCAACCATCCAGTATTTCCATTACATGCTCACATGTTCCTGGATAGGCTCCAGATCCACTGCAGCCCTGATCAGGATAAAGTGGTTAATGAATGTGACTGAGAGTTCTGGTGATATTGCAATTGGGTGGTTTTATTGCATTTAGAAGGTTTGTGTGTGTGTGTGTGTGTGGGGGGGGGGGGGGGGGGGGGGGGTAATTTCTTTGCATTTATAAAGTGTATGTGCAGCCACATTATTTTGTTTTTAGGTGGTTTAATTGCATGTGGATAGTTAATTTGTCTCAACCCATCTGATGAAATTTTATGCAGTTCATTATTTTTCTTGTAAATGTGGGTCATGTAACCAAAGCTTTTCTTCTTGTTCAGTCATGTTTATACATGTGTGTGCCAGCAATACTCAGACCATCTCTACAGTGACCTGATATGGAAGATAACATCTCACTTAGAGCAAGTGTGCTTAGAGTTGCAAGTATGTGTAAATTTGTATTCACTTAAACCATCTTTGGGAGAAAATTCTTGCATTCACAAGACTGCTGGTTTTAGTGATTTTTTAGTTTTATTACTAAGTATTTCTCCTTTTATTTTCAAAGGACAGCCGACCTGAAAGTTTTGTTGAAAACTTCAATCTTGCTTTCACTCAATATATGGCTGCAGTTCAGTGCATCGTCCCTGTGTTCATTTATATGGTAACATATTAACATAGCTGAACATGACCTATTTATTTTGAATAATAATGTGTTTGATTGAGCTAACTTGATTTGTATTATTTTTTTGTTTTGTTTTCAAGAACAAGTTCTACATTGAAACTAAGCTGAAGAGAAACTTGAAGGATGACCTCATGGACCTTTTCTCAGCTCATGTTGCAGAGAAACACATTAGTACATTAATACGTAAGTTCATTTTTAAGCATACGGTTCTAAAACATCAATTGTGTTTTTATCCCCTGCTGGCTGAAAGGCCCGAAGGGGGATTCATTCATTCATTCATTCATTCAGTCCATCCGCCCGCCCGCCCACCCGCCTGCCTGCCCACCCGCTCACCCGCCTGCCTGCTCACTCTCTTGCTCTTTCAAGTTCAAGCTCAAAGTGTTTAATGTCATATGCACAGTAAGGACATGTCTTCTTGCACAATGAAATTCTTAGTTTGCTGTCCACCATGAATGCCAATTACAAATAAATAGGCGGAAGAAACAAAACAAAGTAAAGGCAATATAGTGCAAAAAAAAGCAAAAAACACCCAGTATAGTACAAAATAAAGGTAAATGTAGTGCAAAATAGGTAGTGTAATACAAAATAAGGCAATGAGCGGACGTAGCAGCAAAAGGGCAGTAATGTGCAAACATGTGCAAACAAATATAAACGGATGTAAACAGTCATGGACAGTTTACAGGGAGGTAGTCCATGGTTATAGACTCCTATCAGCTGTTCGGGAGTCTGATGGCAGAGGGAAAGAAAGAGTTCTTTAGTCTGACAGTCTTACATTTCACACTTCTGTACCTCTGCCCTGAGGGTAGAAGTGTGAACAGTCCGTGCTGGGGGTGGGTGGGGTCTTTGAGGATGGAGGCAGCTCTCCTGTGGACCCTGCGGTGGTAGATGCTCTGCAGAGAGGGCAGTGGAGTTTTGGTGATCCTCTCAGCAGTCTTCACCACCCTCTGCAGACGTTTGCAGTCCATAGCTGTAGTGCTGCCGTACCACACAGTAATGCAGTTGGTCAGGATGCTCTCAATCACGCAGCTGTAGAAGTTGCTGAGGATCTTGGGCGACATACCAAACTTCCTCAGCCTCCTCAGAAAGTACAGTCGCTGTTGAGCCTTCCTAACCAGCTGTGTGGTGTTAAGTGTCCATGTGAGGTCCTCACTGATGTGACCAGGTATTTGAAGTTGCTCACCCTCTCCACCTCAAGCTCCCGGATGAACAGTGGCCGATGAGGTCTCCTCTCCTTCCTCATGTCCACTATCATCTCCTTCGTCTTGTCCGTGTTGAGGGTGAGGTAGTTGTCCTCACACCATGACACCAGACTGGCCACCTCCCTCCTGTAGGCCATTTCGTCTCCACCTGTGATGCGTCCTATCATTGCGGTGTTGTCCGCGAACTTCAGGATGATGTCGTCCTTGTGAGACGTGACACAGTCATGGGTGAGCAGGGTGTAGAGGATGGGGCTGAGGATGCATCTCTGTGGGATGCCAATGTTTGTGATGATGCTGGCTAAAGTCCTATTACCAATCCTGACAGTCTGGGGCCTGTCAGTCAGGAAGTCGAGGAGCCAGTCACAGAGGGTGGGGTGCAAACAACGTGTGGACAGTTTACGGGTGAGTTTGTGGGGGATGACCATGTTGAAAACAGAGCTGTAGTCAACAAAGAGCATCGTAATGTAAGAGTCTTTGTTTTCCAGGTGGGAGAGGGCATAATGGAGGGCAGCAGCGATGGCGTCTGAGGTGGACCTGTTGGGCCTGTAGGCATACTGCAGAGGGTACAGGGTTTCCGGTATACTGCTCTGAATGTGGGCCAATACCACTCTCTCAAAGCACTTTGAGATGATTGGAGTGAGTGCTATTGGCCTGTAATCATTCAGGCAGGTGGGTGGGCTCTTCTTGGGAAGAAGGATGATGGTTGTGGACTTGAAGCAGGACAGAACGGTACTCTGGCTGAGGGAAAGGTTGAAGATAGTGATGAAAACATCAGCCAGCTCATTGGCACATACTCTGAGGGCCCGCCCAGTGATGTTGTTTGGTCCTGCTGCCTTCCTGGGGTTGATCTTCCTCAGAGCTTTGTGTACTTGGCCTGATGAGACTGTTGGTGGGGGGAGGGGGTTGGGTGGTCCAGGTGTGTGTGTGCTTCCTCTCTGTACTGTAGCTGGAGGTCTCAAAGCGGGTATAGAAAGTGTTGAGGTCATCCGGTAGGCTGTCTATGGAGCTGATGGTGCTGGTGGTGGTCCTGTAGTCTATGATGTGCTGCAGGCCTTGCTGCATCCGCCTGGGATCAGCAGTAGAATAGAAGCCGTCCAGCTTCTCTCTGTACTGCCTCTTGGCCACTGTAATGGCTTTCCTCAGTCCGTACTTTGCCGCTTTGTACTCCGTCTCATTGCCTGATCTAAATGCAAGAGAGCGAGCATGCAGCATATGTCATACCTGACTGTTTACTCAGGGCTTTTGGTTGGGGAACTTCCTGATCTGTATGGTGGGTACGATGTTGCAGACACGTGCTGATGTACCCAGTCACATACTCAGCATAGTCCTGTATACTGACAGAAGGGTCCTCCAAAATGGCTGCAGCTTTAAATACATCCCAGTCTGTCCGAGCAAAACAGTCCTGAAGGGTGCTCTCAGTCTCTGGGCTCCAGAATTTGACTTGTTTGGTGACTGGGTCTGTTTGTTTGTTTGTTTGTTTGTTTGTTTGTTTGTTTGTTTTAGTCTTTGTCTGTAGGCCAGATACAGGAACAAAGAGAGGTGGTCTGAGTGTCCAAAGTGGGGGTGGGGTGCAGCCCTGTATGCCCCGCGTATGTTGCTGTAAACCACGTTGGAATTTTATTTACTTATGGACAGAATAAATTAATTATTTCCTTCCTGCCTGCCTTCCTTCAATACCTCATCTAACTGAATTGACCAGCTCAGACTCTCAAGCGTGGGTATGTGGGTCAGATTCTCAATCACTGTGTCAGATTTGTTAGATGGATGGTTAAGTATGTTCTCAAAGTGTTCAGCCCACCTCTCGAAAATATGTGTGGGGTCTGTCAGAACGGTGTTACCGGTTACCGTCCAAGCTGCGAACAGCCGACATACTGTTAAAACTTAGTCCATGGACATCGTTGAGCTCTTGGTAGAAAGCTCACAAATCCTTCTTATTAGCAGCCTTTTGCATCCGCGTAGCCTTTTCGGCCCACCCTTTCTCTTTCATTTTCCTAATCTTAGCTTGCCCTGACCATTTTATTATTCTGACATTGTTAGAAGACAGCAGTGTAAATATACCATTTTGTAAGTTAGGTTGCTTTGGTTGTGTTGGAGCTCAAAGATACTTGCTTTCAGCTTGCAACACTAAGTGTCTAACATCTGCACTCAAAATTTTATGTGCAGCCAGATTAACTGTGGTTTTATAGGATGAGCGGCTGAAATTACTACAGTGTTTAAATGACCAGCCCTGCTTTTTTTTTAGTGTTCCTCTAGGTGTTTCCAACATATTCATCTTTTGAAACCCAAATGTCTTCATTATATAGCAAAAACAAAAGAATTGGCCTTGCTGTTCCTGTGCGTGTGTGGTGTATGTATGTATGCATGCATGTAGGTATGGACAAGCCAGAAGGCTATTGGAAAAATGTTTTTGAGGACGGATGAGACCAAAATGGATCTTTTTGGTTTAAATGAGAAGTGTTATGTTTGGAGAAAGGAAAACTCTGCATTCCAGCATAAGAATCTTATCCCATCTGTGAAACATGAAGGTGGTAGTATCATGGTTTGGGCCTGTTTTGCTTCATCTGAGCCAGGCCGGCTTGCCACCATTGATGGAACAATGAATTCTGAATCATACTAGTGATTTCTCAAGGGATAAAAAGTCAGGACATCTGTCTGTGAGCTCATTATGAAGAAAAAGTGGATCATGCACAAGACAAGGATCCTAAGCGCACACATTTTTCTATCAAAGAATGGTTAAAGAGGAAAATGACCATGTTTTGACCACTTCAGAGTTTTCTTAAATCAGCATCACTACAGTGGTGCTTGAAAGTTTGTGAACCCTTTAGAATTTTCAATATTTCTGCATAAATCTGACCTAAAACATCATCAGATTTTCACAGAAGTCCTAAAAGTAGATAAAGAGAACCCAGTTAAACAAATGAGACAAAAATATTATACTTGGTCATTTATTTATTGAGGAAAATGATCCAATATTACATATCTGTGAGTGGCAAAAGTATGTGAACCTTTGCTTTCAGTATCTGGTGTGACCCCCTTGTGCAGCAATAACTGCAACTAAACGTTTGTGGTAACTGTTGATCAGTCCTGCACACCGGCTTGGAGGAATTTTAGCCTATTCCTCCGTACAGAACAGCTTCAACTCTGGGATGTTGGTGGGTTTCCTCACATGAACTGCTCGCTTCAGGTCCTTCCACAACATTTTGATTGGATTAAGGTCAGAACTTTGACTTGGCCATTCCAAAACATTAACTTTATTCTTCTTTAACCATTCTTTGGTAGAACGACTTGTGTGCTTTGGGTCGTTGTCTTGCTGCATGACCCACCTTCTCTTGAGATTCAGTTCATGGACAGATGTCCTGACATTTTCCTTTAGAATTCGCTGGTATAATTCAGAATTCATTGTTCCATCAATGATGGCAAGCCATCCTTGCCCAGATGCAGCCAAACAGGCCCAAACCATGATACTACCACCACCATGTTTCACAGAAGGGATAAGGTTCTTATGCTGGAATACAGTGTTTTCCTTTCTCCAAACATAACGCTTCTCATTTCAACCAAAAAGTTCTATTTTGGTCTCATCCGTCCACAAAACTTTTTTCCAATAGCCTTCTGGCTTGTCCATGTGATCTTTAGCAAACTGCAGACGAGCAGCAATGTTCTTTTTGGAGAGCAGTGGCTTTCTCCTTGCAACCCTGCCATGCACACCATTGTTGTTCAGTGTTCTCCTGATGGTGGACTCATAAATATTAACATTAGCCAATGTGAGAGAGGCCTTCAGTTGCTTAGAAGTGACCCTGGGGTCCTTTGTCACCTCGCCGACTATTACACGCCTTGCTCTTGGAGTGATCTTTGTTGGTCGACCACTCCTGGGGAGGGTAACAATGGTCTTGAATTTCTTCCATTTGTACACAATCTGTCTGAATGTGGATTGGTGGAGTCAAAACTCTTTAGAGATGGTTTTGTAACCTTTTCCAGCCTGATGAGCATCAACAACACTTTTTCTGAGGTCCTCAGAAACCTCCTTTGTTCATGCCATGATACACTTCCACAAACATGTGTTGTGAAGCTCAGACTTTGATAGATCCCTGTTCTTTAAATAAAACAGGGCACCCACTCACACCTGATTGTCATACCAATTGATTGAAAACACCGGACTCTAATTTCACCTTCAAATTAACTGCTAATCCTAGAGGTTCACATACTTTTGCCACTCACAGATATGTAATATTGGATCATTTTCCTCAATAAATAAATGACCAAGTATAATATTTTTGTCTCATTTGTTTAACTGGGTTCTCTTTATCTACTTTTAGGACTTCGGTGAAAATCTGATGATGTTTTAGGTCATATTTATGCAGAAAGATAAAAAATTCTAAAGGGTTCACAAACTTTCAAGCACCACTGTATGTATGAGAGAGAGGATATTAAACGGTTGCATGAAAATGTTGTTTATCTTCCAGTGGTGAATGTATGTAGATAAACTTCATATATTTGCGCCACCATATAATGCTATTTATATTATATAGACACATCCACAAAAAAATAGGCAAGTTAATCAAAAGAATTTTCATTTTGAACCAGTTTGCCATTTTGACAACGTGTGTCACGTCAGTGGAGTGACGTCATCAGAGTGAAATATTGGGAATTACGTCACTCAGATCTGGGATGTATTTTGGCTGAAAAACAAGTTTTTCAACACGAGAAGATAAACTTCATATCTTCAAGTGTGATTTTCTTTTTATTGTACTGACACTTTCACACAGAAAAAGTACCCAGATTTATCAAAACAGTTCATCGATATTCTTATGAGTTACATATTGAGAATTGTCACGGTTGTGGTTCTCGATGTCCCAGATGTCGTTCGTATGAAAAATACAAATTGCATATTTCCCAGTAAGACACTTGTGTTTGGGCGGCACGGTGGTGTAGTGGTTAGCGCTGTCGCCTCACAGCAAGAAGGTCCGGGTTCGAGCCCCGGGGCCGGCGAGGGCCCTTCTGTGTGGAGTTTGCATGTTCTCCCCGTGTCTGCGTGGGTTTCCTCTGGGTGCTCCGGTTTCCCCCACAGTCCAAAGACATGCAGGTTAGGTTAACTGGTGACTCTAAATTGAGCGTAGGTGTGAATGTGAGTGTGAATGGTTGTCTGTGTCTATGTGTCAGCCCTGTGATGACCTGGCGACTTGTCCAGGGTGTACCCCGCCTTTCGCCCGTAGTCAGCTGGGATAGGCTCCAGCTTGCCTGCGACCCTGTAGAAGGATAAAGCGGCTAGAGATAATGAGATGAGATTACCTTTAAACCCCCCCCCCCCCCCCCCCCCCCCCCATTCCTCACATATCTTTATAGCGCTCCCTTTCATTGTTAGTTTTTTTTCCCTTTTCCAGTTCGGTCTCAGACCATTTTTTTGAATGGCTATTTTATTACTATAATTTCTTTTTCATTTTTTTTTCTCTTATACAGTGTATCTTTCTCTTTCATATAGTTCTTCTTCCTTTTCTATCTATCTATTGTTCATACAGGACACTTTTTCAATGGAATAAAAACACATTCTATTCCCCGGGCGGCACGGTGGTGTAGTGGTTAGCGCTGTCGCCTCACAGCAAGAAGGTCCGGGTTCGAGCCCCGTGGCCGGCGAGGGCCTTTCTGTGCGGAGTTTGCATGTTCTCCCCAAAGCGAGCGGCTAGAGATAATGAGATGAGATGAGATGAGACACTTGTGTTTACATATATAACATGCACAATGTTTGTATTAATTTACGCATTCTAACACATTATCTTTTCTACAGTAACAGCTCACTGACAGGGACTGGCATGGCAGACGCTACTAAGACTAATAGGTTTAGTCTTATTAAGCTTATTAATCAACTGTAGTATGAGTTCTACAGTATGATTGATTAGCTGTATTTAACAGCTAATCAATCATACTGTAGAACTCGTACTTTGTGCTCCCTGACTTTTGAATGAAAATTGTGGGCATTGGTCTGCTTTCTTGTTTAATTTTCTCTCCTCATAAATATGAGTATCAAAACATTAATTTAAAATCACGTCTGCCATTTCATGCCTAAGCTTCACGTTGAAGGAAGGGACTGCTATCAAGCTACAGACGAAAAAAAATCAGAAATGAATGCAAATGATCAAACATCTTTATTTACAGTTTATTTACAATATTTTCATATTACACCAATACTGCAGCTGCAAGAAATTCTGACTGGTGCCAATATGTTTGAGATGTCAGGCTATTACCATGTCAATTATGGTTATGTGGCATCCTTCTGGTTTGAGAGGTCTACCTGTCATCATACGGAGAAGCCATGCTTCCAGGTGGGACAAATGAAGAGTGCACAGTCCAATTCAACTTTTTATTTAAAAAAAAAAAGTTTTTCTCTGTGCAAACTCCACCTGCCCAAACTCCCATTCAGTCTCATTGAAGCCATGCATCTGGGTCTGGCTCAAAATAACATGCTAAAAAGCTGGTTGTTCAATGAAAGTTAATCTTTCATCCATATTAATAATACACAGTGTACTTGAATCTCACACAGATACCTAGAGTTGCACACACTTTTATGAGTGTCTATTAGTGCTGTGTCAAGGGCCTTGAAGGAGATTTTCACTCAGGCTACGCTGTCTGCTGAAAACAGTTTGAGGAAATGAACAAAAAGGATGATGTTGTAGTTAGATTTTTGATAATTTGATTTGGTAAAATATAGAATTACACCAAGATTGATGAATAATAAAGACACTTTGGTAAACATTCCTGCATTTTCAGGAAATTTCTACAAATTTGTACTCAATTTTGTAAAAATTGAGTACAGGGCTATTAACCTGTCTGAAACCATCTACATGTAAAACTAAACCTGTGGTGATGGTTATACACCCAAAACCTATCATGGGTACAGACCAAGTACTCAGGGCAAGCATGAAAACGCTTCATAGTTCTTTTAATTTAATTTCTGGTAGGCCAAAGATTTTTCTTCTCTGCTCTAAAACACAGTTGATTTAATTCAAGTAATTTGGGCTCGTACAGATGCAGAATTCCATCATGTATGTCACTGCTGTTTGTTCTTTGTTTCAACACTTTCCATTAGCTCTTCTTCAGAAAGCTGATGCCATGCCATTTCAAGTTAAGCCGTCAACCATGGCAAGTGTGGTAAAAGGCCTTTATGCTCTGAGACCAGGTGAGAATGTTTGCCAAGTAAAGCCCGGCGCACACAGGCGATTTTCCGTTGCTTGGTGCTGCAACTTTTTGACGCAAGCGAAAAATTGCTTCGTGTGCGGATATTGGTGGCGCCGATTTTTTTTTTTTATTGCTTGCAACAGATCGCAGGTATCAAACATGCTTGATATTCTGTGACAAAAAATTGCCAGTCACTGACTTGTTGCAGAGATATCACTGCGTGTGCGTGTCTTTGCAATAGCAAAGCGATCACCTCCAAAGGCTAAGCCAATCCCTGCCCGCAAAGTAGTCACGTGATTTCCACGTGACTTGCACACACACCCCTCCCCAAATTGCCTCCTGGTCGCAGATAACGTGCACATGCAGTTACCCGAGAGGGGAAACTTGCGTCCAAAAATCGTAATACGCTTGCGACGAGAAGTCGCCCGTGTGCACCGGGCTTTAGAAATGACAGTTTAATTGCAGTTTAATCTGTATGCATCTCCCTTTTATACAGTAGAACCCAAGAGAAATGTATTTAAAGCAGCAAATTTTTTTTGCTGGTTTTTCCTGCTCTAACTTACCGACTTAACCCTGTCAATAAAATATGAGTTGAATCAGGCTTCTTTGAGGAGGAAATTTATTAAACTGTGTTTGACTCAAACACCTCACTCAGCAGTTTTGTGAAGTAAACAGCTGATTACTGGACTTGCTGATGTTTGCTCCTTTGTGACAGAAACAATGAGCCTCATTTATCCATCACTTAGTTAAGTTGTGCAAATGTTCATGAAAGTCAACCTGAACTCAAATTTTCCACGTTATTTTGAAATGCTGATTTTCTTAGTACTCATGTGTATGTTGATGAATGTCAATCACTTGTAAACTACCAGGTGTTCAAAATATATTATTTGACCTGAAAAGTCAATCATTATGGGAAAGGTCGAATGAGATGTGAATTTAGTGTGTGTGTGTATATATATATATATATATATATATACAGTGCCTTGAACTTTTTCACATTTTTCCACCTTACAACCACGAACTTAAAAGTTTTTTACTGAGATTTTATGTGATAGACCAACACAGAGTAGCACATAATTGTGAAGTGAAATGAAAATGATAAATGGTCTTCAAAATTTTAAACAAATAAAAATCTGAAAAATGTGGTGTGCATTAGTATTCAGCCCCCTGTACTCTGATACAGTGGGGCAAAAAAGTATTTAGTCGGTCACCAGTTTTGCAAGTTCTCCCACTTAAAAAGATGAGAGAGGCCTGTAATTTTCATCATAGGTATACCTCAACTATGAGAGACAAAATGAGAAAAAAAATCCAGAAAATCACATTGTCTGATTTTTAAAGAATTTATTTGGAAATTATGGTGGAAAATAAGTATTTGGTCAATAACAAAAGTTCATTTCAATACTTTGTTATATAACCTTTGTTGGCAACGACAGAGGTCAAACGTTTTCTGTAAGTCTTCACAAGGTTTTCACACACTGTTGCTGGTATTTTGGCCCATTCCTCCATGCAGATCTCCTCTAGAGCAGTGATGTTTTAGGGCTGTCGCTGGGCAACACAGACTTTCAACTCCCTCCAAAGATTTTCTATGGGGTTGAGATCTGGAGACTGGCTAGGCCACTCCAGGACCTTGAAATGCTTCTTACGAAGCCACTCCTTCATTGCCCAGGCAGTGTGTTTAGGATCATTGTCATGCTGAAAGACCCAGCCACGTTTCATCTTCAATGCCCTTGCTGATGGAAGGAGGTTTTCACTCAAAATCTCATGATACATGGCCCCATTCATTCTTTCCTTTACATGGATCAGTCGTCCTGGTCCCTTTGCAGAAAAACAGCCCCAAAGCATGATGTTTCCACCCCCATGCTTCACAGTAGGTATGGTGTTCTTTGGATGCAACTCAGCATTCTTTCTTCTCCAAACACGACAAGTTGAGTTTTTACCAAAAAGTTCTATTTTGGTTTCAACTGACCATATGACATTCTCCCAATCCTCTTCTGGATCATCCAAATGCTCTCTAGCAAACTTCAGATGGGCCTGGACATGTACTGGCTTAAGCAGGGGGACACGTCTGGCACTGCAGGATTTGAGTCCCTGGCGGCGTAGTGTGTTACTGATGGTAGCCTTTGTTACTTTGGTCCCAGCTCTCTGCAGGTCATTCACTAGGTCCCCCCATGTGGTTCTGGGATTTTTGCTCACCGTTCTTGTGGTCATTTTGACCCCACGGGGTGAGATCTTGCGTGGAGCCCCAGATTGAGGGAGATTATCAGTGGTCTTGTATGTCTTCCATTTTCTAATAATTGCTCCCACAGTTGTCTTCACACCAAGCCGCTTACCTATTGCAGATTCAGTCTTCCCAGCCTGGTGCAGGTCTACAATTTTGTTTCTGGTGTCCTTTGACAGCTCTTTGGTCTTGGCCATAGTGGAGTTTGGAGTGTGACTGTTTGAGGTTGTGGACAGGTGTCTTTTATACTGATAATGAGTTCAAACAGGTGCCATTAATACAGGTAATGAGTGGAGGACAGAGGAGCCTCTTAAAGAAGAAGTTACAGGTCTGTGAGAGCCAGAAATCTTGCTTGTTTGTAGGTGACCAAATACTTATTTTACCGAGGAATTTACCAATTAATTCATTAAAGATCCTACAATGTTCTTTCCTGGATTCTTTCCCCCATTCTGTCTCTCATGGTTGAAGTGTACCTATGATGAAAATTACAGGCTTCTCTCATCTTTTTAAGTGGGAGAACTTGCACAATTAGTGGCTGACTAAATACTTTTTTGCCCCACTGTACCTCTAAATACAATCCAGTGCAATCAATTGCCTTCAGAAGTCATCTAATTAGTTAATAGAGTCCTACTGTGTGTAATTTACTGTCAGCATAAATACACTTGTTCTGTGAAGGCCTCAGTGGTTTGTTAGAGAACACTGAAGAACAAACAGCATCATGAAGACCAAAGAACTCACCAGACAGGTCAGGGATTAAAGTTCTGGAGAAGTTCAAAGCAGGGTTAGGTTATAAAAAAAATATCCCAAGCTCTGAACATCTCAAGAAGCACTGTTCAATCCATCAGCCAAAAATGGAAAAAGTACGGCACAACTGCAAACCTACCAAGACATGGCCGTCCACCTAAACTGACAGAGCGAGCAAGGAGAGCACTGGTCAGAGAAGCAGCCAAGAGGCCCATGATCACTCTGGAGGAGCTGCAGAAATCCACAGCTCAGGTGGGAGAATCTGTGCACAGGACAACTATAAGTCGTACACTCCACAAATCTGGCCTTTTTGGAAGAGTGGCACGAAGAAAGCCATTGTTGAAAGACAGGCATAAGAAGTCCCGTTTGCAGTTTGCCAGAAGCCATGTAGGGGACACAGCAAACATGTGGAAGAAGGTGCTTTGGTCAGATGAGACCAAAGTTAAACTTTTTGGCCTAAATGCAAAGCGCTATGTGTGGCGGAAAACTAACACTGCTCATCACCCTGCACACACCATCCCCACTGTGAAACATGATGGTGGCAGCATCATGTTATGGGGATGCTTTTCTTCAGCAGGGACAGGGAAGCTGGTCAGAGTTGATGGGAAGATGGATGGAGCTAAATACAGGGCAATCCTGGAAGAAAACCTGTTGGAGGCTGCAAAAGACTTGAGGCTGGGAAGGAGATTCACCTTCCAGCAAGACAATGACCCTAAATATACAGCCAGAGCTACAATGGAATGTTTAGATCAAAGAATATTCATGTGTTAGAATGGCCCAGTCAAAGTCCAGACCTAAATCCCATTGAGCATCTGTGGCAAGACTTGAAAATTGCTGTTCATAGACGCTCTCCATCCAATCTGGCTGAGCTTGAGCTATTTTGCAAAGAAGAATGGGCAAAAATTTCAGTGTCTAGATGTGCAAAGCTGGTAGACACATATCACAAAAGACTTGCAGCTGTAATTGCAGCAAAAGGTGGCTCTACAAAGTATTGATGTAGGGGGGCTGAATGCTAATGCACATCACATTTTTCAGATTTTTATTTGTTTAAAATTTTGAAGACCATTTATCATTTTCGTTTCACGTCACAATTATGTGCTACTCTGTGTTGGTCATCACAAAATCTCAAAAACTTTTAAGTTCGTGGTTGTAAGGTGGAAAAATGTGAAAAAGTTCAAGGGGTATGAATACTTTTTCAAGGCACTGTATATGATTCTGAACTTGGTGTCAACTGACAACATATCAGGTTCCAAGTGTCATTCCAGTAACAGTTCAGATGCTGGCTTCTTTCTGTCAACCCACACAAGCAAGTTGGTGTTATGAAAGTGCCTCTAAAGCTAGCCGCACACTACGCCGATTTTCAGCGTACCGAGCCAACTGAAGTCGCGAGTCAGGCGTAAAGACTAGTTTTCGATGGTACAGACTCATCTCACAGCCGATTCGAAAAACTAATCGGGAGCCAGACTGATCGGCGAGAGTCGCTAGCAATAGCCAATCATATCTTTCACATATAACACGTGACATCATTAAACACAATTTCTAGCGCGAGAAATACGTGTTGGTAGCACCTAATGCAGGTATATACTGTAATTCCATAGACTGAAGCTTTATCCATAGACACAGTGGGCTGGAAAGCCACTCTGCTCAAGTTGTGTGGCTGAATTCCAAATCGCTTTCACTCCCCTATATAAGTGCACTATTTAAGGTTGGAAATAATAGCTCATGCAGCCTAGATAGTGCGCTACATATTCCATGTTGTGTCATTTGTAATTCAGCCTGTAGCATCTTCAAGTGTTGGATTTAACAGTAACTATATCCAATAGCCAATCACAAAGCTATTAAGTTGTCACGTGATATTTAGCGGAATGTTTGTTATGATGCTTAGTTCGCATAATCTTGTTTGGTGTCGCTTCAATCGCGACTGCACTCGTCAACAGTTGTGAGTTAGTCGGGGATATGTGCGTGCCCTGTCGGGAGTCGGCTCTGAAATGGGTCGGTTCGGTACCACATGGATCGGCGTAGTGTGCGGCTAGCTTCCTTGTGGAGTTTACAGCTTTGAGCCACAAGAATAATTTAAACTAAACAATTCTCAAGCTGTGATCTTCATTATGTGCCAAATATTTTAAGCATGTCTCCAAATGCTTTCTGGAGGTGGAACTTTAGTTGGGGGTCAAATTCTTATTAACATTAATTATTCCGGGCGGCACAGTGGTGTAGTGGTTAGCGCTGTCGCCTCACAGCAAGAAGGTCCGGGTTCGAGCCCCGTGGCCGGCGAGGGCCTTTCTGTGCGGAGTTTGCATGTTCTCCTCGTGTCCGCGTGGGTTTCCTCCACAGTCCAAAGACATGCAGGTTAGGTTAACTGGTGACTCTAAATTGACCGTAGGTGTGAATGTGAGTGTGAATGGTTGTCTGTGTCTATGTGTCAGCCCTGTGATGACCTGGCGACTTGTCCAGGGTGTACCCTGCCTTTCGCCCTTAGTCAGCTGGGATAGGCTCCAGCTTGCCTGCGACCCTGTAGAAGGATAAAGCGGCTAGAGATAATGAGATGAGAGATAAGATTAATTATTCCGTCAACTTGCCTGTAATTGCATGTATACCATCAAAACAAAGAATCTTCACAAAAACAAAAAATATCTTCACACTCTGTTCAGATAACAGCTGACTGTTACAGCGCCCTCCACAATTATTGGCACCCCTCATTAAGATATGTTCTGAGGCTTCTAATAAATTCTTTTTTTTTTAAAAATAATATAGGACAACAATGCAAAGAAAGAGAAAAATCCAACATTTAATTCAAGTGTATTTATTCAGTGGGGAAAAAAATCCCACATTAAGAAATAATTCTTTTCCATGAAATCATGTGTGCCACAATTATTGGCACCCCTGATGTTAATACTTCGTACAACTCCCTTTTGCCAACAAGACAGCACTTAACATTTCACAAGATGGGAGAATACAGAGAGAGGGATATTCGACCATTCCTCTTTGCACAATCTCTTGAAATCATCCAGAGTCCTGGGTCCTCTCCTATGCACTCTCCTCTTCAGCTCACCCCACAGGTCTTCAATTGGGTTGAGGTCTGGGGACTGAGATGGCCATGGGAGAAGCTTGATTTTGTGTCTGGTGAACCATTTTTGTGTAGATTTGGCCACATGTTTAGGGTCATTATCTTGCTGAAAGACCCAGTGATGACCCATCTTCAGCTTTCGGGCAGAGGCCACCAGATTTTGATTTAAAATGTCCTGGTATTTCAAAGAGTTCATGATGCCATGCACCCTAACAAAGTTCCCGGGGCCTTTGGAAGAGAAACAGGCCCACAGCATCACCGATCCTCCCCCATACTTCACAGTGGGCATGAGGTGCTCTTCCGCATACTCATCTTTTGTGATGTATTAGAGTGTTTGTTGCCAAAAAGCTCTATCTTGGTCTCATCTGACCAAAGCGCACGGTCCCAGTTGAAGTCCCAGTACCGCTTAGCAAACTTCAGATGTTTACGTTTATGCTTGTAAGTGAGAAAAGGCTTTTTCCGTGCATGCTTCCCAAACAGCTTGTTGGCATGTAGATAGCGCCTGATGGTTGTTATAGAGACTTTGTGACCCCAAGATGCTACTCTTTAATGCAATTCTCTAACAGTGAGCTTTGGAGAACTTTTTACTTCTCTTACCATCCTTCTCACTGTGCGTGGTGGCAAGATAAACTTGCATCCTCATCCAGGCTTGTTTGCCACTGTTCCAGTTGTTTTAAACTTCTTAATGATTCCTCTGACTGTAGATATGGGCAGGTGTAGGCGAGTGGCTATTTTCTTGTAGCCATTGCCTGACTTATGAAGGTTGACACACATCTGCCTTACTTGAATGGTGTGTTCTCTTGTCTTTCCCATGTTGAAGAGTGGATAAGAGAAATGGGCCTCTGTGTCACATACCCCAGGGAAACAGGATGTGATGAATTACTAATTAAAGGTTCCTCGACACTCTGATCAACTTTATAAACTACAGTAGAAATGACAGAAATGCTTCAATTACATTTATTTTCTAGGAATTGTTATGGGTGCCAATAATTGTGGAACAGGTGATTTTATGAAAAATAATTATTTCTTAGTCAGGGATTTTTTTTTTTAATTCACTTGAGTTAAGGGTTACATTTTTCTACAATTTTCAGTGTGAGATTATGCTTCTGCAATAAAAATTGAATTTATTTTAAGGCTTTTAACACATCTTAACCAGGGGTGCCAATAATTGTGGAGGGCGCTGTATTATTAAACGAATGAGCTTTAATACATTCAAAAACAAAACATATATATATATATATATATATATATATATATATATATATATATATATAATACCATTTCAAATATGAAGTTGGTCAGTAATTATAATTTGTTTTTCTTTTTCTCTTCAGACTGGGCTCAGCTAGCCCCTCCACTGTTTTCTAGATTTATTCCCCAAATACACCCTCCTGTTTTGGAGTCTGATCTGCTGTATTATGCAGCTCAAGACCAGAAATTGCAAAAGGAGCTTTCACTAAATGGTTTTTCCAGGTAAAAGATACAAGTTCATGGTTTTCTATGATGATTGTTCCTGTGTTTAAAAATGCCACACACATATACTGCATCTCTTATAGTGCATCTCACATTATTGGAATATCGTAAAAAAGTAAATTTTTTGTAATTTAATTCAAAAATTTAAACTTTCATATATTCTATATTCATTACATGTAAAGTGAAATATTTCAAGGCTTTAATTTTGCTGATTATGGCTTATAGCTCATGAAAATCAGAAATCCAGTATCTCAAAATATTAGAATATTTAATTTCAAGTTTAAGTAAAAACAGTGTATAATTGTTTTATAACAGTGTATACTGCAGTTCAACCCAAGAATGAAATAGAACGTGATTAAATCATGTATATGAGCTATATTACCCAGTTCATTCTTCGGATATCACATTCAAACCATAGGTTCAAACATGAGTTTAAAGTTATCACGTTATAACGTGAAACGTTTCATGTAATTACATGAAAATATATTGTTATAACATAAATATATTGGTATCACAAACTTTTCACGTTATTACTTGATACTGATTTTTTTTCCTGGCGTGGCAGCAATACGCTTCTGTACTGAATAAGTCTTAAATTGTAGCCTACTAAATATAGCTTCAGAATTGCAGCAACCCTGTTTCAATGATAAGGCAAGTGATGGATTAGTATTTATTTCTCAAATGCCAGTATTCATCATGTATAATTTAATGAGTACTTTGAGCTTAAATGTCTTAGCTAACCTAATCCCAGCACATCCAGACATTTCTGTTGAATGTGTGCTTTATCCTAAAATAATATTGAGTCTTTATTATACCTAATTAACTTTAAATTAATTTGTGTAAACAAATTAATAGGATGTGAGACTATAAATAACAAGGATTTTTTTTTCCCCAGGTGTGACCAGTCGCGTAAAAGAGCAAGTGAAGAATCCTGAAAAACCCACAGGAAAACAGGAAATAATACTCAGTACAAGAAAGCTTCCATAATACGAAACACATAAGGACTAGGCTATGTATGAACTAGGAATAATAAATGATTAAAAAAATGCTATCTTTTATGGAGAACAAAACACATGGTAATAAATAAATAAATAAATAAATGTATGAAAAGAAATAAATGCATGAGAGATGTGTGCCATAAAATGAAAATAGTGTTGCATAAAAGACAAAAAAAAAAAAAGCAGAGTACATACTAGTGCTTTGACGAAATAATAATAATTGAAGCTGCTAGCGGCCTTGACAGGCCCTCGCACGTGTTGTTCCGCAACCCAGGCCATTCTGCCACCCAACAAAACAGTCACATGTCATATATTCATCAAATGTTCAAAGGTGATGTGCATGTTGCAAATGCCCAATACAAAATGCACAATGATGGCAGGTCACTAATATATAGATTTAGGCACTGCCTAAAAGCGGAGCTCCCATCTGTTTCTGGGTTGTAGAATTTTCTTATATCCGAGCCAGTCTCTTTTGTTTTATTTCTTTACTGGCTAGCACTAGCCACTAGGCGGTGTGTATGACTGGTAATTACTAACACTGGCCACTAGGCGGTGTGTATGACTGGTAATTACTAACACTGGCCACTAGGCGGTGTGTATGACTGGTAATTACTAACACTGGCCACTAGGCGGTGTGTATGACTGGTAATTACTAACACTGGCCACTAGGCGGTGTGTATGACTGGTAATTACTAGCACTGGCCACTAGGCGGTGTGTATGACTGGTAATTACTAGCACTGGCCACTAGGCGGTGTGTATGACTGGTAATTACTAACACTGGCCACTAGGTGGTGTGTATGACTGGTAATTACTAACACTGGCCACTAGGTGGTGTGTATGACTGGTGGTACACGTACACGGACAAACCACAAAAAATCGACTCGATGGGTTTACCATTTTTTCTTAGGTATGGAGCTCCACTGGAGCTCCGCTATTAGTGTGTGTGTCAGAGTGAGAGAGAGAGAGAGAGAGAAAAAGTGTGTGTGTGAAAGAGAGTGTGCTCATAGATATTGCATGTGCATGTGAGTGCATACTTGTGAGAGTGTATGCATAAATATGCATATGACTGTGTGTGTATGAGTGTGCACAGAATTGTATATCATCAGACTCAGGATAGCCAATATTTTGTAAAGTTTCAGATCAATCCATCAATGAATTGAACATTTTTTCCCCATTTCCTGCTTGGCCAGATGGTGGCGCTGTGCTAGGAATCTGAATTACACGTGAATATCATCACAATCATAATACACAATATTTTGTAAAGTATCAGATCAATCAGTTAAGGCATTGCCAATTTCTGGCACATTTCCTGCTTGGCCAGGTGGTTGCGCTATAACAGGCAGGCCCATTGGGCGTCAGATTATCATAATAATCATAATATCTATTGAAGTAAGAAGTGTCTGACCATATAGTCAATGCACTGTGGCTTTCTGACACATTTCCTGTTTATGTAGCAAGATATTAAAATCATAAGGCCATTTCAACATATTACAAGATATCAAAAATCCCTTCGCAATTTAATATCAGCGACATCTTGGCATCAGGTATAACAAATTTCACATGAATCTCATGAACCGTCTAGGAGGAGCATGTTAAAATTCATCGTGTCAAAACACACATATTCAAAACCCTATTCTTTCCTTGGCCAGTTGGTGGTGCTATACCAGACAGGCATATTGAGTGTCTAGATGTCATAATAATCACATTCTCTAATAACCTGAAAGGTTTCAGCCAAATTATTAAATGTATTATGACTTCATGACAGATTTCCTATGTGGCGAGTATTAAAATTCATAATATTGCCATTTCAACATATTACAACATATCAAAAATCCCTTCACAATTCAACATCAGCAATATCTTGGCATTGTGTTTGCCACATTTGACATGAATCTGATGAACCATCTAGGAGGAGTACGTTAAAAATGACCATGTGTCCAAACGCATATAAGCCCAATTACCTCACTTCCTGTTGGGCGTGGCTAATGCAATGTATAAACGAAAGTTGTTCGTCTTGGGACGAACTACATACGTACCGAATTTGGTATGCATAGCTGAAACTATATGCCAATCCAAGGACTCCATGTCATTAGGGGGCGCTATGAAGTCCCTGGGCCACGCCCGGGGCCAAACGTCTGTGGCTGAGAAGTGGTTACAATGACTGATGTGTGTATCAAATTTCATGAGTTTTCGTGCATGGGAAATGCCTCAAAAAAAGCCAAGCGCGACAGAAAAATAATAAGAATAAGAATCCTTCGAAAAACAATAGGGTCTTCGCACCGAACGGTGCTCGGGCCCTAATAATAATAATAATCCTTCAAAAACAATAGGGTCTTCGCACTGTACGGTGCTCAGGCCCTAATAATAATAAATACAAAAAACATGCAGTGAGAGAGAGTTTAAGCTGAAACATGCAGACTTAAGTGCAAATTTTATTTATTTATTTATTTATTTATTTAACACAAAAGGGCTTCTTCAAAACAATTATTGGCACATTGCAATCAATTTTTAACTCACAATTAGTATTTGCTGAAACCATGGAAAGATTTACGGTTACAGAACTTCTTCCTGCTTTTCTGTGGCCAAGTATTAACTTCTGGAGAGGCTCAACCAGATTTTGGGTTAAAAATAACCTGGTAACCTTAAGGATGCCCCGGAACTGTAAAACAACCCCAAAGCATCAATGATCCACCAACACACTATGATCCAAACTATCCAAACAATGTGACCTGAGTGAAAGTTAGAATCATGCCATTAAAAAGTTTAATCTTTTCATTAAGAATTTGTATCTTGAAATAGAATTTTGAACTGAAATTTAATTCCACAGATTGCAAGAGGGGCGGCACGGTGGTGTAGTGGTTAGCGCTGTCGCCTCACAGCAAGAAGGTCCGGGTTCGAGCCCCGTGGCTGGCGAGGGCCTTTCTGTGCGGAGTTTGTATGTTCTCCCCGTGTCCGCGTGGGTTTCCTCCGGGTGCTCCGGTTTCCCCCACAGTCCAAAGACATGCAGGTTAGGTTAACTGGTGACTCTAAATTGACCGTAGGTGTGAATGTGAGTGTGAATGGTTGTCTGTGTCTATGTGTCAGCCCTGTGATGACCTGGCGACTTGTCCAGGGTGTACACCGCCTTTCGCCCGTAGTCAGCTGGGATAGGCTCCAGCTTGCCTGCGACCCTGTAGAAGGATAAAGCGGCTAGAGATAATGTGATGTGATGTGAACTTGTGTGAAAAATTTGTTCCAAGTGCCCTTTTTTGAATGTTGAGCCCCTGCCCCTCCAAAGGTCTTTGCACGGCCCTGGTGCACAGCAGTACAGACATAGTTGCAACTGCGCAGACTGCACAGGTTGCGAGCTCGAGCTTGGTTGCTATGGTTACCCACAACAAGTTTGACAGGCATATCGGGGACAGCTCCTCCTAGTTCAGGACCCCAACACGGCATGATGAAGGGTGCCAAAAGGCAGAAAACGATTGCATCGTTTTTTCAAAAAAAAAAAAAAACGACTGTAAGTAAACTGTGCCTTACTTTATCATATAACCTTGCAATTTTTTGATAGTCTGTTCAAAGTAATGTCGTAGTGAAAGTAAAATCGTACGGAGTAGAGATGCCTTTCTGGTAGCCTCCTTCTTTCGGTGGCAGCCTGTAGATACAGTGCTCAGAAGGCAGTTTTAATGTTTAATCTGGCGTTCCCTGCCATAATTTCAGCGATCATATTGTTTCATAAGGAAACTTTGCGAAGAGTTGTTGACTGACTGCCGCTCACGCAACACACAGGCATAGTTAGAAAGTCAGGATGCACTGGTTTACACTTTACACACACACACGTAGCCCAGCCTCTCGCTATGTTTAACAGTTGGAACTTAGCGGTTTTAAAACTAGTTTTGCAATTTCTGTGCGTGATGATAATGTGTAAACTTTGGATTTCCATAGGCTATGTTAAAATGTTATCATTGTCCTGGCCTGCAGGTAGTTCCTGGTGGTGGCAGTGAGGGAGGTGAAATAACATGTATACACACTACCGTTCAAAAGTTTGGGGTCACCCAGACAATTTTGTGTTTTCCATGAAAAGTCACACTTTTATTTACCACCATAAGTTGTAAAATGAATAGAAAATATAGTCAAGACATTTTTCTGGCCATTTTGAGCATTTAATCGACCCCACAAATGTGATGCTCCAGAAACTCAATCTGCTCAAAGGAAGGTCAGTTTTATAGCTTCTCTAAAGAGCTCAACTGTTTTCAGCTGTGCTAACATGATTGTACAAGGGTTTTCTAATCATCCATTAGCCTTCTGAGGCAATGAGCAAACACATTGTACCATTAGAACACTGGAGTGAGAGTTGCTGGAAATGGGCCTCTATACACCTATGGAGATATTGCACCAAAAACCACACATTTGCAGCTAGAATAGTCATTTACCACATTAGCAATGTATAGAGTGGATTTCTGATTAGTTTAAAGTGATCTTCATTGAAAAGAACAGTGCTTTTCTTTCAAAAATAAGGACATTTCAAAGTGACCCCAAACTTTTGAATGGTAGTGTGTGTGTGCGTGTATATATAAAAAAAAAAATCTCCTTCTCACCCCCGGCGGGGGGGGTGGTATCCATGTCATCCTCAAGCTCGGGTCCTCTACCAGAGGCCTGGGAGTTTGAGGGTTCTGCGCAGTATCTTCGATGTTCCTAGGACTGCGCTCTTCTGGACTGAGGCTTCAGATGTTGTTCCTGGGATTTGCTGGAGCCACTCTCCCAGTTTGGGGGTTACTGCCCCAAGTGCCCCCACTACCACGGGGACCACGCAACCCTTGACCTTCCACATCCGTTCCAGCTGCTCTTTCAACCCTTGATACTTCTCAAGTTTCTCATGTTCCTTCTTCCTGATGTTGGCGTCAGCTGGGATCGCCACATCTATCACCACCACCCTCTTCTGCTCTTTGTCCACCACCACTAAGTCCGGTTGGTTAGCCAGGATCTGTTTGTCAGTCTGGAAGCTGAAGTCCCACAGAATCTTGGCCCTGTTGTTCTCAGCCACCTTCTGTGGTATGGCCCATTGGGACTTGGGTATTTCTATTCCATACTGGTTGCAGATGTTCCTGTATACTATCCCAGCCACTTGGTTGTGTCTCTCCATGTACGCTGATCCAGCTAGCATCTTACACCCTGCTACTATGTGCTGGACAGTTTCAGGGGCTTCTTTGCACAGTCTGCATCTTGGGTCTGATCTACTCTGGTAGATCCTGGCCTCTATGGCTCTTGTGCTTATGGCCTGTTCTTGTGCTGCCATGATTAGTGCCTCTGTGCTGTCTGTCAGTCCTGCATTATCCAGCCACTGGTAGGATTTCTTGATATCAGCCACTTCCTCTATCTGACGGTGGTACATGCCATGTAGGGGTTTGTCTCTCCAGGTTGTCTGTTCCTCCTCCTCCTCTGCACTCTCATCAGGGTTCTGCTGCCTGAGACATTCACTTAGCAGTTCATCCTTTGGGGCCATCTTTCTGATGTATTCTCGGATTTTCGATGTTTCATCCTGGACCGTGGTCTTGACGCTCACTAGCCCTCGGCCTCCCTCTTTCCGCTTAGTGTATAGTCTCAGGGTGCTGGACTTGGGGTGGAACCCTCCATGCATGGTGAGGAGCTTTCTAGTCTTGATATCTGTGGCTTCTATCTCCTCCTTTGGCCAGTTTATGATACCAGCGGGGTATCTGATGACTGGTAGTGCGTACATGTTGATGGCTCGGACCTTGTTTTTACCATTCAGCTGACTTTTCAGGACCTGCCTTACTCTCTGGAGGTATTTGGCTGTGGTTGACTTCCTTGTGGCCTCTTCATGGTTTCCATTAGCCTGTGGAATGCCAAGGTACTTGTAGCTGTCTTGGATATCACCTATGTTGCCCTCTGGTAGGTCAATCCCTTCAGTCCGGATCATCTTGCCTCTCTTTGAGACCATCCGGCCACACTTGTCCAATCCGAATGACATCCCTATGTCATCGCTGTAGATCCGGGTGGTGTGGATCAGCGAGTCTATTTCTCGCTCATTCCTGGCATACAGCTTGATGTCATCCATGTAGAGCAGGTGGCTGATTGTTGCCCCACTACGGAATCGGTACCCGTAGCCGCTCTTCGTGATGATCTGACTGAGGGGGTTCAGGCCTATGCAGAACAGCAGTGGTGATAGCGCATCTCCTTGGTATATGCCGCACTTGATGTTGACTTGGGCAATGGGTTTTGAGTTGGCCTCTAGGGTTGTCTTCCACATTTCCATTGAGTTCTGTATGAAGGTCCTTAGGTTCCTGTTGATCTTATACAGTTCCAGACATTCCAGTATCCATGTGTGTGGCATTGAGTCGTAGGCTTTCTTGTAGTCAATCCAGGCAGTGCACAGGTTGGTCTGTCTCTTCTTACAGTCTTGGGCGACTGTTCTATCGGCCAGTAGCTGGTGCTTGGCTCCTCTGGTGTTACTGCCAATTCCTTTCTGTGCCTCGCTCATGTATTGAGCCACATGCTTACTCATTTTTGCCGCAATGATGCCTGACAGGGCCTTCCATGTTGTGCAGAGACAGGTAATTGGCCGGTAGTTGGATGGGATGGGTCCCTTCTGGGGGTCCTTCATGATTAGGACTGTCCTGCCTTGGGTTAGCCATTCTGGGTGGGTTCCATCCCTCAGCAGCTGGTTCATCTGTGCTGCTAGGCGTTCATGGAGTGCAGTTAGCTTCTTCAGCCAGTACGTATGGATCATATCGGGGCCTGGTGCTGTCCAGCTCTTCATCTTTGACACTCTTTCTTGGACGTCTGCCATTGAGATGGTTACTGGTTCTTGTTCTGGGAGGTTGCTGTGGTCAGCTCTTAGGTCCACTAACCATTGGGCATCGGTGTTGTGTGATGCCTTTCTTTCCCATATGTCTTTCCAGTATTTTTCCACCTCAGCTCTTGGTGGGTCTGACCGGTTGTTATTCCCCTGCCATTGAGAGTACACCTTGGCTGGTTCAGTGGAGAACAGCTTGTTTATTCTCCTGGCCTCTCCTTCCTTGGTGTATCTCCTCAACCGGGTGGCCAGAGCTGTTAGTCGCTGTTTGGCAGTTTCGAGTGCCTCTGGTATGGAGAGTGAGTTGTACTTCCTGGGCGCCCCTTTATTCACCATGTTCCCTTTCTGTAGTTCAGCTAGCTGGCTAACTTCTCTCCTTGCTGCCTTTATCTTGGCCTCTAATCGTCTCTTCCATGGTGGATACTGTTTGTTATGTCCCAAGCCCACCTTGTGTCCAAGCATCTCCATGATTACTGTTGCTGTACTGTGTATCAGCTTGTTGGTCTCAGTGATGGTTCTTGTGGAGATTGTCTTCAGAGCAGCATTCACATCTACTAGTAGATCTTCTGAAGGTACTTGGCAACTCAGCTTCGGTATTTGTCGGGGGCTCCAGGTTTCCAGTTGGGTCACGATCTTCCTTCTCAGGTCAGCAGCTCTTGTGTTGAGGCTGTTAGCTGTTGGGGCTTGGTACCCAATCTCTGGTTGTGGGGATGATGACATCTCCCCGCTGACCTGTCTTCCCCTTGCCGTAGCATCGTTGTTGTATTTCATTAATCTCTAGTTGTGATAGCAGATTTCGATTACGGATGTTGGAACACTGGGCTAATAGCTGTTTCTTTGTTAGCCTTGATTGTGGGTTTTGAAGTATCCAATGGTCCCACATTCTCTGCATGTATCCCCTCTCTCTGGGATTGCTTGTATAGTAGCATTCCAGCAAATCCATATTTTCTGTCCTCGTCCATCGATGTCTTGTTCCAGTAGCCCATTTCTCATCAGTTTGCCCTGGTTCCCTAGCAACTGACGCAGACCTTGTTGACCCGGGCGACGTCTGAGCCGGTATGACTCTATCAGTTATGTTTTCACTCATTCCTGAGGTAGGCTGATATATCATGAGGGGTTTTGCCTAAGGACCCTTACTGGATGATGTTTTGCCCCGACCGGGATTCGAACCCCGATCTCCTGCGTCGTAGTCAGTGAGCATTACCACTGTACTATCCAGCTGATTATATATATATATACATATATATATATATGTATGTGTGTATATATATGTGTGTATATATATATATATATATATATATATACACACAAAATGGAATCATTTGCTGACAGCTCAGTCCCCCCCAGTTCAAAAATCCTATCTGCGCCCCTGGATAGAATATGTTGTGGACGTCGTCATTCAGCCTTAAGTTTTCGAAGCTGCTAGAATATGTTATTAACGCCGTCGTTCAAGCTAAAAAGTTTCCGAATCTGCCACGTTAATGAAATGGATGGAGCAAACGGTTTAAATATAGCCTAGGCGGCTTCATTAAATGATAAACAACCCTACGCATTTACTGTTGTGTTCTAAGCTGCACAATATTGCAGCATGTTCAGATAGAAATGAAAGGAGACTTTCAGTGTGACCTTACCATGCCGTTCCTCGCACTGTCTCCCACTGCCAACCGCCTGCATGCGCTTTCTGCACGGAGGCTCACTGAATGCATGACGTCACGGATTGATGCCCGCATTTACATAGAAAAACGTTTATAAACGTTTATATAGATTTTATAAATCTATAATTTCATATATTATTGTCAAATTGTAGAGAATATTGATGTTGGAGCTAACTTATCTTTTACAAATATAAAAAAACAACAACAAAACAGTCCCTATGAAAAGGCACTTTGGACAGCAAACAGAAAAGGGGCAGGGGCTAGAGCACCTGTAGCACCGGTTCATTGCACGTGGGTGCTGTGCACCTCAATAAACCGAATGGTAATTAGTCTTTTGATTTTTCCGTGAAGTTTGCCTTCTGCAAAGAAAGACAGCATAGACGGTTTTTCCTCCCTATAAGTGGGGGGGACCGAACGAGGTGAATTTAAATCTGGGTGGGACGAATCCCCCCCGTCCCTCCCTCTATCTGCGCCCGTGCTCTTGGGTGACTTTATGCCATCCCTGGCCCCGAACCCTACCCTGAGGACCCTGTTTTGACCCTGCCATTTGCCTTTTTTTTTGTAGGTCACTTGATGTCATCCTATGGTGGCTGAATGGCATTTGAAGGAGTTAATGATTATCCACTTCAGTGGAGAGTCATTTTTGCACTCTTTGTTGTCCCCAGTGTCTGCTGCCTGACCTTGTTCTTATGAACTGCCATCTTTGAAATTTTGAGGATGAAACCAATCTGACGCTCACTCGATCCCTCAAGCAGTAAAGCCAGAATTGAACCCTTCTTTTTCTCACTCAGAACTTACACACACACACGGGTCATTCTAGAATTCGGGGTATATTTTGCATCTCTGCGATAAACTTTTTGTTATTTTCCACAAAATAAATCTTTATTGAACCAATTTTGAACAATAATGCAAATTATGACTTTCACCAATAGCAGTGCTTGATGGCTATTGCCAGGACAACGTAGTGTATGCAATTCAGTGCAGTGAGGAATGCACAGACTCGTATATTGAGAAAACAAAACAACCGCTTCACAGGCACATGGCTCAACACAGGAGAGCCAGTTCCTCAGGCCAGGACTCTGCTGTCTATCTTCATCTTAACAACAAAGGACACATTTCAAGATTGCAACATACGCATTTTAACCAGAGAGGATCGTTGGTATGAGCGAGGAGTTAAAGAAGCCATTTTTGTCAACCTGGAACGGCCATCACCGAACAGAGGTGGGGGTCTAAGGCTACATCCACACGACAACGGCAACGAGATGTTATTTAAAAATATATCGCGTCCAAATGGGCAACAATCAGTAAAATATCAGGTCCATATGGCAACGCAACACTTGCTGAAAACGATGCAATACACATGCCACACCTCTAGGGGCGCTGTAAGACGGTCCCTTTGGAGACACCAGAACAATAGAAGAAGTAAGGACGCATGCGCATAAACTATTATGCGCGAGACTTCATATTAGCCGCAAAGTCAGAAAAATCTGTTTGTAAAATTACATTATAATGACCAAATACAATGAAAAGTATTTTTCCAGTCTCACCTGTGAAAGGTAATCCCATGTGATCTCGTATGGACGGCAAACCTGTTGGTACAGTTAAACGCAGCTAATCTTTATTCTCCGCTTTGACCTCTCCAAAATGGCGGCGAGGATGACGTATGATTCTACGCGGAAGGCAGCGTCTTTAATGGTCCGGAATAAATTGAATGATACACGTTGATGGATTAATTTGTTGTTTCTCACCTGTGAAAGGTAATCCCATATGATCTCGTTTGGACGGTAAACCTGTTGGTACAGTTAAACGCAGCACATGAATCTTTATTCTCCGCTTTGACCTATCCAATATGGCGACGAGGATGACGTATGATTCTACGCGGAAGGCGGCGTCTTTAATCGTCCGGAATAAATTGAATGCTACACGTTGATGGATTAATTTCTTCTACGCCCTTTTTGAGGAATGTAAACCCACATCTGAAGAGGTGAGATCGCTCCTTTTTTTTCCCTATTTTTGCTGGTGGGATTGACTCTGCCCTAAGGGCAGAGTCTCTCTCTCTCTGCACCATTACACAATAAATATTCACAGTGAAAATGCGTTTCATGAACCAAGTTATAGGATTTGTTGACAACTTGCATCGCAATGAGAAGATCATTGGCACTACTGGTGTTAAGAATCAGACCATTTTATAAATGAATATTTTGCTGTAGAGCTGCAGTGTTTGTACAATTGCATGTTTTTGCTTCACTATTACTGTCACTATTCTGCTTCTTGCATTACTACTGTGAACTAACACTGAACATAATAATAATAATAATAATAATAATATCCAAGCTCGTGTTTCACTCTCACTAGCGCTCTGTAAGGCTTTTTCCTGGTGATATTCGTTACACTTCTACCCGGCGTGAAGCACTCACAGTCATGTGGTTGTGACGTCATCGTAAACAAATCCGTTCTACTCATCCAGACGACTTCACAACGGCAACGTTGCCAGATCTTTCCACTCTGGAACCCGTTCTCAAAAAGATTGCGTTTTGGGCACCCAAAACGCCGGTGCCATGTGGACGCCAGGCCTAAACGATAAGCAATTGTATCGGAGTCACCTGAATCCGTTGCCGTGTGGACAGGGCCTAAGACATCATTTATCAGCCACCTACAATGCAGTCCATGGCACACTTCCCAGACAACTGAATACACACCAAAACCCAGCTGTTTTCAGTGACTCACAGGAGGACAGAGAGAACCAGCAATCCACTGATCACCCCAACGACTCTCGAGGCCGTTCACACCCAGCCCCCAGTGACCCACACCAACAGGATGACTCAACAACACCTTAGGATTGCTTTTCATCCATGAGAGGATAAATACCTGTTACTCCCTATTAGTCAGACAGAACTGAAGAAGCCTTTCGGATGAGAGGTGAAATGTCTTCAAGAATCTTCAAGAAAGTCCAGTTGCTCTCTTTTACCACCCACAGTTTACTATGACCTGGATGACTGAGAATCTTCACAGACACTTGGTCATCTATTTATTGAGCAAAATAATCCAATATTACATATCTGTAAGTGGCAAAAGTATGTGAACATTTGCTTTCAGTATCTGGTGTGACCCCCTTGTGCAGCAATAACTTGAACTAAACGTTTCCAGTAACTGTTGATCAGTCCTGCACACCGGCTTGGAGGAATTTTAGCCCATTCCTCCGTACAGAACAGCTTCAACTCTGGGATGTTGGTGGATTTCCTCACATGAACTGCTCACTTCAGGTCCTTCCACAACATTTCGATTGGATTAAGGTCAGGATTTTGACTTGGCCATTCCAAAACATTAACTTAATTTTTCTTTAACCATTCTTTGGTAGAACGACTTGTGTGCTTAGGGTCGTTGCCTTGCTGCATGACCCACCTTCTCTTGAGATTCAGTTCATGGACAGATGTCTTGACATTTTCCTTTAGAATTCGCTGGTATAATTCAGAATTCATTGTTCCATCAATGATAGCAAGCCGTCCTGGCCCAGACGCAGCAAAACAGGCCCAAACCATGATACTACCACCACCATGTTTCACAGATGGGATAAAGTTCTTATGCTGGAATGCAGTGTTTTCCTTTCTCCAAACATAACACTTCTCATTTCAACCAAAAAATTCTATTTTGGTCTCATCCGTCCACAAAACATTTTTCCAATAGCCTTCTGGCTTGTCCACGTGATCTTTAGCAAACTGCAGCCGAGCAGCAGTGCTATTTTTGGAGAGCAGTGGCTTTCTCCTTGCAACCCTGCCATGCACACCACTGTTGTTCAGTGTTCTCCTGATGGTGGACTCATGAACATTAACATTAGCCAGTGCGAGAGAGGCCTTCAGTTACCCTGGGGTCCTTTGTGACCTCGCCGACTATTACATACCTTGCTCATGGAGTGATCTTTGTTGGTCAACCACTCTTGGGGAGGGTAACAATGGTCTTGAATTTCCTCCATTTGTACACAATCTGTCTGACTGTGGATTGGTGGAGTCCAAACTCTTTAGAGATGGCTTTGTAACTTTTTCCAGCCTGATGAGCATAAACAACTCTTTTTCTGAGGTCCTCAGAAATCTCCTTTGTTTGTGCCATGATACACTTCTACAAACATGTGTTGTGAAGATCAGACTTTGATAGATCCCTGTTCTTTAAATAAAACAGGGTGCCCACTCACACCTGATTGTCATCCCATTGATTGAAAACACCTGACTCAAATTTCACCTTCAAATTAACTGCTAATCCTAGAGGTTCACATACTTTTGCCACTCACAGATATATAATACTGGATCTTCCTCCTCAATAAATAAATGACCAAGTACAATATTTTTTGCCTCATTTGTTTAACTGGGTTCACTTTATCTACTTTTCGGACTTGTGTGAAAATCTGATGTTTTAGGTCATATTAATGCAGAAATATAGAAAATTCTAAAGGGTTCACAAACTTTCAAGCACCACTGTATGTACATATGTTTCAAAGCATCATACAGTGGGGCAAAAAAGTATTTAGTCAGTCACCAATTGTGCAAGTTCTCCCACTTAAAAAGATGAGAGAGGCCTGTAATTTTCATCATAGGTATACCTCAACTATGAGAGACAAAATGAGAAAAAAAAAATCCAGAAAATCACATTGTCTGATTTTTAAAGAATTTATTTGCAAATTATGGTGGAAAATAAGTATTTGGTCAATAACAAAAGTTCATCTCAGTACTTTGTTATATACCCTTTGTTGCCAATGACAGAGGTCAAACATTTTCTGTAAGTCTTCACAAGGTTTTCACACACTGTTGCTGGTATTTTGGCCCATTCCTCCATGCAGATCTCCTCTAGAGCAGTGATGTTTTGGGGCTGTCGCTGGGCAACACGGACTTTGAACTCCCTCCAAAGATTTTCTATGGGGTTGAGATCTGGAGACTGGCTAGACCACTCCAGGACCTTGAAATGCTTCTTACGAAGCCACTTCTTCGTTGCCCGGGCGGTGTGTTTGGGATCATTGTCATGCTGAAAGACCCAGCCACGTTTCATCTTCAATGCCCTTGCTGATGGAAGGAGGTTTTCACTCAAAATCTCATGATACATGGCCCCATTCATTCTTTCCTTTACACGGATCAGTCGACCTGGGCCCTGTACTACGAACGGAGGTCAACCTACCCAGAAGTAACCCAGTGTTCCCCCGCTAAACCGGGGTTGACAAAACCTGGTTATCTTGTTTGGGGTTAAACGGTACTACGACGGCAGTTATGAAGTTGATTTGTTGAACCTGTGTTAACCTAATCAGGGTTAATGCGCGTTCACGTTAAAGGGGAGGTTATCAGCGCAAATCACCACTGTTCACAATGGCACGGTCGCCGTACTTCACGGAGGAAGAATGCTCTGTCATAATGCAAAGCTACGAGGAGTTCAAAACAACATTAAGAGCAAAATCTAACACAGCGGCTGCCAATAAGGAGCAGCAAGCATGTTGGCAACGAATTGCCGATCGGGTAAATGCGTAAGTACATTCTCCCTTCTACATGTTCCAGAACAGAAGTATAGGATGAGAGAAAGCTTCATGATCAATCACAAGTCACAGAAAATGGTCCTTCGACGTGGCCCCAGTCATATATAGCTTGTTTAATGTCCGAAAAATCCTGAATAAAATTTGGTATGGTAAATTCATGGAGTAGCCTACTTAAGCTGATATGTGCACAGAGTCACATGAATTAGGATGACTGACTGTTCAGTCCCTTTGACTAAGTTGGTGTATGTCCTGTGAACATTTCAGAGGCAACAGCAGTGCCAAACGCACCTGGCAACAGGTGAAAATGAAATATAAAAACATCATTCATAATGGTAAGTGTGTGTGTGCGTGCAAGCAAGCATTCATTTGCCTTTTATTTATTCAAGTTTTATCTGTTTGCCTAATAGTTCAAATTGTTTTGTATATAGTTTATAATGTTGTTGTGTGATATTAATAATAATATTGTGGGAAAACTACTTTGCAGGGACGTTCATTTAATTTATTCTATCGTCATTTTGTTTGTTTTATTTTTGTGTATTTTATTTATTTATCTGTTTGTCTAGTATCTATTTTTCTAATAATAATAATATATTTTTTGCATTAATAGTTTGTTTTTTCCTATTAAAATAATCTTGTGTTTCTTGTGTTCTTGTTATAACTTTATCTATTTATCTGACTGTTTAGTTGTATCTATTTTTGTTACAATTTCAATATTTTTAATATAGAAAGTTTATTTTTTTCTATTAAAATGTTCTTGTGTGATAACTAGTTCTTGTGTTATATTTATTGTAGTTGTATCTATTTTGTATCTCAGACTTAAATATTTTTGTAAAACAAGTGTTTTTCTATAAAATATTCTTGCGTTCTTGATAACTGTTCTTGAGTGGGTTCTTTTTTTTTTTTTTTTTACAGAAAAGCCGTTCTGCATGGACATTCATTGAAGCCCTCATTGTTTTTTAATGGTTATTTATGAGCGTTTAGGGGTTACAATAATGTAAGTCTAGGTTGCTTTATATAAAAGGTATGTCCAGACATATTGATGTCACTGTCTAAGCAGAGGGATCTGGCTTCTTTAGACGCTGTCTTCTTAAAACTGAATAAATATTTAAAAAGAGCCAAATGAGCCAGTCTTTTGAACGGCTCTTTTCAAAGAACAGATCACAAAGATGCGGATCCCATCAAAGAGCCATAAATCCCATCTCTAATCTGCGCTCCGATATCGCACGGGTCATCCAGGTACGCTAGCATTGTCTCTAGAGGAAATGTCGGTGGAGAGGTGGTGTTTAAAAAGGGTGTGGTTAATCGGAAACCTCGGGTTAACCAAGAACATAACCTGAGATGAGCAGGTTTGAGATGCAGCATAAATTGCCATGGCAGCATACCTCGGTTTGAACATAGCCAACTTTCGTAGTATGGGTTAATCGGGAAGTTACGCTGCACGTGATCAAGTTACTCTCGAAGTTACCCTGGTAAGCCAGAAAACCCACTTTGTAGTACAGGGCCCTGGTCCCTTTGCAGAAAAACAGCCCCAAAGCATGATGTTTCCACCCCCATGCTTCACAGTTAGTATGGTGTTCTTTGGATGCAACTCAGCATTCTTTCTCCTCCAAACACGACAAGTTGAGTTTTTACCAAAAAGTTCTATTTTGGTTTCATCTGACCATATGACATTCTCCCAATCCTCTTCTGGATCATCCAAATGCTCTCTAGCAAACTTCAGACGGGCCTGGACATGTACTGGCTTAAGCAGGGGGACACGTTTGGCACTGCAAGATTTGAGTCCCTGGCGGCGTAGTGTGTTACTGATGGTAGCCTTTGTTACTTTGGTCCCAGCTCTCTGCAGGTCATTCACTAGGTCCCCCTGTGTGGTTCTGGGATTTTTGCTCACCGTTCTTGTGATCATTTTGACCCCACGGGGTGAGATCTTGCGTGGAGCCCCAGATCGAGGGAGATCATCAGTGGTCTTGTATGCCTTCCATTTTCTAATAATTGCTCCCACAGTTGATTTCTTCACACCAAGCTGCTTACCTATTGCAGATTCAGTCTTCCCAGCCTGGTGCAGGTCTACAATTTTGTTTCTGGTGTCCTTTGACAGCTCTTTGGTCTTGGCCATAGTGGAGTTTGGAGTGTGACTGTTTGAGGTTGTGGACAGGTGTCTTTTATACTGATAACGAGTTCAAACAGGTGCCATTAATACAGGTAATGAGTGGAGGACAGAGGAGCCTCTTAAAGAAGAAGTTACAGGTCTGTGAGAGCCAGAAATCTTGCTTGTTTGTAGGTGACCAAATACTTATTTTACCGAGGAATTTACCAATTAATTCATTAAAAATCCTACAATGTGATTTCCTGGATTCTTTCCCCCCATTCTGTCTCTCATAGTTGAAGTGTACCTATGATGAAAATTACAGGCCTCTCTCATCTTTTTAAGTGGGAGAACTTGCACAATTGGTGGCTGACTAAATACTTTTTTGCCCCACTGTATACTCACCTTCCATGTTATTAGGAACACCTGTACATTCATGCAGTTATCTAATCAGCCAATCATATAGCAGCAATGCAATGCAATGCCATGAAATAAATAAATAAATCATGCAGGCACAGGTAAAGTGCTTCAGTTAATGTATATATCACACTTCAGTACGGGGGAAATTATGGTCTCTGTGACTTTAAGTATGGCAAGATTTTTGGGAACAGATGGGCTGGCTTGAGTATTTCATAAACTGCTGATCTTCTGGGAATTTCACATGCAACATTATCTAGAGTTTACACAGAATGGTTTGGAAAAAACCCAACAACACTGAGTGACTGACAATTCTGTTAATGGAAATGCCTTGTTGGTATAAGAGAGGGTTCATTGGGCTCCACTACTGTCAGCCAAGAACAGGAATCTCAAGCTAGCGTGGGTACAGGCTCACAGAAACTAGGCAGTTGAAGGGGAAAAACATTACAGGTCTTTTTCCAATATTCAACTGTCCAGTTTTGGTGAGTCTGTGCCAATGAAAGTCTCAGATCCTTGTTCTTGGCTGACAGGAGTGGAATCTGATGTGGTCTTCTGCTGTTGTAGCCCATCAAGGCTTGATGGGCTGCAAAATCTGAGATGCTTTTCTGCTCACCATAATTGTAGAGTGCATATTTGAGTTACTATGGACCCTTTTCATGTGACATCACGACAAACGCGGCCGCCATTTTGGACATGTACTACCAGTAGTTTACCACAGCCAACATTGAGGAACGGCAGCAAAGAAAGTTTTTACTTTCAGCAAGACTTCCATCATGCCACTATATTGTTGTGCACCTGGATGTAGTAACCATCAACAAACAAGGCAAGGTTTATCATTTTATCGGATCCCGACGGAGAAGATGGGTAGTGGCCATTAACAGGAAAGATTGGCAGCCCTCGGCATACCAACGCTTGTGTAGTGACCACTTTGTTGGAGGTAAGACGAATAAAATTAGCCAGAAAAGGCATTACATTGCTGTTAACATTCTGTGGCGGTGAGTGTGTAACCAAATAGGTTAAAATAACCCATTGTAACCTCTTTGTTCTTCTGTAGTAGCTATTGTTGACTAGCTAATGTCAACAAGTAGCTGATATGTTACTGTAGCAATGTTTACGTTCAGGCATTTGGATGACTGTTAAAACCTTTCAGTCTCAAGTTTTTCCTTTACTGTATTTACTAGTTTACTGTAATTATGATCCAGCAGCTATTTACACCGGATCCAGTGTAAATAGCTGCCGGAGCCAACGTACGAGGTTCCGGAGCACGCTCCGGCTTGCTCCCCCTCAAATTAAGCAGCGCACTCCGGCTTGCTCCCGGAGTGCTCCGGCCGAGGTTCCGGAGCGCGCTCCGGCCGAGGTTTCCCTCAAATTAAGAAGTGCAGTCCGGCTTGCTCCCCCTCAAATTAAGCAGCGCGCTCCGGCTTGCTCCCCCTCAAATTAAGCAGCGCGCTCCGGCTTGCTCCCCCTCAAATTAAGCAACGTGCTCCGGCTTGCTCCGGAGCAAGCCGGAGCGCGCTGCTTAATTTGAGGGGGAGCAAGCCGGAGCGCGCTCCGGAACCTCGGCTGGAGCACTCCTGGAGCAAGCCGGAGCGCGCTCCGGAACCTCGGCCGGAGCACTCCTGGAGCAAGCCGGAGCGCGCTCCGGAACCTCGGCCAGAGCACTCCTGGAGCAAGCCGGAGCGTGCTCCGGAACCTCGGCCGGAGCACTCCTGGAGCAAGCCGGAGCGCGCTCCGGAACCTCGGATGTTGGCGTGTATGTGTATGGCGATGGGTTTTTAACGACATAGGTACACAGATCATGTGGGCCGAAGTCAGGTAAAGACGAGGGCTTCGTGTACTTCCGTACGTCAGTGAACAATCCTGGTGGAAGCAGGTAAACGTCGTTCTATAAGCCTGCTAACCTCAATTTTTGCAAATCCCTCTCCCTCTGCTCGCCCTGTAAATGCCCTACGTCGCTGGATAGTGAAGGTGTTTTCTGCATCTCACTCCTTTTTCTTTTATGTTTTTCGCCTTCCTTGCATTCAAACTGATTCGAGTCGAAGTCCACTACATGTCCAAAATGGCGGTCGCGTTTACGAAGGTCACGTGACTGAAAAGGGTCTATAGACTTTGTTAGCTCAGACCAGTCTGGTCATTCTCCTCTGTTCTCCCTCATCAACAAGGTGTTTCAGCATGCAGTCCCTCCACTCACAGGATGCCCCCCGCAACAATTCTGTGTAAACTTCAGAGATTATTGTGTGTAAATGCCTTCAGCAGTCAGAGGTTACTAAGAGCAACTTTGTAGAGGATGTTCTGGTAGGTGCATATACAAGCTCCAGTTAACACAGAATGCAGCAGCAAGAGTTCTTACTGAAACCAGAAGTTATGACCACATCACCCTCTTATCCACACTGCATTAGCTCCCAATCAAATTTTGCATTGATTATAAACTACTATTAGTTTACTATTGACCTATTAAGCACTAAATGGTCTTGTGCCACAGTACCTGAGGGAACTTGTGGTCATTTATGACACACCACACCTACTTAGATCAAAATGTGCAGGCTATTTTTTGGTATCTCAAATAGTGAAGGCCACAGCAGGGGGCAGAGCCTTTTCTTACAAAGCCCCACAGTTACTGGTATTTACACAAAAAAACCCAATCAATTAATTACTGATATAAACACAAAACTACACAGAAAAAGATTTCCAATACATAAAAGTTATGTGCAATAAAGTGGAATGACACACAGGGGAAATGTATTGAACACAATAACTGAAATGTAATACTTTGTGGAGATGTCTTGGTAGAGAAGTTGTTTGTAATGACAGTGTAGTGGCAGGGACATGGTTGAGTGTCAGCTGTGGACGGAGAGGAGGCAGGTTGAACGGGTAGGAAATGTATGCTAGGTACTGGGGCTGCTGCTGGAGTACCCGCCTGATGGACCAGGCTCTGGAGCACCTGTCGATCCTCCACCTAGGATTGAAGAAGCCCTGCTCTCTACACAGTGCAATGAGGGCTTGGTGCTGCATTAGGTGGATGAGTGAGTGAGTGTCTGGATGATTTCAATAAGGGGTGAGGACTCCATGATGGTGAATTTTCCTCAATTTCTATGTTGGTTCATGGGAAATGAGGAGATAGGAGGCAAGCTTGCGACAACTCAAACACAAGGTGTGTTTTATTTTTGCTACTTTTGCTTTTCAGTGTTTTTTTATGCTCAGTGTGCACACAGCTTGGCAAGGCTGGACTGGCATATCAGGCACTTAACTAGTGGGCCAGTGCATCTTTGGGGCCTGATGGATTTTATATTGGCCCATAAAGCAGATAAACCGCCATAAAGTGGCCATTGGTTGGTTTCTTGACTAACACTGGTCTGACCCAGTGGCCCATTCACATCTTACAAAACACCTCCCTCTTGGGGCTCTTTGTTAAGATCTGTAATTAACAGTGTCAAACATGGATAAGTCAAAGCAAAAAAAAAAAAAAAAAAAGAGGCACAACCACAGAGAAGTTGCTGGTGGAAAAGATAGGTCCTTGAGGCAGAATCCCATGAAGCTTCCTTTGATAAAGTTGAGCAGACACATGCTAGCAGGGTATGCTTGCTGGCTAGTATTTGCAAATATAGCTCGACAATATTACAACAAAAACTTGCTCTATCTCAGTTTAGCTAGCTAGGTTGGAGATCACATCTACATCATATCATTAAAAGATTCAAAGAATCCAGAGAAAACTCTGTACACAAAGGACAAGGCTGAAAATCTATATTGGATGCCCATGATCTGTGGGCCCTCAGGCAGCAGTGCATTAAAAACAGACATGATTCTCTAGAAATCACTACATGGGCTCAGGAACACTTCAAAACCCCACCATCTATGAATACAGTTCTTTGCTGTACCCAAGTTAATGCAAGTCAAAATTCTACCATGTAAAGAAGAAACCGTATATAAACAATATCTAGAAACACTGCTGCCTTTCTTAGGCCTGAACTGATTTACAGTGGACTGAGACAAAGTGGAAAACTCTCCTGTGGTCTGATGAATTGAAATTCTTTTTGGAACTCATGGATGCTGCATCCTCCGGGATAAAGAGAAGAGGGACCATCTGGCTAGTTATCAGCACACAGCTCAAAAGCCAGCATCTGTGATGGCATGGGTAGCTTGCACATCTATGAAGGCATTATTAATGCCGAATGATATACGCAGGTTTTAGAACAACATGCTGCCTTCTAGACATATTTTTCAGTAAAGGCCTTACTTATTTCAGCAACACAATGCCAAACTGCATTCTACGTGTATTATAACTGCATGGGTCTGCAGTAAGAATCCAGGTGCTAAACTGGCCTGCCTGCAGTCCAGAACTGTCACCCACTGAACTAGCCCATTATGAAAAATATGACAAAGGAGACCCCAAACTGTTTAGCAACTGAAATCCTATACCAGACAAAAGTGGGACAACATTTCACTTTCAAAACTGCAGCAAATGGTCTCTTCAGTTCCCAAATCTTTAGGGAGTGTTATTAAAAGAAGAGGTGATGCAACACAGTGGTAAATATGCCCCTGTCCCAACTTTTTTTGAAACATATCGACTGCATCAAATTAAAAAAGCATATATATATTTTAAAAAAAATATTTCTCAGTGGGCGGCACAGTGGTGTAGTGGTTAGCGCTGTCACCTCGCAGCAAGAAGGTCCAGGTTTGAGCCCCGCGGCCGGCGAAGGCCTTTCTGTGCGGAGTTTGCATGTTCTCCCCGTGTCCGCGTGGGTTTCCTCCGGGTGCTCCGGTTTCCCCCACAGTCCAAAGACATGCAGGTTAGGTTAACTGGTGACTCTAAATTGAGCGTAGGTGTGAATGTGAGTGTGAATGGTTGTCTGTGTCTATGTGTCAGCCCTGTGATGACCTGGCGACTTGTCCAGGGTGTACCCCGCCTTTCGCCCGTAGTCAGCTGGGATAGGCTCCAGCTTGCCTGTGACCCTGCAGAACAGGATAAAACGGCTAGAGATAATAAGATTTCTCAGTTTCAACATTTGATGTTGTCTTTGTACTATTTTCAATTAATTATAGGGTTTCCATGATTTGCAAATCATCAGTTGTATTTATATTTATATACTATAAACAAGCAAAAAACTGAAAGGCATTATAAACAGCATTAATTATCCCCTTTATTCTAACAATGTGTACAGGAATGGCATAGAAATGCAGTCCAAGGGTAGCATAATGAGGGAACAAAATACAGAAAGAACAACCAACTTGCCCCTTCATAAGAAAATAAAATTGTGCTAATTTTATTAAGAAATGGCTCCAAAAATTCTTTCAAGAGTCAAGAGAAAGGTCATTTCAATCATTTAATGTCATTTGCTATGTTATTTTCACACCATCAAAACACACCAACTTTAACAGTCTAGATACTACACGATCCCCAAAAAGGACTCTTCCTGCAATGAATGAATGAATGGAACAGACTGCTTATTTCCTCCATTGTTATTTCACTGCAACATCTTGCTGTCACGATGTTTCTCTATTACCATCTCTGGTATCCTTTCTGTGCCTGAAAGTTGCCCTCTACTTTTCCATCACATGTACCCATCTTCTACTTTTAATTTTTCTGCTGCACCACAGCAAAAATAATTAACTCTGTATGTTAACTGTAGATTCACCCAGTAACTTGGACATAGACACAGTCCAAGGCTGCTGGTACGGCTGGTGAGAGTATATGAGCTTTAGGAAAAAGACATTTATTTTAGCTTCAAAGGTAATGGTTCTTCGATGTTGGATATTCAGAAAGAGCTAGGATTGTGAGGAGTGTCAAATTACAAAATAAAACACCACCAAATACACAAAGTATGACACAGGAGTGGAAACATACTACAAATAAAACCGCAACAACCAAAAAACAAAACAAATAAAAGACGTATACATGACAAAAAAGAAACAACCATAGTAAAGAGCATGAGGAAAGAACCAATGGTCCAATACTTTCATTATTTTCCACAAATACATTCTCCTATCTTCATCAATAGATACATATCACTCTTCTTACAGTGCATTCTCTTTTGCACAAATGTCCTCTCCAAAGGAGGGCCTTGAGGGATAGGTCTTTAAGTCTTTAACGCATGCAGGCCTCTTCTCATGCTAAGGCAGTGGGGTTTCCAGAGGTTTTTGAAGGTTATAGACCAGTTAAAGAGTGCAGTTGCCACTCTTTCAGCCTGCAGCATAGGTGCTCAAGAATGAGTAGAACATGGGCAGCTTCATGCGCTGCTGATCCCGTCGACACCAAGCCATCACTATGCCCTCACTGTTTGTTGTGTACAGATGGTGTCCATCACACGAGAAAGTAAGACTGAAAATAAACAAGTCAGCAAAGTTATCTGAATATTGTTGCTCACAAATGACCCATTTACTCACAATTTACCTAAGCATAATAATCCCCCATGTCACAAACTACAAGTTTTCACACAGTGTTTGTGTGTACCCTCACTGTCCACTTTAAAAGGAACACCTGTGCACTCGCTCATTTATACAATAATCTAATCAGCCAATCATGTAGCAGCAGAATAATGCATAAAAATCATGCAGATAGAGGTCAACAGCTTCAGTTAACGTTCACATCAGACATCAAAATGAAGAAACGCTATGATCTTTGTGACTGTGTGGCATAGTTGTTGGTACCAGATGGGGTGGTTTGAGTATTTCAGAAACTGCTGATCTGCTGGCATTTTCAGGTCTCTAGAGTTTACACAGAATGGTGCATTAAAGAAAAAAAAACAACAACAAAAAAAAAAAACATTCTGTAAGTGGATGGTCTCCAGGCTGAAACGCCTTGTTAATTAGCGAGATCACAGGGGCCTTAACAGACTGGTCTGAAATGGCAGAAGGTCTACAGCAACACAAATATGCACTCTTTACAACCATGATAAGCAGAAAAGAATCTCAGAATGCACATCAAACCTTGAGGTGGATAGGCTACGACAGCAGAAGACCACATCAGGTCCCACCCCTGTCATCCAAGAACAGGTATCTGAGGCCATCATGGACACAGACTCACCAAAACTGGACAGTTGAAGACTGATAAAAGACCTGATGACTTTTTTTTTTTTGTTGGTAATATTCAACTGTCCAAATTGGGTTAGCCTGTGTTCACTGTAACCTTAGATTCCTGTCCTTGGCTGACAGGACTGGAATCTAATGTGATCTTCTGCTGTTGTAGCTCATGCACCCAAGGGCTCAGTGTTTTGTGCATGCTGCAACACTTTTCTGTTCACCACAGTTGTAAAGAGTGATTATTTGAGTTACTATATCATTTCTGGCAGCTTGAACCAGTTCAACTCTGAGAGCTCCAGCCATTTCCTTTGACCTCTTAACAAGGTGTTTCCACCCACAGAAATGTCAACGTTTTTTGTTTTGAATTGTGTGTGTGTGTGTACGTTTTTAGCTGAATGAGCAAATCTCTGCAGCCACATTCCACTGTTGTTTTACAAGCACAAAAATTTGCTATGTGAGTGCGATATGGTCAGGTGTCTACATACCTTTTGGCCATATATACAGTCCCCTCTGAAAGTACAGGAACAGCAAGGCCAATTCTTTTTTTTCTGCCAATACACTGAAGACATTTGGGTTTGAAGTAATTTTTTTTTTTTTTGCTTAAACAACGAATAGCTCAATCTGCTCTAGGTTTGAGCCCTGGGTTTCACCTGTGAAGACTCCATTTGTTGTTAAAAAGGATAAACCAACCTGAAGACCAGAGAGCTGTCTTTTGGAGAAAAGCAGGGGAAACCAATTCGAGCCATTGCATGAGCATTGGGTATAGCCAATACAACAAGTCCAAACGTTCCAAAAAATAAAGACACCATTGGTGTACTAATGAGCAGACATGGAACAGGTCAGCCAAGGGAAACGACAGTAGATGAGAGAAACATTGTGAGAACAGTGAAGAAAAACCCAAAAACAACAGTCAGTGACATCACCAACTACCTCCACAGGACAGGGTAGACTTTGAGAGCAGAAATATAGAGCCCGTGCCAATCATCAGCAGTAAGAATCGGAAGACCAGACTGGAATTCACAAAGAAATACAGAGATGAGTTAGAAAAGTTCTGGAACCAAGATTAACCTCTATCAAAGTGATGGAAAGGGCAAAGGAAAAGATCTGTTCCTGATTCAAAACATATGAGCTCATCAGTCAAGCTAGAGATAGTGTCATGGCTTGGGCTTGCATGGCTGCTTCTGCGACAGACTCACTAATCTTTCTGATTACATCATTTTTAATGAATTCAAACGTCGACAGAAACATTGTCTGCCAATGTTCAGAAAAACGCAACCAGTATAATTGGGAGGAACTACTTCATTCAGCTAGAGAATGACCCTCTCGCACTGCCAGCAGAACAAAGGACTTCATCAGAGGAAGGATTCCGATTGGCCAAGTCAATTACCAGACCATAACCCCAATTTCGCATGCATTTCACCTCCAGAATAGGCACGTGAAGGGAAAGACCACCCAAAACAAACAACTTAAAGAAGCTGCGGAACAAAGCTGGTAAAGCATCACAAAAGAAGAATGCAACAGTTTGGTGTCGTCAGTGGGTCACCAGTTTAATGCAGTTACTGCAAGCAAGTACCAAGTGTTATTTACTTTAAGAACATCTGTCCCAACATTATTTTAACCTCAAAAATTGGATAGTCTGCGACCAAATGTGTCATTTTCTAAGCTGTTTGGTACATCACGATGTAAATATCAGGAAATGAAGGCTGACATTCTGATTTATCATCTCATTCATATTTTGATATCAAACCCAAATGTCTTCAGTGTATAGCAAAAAACACACGCACTTTAATTCGGAAAGCCAATCATATGGCAGCAAAGCAGTGAATAAAATTATGTAGATATATATTATGGGGAGCCAACACACTATATGACTTTTTGGTGTAGAATGTATATGTATTTCTATGTAATTCTTCTTTGTACTTTTAAGCAATAGTATGAAAACCTATGCCATGCTATTTTTTTAAGATGCATAATTAAACCACATGTATCAATATCTGACACATGAAAACCAGCAGTATGTTGCAACATGGTGTACTTGCACAGCATACCTTACTATAGGCTTGTTGGACTTAGGAAACGTTATTTCTCTCACTGGCTTCAGGTCCCATGTACTCCACAGCCTTAGGATGTACGTGTGGGCAGAGAAAGATAGAGAATTCATGAAAGCAAAGACATGAAAGAGAGCAGGGAAAAATGACAAAGATAATATGCACAGGATGACAGGATTATATGGCATTCTACTATGAACTGATACAGACAATTAGGAAGTTTGGGTCAGAGCACTAAAACTGCATCCCTGGAGAAGAGATGGCAGAGTGTCTTGCTCAAAAGCCCAATAGTGGCAGCTTTGTAATATCTGAGCCACCACAGCCCCTACTCCAAGTTGTTGTTTTTTAACTGATACTTTGTTCAGGAATAATCAGAGCAATAATACACACAAACATTCATTTTGCAGTAAAACTCAAAATAACCTGTGTTTTATGTATAGTCTCTCACCTCACAACTCCATTATGCAGCCCTCCTGCAATCACATTAACTGACACCCCCTCTGGCTGATTGGAGAATGCAATAGAGCAGATGTTCTCACGGCAGTGGACATGACCAATTAGATCACCATTTACTGTCCATAGTCGCAAGTCGCTTCCTCCACCCACTACAAATAGGACAAAAGCACAACACTAATACAGGATGCTAAAGAGTAAAATCCTATTATTTAATTATCTGTATAGTGTATCAGGAATAGAGAGCAGAATTCCTATTATGATTCCCGATATGAAATAAGTAATTCACTAATTAGGGTACAAGATTATAGAATCCCATGCAAAATAATAGAATCTTTTGGAATACCATGTCCCAATTTGAAAATCTTCCGTGGCCCTCCCAAACCTTTAATCACAACTCTGATCAACGCACAAGACTAAGATGAAGTATTTCCCTATATATTGCATTTTTTATTTCATAAACAGAAAAATTCTATGTGAATATGGGCCTAAGGCATTACAATGCAAATTAATATTCCATCCCCACCAATGATGATGTATTCCATCAATTCAGATTCCCTGCCAATAACGAAATAAAAGATACATTCCAGATCAAAAAATAGGTCAGATAAATGAAGAAAATCATGTAATTTAAACCCCATGGCTTTGTTTTATTAGCTCTGGTTACTTTTTAAAATGTACATACAGTATTTAATTACAGTATGATAATTAAGAACTTTTATTGATTTATTCATTGTAAATTCTCAGGGACCACCTGCCACACCCACACCTTGGGAAACACTGATGTAGAGAAATCTATTATTTCATACCCTATGTACAACCCCGATTCCAAAAAAGTTGGGACAAAGTACAAATTGTAAATAAAAACGGAATGCAATGATGTGGAAGTTTCAAAATTCCATATTTTATTCAGAATAGAACATAGATGACATATCAAATGTTTAAACTGAGAAAATGTATCATTTAAAGAGAAAAATTAGGTGATTTTAAATTTCATGACAAGAACACATCTCAAAAAAGTTGGGACAAGGCCATGTTTCCCACTGTGAGACATCCCCTTTTCTCTTTACAACAGTCTGTAAACGTCTGGGGACTGAGGAGACAAGTTGCTCAAGTTTAGGGATAGGAATGTTAACCCATTCTTGTCTAATGTAGGATTCTAGTTGCTCAACTGTCTTATGGTGATGATACACGGGGCAAGTTTTTGGGCAATGTTGCCGAGCAAAGTTGCTGGCAACGGGCAACTAGGTGAGACACAGGGCAACTTTTCAGGGCAACAACAGTTAGCAACGGCAGTTTACAGTTAGCTAAAAAAAAAAAATCGATGTCTTAATTTTTGCTGTGACCATTTAATCAAGCTGTCTGTTGTTTTTTAGAGCTTTGGTGAGGTAAATTCCTCCATATAGAATATTAAAATAACAACTTACCGGCGTAAAAACAGATGAGGAGTCTCTCCATCTCTTCACTCCACTGACACTGAGCGGCCGCCATATTTGTTTGAAATTTCTGATCCGAACCTCACCGGAGGTCACATGACTCGATACTCGCGTTCTGATTGGCTTATCTCAAAAAGTTGCCAGAGATTATCAAAACCATTCAGAAAGAAGCAATGTTGCCCAATCTCAATAGAAAAGAGTCAAAACACAATTGCCCAGCAACATTGCTCGGCAACATTGCCCAAAAAGTTGCCCCGTGTATCATCACCATTAGGTCTTTTTTGTCGTATCTTCCGTTTTATGATGCGCCAAATGTTTTCGATGGGTGAAAGATCTGGACTGCAGGCTGGCCAGTTCAGTACCCGGACCCTTCTTCTACGCAGCCATGATGCTGTAATTGATGCAGTATGTGGTTTGGCATTGTCATGTTGGAAAATGCAAGGTCTTCCCTGAAAGAGACGTCGTCTGGATGGGAGCATATGTTGCTCTAGAACAGGGGTCGGCAACCCTAGGCAGGCGTGCCACAACTGGCATGCCGAGGAATTTCCAGTGGCACACTGATAATGATACACAAACCTAATTATTCAACACATTAAAAATGTTCAAACGTCATCTTGAACTGTCATTGGCGGTTGCATGGTGAGCCTGCTCTTTTAGCATGACTACACAACAATATAGCGCCCCCTCCCAGTGTTGCCAGATACTGCTGACGTTTTCCAGCCCAAAATATGTTCAAAACCCACCAAAATGCACTTAAAACCGCCCAATCTGGCAACACTGTCCCCTCCCCATATTTCTCACGAGATGGGCCCACTTGATGCAGCAGTTGCACTAAGATGGCAAAGAAACAGACAGTTCGGGCTTTCCTCTCCTTGTGGACTAAAGAATATGGGTTCGTTTCTTAGAGGGACCGTGCTGTGTGCACATTGTGTTTTGAAAGTCGAACATCCAGTGTTAAACGTCATTTCGAGGCAAAGCACAAAAAGAATTTCAAAGATCAGGCAGATAGGGACGAATCAATCTCACGCGCAGTGTGCGGATATGGGAAGCAAGCCCACACTTTAAAAGTCTTTACCTCAGCTAAAAACAATGCCACTGAAGCTAGCTATATAATTTCTCACTGCATAGCTAAACATGGAAAGCCATTCACAGACGGTGAATACATTAAGGAGGCCTTTCTCTCCACCTCGGATAGTCTTTTTGAGGGGCTGCCAAATAGAGAGACAATAAAATCAAGAATAAAAGACATGCCCGTATCAGCCAGAACTGTTGAGCGACGAATTGGTGAAATGGCAGAAAACGTAAGGGTGCAGCAAACAACTGGCATAAAAGATGCAGCAGTATTTAGCATTGCGCTTGACGAAAGCGTAGATGTGAATGATGTGGCACGTTTGGCAGTGATGGCAAGATATTGTGATGTGACTGTGAGAGAGGAGCTCTGCTGTTTAAAGCCAATGAACCCTGCTGGGCATCTTTACCCGAAAAGTTAAACTGTCTTCGTAATATCGCACTGGCTTTATTGTCAGTGTTCGGATCAACATATCTGTGTGAACAGATATTTTCGCACATGAAGAATGTACTTTGCCCCTCCCGAAGTCGTCTGACAACGGGCCATTCGGAAGCATGCGTCCAACTCAAAGTGACCAATTACCATCCCCACATCTCGGAGCTAAGTAAGGGGAAGCAGGGCCAAGGATCACACTGACTGATAGGCAAAACATTTATTTTGTAACAAGGCTACTTCAAATTTGCAGTTTATTGTTAAGCCACTTTATGTAGGCTACTTGTCAATGTTCTCTGACACTCATCATTTAATTTTTTTCTGTAGTTTTATTATTCATCAGTTCCATTTCCATTAGGCTGCTATGTCTTTATTGTGAATAACTTGGGCCTGTTACCTACTGAAAGATTTTGGATGTTATTTTGTGAATTTGTATAAGCTGCTTGCAATGTTGTTATCCAATGTGTGTGTGTGTGTGTGTGTGGGGGGGGTGTTCTTAAACCTTGTGTATGAGGTTAATGGCATAAAACAAGTGCAATGGTGTTTTACATTTGCTCAATGCATTAAATATCCATATCCGTCTAAAATGTGTGGTGTCTAATTACACATAGTTAACAACACCTATTTGAATGCCACACTAACTAACAAGAAAATTTCTAATTGGCACTACATGGCAAAAAGGTTGCCGACCCCTGCTCTAGAACCTGGATATACCTTTCAGCATTGATGGTGTCTTTCCAGATGTGTAAGCTGCCCATGCCACACGCACTAATGCAACCCCATACCATCAGAGATGCAGGCTTCTGAACTGAGGGCTGATAACAACTTGGGTTGTCCTTCTCCTCTTTAGTCCGAATGACACGGCGTCCCTGACTTCCATAAAGAACTTCAAATTTTGATTCGTCTGACCACAGAACAGTTTTCCACTTTGCCACAGTCCATTTTAAATGAGCCTTGGCCCAGAGAAGACATCTGCGCTTCTGGATCATGTTTAGATACGGCTTCTTTGAACTATGGAGTTTTAGCTGGCAACGGTGGATGGCACGGTGAATTGTGTTCACAGATAATGTTCTCTGGAAATATTCCTGAGCCCATTTTGTGATTTCCAATACAGAAGCATGCCTGTATGTGATGCAGTGCCGTCTAAGGGCCCGAAGATCACGGGCACCCAGTATGGTTTTCCGGCCTTGACCCTTACGCACAGAGATTCTTCCAGATTCTCTGAATCTTTTGATGATGTTATGCACTGTAGATGATGATATGTTCAAACTCTTTGCAGTTTTACACTGTCAAACTCCTTTCTGATATTGCTCCACTATTCGTCGGCGCAGAATTAGGGGGATTGGTGATCCTCTTCCCATCTTTACTTCTGAGAGCCGCTGCCACTCCAAGATGCTCTTTTTATACCCAGTCATGTTAATGACCTATTGCCAATTGACCTAATGAGTTGCAATTTGGGCCTCCAGCTGTTCCTTTTTTGTACCTTTAACTTTTCCAGCCTCTTATTGCCCCTGTCCCAACTTTGAGATGTGTTGCTGTCATGAAATTTCAAATGAGCCAATATTTGGCATGAAATTTCAAAATGTCTCACTTTCGACATTTGATATGTTGTCTATGTTGATAGTATGTGCAACGAGTGCTCTGAGAGCACAATATCCCCAGCTGGCAACTAGGCCATAACTCTGGTAAAAATGTGATTGAATTAAACGAAATTGCAATATGCGTATTACTGACATATAACAAAGAAGGTTTTGTGAAATTCCTCCAAAAATTGAGAGAGGAGTTGATTTCAGAAGGTGAATACCCTTCCTGGGATGGACATCGCCACGACATAATTCCCCTTTGGGCCTTTCGACCAGCGGGGGATAAAAAGGGAGTAATATCGTGCATATATGGATGACTTTCCTTCAGCTCCAATAAACATTTAATTCTGCTCAGGATCATTGTGGATCCAGAGACCATCCCTAAAACACTGGGCATCAAGTGGAAAAACACCCTGGACAGGACATCAGTCCATCACAGGCCACCATGCGTGCACATTTCTTTCTTTCTCTCTCTCTCTCTCTCTCTCTCTCTCTCACACACACACACACACACACGAGAAGTATAAGCACGCTATAAACATGCTTTGGGAAGTGGTAGGAAACCTCAGAATCCAGAAGAAGGATCATGATCAACACAGGATCGACACAGACACAGGGGGAACATGCAAAACTCAGTAACCTGACCTCAGGATCAAACTAGGGACCTTGGAATGATGAGGTGGCAATGCTACCTGCTGCTTTTACTGTGCCATCACTACTGCTCCCTAATACTAAAATTCTAAAAAGTTATTCTCAGTGTTTCTTCCTGATGTCATATCAGGGAGTTGTTCCTTGCCACACCTGCCTCAGGTTTGCTCATTAGGGATAAATTTATAAATTTAAGATTTATATCCAAAATGTATATATATTTCTTTAAAACTGCTTTGTGGAAATGTTAATTGTTTAAAAAAAATCCTCGACAAAAAAAACCCTGAATTGAATTGAGTTTTGGAATCCGCAGCAGTCTCAACAGTATGCTTGGCATCAAACACCACCATTTCAGTAATGTTAGCCGTAATACTTGGCTCTCTACTCTAACATCTATTGGTTGAAAATAGGTCAACAGCAATGGTACATCGGCCAATACTGCTATCTCTCCTCGTTTCTTCTCTCTTTTATCCCTCCTATCAGCTCCACTACACTGCTTTTGCTCCATTTTCAAATTGGCCAGAAATCGCACGATTGCATCCTTAGCTAAACGAGTAGAAACTTAGATGCACTTCTGTACTGCCAAATACAAATATGTATGTTGTATATACATATGTATACATGGTATAATATAAACATACAGAAATACAAATTGCTGTATTTATCAAGGATATTATTTGCCTATAAAAGGTAACTAACTTTCATTTGGTTCAACTGTAGTTTGTATGTAGTCTGAAAGAGGCATATAGATCATAGAAAACTAAGGAATTCATGAACATCATTCAGGAAGTGCAGTAACTCACCTGAGTCACAGACAGTAGCAATATCTCCTGTGGTCTCACTGGCTGACACGGCATTCACAGGGCTTTTGTGACCAGTGAGACTCTGCACATAGCACAGGCTAGCAAGACAAAATGGCCATTACTCAACAGTCAGTAAAAATGACAGGGTTAAAAACAATTACAATATTACACACACACACACACACACTTCAAGAAATTAGAATATTGTGAAAAAGTTCTCTTTTTTTTTGGTAATTTAATTCAAAACGGTAAACAAAAAGGTGAAATATTTCAAGGTTGGTTTTTATTGTTTAAATTTTGATGATTATGGCTTATAGCTCATGAAAATAAGAAATCCAGTATCTCAACTTGTTAGAATAAGTTACTATGAGTAAAATAGTATAAATACCATGCATCTCTCAGTCTAATTCAGTACACACAACTATAATCATGGGGAAGACTGCTGACTTGAAAATTATCCAGATGATGATCCTCGACACTCTCCACAAGGAGGGTAAACCACAGAAGGTCATTGCTGAAAAGGTACACAAGCAACAGGGATGACCGCAGCCTTGAGAGGATTATTTAAAAAAAAAAGTCAAGAACTTGGGAGAGCTCAGTAGACTGAGGCTGTTGTCAGTGCATCAAGAGCCACCATGCACAAACATCTTCAGGAAAGGGACTACAACTGTCACATTTGTAATATCAAGCCATTCCTGAACCAGAGACAATGTCAGAAGCGTCTTGCTTGGGCTAAGGAGAGAAAGAACTGGACTGTTGGTCAGTGGTCCAAAGTCCTCTTTTTAGATGAAAGTAAATTTTGCATTTCATTTGGAAATCAAGGCCCAAGAGGATAGAGGAAGAGTGGAAAGGCACAGAATCAAAGGTGTTTGAAGTCCAGTGTGAAGTTTCTGCAGTCTGTCTTGATTTAGGGTGCCATGCCATCTGCTGGTGTTGGTCTACTGTATTTTATCAAGTCCAAAGTCAATGTAGCCATCTACCAGGAGATTTTAGAGCACTTCAATGCTTCCATTTTCTGAAAAGCTTTATGGAGATGCCAATTTCCTTTTCCAGCAGGACACTGCACTTGTTCACAGTGCCAAAGCTACTACCAAATGGTTTGCTGATCATATTACTGTGCTTGATTGGCCAGCCAACAGGCTGATCGCCTCCATGCCACGCCGCATTGATGCGGTAAGTAATGGTAAAGGAGCCCTAAACGGAGTACTGACTGTTTAAATGAACATACTTTTCAGAAGCTGGACATTTCTGTATTGTAAATCCTTTTTTGATTGATCTTAGGAAATATTCTCATAATTTGAGATACTGGATTTCTGATTTTAATGAGTTATAAGCCATAATCATCAAAATAAAAAAAGGTTTGAAATTTCACTTTACATGTGATGAATATGGACGATATGATATAGAATATATGAAAGTTTACCTTTTAGAATATCTCTTCAAAATTAAATGAAGAAAAACTGAAATTTTTCATGATATTCTAACTGTTTGAGATGCACTAGTACCGTAGTTTGTAGGAGTAGGTAGTAGCTGGAAATTCATTTGTTCAGTGTTAATGTATAGCCATCAATATGATGACTTATCACAAAATAGATTTTATAGATTTACCCTTAAGTACTAGGCATGACCACAGAATGCACACACACACACTCATCCACAGACATGTACTGGACACAAACCGGTTGAGGTCCCAGATGATGCAGGTTCCGTCTCGGCTGACGCTGATCAGGATACTGTATGGTTTGCAGACAAAAAGACCTGTGACCTCATCTGTGTGTCCATACAAGTGAACCTGAGACTCAACTTCCATCTCAGAGCCCTAGAAAAGAAAGAAACAGCAAGAACTTGGTACAAAATAGCAAAGAAAATCCCCTACAAGGTCACTTATAAATGTGTTGCTCAGAAGCCTTATAAATACAAAATAAACTGGGAAGATGATCACTCTGAACCTTTTAAATACCACTGGTTTTATTTAAGTGTTCATTTAAGAAACAACAAGACTTCCCCATTATCTTTTTATTGACGCTGAGATACAAGTAAAGATAATGCAAGAGGTGAGAGGGCAGTGCACCCATTCAACCTGTCTGATTCCACCTGGGCTAGAGGAAATGTGTTTCTAGGGTAACAGAGGAATGACAAAGGAGACCACTCCAAACGTGGAATGTGCAAGATATTAATGACTGGATGGATGGTGTGGAAGCAGGCAAGTTATGTTGCTGTAGTAACCTACCACAAAACGATTGTTGTAGGCAGTGATAACACCACATTTACTGCCCATAAATAGCTGACAACCATCAGACACCCAGGCACAACTTGTCACCTGAGAGAAAGTGAGTATGTGTTTTAGGGGAATCAAATATGGAGCTTATAAACAGACTGCAATAAAGTATGAGATTTATCAGGAGGAAAAAGATGTTAACATTCACAATAATAATACAATCATCATCTGTCCCATCAGACTCAAGCAGAATTCAAGACTCTTAGATTTGAAACTGTATTATGTGCTTTTTTTAAACCATAGAAATTCCCAAAGAAATTACCAGCAAAGAAGAAAAATAACTTAATGGGTTAAATATATACTGTACATGTTAAGTAAATGAAACATTGTAGAGTTCATGATACTCTGCAGTTATCAGATTAATTATGTACTATTGTGCTGTTAGATTAGTAAAATCACTAATTTCACGAAAGCTTGTTTCTTTTTTGTACAACATTGCTATTAGTGTCATACCTGGTGGAGCGGAGAGCACTGGATGTAATTGATGGGTGGCTCACTTTGCTTGCTCTTGAGCCGCAGTGTATTGTCACTGTAGCCCCAGCTGAGAATGGCAGACCACTGGATATCTGTGCTGTGCATACTTCTCACACCTAAGAAACAGTGAACAGTGAGCTGAGAGCATCATTACCATTATGGTCAGTCTAGCCATGTGCTTGCAGACTGATGCAGACTCTGCTGGTTGAAAAACAATGCGAGAGATCAGAATTTCTGCTTTCATTTCCTGATTTTTACATTCAGATGTGTTAAACTTAGAACATGACACTTTAGGTGGCAGACCACCCAACGTTTAGGTGAGCAGGATAGAAACAGATAGTCTTAGAGTATCTTGTCGTATGGCCCCTATATTTCTGCTGTCCAAGACATCTTCAAACAGTGGATTGTGGTACCTTCACCCATGGCTTGTGGAGGTTGTTGGTGATGTCACTGACTACACCCAATGCTTGTGCAATGGTTCTGATCGATTTTCCTTCTTTTATAAGCTTTCATCTTGCTCTTCTCCCAAAGATACCTCTCTGGTCTTCATGTTGGTTTATACTTTTTAACAACAAATGTGGTCTTGACAGAAGAAATACAGGACTCAAATCAAGAGTAGACATTCAGAGCTATTAACTGTTTAAACAATCAATCTAACAGGGCACAGCCGGGCAATAAGAAATACCTATCGGTCACATGTTGCACTATTTTTGAGCAATTGAAAAATGCTCAAAGGTTCCATGTTCCAAGTCGTTTAACACATCTGGATGTAAATATCAGGAATTAAAAGCTGAAATTACAATCTATTGTCTCATATTAATCTTGAGATCTCAAACCCTTTTTGGTCTCAAATATATTAAGTATGACAGGAAGAAGAAGAAAAAAAAAAAAACAGAATTGGCCCTGCCATTCCAATACTAGTTATAATAGGTTTTGGAGCTTTATATTACTATGTAGTATCATGTCTTTATGCAGTTTAGCAGAGGAAATGCACAACAACCGACTTCAACTGGTGCTAGAGGTTGCAAAGACCTGAGGGTATATCCTTGTACAGTTTTATATGAGATCAATGCACACAGTGATTTGTGTGTATCTTTTAATGTGTGTAAATGTGCATGTCCCCCACCCTGCTCCTTGCTGTAAATCATCATAAGGCAGAACTTGCAGGAGAGGCCGCAGATGGCTCGGGTGGGCAGTGCCAGCAGGGAGCCGAAGCACTCTCCATGTTGTTGGCTGAAACACACCACTGGGTCAGGAGCACTAGGTGAGCCCACATACTCACCCCATTTTAGACCCTTAATCCATGGCAGAGGACTCTGAAAAACAGCAGAAGGGGGTTGCAAAATCTCAGAAGATAGGGGGGAAAAAATGTGCATCCTTTAAAACCTAGTGACAAAATGAACTACACACCCAAGAAAAGCAGGTCTCTCACACGCTATTTATTTATATTCAGTTATTCAATTAACTTTTATTTTATATTTTATACTACCCTTCCCTACATGTCTGAAATTGTGTGCAACATGCCTTCGTCCTGTCTTGCCCACTATCACTGCTCACTAATTATTCATTTCATCATTCATGACTTTAGAGAAATGTAGGCTCTACCCAGCATATGTGAGCAGGGTAGTGCTGCAGTGACAAGCTGGCTGTCACTAGCATTAGTTTTTTTTTTTTTTTTAATTAGTCAGTCAGTCATACTTGCAAAACTGAAGTCAGGATTAGTTATTAGCTGTAACTTAGCTTGTTATAAATTAGAAGTGAATTATATAAAGCATATAAAGTGTGTACGTGCGCCGCGTTGATCAGCAGTGGATATACTAACTGAACAGCAAAGTAGCCCAGACAAGCAACAATACATGAAACAAAAACCTATGGTAAACACTAAGCACTACAGAAAACCAAAGATACTTTTGCCCGGGAGTGGTGATAATGTCTCATCTCATTATCTCTAGCTGCTTTATCCTTCTACAGGGTCACAGGCAAGCTGGAGCCTATCCCAGCTGACTACGGGCGAAAGGCGAGGTACACCCTGGACAAGTCGCCAGGTCATCACAGGGCTGACACATAGACACAGACAACCATTCACACCTACGGTCAATTTAGAGTCACCAGTTAACCTAACCTGCATGTCTTTGGACTGTGGGGGAAACCGGAGCACCCGGAGGAAACCCACACGGACACGGGGAGAACATGCAAACTCCGCACAGAAAGGCCCTCGCCGGCCGCGGGGCTCAAACCCGGACCTTCTTGCTGTGAGGTGACAGCGCTAACCACTACACCACCGTGCCGCCCTGGTGATAATGTAAACTCTGTTAATAGTCCTGAGCAGCTGTAGGAACATGAAAGAAGACTTGTACATGGATTATTAAATGTTAAGTGTAAATGTGTCCAGTGATTGTGGAAATGGAATGACGTGAAATAAAGTGAGGTGAGACTGATCTGTTGAGAAGTCTAATACTCTGTGAGAAAATAGCCGTTTATGAATCTGGTTGACTTGGCACTGATGTTCTGTGGTCTTCTTTCAGATGGGTAGAATGCAAACAGTCCATGGGAGGGGTGAGAGAGAACCTGCCTAATGCTGCTGGCCTTCCTTACACACCTTTGGGTGTCAATGTTATCAATGGCAGGACAATGAAACCTAGAAATTGACTGAGCAGTCTTTAACACCAGGTGCAATGCTTTCCTGTATGAGATCGGTTTCTGCACTAGACAGTGATGCCACAGGTCAGAACGATCTCTGTGATACAACTGTAGAAAGAGTTGAGGAGGTAAGTGCGCATACAGTCCTTTTCAGTCTTCTTAGGAAGTAGAGGCATTGTTGCTCCTTATTCACTAAGGACGAGATGCTGATGGACCATATGAAATTCTCTGACGTACAGGCAGAAGAACTTGAAATTTGAGATATTTGGGTCCTTCTGAAATCAGCAAATCACCTCTTTGGTCTTGCTGACATTGAGAGAAAGATTGTTGTTGGCAATCTCATAAAGACAGTGGTATCATAAGCAAACTGACTGATGTGGCTACTGTTATGTTTGGCGACATAGTCGTGGGTGGGCAGTGCGTACAGCATCCAACACAGGATACAGAACCCCCTGGGGGGGGGGGGGGGGGGTCCTGGTGCTGGAGGAGGTGATTGAGTTGGATGATCTGTTGTGGATCTCGACTGTATGAGGCCTGTTACACAGGAAGTCCAGAATTCAGTTGCACATTGAGGAGATTAGGCTGGGTGATTTAATGATAATAGTAATAATAATGATTTCAATTTATATAGCGCCTTTCTCACACCCAAGGTCGCGTTACAATTAGAGAGAAAAAAAAAAAAGTCCACCAAAAAAGAGTCAGGATGTAATTCCAGTGGTATAGCTGCCCACAGTCCCACCAAAAGGCGCACGAAGGTATGTTTCACACCACCTGCACAGTCGCCACGACACCACCAGGCAACACTGCCTAGAACACCGCGCCATGAATCCACAAAGCAAGCACAGAAGCACCGCCACACAGAGCGCTGGTATGTTCCAAATTGCCTGCACAGCCACCACAGTGCCACCGGGCAACATTGCTCGGAACACCACACCAAGCACAGAAGCACCACCACACAGAGCACTGGACAACCCTGATGTTAAAAAGAGCAACAAGCTCACTGCAGTCCATAGCGAGGAGCATAGGCATCACCCATAGTGGACCAAGGCCCAGAGGGAACCGACACCCAAAGCTGGGTCCGGAGCCACACCACAACCAGCAGACAAAACACCCAAACGAAGAACATTCAAACAAAGAACAAACATCAATCACAAAAAGAAAAACAAAGGGGGGTGGGTAGGTGTAAAAAGCTCTGGTGAGGAAGTGGCAGCCAAAATGCGCACAGTATACTCTCAAGCGGAAACGGGAACCAAATGATTTGAGCTTCTATAGCATCTGTGGTGGAACAATTTGGTTAATATGCATACTGATAAGGATCCAGTGTTACTAGGATGTAGGTCTGAATGTATACCATGACCAGCTGCTTGAAGACCTCACTGTAGCAGGGGCTAACAGAAGCCTGTGCCAGGGAGATGTTGAAGATGTCTGCTCACATGGGCTCACAGACAGCACCAAATGGAGCTGTGATACTTCCTGTGGTCTCTGTGTTGAAAGCTCAGACTGGGAGTAAAAGCCATTTCTACATGTTTGGGAGGGAGGCATCACTGGTGCAGACAGGATGATTCTTATATAAATACGTGCTTGTCAAAATTCCCTGCAACATGACCCTTGAGGTCATTGTTGGAGAAATCATCTTGTATCCGCTGTGTGTAGGAGGCCTTTGCTCTCTTGATGCCACTGGTGAGGCTGGTCCTTGCTGTTCTGAGAGCCAATTTGTCACATGATCTGAACACATCACAGCTTGCGAACATCATAATCCACAAACTTGCTTATGTACCCAGTGACAGATGATGTATATTCCTCTAAGTTTACGTCACCCCCACATAGAGGGGCATCCTTGAACATGAGTCAAGCAACAAGTGTAGTAACATTTGAAGGAGAGGTTCGTAACTATTCTGCACTCAATAAGGCTCTCCAACTCACACCACAGCTGCTGGTTATCAGAGTTGAGACAGCAAGTTCACTCAACTCACCAAATGTGTAAAGCATGACTGAGATGCTCTTGCACGAGCCAATTTTCCTAATAACCCTTTACTGATCACCACTGTTCCCAATGATCAATCACTGATCACCACTGCTTGTTCTACATTTAAAACTCTTTTCTTTGTCGTAATAAAAGTGAGTTATTCCATTTATAACCATTTCCTTCATGCTTATTCCTTCATGCAACCATTTTCTTCATTCTTGATAGAATGTATAGTATATTTGCAAATCTAGAAAAGGTTAGTTTATGGTGCCATGACCAAAGATGACTTCTTTCTACAAGAAATAAATTAGCATTTTTTGGGGTGGGGCGTTCAGAAAATTGTCCTTCAAATACTTTGTAGAATTGTAATTTCATACGCAAATACTCAAATCATGATGAATCAATGAATATGCAAACTAGTTTATAACCTCTAGTTTATGACTTCTAGCAATTTGAGTGTGCTTTAGCTACTTTACTATGAAGAGTTGTCAACACTGATTATGAGATGCACCATTTATCCAACAGTGTCCAACAGACATCTGAATCTAACTTGAGTCATTGTGATGGACAGCAGCTAACTGCGATCCCCAACACAGTAACGTTGAACAGTTCAACATGCTTGGACAGAGCTGATTAGAATTAATATCATCTTCTTTTGGCTGCTCCGGTTAGGGGGAGCAGTACAGGGGATCTGTTCTGCATATTTGATTTGGCATAGGTTTTACACCTTATGCCCTTCCTGACACAACCCTCCCCAATCTATCGAGGCTTGGCACCGGTATTAAGGGACCTGGCTTGTGCCTTTAAACTGTAGGGGAAACTGGGGCACCCGGAGGAAATCCATGCAGACACATGGAGAACATGCAAACTCCACACAGACAGGCCCCCGTTGGCCGTGAGGTTCGAACCCGGAACCTTCTTGCAATGAGATGACAGTGCTAACCACTACACCACCATGCCGCCCAGGCGATTAGATTTAATGTCCTAACCTAAAAATTAATTAATAATATACCTCACCTGCACTTTATTAAGTACACCATACACCTGCCGTTTTATGCAGTTATCTAATCAGCCAATCCCTTAACAGCAGCACAATGCATAAAGTCATGCAGCTACAAATCAAGAGCTTCAGTTAATGCCCACTTCAAACGTCAGAATGAGAAAAACTGTGACTTTCATTGCAGCATGGGTGATGGTGCCAGATGGACTGGTTTGAGTATTTCAGAAACTGCTGATCTCCTGGGGTTTCACATACAACAAGTCTCTAGACTTTACACAGAATGATGCAAAAACCAAAAAAAACACTGAGTGAGCGACAGTTCTGTGGGTGGAAAAGTCTTGCTGATCAGAGAGGTCAGAGGAAAATGGCCAGATTGGTTCAAGCTGCCAGGAAGGATATAGCAACTCATAGCAGCTCTTTACAACCATGGTGAGCAGAAATGCATCTCAGCATGCAACAGCAGAAGACCACATTGTGTTCCACTCCTGCCAGGCAAGAATAGGAATCTTAGAAAGAAGAACAAGTTCCTATTAACCTCCTAAGGCCCAAGCTGTTTTTTTACATGCATTTTTTATTTCTCTTTGCTATTTGGGCTTATTAGAACCTGATTAGAATAAAAACTAAGCATCATCTTTTGATAAGATGTACTTTTAGAGAAAAAGTATGTCCACATATGTGGATTCTTGTTCCGAATTTCCATAAAGTGCTGTCCACGCATGTGACCGCTAAGCCCTAGGAGGTTAAAGTGGCTGATGAGTGTATACTGACAGCAAGAAAATTTTGCCATTGCTCTCACCAAAGGAGAATCTAGTCAAGTCTACGGTCATGAGACCTAGCCACAGATGGCATATGGCCACAACAGAATTGATTGCTGGATTGCCAAACAGTGACAGCGCGAAAGAAAAAATATTAATAATTAGAGTTTCCTTTTTGCTTTACCTGATAGAATAAAAAACTGGGACATTCTTGACTTTAGAAGTTCTCTATATATTTAACACTTGTATCTTCAACAGGTTAAACCCAACAAGCAATAGAACGTGCTTTTATCGGCATCTAAAAGTGTAGTGCTTCAACTGCATAAATGCTCTTCTTCTGCCTGCAAGTAAAACCTAGTTGAAAGAATACCATGAAAAAAACTACCAAACAGACACTGCTCTCCTATTAGCCACATAGATTTTATGCTTGCCGAAACACTGGATATGGACTTGGTCTATGATTGTAGCTTGCAGACATTTAGCCATTGCTTACATCTCTCTTTCCCTAAAACATGGCTATTAAAATAAGTAAAAATAAATTATGAAATATGATTGACTCTTGAATGCACAAAATGGTCATCAGAGCTGGATTTTGTTTATTCTCTGCCATAATTTCTGAAATAATGTACATTTGTTTTTGTTCTCTTACTATGTGTATGCGTTGCATGCATGTGAAAAAGGTAAACGTGGATTTGGTCTCACCGGATGGACAATCTCTTTGCTCTGATCACGGCTCTCCCGGAATGCCAGCTGTACCAGCAGGCCCATGGCAGCGGGCAACTCTCCCTCAATTATGAGTTTGGGTCCAGCGCGGCTGATGTGTGAGGTGTGGAACAACTGTCTGGGCGTCTGGCCATAGGTCTTGATCATGGTCTCTAGGGCTCGCCGCTGTACAGGATCCTCCACTGCTGAGACGTCCATACCAAAATATGTCTGCAGGGATAAAATAAAGAAATTTTTTTTTAAAAAGACAAGTATGATTTCTGCACTGTGAGAAAATGTGGAATGTTCCAACACCTTATAACACCCAAGGCCCATCTCTCCCTCAAAAATCAGCATGGGTATACATTTTCCACATAATAATAATAATAATAATAATAATAATAAAAAACATAGATGCAAGCAGCAATTAAGGGCACCAAGCACCTTCTGTCCCCGCCTCTTAATGACAGAAGACCAGAACCCACTGGGACCATAAGCGCTTGTTCCTAAGGAGATTTACTAAATTTGAAAGCAAAACGTCAAACTGTCACAGAAATATTGGTTCACTACTTATATTCAGTAGCCTTCTCAAGTTACATTTCCAGGCAAATCTGTTTATCACCTTTAAGTAATGTTGCTAATAATATGCAGTGTTGGGCAAGTTACTTCAAAACTGTTTTGCATTATTTATTACTTATTACTGTCATTTTAAAGTAATTAGTTGCATTACAATATTACTGTATTTAAAATGTAAGGCATTACACTACTATTGCATTACTTTTAAGTTACTCTTACCGAAATAACTGGAAGTATGGATTTGGCAATCTAAATGTAGCTCAAGACGCTCAATTAGCTCATCACACATCCAGTGGAAGGTGATGTGGTATCTGACTGAGCTACGGTAGGCTTATGGTTAAAAACACTAGAATATAATAGCCACAGTGATGGCTGATGACACAATACAAGGAACAATCATCGCAAGAACAGACAAAAGGTGAAAGTCTGGCAAATTGTGATAGAAATACTGTAACTTTAGGCCTATTCATATTAACATTAATCGAACTGTATTGTAATGTCTAAAGATATGACAGGATACAAAATTAGCATTTCTATGCCTTTATTGTTTTCAAGTTTACAGCATTAAGCATAGTTTATGCTTCATAAAAAAAAAAAAAAAAAAAAAGATTAGCCCTAAGGGATATGACTCCATTTCAGAAATGTAACAAAAATGAACATATTATGGCAAATCGTAGCCTACAATAAAACTGGCCTGAAAAAAACCCACAAGCCTTTTAAATCACAGCTAGACAATGACTATTAGCTATATGAGGCTACCCAGTCACATTTCGAAAAACAGAATTAGAAATAACAAAATCAAAGTGCTTTTAGTGATGTTGAAGTGCTTAGGCATATTAGCCCTCGAAGGAAAGGCAGCTCAATCACTTTAGTCTGACTTCCGACCAGAAAAAAAAAAAAAACAACTCAGTTATACAGGACAAAAATGTAAACAAATTGTCAGCATATCTTCAACAACATACTCCGCCACAAGTCTCCTAACCTCCTGAGGCTGAAGGAGCATCTCAGAGAGGCAGAACGTTAATTCTGGCTGCTTTGTGATTTTATTGCCACTCTCATCCTCCGCTTGCTTCCTTGCTAACTTCATGTTACTATGGCACCTCTGTAAATGCTTAGTTAAATTACTGGCGCTATTTAGGGAAGTGGACAGTTCTTTAGGTTTCGCACACAAAGTGCATTTGACTACGATGTTCTTCACATCCTTATTTTTCACAAACTTAAAGTAATGGGCGTGTGCCCATCTGGAGAATGGGCTATCCGACGTTAGATCAGCTGCAGGTTAACTCATCTCTCTCTCCTGTCTGACTAGCCTAAAGGAAAAGGATGTGAAACATTTTGCGTGGGTGTTTCACCTCTGCTGATCACGCGTGATTTTGGCGAATTTGTATGAAGGAAAAAAAAGCCCACCACTTCATTCCAGGTTAAAAATGCATTGTAACGCGTGTTACTGACATTTGTACCGAGTAAAATATTACCAATTTTTTTTCTGTAATGCCTTACATTACCGTGTTACTGCAAAAAGCAATGCATTACAGTAATTCGTTACTTTTGTAACGCGTTACTCCCAACACTGATTATATGTGACAAATTTGATGTCTATGCATAAGTGTTGTGGAGATATGCCCTCATTTCTTTTTTTTGTGACTTAAGCTTGGTTTCTACTTCTCCATTAATGCATATTTGTGTTGTGACGCAGACAGGGGGATCATGGGTAACATGGCACACAGAAGTGCTAGCATGCTGTCCTCTCACAAAATAACTATGCGTTGTGGGGTGCTATACATTGAATGAATACTGATGCTGCCCAGAAACAGTTTAATCAGATGTTGTGACATTTCTTCTGTGGGTTTAATTAAATTCATATTAATATTGCTTAAATCAGTAATACTGTTTAAAATACATCTGAAGTGGAAAGAACAAAATGCTGAACGATAAAGTACAATAACATTTTCCCTCATCACATCCAGCACTTTACATCTTCTGCCGACATATTTGCGCTCCAACACTAGTCCTTAAGAAAACTTAAAACAGCGTGTAACAGAAATGGATGAAAAATGCTCTGTAATTTGTTCTGTAAAAATCTCTTATTAAAATAATCGTATTGTTATTTTTCAGACCACTGTCTTTTATAAAGATTCTTTCTCTGTGATAAAACTTTTGCACTGAACATTATGGTATTTACATCATATACTCTGTATTCTCATGCAGTATCACATGCACTGAAATATGCAGTCAGTATTACTTTATGCACTTAAATACATCTGTGTGAACATAATCTGAAATCATATGCACTTTTGTTAATTTATAAAAGTACACACTTATAACTGAAGCACACATATGTTGAGCACAAAGCAATTATGTTAAAGGGCATATCACGGGTAAATTCAGGAGCGAGATCAATGTAATTCTCCTATTTTATATTAAACTTTGGTCAAATATCTGTAACATTCTGCATTCTCTGCAATTTTTTTACTTTGCGCAATACCAGAAAAATGCAGTTGAAATCAAGCCATTTGGGGTGAATTGGTCCGCCTCTGAAAAAACTTGGCATTTGGATTTCCCGGCAAACATTGATTTTCATGACATCACGTGCGGGACGCCTCCCTCTGAATCCTACTGGTTTGTTTATGAGAAAACGACCTGGTGGTTTTCTGCAAATTTCTTCAACGTTATCGCGTAATTATTAAAATGGTTAACAGATGTATCGTAGGAGGGTGTAGCAACACCAATCTTGATGGGATTAGTACTCATCGTTTTCCAAAAGACCGGACAGTGAGAGAGAAATGGGAGCGCTTAGAGCAGCCTGCTGGCGCTTCCGCAAGTAACGTCACGAATCTGGCTCTAGACTCCCTTGGGATTTTTCCAGACGCGTTTTACTTTATTTTTTTTCTGCTGTAGACAGATGGCCTTGTGCAAAATTACCCTTCTGGATGAGTGTGTAAAGGGACATACTTTCATCTTTCATATATATATCAGCTGGATAGTACAGTGGTAATGCTCACTGACTACGACGCAGGAGATCGGGGTTCGAATCCCGGTCGGGGCAAAACATCATCCAGTAAGGGTCCTTAGGCAAGACCCCTCATGATATATCGGCCTACCTCAGGAATGAGTGAAGACATAACTGATAGAGTCATACCGGCTCAGACGTCGCCCGGGTCAACAAGGTCTGCGTCAGTTGCTAGGGAACCAGGGCAAACTGATGAGAAATGGGCTACTGGAACAAGACATCGATGGACGAGGACAGAAAATACGGAGTTACATCATATACTCTGTATTCTCATGCAGTATCACATGCACTGAAATATGCAGTCAGTATTACTTTATGCACTTAAATACATCTGTGTGAACATAATCTGAAATCATATGCACTTTTGTTAATTTATAAAAGTACACACTTATAACTTATAAATACGGAGTTGCTGGAATGCTACTATACAAGCAGTCCCAGAGAGAAGGGATACATGCAGCGAATGTGGGACCATTGGATACTTCGAAACCCACAATCAAGGCTAACAAAGAAACAGCTATTAGCCCAGTGTTCCAACATCCGTAATCGAAATCTGCTATCACAACTAGAGATTAATGAAATACAACAACGATGCTACGGCAAGGGGGAGCCAGGAAGACAGGTCAGCGGGGAGATGTCATCATCCCCACAACCAGAGATTGGGTACCAAGCCCCAACACCTAACAGCCTCAACACAAGAGCTGCTGACCTGAGAAGGAAGATCGTGACCCAACTGGAAACCTGGAGCCCCCGACGAATACCGAAGCTGAGTTGCCAAGTACCTTCAGAAGATCTACTAGTAGATGTGAATGCTGCTCTGAAGACAATCTCCACAAGAACCATCACTGAGACCAACAAGCTGATACACAGTATATAACAAATATATATACAGTATATATACATAAACAGTATCCACCATGGAAGAGACGATTAGAGGCCAAGATAAAGGCAGCACGGAGAGAAGTTAGCCTGCTAGCTGAACTACAGAAAGGGAACATGGTGAATAAAGGGGCACCCAGGAAGTACAACTCACTCTCCATACCAGAGGCACTCGAAACTGCCAAACAGCGACTAATAGCTCTGGCCACCCGGTTGAAGAGATACACCAAGGAGGGAGAGGCCAGGAGAATAAACAAGCTGTTCTCCACTGAACCAGCCAAGGTGTAAGAGCTGACCACAGCAACCTCCCAGAACAAGAACCAGTAACCATCTCAATGGCAGACATCCAAGAAAGAGTGTCAAAGATGAAGAGCTGGACAGCACCAGGCCCCGATATGATCCATACGTACTGGCTGAAGAAGCTAACTGCACTCCATGAACGCCTAGCAGCACAGATGAACCAGCTGCTGAGGGATGGAACCCACCCAGAATGGCCAACCCAAGGCAGGACAGTCCTAATCATGAAGGACCCCCAGAAGGGACCCATCCCATCCAACTACCGGCCAATTACCTGTCTCTGCACAACATGGAAGGCCCTGTCAGGCATCATTGCGGCAAAAATGAGTAAGCATGTGGCTCAATACATGAGCAAGGCACAGAAAGGGATTGGCAGTAACACCAGAGGAGCCAAGCACCAGCTACTGGTCGATAGAACAGTCGCCCGAGACTGTAAGAAGAGACAGACCAACCTGTGCACTGCCTGGATTGACTACAAGAAAGCCTACGACTCAATGCCACACACATGGATACTGGAATGTCTGGAACTGTATAAGATCAACAGGAACCTAAGGACCTTCATCCAGAACTCAATGGAAATGTGGAAGACAACCCTAGAGGCCAACTCAAAAAAACCCATTGCCCAAGTCAACATCAAGTGCGGCATATACCAAGGAGATGCGCTATCACCACTGCTGTTCTGCATAGGCCTGAACCCCCTCAGTCAGATCATCATGAAGAGCGGCTACGGGTACCGATTCCATAGTGGGGCAACAATCAGCCACCTGCTCTACATGGATGACATCAAGCTGTATGCCAGGAACGAGCGAGAAATAGACTCGCTGATCCACACCACCCGGATCTACAGCGATGACATAGGGATGTCATTCGGATTGGACAAGTGTGGCCGGATGGTCTCAAAGAGAGGCAAGATGATCCGGACTGAGGGGATTGACCTACCAGAGGGCAACATAGGTGATATCCAAGACAGCTACAAGTACCTTGGCATCCCACAAGCTAATGGAAACCATGAAGAAGCCACAAGGAAGTCAACCACAGCCAAATACCTCCAGAGAGTAAGGCAGGTCCTGAAAAGTCAGCTGAATGGTAAGAACAAGGTCTGAGCCATCAACATGTACGCACTATCAGTCATCAGATACCCCGCTGGCATCATAAACTGGCCAAAGGAGGAGATAGAAGCCACAGATATCAAGACTAGAAAGCTCCTCACCATGCATGGAGGGTTCCACCCCAAGTCCAGCGCCCTGAGACTATACACTAAGCGGAAAGAGGGAGGCCGAGGGCTAGTGAGCATCAAGACCACGGTCCAGGATGAAACATCGAAAATCCGAGAATACATCAGAAAGATGGCCCCAAAGGATGAACTGCTAAGTGAATGTCTCAGGCAGCAGAACCCTGATGAGAGTGCAGAGGAGGAGGAGGAACAACAGACAACCTGGAGAGACAAACCCCTACATGGCATGTACCACCGTCAGATAGAGGAAGTGGCTGATATCAAGAAATCCTACCAGTGGCTGGATAATGCAGGACTGACAGACAGCACAGAGGCACTAATCATGGCAGCACAAGAACAGGCCATAAGCACAAGAGCCATAGAGGCCAGGATCTACCAGAGTAGATCAGACCCAAGATGCAGACTGTGCAAAGAAGCCCCTGAAACAGTCCAGCACATAGTAGCAGGGTGTAAGATGCTAGCTGGATCAGCATACATGGAGAGGCACAACCAAGTGGCTGGGATAGTATACAGGAACATCTGCAACCAGTATGGAATAGAAGTACCCAAGTCCCAATGGGCCATACCACAGAAGGTGGCTGAGAACAACAGGGCCAAGGTTCTGTGGGACTTCAGCTTCCAGACTGACAAACAGATCCTGGCTAACCAACCGGACATAGTGGTGATGGACAAAGAGCAGAAGAGGGTGGTGGTGATAGATGTGGCGATCCCAGCTGACGCCAACATCAGGAAGAAGGAACATGAGAAACTTGAGAAGTATCAAGGGTTGAAAGAGCAGCTGGAACGGATGTGGAATGTCAAGGGTTGCGTGGTCCCCGTGGTAGTGGGGGCACTTGGGGCAGTAACCCCCAAGCTGGGAGAGTGGCTCCAGCAAATCCCAGGAACAACATCTGAAGCCTCAGTCCAGAAGAGCGCAGTCCTAGGAACATCGAAGATACTGCGCAGAACCCTCAAACTCCCAGGCCTCTGGTAGAGGACCCGAGCTTGAGGATGACATGGATACCCCCCCCCCCCCCCCCCCCCCCCCCCGGGGGTGAGAAGGAGATTTATATATATATATATATATATATATATATATATATATATATATATATAAATATAAATAAAATGAAATTGGTCCAGAATATGCCCTTTAAGCACAAATAAATACGTTGAGACTTTATTTTTGTTTTACCATGCATTGAAGCTTTGGAAAAAACAATGGAAAATGGTTGTAACAAGTATAGAATGTAAACCCAGCCTGTAGGTTGTTTAATAAACCAATGGGGAAAATGAAAGGGTGGAGCCCAGTGATATGGCAGGAAGAACATAATGGTGACAAAACAGCCAAAGAGTGTTGGTTATTTGCATCAAGGTTGTAACTGTAACTTGTTAGAAATGTATAAGAAGGAAAAACCCAGAGTTGAGTCTTCAGCTTCTCTGCAGACAAGCTTGGCATTGTTACTCTTGTGTAATAAAAGCTTATAATCTGCAACTCCTTGACTTTCTATTTGTATTTCATTTCTTAGAGACCAATTTCCATGACATATTTTGGCATCACAGACAGGATTAGAAAGAAATCTCCAGCTGTTTGCACTTGGTGCCTGGATTGGCTCTGCACAAAACTGTGGTCACCTACTGTGGCCCTCCCCTATTGGCTTCTCTCTATCTCATGTCCACATGCTTTCAGCCTTACAGGCTGTCAAAGAAATGTCTCATTTGCAACGGAATACTCCTGTTCAGCAAAACTCTTGTTTTGCTGACTCCACCTGCTGACTGATAAGGACTGATTTTGACTGATATCTGTGGCCATCATTACAGTTTTTGGGGAATCCCAATCAGCTGGCCGATGCTGCTTAAAGCATCTACGCAGAGCCATGGCCTCACTTTCGTTTATAAATGCGTTGAGACCTCAAGAATGGCACAGGAATAGTTTTAAGCGTTGACAATAAATCTAATATAGTAATTTTTACGATTAAAGGTGATTCATATAGGTAGTGGTCTGAATGAATGACCTTGACGTCCGTAACGTCACAGCAGGAAGTCTATTGGTCTCATCGCCATTTCCACTATACTAAAACACAGAGCTGACTGCAACTCCGATCCTCCATTTTGAGCTAATTTATCACCATGCCACATAGATGTGTTGCTGGTGAGTGCAGCAACACGACAGAAACTGGATTTATGTTGCATTCATGGCCCAAGAATGTTCAAACTGCAAAGATTTGGACGCGTTTTGCAAGAAGTTCATGGGCACATTGGGCGGCTATGAAATGGTCTCTCCTCTGCTCTGCACATTTTACTGAAGACTCATATGAGACCTCTGATCTTTTAAGGGGCACTGGCTATAAGCCCGTATTGAAAGAGGGTGCAGTACCAACAATTAAATAAAACTACAAGAAAAGTATTTATTTTATTTTATTTTTTACAAGGAAAGTGAGTTCAGTTGCACCAGTTTTACCAGAGTGAGCCAAGGGTTGTTGGTAAAACCCGGGACAGAACGGGACGGACATATGGCTCAGGCAGTGACCTCCCCGCGGTTATTGCTAAAAGCGGTGACATCCCGTTCCGTCCCGGGTTTTAGTAATTGCCTGAGCCGAGCAGTAATGGCGGAGTACTCCGTATGGAGAATGAGTGGACCAGCCGTCTGATTTTCTCCACTGGATAATACTGCCATCTCGCCCTTACGTGGAAGAAGTGAATGAACGGAGCACTGAATGTCAGATTGTTTCAAAACAATCGGCCACAAGATCGGCCTTCAAGAAGCGAGAACACAGATGGGTAAGCTCCGACTCTCATTTGGATAAAAAACAACAACAAAAACAACACGTCGTTTACCTGCATTTAGATTAATACATGTGTAAGGTCCTCTAAAATAACACTATTTTATACTCTATATAGACCCCTTCACAGTAAACGTCATTCATACGAAAGAGGAAATTGCGCGCGCAGCCTGGACCCAAAAAAGACTCAGAAATGCCTAGTTGTTGTGTTTTCGGGTGTCAGAATCGTAGCAGTGATGGGGTTAAAATGTTCAGAATTCCAGCAGGATCTCACCCATTTCAAAAAAATCGCCGACGTCTATGGCTACAAGCCATCAAACGTGTAGACTGGGATGAAAGCACCATCAAAAATGCGCGGGTTTGCAGCGCCCACTTCATCACAGATAAGATCAGGCTATTTATTAAATCTTTCTTTTTTATTCTTTCTAGTCTTCGTTTACTGATGTAGCAAAATACTTTGGTAACGTTTGTCTGATTAGCTGGGTCATAGTTACACAATGTAATGAATATTGTTAGCATGTTAACTTAGCTTTGCATGCAATTTTGTTTGTAGGAGAGGTCTCGCTTGACTCAAGGAGTCCAGATTTTGTGCCATCATTATTTGTGTATGCCGAAAATCACAATTTTAAAGCAAGGATGGAAAGGTAAAATTGTGTGCCCTCACTCTAAATGCCAACTTACGTTGACTGCTCTAACCTAGCTCCCGCCCCGTTCAGTTTCATTTCTGCTCTCTGCCTCTCGCTTTTTACGCAGCTCTGATTTCTCTTAGCTGCACTCTTTACACTATCATTCCTTTCATGCCGTTACCTCCTGCAAATTGCTGTTTAGGGTTGGTATTTGCTGTTGTAGCTAAAGCCACATTGCCATCACATCACTGGCATAATTTGATTAAAACAAAATGAATATGAATGTCCCATTGTTAATCAAGTTGTACATGCCCGCACATAATCATATGCGTCTAAAGACTTGTAGGCACGAAGTTTTTCGTGGGTGTACACTGAAGTCTTGTCAATAAGGTACGAGTATATATCTGGCCATTGTATACCAGGGAACTTACTAACAATGTCCGTTCACTCTTTAATTAAATACGGATCCGGTAGGCGATGTCCACTTGTTAGAGTTAAATTATCTATGTAGCATTCTCGATCTTGTAACGACAGTTGTTTGGCATAATCTGACAGCTCATAATGCCGGTCTATGGGCAGCGCCATTGTTTCTGGGTCCAGGCTGCGCACGCATCCTGGCAATGGTCGGTTTGTTTACAAACATGCGAAGTGGTCTATTGGATTGCCCTATTTTCTGTGTAATTAACTCCATTTACCATAATGCCTTGTGGTTTGGAATATTTTCACTGTTCTGATGTGTTGTGACGTACTGTGCATTTGGACCAATCAGACTTATTTGCTCGTTGTATTTTTATTTGAATTTTGATGTCAGCCCATGGTAATTGGTATATGTTTAATGCCCGCGAGTTCGTGAGCTTTTTGAATGTTCCATCACTTCGCGAGAGAGAAGCTCACGCAAGTTCCCGCCTGCAGCCGAGAGAGAGAGAGAGATCGCGCTGTTTGTGAGCTCTATTTCAGCACTGATTTTGCAGAGAGTATATTTATAGTTTGGCCTGCTTGTGGCCATAAACTCCGGTGTCACTCCAGTGAGTGATCTTGCTGTTTTTTTTTTCCACGGACACATCTGCTCTCCGTTGCTGTGCCCACCGGAGCGCTTTCATCAGTCCCGGGGACTCACTGTGTCGGGACCGGGACCCAGCCAGCTACCGAGGGATTTGGGGTGAGCAGCATCTTATTCGAGCGAGCTAACCCACAGCAGTGACTGGCCCTCTGCTCAGGAGCATCTGCTGCGTGACTGTACCGACATCTGTAACCTGATCCGTCTGGTCTGACCAGTGGATTGTGAGTAACGCGAACCCACACTTACAGTGACTACGTTTACATGCACATCGAGCTGCTGTCGGTAATCGAGCTGAAGGTCCCAGCAGGGTGCCAGAGAAATCCAATCCTACATGCACACAATGAAATCGGGCTATTGTGTGAGGTGCATTGTGCACCCGAGCCACAGGTGGCGCAACACGCCCCATCGTGTTGGTACACTTCCGGTTGTCGTCATGAAGAAGAGCTATTCAAGAGTGTAAACAAAGTTATCAGTTCCGTGTTCTCCATTGTGCGTTTTTCTCCCGTCCATGAATTTTAATATATTCAACTCCTTAAGCTGAATGAGCATGAAGTCTGTCTCCTCATTGCTCCAGAAGTGCACGTTTCTGCTTGCCTGTGGCAGTGGGGGCGTGGTCAAGCGCCGGTCTGTGACAGGAGGGCGGAGCCAGGGAAGGTGAGTGGCAGAATCACTACACCTGACGGTAATTAACCTGTGTTTGTGTGTCTTCCCAGTAACCGCGCCCTATTTAAGGAGGCAGAGGGAGAGCAGAGGGGACAGCTCATCCCAGGACTAGAACACAGCGCGCGCGCGTGCGTGTGTGTGTGTTTTTCTCTCAAGAATAAAAGTAGGCTGTTAAACTGAAAAGTCTGACAATAAAAAGCCTATTAGTACCAGAAGCTTTGTCCTGCCGTCCTCTGTGCTCCACCCACACTTCAGAGAGCTCTACATCGCCATTTTCTCTTCTTCGTTTGTTCCTCCTGACCTCTTCTGCTGCTCGCTACTACTGTTGTCATGCCGACCGAGGCTGTTGTGTTTCTCGCTTGTGGTCTCGTCACTTCCGGAAGTAGCTCGACAACTAGCTCGATAGGGTATACATGCACAAAGTAGCTCGGCAGAAATCGCATAAACTAGGTCGTGTAGCTCGATTCCGAGAAATCAAGTTCGGTTCAATTTCAGCCGAATTAAGGTGTATACATGGCATTTTGAACTTCGATTTCAGTCGAGCAACAGCAGAAATTCGATTCTGTCTATGTGCATGTAAACGTAGTGACTGACACACACACACACACACGCGTTCCTCTGGTCTCGCCTGGATAGCCAGCATTTTAGAAGGGCATTGCAGCGGTTGCTGTTCTGCCTGCAGTTCAGAGAGCTGCCACCTGTGCACCAACGGGCCCCAACTGCACGTGCGTTTTTTTCTTGTCCACTTCTTATTTTTTTGATACTAAACCCAGTTTTATTTTCTTACTATGTACTGCTGGTATACACACTGTTGATGTGCTATCTGTAACATCTCTATTATGTAGGCTAATTGTTTCCGCTCTTCTTGTGCCGGTGTTACTATTTTAGTCATATTGGTGATTACATTGCATGCTTCTTTGGGAAGCATTTATTGTCAAATACTATCTCCTATTGTTATTATTATTGCTATTATTATTATTATTATTATTATTATTGCTTATTAATAAATATAATCATTATTATTTAATTATATCTTGGGTGTATTGGCTGCTCATTTGGTTCTTTATATTTGAACATTCTGACATGCACACTGCAGACTAGCTATTAGTTCTTTCACTCAAGCTACTGTTTATTTTAAATTCTGAGGAAATACACCATACACTAGCTTCAAAAATAAGTGTAGTATTTTCGCAGTGGAGGCACCGCGCTGTTAAATTTATCATTTATTAGATTCATGATTATTATTCTCTCTCTACTCATACTTGTACCCTTATGGTATCAGGAATCTCAGCCAGCTCACCACTCCACCGCTGAGAACTTAGGACCCTGTTGCACCATTATTTATTGGGATTCAGGGTAACTCTTTAGTAGCCTATCGCCTACTGTGCTGGGTGATCAGCACCTGTTAAAAAATGGGGTTACACATGTAACTTGTATTGTGTGTTTAAGTTACCTGTATAAGATTATTTAATTTGCTTCAGAATGTGATTGTCTCAGTTCATCTGATTATTTAATTAGCCTTTTACATTTTATCAGTAAAAATGCATGCATGTACATGTATGTTGCATAAGTTATAACACCTACCGTTTTAATGAGAGTTGACCCACAATCAATTAAGTCAAATCAGTCTTAGTTGAGCAAGTCGGTAACAGTATTTCTTACTTTCACCATAAAGTTTTATATGACTTTGGTCTATAGCTGTAAAAGGCCTCGGCCTAAAAACCGGTTACTGCTGTGACGTCACGCACTCAGGGCTGGCTGGCTCAGTGGGGCAGCTCGCATGCCAACTTTGCAGTCGATTTTAACTCTCAAAAATATATTTTTTAAAATTCCCATTTATGCAGCATACAAGAGTCAAGGATGGAGATACTATCCACTCAGAAATGTATTTAAAAATAAAGGTTCTCCGTATATCCTTTAAGGATATTTTGTCAATCTTGATCTGACAATCAGGATATGTATGAGGACAGCGTGGCAGCAGTGAGATGTGCAGTGGGAATGATGGAGACATTTAAGGTGGACGTTGGATTGCACCAGGGCTCGACCTTGAGCCCTTTCTTGTTTGCAATGGTAAATGGACAGGTTGACAGCCCACACCAGGCAAGAGGCCCTATGGACAATGATGTCTGCAGATGATCTCGTGATCTGTAGTGAGAACAGGGAGCAAGTGGAGGAAAACTTAGACATGGAGGCAGTGTTGTTTTTGGCAGCCATTTTTGATTTAGTTTTAGTCTTTTGGACGAAATGCTTATTAGTTTTAGTCACATTTTAGTCAATTCCATCCTTGATAGTTTTGGTCTAGTTTTAGTCGACGAAAACTAAAAGGGTTTTAGTCCAGTTTTAGTCAGTCATTCATTTTAGTCGAAAAAATAATTACTTTAAAACATTAAATTAGGCCAATACAGAGATAGGAAATTGTAATTGAGGTTGACAGGTTGTGCATAACATACTCTCAAAACAGTGTCTCAAAACAAACTTGTTTCACTTGAGCGTAAAAAGTATGTCAAATATTTGGGTTTAATAATCGATGACAATCTTACTTGGAAGCCTCATATTGATTTTATTTGCAACAAAATAAGCAAGGTTGTCGGCCTTTTGGCCAAGCTTAGACATTTCATTCCACTATATACCCTTATGACATTATATCGCTCTCTGATTCAACCTTATTTAACATATGGTCTTAGTTCTTGGGGACAGGCTTGTAAAACTCATATAAATAAAGTATTAATCCTACAAAAACGAGCTTTAAGATCAATCCATTTTGTTGATAATAGAGAAAGTGCCCTTCCATGGTTTTCCAAAAGCAATATTTTACCAGTAAATCTTTTCTATGAATGTATTTCTAAATTAATGTAATTAAAGTGCACCCTCAAACATTTGTAAGTTATTTTCTTCTATTTCTAGTATCCATTCTTATAACACTAGGTCATCTTACTCCAATAACTTATATACTCAGTATTCTCGTACAAATCTACAAAAGAACTCATTTTCCCATGTTGGTGTTAGTGTATGGAACCAGATTCCAACTTCTATAAGATCTTCATCTAAATTGTCGTTCAAGAAAAAAGTCAGACACCACCTTTTTTCTGATTTAAGTAGATATGGATATGATGTTGACATCTCCAAACTCTTTCTTTCTACATAACTTTATTTCTATATATAATTAAGAGCTATATATATTTATTTATCTTAGTTTTAACTTTAAATATTATTTAATACCATGCATGAATTATTATTATCAGTATGACAAGTATACCTCTCTCTCTCTCTATATATATATATATATATATTTTTTTTTTTCAATGTTATTGAATGATATATTACTGTACCTTTATATCCAATAACAAGTATTGTCTCCTCTTTTTCTTTTTGTTACCAAATAGTTGTTAATTTGTCGAGTATGTTTTATTATCTTTTTCATGCATATTTAAGTATTATATTAAATTCATATAAAATATTTTTTTCTTTGTAAACATGAGTCTGCCTTGATTAGCACTATTTGCAGACTCGTGTAGTCTATTATATGTTTATATGTAATTGAAATAAAAGATTGATTGATTGAAGTGTGCATGCTCTCTACATAAACACTGTCTAGTGCAGACATCCCAAGTCTCCCGGAAGTTCCGGGAGTCTCCCGCATATTGATAGTGGCTCCCTGATGCCCGCAAATTGGAGAATATCTCCCGGAATCTAGAGCAAGCGAGCAAGAGCGTGCACGCGAAACATTAATGTCTGCATCGCGCATATGATGGAGTGCGCGAGGGAGAGCGAGAGAGACTGCGTGTGTGCCTGTTCATGTAGCGCATGCTAGACAAAGAGCATCCTGATTGGTTTACAGACATCCAAACTCATTTCAGGGAGGTGTCGTGACCCCCCCCGCTAATGGGAAAAAAGTCATGCGTCACGACACCTCCCTGAAATCAGTTTGGATGTCTGTAAACCAATCAGGATGCTCTTTGTCTAGCATGCACTACATAAACAGGCACACACGCAGTCTCTCTCGCTGTCCCTCGCGCACTCTGTCATATGCACGATGCAGACATTAATGTTTCGCGTGCACGCTCTCCCTCGTCTCGTCAACGAAAACAACAGATGCGTCTCGTCATATTTTTGTGATCAAAGAGTTATGTTTAGCTCATCACTGTCTCGTTTTAGCCATTAAAAAAAGGTGCGTTAACGAAATCATTTCGTCATCGTTAACGAAAACAACACTGCATGGAGGGATGCACTAGAGAGAAGGGGAATGAAAGTCAGTAGGAGCAAGATGGAGTACATGGGTGTGAATGAGGATATGAAGACAGTGGAATGGAGCATCTGCAAGGAACAGAGGTGGTCAAAGCAGAAGAGTTCAAATATCTGGGGTCAAGCGTACAAAGTAATGGCGAGTGCGGAAGAGAAGTGAAGGAGAGTGCAAGCAGGTTGGAATGGATGGAGGAGAGGGCCAGGAGTGATTTGTGACAGAAGGGTACCAGCAAGAGTGAAAGAGAAAGTATACAAGACCTACTGTAGTAAGGTAGTAAGTAAGTACTGTAGTACTGTAGTAAGTAGCAGTAAGACCAGCTATGTTGTATGGTTTGGAGACAGTGGCACTGACAAAAAGATAGGAGGCTGAACTGGTAGCAGAGTTGAAGATGTTGAGATTTTCACTGGGAGTAACAAAGTTGGACAGCATTAGAAATGAGAATATTAGAGGGACAGGACATGTAGGATGGCTTGGAGACAAAGTGAGAGAGGTGAGATTGAGATGGTTTGGACACAAACAGAAGAGATATTAGACTGGTACCAAAATTCAAAAAAGTGCTTATTTAAGGAGTTAAAGGCATTTTTGAGACAAAGTCGGCAAACAGTCTTATTTTGTCAATTTGGGTGTGCCGAATTCAAATGTGCAATATGCCGAGCTCTATCTGACCTCTGTTGACCTCTAGAGGTCATTGAACTTTGGGCCTGTAAACGTCTCAGCTGAACCCAGTTTCTCAGCTTTCTAAGGAATGAAATGTACTAAAATGATTAATGAAGTTAGCAAATGGCCTTGTTTGTTAAATGTTTGGGTGCTGAATTCATTTTTCATTTGTAAAACGACATATGACCTCTGATAACCTCAAGGTCTTTAAACTTGGCCTATAGGCCTATGCATTTAACGGCATTTTTAAACTGACTTTACTCCCCCAAAAAGAATATGAACAGACAAAAAACAAATAGAAAGGAACAAATACAACATTAAATGCCAGTCCATGTGACTTACTTTTCACAATGAGAATGCCTAGGCGATCACCTTACATAACATTGCATTACATTTAGCGGTTATTGTTTATACAAAGCTACTGAAAAAAGGACAGATTCAGCAGCATACAAAATGTGGGGGCATACAGGGTATACAGGTTAATCAGGGTTAGTATATGAGTTTTTTCTTTGTTGTTTGTTTTTTGTTTTGTTTTAAACGGGGTAAAGCCTTTACAAAAAACAAACAACAAAGAAAAAAACTCTCTAACCCTGATTAACCTGTATACCCTGTATGCCCCCACATTTTGTATGCTGCTGAATCTGTCCTTTTTTCAGTAGCTTTGTTTGAATACGCACAAGTGCAGCCATCTGACGAGCCATCATAAGCTTTAACATCTAAAAGCATGTAAAGTTTTAGTGCACATGGGCAACCAATATGGTGACCAGGATGTGACAAATTCATAGATAGCCAGGTACCGGAAGTTAAGTCTAGCCGATGTAAACATGCTTGTTAGCCTGGATTTCGTTAGATGAATTTTTTTTTTTAAATACAGGATACAGGAAATCTATCAATGATTCTGTGTCATGCTAACCTTTGACAACACCCATAAACTGGCAATATGGCTGCCCGCTTGAGTGAGCAGGAATACAAAAGAATTTTAAAGTACTGTTTTATGCAACACAGTGTGACAATACAGGGGAGTCAAAATGCGTTTGTGTAAAATGTGTAATATTTCCAGCCTATGTTTATTTTTCGCTGCATGTACCCTTTAAGTGGGCCTTGATGGACAGCAGCATTAAAAGGATAATCCTAGGAAAAGATTAAATCTTAAAAGAGGGAAAAATCCTGTAGGTACAGGTCACGCGTTAAGATAAAAATCCTGCGAATGCCGCTCTATTGTGTTGAGGATTAATAGAGGGTTGAATTGGCAGGTGAAAATCCCATACAGAAACACTTTCCATTGTGTTGAAGTGCATCAATGGAGAAGACAGACTGTAGGTTACTGTGTCGAAATAGATTAGTGTTACACTACGTTCAGACTGCAACCTGAAACGACCCATATCCGATTTGTTGTGAAATCCGATTTTTTTGTTAGGCCGTTCACATTACCAATTATATGAGACTTGTATGCGATCTCCAATATGAACGGAAAACGACCCAAAAGTGTCCCGCATGCGCAAATTGACACGTAATAAGCACATCTACGTAATACGTAAACAAAAAAAGCGCACTCTTCATGTTTAATGATTTCTCTTTTGTTTGTTTGTTTAATTATCTGGTTAGTGTTAAAGTGTGAGGTCTCGTGTGTGTTTTTGTTTCTGAACTGAAATGAAAACGTGTAGCCTGGTAACGAGGGTTGACTCCTAAATGTCTCTCTAATTTCTATATAAGTGCACTACATGTTACTAGGAAGTAATGGATTTTTAAACTCTATATAGTGCACTCAAGCTTCAGTAGGCAGTCATTTGGGATACGGCCGCTGTATTACCAAACTCTTAATTCAGGCTTAATAATTTGCACATATTTATTTCGTCATATTAATAAACTTTTTCTACATTTTTATAAATATTTATTTAGATTGTTTATAGCCAGCTGAATTCTGCAACTTCTCTCAGCGCTGGCTCAAGGTGCAGAAACACCAGTGCAGTTTGCTATGGAGATGAGGCGAGACCTGGCGATGTGGTTTTTGTGGCGGCGGCGGAACTCACACAATAATCTGATTAACAGCAGACTAATGAGACCGAAGGTGTCAAATTACTGGAAATTTCCAGAACAATCTTATAATCTTGTAATACAGGATGGTTTAAGTTATAAATCAGTTATAGAAACTGTTTTATTTAATCAGGCTAACAGATCAACATCCAGGTCCCTACCAAATCCACCATTAGCTTGATCAATTCTATAAAAGTCTATTTAAATTCTGAAAACTGTACAAATGTTGTTGTTTTCCACCAAAGAGGCGGGATTAGCCAACGCAGAATAGTGACGTTTGTCTCTTGTTGATGACGTGTAGGTCGCATGAATGCGACCTGTCCGGTCAGACTGCAGTCGCATGTGAAAATAACGGATATGCATCGGAATTAGGACCACATATCCAAGCGGCCTGGGTCGCATGTGAAAAAATCGGATCTGTGTCGTTCAGGTTGTCAATAACAAATCGGATACAGGTCGCATATGGGAAAAAAAAATCGGATATGGGTCGTTTCAGGGTGCAGTCTGAATGTAGTCATAGTGAGGAAGTGATACACTTCCTCAACGTTCACTGCGTTGAGGAAGTGTATCAGTGAGACAGAGCATTCAAAGTTGCTGTGTTGAGGGAGTGGATCAGTGATACGGAGTATGAGAAGGAACAGGAGCCAAAAAGAAAGGGAGCCTGTCTGTATGAGATGGTGTGTGTGTGTGTGTGTGTGTGTGTGTGTGTGTGTGTGTGTGTGTGTGTGTGTGTGTGTGAGAGAGAGTATGAGTGAGTGAGACAGAAAGAGAATTTTGCAGGAAGCTCATGGTATAAAAACACATTTTTGGAGAGAAGGAGAATGAGAATTTTTCAGGGAGATGTCGTCCTCTAACAACTGAAAAGAAAAATTAACTGTTGAAAAGTTTGACTGAAATAGTAAAGTTAAGAGAAGTAAGTGAAGAATGGCTGTATGTTTAGTGTGGTTCAGTGAAGAAGAACCAGCCTTTATTTGTCACATGCACACTCGAGCACAGTGAAATTCATCCTCTGCATTTAACCCATCTGAAGCAGCGAACACATGCATGTACACACACAAGTGAGCAATGAGCGCGCACACATACCCAGAGCAGTGGGCAGCTATGCTACAGTGCTCGGGGAGCAGTTGGGAGTTAGGTGCCTTGCTCAAGGGTACATCAGCCCAAGGCCATCCCATGTTAACCTAACCACATGTCTTTGAACTGTGGGGGAAACCGGAGCACCCAGGGGAAACCCACACAGACACGGGGAGAACATGCAAACTTCACACAGAAAGGCCCCCGTCGGCTGCTGGGCTTGAACCCAGAGCCTTCTAGCTGTGAGGTGACCGTCCTAACCACTACACCACTGTGCTGCCTCGCAAAAGAAATAGCAAATGACTTTTCTAGAATTCCATAAGAACACTGCCAATAGCCACAAGCAGGAGGGTCCTTTTACTCCTCACAGATAATGCGTCAAGTGGGCTGTTGTTGACGAGATTACATTACGTTAATGCCAATTAGGAGACTCTCTTATCCAGAGTGACGTACAGCATACGTATGGGATGGGGAGCAGTTGGGGGTTGGGTGCCTTGCTCAAGGGCACTTCAACAATTTCTGCTGGTCTAGGGAATCGGACTCTTGGTCCCAAGGCTGCTTCTCTAACCCTTAGACCATGGTTTCCCCATGATAAAATGACAAGATGTATAGAACAATAAAGAGACCATAGATTAACGTATGTAGCAAGTTTTGTGATAGTTCACTGCCAAGAGTGTGAAATGTCTGCTGCAATCTGACTGGCTGAAAGTGGCCAACATTTTGATGTAGTTCAGTGATGATTCAAAATCCAGTTACAGATGACCAGAACAATGCAACATACCAAATTTAATCTCAAACGGACGTTCGATTCCTGAGCAACAGCTATTTGAACACAACTCTGCCCCTTTTCTGTCATAACTTTGCAAACATTTTCCTTAGAATTGATTGACACATGGTGGACATATCGTTCAGAAATGTAAACATGTTTTTGATAATTAGTGGCCAATAATCTTCAGTGGCCAATTTAAGAGATACTGCATCAATTACGAGTGGGTCCCTACCCGAACCCACCAGTAAAATTTTGTGATGATAGCTCAATGGCACCCCATTCAAATGCCTACTGAACTCTCATTGGCTGATGTTCTTTTTAAGTAATTAGACCATCAGTAAAAAATCTAGAGACAAGTACATAGATGTAGCATACAAAATTTTAGCTTGATGGGATTTACAGTTCATGAAAAATACTCATCTCCCCTCAGCTCCATCCCAGCAACAAGTTACAACTGTTTGAGTATATTAGGCTCCGCCTCATTAGAACTGATTGACGGCCATATTGTTGACAAATGTCAAATTCCTTTTGATAATTACTGAGGGTCACATTCTGCTGATTAATTTGGCACCAATATGACATCAACAGCGATGGGAATAACGGCGTTAGAAATAAACGGCGTTACTTTTTTTAGTAACGAGTAATCTAACTAATTACTTTTTACATCGTTATAACGCCGTTCCAGTTACTTACAATAAAATACTATGCGTTACTTTATTAAAGCTGTTTTCATCTGTCACGCTGCTCATTCAGCCTTTCTTTACTCTGCTTTAGTGTGGGGCGGGGAGATGCGAGACAACGGCACAGTAAGCCAATCAGAGTAGATTTGGACAACATACGTAGGTAGGCCACGCCTACTGCACTACTGCAACACTGCGCTTTCAAATTGGAAATACAGCCATTACTTTTCATTACTTGAAATAAAAGACAAAAATGCGTACGTGCAATGCACATTATGTCGAGGAACAAAGCGTTTGTCCTCGTCAGTGGCCAGTAATTAGTAACAATTTTAATATCTACAAAAATATATTAAATTTGATAGATGTCTTCTCACATTGTCCCACAAAAATATTAATATAGTGTAAATAATGTTACTGATTGGTTCTGTTAAGTGTCCATTTCAGTCATTAAACACATTTAACATTCACTTTTATTATGATTACACTAATTGAATTTGATTTAATTTTTTTTTTTGGGGGGGGTAACAAAATGTAACGGATTAATTACTTTCCCTGGTAATTAGTTACTTTAATGACAAAGTAACTCTGTTACTAACTCAGTTACTTTTTGGGAAAAGTAACTAGTAACTATAACTAATTACTTTTTGAAAGTAACGTGCCCAACACTGCACATCAATTGATGGCATCATCATGGCAACTATGTTCAAAGCATTGGCATTTTCAACACAATTTAAAATCATGAGTATCTTAACCTCATCCTGACAAAATCGGGAATGAATCTAATGAACCATGAAAGAGAAGTATTGAATGGTTTGATTTATAAGTGTTATGTTGCCAGTTTGTGGTGTTAAGACAATTAATCAGTATTAGCAGGTAGGTGTGATTAAACATCATTGACTATAAATGTGAACTTTTGGGCTTTTGGTATTACACAAAACTTCATCTTTCAATTGCATCATGGGCTATTTGATCACACTGCCATGACAACACTTCAAAATAATGTCATATCTTTTTTTTTTTTGCACTTTAACATCATAAATGTCTTTACATCATGATGACCTGATGAGTGTACTAAAATGTGCGATTTATAAGCTCCACTTCCTCTTACTATGTGGGTGCATTATGACAATGAATTACTAATCTCATGTGTATGTAACTATGTCCCCTCATTTTAACATACATGCTAAGAATCTGATGAATTGTCTCGTAGGTGTATTGAAAAAAAAAGGTTTATAAGCCTCATTTCCTGTAACCATTTGGTGGGGCTAACACAATGAATCACTTATCTCATGTGTATAATATATGACTATTCCCCATCATTTAACAAACGTGAACCATCAACATCATCATATAAATGTACAGTGGAATAATGCCATACTCCGTTTACGTGGTGTGACGAATTAAATTTAGCATCAATGATATCCAGCATTTTCCAGAACATGACGGCAGGTGCTTCTGACCCGAATACCAATTTTCATTTTATACCAATTAATGGAATACCAGTTTGAGTTTGAGCATGCTAAGAACCTCAAGAATGCCAAAAAGTTTTGGGAAAAAAATAATCCTGCCAAAAATAATAGGGTACTTCACACCCTTAGTGCTTTGGGATCAGTTGGAAAGCTAATTGAACCCTTGACCTTCTCATGCATCATCAGTGCCTGACTTCACTAATGTTCCTGTGGCTGAATAGGCAAATCTCCATAATCATGCACTAAAATCTAGTGGAAAGATTCCTAGAAAAGTGAAGCTAATTATAGCAGCAAAGAGGAAACTAAATTTGGAATGGGATGTTCATAAAGCACATATGGGTGTGATGGTCAGGTGTCTACAAACTTTTAGCAATATAGTGTAAATGTACACAAGACCTCTCAGGCAAAGAAAAACTAACCGCAGGGTGAAACACGTTGATGGCCTGGATAGCAGACTTGCCCTTCTGTTTCAGTCCAAACACCAGATCTATCCACTGGCAGAGCATCTGAGACACATGGTCAGACTCAAGAGCCTGTCTGTGAATCAGCACGAAGAGCCGTGGGTCATTCCTGGCCCATGGAGGCAGATTCACATGGTTCACTCGCTCGCCATTCTGCCGAACCCCAAAGTCAAAACCTGGCATGGGGAAAGATGTGTGCTTAACATAGTATAGTGCTAAAATATTTTCAAGAAAACAGAATAAAATCTTTATCTGACTTCCCAGCTTTTTACTACAACACAGGAAAAAAACAAAAAACAAAACCTTGCATTCAGTGGTGAACTAGATTGGGGAAAAAAAAAGATGAACAAAATGCATTAGAAAATTTGGACACTAGGAAGTCGAGGAGATACAATAGGAAGGGAAACTTGTAGAGAATGTGGAATTTTAAAAATGGATACCTTCTCTGTTGACCAGGAATTCTGGCAGATAAAAAAACTCTGGGATCAGCTCCTTAACATCGGTCATGGACTCATAAGAGGAGAGTCTCCATGTGGTCTTCATGGAGTGAAAGGTCCGGTCCGGAATATCAAAGCTCTGGTCTGTGAGCATCAGAGAAAAAACACGTTTCATAATCCTTTTTCCAAATCATCATAAATAATATAGTGGGCCAGCCAAAGACAGAAAAGGCCTCTACATTATTATTATTATTATTATTATTATTATTATAATACGGCATTGCATGTTAATAGCAGGCATCCGTGTGGGATCTACCAAGTGTGAGGAGGTAAAAAGGATGCGAGTGGATGCCATTGCCAAATTTGAATGTGATAGTCATTGTGACAGTCATTTTGAAGGTCATCAAGGTCACTGTGGTTCAAAATTTGGCATTTGCTTTAATTAATATAAGAGTACTCTCTGATGAAAAACGTCCATAAAATGAAATTGGACTTTGCATATGGAGGCAATGCTGCCATGGCTTACCACACAAATTATGCAATGTGGGGACCAGATCTGAAAAACCTTGAGAAGACAGCACCATATGTGCATGCTGAATTCAAGGATGGGAATTTTGTTGTGAAGAGAGCGCGAAGGCATTTCAACTAGGTTTCTGCAGATCAGGCCACAGAGTGGGGGAACAGAACTTGTAAAATGCAGAACGGCATCATAGGCATCACAAGGAATGACGACCAAGCAAGAGACAAGTTATATATCACATGGTCAGAATGATCACACATCTCACAGGACACCAGAAGGCTATTCAGCTTGGAGAATGAGGAGTCACCACTGTCCCGTTCTGATAGTTTTGCATCACACACAAATCGCACTTTTGATGATGTGAAGAAGCTTGTAAAGTAGCTTGAAAAGATTCAGTGTTTTCAGACTACACAACACATTGACTGAAGGAGGTGGAGAAGATGAATCAGAGGACAGAGGTTTACCTCTTGTATCATTAGCAACCAAAGACACTGCACCAGTTGATGTGATTACTGATCTCTTCACAGCAAAGGATTGAGGAATGTAGCATCTTGTATCTAATGTTAAGCAACAGCTCATTGATGAAAGTGTACAGTTACATTACTCTCTGAAAAAGCATCACTCAAAACGTTTTTGCAAATATGTACAAAGCAGCAATTTCCACAAAGCAGAGCGTGCCAAAATCTATCAAGGCTGACAGAAAACTGTTGCACCGGTTATTAAATACTGTTACTAGAGGTCGATTGGTGGAAATGAAGTCTATTCTAAAAGCATGAGCTGTCCCCAGTTCCACTTTTCTTGGCCAAACCTGGAGGTCAGATGAACTCCACCCCAAAGGCAGAGCTTTTCAGTATCTTGACGTTTGGAATAGGCGCACCCACAGAGGTCCCAGAGGCTGACAAGTAGACTTGCATGCTGATTGATGGTCAGACACTGATCCAGGCACTTGGAAAGCATCATGGGTGCCAAACATTTGGTGACTATACTGATGTCTTTATAAGCAATTCGATACACCACTCTGGAGAACACATAACGAGGAATCAATGAAGGTTGTGACTCAATCAAAGCGAGTGGGTAAGAGAAAACCAATTTGCAAGACCACTGATGGCCCATAAGTCCCACTTCTTCAGGTCTGGAGCAGTTTCATTGTCTTGGAAGAGAACATGGCAGATCTTGCCAGGTTCCTAACTGTTGCTATCATGTAGAAGGGTGTGCATTTTCCAGCTGGATGTGAACTGGTGACTGAAGGTGGATTCTCTAATATTACACAAGCCAGGTCAATGAGGAGAGAAAGTGTCAGATCTCATGGAAATCATGAAGAGGCTGATACAAGACTGATTCTCCATTCATGTCAGTAAAGACTATGAAAGGCTGCTTGTCATTTCCAGTGATATAGATGTGCTGTTGCTTTTATTATACTTTATGCCAGGCAAGGCAGCTCAAATCTGGATGATCTCTGGAACAGCAATGAAGAGGAAATACTATCCAACACGCAATATCTGATAAACTCCCACCACCTATTAGGGAAAACCTGCTCAGTTTTCATGCTCTAACAGGATATGACACAAACTCTACCTTCAGTGGCCATGGTAAGATGATGGGTTGGAAAATGTTCAAAAGTCAACCACTTCTGGTCAGTGGAATTGGTGGTGATGGAGAACTTGTGCTGGTTGAGCAGTTTATGTATCTTCTTTATGGTGCTACTACATTGTCAGATGTAGACATCCTGGACAAAGGAGCAAAGTTGCCTGGTTCCTGTGTGGACAAAAATTCCTCCTATCCCTCCAATCCTAGATGCCTGCCTTCAGCTTATGACCTGTGCATGCAAATCTAAATGTGGGCCGACTCGATGCTCTTGCTTCAGGAAAGGTCACATGTGCACTCCTGCCTCTGGCTGAGATGCAACAGGCTGTTGTAACCCAGCAAGACTTGAAACAGAAGATGTGATTGTTTCATCCTAACTTGCATAATTTAAATCAGTTACATTACACATGTCTTATACACATGCCCAGGAGTTATCAAACATACCTTGGTTATTTGCCTTGGTTTTATTGAAAGAGAAAAACTAACAGTTTCTGCCAGTTTTCGTTATGTCTGACATGAAAATTACTTTGAAATTCAAAATCCAGGGTGGCATCCACCCGCACCTTTTTCTTCACCATATAATTGATTGATCTGACCGGAATGCCTGCTATCAACAAGTAATGCCCTCAAAAGTGATATAAACAATTTTGACTGGTGTACTAATACATAAAGGGAAAAAAAGAGAAAAAAAAATGGAATGGTTGAAGCAGCTTTTTTAAGTCTTCATGCTTAAGAGTTTCAGACAGCTTTTTCAGTACAAAGCTAGTCTGGCTAACGCGACTTCAAAGCTCTGCGAGCATTTGGTCTGGCAAAGATATTAAGCCCAACCGTTTCCCAAAGGCGTGGTTGACCCGCCTCCCTGAAATGCCTCAGTTTGCTACTGGTCGAAGCCAGAAAAGGCTGTGACGAAGCTTAAACCAATCACATCACTCTTTCCTCTGACGTATGTGATGCGACGGAAACTGCTTGAGTAACAGGAAGAAGATAAATACCTCCAGGGCTGCTCTTTGCTCCGTTTTCAATGAGAACTTCCCGTTGAATGCTTTCAATACAGCATCTACCGCTGTGTCAAAGGCTTGCCGCTGCTCCATGTTCGTAATGTTTCTAGTGAATGAAGCGCTTCTGGCATAGATTCTGTAAACAATCTATGGCTTCCGGTCGCAGTTCTACTACGTCACTGCCTTGAACACGCCTCTACCCAGGGCCGTTGGAGATGCTCAAAGTTGATTGGCTCCCGATTTTTCGGGAGCTTGGAAGAGCTGGAGATAGCTTGCTTTGCCAGACTAAGCTCGCAACAGGCCCTCGTGTTGCGTCACACTTAGGATGGGCGGGCCCAGGCTAGTACAAAGCAGCATTTAAAGCATTGGCTTCTTTGAAGACACTTTTGAAATTCAGGTGATCCTCAACATTCAGGAATGCAGAATGCTAATTATGAATAATACCTTTTAGGAAGAGCATGGGGTTTGAATACGTTGTGCCTGCACAGAACACTTAGGCTGTGCAAGCATACTATATTAGCATGTAAGATTACCTTGATAGGCCAGAAACATTTTGGTGAAGGGAGGCATCCGGACCAGGAAGTGCAGAACAGTACCACTGTTGGAGTAGTGGGAACCATAGTGGTACGGTTGTACAGGGGGCATGGGGTCATCCTCACGTGCACCCTTCTTATATTCCTCCTCCAAATACTACAAAAGCAGGTCATATAACTATTCAGTTAAGATAAAGACAAAAAACATTCTAAGCATTATAGCCAGTAATTGATTCATGATATTTTAAATTTAAATGAAATCCAAAAAGAGCTAAAGCAGTACCCTGTAGTTGTCTACATATCGATCCTCTTTCTCTTTTGACTGCACTGCAATAGGTTTGCTCAGGTTTCTGCCAAAATAAAATAAAGTATAAAAAATGTAAACATATTAAAAATATATACTTCTTTATAAGGTATTAGACAATTGGATGTAAGACACATGCATAAAGTCTTTATATACTGAACAAGAAAAAAAAAAGAGCACAATTTCGATTGCAATATCCACAATCATTGCATGTGGAAACTAACAAACAGCACATCACTGAGCACCTCAAAATCATTAAATCTGTCTATATTTCAGTGTCTCTTACCTCATTAGCTCGTCAGTAATCAAATTTATGAAAAGTGTTCTATAGACTAAACACTGTTAAAATGTATAAGGGTAAGGCCAATGACAATGTAGCCCTGCTCTATGGCTACACTAAATCTACCTCTAAATATAAATGCACCTGCTGCCAAGATCATTACTGGGCCAAGCACTAAACATGCACAGGCATCCTATAGCGATTGAATGTTTTCTTATTATTATTACAGATTCAAATACAAAATGCTTGTAACCCTATTGGAACTGTTAGGTTTTTTTTTTATTATTATCGGGGGCCAAGCGGCAAAGCTGCGTAGGCACCCATTCTGTTTCTACCTTTCCTTAGAACTGTATGGGAAAAGTTTTGAAATTTGGCATCCTGGTTGGAGACAGTCCCTTAATTCTTTTCACCAAGTTTCATGTTTGCACCTCAAGTGCTCTAGTGCCACCAACAGATCAAATTTGGAGGTGCTTTTATGCATGTAATTTTTGAACCACATGCCTCATTTTCAAAATCGAGATACTGCTGGATTCTTTGGCTCAAGCAGAGTTCAACACACACCATGATGTCAATTTCCATCATACTGGATTTTATTGAAAGGTTTAAAATTCTTTCACAGGCCAAAACTTTTGTCCAATCTTCAACAAATTTGGCACAGATGGTCTTCGGACCAAGCCACACAAAATTTATTTGTTGGCTTTTTGATTTGCAAGAGTGTTCGTCCATCACAGGCAAGAGAAATTGGTGGCAAAGCTGCCAAACAGAAAGTGAAGGAGGAGGACTTCGTTTGAAAATAGGAAGTAAGGCAATATCTCAGTAAACACCATGAGATAATAGCCTTCAAATTTAGTACATCTCCTTAAAAGCAAGTGAAGATGGTCCCAATGGCTTCTAGTCTCCCTCTGTTACTAAGAGAGTGGGGACAATACATGCTTGGCCCCTTAAGTGCTGCTTGCAGCTATATTTAGATTAATAGCTACTTTTTAAAAAATTATTCAGCACCAGTTTTATGACATGCCTATATATACACACTCACCATCCACTTTAATAGGAACACCTGTACACTTGCTCATTTATGTATTTATCTAACTAGCTAATAATTTGGTAGCAGCATAATGCATACAATCTTGCAGATACAGGTCAAGAGCTTCAGTTAATGTTCTCATCAAACGTTATCCAAAATGGGGAGGAAATGTGATCTCTGAGACATTAACCATGGCATGGATGTTGGCGCCAGATGGGCTCATTTGAGTATTTCATAAACTGCTAATCTCCTGGTATTTTCCTAGTCTGGTTAACACCAGACCATATCACAAGCGAAATATGGTCTGGAATCTGCCTATTGAATTTCTCGTAGGGGAGGTGTGGTTTACGATTGTCAACGGCCGTTTATTGGACGTTGCGAATGTCTATCATTTGGCGTATACGTAGCCCATGGCCAATCATGGCAGTTGTACCCGGTGACGTAGTTAGAGCGACGAAGAAGAGAAGGAAAGAGAAAGAGAAGGCAAAACAAAAATAGGAAAACAATGGTACCGAACGATTACTGCCGTTTGTGCAAGACAAAGCTTGATCGAAAGTTTGGTTCGTATCGTTCACCGCCATGTTAAATGTGATCCGTAAACAGTCCCAAATAAACTACAAGCTTCCGTCTGTCGAGTAGTACGCGTCACCGTCTTTCCACCCCTCCCCACTCTCTGACTGGCTCCCTAACTCAGGCGAGCCTTTAGACCATAGTTTCCATGCTGTCTTTTCACATCGGAACGATTGTGCAAAGCAGCATGGGATTTCCCAGGCTAGTATTTTCCCCACACAGCAGTCTCGAGAATTCACAGAGAATGATGCAAAAACAAAAACAAAACAGAACCAACCACTGAGACAGAGACAGTTCTGTGGGTGGAAATTACTTGTTGATAAGAGTGGAAAATGGCCAGATTGCTTTGAGCTGCCAGGAAGGATACAGTAACTCATATAATCACTCTTTATGACCATGGGGAGCAGAAAAGCATCCCAGCATACACAAAACATTGAACTTTGATGTGGATGGGCTTCAACAGCAGAACATCACATAAGGTTCCATTCCTGTCAGCCAAAAATAAGAATCCAAGAACAAGAATCATGGGCACAGGCTCACCCAAACTGAACAATTAAAGATTAGAAGAAAAAAAAAAAAATCACCTGGTCATTCCAGGTCATTCATTCAACTGTCCAGTTTCCATAAGCCTGTGCCCAAGTTATTGCTTCTGGCTGACAGGAGTGAAATCTGATGTGGTCTTCTGCTGTTGTAGCCCATCCACCTCAAGTTCTGATGTGTTGTGCATTCTGAGATGTTTTTCTGCTCACCTTGACTGTAAAGAGTGTTTAATTCAGTTACTATAGACTTCCTGCCAGCTCAGACAAGTCTGGTCATTCTCCTTTGATCGCCCTTATTTCCACCCATGCAACTGTCACTCACTCAATGTTTTTGGTTTTTCACACCATTGTATGTAAACTCCAGAGACTGTTGTGTGTGAAAATCCCAGGAGATCAGCAGTTTATGAAATTCTCATCCTGCACACAGGATGTTTTTTTTTCCCCTTTGGTTTTTTTGCACCATTATGTATAATGTAATGGTTTTGTTATTTAAAAAAAGGGCAACTTAGATCATTTTAAGGTTTTACCTGTAAATGGATGGGTCCTGCAGGTCCAGCATCTCACTGGTGTAGTCACTCAGGATGAATGGAAAGACAGGATACTGCATTAAGTCATTAAAAGAGCGCCCTGCGTGCTTATTGAGATGAGTGAGATATTCAAAATTGGTGATCTGGCTGGAGCCCCACAGGTGTGTGAGGGCATTGATATTATCATATTCTAGCAGGTTGGGCAGCTCAGAAGTAAGGATGTTGTGGTACACGTCATCACGAACCTGAGACAGGAGAAAAACAAACAAACAAAAATTTGACTTGTATAACACTTTTAAAAGGTTATTAAAAGTATGCTGGAATACACATAAGCTACAATTAAAGAGAAACAAAGAGAAATAATCAGATTCGTTTTTATTTCATCATACATTTACATGTATTAGGAATTTTTCCAGGTGTTTTGTCACAACACATACGTCATATACAACACAATTAACACCCTAATATACAAATACTGCACCTGATATATAAATATTAAACCTTAAGTGGAAATAGTAGGCTCAGATGTAATTTCCATTACAGTGGAGGTAAAAATAAATAAATAAATAAATAAATATCTCATCTCATCTCATTATCTGTAGCCGCTTTATCCTTCTACAGGGTTGCAGGCAAGCTGGAGCCTATCCCAGCTGACTATGGGCGAAAGGCAGGGTACACCCTGGACAAGTCGCCAGGTCATCACAGGGCTGACACAGAGACACAGACAACCATTCACACTCACATTCACACCTACGCTCAATTTAGAGTCACCAGTTAACCTAACCTGCATGTCTTTGGACTGTGGGGGAAACCGGAGCACCCGGAGGAAACCCACACGGACACGGGGAGAACATGCAAACTCCGCAGAGAAAGGCCCTTGCCGGCCCCGGGGCTCAAACCAGGACCTTCTTGCTGTGAGGCGACAGCGCTAACCACTACACCACCGTGCCGCCCATAAATAAATAAATAAATAAATAAATAAATAAATAAATAGCAATGCCAGCGGAAGCTATGTTTCGGATTATAAATTCTTTGGCTTTTAAATGGTCAGTGTACACATTTGCACAGATCTTTATAAAGACAATGTAATAAAACTGTTGTATTACCTCAAAACATATTCTTTGTTGATTTTTATTAACAATATACGATATATTGTGAACAAAATCAATAAAATCGTTTTGTATTACAACTAAAAGCAAGATTTTCCCTATTCTACACCACACACCATTTTGGTACACAAACAGATGAAGGGGTCTAAACATTACAGCCAAAAGCAGGGCTTTCCCAGTCTCTGATGTCAATAGAAATAATTTACTCAAATCAGAAAATAGAATCCCCTACATATTGATGTATTTAGATACAAAATCCACTGAAGGAATTCCCTAGTAAAGAACCTGTGAAACTCCCAAAGTTGCATTTTAATCACAAATTTGATTAACACAGGAACAAAATTGGGGGCGGCACGGTGGTGTAGTGGTTAGCGCTGTCGCCTCACAGCAAGAAGGTCCTGGGTTCGAGCCCCGGGGCCGGCAAGGGCCTTTCTGTGCGGAGTTTGCATGTTCTCCCCGTGTCCGCGTGGGTTTCCTCCGGGTGCTCCGGTTTCCCCCACAGTCCAAAGACATGCAGGTTAGGTTAACTGGTGACTCTAAATTGAGCGTAGGTGTGAGTGTGAATGGTTGTCTGTGTCTATGTGTCAGCCCTGTGATGACCTGGCGACTTGTCCAGGGTGTACCCCGCCTTTCGCCCATAGTCAGCTGGGATAGGCTCCAGCTTGCCTGCGACCCTGTAGAAGGATAAAGCGGCTAGAGATAATGAGATGAATGAGAGAGGAACAAAATTGGTATTGACAATCTTTGATGTATGAAGAATCGATCTGTAAACAATTAAAAAAAAAAAATCCTGACAATTTTTATTTCACAAACTGCAGTAAAACGATCACGGTCTTGCTTGTTTTTAAGGTCGGTCCATTATTTGCATTCCCATATACCGTAATGTCATCATTCGCTGATCAATTATTATTTATCAATTCTAATCAGTTATTACTCCACTTTCCTTCCTGATCTTTTCCTTCCCCCCCCAAACACATCGCTCCAAGCTCTCTCTCTCTCGCTCTCTGTGTGTATGTGTCACACTGAGTGAATGTACGAGGTGGTCAAAGTTGGCTTAGCTGAGAGGGGGAAAATATTTTTTTATTAGGGGAGAGCGGGGGAAGCTTGAGAAAATTTGTATTCCCATAAATTAATTTCAACCAATCCAGTGTTGGATTACATCAGAAGCTACATGTAGCCTCTGAGAGTAACATACTTCCTTTGGAGTCACGAAGCTGGACACTGCAGTAAGGTATGTGCAGTGAAATATTTTTGTCAACCAAACCTTGTGTTGTCTACTTCGTGGTCCACCTCCATTCTATGGTCGAGTATACGCTGGTGAATTCAGGATATGTTAGGAATTAAAGTATGTACCTTAGCGTTATCATATACAATAATATTTATTCAACTTAAATTCTGGGGAAAAACATTTAAGGATTTTTTCCCCCCCAAAATGACCAGATGGGGAGAGTTGGGACAGTTCAAGTTATAGTTTTTTTTCTTGTAGTTTACAAATATAAAATTGTTTAATTTTTTTTTTTTATTAAAAATGTGGAAGTGTACCTGCATGAGGATGAAGCTTATTTCATTCCTTCTTGAGACTGTAACTGTTTTGTGTTGTCAGGTTTTGGGTAAACTGACATTTTTCTATCGCTGTACCAGCACTGTGTGCTCATACAGTTCATATGTTACAAGTTTTGATATTAATTAAAAATTAAACATGGAGGCCTAGGTATTTTATTTTTGTTCCACGTCTCCCTACTATGTCCCAAGTCTCCCAACATAATGTCTCATGTTTCCCTTCAATGTCCCATGCCTCCCTGCAAAAATTAATGAGAGAAAAGGTGAAGTCTGAAGGCCAGTATATATGTGACAAGCTGAGAAACTCATGTTGTGGTAAGAGGGTATAGTATAAATACTCTCTAATGCAATATGAATGTGACGCTACCTGCAAAGAATTTCACGCAATCTACAAAAGCTGAAAACTTGTTCCAAGTCTCCCTGCTCTCCCCTACCCTGACATGAAGGATGAGGCTGATGCTGAACTGAAGTACAACTGGAACAACTGCACCTCCAATACCTCATTCCAGTGACTGGCTCTTTTCCTTACCAGACTGGTGTGACCTGGAAGAGTCTTACCTTTCCTACAAAAGACTACACTTTTAACAGGAAACGGTACATGGGATATATAAAACTCAGAATAAAAGTGTATATCTTTTAGCATAAAGTATGAAGTAAGTGCTATTGTACAAAATTCCATAGTTTAAAGAGAGAAATAATAAAAAGGTGTTGGATTTCGCCAAAATTATAGAATTAAAAATGGTTGACTTTTATGCCAATTAGGTTACTTAATATGCAGATTAGGTCATTTCAGCCATTAAATTTGAAATATACAACCTTCAGTGTTCTATTGTACAAAATTCCATGGTTTTAAAGTGCATATCCTGGACCAAATTTGTTTTTTTTTTATATATATATGAAAGAATGTCCCTTTACACACTCATCCAGAAGGGTAATTTTGCACAAGGCCATCTGTCTACAGCAGAAAAAAATAACAAAAACGTGTCTGGAAAAATCCCAAGGGAGTCTGGAACCAGATTCGTGACGTCACCTGCGGAAGCGCCAGCAGGCTGCGAGAGCTTGCACGGTTTCAGTGCACAGCCTATGTAGACCAAGTTTAGCAGCTAGCGATTTTGCATTGAAATATGGAATTGTCACCTGAGCGCAATGTTACTTCACCTTTGGATGAAGAATGTAACGTTGCTACACCCTCCTACGATACATCTGTTAACCATTTTAATAATTACGTGATAATGTTGAAGAAATTTGCAGAAAACCACCAGGTCGTTTTCTCATAAACAAACCAGCGCTGGCGTAGGATTCAGAGGGAGGCGTCCCGCACGCGACGTCACGAAAATCAATGTTTCCCGGGAAATCCAAATGCCAAGTTTTTTCAGAGGCGGACCAATTCGCCTCAAATGGCTTGATTTCAACTGAATTTTTCTGGTATTGCGCAAGGTAAAAAAATTGCACAAAATGCAGAATGTTACAGATATTTGACCAAAGTTTAATATAAAATAGGAGAATTACACTGATCTTGCTCCTGAATTTACCCGTGATATGCACTTTAAGTGAGATAATAATAAAGTTGTGGTTATTTGCAGAAACCTCTGTAAATACACAAAAAAGTGGTCCCATTTTGTGATACACACGTCTATCGATCGATCAGATCACATTTCCAAAGCAGCCTCCTGATTACTTACGGTAGCTTTTAATTACGATATCTATGGATCTAATTGTTCAATTTTGATTAAATAAAAAGTAATATATGTTACTAAAAATGTGTTTGTTTTAATTCTTTTTAAAGGTGCTCAATTTCAGTTATTTGAAATTTGCACTTAGCATTGCTAGTAGAAATAATAGCTGGATGCAATAATGAGCGAGTGGAAAAAATTATATATAATAAATGAATAATTATATATCTCATCTCATTATCTCTAGCCGCTTTATCCTGTTCTACAGGGTCGCAGGCAAGCTGGAGTCTATCCCAGCTGACTACGGGCGAACGGCGGGGTACACCCTGGACAAGTCGCCAGGTCATCACAGGGCTGACACATAGACACAGACAACCATTCACACTCACATTCACACCTACGCTCAATTTAGAGTCACCAGTTAACCTAACCTGCATGTCTTTGGACTGTGGGGGAAACCAGAGCACCCGGAGGAAACCCACGCGGACACGGGGAGAACATGCAAACTCCACACAGAAAGGCCCTCGCCGGCCACGGGGCTCGAACCCGGACCTTCTTGCTGTGAGGCGACAGCGCTAACCACTACACCACCGTGCCGCCCATAATTATATATTGTAATTATTAAATGTATTATTATTATTATTAATAATATAATTATAATTAATAATAATAATAATAATAATAATAATAGCAACAGGATTAGTTCATGGGGATAACTAAGCCTGCCCTGTGTAGTCCATACACTTTTTGTACAAGTACATCCCGTACACAATAAGAAAAAAAGATACAACTCCAAATCAGAAAAAGCTGTGACGGTATGTTGAAAATGAAATTTCTGAAAACAATGATTTGTAAATAATCTTTGACCTGTTCTGCATCATTCAAAACAGCACAGCAGCTCATAATTTTAAGTTTTATCTCGTGAATTTTCTTGTTTGTTTGTTTGTTTGTTTGTTTTTCCCCCAAGATAAACACATTTTAATTTGAATCTTGAAACACATTTCAAAAAAGTTGGGACAATAAAGCATTTACAACTTTGTAATGTTGCCATTCCTTCTCACAACACTTCAAAGATGTTTATGGACTAAAGACACCAAGTGGTGAACCGTGTCAGATGTTATTTGGTCCCACTCTTCCCATGCAACAGTATGGGGTCATCATTATCATATTTTTTTTCCCCCAAATTCGCCAGACATTCTTTATTGGGGGCAGAGGTGACATGCACCTTCTTCTTCCACAGTCATGCCTTTGTAATGTGTGCAGAATGTGTTTTTGCATTGTTTTGTTGAAATATCCCTGGAAAAGATGTAGTCTTGAAGGCAGCATATGTTGCTCCAAAATCTCAGTGTACTTTTCTGTATTAATGCTGCCATCACAGAAGTGCAAGTTACCTGTCCCAAGGGCACTGACACAACCCAATGCCATGACGGACCTTGGCTTTTGGATTTGTTTCTGGTAACAGTCTGGATGGTCCTTTACATCTTTTGTCCAGAGCACACAGCATCCATTTCTCCCAAAAAAGTCCTGGAATACTGATTTGTCTGATCACAATACACGTTTCCACTGTGTGATGGTCCATCCCAGATGTCTCTGATCCCAGAGTAGTCCACAACGCTTCTGGACACATTTATCATAAGGCTTCCTTTTTGCATAGTAGAGTTTTAACTGGCATTTCTGTATGTAACTCTTAGCTGTTCTTGATGCAGTACTGTCTGAGGGATTGGAGATCATGGGTTTTCAGCTTAGGTTTGTGCCCTTGCCCATTACGCACAGAAATTCCTCCAAATTCCTTGAATCGTTTAATGGTATTATGCACCCTTCATAATCCCTTCATATCTTTCTTTGAGGAACACTATTTTTGAACATTGCATTCATTTGTTGACAAACTGGAGATCCTCGACCCAACTTTGCTCCTCAAAGTCGAGGCCTTTCCTGGATGCTGATTGTGTATAAAATCATGATTACAATCACCTGCTTCAAATCACATCATGATTTAATTGTTTTACCTTATTACTAGCCCTAAAATACCCCCATGCCAACTTTTTTTGCAATGCAGGAATGGATGTATATTAATAAATGAAATGAAGTTGATCAGACAAAACATGAAATACCTTGGGTTCATACTGTCTGAAATGAAATAGTCAAAGTAAATTTAGAAAAATCACTGCTTTCTTTTTTATTTGCGTTTTCCCTACCATCCCAGTGTTTTCTGATTTGGCATTGTATATATTAAATTAAAAAAAATGGTATGGTGTAGGGTCACTCATAGATGGAATATCTGAAATTAAAATGAACTGAAACCTCTTCTTATACAAAAGAGTAAATCATAATACCAACATACAGTAATGTGCACTAGCTGGTCACTTCAAATGTCGCCACTTTACCTTTGTATTGTCAAATGCCAGAAGCAGAGTTCGGCCATTAGTGAGGAAGATCTCCACAGCATTATCTCTGAGCTGCCACCAGCGTTTGTGCACCTCCTTTATCTCCTCATAAGTCCAGCAGAAGGATGCAGGCTCTGTCTCTCCCTGAGGAATCTGCTGATCAAAAAAAAAAGAAAGAAACTCTTTTCAGCTTGAGTCACGTATGTGCAGACACATACACGAGCACACAATTTTCACAATCTAACCTGGCTATTGCTGGCTTCAAACACGTTGTCCTCCACAAAGTACATCCCTGATTTCCCTACAGACACACAAAACATTGCAATGGATCATCGTATATTCCACATAAAAAAAAAAAAATGTTTAACCTAATGAGCTTACCAAGCAATAATTCTCCTGCAGTTTCTCTTGAGGGTGCTACATTCATACATTTCCTAGTGAACCTAAAAGGATGGACAAAACAGCATGTTTAATACTTTTCTTCCCATGCCTTCAAGACAGCAAAATTCTTTGTTTACAGGAACGCTAACAGATACATGATGCAGTACCTGATGGGTTCACTAGTGGCTTTATCCTTCACAGTGGAAGAATAAGATGAGTGGGTCTTCTCTTCAAAGAGGAAAGCAAGTGGGACTTTGACAGGATCTGCTTAGGGAACAAGATGCAATATTTACATAAACCTGATATCATAAAGCCAGCTGATATGTAATGAATTGCAAAATTCTTATCCTCACCTAAAAACAAATCTGTCCCAAAATTTTTTTTTTTTTAAGTAATATGCTTTCTCAGGACTAGAAGGTATTTTCTTGCTTTATCATCATTACTGAGATTTAGCCTATATACTACTGCTTTGCATATTTGCAGAAGATAGACTAAGGCTAGGTTTACATTAGACCGTATCTGTCTCGTTTTCTTCGCGGATGCACTGTCCGTTTACATTAAACCGCCTGGAAACGCCGGGAAACGGGAATCCGCCAGCGTCCATGTATTCAATCCAGATCGTGTCAGCTCCAGTGCTGTGTAAACATTCAGAATACGCGGATACGCCGTGCTGAGCTCTAGCTGGCGTCTCATTGGACAACGTCACTGTGACATCCACCTTCCTGATTTGCTGGCGTTGGTCATGTGACGCGACTGCTGAAAAACGGCGCGGACTTCCGCCTTGTATCACCTTTCATTAAAGAGTATAAAAGTATGAAAATACTGCAAATACTGATGCAAATACTGCCCATTGTGTAGTTATGATTGTCTTTAGGCTTGCCATCCTTCCACTTGCAAGTAGTAAGTGATATGCGCTGGGATCACACACACAGCGGCTCAGTCCCGAATCGTGGCTTGTGCACTTCACTTGCGCGCTGTGTGAGCTGCGCAGGGCCGGAGTGCGCACCCTCCAGAGGGCACTCGCTGTTCAGGGCGGAGTGATTTGGAGCGCAGGATGCCTGCAGAGCCGAGCGTATCCGTGTATTGGTGTTGCTGTGTGCACGCAAATCGTATATTGGTGTTGCTGTGTGCACACTAATCGTTTTAAAAACGTTAATCTGATGATCCGCTGATACGGTCTAATGTAAACATGGTCTAAATCAATATATAGACAATGCATATGTACATTTACATTGACAGCATGTCACCTGCAACATGCAGAAACTATGACACCAGGAAGCAAAATTTGTGAAATTTTGAGTTCAGTCAATATTTTAAATCATGTAGTCACAGCTGATGGTATCATGGTACACCCACATCTTGCACTGGCTTGACCCACTTGACTTGCACTGGCTTACAGTTGAAGTGTGCCCCTTCCAATATGACGGACATGTTGAGATATCACAGTATCAACTAATATTATAGCTACCATTTTCATATATCTATGCCCTCGGTAGCCAGAGTTCTCCATAATAGCACCTCCTCTCTACAACATTCTCTAACCGTCTGTCTAACACACTTGCTCTTTTTGTATGACAATACTGTGTACCCTCTGGTTTGCAGCGGTCCTTGAGAAGGTATTTATTGGGGATGGTGAGGTAGCTTCGTTGCAGACGCCTACGCTCTCTGTTGGGACCCTCAGTGGGATCCAGCTGCCACGATGTTGGGTAAGATGATTGGTCGTACCATACCACCCTAAAAGACATACGCACAGACATGGAGTGTTCATCTGACATCAGTCTATGAGCTCGCTATGCATGTACATGCTTCACAGCACTAGTAAATCTAATGTACTGACAAGATTATTGTGCTACATCCTAATGTGAACTCCACAAAATGATGTGGGTCAGTGAAACATAACTAACCATCAATTGATAGATTCTGCACCGCAGTTCATTATAAAATGAAATGATGAAGTGAACTGAAGTGATTATATAAAATGAAATAAAACAAAACAAAATATTGAGTAATAAGTGAAAGCAGGAGAGACAAGAAGGTACTGACCGATCATGAGTGAGTTGCTGCACTAATTCTTGCCAATGGCGGCTGGCACTCAGGTCGGTCTTGTAAAGGCTTCGTATGTGCTGAATGACCTTCTTCCTTTCTATGCCTTGCCTAAGAGACATGTTCTGAGTGATGTCCGCTGCAATCTTGGAGATGTCCTTTGACTTACTATCCAGTCTCTGTATTAGACTGCAGAGGAAATATTGAGGTAACAGAGTGTAAACAAGTGTAAAGAAAGGTACAAACTGATGGCCAAGCTTTAAAATAGTTTAACTCACATCTTTTGGGCAATGGCCAGTTTTTTCTCCCATGCACTTTTGCTTGTTCTTGCCTCTGACTCATATCGGAGTTGTTCCTTTGAAGAAAAATAATCACAGTTTTGAAAAGACAAAGCAAAGTTTATTATTTCTTTTTGGGAAGTGGTCTTGCTGCAATTAAAAAAAAACCTAAAACAACCCACTCATGCCCCTGCAGAGAAGAGATGTAAGGAAAACTTGGCTACCTCAGCAGCATGAATGCAAGTAGTAGACAGGTCTGTGTGAAAGAACTTGAGCAACCTATACAGAGTCCTGACCTCAACCCCACTGAACACCTTTGGGATAAATTGGAGTGTTCATCTGACATCAGTCTATGAGCTCACAAATTCTCTTGTAGCTGAATGGCCACAAGCCCCAACAGCCACATTCCAAAATCCAGTAGGAAGCCTTCCCAGAATATTGGAAAATGTTATAGTAGCAAAGGTTGGATTTACTCCATATTAAAGGCAATGGACTGATACGTTCAATAGCACATATGAGTGTCATGGTTGGGCATTCACATACTTTTGGCCACATGTCGTATATTATCGGTGCATGCTTGCTTTATCCTTTGCATTTAGCAAAAGTTCAAGTTGATTAATATAATTTAACGCCACAACTCCTCTATATTTTAGAGCTGTTGGAAGGCCTACCTCTCTGATGGCCTTGAGTAAATCTGGTTTGGGTGGTGCAGTTGGAGGGATGCAGCGATGGCCACAAAGCTTCAGTGATGTCATGAAGGTGTTAGCAGCTGCCTGTTCTTCCTTAGTGAGGCTCTCCTTGTGGTCATGAAGCATTTCATACAGGTAAAGAGCCAGCTTGGGTCCATGCTGTTAAACAATTAAATTCAAGTTATACATACAATGCACACAAATACTCTATATAATAAAGCTGACCAGCAGCAATAAATAAAAATGGATTTTGGAATGAATATTACACTAAGCTATTTAATTATTAACCTAGATCCATGTGAGTCTATTATTTTATTACAAATGTATTATAAGAAAAATGCAGTGTCAAATAAACAGTCTCCTCCAAAAGTATTGGAATGACAAGGCCAGTTCTTTTGATTTTGCTATACGCTGAAGTCATTTGGGTTTGAGATCAAAAGATGAATATGAGACAATAGATCAGAATTTCAGCCTTTATGTCCTCATGTCTGAAAGAAGGCTGATTTGGTGTTTGTGGAAAAGCAAAAGGTCTTCGAATCAGAAATTGAAGTATTTTGAAGCAAAAGGCTGTATAAGGGCTACAAGACTGCAAGGATACACTTGACTTCCTGATACTCTGTCTAGGAAACACTCTGAGCCTGAAAATCTCACTGTCTCTCAAGGAATACCACTGAAAATGTGTCCATCTTTTGAATAGGGTGTGCTTGTTGACATACAAGCTGACCCAGGACAGAAGTCCTTCTGGGAAGCAACACAATCAATCACCAAGGACACTGCTCCATTACATGAGTGGTTCCAACAAGAATGATGGAAGCAATTATTTCACAACAATCCTTTTAGTGGCCATCTTGGATGTACAGTGGTGCTTGAAAGTTTGTGAACCCTTGAGAATTTTCTACATTTCTGCATAAATATGACCTAAAACATCATCAGATTTTCACACAAGTCCTAAAAGTAGATAAAGAGAACCCAGTTAAACAAATGAGATAAAAATATTATACTTGGTCATTTATTTATTGAGGAAAATGATCCAATATTACATATTTGTGAGTGGCAAAAGTACGTATGTGAACCTCTAGGATTAGCAGTTAATTTGAAGGTGAAAGTAGAGTCAGGTGTTTTCAATCAATGGGAATACAATCAGGTGTGAGTGGGCATCCTGTTTTATTTAAAGAACAGGGATCTATCAAAGTCTGATTTTCACAACACATGTTTGTGGAAGTGTATCATGGCATGAACAAAGGAGATTTCTGAGGACCTCAGAAAAAGCATTGTTGATGCTCATCAGGCTGTAAAAGGTTACAAAACCATCTCTAAAGAGTTTGGACTCCACCAATCCACAGTCAGACAGACTGTGTACAAATGGAGAAAATTCAAGACCATTGTTACCCTCCCCAGGACTGGTCGACCAACAAAGATCGCTCCAAGAGCAAGGCGTGTAATAGTCGTCGAGGTCACAAAGGACCCCAGGGTAACTTCTAAGCAACTGAAGGCCTCTCTCACATTGACTAATGTTAATGTTCATGAGTCCACCATCAGGAGAACATTGAACAACAATGGTGTGCATGGCAGGGTTGCAAGGAGAAAGCCACTGCTCTCCAAAAAGAACATTGCTGCTCATCTGCAGTTTGCTAAAGATCACGTGGACAAGCCAGAAGGCTATTGGAACAATGTTTTGTGGACGGATGAGACCAAAATAGAACTTTTTGGTTGAAATGAGAAGCGTTATGTTTGGAGAAAGGAAAACACTGCATTCCAGCATAAGACCCTTATCCCACCTGTGAAACATGGTGGTGGTAGTATCATGGTTTGGGCCTGTTTTGCTGCATCTGGGCCAGGACGGCTTGCCATCATTGATGGAACAATGAATTCTGAATTATACCAGCGAATTCTAAAGGAAAATGTCAGGACATCTGTCCATGAACTGAATCTCAAGAGAAGGTGGGTCATGCAGCAAGACAGCAACCCTAAGCACACAAGTCATTCTACCAAAGAATGGTTAAAGAAGAATAAAGTTAATGTTTTGGAATGGCCAAGTCAAAGTCCTGACCTTAATCCAATCGAAATGTTGTGGAAGGACCTGAAGCGAGCAGTTCATGTGAGGAAACCCACCAACATCCCAGAGTTGAAGCTCTTCTGTATGGAGGAATGGGCTAAAATTCCTCCAAGCCAGTGTGCAGGACTGATCAACAGTTACCAGAAACGTTTAGTTGCAGTTATTGCTGCATAAGGGGGTCACACCAGATACTGAAAGCAAAGGGTCACATGCTTTTGCCACTCACAGATATGTAATATTGGATCATTTTCCTCAATAAATAAATGACCAAGTATAATATTTTTGTCTCATTTCTTTAACTGGGTTCTCTTTATCTACTTTTATGACTTGTGTGAAAATCTGATGATGTTTTAGGTCATATTTATGCAGAAATATAGAAAATTCTCAAGGGTTCACAAACTTTCAAGCACCACTGTATGAAGACACTTCAAAGGATCCTCAATTCTGCATATTGGCCAGAAGTGATGAGAGATATGTGGACCTACTGTACAAACTACAAAACCTGTTAGACATACAAACTGGGAATTCCAAAGTGATCAAGATACCTACAATTCACAACAATTGTAGAGCTGGGGTATATGCTGGGAGTGGATCTTATAGGATGCGGTCCGAAATGTTTCAAACAAAACAAGTGTTTAATGGAAGTGGTGGACTACTGTAGTGAGTTAGTTATTTTTGCTATGGATGGCCAGAATTTCACAGACAGCTGGCATATGACATGCAAAAGAAATGTTTACATTATGGGGAAAGCTGTTCTATGTCGTTTCAAACAGAGAGCTACAATTTACCTCTCGCTAGCTGCACAACACATGCAGATGATTGGCTGTTATCCAGAAATTGACAACTGCATACTATCCACAAACCAATTTGACTGAACAAATCAAAAATACTCTCAAAACAATGATCACTTAATATGATAATGAGCACCACTGTACTTGGGACAAATGGCTCCCTAAGTTCTGTTTTGCTATTAACACAGCATGGCAAGAGAGTACAGGGTTCACCATGGCAGAGGTATCCCTTGGTTGGAAACTCAACTTCTATATTGCCCACCTAACCCTGAGCAAGAACCATATCGAGAGGCCAACAACTACTCCAACTTGGAACATCCTGGGCGGAGAAAGCTCAGTCCAAACAAGGAAGTTATTACAACTGCCAGACTTATGCTGCATTCATGTGCTATGGGAATTATGGTAAATACCAAACGCCGACATGGAAAGCACACATGAACGCCCCCTCTTGTGGTATTTTCCACTGGGCAACTCGTAGAAAATTTTGATACACGAGTTGCCGAGATGAGATGAACTTTAACCTTTTCAACATGGCGGCGAGCGGTACAAGACACTTGAATGCTAAGCATTGTACGCTACTAAAGTTTTTTTTTACTAGTACTAGTGGGTAGTTTTTGGTGTCTATGCAATGTTGCGTCATTAACAAGTGTAATATAATACGTTAGAAATCCGTTTCCTTTAAAAATGTGTTGTTATGGTTTGTTTTTACCTATCCAGAGCAGACGCTATTGCTAACGATAGCTAACTAACTATTGCTAACTTGAATCTGGTCCACCATCTTTAATTTGTCAACAACAACAAAAGCATGTGAACACAACACACTGGTAAATACCACTTCCCAACTGGAAAACATCATCTTCCCAGAGCACATGAACGCAGCAAAAGACTGAGACCTTACAAGTGGAAGTACTGGTCTATTTGAGGACTTACTCATTGTCTCAGGCCAGGGAAAGTTTTGCTGCTAAATTAGCAGGAAAGTGGAAGGTTCCTGCTAAGTTACGTAAACAGTTAGGCCCAGTGACTTACTGGATATTATTCCGAGACAGCCATGATCAATGATACATGTATCATATGAAGTCAAAAAAGTGTAATTGCTTAGGACAGTCATCCACTAACGAAGGGGTAGAAGTTGATTTAATGTCTCTCATTCAGTAGAGGGTAACCTTTGGTAAGGAGTCTCTGCCTGACAGATGCAGAAGCAGTACAGTAGGAAGAAGAATTACTACCTCCAGCACAGGTGTCTAGCTGTGGTTGGTGAAAATCTCCTTGTCAAGAAACCTTTTGTTTTACTGTGCGAAATTTGTTTGTTTATTTTTGAGATTTTTGTTCTCCCCTTTATCATTTAGTTCCACGGTAGCATCTAAGGACTAGCGTGAGCAAAGGCAGTGAACTATCTGAACTATCTAAGGATTTATCTTCAGTTTAAAGATAAACCTCAACCCCTGGAGCTCTGGTTTTCTACGGCGATCATCAAGTCACCCTCAAACAACCCAGTCACACAGCTGGTTACTCTTTCTATGGTCCTACATTCTTAAGCCCTGCAACTCTTGTAGCTACAAGCAACACTGGAATATCTGGCGAGGACTATCAAATATATTCACTAAGCTCTGCATGGACGTGTCCAGACACTGATTTGACGGACAAAGACTCTTCTATTTTGTCTAGTTTGCCAATAATAGGTGGGTTTGTGGGTATACTTCCTAGCTATATAATAATAATAATAATAATCTCATTCATCTCATTATCTCTAGCCGCTTTATCCTTCTACAGGGTCGCAGGCAAGCTGGAGCCTATCCCAGCTGACTACGGGCGGAAGGCGGGGTACACCCTGGACAAGTCGCCAGGTCATCACAGGGCTGACACATAGACACAGACAACCATTCACACTCACATTCACACCTACGGTCAATTTAGAGTCACCAGTTAACCTAACCTGCATGTCTTTGGACTGTGGGGGAAACCTGAGCACCCGGAGGAAACCCACGCGGACACGGGGAGAACATGCAAACTCCGCACAGAAAGGCCCTCGCCGGCCCCGGGGCTCGAACCCAGGACCTTCTTGCTGTGAGGCGACAGCGCTAACCACTACACCACCGTGCCGCCCTATAATAATAATAATAATGATAATCTCATCTCATCTCATTATCTCTAGCCGCTTTATCCTTCTACAGGGTCGCAGGCAAGCTGGAGCCTATCCCAGCTGACTATGGGCGAAAGGCGGGGTACACCCTGGACAAGTCGCCAGGTCATCACAGGGCTGACACATAGACACAGACAACCATTCACACACTCATTCACACCTACGGTCAATTTAGAGTCACCAGTTAACCTAACCTGCATGTCTTTGGACTGTGGGGGAAACCGGAGCAATAATAATAATAATAATAATAATAATAACGCATCTCAAACAATTAGAATATCATAGCAATAGCAATAACCTTCTGTGGCTTACCCTCCTTGTGGAGTGTGTCGATGATGATCTGGACAACTGTCAAGTCAGCAGTCTTTCAAATGATTGTGGTTGCGTGTACTGAACTAAACCGAAAGATGCACTGTATTTATCCTGCTTTACTTAAACTCGAAATGAAATACTCTCCTATTGTATGATATGTTTTGGTTTTTTGCACTGTAGGCCATAATTATCAAAATTAAAACAGAAAAATACTTGAAATATTTTAGTTTGCGTGTAATGAATCTAGAAGATATTAAACTTTCGCTTTCTTAAATAACTGATGGAAAACTGAACTTTTTCATGATGTTCTAATTCTGTGTGATGCACTAGTAATAATAAGTCACAAAAGATTAAAATAAATAAATAGCTTATGCCGTGACTGGACTCATCACCTCAAGTCCAGGGCTGAGGATTTCTCTGAGGATGTCAGGATGATTTTGCTCACAGACAAATTCTAGTGCTTTCTTCCTCTCCTCCAGAGGAAGTGCAGGACTGAGTGTGTGCACCAGCAGTCGACCGATCTGAAGCCGGAATGTGTCCCTGCAGGACCAGAGAACGCGACACCATTGCTGTCGTGGTGCTCCGCTGTGTCCACTACTGCCCTGAGGGGAAAAAAAGCTAGTCAGAGCCACTGTGTTGGCCCACAACGTATGTGTGATCACATCAGTCAGGAAGCCTTTAGTGTCAGTGCATCAGGTTATTGTTAGAATTGAACTATGTATGTAAGAAGCTGATGGATCAGAATCATCTTTTTTTAGTCCATGTGCTTTTAGCTAATTTGATATCAGAACTGGAGATGGAATATATTCGAATATAACTTGTTTCACTTCCTTTAACACACAATACATGCAACATGACACAAAGTATCAAACATGATCTAATGAAGCAAGGCAGATCCAACCAGGATCTGCAACATGTATAAAAATGCTGAGCAGGCCCAGTTGATTTTGATGGATTTAGATTTTGGAAGAATCTGAGGCTATCATGGGTACAGACTCACTGAAACTCCTGGTCTTTATTCGATCTTCAATTGTCTACTCTCAATGAGCCTTTGCCCATGATAGCCTCAGATTACTGATCTTGCCCGACAGGAGTGGAATGCAATGCGATTTTCTGCTGTTGTAGCCCATCCGCTGCAAGGTACAATGTTCTGTGATTGCTAAGATGCTTTTCTGCTCACCATAGTTGTAAAGTGATCATTTGAGTTACTATATCCTTCCTGACGGCAAGAACCAATCTGGCCATTTTCCTCTGAGTTCTCTTATCAACAAGGCACTTCCACCCACAGAACTGTCACTCATTCATTTTTTTTTTTTTTTGCACCATTCTGGGTAAACTCTAGAGACTGTTGTGTGTGAAATTCCCAAACTAGCCCTTTTGGTACCAACATCTGTCGCCATCGAAGTCCGAGAGATCACACTTTTGTCATTCTGATTTTTGATGCAAACATTAACTGAAGTGGTTAACTTGCATTTGAATGATTTTATGCATTGTGCTGATGCCATATAATTGGCTAATTAGATAACTACACTACCGTTCAAAAGTTTGGGGTCACTTTGAAATTTCCTTATTTTTGAAAGAAAAGCACTGTTCTTTTCAATGAAGATCACTTTAAACTAATCAGAAATGCACTCTATACATTGCTAATGTGGTAAATGACTATTCAAGCTGCAAATGTCTGGTTTTTGGTGCAATATTTCCATAGGTGTATAGAGGCCCATTTCCAGCAACTATCACTCCAGTGTTCTAATGGTACAATGTGTTTGCTCATTGCCTCAGAAGGCTAATGGATGATTAGAAAACCCTTGTACAATCATGTTAGCACAGCTGAAAACAGTTGAGCTCTTTAGAGAAGCTATAAAACTGACCTTCCTTTGAGCAGATTGAGTTTCTGGAGCATCACATTTGTGGGGTCGATTAAATGCTCAAAATGGCCAGAAAAATGTCTTGACTATATTTTCTATTCATTTTACAACTTATGGTGGTAAATAAAAGTGTGACTTTTCATGGAAAACACAAAATTGTCTGGGTGACCCCAAACTTTTGAACGGTAGTGTACATAAATATGTAAGTGTACGGTACAGGTGTTCCTAAGAAAGTGTACAGTGTGTGTACAATATAATGTATAAAACAAATGTGTGTATCAGTATGGGATGTGCCACTAACCAGCCCGATTTTTAGACTCTCCATCATGAGCTTGAGAAGATCTTTCTGGAAACATCTCATATCAGCGAGTGGGAAAGGAGCAGGATGTGTGGTGCTATTCTCCTCTGATATATGCTCAGCATGTAAGGATGTACCCACTGTGTGATCAGGAGACTCTGGAAAGTTTAGTAGTTCAAGGAAATCCTTACTGTTGTCTGTTGAGTAATAAGGTATGCAAAAAGAGCAAAATAATCAGTGATGATATATTTATTAACATACAAGTAGCTGAATAGAGACTCCACTTTAAACATTTTCAGCAGCTCAGTTTCCATTTGTATAAGCATCTAAAATCAATCAACAGATTAGCTATAGCATCTAATTTAAAAATTGTAACAATTAAAATATTGTTTGGGTACTTTCAAATGGGTAAGAACGTATCTTTTTTTTCCCAAGAATTATTACTACAGCATTTTTCACAAATTGCTACCGTCATTTCGCCAGTTTGTTTACATTCTAAGCGGAAACTATTTTATTGGATATTTTGTATGAAGTTTTTATTTATCGAATTTTCAAAAAATAAAAATGCTGTTTCTCAAAATCCAGTGACTGTGGATAGAATAAAACAGTTATTCTACTCAATCTCGTCATACATGGCTTAAACAGTAGCCGACTCGGTGCTGTACTCCTCGTCAGCTACCAGCTCATGTATTACTCAATTTCGTGGAATAACTGTTAAATAAATAAATTAATTAATTAATAAACACACACACACCTTAAACAACTAGAATATTGTGAAAAAGTTATTTTTTCATAATTTAATTCAAAAAGGTAAAGTTTCATTTATTCTATCTTCATTACACAAAGTGTAATATTTCAAGCCTTTTTTTTGTTTGTTTTAATGATTATGGCTTATAGCTCATGAAAATCAAAAATCCAGTATCTCAAATGATTAGAATATTTCCTAAAACAATCAAAAAAGGATTTACAATACAGAACTGTCCAACTTCCGAAAAGTACGTTCATTTATACACTCAATACTTGGTTGGGGCTCCTTTACCACAAATTACTGCATCAGAGTGGTATGGCATGGAGGCGATCAGCCTGTGGCACTGCTGAGGTGTTATTGAAGCCCAGGTTGCTTTGATAGCACTCTTCAGCTCATCTGTGTTTTTGGTTCGGTGTTTCTCGTCTTCTTCTTGACAATATCCCATAGATTCTCTATGAGGTTCAGGTCAGGTGAGTTGGCTGGCCAATCAAACACAGTAATATCATGGTCAGCAAACCATTTGGTAGTAGTTTTTTTGCACTGTGGACAGAGGCTAAATCCTGCTTGAAAAGGAAATTGGCATCTCCATAAAGCTTGTGAGCAGATGGAACCATGAAGTACTCTAAAATCTCCTGGTAGATGGTTGCATTGACTTTGGACTTAATATCATACAGTGGACCAACATCAGCAGATGACATGACACCCCAAATCATGACAAACTGCCGAAACTTCACACTGAACTTCAAACACCTTGGATTCTGTGCCTCTCCACTCTTCCTCCAGACTCTAGGATCTTGATTTAAAAATTAAATGCAAAATTCACTTTCATCTAAAAAGAGGACTTTGGACCACTGAGCAACAGTCCAGTTCTTTCTCTCCTTAGCCCAGGTAAGACACTTCTGACGTTGTCTCTGGTTCAGGAGTGCCTTGATTTTAGGAATGCAACAGTTGTAGCCCCTTTATTAAATATGTCTATGCGTGGTGGCTCTTGATGCACTGACACCAGCCTCAGTCCACTAACTGTGAAGCTCTCTGAAGTTCTTGAATAGAATTTTCTTGACAATCCTCTCAAGGCTGCAGTCATCCCTATTGCCTGTGCACCTTTTCCAGCCAGCCTTTTCAGCAATGACCTTCTGTGGCTTACCCTTCTTGTGGAGGGTGTCGATGATCACCTTCTGGGCAACGGACAAGTCAGCAGTCTTCTCCATAAATTGTGGCTGTGTGTACTGAACTAGACCGAGACATACACGATATTTATATTATTTTACTTCAACTCAAAATGAAATATTCTCATATTTTGAGGGTTTTTTTTTTTACACTGTAGGCCATAATTATCAAAATTAAAACAAAAATGGTTGAAACATTTTATTTTACATGGAATGAGTCTAGAATATTTTAAATTTTCACTTTCTTAAATAACTGATCGAACTTTTTCACAATATTCTAATTGTTTGAACTCGTGCTCAATGCACTAGTGTGCACGCACACACTTTTTATATCACACACACACACACACACACACACACACACACACACACACACACACACAATATGACAAGTCAGATGTCGATTTGGAGATTTACCATAGTATATTATTCTGTTGACAGCCAACACTACTAATCTCTGTAGTCTCTGAATAAACTCTGTCTCACTGGCTCTGATGGGATTTTCCTGGCTCATTCGCCGTTGCATCATTTGGGTAAGCTCATCACTGGCCACAGAGCGCATCCGCATCAGCAATGAATCTGACTGTACTAAGGAGAATTTTTGCTGGCCTGGGCCACAAACACACAGACACACAAACAATATGCATGATCAATCTGATGAATACTGGCAGTGACAAAGACCATTCATTTTTCAGACAGTCAACAAAATATCTGGAAAATATAAACATTCGTATATTTATGGTGCATTCGAGGAAAAGTTGCAACTTGTAATTCCCTGCCTACAACCAGTAAAGGCCACCGAAAAAGCCCCCTCAACTGGAAATTGTAGCTCGTGTACTTGAGGCAATCTTCCCCGTTTAAGGAGCGACATCAAATCAACATGGCCGTGCATAATGTTAACAGTGTAAAGTACCCCTTCTCTAATTTTAAATTATCTTGTAGTGGTATTGTCTTTAGATAAGTTGAGATACAGGCACAATACTTGGTTAAATATATAACACTGATCATATACATTTCTGTTTTCAGAAGGCAGTCATCAACATCAGACTTATAACTAATGTTAGCTGGCTTTTTTTTTTTGCTACTGCTATTTGTTATTGTCTGCTGGATACCTTGTTGCTAGGCTACCCACTATAGTCTGCAGTTGTTGTTATACTGCAATTCCAGTCCAAAATGTTGCAGGAATGTTTGAACTTCACTATAGTAGAAGAGCATCAGTGGCTACTCAGCCCTGTAACTGTAGAACTGGTTAAAATTGATTTTTATAAGCATTACATGCTCTGACAGTGCAAACAAAAGACATGCCTTTGTGGAGGTGTCCATGTTTTTTCCCCCACTTCGCATGTTGAACTTGAGGTGGGAAATGATACGAGATGAAATGATGTGCAACTTGCAGATTACTACTTACCAAGGTACCATATTACTACTTACACTTATCATGAACACAACATTATTTATGTCCCTGTCTTTCCTAAAACCAAAACATGAAAGTCACATACAGTGGGGTAAAAAAGTACCGTATTTAGTCAGCCACCAATAGATAGTTTTCACATGACGTGACAGAGTCGGGGATTCCCTAGTGCCGGCCATCTTGCGGGTCAAGCTTACCGTACGGGTGACTGAGCACACATTGTAACGCGCGAGTACAAAGTCTTCAAAAGAACCCAAGCAGGCTATTTAAAGCTAGCAATGGTGCACACCTGTTGTATTCACGGCTGTCGTAATAGGTCAGATGATGACGTCAATCGGAGCTTTTATGGAATTCCCACTGTACGGGAGCACGAAGGCGAGCAAACAAAGAAACTCAGCATACAAAGGAGAAATCTATGGCTTGCGAGAATCAACCGCAAGGATTATCAGCCTTCCAAACACAGCAAAATCTGCTCCGATCATTTTATAAGTGGTAAGTTGTTTAAATAAACAATCAATTGTGTTTAAGTTTGTTTTTGGAAACCAAAATATCATGTAAACAATCTCTGGAGAATGCCTAACTGGAACCGCTGAGTGTACGTTTACATTGTAATGTACACTTAATATCGCTCATTTGTCACATTTCTATTTGAAACTTGTCACTTCACTCACGCAAGGGTCATTTTTGAAAAACATTTTAGGTCTATTCTGTATGATTTGATTTGTGTTTGGGATGCAAACAGTGCGCCTTTTGGCGGATGCCGCCTGAATCGCGCAGATCCGATTTTTTTCTTTTAGGGGGGGCGTTGGAGTGTCTGATTATAATTTCAAAGTAAATTCTGTATTAAAATTATTAAATAAGCAAATCCGTTACAGTCCATGAAACAGGAAGTATCAGGATGAGAAAAAAACAATTTAAATCAGAAAGCTGCGCACATTTGCGCAGCCCGAGCGGTGTGCAGGACTGCGCAAATGTGCGCAGCTTTGCGATTTAAACTGTTTTTTTCTCATCCTTATACTTCCTGTTTCATGGACTGTAACGGATTTGCTTATTTAGTAATTTTAATACAGAATTTACTTTGAAATTATAATCAGACACTCCAACGCCCCCCCTAAAAAAAATTAAAAATCGGATCTGCGCGATTCAGCCGTGAAAAAGACGGCATCCGACAAAAGGCGCGATGTGAATATATAAAGTTGTATATATCAGACAGCCTTTAAAGTTTGATGAAGTCAGTTTCAGGCTTTGGCAGTTTCAGGCTTTGGCAGCCCTGCATAGTCACTTGAAAATGCATCTTTGTCCACTTCATGGGGTCAATTCCCCCAATCAAGGCCAGTTTGGCTGCATACCGTTGTCGTGAGATGTCGTCTAATGTATCTATATACTTCTGTTTGCTTGATTTTGCCGACACTGATCTTTATTTTAGAAAACTGACTATATAACTTCATAAATTCGTCCGAGATAACGTAGCCGGTAATGGCGATGGTCCGTTTTGTTTGCCCCACAAGATGGCGGCTGGAGGGCGTTCCCCGGAATGCCGTGACGTCAGTGAAAACTATCTATAGTGCAAGTTCTCCCACTTAAGAAGATGAGAGAAGCCTGTAATTTTTATCATAGGTATACTTCAACTATGAGAGACAGAATGGGGGGAAAGAATCCAGGACATCACATTGTAGGATTTTTAATGAATTAATTGGTAAATTCCGCAGTAAAATAAGTATTTGGTCACCTACAAACAAGTAAGATTTCTGGCTCTCACAGACCTGTAACAACTTCTTTAAGAGGCTCCTCTGTCCTCCACTCGTTACCTGTATTAATGGCACCTGTTTGAACTCGTTATCAGTATAAAAGACACCTGTCCACAACCTCAAACAGTCACACTCCAAACTCCACTATGGCCAAGAACAAAGAGCTGTCAAAGGATACCAGAAACAAAATTGTAGACCTGCACCAGGCTGGGAAGACTGAATCTACAATAGGTAAGCAGCTTGGTGTGAAGAAATCAACTGTGGGAGCAATTATTAGAAAATGGAAGACATATAAGACCACTGATAATCTCCCTCGATCTGGGGCTCCACGCAAGATCTCACCCCGTGGGGTCAAAATGATCACAAGAACGGTGAGCAAAAATCCCAGAACCACACATGGGGACCTAGTGAATGACCTGCAGAGAGCTGGGACCAAAGTAACAAAGGCTACCATCAGTAACACACTACGCCGCCAGGGACTCAAATCCTGCAGTGCCAGACGTGTCCCCCTGCTTAAGCCAGTACATGTCCAGGCCCGTCTGAAGTTTGCTAGAGAGCATTTGGATGATCCAGAAGAGGATTGGGAGAATGTCATATGGTCAGATGAAACCAAAATAGAACTTTTTGGTAAAAACTCAACTTGTCGTGTTTGGAGGAGAAAGAATGCGGAGTTGCATCCAAAGAACACCATACCTACTGTGAAGCATGGGGGTGGAAACATCATGCTTTGGGGCTGTTTTTCTGCAAAGGGACCAGGACGACTGATCCATGTAAAGGAAAGAATGAATGGGGCCATGTATCGTGAGATTTTGAGTGAAAACCTCCTTCCATCAGCAAGGGCATTGAAGATGAAATGTGGCTGGGTCTTTCAGCATGACAATGATCCCAAACACACCGCCCGGGCAACGAAGGAGTGGCTTTGTAAGAAGCATTTCAAGGTCCTAGAGTGGCCTAGCCAGTCTCCAGATCTCAACCCCATAGAAAATCTTTGGAGGGAGTTGAAAGTCCGTGTTGCCCAGCGACAGCCCCAAAACATCACTGCTTTAGAGGAGATCTGCATGGAGGAATGGGCCAAAATACCAGCAACAGTGTGTGAAAACCTTGTGAAGACTTACAGAAAACGTTTGACCTCTGTCATTGCCAACAAAGGGTATATAACAAAGTATTGAGATAAACTTTTGTTATTGACCAAATGCTTATTTTCCACCATAATTTGCAAATAAATTCTTTAAAAATCAGACAATGTGATTTTCTGGATTTTTTTTCTCATTTTGTCTCTCATAGTTGAGGTATACCTATGATGAAAATTACAGGCCTCTCTCATCTTTTTAAGTGGGAGAACTTGCACAATTGGTGACTGACTAAATACTTTTTTTGCCCCACTGTAGAAAGACATGCAGGCAGTTAATGCCTTTCTCTGGCATTCAGGTAAACATGCAGCAGATTAAAAATAAAGTGGTGATCACACAGTAAGGCACTAATAATCTCTTCATGTACTGGGCAAAGTACAAGCAATTATGCAGTTATGTTAGTGGGGTCAATCATACCACCTTTCCACTGAAAAGTTGCTACTGACGTTTTAAAGACTAGTCCAGGTTTTCACTTGTTTGAGAGCCGAACCGAACCAGGTAATCAGAAGTTGGACTTTGAGTTTTAAAACACATTTTATTGTCTAAAATTAAATACTTCACAGACAGCCCTGAAACACTGCCATGGACAACAATGCACCTCCTACTTACTATCCACTTTTTGTCACTAATGATCGCTTCAGGCATCATCACCAGAAATTGCGAGCTCTCACTGACGACTGAATGACATCTGGATGCTTTGTTGCTGCCAGTGTGAGTACATGGTATGAAATGATTCTTTTGCAGTGGAAAAGGGCCTTCAGTCCACAGCATACAGCACCAGTAGTGTGAGAGAAGATGGTATTGTCTATTAGGGCATAAAGGTTTCAAAAGTCTACCCATTTTGGACGGAAAAAAAATAAGAGGAGAATTCAGTTGGGGAAGGGAGAGAACTATCCAGGGACAGGAAGCTAAATGCAGAATGTATTTGGTCAGAGGAGCAGTAGTGCTGCCAGGGGATATGGGGAACTATGGAATCTTTCAAGCCTACTGAAATTTGGGGAGAGGTAAGATTAGAAACAACAACAGGAAGAGAAATAATAGTGACCAAGCCATGTTCAACCTGTCAGCAGCTAGAAAATTGAGGTGCTTGAGAGCAACCTTTGTTACAAGTGTTATTCTCCTCCTGAACTTGAAGAAGTCTAAGACAGTTACAATAACTTAAAGGTGGGGTACGAGATTTTGGAATAACGGTTCCCGCAAGCCATATTTTGAAAAGAAACACGCCCGCCCTCGCCATGCTCCCACCCCCCGCGTCTCCACCCCATAAACGTGGCTACGCTGTGACTGCAAAATCAGAAAAGTCACTCGTTTTTAACTCACTCTAGTGACCTCATTTTTTACACTACAGACAAAAAAATTACATCAGTGTGTTCAGGAGAGCCTTGTGGCACTCACTGTGAAAGAATTTTGTGAATATCTCCTTCCGTTTTCGTGTAAATCCCCGTTGTTTGGAGGGATCGCTGCCCTTTTTTCTCTGCTCAGCACGTGGGTGGGGGAGGGGCTGCTCGCTCTCTCTCTCTCACACACACACAGAAGGGATGGGCTGCTCGCGGGCTTCAGTCTGATTGACGTGTCAGTATCCAATCATTTTGAGGCGGTACCTCGATATGATTAGATGGCGTTTTTCCTTTATTTTACACTGTAGACTGGATTAAAATATTTCGTTTTTGGGTCAAACCTTCTATTGTACTGCTTGCAACATGGATGTGAGGAGCTTTTCAAGCAATATGGTAAAAAATACTCCTGAAAAAAATCTCATACCCCACCTTTAAGTCTTCTGTACAATACTCTAGTGCAATATCACATGTCCTGATGTGCAATATTACAATATCACCTTGTCACTTTAACCATATTGTCATTTTAATTTTATCCACGCGTCATTTTATTTATTTGCTATATTTTATCTGCTGCCTTTTTTTTTTTTTTTTAACTTTGTTACTGGCAACAGGCCTGCCATTGTACATAATACGCTGTTTTTTTTTTGCCCACCCATTTTTGTGATTTTATTCTTTTTGTGATTTTATTTTCTTGCTTTTTTAATGTACCACTCTTTGCCCTTCTAATTGCCCTTCGGGGATAAATAAAGTTTTGTCTAAGTCTAAGGAAACTTGTACAGAAATTTGTCATGGAGCATATACCTTAAGATTTAATAACTTTTATAGAAAATATAGAGGACAATATAGATATCAAACCATTCTACTGTGGATTAGCAGACCAAGGCTGAACTGTGCTAATATGGCTAGGTCTCACCTGCAGTACTTTTGCGCTTCTGATGGACACTGTGCTGCAGGGAGGCAGAAGCGTGGAGAGAGGTGCTCAACTTCCAAGGGTCCTGATTGGCTGTCGTCTTAATGAAGTCAATGGCTGATAGGAGGACACGAAACTGCAAGGCCCTAGCCATTTCTAATCGATAGATGAGAAGTAGTTTAATGGATAATTTGCTAATGTTATCGTGTAAGTACTTAATGACGAACATTATTTACCCTGAGTGTGATATACTTTGCTGGCCTGCATAAAACCCAGCAAGGTGATGAGGTCCTCAATGATGCGAAAGTATTGGGAGCCAGATGAGCTGCAGGCATGGATGGCCACTGCCACCAGCAGCTGCTGGATGTCACATACAAGAAGTCTGTAGTCATTTTGAGGAATCCTATAAAAAGTAATGCAAACATGACACTTAAATGCAATATTTTAATTAAAAAAATACAGACTGCACAAGTCAGGCTGCTGCTCTTTCATATCACCAATTAACCAAACCTCCATGCATTTCAGCTTCTGAAGGGCATGATATGACCTTCAGAAGATAAATAGATAGTTAGATAATTATATTAGCTTATTCTGGGATTATTCTTAAAGGCTGGCCTTGGGTCAGCCTGGGACTATTCTTCAAGGCCAAATCATTTTTTGGTTTTTTTATTTTTATTAAATTAAATCCATATGGATATGGATTCATCCTGTGCATGAAATTACACTTCAATTAAAATATAAATAAATTGCTACATAAATAAATGTAAGGTTCAACACATTACATAACTTTCTTAAATACTTTATTGTTTAATGACTTTCTTAACTTAGGCCAAGTTTACATTAGACCGTATCAGCGGATCATCAGATTAACGTTTTTAAAACGATTAGTGTGCACACAGCAACACCAATACACGATTTGCGTGCACACAGCAACACCAATACACGGATACGCTCGGCTCCGCAGGCATCCTGCACTCCAAATCACTCCGCCCTGAACAGCGAGTGCCCTCTGGAGGGTGCGCACTCCGGCCTTGCGCAGCTCACAGAGCGCGCAAGTGAAGTGAACAAGCAGTGATTCGGGACTGAGCCGCTGTGTGTGTGATCCCAGCGCATATCACTTACCACTTGCAAGTGGAAGGATGGCAAGCCTAAAGACAATCGTAACTACACAATGGGCAGTATTTGCATCAGTATTTGCAGTATTTTCATACTTTTATACTCTTTAATGAAAGGTGATACAAGGCGGAAGTCCGCGCCGTTTTTCAGCAGTCGCGTCACATGACCAACGCCAGCGAATCAGGAAGGTGGATGTCACAGTGACGTTGTCCAATGACGACGCCAGCTAGAGCTCAGCACAGCGTATCCGCGTATCCTCAATGTTTACACAGCACCGGACCAGACACGATCTGGATTGAATATGTGGACCCTGGCGGATTCCCGTTTCCCGGCGTTTCCAGGCGGTTTAATGTAAACGGACAGTGCATCCGCGAAGAAAACGAGACAGATACGGTCTAATGTAAACTTGGCCTTATATTATTATCACAAAATAAACCCTAATAGGGTGATGCAGGTCTTGAATCACCCTGAAGGGGATTAATGGCTGGCTCGTTGTGCCTTTTGCTGTTTATTACATGGCTACTTATTAAAGAAATCTATAATTGGACACAAAATATTGAATTAAAAATAATTTTATTGCTTCCACTAATGATATGATCCATAGCAATGATCTGTTGCACTGAACAGTCTGTTATAAAGAAAAAATAAATGACTGCTGAATGCCATACTTGGCCAATCAGAATCAAGTATTCAAATGAGCTGTGCAATAGTAATCATCATCATTACCCATTTTCTAGGCCATTGAGAGTGGACAGGGTGTTTATGAGGACATAGAGGAGGCCATGGTCCAGCAGTATATCAGTCAGTTTTGGGCAAGCATTCAGCAGCTGCAGTAGCACACACAAGGCATTGTGGACCAGCGAGTTTTCATACAAAGAGTTTTCCAAAAGCCCCAGTATGGGCACCACAGATCGCTTTCTGAATGGAGAAACACTTTCCATGTCCTCTAGGTCAAGGCTAGGTTGAGGGAAAGCAAAAAAATTAAATCAGTTATAGTGATCATTTTCTTGGTTTCAGTAGCATAATGAGAGGGATTTCTCGAAAGAAATACTTTTTTAATGACCAAGCACATAAAAATTTGAATAAAGTCAATTAAATGCAAGATACTCACTCCTCCTCTAAGCTTACGGTCCGGCCAAAAACCATTCCCAGAAAACATTCCAACACGCACTGAGTGCCCTGGTGCAGATACAACTGGTTGGCCAGCAGAGAAAAGCCATGGTTCCTTATGAACTTCTCTTTCTGTTCTTTTTGGGCTCGGCTAAAATATGCATCCAGCAGCTGTGTGCGTATTGAGAAGAGACCACAACATTTTGTTAGAGTAACTAACCCATGTTCTAGACCCTGCTGTTGCCTGTTGGCTTGCCTATTCCATCCTTTCAAACATCCCTGCTCAAGAACAGTACAGGAAATGCATTACAAGTTAATATTAAGCTAATTCTATGCGAAGAAGCCGCAAAGTAGTCAGCATGCATCAGCCTTTAAAAAGCACTGTGACCATTAAAAACATTTATTTATTTAACAGACAGTGCATCTTGTTGCTATTGTTTTTATCATTACAGTGTGCTGTGGCATGAGCCTGTTTTCATATACAACACAAAAACGACCCCAAGCAGCGCTTTTCTATGAAAAAAGGCTACTATAGACCACATAATTATGTATAGTTTTTTTTTTTTTGTTACTAATGCTATAATAGCATAATTGCACATATATATGCCACACCTAAGCTTTCCGTTCCCGGTTGTAATTGAATAGATCGTTTACTCTATCTTAGGTGTGTTTTTATTTGTAACTAGGCCATTTATACATTCATTCATGAAAAAAATAGAAAAAAAGATGAATTTGAAATGACTAAGAGGAGCAGAATTTTTCCACTCGCCTGGTATTTTCTACAGCAGCGTTAATGTCTGGTGGAATGACGCATAAACCGATCTCTACAGGAAGACGCGTGTTCTGTACGGTATGGTAGTCAATAAATGCCAAAATTATGTACAGTTCTTTTAACTTTTTTATAGTCAGTTGATGCTTGATAATGCACGAAAGTCTTTAAAACAATAACAGTAGAAACTATTAAAAAGACTGATGAGCACACAACTGTTTTTCCACAAATGCTCATTTCAGCTGAAACTTTTATAATTCATGACAACAAACTGGGCAGAGGAATGTCCATTTAAACATATTTACATTTCACGCTGCATCATTCCACCGGACTTAATGGTATTGATTAGATCTTTATCCGTTTTAGTAGGGCATGTAGCTATCCAACAAACTGATCAAAGTACGACATTCACTGTGTGAGGAAAATCACTTATTGCGAGCAACAGTTTGGATACATTTAGGCTACTGTTTCTAAATTATTGTACAACATTTTAGATGCTTTTAGGGGTTTATGATCATTTAGCACAAATTTATTTTCGCACAAGTATTTCAGCACAAATATAAAGTCCTTTCGCACAAGATCTAAGAACATTCATCCATCCATCCATCATCTGTAACTGCTTATCCTGTGCAGGGTTGTGGGCAAGCTGGAGCCTGATCTAAGAACATTTAATCTTTATTATAAATACCTACTGATCATTTTAAAGATGTTTGATGGATTTGTTTATGGAAGTTGTTGAGATTCTAACTGAATACGAGCAATTGTATTTCGCCACTCTGCCATCTTGAAACTGCCATGTTTGATGTAGCCCTTATGTTAGTCACTGGGTGGCCATTTCCATAACACCAAAAAGGAGGACACTTCGCAAAATTCAGTGAAGCCAAGACAAAAATGGAAAAATAATCCCAAACCCATAACACATAAGGCGCTTACCATAAATGATGTTTACTTTTGATACGGCCTTTCCTGTCACCCCTTTTGCTCCGGATGAGTCGATGTAGAGCTCTCGTTCAACTTTTACTCCACAGTCCACGCTTCTGTATGACTGGTGATGTCTGACTGTATGATGAACTTTATAAAGCTCCGCAGCAGAGATTTTTTCATCTTTAGGTGATGAAGTTTCACAGAAAAATGATAAAAGCGAAGAGGCACGTGCGTTCTGACTGTTGCCTTTGTGCTTGTCTGTGCTAGCATGTTGGCCAACTGCGCCTTTCTCTTTGCTGTTTACATCCACATCACAATGACACAATGTACAGTAAGCATGGAAGGCATCCTTTGAATTGATTTTCTTTTATCCATTCAGGATTAAAATAAGTTTCTCTTTTAAGCATCTCTGCTACATTACAAGTAGGCTACTGGTAGAAGTGAGTTTAGCCGTGAGTTGGCCTAGTGGTTACCATGTCTGCCTCTCGATTGGGAGATCGCGAGTTCTACTCGCGGTCGGGTCATACCAAAGACCATCATAAAAATGGTACCTACTGCTGTCTGGCAAGGCACGCTGCAATACAGATGCGAGTGTAGAGTCAAACTCTCATGGTTACCAGAGGACTAGCCCCCCACTGTAACCCTCGCTATATAATAATAGGTGAGAGGCCGAGGGCTACAGAAACAGAGATCGGCGCCGCCGTACACGCCACATGGCGCGGGAAGGACTTTCGACTTTCTTCAACTGGTAGAAGTAGGCTAAACTGGGTCTGTAGCTGGCCAAACTGTCTCCAACCTGGCGTGACGTGAACTCAAACCACATGGCCGATTTGGTTATGTTCAGCTACTAACCGATGAAGTTTCAAATATTTGACATCATCTAAACATCTGTTAGATCAAGCGTATTTATGGAGTGTACAATTAGACAAAACCTATGTATTAATATCATTACTCATTCATTTTTTGTTCAGGCCTCATCTCATCTCATTATCTCTAGCCGCTTTATCCTGTTCTACAGGGTCGCAGGCAAGCTGGAGCCTATCCCAGCTGACTACGGGCGAAAGGCGGGGTACACCCTGGACAAGTCGCCAGGTCATCACAGGGCTGACACAGACAACCATTCACACTCACATTCACACCTATTTTAGAGTCACCAGTTAACCAGCTGCATGTCTTTGGACTGTGGGGGAAACCGGAGCACCCGGAGGAAACCCACGCGGACACGGGGAGAACATGCAAACTCCGCACAGAAAGGCCCTCGCCGGCCCCGGGGCTCGAACCCGGACCTTCTTGCTGAGAGGCAACAGTGCTAACCACTACACCACCGTGCCGCCCCTTGTTCAGGCCTATTTATTTATTTATTTATTTATTATATACCATTAGAGAAAGTATAAAATAGAGATGATCTCAAAAGGAGGACAAATGAGTGTCTGGCTCAAAGCTTAAATGTAACCTCGAACTCACTCTACGTATAACCTATATAGAATGATCTGTAGTTGTGTGAACCTCTGCTTTTATACTAATCGGACGGATCACAACTTTCTTTTAAAAATTCTTAACTGAGTGCTTAATTAAAAGGATTACAAAAGTGAAAATCTTTGCCATCTATACCATTGTTCTTACACCAACAGTTTTAAATCACTCGATGAAGGTGAAATTGATCATGGTTGATGTAACCGCGACAGGCCATTAAAATGTTCAACTTTGATGTTTGATGTCGCAGCAACACTTGTTTCTTGCACATGCTCGATTAAAAGGCACAATAGGATTGCAAAAGTGAAAATCTTCGCCATCTATCCCATTGTTTTAGATAGGACTTTAAATTCGTGCTAAATGACCTTAAATTTGTGCTCAAAGATGTGTGTGAAAAACCGTTTGCGCTAAATGACCGGACACCCTTTTAGGCTGTTGATTCTCAACACCCTACGACTAAAGTGCACTTTATTATACAAATGGTACAGCCACTCTTTAATGAAACTCGACACATCAGTCAAGAACTGCGTGAGAAAGTTTCATACTATATTCATGGACACCTTAGCAATCATTATCTTCTCTTATGTAACTTTTGTACAGTAAGCCTGTCCCATAAATCTATATCTTACATATTAAACATCTACAAATTTGTATACCAAACAAATGAATTGTGGAGAGAATGATGTGGATTACTGAACAAAGACTCTGAATGATCAGTATAGCCCTGTTTTCTATGACACTGTATCAGAATCCGATAATATAAGTAAACCATCAAAGATAACCAATACGACATTTAGTCACGCCCATGATTGATGTATACAACAGTAAAATGTTTGGGATAAGTAGTCTCTTTGTAAAATTAATAAAATATTTTAAGCTACATCAGTACTATACAGAAGGTAGAATCACAAGTCACTGAAATATTACTTGCTAAGTTACTGGATTCAAGTTTCTATGGCATCAGCTTCTGAGTTGATATTAAAGAGTGGATTAAAAGTGAAAAGTTTTGCCTTAAGCACCTTGATGACCCCTTGTTGAATGAGAGGGGATGGGTGGTTAACCAAGACGACAAGGGCTTCAGGCTGGATCAGTTTGTCCATCACCTCCTCCAGCATGAGATCTGGCAGCAGTAGCAGAACACCTCTGAGAAGATCATAAAGCCCACAGCAGATCAGAACCACACAGTCTTCTGTACCAGACCTGGGGAAAAAAAAATGGAGAACAAAGTCAGAAAGAAAATATGGATAAAAGAGGGAAAGAAGTGATTTGGACCAAAATCCTCTTACAGTTCTATGGAATATTCAGAATTAATGATTGCTCTTAATAATGGATTAGAGTTTAACAACTATTGTTCAATAAAGAATAAAAATAGTGAATGAAGTATGCACCAGAATGGTGACATCAGACTCCACAAAATTCAGAAGAATAAAAAACTGGTGAGATAATTTCTACCTGTCACTAGCCTTGCTCTGTGTTCGGTCATAACCAGGAGAGTAGGTGTAGCTCTCCATATCATCATTTGGAGCGGTGGGATCGGTTATGCTAGGCCAGCGAGCAATGGCCATAGAACTGTTCTGTGCTGGAAAGGCCAGACCCAGGCTGGCAAGGTCGTTATGGCTCCTTTGAAAAGACTGGATGCCTTTCAGACTGTCAGGCCTTCGCAGAGCCTCTTCTCCAACTGAGTCAGTGCTGACACTGCCCTCCTGCTCTGTTTGAGCTTCCTGTTCTTCTCCTATGCTGATGGAGGATGTGTGCGGTACCTCATCAGCTACATCCTGAGAATCACAGATTGTCTTGGCTGATTCACAGCTGTTTAGGAGCTGCTCCTGGCCACCTTTCAGCATCTCTGAGCTGTCAAGTACATGCTGTGCAGTCAGGGAGGTAGCCTCGTCTAGTTCACGTGGTCTTGGGGATGCTTTGGAAGAAGCATGCTGCCCCATACATGCTGAGAAAGCCAAAGAAGTAGGAGTAAAGACGTTTGGGGTGTGAATCGAAATGTCGCCGTCAGGATCTGGAAAGGAAGGCAGATGGCCTGTTGTGTGAGAGATTCTATTTGTTTATGACTATGACACATAGCTTACAAACAAATTTGATCTGGTCTAGAGTGCATTTTCTATAGCCACAGCTACCTCCAGAATAATTAGCACTATTCATGAAAATGGCTATATAAAATTAATAACATATGGATTTAAGAATACAAATATACATATCATGCATACATAAATATCTAGACCCATGTCTTTCAAAGTAGGGTCCAAGGACCATCAAGTATCTGTGAAGCATTGTTAGGGGTCCATGATTTTGTTTTAATTGTTACATTGGGGAAAATCAACATACCATTATCTTTAAAACAAGTCGATCATTTTTAAATGCATTATTTAGTTCTTATAGGTATTAGCCAGTTTGCCTGGTCAATTGAATTGAATGGATTTAATCCAAACCTCAGTAAAAAGACCCATAAATAATGCCAGCTTGAATCTAATGACAACTTAAAAGAAATTATGTTATACTGGAGGAAATGTCAAGAGCAAAAAGTTCTATAGCCCAAAAAATAACCAAAATATTGTACACTTATTGTACACATTGAAGCCACAAGTTTCATCATTTGAAAATTTTAACTGAATAACAGTCTCTGTCTTTTAATGGTAATCCATAATAATAACTGAATAATATTTTAGCTAATATCAGTCTGATACAGTGCGTTTACATGCACATCCAAATCGAGCTACTGTCGGTAATCGAGCTAAGGGTCCCAGCAGGGGTGCCAGAGAAATCCAATCCAACATGCACACAAGGAAATCGAGCTATTGTGTGAGGTACATTGTGCACCCGAGCCACAGGTGGCGCTACACGCCCCATCGTGTTGGTACACTTCCGCTTGTCGTCATGAAGAAGAGCTATTCAAGAGTATAAACAAAGTTATCAGCAGTGTTGCCAGATACTGCTGACGTTTTCCAGCCCAAAACATGTTCAAATCTGCCAAAATGCACTTAAAACCGCCCAATCTGGCAACACTGGTTATCAGTTCTGTGTTCACAAGTTCCGTGCTCAAGCTGTTAGGCTTGCTCTAACAGACTGTATGGCTACAAACTGTCCTGCGCAGACCACTGTTTTGTAAGACAACTTATTTTGCACAATTGTATATTTTTCTAAAGTCCATTTTTTGCTTACAAAAAAATATATATTTTTTTGCTTACAATTTAACTTATGTCTTAATAAACACAAAAAGTTCAATTGTTTTGTTTTTATTGACATTCTTCAGATGTTGGACATTATATATATATATATATATATATATATATACACACACACACACACACAAATACAGTGACTTGTTTATGTACACAATTCACAGCTATGCAACAGCTGTACAGATGTATTTGGTGATACAGTAAGTGAGCTAAATTTTAACAGTGCAAACAATGCCACAAAAAGAAAAGATTCATGCCGTTGTCATGATTCATTGTCATGCCGACCGAGGCTGTTGTGTTTCCCACTTGTGGTCTCATCCCTCGTCACTTCCGGAAGGGGCAGTGCTGAAGTAAGTAGCTCGACTACGTAGCTCAATAGGGTATACATGCACTAAGTAGCTCGGCTAAAATCGCATAATCTAGGTCGTGTAGCTTGATTACGAGAAATCAAGTTCGGTTCGATTTCAGCCTAGCTAAGGTATTTCCATGGCATTTAGAACTTCGATTTCATTCGAGCAACGGCAGAAATTCGATTTTCTCCATGTGCATGTAAACGCACTGATAGACACTTTAGTCAGATTATAATCAAATAGCATCAGGTTGCACCTACTCAGGTCTTTTTGCAGCCAGGTTGTGTGTGGATCTGTTTTTGTTGAAAAACACCAAATGGGTCTCTACACATATACAAGTTGAAACCTGTACTAAGATGGTGTACGGAGTGTATTACCTTCAGCTTGTATCCCAGTGAATGCAGCTGGGGAGAGCGAGTGCACAGAGCTGCAGGTGGACTTCCCTTCACTGCTGGACTGACGCAGACACATCATGGACTGAACCTTGTCCTGGTACAGCTTGCCATCTGAGGCAGAAATTTACACATCAATAACATATGAAATAGTAACCATTAGTGTTGCAGTCAAGACCACCTAAACCGAAACCAAGTCATAACTAAGACCAAAGTGTATCAAGACTAAGACTTTGAGGGGTGAAGATCAAGTCAAGACCAAGACAGGGCAAGACCGAGTCAAGACCAAGACCAGACCAGTGTGTGTAAAGGGTGACTCGACTGAGTCAAGACCAAGATGAGACCAGTGTGTGTGTAGAGGGGTGACAGCCATTAACCTTCATCCTACCAAGTGGGGTCCATCTGGACCCCGCACCTATATGTTTGTTTGCCATTTTAAAAATGTGACATACTGCCTCACCGTTTTATGAATTTGTCGGAATTTATGTCTTAATTAAAACACTAAAGCACCGGAAGATCAGGTTTTTGCATTGTGAAGGTATAATTAATTTGTTACTGGGGTCCAACCGGACCCCAGAGTAAAGTTTATCTGTCTTTCATTTTATAATTGAATAGCACACTGAAAGTTAACTTCTTTTATTTCTTTTATGTTCCATAATGAAACTACCAAGGCATTCCTTCTTGGGGTCCGTGTGGACCCCACTGCTGCAATAAGCACAGGCTGCAAAACAAAAGCCCTAAATTATTTTACAATTACTTTTTTGTTTTAAATTCTGTAAGAAAAGACCCAAGTTGTAATCCAGAATGTTTTACAGCTGCATGAGCTGCAAAAATCATGTATATAATGCCAATTTTTTTTTGTGGCGCTATAATTTGCTACATGTATGCTAGTTATTGCAATATTATTGCAATGTTATTGTATTTATAATACATCATTGATATTCAGCCATAGTGGATTTTGTTCTTCAATAAAGTTATGTCTGTTTGCTGCATTGAATTGGTTCTTACTGCATTGATTTCAAGGTATTCCCTCCTGGGGTCCATACGGACCCCGCCTGGTAGTTTGTGTATGTAAAATTGGCTGGTAGGATGAAGGTTAAGTGTGTTCTTTATGCCTTGGGCCCTTTAGTGTATTGCTGTTATTAATACAAGATGTTCTGAACAAAACTTATCTGGTGATTTTGTCTTTATAAGCTTTAATTTTAAAGAAAAGTATTGGGGTCCAAACGGACCCCACATGGTAAGATTAAGGTGTAAAATAGCATGGTAGGATGAGGGTTAACAGGGAGAAAAATTTCATATTAGCAATGAGTCACGTTATTGGTCGCGTTTGAAGCAGGAAATTTTACATCCAATCACAGTAATGATAAATAAATCAGACAATGCATAGGCAATTTAGTGAAATCCCCACAGTTGCAGTCTTGGCCAGTCTTGAAATAAAATCCCAAGTCCTCTATGTCTGAGACCAAGACAAGACTGAGTAAAAACACGGTCAATTCCGAGACAAGACCCAGACCTTCAAAAAGTGGTCTTGAAACCGGTCTTGAGACCAAGACTGGGCTTCAAGTACTACAACACTAGTAACCATATGGTCACACACATTTTATTTAATTATTTAACGAAGAAAGAACAAAGAATTAAAAAAGAAAGTGTGGACAAGGCAATGCTAAGACATTTGTCTGTAGGATTTTGGACCTGATTTCCATCAGTGTCCTGAGTCCTCGCTGGTGGGAAAAACTTGGGTAGATCTGAAGACCTACTTCTTCCCTTATTTATACTATATAAATAAGTATATTTATATATACTTATATGTAGATAAAACTTCACACTTTTGTATAAATTGAATATCATATTGCTTCTTGCTTTTCAGAACTTCATTTTTTTTTTAAGGTTTAAATTTTTTAAAATTATTATTATTTTAAACTTGAACTAATTTTAAACTTGGTTGATAGTTTTCAGGTAATAAATCCTTATGTCTGTTACCTTCTGGCTCTTCCTTTTATGCTGTCATAGTTATTCTTGCCGGAGTCGTTGCTTGCACTCAAGTCAAGTCAGTTTATTTGTATAGAGCTTTTAACAACAGACAGTCACAAAGCAGCTTTACAAAAAAATGAACTAATTTTATCCCAAGTAAATAAATTTCTCCCTAATGAGCAAGCCTGAGGCAACGGTAGCACAGAAAAACTCCCTCAGACGACACAAGGAAGAAACTTTGAGAGGAACCAGACACAAAAGGGAACCCATCCTCATTTGGGTGATAACAGATAGCATGATTATAAATAACTTGCTTCTATAAAGGTGTCCTGTAGAGTCACAAAGTACAATTGTGTAACCAGGAAATTCATTATAGTTTTAACATGAAGTCTATTTTGTTGACGTTATCAACTGTTCATTGATGGAGACTTGAGTGCAAAGCTGCTCATGACAACTGCAATCCCTAAAGTTATCATGGCAATTGTAGTCCTCAGCCATCATAGCAAAAACCGTAAGTGTCCAGAGCCATCTTCTAAGTGTGTCTTTAGACTGTCCGTATGGAACCATCCTCTACAGGAGCAACGTGATGAGACTCCAGCCAGAAGTAGGGCATCAGGATGAACCTCTTCTGGCTGCACCACTCCCCTTCTTCCCTGCCCATTGTGTAACTGCGTTTTGGTCTAGACCAAGCCAGGCTGTGTACGGTCTAGCCTGGGGTTAGTTGTTTTGAGTTCTCTATTTAGTTATATTTCATATGGTTGGTTTGTTTCCTTGGCTGTTTGAGTATTGGTATTTCAACAGCATATTACACTAGGTATTGCTGTCACTTGTTCAGCTGGCACTAGAACTTTCTTGTTTACAAGTTCAGCACTTCATGCACCTGACTTCTGCACTTCTTGTACATCACTCTGGATAACAGCATCTGCTAAATGCCATGAAATGTCGTGTATGGTAATGTAACCAGGCAGGTCAGCACTCACTGCACAATGTACACTGTTCTTAACCATTAGGTGACAATGGGCATACCTAACAATCCCCCCCTCCCCTGAGATACCATTGATCCTGATCTCTCCTGCTCTCCAGACCTGCCTGCTCCATCCTGATGCCCTACTTCTGGCTGGAGTTCTCATCACTTTGCTTTTCTGTGTTATGTCCACGTGCGTTTGCACTGAGTGTGGAGCTCGCGCCAAAGCCTACCATGCACAGGACACGCAGCAAAGACTAATTACCATACACCTGTTCTTGATCAGAGCACAATCATGGCACTGCAAGCACACAGACTTGGCGAACTATATGCACTGTACATCGTATCCCACAATACTGAGCCTTGTTTTGTCTATGCTACTCTGGTCATCAACTCTGCTTCTTATTTTCCTCGCCTCTGGTTTATTATTGCCTTCTGTCTGAGCCTCATATGGCATTTGCCTGATTCTTGACCCTGCTTTTGTCTCATGTTTTTGATCTGTCTGCCTGCTTTTGTAAATGAACTCGTCCTGCACTTACAGACGTCCTGCCTCATTACACAACAGAATGAGAGTACATGTATAAAATACAATTAAGTTTGTTAGTTTGAACATTAAATATCTTGTCTTTGTATTGTATTCAATTGAATACAAATCATTGCATTCTGTTTTTATCCACGTTTGACACAGTACCCCAACTTTTTTTTGGAATCAGGGTTGTATTCTTCTTCTTCTTCTTCTAATAATAATAATAATAATTATTATTATTATTATTAGGGAGGGGCTTACCTAAGTCTGTATTTACAATGGCCCTGGGTGACCAACCAGTGACAGATCTACCAACCAATTAATGAGTGATTTTTCTTGGTAGTTTCATCTAATGCTGGAGTGAGGCAAGTTTTGGCCAAGCAGTTTCACTACTATTCAGATGCTAATTAGTGTCATTCACACCTCCGCCACTCTCACCAACCGGCAACCTCTCACACTTAATTTTTTACATTTTTCCTTCTTTATATTTTAACCATTCACACAACCATCCATCTACTGCAGTGGTAAGATTCCTCACCAATATGGAGAAAGAAGTAAAAATTTGACGGTGTGTGGCACACATAGGTGTTGGTTGGCGGATGCACAGCCAGGAGGAAGTTGTAGAGCAAACGCAGCAAGGCCAGATCAGGGGGTGAACCGAGCACTTCCTGAATGATCTTAATAAAGGACAGGCACACTCCCTGTGGAACAGAGGCAAGGTGCTCATCCTGATTCTCCTGTCAGAATAGAAAAAGTTGAAGGAAAGAGGTCATGAAGATAAAGTTTTTCAGATAAAGTAAATGGAATTTGTATTTGGGGAAGGTAGGGTCTTACCTGGAGAACTTGGCAGGTGAGCAGGAAGCGGTGCACCACTTGGGCTTTGAGCAGCTGCTGAATATTGAACGCCTGCTGAGGATGCTGCTCTCTGATAAGAATCTCTAGAGCAGCCAAAAGAGTCTCCCACACTCCACTCTGAGCAAAACAAAACATATGATAAACCAAACGCAATCTGATGTACTGTACATCTGTAGGAAACAACATTATTGTTGTACATCAATACCTGTGAACGTGTTTTAGCATGTTACCTGAGCTTTGGCCCATATCTTCCAGTCCAGTAGTATTTCAGAGAGCAGCCTCAGGTCTTGCACCACAGTCGTGGACTCTGTGTCCACATGCCACTGACCGTCCTCCTTTACTATTAGGATAGATCCACTGCAGCAGCCATCCAACATAGTCTACATCCACAAACAAGGATATTTAGCAAGTAAATGTAAGAAACGCATCACTTAGGCTACATCCACACGACAACGGCAACGAGATTTTTTTTTTTTTAAATATCGCATCCACATGGGCAACGGATCAGTAAAATATCAGGTTCATATGGCAACGCAATGCTTGCTGAAAACGATGCAATACACATGCCACACCACTATGTGTGCTGTAAGACCGTCCCATCGGAGACACCAGAACAATAGAAGTAGACGCATGCGCATAACTGAGCATGCACACAGTGACTATCCCTGTCACTGTCACACGCACACACTTTCTCACTCCCTATCCTATGGATATAGTCCCTTTAAATCACGTGCTCGTTTTTTGAATGGAGACGCGGAAAGAGGAATGAACGGGGGTAGATGGAAGCCGGTAAACCAACATTCTGATATCCTCCAGAATTCTTTAATGGTCCGGAATAAACATCTGAAGAGGTGAGATCGCTCCTTTTTTTCCCTATTTTTGCTGGCGGGATTGACTCTGCCCTAAGGGCTATTCTCTCACTCACTCTCTCTCTCACTTTGCACCATTACACAATAAAGATTCACAGTGAAAATATTTTGTAAGCGCGTTTCATGAACCAAGTTATAGGATTTGTTGACAACTCGCATCGAGTTTGTTACACCTCTACCCGGCGTGAAACACATGTGGTTGTGACGTCATCGTAAACAAATCCGTTCTACTCATCCAGATGACTTCGCAACGGCGCCGTTGCCAGATTTTTTCACTCTGGAACCTGTTCTCAAAAGATTTCGTTTTGGGGCACCCAAAACGCCGGAGCCATGTGGACGCCAGGCCGAAACGATAAACAATTTTATCAGATTCACCTGAATCCGTTGCCGTGTGGACAGGGCCTTACACACACACACACACACACAAAATGGGGGAAATCTTTATGTAAACATAATGCACGGACAATAAAGCAAAACCGTAGACAGGTATGTGCATATCCATAAAATGAATGAGCTTTATAAGGGAGAGTGGGGAGCTCTTGACTAATGCACCTTTAAAGGCTAAATGTATGAAAGGCAAGACAAGCCTAGAAGAGAACTTAGGGAAGATGAGTTAACGAGATACACACACACAACCTGCTTTTATATACAGAATTAGCAGGCAGCACTGTCTAATGTGAACTGGCAGTTGCTGAGATTAAAAATTTTGCGCTCATAAAGCACTTATTGAGAAAACATTACAGTTTGTCAAAAGCTTATGAAATGATAAATGCATGAACACCTTAAGAATATGATATCCCACAATGCACTTGGTCTTCATGAGGACTTGGTGGATCATGGAGTACCCGTGGCAACACTCCATTTCATGCATACGATGCTGATTGTGCTTAACCAGTGACAACAAAACCTGCAGTGCCAATGCCTGAGTCTTCTCACAATCACTTTGCTCCACTGCCTGAGTGACAGAGACAGAGAAATAGAAAAGAAAAGACCAACAACTGAGGTTATCTCAACTTTCCTTAAAATGACTATAACTTCATCCACAAACAAAACATCCTAAAATAGAGAATTTAGCTAAAGGCAGATGAAGCCACATTCGCAAGTAATGCTTCTCAGACTGTGTTATTGTTCATTTTTTATACATGTCCCACTTAAAACTTGAATCTATTTGTTACAGCCTCCACATATTGTTTTTGTGATTTAGATGGGAAACTACCAGAATATCCAAAAGTGCAAAAACACTAACTTTTCCACTCATCTTCCTTTGACATCTGTATAGTGAATCACAAAATCGATTTTTAAAACCAAAGAAGTTACAATATTTATTTTTAGCTTTTCCATTTACAGAAAATAAAAAGGTGTTTTCTTGCAGTGGGACAGAACTATTGTAGCTTAAATATAAATGCCTATATTTTCTCGAACATGTAGTTTTCTTGAAAGTGTAATACATCTCATCTCATTATCTCTAGCCGCTTTATCCTTCTACAGGGTCGCAGGCAAGCTGGAGCCTATCCCAGCTGACTACGGGCGAAAGGCGGGGTACACCCTGGACAAGTCGCCAGGTCATCACAGGGCTGACACATAGACACAGACAACCATTCACACTCACATTCACACCTACGGTCAATTTAGAGTCACCAGTTAACCTAACCTGCATGTCTTTGGACTGTGGGGGAAACCGGAGCACCCGGAGGAAACCCACGCGGACACGGGGAGAACATGCAAACTCCGCACAGAAAGGCCCTCGCCGGCCCCGGGGCTCGAACCCAGGACCTTCTTGCTGTGAGGCGACAGCGCTAACCACTACACCACCGTGCCGCCCAAGTGTAATACAAAGAACTGAAAATAAATACTGTTTCCTAACGGCTTATATAAACACCCATAAAAGCATATAAGAAGACGGAAAATGTATTTGTTTTATGCCAGTGAGCCAGTTATTTCTGCCAGTCTTTCTCCTGATGTTACACTTTTGATGATGAAAAAGTGTTGCTGGCTCAGCATGCATTGACAGAGAAATTATTTCTGAAGTGGTTTTCAGTTTGCACAGAACACCTACACTTTCTGGTCATTTTCATATGAACACCTGCTCATTCATGCAATTATCTAATCAGCCACAATGAAGTGGTAGCAGTGCAATGCAAAAAATCATGTACAAACCCAAATCAGAAAGTTGCGACGGTATGGAAAAGGCAAATAAAAAAAAAACAAATAATAATAAACGAGTCAAAAGGCTTACCAAGGTAAAACAAACAATGATGAGATTTGCAACAGGTGAAGTCAACAGGTGATTGTAATCATGACTTGGTACAACATCAGTATCCAGGAAAGGTCTAGTCTTTGAGGAGCAAAAATGGGTCAAGGATCTCCAGTTTGTCAACCGCCACTTAAGTAAATATTGAAATGTTTAAAAACAATAAAGATATGAAGGGGGTGGCACGGTGGTGTAGTGGTTAGCGCTGTCGCCTCACAGCAAGAAGGTCCGGGTTTGAGCCCCGTGGCCGGCGAGGGCCTTTCTGTGTGGAGTTTGCATGTTCTCCCCGTGGGTTTCCTCCGGGTGCTCCGTTTTCCCCCACAGTCCAAAGACATGCAGGTTAGGTTAACTGGTGACTCTAAATTGACCGTAGGTGTGAATGCGAGTGTGAATGGTTGTCTGTGTCTATGTGTCAGCCCTGTGATGACCTGGCGACTTGTCCAGGGTGTACCCCGCCTCTCGCCCGTAGTCAGCTGGGATAGGCTCCAGCTTGCCTGCAACCTTGCAGAAGGATAAAGCGGCTAGAGATAATGAGAATGAGATATGAAGGGATTTGAATTTTCCCCCTGTATGGTGCATATCATTAAAGTGCATATCACGGGTAAATTCAGGAGCAAGATCAATGTAATTCTCCTATTTTATATTAAACTTTGGTCAAATATCTGTCACATTTTGCGCAATTTTTTTTTTTACCTTGCGCAATGCCAGAAAAATTCAGTTGAAATCGAGCCATTTGAGGAGAATTCGTCCACCTCTGAAAAAACTTGGCATTTGGATTTCCTGGGAAACACTGATTTTCGTGACGTCACGTGTGGGACGCCTCCCTCTGAATCCTACGTCAGCGCTGGTTTGTTTATGAGAAAACGACCGTATTATTTACATCCCCGGTGTTGTCTCCGTCGTCTTCACTACTTGAATCATCATCAAATCCAAACAGATGAAGCCCCAATTCTGACATCTCATTATATTCTTCATCCAAAGGTGAAGTAACATTGCGCTCAGGTGACAATTCCATATTTCAATGCAAAATCGCTAGCTGCTAAACTTGGTCTACACAGGCTGTGCACTGAAACCGTGCAAGCTCGCGCAGCCTGCTGGCGCTTCCGCAGGTGACGTCACGAATCTGGCTCCAGACTCCCTTGGGATTTTTCCAGGCGCGTTTTGTTATTTTATTTTTTTTCTGCTGTAGACAGATGGCCTTGTGCAAAATTACCCTTCTGGATGAGTGTGTAAAGGGACATTCTTTCATATTAAAAAAAAAAAAAAAAAATGAAATGGGTCCAGGATATGCACTTTAAATGATTCCAGGAATCAAGGATTTTAGGTGCATTAAAGGCAAGAGCACAAGCTTATGCTGAACACCCGTGATCTCTGATCCCTGACAGCACTGCATCAAAAATCCTCATTCATCTATAGTTGAGGCATCTGGGATGGACCATCACACAGTGGAAACATGTATTGCGGGTCAGACAAATCAGTATTACAGGACTTTTTTTTTGGTAAGAAATGGATGCCATGTGCTCCAGACCAAAGATTGGGGGGGGGGGGGAGACGACCATCCAGACTGTTACCAGCAACAAGTCCAAAAGACAGGGTTTGTCATGGTATGGGATTGTCTCATTGAATTTGGCAAAGGTACTGTAACTTACACTTCTGTGACAGCAGCATTAACTCAGAAAAGTACATTAAGGTTTTGGAGCAACATATGTTGCCTTCAAGATGACAATTTTTTGCAGGGATAATTCAACAAGCCATTGCAAAACTACATTCTGTACATATTAGAAAGGCAGGGCTATGGAAGAAGAGGGTACCTGTTCCCTCTATCCCCAACAGAGAACGTGTGGTGAATTTTGAAAGGAAAATGTGACAATGATGACCCATACTGTTGCACATCTTAAGACCTGTTTGTGGGAAGAATAACACCTGAAATATTTCATCATTTGTTCTCTTCAGTCCCGAAACATCTTTTAAGTGTTGTGAAAAGGAAGGGCAACATTATAAAGTGGTAATATTAAAACAAAAACTATTTTCTTTTTATTTTCATGTTGGGTTGCATTATTATTTTCTTATTCTTATTTTATTACATCTTTTCTATTATAAAGCATTTAGATTTTTTTTAATGTATGAAAGGTGCGATATAAAATAGTTTGTTTTATTCCCCCCCCCCCCCCACACACACACTTTTGCATTCCCTTTCTAAAGTAGAAAAAAAAAGCCAAACACAAATTTTCAACATAAATTTTCACACCGTCTCTGCAGGCATACAATGGAGAATGAAAAGTTTCTGCTGGATTTACAAAAGTTTTGGAAACACTCATTTTCTTTGCATTTGCATGTGTTTGTTGACCACACAGCTCATTTGCATGTAGTGATGCTCACAAAACTCCATAAAAGTTCAACTGCATGGACAACTAGGAGTACAAAATGAACAATGATGGTAAAGACAGAAGTGAAGGTTATTTGGACTCATAATGAATGATGAGGGTAAAGTCCGACAGGCAAAAGTGATTTTGACACACTTATACGCCAGCGGAAAAAAAAATAATAATAACAGCAGCAACACCACCATCACCTGCAACAATAATACAGAGTGAGCACTAAATCTTCCATCAGGTGAGCCATTTATTTACACAGTTTGTAGCTTTGTGCAGATAGACCGGCCCATCTTCCTTTTATACCATATCATTTCTTTTGTTATAATTGAATAATTAGCTTTATTTTTCTTAATTTATGGGTTTGTGTTGGCTTGCTTCATTTTTGTATATTCTTCGATTAAATGCCAATAATATAAATCGACTGGTTTTGACAAAATGTTCTCGATGATATTCTTAGTCCCTGACTAAGTGAACTAGCATGAGAATGCGTTTTTGATACCAATTACAAATCACTTCTCGAATTCCCTCCAAGTATGGAGGTCTATGAAATGCTGTAAACTGAATAAAAATATACAAAATTGGCAGTTTATTCCACATACAGGGCGGCACGGTGGTGTAGTGGTTAGCGCTGTCGCCTCACAGCAAGAAGGTCCTGGGTTCGAGCCCCAGGGCTGGCGGGGGCCTTTCTGTGCGGAGTTTGCATGTTCTCCCCGTGTCCGCGTGGGTTTCCTCCGGGTGCTCCGGTTTCCCCCACAGTCCAAAGACATGCAGGTTAGGTTAACTGGTGACTCTAAATTGACCGTAGGTGTGAATGTGAGTGTGAATGGTTGTCTGTGTCTATGTGTCAGCCCTGTGACGACCTGGCGACTTGTCCAGGGTGTACCCCGCCTTTCGCCCGTAGTCAGCTGGGATAGGCTCCAGCTTGCCTGCGACCCTGTAGAAGGATAAAGCGGCTAGAGATAATGAGATGAGATGAGATTCCACATACACTATATTGCCAAAAGTATTTGCTCACCTGCCTTGACTCACATATGAGCTTAAGTGACATCCCATTCCTAATCCATAGGGTTCAATATGACGTCAGTCCATCCTTTGCAGCTAGAACAGCTTCAACTCTTCTGGGAAGGCTGTCCACAAGGTTTAGGAGTGTGTTTATGGGAATTTTTGACCATTCTTCCAGAAGCGCATTTGTGAGGTCACACACTGATGTTGGACGAGAAGGCCTGGCTCTCAGTCTCCGCTCTAATTCATCCCAAAAGTGTTCTGTTGGGTTGAGGTCAGGACTCTGTGCAGGCCAGTCAAGTTCATCCACACCAGACTCTGTCATCCATGTCTTTATGGCCCTTGCTTTGTGCACTGGTGCACAGTCATGTTGGAAGAGGAAGGGGCCAGCTCCAAACTGTAAAAACAGTCTGCATGCCTAGGTGCTTGATTTTATACACCTGTGGCCATGGAAGTGATTGGAACACCTGATTCCGATAATTTGGATGGGTGAGCAAATACTTTTGGCAATATAGTGTATAAAACTTCAGTAAATCAAAACAAATTATGTCGATCAGGTCACCGTTTACATTAGTTAACTTCTTATGCATAAATTTACATACATTCCAGAGCACAAGTACGATATGAAGTTTCTTCTGAATTGAATGGATTTTTCATGAATACCAACATTTCTTATGTAAAGGCTCATATGAACAATTCATGAATAAATCCATTTGTATCTAGCTTAACCCTGTGAACCCTAGTCTATTTTCAGGTTTTCAAGGGAACAGCTCTACTTTTACTTTTAAACTCTTGCCTTGCTCATTATAGAGGACAGCCTGTATCTCTATAATGCATAGTGTAATACACGCTGTATCTTGTTCCCAGAACAATCTCGGCTATCCAGATCTTCTATCATTTGATAGGATAATACTTGCACCTTTTTATATTAACCTTCATATCAAGTTTATTTAAAAAAATAAATAAATAAATTTGAAAAAGGTGATGACAAAATCTGATGAAATTTTGTTTTTGCACGTATCTCACCTTAAAATTCTGTTACTAGAGATATCTTTTGTCAGGGAGATTGTCTGAGTCTGGCAATACAAGAATCATGATGATATTCTATGATACTCCATGACGGTTTCCCCCACAGTCCAAAGACATGCGGTTAGGTTAACATGGGGGGTCCTTGGGCTGAAGTGCCTGTGAGCAAGGCATCTAACTCCCCAACTGCTCCCTGGGCACTGTAGCATGGCTGCCCACTGCTCTGGGTACCGGTATGTGTGTTCACTACTTCAGATGGGTTAAATGCAGAGGACGAATTTCACTGTGCTTGAGTGTGCATGTGGCAAATAAAGGCTGCTTCGATTAAAAAAAATAAAATAAAATAATAATAATAATAAAACCTAAATAAAGGCTCCTTCTTCTTCTTAGTAATTTGCAAAAGCATGTGCTTAGTGCCTAACTGGGGGGAAAAGGTCATTGTTTTATTTGCTGTGATTTCAAAGCTGAGCTAGAGCTTGGGGAAATCGCTCAGACACTGAATTCCTATTCCTGTCTGCTAGGGGTATCAGTGAAGACACCTGTGTATTTTTAGAGCGTTATACTGTGCTGCTGTGACTTCCCATTACTAGAAGAGTCTATGGACCCTTTTCACGTGACGTCACGACAAACGCGGCCGCCATTTTGGACGTGTACTACCAGTAGTTTACCACAGCCAACATTGAGGAACGGCAGCAAAGAAAGTTTTTACTTTCAGCAAGACTTCCATCATGCCACTATATTGTTGTGCACCTGGATGTAGTAACCATCAACAAACAAGGCAAGGTTTATCATTTTATCGGATCCCGACAGAGAAGATGGATAGCGGCCATTAACAGGAAAAACTGGCAGCCCTCGGCATACCAACGCTTGTGTAGTGACCACTTTGTTGGAGGCAAGACGAATAAAATTAGCCAGAAAAGGCATTACATTGCTGTTAACATTCTGTGGCGGCGAGTGTGTAACCAAATAGGCTAAAATAACCCATTGTAACCTCTTTGTTCTTCTGTAGTAGCTATTGTTGACTAGCTAATGTCAACAACATCATAGCTGGTATGTTACTGTAGCAATGTTTACATTCAGTCATTTGGATGACTGTTAAAACCTTTCAGTCTCAAGTTTTTCCTTTACTGTATTTACTAGTTTACTGTAATTATGATCCGGCAGCTATTTACACCGGATCCAGTATAAATAGCTGCCGGAGCCAACGTCCGAGGTTCCAGAGCGCGCTCCGGCTTGCTCTCCCTCAAATTAAGCAGCGTGCGCCGGCTTGCTCCCGGAGTGGTCCGGCCGAGGTTCCCCTCAAATTAAGCAGCGCGCGCCGGCTTGCTCCCGGAGTGCTCCGGCCGAGGTTCCGGAGCACACTCCGGCCGAGGTTCCGGAGCACACTCCGGCCGAGGTTGCCCTCAAATTAAGCAGCGCGCTCCGGCTTGCTCCGGAGCAAGCCGGAGCGCGCTCCGTAACCTCGGCCGGAGCACTCCTGGAGCAAGCCGGAGCGCGCTCCAGAACCTCGGCCGGAGCACTCCTGGAGCAAGCCGGAGCGCGCTCCAGAACCTCGGACGTTGGCGTGTATGTGTATGGTGATGGGTTTTTAATGACATAGGTATACAGATCATGTGGGCCGAAGTCAGGTAAAGACGAGGGCTTCGTGTACTTCCGTACGTCAGTGAACAATCCTGGTGGAAGCAGGTAAACGTCGTTCTCTAAGCCTGCTAACCTCAATTTTTGCAAATACCTCTCCCTCTGCTCGCCCTGTAAATGCCCTACGTCGCTGGATAGTGAAGGTGTTTTCTGCATCTCGCTCCTTTTTCTTTTATGTTTTTCGTTTGTCGCCTTCCTCGCATTCAAACTGATTCGAGCCGAAGTCCACTACATGTCCAAAATGGCGGTCGCGTTTACGAAGGTCACGTGACTGAAAAGGGTCTATATATCCTGTGCTGGAGTCTAGACCACTGGCACCATCAGGCTGGGGGTCTGTGTGGCTCATATAGCTGTAGGTTCTGCTCATGTTGACCTCCTTGAATTTCCACAAAGAACAGCCCTACAATATACACGGTATGATGTGAAATATGAAAAACACCCAGTCAGCAGCAGTTCTGCTGGCAGAACTGCCTTGTTGATGACAGAAGGTCAGAAGCAAATGGCCAGACTCATCTGAGCTGACAGGAAGTTTATGGTAACACAAATCAGTTCAAAGCCAAATCACTATAAATGTGGTGAGTAGAAAAGCATCTCAGAAGAGACAACACGTTAAAACTTGAGGTGGATGGCTACAACAGCGGAAGACCAGATTGGGTTACACTCTTGTCAGCAAAGAACAGGAATCTGAGTTAATAGTGGGCATGGGTTTACTGAAAGTGGAAAGTTGAAGATTGGAAAAAAAAAAAAAAGCCTGGCCCTTTTCCAATCTGCAGCTGCCCAGTTTCAGTGAGCCTGTTTGTAAAACAATAAGTTCTAAACTGATTATTAAAAACGACTGAAGAGAAGCCTGAGTACAGCGGACTCTAGTTTACTCAGAATTAAGTGTTTTTCATCCCAAAACAACATTATATGTTCAAATGTTAATCATGAGCAATGCCATGCCGATTAGCTTTTTATGCAGTAATTACCCGAGCAAAGAGAAAGATGAATGCACCAATGCCACCAATCTTATGCAGACAGCTGTGGAGTCCAAGGGGCTGCAAAGCCTGCAGACACCTGAGTGACAGTGGGTCCAGCACAGAGCTCTGCAGTTCTTTAGCGCTGAAGGGCCTCTGGAATGCTACAGGAGCACTGACTTGACCTTTTAAACGGATCACTGGCTCGTAGATGGTGTAGATGGAAGGATTGCTGGGAGAGTAGACAACAGCTAGGCTATCCTGGGTGATGAATTTAGGGATTTACATAAGAGAAAGAGAAAAGAAAGTCATTACAGCAAACGGTCATTTGTGTATATTCACAAAGTTTCAAGAAAATACAATATACAAGACAATACACCCAAAAAGAAACTGACACAAGTAGATGAGACAATTAGTGTAATTTGTTATTTGTATTTAATTGCTGCTTAGTGCTTTGCTGTCTAAAATGCATGCTGCTGAATTGGTATCCATCTATCCATCAAGGTCCATAAGTGTCTGGACAGTGACAATTTTCGCAATTTTGCCTCTGTACACCACCACAATGGACTTGAAATTAAACAATCTAGATGTTACTGAAGTGTAGAATTTCAGCTTTAATTCAAGACACTGAACAAAAAATATTGCATGAACTGTTTAGGAATTACAGCCATTTTTTCCATAGACCTTCCATTTTCACAGGCTCAGAAATAAATGGGCAATTCACCGATAAGCAGTTTCATGGCCAGTTGTGGTCTGTTTCCTTATTATCTGGTGACAAATTAAAGAGATAAAAGGTCTGGAGTTAATCCAATGTGTTGAATTTGCATGTGTCAGCTGTTCATGGGAACTCTCAATAGAAAGCGTGCACGTGATGTCACGAGGTCACGTGATATTTGTTTATCTGCCATCTTGGACGGCATGGCCGCGCATAGAACTGAGACAAACCCGTTCTAATTATCAAGTGTGTGGGAGTAGATCTTTCGAGAATGGTTATATCTTGTTCAGCATTTGGCTGTACCAATAGACAGGGCCAAAAGGAGGGTCTGTCATTTTATAGATTCCCCGCAGACGAGGAGAGACACGCAAAATGGGTGTCTGCTGTGCGAAGAGAAAACTGGTACCCCAGTTCTACCAGCCGAATTTGTAGTGAACACTTCATATCAGGTAGGTGTAATCTTCTAATTCAATACTCCTAGTACATCTGTTAAGTTGATTTTCGGATTGAATGATAACTGCATACTTAGAAACTAGACAGTACAGTGTTTGTGGCCGTCAGTCCGCTTGATCTCTAACGTTTAAAATGGCTATGCTTAGCCCTACTACCCTGGCCTAGTCTATGACAATGTTTTATCTTTTTGGCTCATATATGCCTTTGAAAGGCCAATCCATAGTAGGGATGGCGAAAACTAAAAAAAAAATCTTGACCGACCACCGAGTCTCATTAGCCGGTTAAAGTCGGTTAACCTATGAGTTTAAACAGGGATGCAAACGGCGCGCCTTTTGGCGGATGCCGCCTTTTTCATGGCTGAATCGTGCAGATCCGATTTTTTTTTAGGGGGGGTGTTGGAGTGTCTGAATAATTTCATCAGAGTAAATTCTGTATTAAAATTACTAAATAAGCAAATGCCGTTACAGTCCATGAAACATATGAAGTATGAGAAGAAAACAGTAAATCAGAAAGCTGCGCACGTTTTCGCGGAAGCTGCGCAAATGTGCGCAGCTTTCTGATTTACTGTTTTCTTCTCATATCTGGAACTGAGTTTAGATTTCGAACATTCTTACGATAAAACGTCCTGCATAGTCTCTTTATGATAAACGTCTTAATGCCACTTACCCGTGAGGTTATCAAGTAGACATTCTTCTTCGGAACCTTCCAGAGGTATAGTTGGGATACCCATCCCGCAACAAAATATTTATAAGCTTCCAGGCTCTTATAAGCTTTGAGGGCTTTGCCAGTGTAACACGATTCACGATTAACAAGAAAATTGTAAAAGTCGTGGTAGGCCAGATCGGGCAAATCGCCGGCACCGCAGCTCCGAATTTCCCTGAACAAGGATTGCGGCAAGTTGTACGGTTCTGCAATCCCCAACCTGGAACACTTTTCCACATAACGCTTCCTCATGTCACCTTCAAGATGCTGAACAAACTTAGACAAGTTATCGCGCGATGTAGATGGGGTATTTTCTGAATTTTCTTGGGGATTACTCCCTGGATCCATTACGCTCGCGCAAGGTAAACAATCCTGAAGCCGTCCAATATGGCGGAGTATACACGGACGGGTCACGTGACTGCACGTCCTCTATATGCGGTCCAAAGAGGTGTTGCTGCAAGTGAAGGAGGCTGTCGTTAGAGTGAAAACATCCCCAGACATACAACCCCGATTCCAAAAAAGTTGGGACAAAGTACAAATTGTAAATAAAAACGGAATGCAATGATGTGGAAGTTTCAAAATTCCACATTTTATTCAGAATAGAACATAGATGACATATCAAATGTTTAAACTGAGAAAATGTATCATTTAAAGAGAAAAATTAGGTGATTTTAAATTTCATGACAACAACACATCTCAAAAAAGTTGGGACAAGGCCATGTTTACCACTGTGAGACATCCCCTTTTCTCTTTACAACAGTCTGTAAACGTCTGGGGACTGAGGAGACAAGTTGCTCAAGTTTAGGGACAGGAATGTTAACCCATTCTTGTCTAATGTAGGATTCTAGTTGCTCAACTGTCTTAGGTCTTTTTTGTCGTATCTTCCGTTTTATGATGAGCCAAATGTTTTCTATGGGTGAAAGATCTGGACTGCAGGCTGGCCAGTTCAGTACCCGGACCCTTCTTCTACGCAGCCATGATGCTGTAATTGATGTAGTATGTGGTTTGGCATTGTCATGTTGGAAAATGCAAGGTCTTCCCTGAAAGAGACGTCGTCTGGATGGGAGCATATGTTGCTCTAGAACCTGGATATACCTTTCAGCATTGATGGTGTCTTTCCAGATGTGTAAGCTGCCCATGCCACACGCACTAATGCAACCCCATACCATCAGAGATGCAGGCTTCTGAACTGAGCGCTGATAACAACTTGGGTCGTCCTTCTCCTCTTTAGTCCGAATGACACGGCGTCCCTGATTTCCATAAAGAACTTCAAATTTTGATTCATCTGACCACAGAACAGTTTTCCACTTTGCCACAGTCCATTTTAAATGAGCCTTGGCCCAGAGAAGACGTCTGCGCTTCTGGATCATGTTTAGGTACGGCTTCTTCTTTGAACTATAGAGTTTTAGCTGGCAATGGCGGATGGCACGGTGAATTGTGTTCACAGATAATGTTCTCTGGAAATATTCCTGAGCCCATTTTGTGATTTCCAATACAGAAGCATTCCTGTATGTGATGCGGTGCCGTCTAAAGATCACGGGCACCCAGTATGGTTTTCCGGCCTTGACCCTTACGCACAGAGATTCTTCCAGATTCTCGGAATCTTTCGATGATATTATGCACTGTAGATGATGATATGTTCAAACTCTTTGCAATTTTACACTGTCGAACTCCTTTCTGATATTGCTCCACTATTTGTCGGCGCAGAATTAGGGGGATTGGTGATCCTCTTCCCATCTTTACTTCTGAGAGCCGCTGCCACTCCAAGATGCTCTTTTTATACCCAGTCATGTTAATGACCTATTGCCAATTGACCTAATGAGTTGCAATTTGGTCCTCCAGCTGTTCCTTTTTTGTACCTTTAACTTTTCCAGCCTCTTATTGCCCCTGTCCCAACTTTTTTGAGATGTGTTGCTGTCATGAAATTTCAAATGAGCCAATATTTGGCATGAAATTTCAAAATGTCTCACTTTCGACATTTGATACATTGTCTATGTTCTATTGTGAATACAATATCCGTTTTTGAGATTTGTAAATTATTGCATTCCGTTTTTATTTACAATTTGTACTTTGTCCCAACTTTTTTGGAATCGGGGTTGTATCAGCGAGAGATCAGAAACTTTAGGAGTGGCCAAATCAACAATTTTGTACATTTTTAAAAATAAGGAATGCACGGGCAAGCCCAGCAGAGCTGGAAAACCATGGAAGACAACTAAAGTGGATGAACATAGAATTCTTTCCTTTTTGAAGAATAACCCCTTCACAACATCTAGCCAAGTCAAGAACACTCTCGAGGAGGTAGGCGTATCATTGTCAGAGTCTACAATCACGAGATGCCTTCATGAACATAAACACAGAGGGTTTACCTCAAGATGCAAACCACAGGTAACACTCATGCACAGAAAGACCAGATTTGACTTCCCTAGAAAGCCTGCCCAATTCTGGAACAAAATTCTTTGGACAGTTGAAACCAAGATTAACTTGTACAAATGATGGAAGAGAGTATGGAGAAGCAAAGGAAGGGCTCATGATCCAAAGCATACCACATCATCTGTCAAACATAGTGGATATGGGCAGGTATGGTTACTAATTGATCTAGGTCACTAGCGTTTATTGATGTGTCTGTTGGTAGAAGCTGCAGGATTAATTCTGAAGTATACAGGGCTATACTTTGAGACTGTGCTTGGATTCAGTTAAATGCTGCAAACTTGGCAGGACAGCACATCACAGTATAGATGAATAACAACCCAAAACATACCACAAAAGCAACCCAAGAGCCTTTTTAAGGCAAATAAATGGAAATGTCCTTAAGTGGGGCCAAGACAGTCAACTAAATTGAGCATGCTCTTCACTTACAAAACTGAAGGCAGAAAACTGAAGGCAGAAAGAGCCACAAACAAGCAGCAACTGAAGGTGGACTACAATAAAGGCCTGGCAAAGCATGTCAAGGCAGGAACCAGCATTTGGTGATTTCCACAGGTTTCGGACTTCTAGCAGTCACTGACTGCAAAGGATTTGCATCCAGGTATTAAAAATGATGCTTATAATTATGCTTAAACTTTGTTTGTTTATAATTAGTATAATTATGCTGACAATTAGTTTGTCCAATCAATTGAGCCTGTGAAGATGGAGGAACTAAATAAAAAATATGGCTGTAAACAGTTAATGAAATATTTTTGTTAAACCCTTTGAATTAAAGCTTAAAGCTACAAAAAGCTACACATCAATTATATCTTGATGGCTTCCATTTCATATCCATTGTGGTGGTGTTCAGAATCAAAATCACAAAAATTGGGTCAGTGTCAAATACTCATGGAGATATATAATTAAGAGACCACTGCAAAATTATCAGTTTCTCTGGTATTACTATTTATAGGCATGTGTTTGAGGAACATGAATTTTTTTTGTTTTATTCCATAAACCACTGACATTTCCCTCAAATTCCATATAAAAATATTGTCACTTAGACCATTTAATTGCAGAAAATGACAACTGATCAAAATAAAAAAGATGAAGGGTTTTCAGACCTTGAATAATGCATAGAAATCAAGATCATATTAAATTTTAAACATCATAATACTCATGTTTGAACATAGGATGAGTTCAGAAATCAATATTTGGTGGAATAACCCTGACATTTAATCACAGCTTACATGCATCTTGGCATGCTCTTCACCAGTCTTTCACGTTGCTCTTGGATGACTTTTTGCCACTCCTGGTGCAAAAATTCAATCAGCTCTGCTTTGTAACCATCCATGTTCCTCTTGATCACATTCGAGAGGTTTTCAACGGGGTTCAGGTCTGGAGATTGGGCTGGCCATGACAAGGTCTTGATCTTGTGGTCCTTTATCCACACCTTGATTGATCGAGCTGTGTGGCATGGAGCATTGTCCTGCTGAAAAACCCAATCCTCAGAGTCAGGGAACACTGTCAGAGCAGAAGGAAGCAAGTTTTCTTCCAGGATAACCTTGCACATGGCTTGATTCATGTGTCTTTCACAAACAAAAATCTTACCCATTCTCGCCTTGCTGAAGTACCCACAGACCACCATTGATCCGTCACCAAATTTAACAGTGGGTGCGAGACACTGACTTGTAGGCCTCTCCAAGTCTCCATCTAACCATTAGACAACCAGGTAATGGGAAAAGCTGAAAAATGGATTCATCAGAGAAGACGACCTTACTCCAGTGCTCTACGGTCCAATCCTTATGGTATTTAGCAAACCTCAGCCTAGTTCGTCTTTGCTTCTCCATTGATGAAGGGCTTTTTTCTAGCTTTGCATGACTTCGACCCTGCCTGAAGCAGCCTGTTTTGAACCGTCCTTGCCATGCACTTAACCCCAGCTGCCATTTGCCATTCTTTTTGTAGGTCACTTGATGTCATCCTATGGTTGTTGAGTGACATTCAAAGGAATTGAAAATCATCCCGGTCAGTGGAAAGTCATTTTTGTCCTCTGCCAATCTGGAACTTTGCCGTCCCCAATGTATGTTGCTTGACCTTGTTCTTATGAACTGCCGTCTTTGAAATTTTGAGGATGAAAGCAACCTGACGCTCACTGTATCCCTCAGGCAATAAAGCCAGACTTGAACCCTTCTTGTTTTCCCCACTCAAAACTTTTCTTTTTAACCATTTTAGCATGATGAATAGATATTTTTGTATTCCAATTAAATTTAAGGTACTACTAGCATTGTTTTTGCCATCCAAACTGGTCCCATTGCAGGAGGATAGCGATAACCACAGCAGCGGTTTTTATACTTTTCCTCGTTAAATAAGATTTGGTTCAGGTGATCACCTAATCAGTACCTCATTAATTAAAATGAGGTGCGCTTGAATTCCAGCACAGACACTGGAATGAAATGACTTCCATCCATAGAGATGCTGATTTAAGAAAAAAACTGAAGTGGTCTCTTAATTTTTCCCAGAGCTGTATATATATTTGAGTGCAAATGTATCCATGTTACATGACCATGCACAAGCTCTACTCTGATTGAAGGAGCATGCTGAGGAACACAGGAAGCAGTGATATAATTCTGTGTTGCACTGATATCTGGCACAATGCCTTTGGACTGGTAAACTGGGATGGTGGCATCAACAGAGTGTGTGAATCAATTAAAAGGGGACATAAACTTCCTGGGTGGCAGAGAAGTATATGGCAGGGTTCTGGAAAGAAGACTCTGACAGTAGAACCTAGGATTCAGGAGGAACAATGAGTGTTCCATCCAACATTATGGAAAAGTACAGCAGCTCTTAACTTTTACACAGCTTTGTAGGGGGTAATGGGATTATGATAATCCAGCCAACTAGTGTTTTGTTGATTTGGAGAAGGTCTATGGCCATGAGCTCAACATTTGTTGTGAGATCTACTGAAGGAGTATGCACCATATGGATAGCTACATCATGCCATCTGGTGAGGGAAGATCCCTTACCTGTAGTGTAAGAGCTTAAGTACCTTGGGATCTTATTTGCTCAGCTCTCTTTTTACTGGTTATTCAACATTATTTGACCAAAAGAATGTGAACACCTGAAGCGACATTTGGGTGTGATGGTCAGGTGTCCATAAACCTCTGGCTATATCACCATTGGACATGAGCTGTGGGTAGTGATTCAAAGATGTCATGAGCCCAAGCAGCAGAAATGAAGTTTCTCCACAGAGTCACCAGACTTATTCTCCATGATAGGGTGAGGAGCTTGACAATTCTGAGCAGCCTCAGAGTAGAGCCACTGCTTCTTCAAATCAAGAGGAACAATTTGATTTGTTTTGGGGACCTTAAAATAAGATGCCACTTGGTTGGCTCCCACTGGAATTGTATGGAGAGATTATCTCTCATAGTTAGCTTGGAAATGTCTGGAGATCCCCCAGGAGGAGCTGGAGCCGATAGTTGGAGATAAAGTTTGGGCTATCTCTCTCAGCCTGCTGCCACAACCATCCCACCAGAAAAAGTGTAAGGAAAAAAAAAAGTCCCTAAATACTGTTGTTTAAAAATAAATATCTTTGCCTTCTCGTTTTGTCCCAAGTGCATGCACACTTTTGCACTCAACTGTATATAAACTCATAACATATGAGTAAAAAAAAAAAAAAAGTGTAAGCATGAGATACTATTTACAATTCAAGCCTACTAAGCAAACTGATATCACATCCCTAAGCAATAATCTTAGTTTTGCTCTCAACTTACAATAATAAATGAAGTGTCTATTTCAGAATTCCTCATCAGCAGTTCCCGAATCTTCTCGCACTGAAGTCCTTCCTGAGTAATGTACTTGGAGTATGTCCCACTGGGCTTTCCATACTTGCACGGCATGATAGAGGTAAGGTCAGGGCCATTTGTGTACAGATAAAATGCCTCATCAGTCTTTATTCTGGAGCCTGAAACAGAAAAGCAACAGTTTAGCAAATAGATGTGGTGAGTAAAAATGGTTAACAGAAAATGGTCAATTACAGTGAAAAACTCATTTGATTCTTTTGCTGCAAAAGTATGAATTAAAATTTAGAAATCAGGTACTTTAGTGGTGCAATTAATCATTATTTAACATTATGAGGTTTTATTAACTTATGGTTGCATTATACCATAAAAACACCAATTACTATCCCAGTCCACAAAACCCAGGACATAACACTAGTTGTGACAATAATAGTGAAGAGTATAGGTTTAAAAAAATAAAATAAAATCCCAGTCCAACTTTTAAAATTATCATTCTGTTTATTTTTTATTATAATTCTATTCTAGTCATGTGAAAAAATAAGTACATCCCATGTAAATTGTAGACTTTTCTCAACATATTTAAATAAGCAAACATTCACTTTCTTTGATACAATCCCTACAGATAAAGGTAATATCAGAGTTTCCCCAGGTTTGACCACCATAAATTTAAGACTTAAGACCTTTTTAAGACCACTTAAATGAGAATTAAGACCTACATCGCACCCATTATGCGGTCGTAGAACACCAGATCAAATTCCCAATAATGACAAATGTTTCAAGTAAAAATACTTTTAATTATAAAAGTTATATACTTAAGTCATTATGTGCATTGCTTGTCGAATCTTCACATTCAAGACAAAAAAACAAGTCTAAACCTGGAAGAAAGGAGCACAACGTAGGGTCCAAGTCATGGCCTTAAAGGTACACAAAAATGCAATAGGCATACCAACACATTAATGCCAAAGGTGTGCACTCACCAGTCAAAAAGCCAAACTGAGGGCCTAACTCGAGGCCTAAAGAACTGTCTCTGAAGTAATTATGACCATGCACCCAGAGATGATACTTAAAATAAAAAAAGTGATGTGGGTGTATTTTTTTTAAATAAAATATCAAAACATTCACAACACTCTAAACAGACAAACTCTTTGTCTTGGTTTCCCAGCACTTGCTTCAACCATTTTACATTTTGTACCCTTGTAAACGAGGGAGGGAGAGAGATACAGAGGGGCATAGATAGATAAGAGACAAGGGGGATAGATGGGAAGAGAGAGAGATAGAGATAGATGGATAGAAAAGAGGTAAGCCTAAAGTCTCTTAAAGGTGCACAAAAATGCAATTGGCGTACCAATACATTGGTACATGTGCACTCACCAGTCAAAAAGCCAAACTGAGGGCCCAACTCAAGGCCTAAAGAACTGTCTCTAAACTAATTATGACCATGCACCTGGAGATGATAAACAGACAAACTCTTTGTCTTAGTTTCCCAGCATTCAACTTGCTTCAACCATTTTATATTTTGAAGAATAAAAAGAAATGTAAATACTCCTAGTAAACAAGGGAGGGAGGGAAGACATAGATGTGGAGGTGGATAGATAGGATGTCCATTTGTTTACTTTTCATCGTCCTGTTAAGACTTTCATCGAACATTACGACGAATCCACCACTTGCCTCGTTAACGTCTTTGACCAACTCCTTCATTATATAAGGAGCAAGACCGAATTTTGTCATGTAAGACGTTTTGTTTTTTCCACAGGAGAATGTTGTAGCGACTTCTGAGTCTCGGAACATAGCCTTAAAGAGTTCGCTTATGCCCTCATTCGAGCTGTACAAGTGGTGTTCCGTAATTGTTTTTAAAATCCAGAGCACCTCTGCCTGAAGTGTCGGGGTTCCACCGACGCCCATCATGCCACTGCTCGGCCCTTGTGTTGTTGCTAGCCTTGCTGATGATGTCTGGCTTGGCTGATGCTGCTGACGTTCGACAGTGGTGCTAGTGCCAACTCCAGGTGCATTTGGAGATTGAACCGTGCAGAACTGAGCGATGGGCTGGTGGCGGTGGAGGGCAGATGCAATGTGCTTTGAGCTCTTCATGTGAGACTCTAAAGCGAAATGACCTATAGTGGACAACTTGAAGGTCTTTCGACAAACACAGCATCTTGCTTCAACGTCGCTTCCAGGAACCTCCCTCACCCAATCACGATATCTTTCATTTGAAAGCCACTGCTGATTAAAACGACACTTCCCCATGCTGCGATTCGCGGAGTCTCCTCTCCACCACGGACTCCGATGATTGCGCCGGCGCAAAAATGCATCAATATTGTTTCTTTCTTCGCACATACTCCAAGAAATTCACTGATGTTACGCAAAACCCACGTTTTCACATTGTAGAATAGTATGAGTAAATTTAAGACCTTTGTTTAAAAAATTAAGACTTGGGCAAAGCAATTTAAGACTTAAGGCCTTAATTTTGGAATATTAAATTTAAGACTTTAGACCCCGCAGATACCATGAATATACTCCATCAAATGACACATAAAATTGACATTTTGTAGTCATTTTCATTATAAAACAAAAAAAAGGGCAAAAAAGTAAGGATGCCCTGGAAAAAGTAACTAAATCCTTGCATTTATCACACTTTCAAGTCCATAAAATTCAAATAAGATGTTCCAGATTAGGTGTCATTGATTAGAACCTCCTGTAGGTGGAACCAGTCTTATTTAAACTTGACATCTAGATGTTGATGTTCTCTTTGCTATCGGAGTGTCATCATACCAAGATCAAAAGAGCTCTCTAAGGACCTCAGGGAAAAAAAAAAAAAATTGTGGATGCCTATGAATCTGGCAAGGGATTTTAAAATATCTCTAAATTATTAGAAATAATTCCACTGTAAGGAAAATCATTTACAAATGGCACAGATTTCAAACAACGGTCACAATTTGTCCAGGACTGGCCACACCAGCAAATTCAGCCCAAGAGCAGACGGTTTGATGCTAAAAGAAGTATCCAAGAACCCCAAAATTTCATCACTGGTTCTGCAGGTAACCAGTGGTGTGAAAGTACAGTACATACATCTACAATCAGAAAGAGATTGGACAAATTTGACCTGCATGGGAAGCATGCCAGGAAAAAGTCTTTGCTGTCCAAAAGGAACATTGAAGCAAGACTACAGTTTGCCAGTTATAGCGCAAGTTGGCCTAGTGGTTAGCATGTCCGCCGCTCGATCAGGAGATCGCAAGTTCTTCTCACGGTCGGGTCATACCAAAGACCATCATAAAAATGGTACCTACTTCCATCTGGCAAGGCACGCTGCAATACAGATGTGAGTGGGGAGTCAAACTCTCGCAGTTACCAGAGGACTAGCCCCCCACTGTAACCCTAGCTATGTAATAGGCGAGAGGCCGAGAGCTATGGAAACGGAGATCGGCGCCGCCACATGGCGTGGGAAGGACTTTGACTTTTTGACAGTTTGCCAGTGAACATGTAGGCAAAGATCAGGCCTTTTTGAATAACATGCTCTGGACAGATGAATCAAAGGTATAGTTGTTTGGCCACACTAAGAGTACACATGTGGCGTAGACCAAAGACGGCTTTTCAGAGGAGGAACCTCAAACCAACTGTGCAGCATGGTGGTGGAAATGTTATGGTTTGGGGTTGCTTCGCTGGCTCAGGGACTAGGAAGCTTGCATTCATTGGTTCAACTATGAATTCTGAATCATATCAAAGAGTGATTTAAGATAATGTGAGATTCAAAAGTTGAACAGGAGGTGGACGTTTCAACAAGATAATGATCCTAAGCACACTAGCAAATCCACCAAGGAATGGAAGGTTATGGAATGGCTTAGTCAAAGCCCAGATTTGAACCCCATTGAAATATTGTGGGGAGATTTGAAAAGGACAGTACATGCAAGAAAACCCTCAAACATCTTGCAACTACAGGAATTTTGTCTGGAAGAATGGTCAAAAATTTCAACAAGCTGATGTCAGAGATTGGTATACAATTATGCAAAATGCCTCCAAGAAGTTATTTCTGTTAAAGAGAGCAATACTAGCTTCTGGAGCCAGGTGTACTTACTTTTTCCACAGAAGAATATTACATCTATTGATATTTTTGTTGAAAAAAATAACTGAAAGGTCTCATTTTCCTTGTTATTTTGTTCAAGAATATCACCTTTATCTGTAGGCACTGTATCAAAAAAGTGAAATGTTTGCTTGTTTAAATATGTTGAGAACAATCTACAATTTCTATGGGATGTACTTTTTTCACAGGGGACAGGGGCAACTTTTCTGACTGGAAAATGTATGCAATATTATTTAACTTAAAATACAAACAAACCACAAGATACCTGGGGGAACATCTCGCAGCTAATCAGGTTAATTTTAATTGGCAACAGGTCAGTAATGTGTTTGGGTATAAAAAGAACTTCTCAGAGAGGCTGAGTCTCTCAGGAGTAAAGATGGGAAGGGGTTCACCACTCTGTGAAAAGCTGCATGAGCAAAGAGTGCAACAATTTAAGAATAACATTCCTCAACATCCATCCATCATCTGTAGCTGTTTATCCTGTACAGGGTCACAGGCAAGCTGGAGCCTATCCCACCTGACTATGGGCGAAAGGCGGGGTACACCCTGGACAAATCACCAGGTCATCACAGGGCTGACACATAGAAACAACTAACCATTCACACTCACATTCACACCTACGGTCAATTTAGAGTCACCAGTTAACCTAACCTGCATGTCTTTGGACTGTGGGGGAAACTGGAGCACTCGGAGGAAACCCATGCAGACACGGGGAGAACATGCTAACTCCACACAGAAAGGTCCTTGTCGGCCGCTGGGCTCAAACCCCCTCTTGCTGTGAGGCGACAGTGCTAACCACTACACCACCGTGCCGCCCATTCCTCAACATAAAACTGCAAAAAAGTTTGGGTATCACAATCTCCAGTACATATCATTAAAAGATTCAGAGAATCCAGAGAAATTTCGGTATGCAAGGGACAAGGCCGAAAACCAATATTGGATGCCCATGAGCTCAAGATTCTGGAGTGGAAATTGTTACATGGACTCAGGAATATTTCCAAATACCACCACTTTCTCTGGGCCCAGGCTCATTTACGATGGACTGAGATAAAATGGAAAACTGTCCTGTGGTTTGACGAATCAATATCTGAAATTCTTTTTGGAAATCATGGATGCCGCACACTCAGGTTTAAAGATGAGAGGGACCATCTGGCTTATTATTGGAGGATGGCTCAAAAGCCAGCATCTGTGATGGTATGGGGTGCATGGCATAGGAAGCTTGGACATCTGGGAAGGCATCATTAATGCTGAACGATATATACAGTTTTTGGAGCAACCGGGGAGGCTTTGCTTTCAGGGAAGGCTTTGCTTATTTCAGCTAGACAATGTCAACCTATATTCTACACATATTAACAACTTCATGGCTCTGTAGTAAGAGTGTCCAGGTGCTAAACTGGCCTGCCTGCAGTCCAGACCTATCACCCACTGAAAATGTTTGGCGCAATACGACACGCAAAATACAACAAAGGAGATCCCAAACTGTTGAGTGGCTGAAATCCTATATCAGGCAAGCATGGGACAACAAGACAAAAGAAATTGGTCTCCTCAGTTCCTAGATATTCACAAATTGTTGTTAAAAGAAGAGGTGATGCAACACCAGTGGTAAACATGCCCCATCCCAATTTTTCTGAAACGTGTTGCTGGCATCAAATTGAAAATGAGCATACATTTTTCAAACAACAATAAATTTTTTCAGTTTCAACATGTGATATGTTGTATTTATACAACTTTCAATGAAATGTAGAGTTTCCATGATTTGCAAATCACATTCAATTTTTATTTATACTTTGCACTGCTTCCCAACTTTTTTGGAAATGGGGTTGTAAATGTAACTTCACAGAAGTGCTTCCAAAACTAATTCCTTGCTTAATATGCAGAAAAACACAAACCAAATGAAGTTTAAATTTGTTGTTTAGTAATACACTACAATATGACAGTGTTTCATCATTCAGCAAGTTTTAGTTCTATTAATAACTAAGAAATAAGTATAACTCAATGCAAATGGCATCAACAGGGATGCCTCTGCTTACAAGTCAAGCGCTTCTGGTTACTAATTTGTGTGCATCAAATACCCTTAAAATATACACTTCAAGCAGGAAGGAAGAAAAATTATTATTATTAATAATAATAATAATAATAATAATAATAATAATGGTGGCACGGTGGTGTAGTGGTTAGCGCTGTCGCCTCACAGCAAGAAGGTCCTGGGTTCGAGCCCCGGGGCCGGCGAGGGCCTTTCTGTGCGGAGTTTGCATGTTCTCCCCGTATCCGCGTGGGTTTCCTCCGGGTGCTCCGGTTTCCCCCACAGTCCAAAGACATGCAGGTTAGGTTAACTGGTGACTCTAAATTGACCGTAGGTGTGAATGTGAGTGTGAATGGTTGTCTGTGTCTATGTGTCAGCCCTGTGATGACCTGGCGACTTGTCCAGGGTGTACCCCGCCTTTCGCCCGTAGTCAGCTGGGATAGGCTCCAGCCTGCCTGCGACCCTGTAGAAGGATAAAGCGGCTAGAGATAATGAGATGAGATAATAATAATGTGTCCTGCTGCAAGACTCTGCAGCGCATCATGAGAGCAGCTGAGAGGATCATTGGTGTCTCTCTCCCTTCTCTAATGAATATTTATAACTCCCGCCTCACCTGCAAAGCCATCAGGATTGCAGGTGACCCCACCCACCCATCTCACAGCCTCTTCAGTCTGCTGCCGTCGGGGAGGAGACTGCGGAGTCTCCGGGCCAAAACCAGCAGGCTCAAGGACAGTTTCTTTCACCAGGCGGTCAGGAGGCATCTTATATGTCACCCTTCAGCATCTTATATGTCACCCTCACAGTCCCCCCCCCCCCCCCCCAACACACACACACTCAATGTTCATTAACACACTGAACTCAGGGACTGCACATTTCACTTTACCTCGCTCATTTGCACTATTCCACACTACCTCACCTTAACAGCTATTAGTTTATTGTTTATACTGCTTATTTCATGTTTACCTGCTATACCTCAAGTGCCCTTGACTGTTTATTTGCACCAATTTGTGTGTGTGTGTGTGTGTGTATATATATATATATATATATATATATATATATATATATATATATATATATATATATATATAGAGTGTTTAGTCTATGTCTAGTTCTTATCTAGAATGTTTATACTGTTTATATTGTTTATTTCAATTATTCTATTTTTATTTATTGCATTGCCTGTTTGCACCGTTGGGTCAGAGAGGACTGAAATTTCATCTGTGCTGTATGTCGAGCATGTATAGCATATTTGAGAATAAAGTTGACTTGACTTTATTATTATTATTATTATTAAGAAAACTATTTGAGCCATTTGACCTTGCTGTGACCTTGACCCTGTTTGTATCAATTCCAAAAGACACTACCTGGCCCAAAAAGAAAGGTGGGGGGGGTCACCAGTTTGATTTAAATAAGCAAATACATAAGAGCCTTTGAGAGGATAATTACTGCAGTGATCAATATTTCATCTGGCAACAATTATTTTAATCCTAACTGATGCAGTGAGTAGCCTCTCATTTCTTAAACATATCGGAAGATGCATCCTGTGCTCATGGAAAAGATGTTACTGTGTTTCAGAATGGTAAAATTACTGGCCTGCATCAAGCAAAGAAAACAACTAAGGAGATTGCTGAAATGACTGGAATTGGGTTAAGAACTGTCCAAAGCATTAATACCTGGAAGGATAGTGGTGAACCATCAACTTCATGGAAAAACGTGGTTGGAAAAAGATCCCGACTGACAATGATCAGAGATCACTTAAATGCTTGGTGAAGTTGAACTGTTTATATAAAAATAATAATAATAATAATAATAATAATAATAATAATAATAATAAATTGACAGTAGAATTCATGGCTAATGTTTAATAGAGAAATTAAGAGCATTTCCACACTCAGAATGTGATGAGTACTCACAGGATTGTACTAAACAGCTGTGTGACCAAAAGAAAACCACTTGTTAGTGAGACGAATCAGGAGGAAAGGTTTCAATTTGCCTTTTCAAAACATTGGACTCTGGAGCAATGGAAAAGGGTAAGGTATTCAAATATTTAAATTTTTATTTTTAATTTGGCTTTAAAAAACTTATATCAGTTGTTATCGAAACATTTTGCCAAAGGACTACAGTTGAAAATTAGCCTGCTGGCTAACACTGGCACATTTATAGAAATGTTAACATGTGCTGTCCTTATAAATAAATAAATGAAATGAAATGTGGTTTGATAAGTCCAGATTTACCCTATTCCTGAGTGATGGATGTGTCGTGGTAAGAAGGGAAGCGCATGAAGCGATGCATCCATCATGCATAGTGGCCACTGTACAAGCCTCTGGAGGCAGTTTTATTGTCTGTGGTTGCTTCAGTTGGTTAGGTTGAGGCTCAGCAATGTTATGGGGCAATAAAATGAAGTCGGCTGACGACCTGAATGTACTGAATGACCAGGTTATCACATCAATGGATATTTTTCATTCTCTGATGGCACAGACATAAAATTAGGGCTTAGATTGTGAAAAAGTGGTTCAGGAAGTATGAGGAATTATTTTCACACATGAATTGGCCACCAGAGTCTCAACCTTCACCCCATTGAGAATCTTTAGGATGTGCTGAAGACAACGTTACGTAGTGGTTCGAGACTCCCATCCTCAACACAAGATCTCAGTGAAAAATTAATACAACTCTGGATTGAAATAAATGCTGAGACATTGCATAACTTTATCAAAACAATGCCATGGCGAATGCGTGGTGTAATCAAAGCTGAAGGCGGTCCAAACACATATTAGAGTGGGACAGGGCAGTGTATAATTGGTTCATCTTTTGGGTACTGTTATAATCCCTTATAAATCCTTCAAAAAATTTAACATCTCGGTCTTGAGAAATAGTGTCAATGAATATTTAGGAAAATCGGACAGACAGACAGAGAACCGAAAACAATTTCTCCACCAACTAGTGGCAAAGACATAAAACATTTTGCATTGAGATATCCAAAAATCTGAGCACCCCACTTATTAACATGAAATCATTTCCAGGAAAGGCTAAACCACAAGTCAATCACACCCGAGTGGGCAGCTCCAATTTTTCATATCACTCCGTATTACTTCGCATTTTCCTACTTATGAATGAACACATTTGCTAAATCACATTGTTCATAACAATATATTCATAAAATAAAGACTTTATAACATGAATCTGACTACTGACTAACCAATGAGACAAGAGTCACTGAAAAAGAGACCACAATTGTCAGGTGATGAGTGATATCACTCTGTATTCATTATCACATGTATCCACTGAGGATATTGCAACAGAAAATCATGTTCTCTATTTTTTCTCCGTGTTTAGTCTTTCAATCTCTGTTTTTGTTTTTTAACTTTTTTTTTAAAATACTGGTATAAATTACATGAACAAAATCCATGCCTTAAGAAGAGTTACAGTGGGTATACTGGCTCAACTTTCATGCCACTCGCTACTACAACAGTTCCTCCTTTATAAAGTTCAATTAAGAAAAAGAACATTCTGTTAAGAAATTTGAAATTAAGCAAATATCTTAATGCACCATTCCAGAAAGCAGCATTCCCTGTGTGGAGAAAATGTGGAGGACATGCTATAGGGCACACAGCAATACTTTATTTAAAAAAAAATGTATGTTCATGACCAGCTAAAGTCTTCAATTCTGACAGCCTGCAAGCAAGAGCATTCTTTTTATAGTCATCACACCTAACGTTATGGAAGCTTCTTCAATGTATGGAATACTGCATGATACTTATACTTCCAATCTATTTTCAATATACACTTGTTCCAAACAATATCTGGGATACAGCGAATCTTCAGTGTAGCAGTTATTCATAGACATCTCGCATCAATACTTTTCAATGCCAGCAGTGGCATCTCTCTGACATTTACAAGAACCAACCAACCAGACTGGTGGCATCAAAGTTAGAATTTCAGATGCAATAACTAATACTGAAATGACAAAAGTCCAACAAATGACTCAGCTAGATACTAAATATTTCCTAGAAATTAGTCTTTTTGTGATGTTACCATCTATGCCTTAATAGCATAAAAGTAGAACAAATTTTTACTCCTTATGTCAGTAGGCTGTCATACTAGTATAACAACACATTCTGAACACTAAACATTAAAAATAAAAACAAACCTAATCTAATTAAAAAAAACAACAACCTCACTTCATTATACCTACGGTATAATCATAGCAAAATGTCAGCTACATTTTATACCAAGAAAAATTCTACCTTAAATATAGAGTACGCTCTGGCACACTGGGAGACACGAACAGAGAGATTTACACTTGCAGAACAAGATCTGTGAGAGTGGAGAGTCATACCATTAAACAGAAGCACATTGCCCATATCCAAATGGGAAGTCAAGGTTAGTGGCAACTCTTTTGCAGTGTTCAGGTAATGGCCCAGCATGCAGAAGGTCTTGTTACTATCAGATGACAGACTGGACTTCCTGGGAAGGGTGTAGTCTAGTGAGACCTCACATTTTCTGGTGAAGGTATAGAGGTATAGACAGATGTTATAGGAGGCAAACATTACAGCAGCTTACTGTACTTTACTGTGAGTACAATGTTCCATCAGTCTTTTCATTTGATATAATCAACTGAATAGCCGAAGATGGAATGCAGCATTGTTTTATCCAATTAAGTGGTCATTTACAGAGCCACTGTTTCAGCAGGGCAGCATAAAAACACTACTGATGACACTGCACTCAACTGCATTCTCTTTTCTTGTGAAAGTCTATTTTTACTTCCAAAATATATGGTTATTAAAATGCAATTAGTTTATTAATGTAGCCCTTAAACCTTAATTATCTCTAAGACTTTTCTCCCGCCTTTTTTTTTTTATACAACTCCAAACAGAAAAGAGTTGGTACGGTATGAAAAATGCAAATTAAAAAAAGAAAGCAGTAATTTCTAAATTTACTTTGACTTGTATTTCATTGCAGGCAGGATGAACCCAAGATATTTCATGTTTTGTCTGTTCAACTTCATTTAATTTGTTAATCTACATCCATTCCTGCATTTCAGGCCTGCAACACATCCCCAAAAAAGTTGGGACAGGGTCAGTTTAGGGCTAGTAATGAGGTAAAACAATTAAATAACGATGCATTTTGAAACAGGTGATGTCAACAGGTGATTGTCATCATGATTTAGCACAAAATCAGTATCCAGGAAAAGCCTAGTCTTTGAGGAGCAAAGATGGGCCAAGGATCTCCAGTGTCAACAAATCCGTAATAAAATTATTGAAAATGTTTAAAAACAAATGTTCTTCAAAGAAAAATATGAATGGATTTGAATATTTCACCCTGTACGATGTATATCAATAAACAATTCAAGGAATCTGGAGGAATTTAGATGCATAAAGGGCAAGGGCACAAGCCTAAGCTGAACATCCATGATCTCTGATCCCTAAGATGGCATTGCATGAAGAACCCGCATTCATCTAATGCTGATATAACCACATGGGCTTGGGATTACTTTGGCAAACCTTTGTCATGCACTACAATATGGAGTTACATGTTACATGCACAAATTCCAGTCAAAATTTTACTGTGCAAAAAAATAAGTCTGAGAGACATGGATCACCACACAGTGGAAACATGTATTGCGGTCAGACAAATTAGTATTCCAGATCTTTTTTTTGGGGGGGGTAAGAAATGGACGCCATGTGCTTCGGACCAAAGATGAAAGGACCATCCTGACTGTTACCAGCAAGTCCAAAAGCCATGGTCTGTCATAACATGGGGTTGTATCAGTGCCCTTGGCAAAAGTAATTTACACTTCTGTGACAGCAGCATTAATGCAGAAAGGCACAGAGATTTTGGAGCAACATTTGCCTGCCTTCAAGATGACAATTTTTCCAGGGATAATTGAACAAGACAATGCAAAACATTCTGCACACATTACAAAGGCATGCCTGCAGAAGAAGAGGGTGCCTGTCCCCTTTGTCCCCGATAGAGAACGTGTGGTAAATTTTGAAAGGGAAAATATGACGACAATCCCGTATTTGTTGGACACCTTAAGACCTGCTTCCAGAAAGAATGGGACAAAATAACACCTGAAACGTTTCATCACTTGGTGTCTTCAGTCCCTAAACATATTTTAAGTGTTGTGAGAACAGACAACATTATAAAGTGGTAAATGCTTGACTGTCTCAACATTTTTTTTTTCAATGTGTTGCAAAAGTAAAAATTGAAAAGTTTATTTTGAAAAAACAATAACATTCATAAAGTAAAACATCAAATGCGCTGTTGTATTGTTTTGAGTGTAATGCAGGTCAAATATTAACAACAAACCATTGTTTTTAGTTTTAATTTCAACATACCGTCTCAACTTTTTCTGATTTGGAGTTGGTATTTTTGTTTACCTAAATTAATTTAATTCTGTAATCAATTAAAGATTAACAAAAGCCCCCAAATAAACTCCTTTATACTGACAGATAATATCCATACATGTTCATTTGTTCATATTTGTACCTATATGCTGTATACAAATTTTATTTTAAAAGAAAAATAATGTCCCTGGGCGCTGACATCTTATTTTCTCTGAGGTTCAAATATTGCGCTTTGAGCACAAGCTACACGAGAGAATCCGAGATTGTGACATCGCTTACACATTACATGACTTAACGAGGCTGAGAAAATCTAGTGGATACATCACTTCTAAACTGTTGTAACCAATTGTGAAGATGCCCAAGTGTCTAGCGTTTGGCTGCAAAAATAAGCCCAATCATTGAAGCAGTGAATACTTGTGTATGTGCGCGCATGCAAACAGAGCAGACTTTGGGAGCCTTTTGCTGCCTATAAACTCCATTGCCGGCTACTCATTGGTTTTTTTGGTTCCAAAAAATTAATTTTTTTCCTTGAATTTTTATGTGACATGCATTTGTTTGTTTTTGTTCACTGAGAAACGTGATTTTTTTAGACGGCAAGAATCGCACTGCTATAATGACGACCACCACTGTTTACTAGTACCTGTGTCAGTACTGTGCAGTGTCAGGGGTTCAAGGTAGCACCTTTGGTTAGGGAGGCCTGCCATGTCCTTTTAGGACAGCTCATCTGCTTCTGGTCCTCCCCTGCCATTCAGCTTCACGCACTGCTTGCATGTGACAGTGTGCCACACCCCGGGTAACAGCTTTGGCAGGCTGGCTAAACCAGGTGAGGGTAGCTGATGGGTCATATCACCCTCGGTGAGTTTTGGTTTGTCAGTCCTAAAGTATGTTAATACTGTCTCCTGGTGGAATGAGTGGAAGAGATCACCTGCAGATCCAACAGTGGTGAAGGCAGTGGCAGCAAGTGTCGTGGAGCGCTTCAGAGCACAAACATTACTTTAGATAAGTCCTGGTCATCCACTGCAGCCTGGCTGTCTCCAGTTGTAGTGGTTTTTTATGCCACTGGATCCAGACTCCCCACGCCAAAAGCGTGGGATTACCCCAGTGCAACGATTCTCCCACTATAAATTACTCTCGCATAGGATTGTTATGCAAAATCATCGTATCATCACCGATCTTCTTTGCACACCAACCAACACTCAGCGATGGGTGCATGGCGAAGCAACAGGTGGAGGTGACCACTGAGCATTGTAGTCACAAACCTGCATGTAGGCAGCCCTCGGTCGTTCTCTTCCTGAACCCAGGGCAACAGGAGAGTCCAGCAGCATCCAGGGCAACTGGGCAGCCTTTTTAGGAGAGCACTGCCCACCCTTGAATGAGGGAGGGGACTAGAAAAGGTGTCCCAAACCAAATGCTTGCCCTCAAATATCTGGCCAACTTACTGCGCTGGCAGATTCAAAATGATCTTTATTCATCCCTTAGTGGTTAATCAAACCAAAAGGAAAAAAAACACAAGAAACTCATCATGGGAGCCTGGAATGTCAGGACACTACTGGACAGAGCTGGCACTGCCAGACCTGAGAGAAGGGATAGTGCTCATTGCCAAAGAACACCAGCAATACAGCATTGACATTACTGCACTCAGTGAAACTCACTTTGCTGACAAAGGAACCCTGAAAAAAGAGGAAGGTGGCTATACCTTCTGGAAAGGAAGGCCCCAGGCTGAAGACAGGGTCCATGGGGTGGGTTATGCCATCAGGACAGTCTTGCTGCAGAGCATACCATCACTTCCAGCGGGGATCAGCAAGCACCTAATGTATCCCCCCTCAGCAAGTCTAGGTACCTCACCATCAGTGCCTATCCACCTACACTCACAAGCCCTGACAGTACCAAAGAGCTATTCTATGGAGACCTTGATCATATCATCAAGTCAACCCCCCAGAACGACAAACTTATCATCTTGGGTAACTTTAATGCTTGTGTAGGAAAAGACTATAGTAGCTGGGAAGGAGTGTTGGGGAGGCACAGAGTTGGCAAGATCAATGACAACAGCCTGCTCCTCCTCAGCAAGTGTGCAGAACGTGGTCTGTGCATCTCCAATACTTGATTTAGGATGGCGGATAAGTACAAGATCAACTGGATGCACCCTCGATCCAAACACTGGCACATGATCGATTATGTCATCGTACACCAACGACACATCAGAGACGTCCTGGTGACCCATGCCATGAGAGGTACCGAGCGGTGGACTGACCACAGACTGGTTCAGGCCACAATGAACCTCCACATCCCGCCGCCACACAGCAATCGACCAAAGACTGTCAGAGCTTCCTTCAACACAGCAAGACTGAAAAACCCAGTTCACCTTGCCAAGTTCCAAAATGCACTTGATGGGAAACTGTCAGAGGGACTGGCTTCTTATGGGAACAACACCCAAAAATGGACTGTGTTCAAGGACATTGCCATTGAGACTGCAAAAGAGGTGCTGGGTCCTAAAGCTAGAGTCCACCAAGACTGGTTTGATGAAAACGAGTCAATCCAGAAAGCTCTGGATGCCAAGAATAAAGCTTATACAGAGTGGCAGAACAATCCATCCTCAGTGTCCAAGAGGGAGAAGTTCAAGCAGCTCCAGGCAAAAGTACAGTCAGTTCTGCGAAAGATGCAGGACTAATAGTGGCAATCAAAGGCTGAGGAAGTTCAGAGCTACACTGACTCCCACAGTGCAAAGAAGTCCTTCAGTTCCCTGAAGACTGTGTATGGCCCCTCCAGATCAGGTTGCTCCCCACTGCTGTCCTCTGATGGCACAACACTGATCAAGAACCACGAGGGACTGAAAGAACGCTGCATTGAAAACTTCAGCAACCTGCTCAACAGGCCGTCTTCAGTCGACCCCACAGCTCTGAGCCAGATCCCCTACCAGCCAGTTTGTGAGGTGCTTGACTTGCCACCTTCTATCGTGGAGGTCCGAAAGGCCATCTTTCAGACCAATTCAGGCAGAGCATCTGGAAAGGATGGATATCCCTGCTGAAACAGACAAAGAAGCAGTTCCCACAGCCCTAGAGGTATTCCACAACATACTGCAGAGCATACGGGAAGAAGAGTCAATGCTGGATCATTTTCGCAACGTTCTCATTGTGTCCTTATACAAGAACAAGGGAAGCAAATTGGACTGTATAAACTATAGGGGCATCTCTCTCCTCTCCACCACCGGAAAGATATTCACACGAGTCATCCTGAATAGACTGATCTCCGTAATTGAGGAAATCCTACCAGAGGCCCAGCGTGGCTTCAGACCAGGCAGAAGCACTGTAGACATGATCTTTGCTGTGAGACAGCTACAGGAAAAACGCATCGAACAAAACATGCCCCTCTACACGGTCTTCACTGACCTCACCAAAGCCTCTGACACGGTCAACAGGAAGGCCCTCTGGTCAGTGTTAGAGCGGACAGGCTGCCCACAAAAATTTGTCAAGCTCATTAGGCTCTTTCACGAAGGTATGACCGGCCAGATCCTTTCCAGGAGGGATGCTACTAAAGCATTCGAGATCAGCACTGATGTGAAACAGGGTTGCGTACTAGTTCCTGTCCTGTTCAACATCATCTCATGCATGTTATTACATGCTGTCAAGGACCTGGAAAAAGTAATTCATATCCACTATTGTTTTGATGGTTCCTTGTTTGATCGCCGTCGTCTCAGCGTCAAGGCAAAGTGCTTGTTTGACATCATGGAAGCTCTCTTTGCAGATGACTGCTCACTCATGGCTCACAGGAAACAAGACTTGCAGCTGATGCTCGATTGCTTCTCTGAAGCCTCTAAGCTTTTTGGTCTGACTATCAGTCTGGACAAGACTGAGGTGCTTTTCCAACCTGCACCAAACACCCAACCCAAGGCCCCAGCCATCACCATTGATGGCACCCAGCTAGCAAATGTTGAGTGCTTCAAGTATCTAGGGAGCATCATCTCACAGGATGGATCACTGGACAGTGAAATACAAGCTCGCATTAGCAAAGCTAGTCAGACACTAGGGAGGCTCAGACACTGGGTTCTAAACCAGCACATCTGCATGTCTACAAAGATGAAAGTCTACAAAGCAGTGGTTCTCCCCTCCCTCCTCTACAGATGTGAGTCCTGGACATTATACCTTAGGTAAATCAAGAAAATTGAGCTCTTCCATATGCGAGCTCTCCATTCCATCCTTGGATTCCGATGGCAAGACAGAGTCACTAACCTAGAGGTCCTGGACCATGCTGACTTTACCAGCATTGAAGCCATTCTCATCAAAGTGGGTAGGTGGGTAGGGCATGTCAGTCACATGGATGAGCACTGCATGCCCAGATACCTACTGTATGGTGAGCTGGTGCACAACAGAAGAAACCAAGGATGCCCCAGAAAGTGGTACAAAGACACTATCAAAGTCAATCTTATGTGGTGCAACATCAAATCCAAGCAGCTAGAAGAGTATGTTGGTGACCACCCATGCTGGCGAGCTACTGTCCACTCAGCCTCCAACAACTTGGAGGAGGCCCAGTGCCAATGACTCACCATTGCCAGAGAACAGCATCACCGAGCAACTCAAGCAGTCGTCCAGACAACCGACTTCTAGTGCCCTCACTGCTCAAGACTCTGCATTCTGTCTGGGACTACAGAGCCACCTCCGAAGACACCGATGATTTGCAGTAACAACACATCTTTGGATCGAAGGGCAACCATTGTGTCAGTACTGTGTATGCGTTATCTAGCCGAGTGAGATTCACACTTCCATAAAAAGAGAAGTCTGTTGATTCATACATTTTGTTCTCAGTAAAAATATTGTTACAGAAGATTTCCGATTAGGTTTTTAGAATTAGAAGCCTTTGTTTGTCGCATATACATTATAGCACAGTTAAATTTTTTCTCTGCATTTTAATCCATCTGAAGCAGTGAAACACATGCATGTGTGCGTGCGCGCGCACAAACACACACGAGTGGCACCCAAGGATTTTTTTTTAGAATTAGAAGCCTTTATGGCGGCACGGTGGTGTAGTGGTTAGCGCTGTCGCCTCACAGCAAGAAGGTCCGGGTTCGAGCCCCGTGGCCGGCGAGGGCCTTTCTGTGCGGAGTTTGCATGTTCTCCCTGTGTCCGCGTGGGTTTCCTCCGGGTGCTCCGGTTTCCCCCACAGTCCAAAGACATGCAGGTTAGGTTAACTGGTGACTCTAAATTGACCGTAGGTGTGAATGTGAGTGTGAATGGTTGTCTGTGTCTATGTGTGTCAGCCCTGTGATGACCTGGCGACTTGTCCAGGGTGTACCCCGCCTTTCGCCCGTAGTCAGCTAGGATAGGCTCCAGCTTGCCTGCGACCCTGTAGAACAGGATAAAGCGGCTAGAGATAATGAGATGAGAAGCCTTTATTTGATGTCTCCGTGCTACTAAGGTAAACGGCGTTCGAGTGTGCCGCTCACATCACTGGCAGATATCCGGTTTCAGCGCAAATGACTAGGTAAGCCTATTTTCAACAAGATCATAACTTTTAAAATTGATAAATTGTTCTTATAAAATGTTATTTTAAATTGAAATGTGCAGTGGGGCACATCAGGCCACTTGCCGTGATCAGCAAACAATGTTTATTTTTGGGTTTTGTTTGACTTTAACTATCCCTTATAAAAATACTAGAAATTTATTACTCAACTAAAAAGACTAATGTAAGTGGTGATTTGAGTGACGTACTTGATGCCACACACCCAGAGTTCCAAGCAACCATGGATGTTCTTCTTGCTTTCAGGCTGCTCTGTATAAGTGAGAGCAAGGTGCAGCCACCGGCCTGCACTCAGCACATTATGCAAAGACTCGGCCTGGGCCAGCAGACCAGCCTTCATTTCATCATTAGGGTCGATGCAGATCCTTTGGCCACAAATCCACAAGTTAGTTCAGATAACATGGCTTATTTATTATACTGTATACAGATTTTAATTAACAGTGTAAAATCTACTAACACAATATATTCTAACAAGCACTGGAATCAATTTACACTTGATTCCTACCTGAAGGTGCAGGCTCCTGTAGAAATGTCAGCCCACACTTGTAGCATTAAGGCTTTGGAGCCAATAGAAAGAACATGCAATAGGTTCTTTTCTCCTTGCCAGTTCACAAGCTGGACTCCATCGCCCCACATAGTCTCATCTGGAAAATACAACCATACAGACAGATACAGGCACATATCTAGTAAATAAATATTCTGCTACATATAATGGTTAAATTTCCTTTTAGGGGACCAAACATAATTGGATAAACTAGCATAAATTATATCGTCACTTTCAATACTTGGTTGTAAATCCTTTGTAGTCAAAAGACTGCCTGAAATCTAGAACCCACAGACATCACCAGACACTGGGTTTCTTCCCTTGTGATACTCTGTCAGGCCTATACTGCAGTTGTCTTCAGTTCTTATTTATTCTTGGGGTGTTTTGCCTTCAGCAAGTGAAATGCACACTCATTTAAATTCAGGTTTGGTGACTGACCATTGCAAAACATTCCACTTCTTTGCATTAAAAAAGTATTAGACTGCTTTCAAAAGTATGCCTCAGTCCATTGTCCATCTGTACTGTGAAGTGCTGTCCAGTGGGTTTTAAAGCATTTGGTTGAACCTGAGCAGATAACATATAGGCCTATACATTTCAGAATTCATCCTGCTGCTTTTCTCAGCAGTCAATAAATACAAGAGAACCAGTTCCATTTGCAGCCATACATGCCCATGCATACATGTCAACCTTTGGTCAATCAAACCTGTATAACCAACCTCCAAAATCCGTATTTCCCTTATAAAATCCGTATAAGATGCAAATTAAAATAATTTACCTAAAATTTGAATGATAATTAACAATGATATATCCCAGTTACTTTTTATTCAATATTAATAACAATAAACCTTCAGAATGAATACAAAGCTCCAATGTTTGACAAAAACACAAAGTGTCACTCTAATGTTCTGAATTGTACTCCATGACAGCTTTTTTAGCAGTCTGCACCAATACCTCACTAGGCTGCATGTCACAGCAAGTGTCTGTGTTGATCTTGCCGGAGTGCCCATTCAGAATCTTTTCAGTCGCTAGTGAAAGTCGCTCAGGTGGAAATACACGTTTCAAACAAAATGTTACTTCCCGGTTGGCGGGATTCTCGCAATGCGGTATGCGCATGATCAAAAGTGGAACGAAATCTCGCTACCACAAGATAACGCACGATTTCATAAGACTCTTTACTGGCTGTGTGTGCTTTCTGTGGTGTACAGTACGTTTGTAAATGTTATGCGCTCTTATCATCGTGGGAACTGATTATAGCTCTAAATAAATATTGAAGTTTTTTTAAAGAATCCGTATAACTTTATTTGTATGCCCGTATACTACGTTTACTGAATCAAATCCGTATAAAATACGGACATTCCGTATAGGTTGACATGTATGCCCATGCCATAAGGTAAGGTGATGTGCTTCGGCTCACGAGCATTTCCTTCCCTTCTCCATGCCCTTTTCTTCCTATTCGTCTGGTTTATGTTGATCTTAGTCTCAATCTGTCCATAGGATGTTGTCCCAGAACTCTATGGCTTTTCTTTCTTTTTAAGATGTTTTTGGCAAAGTCTAATCTGGTCTCCCTGTTTTTGAGGTTTACATCTTGTGGTAAACCCTCTGTATTTACTCTAGTGAAGGCTTCTCTTGGTTGCTGACTTTGATACAGATACATCTGCCTCTTGGAGTGTGTTCTTGATCTGACAAACCCCTTCAAAACAGTTGTTCTTCACCCATCAAAAGAATTAATTTGTAAACCGTCACGATTATTTGCTGAGGTCTTCCAAATGTTTTGGTGTTCTTGAGCTCACTAGTGCATTCTTTAACTTAGACACACCTAATATTTTACTGTTATCTCTCTGATGGGTTTGTTTTGATTTTCAGCCTAATGATGCCACTGCCAGTGAAGCAAGATAGAGAGTTAAAAGCAACAGATTCCAAATGCAAACGCGACACTTAAATTCAACTCTAGACTTTTATTCTGCTAACTTGTAAGTGGAATAATGAGGGAATAATGCACACCTAGTCAAGGAACACTGAAACAGCCAAATGTCCAATTATGTTTGGTCCTTTATTAGAATTCTGAGGGCTGCAAGAATATTCATTCCAAGCCTCTTTCTCCCCATACAAGCTCACTCCTCCCTCTTCAGTGCAGTTGTCATCTACCGTATGCAACTTTATATTGTTAGTCAAAAGTTGGGTACGGGTCACTTTGAGTGAAGTAGCACCTGACAATGCGTTTGTGTGTGTGTGTGTGTGTTTGACACAAGTGCAATACATGCACTAGCGCAGAACATGTAACATTCAAGAGAAACAGTATCAGACAGTGTAAAAATAAGTGTGCTTTTATGTGAAAATAAAACTGAATCAATAAAAAATGAATCAAGTGACTTTTTGTATATTTATTGAAGGAGACTGTGTGGATGATTGAAAATAAGAAAAAAAAATTTAATTCAAGTGTAGACTGTGTGAAGTCCAAACTGATGGTAATGAAATATGAAGGCTAATTTGAATAGATTTTGAAATTATATGAAGTTCAAGAAAGACCGTATCGGACAGTGTAAAAATAAGCCGTGTTGTGCATGAATGTGCTAAATGAGTGCTGTTCCTTGAACGTGCTCATATTTTTGGTGATCTGAACGAGCAAGTCTGCAACTAATGAACGTAAACATGAGTGTAGTTCACTGGCAAAAAATTAACTTTAATATTGTGATATGAACTATAATGTCTTGGAAAATTATTACGTGACTCAATTTTCTCATGTGTTCCTTGTCTTGACCAGTGATGTCTCTTGGCGATACACTCTGATGCGCTGGGAGATAGCCCATCCCCTGGTTTTTCCAGATTTTTAGCGAGGAAAGTGCTTCAATATCAGGCAAAAATAGGAAGCTTTCAGAACAACTGACACTTGTTCCTTGCATTCATCTAAGATGTACCAATAGGTATACAAGCCCTCATAAGAATAGGCTGAATACATTTGTTCTGAGAACTTTTTATTTTTGCCTGATATTGAGGCCCTTTCCTTGCTAAAAATCTAGAAAAACCAGGGGGGTGGTCTATAATCCCCCCTGAAAAATCAAAAATTGAAATAATTGTCTTTTTGAGTAATTTGGTAGACTCTTCAAGCTGACCAAGTTTCATTGAAACCGGAGAGATTGCATGTAGCACATCTGCCTGAAGGACTTGTGGACTGATTCTTAAAGTGCATATCACGGGTAAATTCAGGAGCAAGATCAATGTAATTCTCCTATTTTATATTAAATTTTGGTCAAATATCTGTCACATTTTGCATTTTGTGCAATTTTTTTACCTTGCGCAAAAAAATTCAGTTGAAATCAAGCCATTTGAGGCGAATTGGTCCACCTCTGAAAAAACTTGGCATTTGGATTTCCTGGGAAACATTGATTTTCGTGACGTCGCGTGCGGGACGCCTCCCTCTGAATCCTACGTCAGCGCTGGTTTGTTTATGAGAAAACGACCTGGTGGTTTTCTGAAAATTTCTTCAACGTTATCACGTAATTATTAAAATGGTTAACAGATGTATCGTAGGAGGGTATAGCAACACCAATCTTGATGGGATTGGTACTCATCGTTTCCCACATTGTGCTCAGGTGACAATTCCATATTTCAATGCAAAATCGCTAGCTGCTAAACTTGGTCTACACAGGCTGTGCACTGAAACCGTACAAGCTCATGCAGCCTGCTGGCGCTTCCGCAGGTGACGTCACAAATCTGGCTCCAGACTCCCTTGGGATTTTTCCAGACGCGTTTTGTTATTTTTTTCTGCTGTAGACAGATGGCCTTGTGTAAAATTACCCTTCTGGATGAGTGTGTAAAGGGACATTCTTTCATATTAAAAAAAAAGAAAAAGAATTTGGTCCAGTATATGCACTTTAACAACACTCTGTAAATGTTTGGGAACTGAGGAGACCAGTGCTTTAGTTCTGAAAGTGAATTGCTGTCCCATTCTTGCCTGATATACAATTTCAGCTGCTTAACAGTTCAGGGTCCCTTTGTCGCATTTTGTGGTTCATAATGCGGCAAATGTTTTAAATGGGAGACAGGACTTATAATCTGTGCAGAATGTGGTTTGGCATTGTTTTGCTGAAATAAGCAAGGCCTTCCCTGAAAAGATGTCATCTGGATGTCACCTTGCTCTAAAACCTGTATATATCGCTCAGCATTAATGGTGCTTTTCCAGATATACAACTATCCATGCCATATGCATTAATGCACCCCCCCCACCAGCACAGATGCAGGCTTTTGAACTGCACAGTCAGTACGTTTACATGCACATCCAAATCGAGCTACTGTTGGTAATCGAGCTAAGGGTCCCGGGTGCTAGAGAAATCCAATCCTACATGCACACAAGGAAATCGAGCTATTATATGAGGTACATTGTGCACCCGAGCCACAGGTGGCGCTACACGCCCCATCGTGTTGGTACACTTCCGGTTGTCGTCATGAAGAAGAGCTATTCAAGAGCAGTGTTGCCAGATATTGCTGACGTTTTCCAGCCCAAAATACGTTCAAAACCTGCCAAAATACACTTGAAAAGGCCCAACTGAGCAGGAAAACGCCCAATCTGGCAACACTGTTCAAGAGTATAAACAAAGTTATCAGTTCCGTGTTCACAAGAAGAGTGTTTGTAGTTTGTATGTACGAACAGAAGTGTTCCTAATAAAATGGCCACTAAGTTGAAGTTGATCTGTAATGGTGAACATATTAACTGTCAGCCTGCTAACATGCTAATAACTTACCAACTAATTGGAAATGGGTGCGTACATGCCCAGACACAAGTGTTCCTAATAAAGTAGCGGCTAAGGTGAAGTGTCATGCCGACCGAGGCTGTTTTTTTTTTTTTTTTTTCAACCGAGGCTGCTGTGTTTCCCGCTTGTGGTCTCGTCACTCGTCACTTCTGGAAGGGGCAGTGCTGAAGTAGCTACGTAGCTCGATAGGGTATACATGCACTAAGTAGCTCGGCAAAAATCGCATAATCTAGGTCGTGTAGCTCGATTACGAGAAATCAAGTTCGGTTCAATTTCAGCCTAGCTAAGGTGTTTCCATGCCATTTAGAAGCATGTCTGTGAAGATTCTCAATCATCCAGGTCATTGTAAACTGTGGGTGGTAGAAATGGGCAACTGGACTTGCTTGAAAATTCTTGAAAACGTTTCACCTCTCGTCCAAAAGGCTTCCTCAGTTCTGTCTGACTAATAGGGAGTATCAGATATTTATTCTGATTCTGATCCAGGAGAAGATAAATATCTGATACTCCCTATTAGTCAGACAGAACTGAGGAAGTCTTTTGGACAAGAGGTGAAACGTTTTCAAGAATTTTCAAGCAAGTCCAGTTGCCCATTTCTACCACCCACAGAATGCCATTTAGAACTTCGATTTCAGTCGAGCAACGGCAGAAATTCGATTTTCTCTATGTGCATGTAAACGTACTCACTGATAACCAGCCAGATGGTCCCTCTCCTCTTTAGCCCAGAGGATGCTGCATCCATGATTTCCAAAAAGAACTTCAAATTTCGATTCATCAGGCCGCAGGACGGTTTTCCTCTTCACCTCAGTCTATCATAAATAAGCTTGAACCCAAAGAATGTGGTGTTTCTGGATGTTTTTTATATATGATTTTAACTTGCATTTGCAGCAACGAAATGTTTGTACGGACGATGGATTTTGGAAGAGTTCCTGAGGCTATGCAAAGATTTCCACTACAGAATTGTGTGCGTTTTTAATGTAGCATCCAATACTGGTTTCTGCCCTTGTCCCTTGCAATTGTAAATTGAGAAACTTTACTCTTAAAATGCTGCAATATTTGACCACACATTTTTTCACTGAGTGGTGAACCCCTCCCCATCTTTACTTCTGAGAGACCCAGCTTCCCTGAAATGTTTTTATACCCAATCATGTTACTGCCCTGTTGCCAATTAATCTAAACCTAGCGTTACACATTACACAACTTTTCAAGTCTTTTTTGCCCCGTCCCAACTTTTTTGAAACGTTGCTGGCACGAAATTCAAAATGTGCATATATTTTTCAAAAATAATAAGATTTCTCAGTTTCAACATTTGATATGTTGTCTTTCCACTATTTTCAATGAAACTGGGTTTCCGTGATTTGTAAATCATAGCATTCTGTTTTTATTTACATTTTACACAGCATCCCAACTTCTTTGGAAACAGGGTTGTACTGTGGAACTGAAGAAAATATTTTGTCACACTGTACTGTATATTTAACATGGGTAAGATGACATTAAAAGTTTATTTGACTTTAAGAGGGATGGTGGAGAAGGTGGAAGAAAAAAATGAACTCCTCTTAAATGTATATCATCAACTACTCTATTAAAAGACAAATGCAAATTCAAACTAATTTTGTTCCCTATTTATGAGTGAAACAGGATGGTTGGGTGGTAATAATGTAAAGCAAGATTTTAGTTTTATCTATTGTTATTAGCTCATACGTCCGGAAGGCGATGAGCTAATGCCATCATGTGTTGTCCGTCGTCTGTCCAGTGTCATCCACATTTCACCAAAATTGCTTCTTCTCGCTCAGTTCTTCACCGATTTTTATTCTTTTTGGCAGGAAGGAAGGTCTGCCTGGGGTGCATATAGCTTCTACCCAAATTTGCATAATTGCAATTAATAATGAAGATATGGAGTAATTAAGCCCTATACGATCAGTTTCCACACAAATCGCTTCTTCTCCCTCCATTCTTCACAGATTTTGATTCTTTCTGGCATGAAGGTAGGGGTACCTAAGATGCACATAACTTCAACCCAGATTTGCTTAATTACAATTATTAATGAAGTTATGGACTAATTAAGCCTTAATGAGCAGTTCAACAAAAATCACTTCTTCTCGGTCAATTCCTCGCCATGTTGGATTCTTTCTGGCAAATACGTAGGTATTCCTAGGGTGTATATTAGCTTCTATATATAGCTTGTATATAGCTTGCAACATTTATTGTGCGAGGTGGCCCACTTTAGATCATTCCTTCTGGACTAAATGGAGCCGGAGTGAGCTACGCCGTCATTGACAGTCTCGTTTGGATAATTGTCACCCTTGCTGAGCAACAACATTACTGATACTGTTGTTGCTTGCCAGTCATGAATCAAGCACTAGTTGACTTAGTGTTGCCTGTAGTTGGGTGTGGGGGGAAACATGACGACACCATATGATTTTTTTCAAACCAGTGTACAACTGTGCAGTGAGAAACTCAAAAATCAGATGTCACTTAAGGGGAGGCAAGTGTTGCTGACTACTGACCAAATAAATAAATAAATAAATATTTTCAGTGATTACAGATGAATTTTTCAGTTTCAATTTAGTGAAGACCTGCTGAAACTCATCTTGCCATAGCAAAATCAGTCAATATATCCCATAAATCAATAAAGTCATTCAAATTAAAACAGCTGTAGATAGCTCATTTACCTCCGTGTGTAGGCCTCCCCTCATCGTTGTTCTTCACAAGTCGGATCCAGAGTGAGGCACTAAAACCACTGGCCATATGGGGCCAGCAGTTCTGCCCAACTAGAGGTAGGTGGAGAGGAGCAATGTGCCAAGGGGAAGCCTGAAAATGCACAGCATGACTCTCGCCTTCCCCCTTGCCTGCACCAAGCTTGCCCTTCCAAAGAGTACCCACTGCTGTCCTGACACCAACAGCTCCATTGGTGCTGATTTTGGGAGTACTGGTGCACAGGGACATGGGAAAAGACAAGTAATGTAGCGGCTCTGTTTCTGTGTTAGCCTCCACCACCTGGAGAATGCCATTCAGCAGAATCTCCTAAAGGAGAAAAAAAAAAAGATAGAAATTATAACACCATAACAAATCAGCAGAATTATGATTTATTGCAGGTTTCAGAGAGATGATGACAATCATATGAGATAAAGGGGCAAAAATAACCATATGGTTAAAATAAGCAAATGGTCAAAACCAGAAAATTCTACCATTCAAATATATGCATTTGTAAATCCGAACACAAGTTGTCCACACATGGAAAAGCAAGCAGTATGTGTCTTGAAAAAAACAAAACAAAACATAGAATAAGACCATTTCAACCTTGAAATGAGTAAAAATATGTAGAAATAGGTTTTATAATCTTATATTTGTTTAAAAAGTCCAATAAAGAGAACGTGATTACCACAGGGTCTCCTGAACTTGACCGTGATCCCGTTTCATCGACATTGAGATCTAGCTTGTGGCCTCTGCACCATTCTGTGAGCTGCCTTCCTTTTCCCTGTATGCTGACTCATGACTCCCTATATGCTGATGATGCCCATTGTAGTATCATCAGCAAGCCTTGAAAAGCACACATACCTGGGGATCCAGCTGCAGAGGCATGTGTTCAAACCCATCAGTCTATGCTTTTCCATGTGTTGCTGTGAGATTATGTTCTTTTGGTCCAAGGCAGAGTGGATAGTGGCAGATACGGTATGGCTCCAGTGTGGTGTGTTTCATGACTTGCTGCTCAAAGCATTTCATGATGATAGGTGAGAGTGCAATGGGCCAGGAGTTATTGAGGCAGGACACAAGACTTAATAGTAAATGGCACAGGCATGATGATGGTGGTGGTTATCTTGAAGCACCCTGGGACAATTGTTTGGCTCAGGAAGATGTTGAAACTATCTGTTCAGACTCTGCAAGCTGAAGTGCACAATTCTTGAGCATCCAGCCAGGTATAGGGTCAGGATCAGCAGCTGTCTGTGGGTTAACTTCAGCTTTCCATGGTGAACTTGGTGGAAGTTGGGATGGTCTTCTGGCACACTGTTCTGTGCTTTGAACCGTGTGTAGAAATCATTCAGTGCATCTGGGTGTGAGGCTTCACCATAACAGACTAGAATCAGAATGTTTTTATTTACAAGGAATTTCTTTTGGTGCAGTGTCCTACATAGCCCAGAACACTGAATGCAGAGCTAAAATCCACAAACAATGTGGGTGTAGATGTGAGAGCTGTCCAGATGCTGCAGTATGTAGTGCAAAGATAAATTTATAGCATAGTCTATAGAATTGTTAGTTCTATATGTGAACTGGAGAGGACCTTGAGTCATGGTTTGAGGTGGTGCAGAATCATTCTTTTAAAACACTTAATTATAAAATGTCCAAGCAACTGGTCAAAAGGGATAAAGATGGTTAAGAAGTAGAGGGGCCGTTACAGTACTGGTGGGTTTTGATTTATAATTTATGATGGTTTGGAGTCCAGATGGATGGATTTACCAGGCAGAACAATAATCGTTGGATAAAAACCGTTGCTCCAGTTTGTCTTTATATTGACATTTGGCAGCTCTGACTCACTTAAGTGCATCTTTGTCTCCATTCCTGCATGCATTTTCCTTAGCAGCTCATAGTGTAGCTAGGTCAGGGGAAACCAAGTTTTCTGAAAGTTCCATCTCTGTATTGTAGAGGATTTGGTGAAATTAAGCAGCGGCTGCATGTAGATGAATGATGGCCGGTGCTGGGATAGGAGTTGTACCATTGATCTTGGTGTAGAATGCAAGATTCTGGGTTGGTTTCTCTATTTCATCTACCAGAGTGGAAAGAAGCTGGTTGTTTTGGATCAAACAAGGTGTGCAGGCTGTTGATCGCACACCATGCAGCAAGCTTCTTGCCATCAATGTTAGAGTCTGGGTAACCCCAGGTTTCATGGCAACAATTAAAGTCTTCAGCAATGATGAAATGGGAGGATACATTTGGGAGGTGTGAGGTGCCAAGTACCAGTGGCGTAGCCAGGATTTTTTACATGGGGTGGCCAAAGGGGGCCAAGGATATACAGGAGGTGGCCATGCTGTGACTAAATAAAGGGGGGGGGGGTCTGGGGGTCCTCCCCCGGGAAATTTTGAATTAGCTAGATTTGATTTCCTGTATTCTGATGTATCTGGTGGCATATCTGGTGCCTAACTCATGAACAAAACCCATGTGAGCCAAGAGGTCAGAAATTAATGTATTAATTTATTTATGTAACATAAAGCATCTGCAAAACAAAGAAACCATCCAACTTGTTTACTCTAGTTAAGCATCAGGATTTTAACGATCACTACTAAAATGCAAAAGTAAAAACTAAAAGATCACCTGTCTCAGGCACCTGGGAAGTAGTAAGGATATTAGTCAGGCTTGAATAAAGAGTGCTTTGCTCAGGAAAAGGAAAATACTTGTATACTTAACTCATACATACAACATATGTAAACACTTACAACATGTTGTGATATTGTCCATTGTAAGTACTGTACAAACTAAATGTGTTGAGTTACAAAATGTGTTTGTGTGTGCGCGCGCGTGCGAGTGAGTGAAAGTGTTACACTGATGTAACACATGACATAGGTGAGGTGTAGTGCATGAGTGGTGTGTGTGTGGGGGGGGGGGAGTATGTGCGCTGCATGTAGATATAGATGAGCTGTAGTATACAAATTGTATGTGTGTGTGTGTGTGTGTGTGTGTGTGTGCATAAGTTGTGTGTGTGAGAGAGAGACTGTATGTTCAGAGTGCATGAGTGTTGTGTATGTTATATGAGAATATAGAAATGTAGTGCATGGGTGGTGTGTGGGTGAGTGTTCAGAGTGCACGAGTGGTGTGTGTGTTGAGAATGCATGAGTGTTGTGTATACCAGTGAGTGTGTTACATGTAAATATAGAAATGTAGTGCATCATGCATGAGTAGTGTGTGTGTGTGTGTGTGTGTGTGTGTGTGTGTGTGTGTGTGTGTGTGTGTGTGTAAGAGAGGGTGTATGTTGAGAGTGCATGAGTTGTATCTTATAGTGAGTGAGAGAAAGACAGTGTGTGTTAAGAGAGTGAAGTATGTGTTCATATATGAGAGAGAGAGAGAGAGAGAGAGAGAGAGAGAGAGAGAGAGAGAGTGTTAAGACAGTGCATAGTGCATTACATTTAAATATAAAAATTTAGTCCATGAGTTGTGTGTTTGAGAGTGTATGAATGTTACATGTAAATATAGAAATGTAGTGCACAAATTGTGTGCGTGAGTGTGTGAGAGTGAGATAGACAGTGTGTTAAGAGAGTGCATAAGTGTTGTGTATGAGTGAGTGTGTTAGATGTAAATATAGAAATGTGGTGCATGAGAGGGGTAGGGGGAGAGTGTGTGTTGAGAGAATGCATGAGTGTTGTGTATGTATGAGTGTGACAATTATTAATCAATGTGTACTCCCACCAGTAACACACAACATCTCTATATTTTCATGTAACAGACAAACATTAACTTTAAAAGTTGTATTCTGCGGTTAGAGTGAGCAAAGTGATTCACAGACAGCTAACTTGCCGACGTAATTTTCTCTTTTGAGTCGTACAATCGAAAACCACCGACGTTTTGCTTTCTATCTATCTAGTATCTATGTGTGCACACAGCACAAATTCCACTGTAGCCAGATATCTATAAAGACGCATATTTATCTATACGGTTGCATTTACATGTAAACGAAGGTTTCAGTCACTGAAAACGGATACTTTCGAAAACCCCGGGCAGAGTGGAGATTTCTGGAAACTCTAAATTGTCTGAGGACAGAATTGTAACTGTATGTCTACAAAGTGAGAAAACTTGAGTATCAGAGATGAATAACTTGCATCCCAAATTAATCGCACGTTCACACAGTTCGTAGGTTGTTGTGTTGTCGGACTAGAGCATGACTATCTGATACCACCTGCTGCTTGAATGCGCAAAATGTTTATGTGCTACGGTAATATGCATCCCCGCAGAAACCAAATAGGCGGAACAAAATTCCAGCGGGCGGAACTAACATTTCGTGGGACATATCGGTTTTATACATTTTATTGTCCGGCCCTGGGGTGGCCCCCCCCCTGGCCACCCCTTAGCTCCGCCCCTGCCAAGGACTGATGAGGGTGCGTGATAAAAGTTGACAACTTGGATATTGTCGATTTCGATGACAGTCCACTGAATAGGGTCATCCTCATCAGAGTTGCCCATGTGTACAAGTGGGACAGAGTTCCAAATAAAAGTGGCAATGCCATGGCGAGTACTTGGAATGAAGTCTGCCAGAGTGTAGCCACATAGCTTCAATTTGTCCGAGTTGGTCTGGTGAGTTTCTTGGACAAGTACTACTGTGCAGGATTTCTCAGCTACAAGTTTCTGAAGTACTTCCCGCTTGGCAGAAGTCCAACCCTCCACATTTATTTGAAGAATACTCAGCGGTATCTTGCCAGAATCCATGGATTCTCATCCTGAAGAGGACAGACCTTGACTATGAGGACAACCCTGCGAATTATGCATATTCATGGCTGGACTGTAGTAGGTAACAGCTATTCAGCAAGGCTATAATTGACTGTTTACTGCAGATATGGCTAACTCAGGAGAGCTACCCAGAGTTCCCACACCTTCTTAAACATCAAATTCAAGGACTTTTCAAGGACTTTCAAAGCCCAATTCCATCAAATTCAAGGACCAAACACGGCATAGTTTGAGACACAGATTAAGGTTAATTACTGTTACAACACTCAGAATTTTTATAATGAGAACCAGTAGGCTTTACAAAAGCTCACAGTCAACAATTAAAATGAGAGAGAGGCTTGAATATGTCAAGACTTCTCAATTGCACTGTTACAGTGATGGCAGACTAAGTGGTCTCTTGTCTTCTCGAACACAGCACAGCAAAACGTTGTGCAAGTTGAGCGATAGAGAAAGGTGGGGTTTACATTAGACCGTATCAGCGGATCATCAGATTAACGTTTTTAAAACGATTAGTGTGCACACAGCAACGCCAATACACGATTCGCGTGAACATAGCAACGCCAATACACGGATACGCTCGGCTCCGCAGGCATCCTGCGCTCCAAATCACTCCGCCCTGAACAGCGAGTGCCCTCTGGAGGGTGCGCACTCCGGCCCTGCGCAGCTCACAGAGCGCGCGAGTGAAGCGCACGAGCAGTGATTTGGGACTGAGCCGCTGTGTGTGTGCTCTCAGTGCATGTCGGGCATGCGCGTCACTTACCACTTGCAAGTGAAAGGATAGCAAGCCTAAAGGCAATCATAACTACACAATGGGCAGTATTTGCATCAGTATTTGCAGTATTTTCATACTTTTATACTCTTTAATGAAAGGTGATACAAGGCGGAAGTCCGCGCCGTTTTTCAGCAGTCGCGTCACATGACCAACGCCAGCGAATCAGGAAGGTGGATTTCACAGTGACGTTGTCCAATGACGACGCCAGCTAGAGCTCAGCACAGCGTATCCGCGTATTCTCAATGTTTACACAGCACCGGACCAGACACGATCTGGATTGAATACGTGGACCCTGGCGGATTCCCGTTTCCCGGCGTTTAAATGTAAACGGACAGTGCATCCGCGAAGAAAACGAGACAGATACGGTCTAATGTAAACTTGGCCAAAGAGACTTACGAGTTGAAGAGCTAAGTAACTACTTGTTTATTTCATTAGCACCAGCTTCACAACACAAAACACATTTTTCATGAACATGACTATGACCAAAAGAAGAGACAAATAAACAAAAGCACATGACCATACATAAAACGTTTTGCAACAATAAAAGATTAATTAAAATAAAATGGATCAAAATAATCATTTTCTCCAATCATTGTTCTGGGGTTGTTGGCCTTATTGTTTTTTTTTTTTTGTTAAATCACTTATTCATTGAGTAGTGTTTTGCATTTCTCAAACTGTTAAAACAGTGCCCAACCCTTACTTTGTTGTTATGCCCCTTCATTTGCTTTTCAATTCATTCACTTTTTCATTGAGTAGTGTTTCTATTTCAGCCATTTGTGCTCTTTTATCTTTAGCACCCTTTCTTAGGCCACTGGACTTGGCAATAAGAGTGAGGCTACATCCACACAACAACGGCAACGAGATTTTTTTTTTTTTAAATATCACGTCCACATGGGCAACGGATCAGTAAAATATCAGGTACATATGGCAACGCAACGCTTGCTGAAAACGATGCAATACACATGCCACACCTCTACATGCGCTGTAAGACGGTCCCATCAGAGACACCAGAACAATAGAAGAAGTAGGACGCATGCACATAAACCCCTTCTTCTGTAGCATCAGCCACATAAAGTTTTGATTATTAATCAGTAGCGTAAAACGAAAGACGCGGAAAGAGGAATGAACGGGGGTAGATGGAAGCCGGTACGCCAACATTCTGATATCCTCCAGAATTCTTTAATGGTCCGGAATAAATTGAATGCTACACGTTGATGGATTGCTTTGTTCTTCTACGCCCTTTTTGAGGAATGTATTGTCGGACTTAAACCAACATCTGAAGAGGTGAGATCACTCCTTTTTTTTTTTTCCTATTTTTGCTGGCGGGATTGTTTTTGTTTTTGGAAAGCGCACGGGCGGTGCGCGGTTTGGTTATACTCAGTACTTCCGCAGTGTTTGGACTAAAGACTCTGCCCTAAGGGCTATTCTCTCACTCTCTCTCACTTTGCACCATTACACAATAAATATTCACAGTGAAAATATTTTCTAAGTGCGTTTCATGAACCAAGTTATAGGATTTGTTGACAACTCGCATCGAGTTCGTTACACTTCTACCCGGCGTGAAGCACCGACAGTCATGTGGTTGTGACGTCATCGTAAACAAATCCGTTCTACTCATCCAGACGACTTCGCAACGGCGCCGTTGCCAGATTTTTCCACTCTGGGACCCATTCTCAAAAGATTTTGTTTTGGGGCACCCAAAACGCCGGTGCAGTGTGGACGCCAGGCCGAAACGATAATTTTATCAGATTCACCTGAATCCGTTGCCGTGTGGACAGGGCCTGAGTTTGCCTGTGCTCTCCACTGTGAGTGCAAATTTGCCTACTGTGGTCTCAAGAGCATTTATATTGTCGGTCAGTCTTCTTTTATTCCCTTTAAATTGATCTATTTCATCTATAAGGTCTTTTCTCTTTGTTTTTTTTCTGCTCATCCATTCTTCTCTCTGTTCTTCTTGACGTGTCTCATACCTCTGCCTTGCAGATGCCACTGACCTCAGCAGTGTTCTATCAATGCACGCATTATGTATGCCACCCACAGCTCTTATGTGATCAGCTGTGCATCTCTGTGCTATATTTATATAGCAAGTTTTCCACTTCAATCTGCAGATCAATGGAGAATCCATGCTCGACTGAGACTTGCCCGTGTGACAGTAAGAGGAGTTGGTGGCAAAGTCTCCACAGATTTCTGAGCTCTTTGTCCTTTGACATATACTCATGTAAAAATGTGTCCATGCTGTCTTGGACAGGATCAAAGTTTACAAACTCTGAGTATTGGGCCTGGACAATGTCATTAATAAAATGTGAGTATTGTCAAATGATGTCATCACAATTTTCTTCCTTCACCCAGTGACTATTTACAAGGTAGGTTAGGGCCTTCTTCAGTTTTGCTGCACACAGTGTCTTTCCATTTGTGCCTGCCATTTCCCTTGGATCCAAGAAAGAAAAATGCAAGACCAGAGAGTAGTTCAAGGGAGATTTCTCAATTAGTTTGTTAACAGTTGTGCGCATACACTTCTTACAAGCAATTTTGAAGTCCATCAACATTTTCTGTCCAATTTTCTTCCTTGCGGACAAGTCTCTCACAATTCTTTGAGTAACAAAGCCCAAGTCGACCTGTGAGTAGTCAGTCAATGTGACTGGATGACTGGCTCACCTCGACACCAAAACACTTTTGAGGGGTCTTCGCTTCTTTCTTGAGGAGTCTGGCTTAATGAATCTGCTCATCAAGCTCTTAAGCAGTTTGAACAAGTCTGTAGAGAGAAATGGCACCATGTGCTGGTAGCATGTTAGGAATGGTGTCACTTCTTTGATCACTGACAAAATGAAATTCATTTTTGCTGTCATGAGAGGATCCTTAATGGCCTCCTGAATCACCTCAAAAGACTTTGTGCCTGGATTTGGACATGTATTCTCCTCTACAGCCTTCATATATGTTGACATATGGGGTAAAACCTTGAAAGCTCTTTCCAGCATGGGCACATTTTCAACCCACCTTGTCTTGCAAAATTTAAGTGGTACTGGGGGATCTGAACTTTTATTGATTTACTGCAGGCTCTGCATCGGGCCATATGGATGTCCCATGGAGCTTTAACAAGCCAGTATTTTTAAATGTCTTTGGTGAGCCATGAGTCCTGGAATTTACATTTTCCAGGTATAGCTGAAAGTCTGATTCATGTTAGTTTTCTTGCCGCTGTTTAACTTGCATCATTCGACTTCAATCACTCATGCATGCAAGTGGCCGTGACCATCGGACTTTTTTGAGGCTGGTAGGGCATGAAACAGGGAGGTACAGACCGCAGGAGACACAAGCAGACAGCAGCATGTGGCCTATTTGCTAATGTTAAGTTAAAAAAAATTTATATCAGAGGAACTATAAATTCAAGGACATCCAATTACCCATATATTCAAAAACTTTCAAGGCCTTGATTTTTTTTCCCCCCCACAAATTCACTAACTTTCAAGAATTTCAAGGATCTGTAGGAACCATGGCTACCCAGGGTAGACAGCTAGGACATAGAGCAGTTCCCACCCCGGTCATTCACCTAAGCAACCTTGCAGAACTTGAAAAAATTGTGGAATTAGAAGTGGTTCAATGTTTTCAATGAGCTAAGTGGCAAAGTACACCCACACACAATTTAAAATTTTTAGCTTAAAGGGTAGCTGCAGCAAAAAACAAACAATGGCTAAGAAATATGACACATTTTGCACAAATGCACTGTGACTACCCTGTATTGTCACACTTTGTCACAAAGTAGTGCTTCAAATTCTTTTGTCTTCCCAGTCACTTAAATTCCACTTCAAGGCGCAACCATACTGCCATTTTGTGGGCGGTGTCAAAGGTCAGCATGACCTAGAATCATTGATAGGTTTCCTGTATCTTGACTGGCTTGTTACTTCTGACACCGCAATGTAGCCAGATGGACAAAACATTGTTGAGAAACAGCAGAGTGCAAAGTCCATGGTTACAAAAATAATAAATGTGATAATAAGGGAAAACATTTTTCTGGGTTCCATTGTCTACAACCGAGCAACGTAAACAAATTGCTAAACAGTGGCTATACAACTTGGGAACAGGTCACATTTTCAGAACAAAATCCTTTGGCAGAAATTCTGTTGCTTGCAAGGCCCATTTTGAGCCCGATTGCTTTGAAAGGAATCTACAGGCTGAGATCTTGGGCTACGCAGGTTGCGTCAGACTCAAACCCGATGCCGTGCCAACAATATTTAGACACCACACACACATGCATATAAAAAAAACTGGCGACGTGGTCATGGGTGTCAAAGGCTCTTTGATTTGCATGGGGCACGCAGGCTAGCCTATATGGTCCAATCCCACAAAAGAGTTACTATAGCACAAACTGCTGAAAAAGATAATGCTGGCTAAAACAGAAAGGTGTCTGTGGGATTGGACCATATGGGCTAGCCTTTGTGCACATGCAAATCAATGAGCATTGGCTGCCCATGACCCTGTCGCCAGTTCACCAGTTGTCCTTCCTTGGACCACTTTTGGTAGGTACTAAGCACTGCATACCAGGAACACCCCACAAGATGTGCCATTTTGGAGAGGCTCAGACCCAGTCATTTAGCCATCACAGTTTGGCCCTTGTCAAAGTCGCTCAGATCCTTACACTTGCACATTTTTTCTGCCTCCAACACATCAACTTTGAGAACTGACTGTTCTCTTGCTGCCTAATATATCCCACCCCTTGACAGATGCCATTGTAACATTAGTGTAATTCATTTTACCTGTCAGTGCTTTTAATTTTATGGCAGATAGATAGATAGATAGATAGATAGATAGATAGATAGATAGATAGATAGATAGATAGATAGATAGATAGATAGATAGATAGATAGATAGATAGATAGATAGATAGATAGATAGATAGATAGATAGATAGATAGATAGATAGATAGATAGATAGATAGATAGATAGATAGATAGATAGATAGATAGATAGATAGATAGATAGATAGATAGATATCCTCCATTTTATATATTTTACACACACACAGTCACGTAGTTATACATTTGTGCAATGCAAACTGTAAATAGTAAACTTGTTCAGCCTAAAGTGATGTGGTAGGTCTTACAGTAGGCGGAGTCTTCTCCAGGAAGAGGTGGAGCAACAGAGCCACTTCCTCTGCTGTTATTCTGTCTTTCACCATTGAAACCAGCAGCTCCACCAGTAGGGTCTGGCACTCTGTAAGGAAGAATAGACAGCCAGTTAGACCATGATTCTGCATACCCACAGCATAGTCTTGTGTGTTGCACAAACAATCATGCAGCAAAATGCAATATGCATAGTTTTTGGATTATTCCATCTATTTTCCAGAGAATATCAATTTGCACTTTAGCATCATGAATACTGTGACCTCTTGCTGACCAAATCTGGTATGAATCAAATTTGGTATCAACAATCAAGGAGCATTAAAAATTTTGGTTTATAAGCCTCACTTCCCTGCATTTCTGCTAAATACATTATTGGTCACTGCTGTTTAGAATTTTATGAAATGTTATGAAGTGACAAACGACTTTGCAGAAGACTTGAAATTTGAAACGATAGATACAGGAAGTGGAGACATGAGATGAGAAGAGAAGAAGGGTAGATTTAACTAGCTAATGTTAAGTTAGATAGATTTTTACAGTTTAAATAAACATCAGCAATGTCTTCTTGACTGATGCTCATGACCAACTATTATTAATAATATATTGTGAAATAATGGTCCACCAACTGTTAGCTAGGTAACGTTAACTTTAGAGAAATCAGTGAATCATAATACCGGTATTGTTACTTTAAGAAATGTCAGTAAAATAACGTCCAACAATGATTATAAAGCTATGTATTAAAATATTCCTGACTGCATTTTCAGAGGAGTTTGTTAAAATATTTCTCCAGGAAGAGAAAGATGCCTGACGTCAATGAGTGGAGCAAAAGAGAGAGCAGAAAGAGAGGAGAGTGGAGAAAAATGAAGACCAAGATCAAATAAAATTAATTATTAATTATAATGTATCCAAAAATAATGTATTTATACTAGAGATGGACATTATTATATAATATCCATATGATAAATTATATCAGAATTCCACCTGTTTGCTCTCAATTATTGTTATAACATTTTTCGAAATACAAATATTCCGAGTTGATGTTAAACTCATCTCATCTCATTATCTCTAGCCGCTTTATCCTGTTCTACAGGGTCGCAGGCAAGCTGGAGCCTATCCCAGCTGACTACGGGCGAAAGGCGGGGTACACCCTGGACAAGTCGCCAGGTCATCACAGGGCTGACACATAGACACAGACAACCGTTCACACTCACATTCACACCTACGCTCAATTTAGAGTCACCAGTTAACCTAACCTGCATGTCTTTGGACTGTGGGGGAAACTGGAGCACCCGGAGGAAACCCACGCAGACACGGGGAGAACATGCAAACTCCACACAGAAAGGCCCTCGCTGGCCACGGGGCTCGAACCCGGACCTTCTTGCTGTGAGGCGACAGCGCTAACCACTACACCACTGTGCCGCCCATGTTAAACTGAATCTTTAAAATTAAAAATAAAGTCATGTTGTTTTTGGAGTGTCTTTAAGGGCCCAAGCACCAAAAGTGCAAAGACTCTATTGGATCCATCAGGATTATTATTAGGGCCCAAGCACCAGAGATGCTAAATCCTTATTGTTTTTGGACTGTAATAATAATAAAAATAATTATTATTATTATAAGGGGCCTGGGCGGCACGGTGGTGTAGTGGTTAGCGCTGTCGCCTCACAGCAAGAAGGTCCTGGGTTCGAGCCCCGTGGCCGGCGAGGGCCTTTCTGTGTGGAGTTTGCATGTTCTCCCCGTGTCCGCGTGGGTTTCCTCCGGGTGCTCTGGTTTCCCCCACAGTCCAAAGACATGCAGGTTAGGTTAACTGGTGACTCTAAATTGACCGTAGGTGTGAATGTGAGTGTGAATGGTTGTCTGTCTCTGTGCGTCAGCCCTGTGATGACCTGGCGACTTGTCCAGGGTGTACCCCGCCTTTCGCCCGTAGTCAGCTGGGATAGGCTCCAGGTTGCTTGTGACCCTGTAGAACAGGATAAAGCGGCTACAGATAATGAGATGAGATGAGATGAGATAAGGGGCCAAGGGATGCTAAAGCCCTATGGCTCTTGGAGTGTTTTTATTTGGGCCTAAGCACCAGAGGCGCAAACCAAAGGCCTGCACCGAAGGCGCTAAAGCCTGATTGTTTTTGGAGTGTTTTTATTATTTTTTTTTAGTGCATTCATTCATTTTTTAGGTATTTTCCACACTTGAAAACTAACAAATTTTGGCACATGCATCGTACCTGCAAAAAATCAAAAAGTTATGCAGTGTATGGGCTTCTGCATCGTCCAGTAGCTTCATAGCGCCCAGAAACGCAGGTAATGGTCGGGATGAAGTTGCTCAGATATGCACAAAATTTAGTATGGTCACTGTTCTCATCATATCAGACATAGTTCACTTGATTATATGTGACTCCACCCAACAGAAAGTCAGCCATATTGGATAAAATCTGTGATTTTTTTTTTTAATTTTCACACAATGTTTGGAGGGGTTTACAATGGCTGAAAACTCATGAAACTTGACATATACTTTAGTCTTGGCATAATTCTTGATTTGATGTCGTTATTCAGCATAGATGTGCCTCATCAGCTCCATAGCGCCACCTCTGTTTTAAATGCATATTTGATGGATTTGTAATGCTTGAAAACTCAAGAAATTTGGCACACTCATTACAATTTGGGAACATTTTATACTTCTTAATCATTGGCCTTGGGTGTGGTCAGTGGACTCCATAGCACCTCCTAACATTTCTGAATGATTGTTTTGGTTGCCCCAGTATTAATCCTCACCATTTCACACATTTCCCATTAGCTTCTATTAGCTCTGCCCAACAGGAAGTTGGCCAATTTGAAATTTGTGTATTTTTCGCTGAATTTTTACTAACTCTTTAACATTGGTTTGAGTGACTCTGCCCAATAGAAAGTCAGCCATTTTGGAAATTGTGCTCTTTTTTTTCTCTCTCTTTTTTATAACCTCGTTTAAACTCCTCCTATAGAGTTCATCCGATTTTCTTGAAATTTGGTTGGAATAAACTTCAGACATATGAGATGATAAATTGCAAAGGAATAGTGGATAACTCGATCAAGAACATAATGACAGGAAATTGATTTACATGAGATACCTCAACCAAAAGTGGACATGGATATAACTTGGTGATGCTTGATTTTATCAACCTCATATTGTGCAGTGTCCTACTCCTAATGTCCCAGTCCAAATTATGTGAATGCAGCAATTATGATTCATAATTATAATGCCATCTATACTAAATTAGGTATACTACAGGTTCAGGTGGTGGGTTTTTTTTGTCGGAAGATTCACGCCATTAAATTCTGCCCAAAAACTACCCAGTTCCTCCTCTGATCCATTTTGCAGTTTGCCCTAGATACCCCTTGCACCATAGTGTGAGGGCTCTTCGTTCCCCAGGGCCAGGGGAACCTCTCAAATTTTCTTTAGTTTTTTTTTTTTCCTTCTTCTTCTTCTAGACTTGGCCATTTTTGAAGTTGCTCCAATGGGTGATCAAATTGGCACCCACATCTGTGCTGGTGACAGTTACTCAGGGACAGAGCTGTGGCACTGGATTTGGCCCAGTGACTGACTCTTGCCACCTTTTATAACGGAGTCTTGTCCCCGGTGTATAGTTTCATGTACACACACCAAATTTGGTACACAGGTGGGTCTCCTTAAAGGCAAACAAAATCCAAAAAATAAACTTGATACTGACAGACAATACCCATATAAGACATGTTCGAGTGTTCACTTGTTCATATATACTGTGTACAGATTTTGTTTTAAAAGAAAAGCAATGTCCCTGAGCACTACTATCTTACTCTCTCCGAGGTTCAAATAATGCACTCGGAGAACAAATCGTGATGTCACCGACTCCAAACATGACTTACCGAGGCAATTGGAGCTTGTGGACACATCGCTTCTAAACGGTTTTAAACAACCCTAAAGATGCCCGAGTGTCAAGACTTTGGGTGTAAAAATAAGCCCAACCATTGACCATTTTATGTGACATGCTTTTGTTTGTTTTTATTCACTGAGAAGAGTGATCTTTTTAAATGGCAAGAACTGCGTTGCTACAGCAAAGGAATTGTTTACCAGTATCTGTGTCAGTACTGTGTACACATTATCTAACAGAGTGAGAGTTAAACTTCATAAAAGTGAAATCTGTTGATTTGCATATTTTGTTGTCAGTAAAAAATCACATGGTTACAGAAAATCTGATTAGATTTTTAGAATTAGATGATGTCACATATGCATTACAGCACAGTAAAATTCTCTCTGTATTCAACTGATCTGAAGCAGTGAAAACGAGCGTGCGCACACACACATCTGATCATCTGCATCATCTGATGCAGCACTCCTCCACTCTCCTTCTTGATTAAATAGCCTTTACATAGCCTGCACAGCAAATTCCCCAGTGTTGAATTAACACTTTCAGAGTTGATTTGCGTCCAATTGGACATACGTATATAAAACACAGTAGGGTGTTAAAATCAACACTCTGGGTGTTAATTCAACACTGGGGATTTTGCTGTGTGGATGTATGTTTTGGGTCATTGTCCTGTTGAAAAACAAATGATGGTCTCATGATGTGTAAAACAGATGGGATGGCATGTCACTGCAAAATGCTGTGGTAGTGATGCTGGTTAAGTGTGCCTTCAATTCCGAATACAACGCCAACAGTGTCACCAGCAAAACACCCTCACACCATCACACCTCCTCTGTCATGCTTCACAGTAGGAACCACATATGCAGATGCCATCCATGCCCCCTTTTCTGCATCTCACAAAAGACATGCGGTTGGAACCAAAAATCTCAAATTTGGACTCATCAGACCGAAGTACAGATTTCAACTTGCCTAAATGTTTATTCTTTGTGCTGTTTGGTTCAAGCAATTCTTTTCTACTTGCCTCCTCAGTAGTGATTTCTCTGCAGCAATGTGACCGTGAAAGCCTGATTTACATAGTCTCCTCCAAACAGTTGATGTCAAGATGTGTCTGCTACCTGAACCCTGTAAAGCATTCATGTAGACGCTAATCTGAGGTGCTGTTAACTGGCGATTTCTGAGCTGGTAACTCTAATACACTTATCCTCTGCAACAAAGGTAAGTCTTGGTCTTCCTTTCCTGGGACGGTCATGAGAGCCAGTTTCATCTGAGTATTTGCAACTGCACTTGAAGAAACATTCAAAGTTTTGGTAATTTTCTAGACTGACTTAAAGTATTGACTGACTTTCATTTCTCTTTACTTAGTTGGGTGGTTATACTGTATATGAATGATTGCGCAATCACACTAAAAAAATAATAGTTCTTCCTAACCCCCCCCAAAAAAAATAAAAATACAATAGATCAAATGTCATAATCAATGTTATAACAATATATAACAATAATAGATCAATGCTATCACAATCACACTAATAAAACAACTGGATAACAACATGTGGTTGCTTTGCAACCGCTTAATAACACCAACACCCTCAGTTCACACCCATTGTCCTTTGTATCAAATAATATTTGGCCAGAAATGCTGCTACTGAAAGTGCTGGATAACAGCAATATTCATGTGTATTGATGTATGTTGAAGTATTCTGACAAATCTTTGCCATGTCTCATAGTTTACAAAATCGTTTCTTGCGTAACTGGGTCGCACTGCCCTAGATATTCTACACAAAACTATTTCACACAGTCAGAGGTTTTAAACTGTAAGGGATACATACCTTTATAGGTGGGATTTGATTGACTGAGAATGTTTGCAAAGCCAGTTAGAACAGTTTTTACACCACCCTGAAGATAAATAAAGAGACAGGTGTCAAAATATATTTACTAGGGAACTTATGAATGTAAAATAGATTTTAAAGATGCAGTTTACCATTAGTAAATGTGGTTCTGGACATAAATGGATTAAAGCAAAAAAAAAAAAAATCATCTGACTGAAAAAAAAAAAAGCTCCATGTCGTTGGCCCCTACCACGTCAGCGATGCGTCAAATTTTAAACGCCGTGTTGTCCATTATCCCCTAGGCCCCTACTTATAGTACATTTACATAATTTTAACAATGACTAAAGCTAAGGCAAGACTTTACCATTGTCATTACTGGCTATTCATAATGAAACATCAAGTTTTCAGCACAAAGTGCAAATTTATTTCAACAATACTTTAGCAATGCACAGCAATGGTTAAGAGAAAAGTGCAAGTGCAGTCAAACTTGAACCATGCTTTCAAAAGGGTGGAACAGAAAGAAAAATAAGAAAATCTGTTGAAATAAAGCCAGGAAACAAGAAAAGTGAAAGTTCACTTTTTCTGCTTCTTCGCAGTGAAGCCAAAGGCATCTAGTTTGGCAACACCTGATGCCTGTTTTTGTTTCTTTTTCCTTGGTACAGCAGCAGGAGCTTGCCATTATCGCCCATTTCATTTAGCCAAGCCCATCTCCACTTATTCTTTACCGTTTTGTCGATGTCTGACACATCTGTGCCTTCATTTAAAAGAAGCGTGTCCATGCTGGCAAAACCGAAAGTAATTTGACGCGCTCTAGTGATGGAAATCGAAGGGCCTATGTCCGGTGAAATATGGCCTTATACGCAGTACTCGAGTTGAGGGGGGATGTGGGGGGAGGCATTCCCCTTCTGAAATAAAAATCTCAAATCATCCCCCTTATAAAACGGCCATCCCCCCATCACATCCCTTGGGCCATTTTACCAATTAATGTGGAAATTAGCCTACTATTATTTTAACAAATATTACTACCATTTCAACATTAGAGGCTTTGCGCAGTGATAGCCTACATGTAGCCGGATAAAAAAAGACGCATATTTATTTATTCGGTTGCATCTCTCATTCACACCTATACGGAGGTTTCAGTCACTGAAAACAGCTACTTTTGCAAACTCTGGGCAGAGTGGAGATTTCTGAAAACTCCATCTTCAGACACTCGTGTAAATCGGGAAAACGAAGCAACAGTGGGCGAGAGGTCGCGCGCGAATATAATGAGTAATAGGTGTGAATCTTTCACCGAATGCCAATTGTCCCGGTTCTTCATGAAATCGCACGCGCACGCACAAATTCATTAGGTTAACTTTCAAATAACTGTTCTTGTGCACTTGCGACACCGGAGCCACTTTCCTGAATTTTGAGCTTTGGAGTATTCGCTTCTTTATCTATTTAATCAATGAATTTGTCACATACATTAAATTACTAATGTAAAGCATTAGTAGCCTATTTAAGCAATAGCTGTTTTCTCCACTGTTTTCCGACCTTTTGTGCTTAGTGAATGAGACATTTCATTACACTCTACTGACCAACTTCCAATTCCGGACGTTTTTGAAAATGTAAAATATAGGCCTACGAGATGTTTTTTGGGACTTAATTCGCGTTGGTCCTTCACTATTAATTTTTGAGACTGACGAGGCACTAAATACTGTGGAATTATTTTCTCCTTACTATGAAGTTTGGCATCTTAAACAAGTGTCGGGAAATCTTGCAGCCCGACTCTGCAGCCTCCAGTGTTTAAGCGAACTGCTGAAACCATAATGTTTAAAGATTAAATCGTAGGCTAATCAAACCAAAGAAAAAAACAGCCTTTCCAGAACATTGTCTGCCGAAGCCTGTTTAACCTACAAAAGGCTTAATAGCATAGATCTTGCTGCGGCTTCAACAGGGCTGTTTAGATTTTTCACCTGATCGCCTTTCAATAGGCAAATATTATAATTATTATTACTACTACTACAATAGACCTAGTATTAGTAGTAGGCAAGTAGTTGCCTAGTAGTAGGACAGCCAGATTGTTTCATCAGTGGAGCCGCCGTTAAAAGGAAACTGATGCGGAGCGCCGCGGCTCGCCTCGGGGTGAATCGCGTACCGAGGCGCGGGGCTGGCCCGCCCTGGCAGCACTGGTTCGTTGGGGGGAGGGCAGAGGTCGCTGGCTGCCAAGTTTGGAGAGGCTGGGACCTCCCCTGGCCGAGTTACGAGCGTGCAAAGTCGGGCTGGAGCCGCCGATAGAAACGAAACTCAAGCCAAGCACCGCGGCTCGCTGCCTACGCCCAGCCTCCCCGGGACTAGACAGTAGCGTAGGCTGTATTTATTTATTTAGGCTTATCTAGCGCAACAACTTATTCCTTTACATATACTCAAACATAGCACAAGAAAGGGTTCAACAACAGGCAATCACAGCAGCTTGATGAAGTTCTAAATCACATCGGTGTCAGACCTATGGGCCTACCCCCCCCTTTTTTTTCCTCGGATCTGCATCACTCTCATTATTGACCTTTAGCGCTCCCAGTTGACGGAAATCCGTCGTAGCGACGGAAAACTTTAATCCATGGGACATATTATATAATTTCAAAGATAATATAGATAAACTGTGACTCTAAATAATTCCATGCAACTGTTTTATTAATTCCTCAACATCAGGTATCATTAGTAGTATCATTTAGTAGTATCAATTTGAAAGGCAGTGAGAGCGTAACCTGTTGGTAAATCATTGCAGCATTGGAATAGTGCATCTTCACAGCTCCCAGAAGGCTTTGCAGTACGTGACCTAGCACATCTAGGTCTGGAGAACTGTTGGCCAGCAGCTGCAGCTCCATAAGGCAGATTTGTGGGAAAAGCAACAAGGCTTGTCCAGAGCCATGTGCCTTAGCAGTAGATCCAAGAAAACATTCCTCTACTGGGTCCAGCACTTCCATCTTCACACCTGAGAATAACAGACAATAATAAATCAATCAATCTTTATTATTTTGGTTTTGAAGACCATACTACAGACTTTAATTCAATTGTAATACTTGTGGTTTCATGGGGGAATGAATAGGTGGGAGACAGGCATGCAAAACTCAAAATGGTGCATTTACTCGCTTGCACTTTCACTTTCCAGAGATTTATTGCTCTCTGCAAACACACACACACAAATGTTGTTCTGTGGCTCGCACCTCTCCCTCTCTTGCTCTCTCTGCTGTAGCTCTCATCTCTCCCCACTTTATCCTTTCTTCCCATTCACAGCAACACAGAACACTGATTAGTACCATACCGTCACAGGTGTACGGTAAATCCTTACCACTCATCTTTCCTGGGTTTGCTGTCAATTCACAGACACTTGACCATGTCCCTACTTCCACAACAATGCAATGATTTTGGTAAAGCAGCTCACTTTTTAGCTGAGACGAAGATGCAAAATACACTTAATGTAACTGATCTGCAGTTGAAAATGCCCTGATGAATTTCATGTGGATTCTCTGTAAATTAAACTAGAGATGTGTGACTGCCCTGGTGTAAGAAAAGATGAGTACAGCTCATGAGCACAGACGGATGTGTGTCGGGTCAGGCAGTCTGAGCTAGGAAATGAAGTTTGCTGGCTCTCTGATGAAGCATGAGCGAGGAGGGCAACTTTGATGACAAAGCTCCATTCATTTCAATGAGGCCAAAATTGCATGGGAGAAAAAAAGGACTTGTGAAAAGCAAGACAGACAACAAACAAGAAAACAATAATAACTGGAGATACATGTTTCACTAATTTTATAATTTAACTAGTAAGTACTGAAATAAAGCAGGTAGAATTTAGATGAACAGTTGCACTGTGTGCACATACGCAGCAGTACTCGAGGTTAACGACAGCAGACTGGATGGATCCACATTGGAACGGGATGGATTTTGTGTGCCTTTTCACATTGTGTGTCTTTTTTCTCCTGAGGTTTCAAGTGCCAATGTCAAAAGAAGCTTGATGTTAGAATTTGACAGTAAGAATTTGTTTACTTATTTTAAAAATCATAAAAGTTACTGAAATTTTCACATTTCATCAGTATTTAAGGCAGTGTTATGAGCCTGGTTCATGACGCAATAGCTACTGTATTTTAGCTAGCTTAGCCTGTTTTAATTCACTCTTATTTTAAAACTGTGTTTGGTTAAGCTTTATTTGATTGCAGGTACAAAACTTTTAACATCAGTGTTACATATTTTGAACATTAGCAAGATAAAGTTAGGTAACTTTCTAGGTAGGTAAACTGCTAGCTTCAATTAATTTCATAGCCATGCATGAACTTGCCCAATATCATTGCTTGGGAGCGTGCAGCAAAAAAATAAAAAATAATATAAAAATTGTACTGGTATTTTGGCCGACATATGTGAATATTAATGCGGTAAAGTGAAAGATTAATATTCTTTTGCTTTTCTTATGCATTTCTTTGCTTAATCTGGACATAAGTTGACAAACTTTATTGATTTAATTGGTATGCTCAAGTGTTCAGGGAAAAATATTCAAGGAAAGTAATCGATTCTTCCACAATTTCTTCCACAGAAAATTATCCTCACTTAACATTTTGAACCTTTGGCAGTTCTCAAGGTAAGTTGATGAAACAGTTAAGTATCTAGTTTAATACTACTTTTTAAATCTAACCTGATTTTACATATATTTTGATAGGTGGCACCCAGAGTGGGTTTGTAAAACTTGTAGGTTTTAAAAGCTGGCAAAAGGATTGACTTGTTAAAGCATTACAGGTTGAAACATGGAAACAATGGCTGCAGCCAGTCAATCCCTTGCCTGCACTCTGTTTGTCCTTGTTCATTCAAAATAAAAAATAAATTTATTGTTTTCATCAAGAAGAAATATTTTTCACGTCTAGACCTTAATTCCATTTGCCAGTTCCCATTCAAATGGAGTGATGATAAAATTAGCCACATTCCATTCCTTGTAATTTTGCCACAAGAAGATCTGTGGGAGGTAATGCACATGAAAATTGGTGCTTATTGCATCTTATTCCACTTTTCATAGGCCTAAGAGTACCTGAAGACGAACCAGTGTGGCAAACGTTGCCAGATGTCCAAATGTTGAAAGACATAGTGGACCTTGTAATGTCACCAGTCCATACCGAGGAAAGCATATGTTACCTTGACTCAAAGACTTCAGAGCACAGGTACAGATTCCTTGAATTCTCACCAAGGAAAGGTTACTGCCAATACACCACGATCATGAGCACCATCAAAAATTTGGTCCTGTGATTGTACATTGGACAAAGCTACTTGAGGCAAAACATTGGTTCTTTAAGAAGACTGTCAGACAAACAGGCGGTTTCAGAAACATTTCATTGACTTGTGAACAAGCACCAGCTCATGGCTGCATTCCACCTCCATGAATCAAATCAGATCTCTCAGGAACAGAAACATCAAAACTTTCTGTAGATGTGTTACAGAATGATATAAAATGGAACACACAATGGTTCTACACAAATTCCCCAAATACTGCAATAGCTCATCGGACAAATAAGGTGTGCTATTTCTGCACCAATTATACTTCTGGAATGCTGGTGTGTTATACATCCACTGCAGGACTGCCTGGCTTTGCGTAGATGTTACAGATAATTTTGGTTAGCGATAAACTTACCTTTGTTGTCCACCTACAAAATATGTGGTACAATGAGCACCTTCAGAGCTATGAGCTGGAGAACACGGGCAATGTGCAACTGGTTGAGAAAACAGAACTAGTAGATGTCTATCCACTGGTTGCTTATACTTATGCAGGAAGACGAATGGCTCTCTTGAAGCACCATATTTGCCTTTCAAGTCCACATTAAGGTTTAGATTATTGATGAATTCAACCAATATTTTTGTCTTTCTGTTACAGCTGCTTCAACTGATTGAGATGTGCACTCCAGCTAAGTTTTGAATTGTTTTTGATGACCATGATGTTAGAAAACTGATTCTTCAGGCATCCCCCGTATGGTTAAGTATCTCACCAGTGTAATCCGAGAGGCATTTCAGATTTAAGTAATGTTTACCTTGATGCACCAAGATTTGGATTTTGGAGATCAGATTTTTACTTTAATATCAGCTGAAGTTATAAATGACAAGGACACCGTAAAGTTCATACAAGCTTGACTAGTTACCCTACCTCTCAATCCTTTGGAAAGATCGGATATAGAATCCCCATTACCAGACATGTCAGCTGACAGTAGCTCTTGCTATTCACCTAGATCTCAGGACACAGTCTTGCTCTCTCCCCCAGATGAAAGTGGCACGTCTTGCCATTCTAAAGATTGGCCAGCCAACATTTTCTTATTATTTGGATCTCATTCTTGAGGCAGGAAATAAACCTCATGAAAAGGATGGCGCTCTCTTGCGTAATCCAAGAATAAGGAGAAGCATACTGGAGAAACTGGCAGAGAGCATCTGCTACACTGCTTACCCAACTGGCCTTCAAATTCTGGCAGTGGTAAAAGTCTTGGTCCAGAAGTAGCCATGCCTAAAAGAGTCAGGATCATTTTCAGGCATGTATGGTTGGGCACAGCACCTCAAGTACAAAATGGGATATTACCGTGCAAAATTAAGGGGTCATCAGCTTGCTTGACCTGAGCTGTAGGTTAATTCATTGAAAAGGAAGAAATCAGGTGAAAGTTTTACCCAAATGTGTCAAAAGTCCTAGAAAGGCAGAACTAAGTTATTTACCTCCACTTCCTTTTGGAGAAACAGAAGAAATTTTGAAGAAAGAGAGGCTGGAATGGCTGAAAGAAATGACAGAAAAAAAGATAATGACAAGCTCACTGGTGAGAAAATGGAAAAGACCTTCTCCTACCGAAGACCTGAAGTTGTTAACCACTTCCTCTCTGTCCAAAACTTAAAACTAGACGGCCTTTCAATTTCATAAAATCGGTGAAATTTAGTTCCCTCTGAAATTTGGTCATTGTGATCCATGTTTATTTCTGAAATATCTCCAAAAAAACACCACCACAAAAACAAACAAACAAACAAACAAACAAACAAACAAACAAACAAAACACACCCCAGGCCATTCTGTGGCTGGCAAGTTATTTAATTTGAGGGGATTCCCTAGTAAATAATGCGCATGAAATCGCTCGCTTCGCGCAGTCAAGCAGACAGAGGAAGTCCAGTGCACACATGCACAGGTTTACCTGCTGCTGCTTCTTCTTTTCCTTCTTCTTTTGGGTTTTACAGCAGCTGGCATCCTGTATTGCATTACTGCCATCTACAGGTTTACATTGACCGTGCTCTGACAGTTACATCATTCTATCATTAAATGAACAGCTGATCACACCAAGGTGCTCACTGACTGCTGATTGTTCTGATAAACGGTCCTACATCCGCGAAGCATCCTACGGTAGGAGGGGATGTCAGACATGTCTGTCGAGCAGTCCTACATTGCAGGAAATCCTACAGTGTGATTCAACTTTAACTTTTAGTCATAGTTCGTGTTTTTTCCCTCTGCAAAGAACATGCTTCTACATTGATACAACGTCCACCAACCCTGTCAGAATTCATATGAATGTAGGACGTTCTGACAATTCAAACGACTGCGTCAGAATATGCTTTTACATTCATATGAATCTAGGACGCTCTGACTCTTCAATTGACCCTGTCAGAATATGTAGAATTAATAGTTTTTGTCGTCACTATTCACAAGTACCATTTGCTCTATTAAAATGAGTGTAGGACGTTATTACAATTCAAATGACGCCGCAGGACGTTCTCACAACTCATATGACCCCATCAGAATATGCTTCTACATTAATAAATGAATGTAGGATGTTCTGACAATTCAAAAGACCCCTTCAGAATATGCTTCTACATTAAAATAGTAGGACGTTCTTACAATTCAAATGACGCCGCAGTACATTCTGACAACTCATATGACCACGTCAGAATATGCTTCTACAGTAAGTAGGACGTTCTGACTATTCAAATGACCATCGGAATATGTTTTTACAATATATGAATGTAGGGTGTTCTGACATATGCTTCTACATTAAAATAGGAGTGTAGGACGTTCTGACAGTTCAAACGACCTCGTCAGAATATTCTTTTACTTTAATATATGAATGCAGGACTTTCTGACAACTCAATGACCATCAGAATATGCCTTTGCATTAACATATGAATGTAGGAAGTTTTGACAATTCAAATGACCCCACCAGAATATACTACACTCACTGTAAAAAAGAATAAGTTAAGCTTACTTGAAAAAAAGGTGGAAACTCGTTGCCTCAAATAAATGAAGTAATATAACTTGTTCTCTTTCAAGTTATCTTTACTTTATGTTTAAAAGTAATCTCCACTGAAAATATTTGTTATCCTTGGAACTAGAATGTTGAGGTTGCTTAAAACCAACTAGTAATGTTTACTTCATACCAGCTAGTAAAGGTTACTTGGAGCAAAGTTGTGTTTACTGGTGTTAAATGGGTTTCTCTTACAACCCCGATTCCAAAAAAGTTGGGACAAAGTACAAATTGTAAATAAAAAAGGAATGCAATGATGTGGAAGTTTTAAAATTCCATATTTTATTCAGAATAGAACATAGATGACATATCAAATGTTTAAACTGAGAAAATGTATCATTTAAAGAGAAAAATTAGGTGATTTTAAATTTAATGACAACACCACATCTCAAAAATGTTGGGACAAGGCCATGTTTACCACTGTGAGACATCCCCTTTTCTCTTTACAACAGTCTGTAAACGTCTGGGGACTGAGGAGACAAGTTGCTCAAGTTTAGGGATAGGAATGTTAACCCATTCTTGTCTAATGTAGGATTCTACTTGCTCAACTGTCTTAGGTCTTTTTTGTCGTATCTTCTGTTTTATGATGCACCAAATGTTTTCTATGGGTGAAAGATCTGGACTGCAGGCTGGCCAGTTCAGTACCCGGACCCTTCTTCTACGCAGCCATGATGCTGTAATTGATGCAGTATGTGGTTTGGCATTGTCATGTTGGAAAATGTAAGGTCTTCCCTGAAAGAGATGTCGTCTGGATGGGAGCATATGTTGCTCTAGAACCTGGATACACCTTTCAGCATTGATGGTGTCTTTCCAGATGTGTAAGCTGCCCATGCCACACGCACGAATGCAACCCCATACCATCAGAGATGCAGGCTTCTGAACTGAATGCTGATAATAACTTGGGTCGTCCTTCTCCTCTTTAGTCCGAATGACACGGTGTCCCTGATTTCCATAAAGAACTTCAAATTTTGATTTGTCTGACCACAGAACAGTTTTCCATTTTGCCACAGTCCATTTTAAATGAGCCTTGGCCCAGAGAAGACGTCTGCGCTTCTAGATCATGTTTAGATACGGCTTCTTCTTTGAACTATAGACCCTTACGCACAGAGATTCTTCCAGATTCTCTGAATCTTTTGATGATATTATGCACTGTAGATGATGATGTGTTCAAAATCTTTGCAATTTTACACTGTCGAACTCCTTTCTGATATTGCTCCACTATTTGTCGGCGCAGAATTAGGGGGATTGGTGATCCTCTTCCCATCTTTACTTTTGAGAGCCACTGCCACTCCAAGATGCTCTTTTTATACCCAGTCATGTTAATGACCTATTGCCAATTGACCTAATGAGTTGCAATTTGGTCCTCCAGCTGTTCCTTTTTTGTACCTTTAACTTTTCCAGCCTCTTATTGCCCCTGTCCCAACTTTTTTGAGATGTGTTGCTGTCATGAAATTTCAAATGAGCCAATATTTGGTATGAAATTTCAAAATGTCTCACTTTCGACATCTGATATGTTGTCTATGTTCTATTGTGAATACAATATTAGTTTTTGAGATTTGGAAATTATTGCATTCTGTTTTTATTTACAATTTGTACTTTGTCCCAACTTTTTTGGAATCAGGGTTGTACTTTCAGCTGTGTAATGGGTACCTAATTCCTGATTGTAAGGTTTACTTGCAGAATCTACACCTTACTTATAGTTTGTAAGTATCAGCAACTTGAACAATTAATGTCTCACTTACACAATGTAATGTAATTAAATGTTATGTTATTTTTATTGCAAGACATAAAACGGCATAACATATTGGAGCATCAATACAGTTTTCATTCAGTCAATAACACGCTTTGGTGGAAGATCGTGAAGGGGAGATATTTCAGATGTATTGCAAGACTCACGCAATGGTTAGAAATCAGCATTATGTTAGATTAAGTAGTAAAGATTGAATGCACGCCGTTAATCTGCACCGTTTATTCTGCACCATTTATAGCACAGCTGATGTAGGACAAAAATCTGTTCAAATGCCAAAAATGATGTTTTGTGCTTTGCGCATGCGCAGTGGGGCTTTGTAGGACGCATTGACGTGTAGGACAGTTTATCAGAACACTGATATTTATTCGTTTGGTCCTGCGCTTGCTTCACAGCATAACATCTTTTCTTCTCGCTTTCCGTTACTGTAGTTGGTCTTTCACGTTTTGTTCGCATCCTCCATTTTCTTGTCCTGTTTCAAATTTGTATCCCACAATGCCTTACACGAATGGGGAAAGCCCATCATGTAATGCATGACGTGGTATCTTGAATTGGGTCATGGTGAAGCAAGAAAAAAAAAAAAGGTGGAGAATTTAGGGCCAGGTGGCCCCAAATTCAGTAATTGTTCTATTTAAAAACTAAAATAAATAAATAAAAACCTTATCAAATTGGAAGTCTGCGATTTGAATTCAGTAGCTTTCGGTCCACGAAACAGAAATTGGGTGTGAGGGAAAATTCTTATGACCTAAACTTCAAAAATCTGAAAGGCAGTCTACTTTTAATTGAGAGATGACCTGCTTTGTTCTGCAAATTTCAGGTAAGCTCCAGTTTTCCAGTCTTGGTGTGCCATGGGTATGATACTTCACAAAATGGTTTGTGGAGAAAAGTAAATGTTTGTGAATTTTCTGCCTAGCTATAGTACAGGGCAACTACAAGGGATTTATCACATTTATGTTTATAATTAAAGAGGATTTCAAAAGGATAACTACAGTTCATCTGGGGCAGACCTTTTTGGCAAAGTTGGAATTCTACACACCAAAACTCCAGGAAATGTTCATGTTGAAGGGTTGAGTTGCAGGCACAAAAATAAAACCCATGCTGGATTCACTCACTCGGGTACAATTCAAAATTCTATACAGTGCTGTGTTATGACTTTCAAGGTCCAATATTATTATAAAACTGTTCATAAATGTTTTACATGATATTTTGTTTTTCTGTTGGAGTAAAACAGTAGCAAATGACAGCAATAATAATTCAGTATTGAATTTATTTTTCCATAGCAACATGTTGATGCTAGATGAGATACTGTCATCTGTTGCCTAATAGAATAACCTTGGAGAATCTGGAGATGTGCTTATTAAAGACACCTTGATAAGCACTAGTATTTCTGATTAAATCAATTTCAATCTAAGTTTCTTATCAGTCTTCAATATTGTCCTTCGAACTTCACCTTAGTCATCCTGATTGTTTCATTGGGGTACAGTAGACCTGCATACTGCTTAAACTGTATAGCCATGCATCAGCTACAAAAGACAGAAATGTCTTTAAAATATATTTTAAAATATAATGCTTACTTGAGCAAACTACAGTATTTTTGCTTATTGAAATTTTGGATAATGTTTCTAAAAAGCAAAAATATTCTCCAAAAATATTGCATGTTGTCACTTTTTACAAATAGTGTCATGGATGCAGGCAGTAGGTGGATGCAGTTACAGAAGGAAGTTTTACTAAAAAAACCTGGGAAACAAGTCCAAAATGTGAGGCAAAAAGCAAGGTCAAAAACAAGCAAAGATCAGGCAAATGTGCAAACAGTAAAAATATCAAGGGAATGATCAGATAGCAAAAACCAGGAACAAAGAGTCAAAACCAGAATATCAATATGAGATTTTGCAAGGCTTGGTAAGGTCAAGCAAGTTACACTCAAGATACACTCAGTGTTTACTTTGCAAGTTGTGACTGGAGGTGAAAGCCCTTATAAGCTGTGGGGAACAGGTGTATGCAATCAGATCAAGTGAATAAATTGTAGTCCATGGCGGCCATGTCTGTAGGCTGCTGTGCATTCTGGGAAACAGCGTTCTAGGTGGATTTCAGTGAGGAGCCCAGGCATAGGAACTTGGGGAACCCATCAGTCACGATCATGATGACAGTGTTTCCTTTAGACTCAGGGAGGTCAATGATGAAGTCTATGGTGATGTGGGACCAGGGTCATTGGTATTGGCATGAGTTAATGACCCATGTGACCTCAACAATTCTCCTTAGGATTGCTTTTGGTCCACTAGAAGATAAATACCTGGAACTCCCCACTAGTCAGACAGAACTGAAGAAGCCTTTCAGATGAGAGGTGAAACGTCTTCAAGAATTTGAAGCAAGTCCAGTTGCCTTCTTTAGCACCTACAGTTTAAATTGTCAGGTTGAATTTTCTAGGGATTTTTTCTGTGTGGGAACTGTTACACTATATATATATATATATATATATATATATATATATATATATATATATATTTTTTTTTTTTAAAGTAAATTTCACGCCACATTTTTTCCAGTGTAACCCAAACCCTAAGCCTAAAATGAGTGATGTGTCATTTAGCTTTAAAGTCCCTCAGGTAAACCAAAGAAAATATCAGTGAACACGCTGAATGCCACTGGCCTAACACTGCGGAGGTGTAAACTGTGGCTCTGCAGTCAGAAAAAAACAGAAGGGATGTGAATAACATTAAGCTAGTTTGGAAGTTTGATGAAACTAACCTGTGGCAATTTGCCTTAATTTACACTGGTGCTTGAAAGTTTGTGAACCCTTGAGAATTTTCTATATTTCTACATAAATATGACCTAAAACATCATCAGATTTTCACACAAGTCCTAAAAGTAGATAAAGAGAACCCAGTTAAACAAATGAGACAAAAATATTATACTTGGTCATTTATTTATTGAGGAAAATGATCCAATATTACATATCTGTGAGTGGCAAAAGTATGTGAACCTTTGCTTTCAGTATCTGGTGTAACCCCCTTGTACAACAATAACTGCAACTAAACGTTTCTGCTAACTGTTGATCAGTCCTGCACACTGGCTTGGAGGAGCTTTAGCCCATTCCTCCATACAGAACAGCTTCAACTCTGGGATGTTGGTGGGTTTCCTCACATGAACTGCTCACTTCAGGTCGTTCCACAACATTTCGATTGGATTAAGGTCAGGACTTTGACTTGGCCATTCCAAAACATTAACTTTATTCTTCTTTAACCATTCTTTGGTAGAACGACTTGTGTGCTTAGGGTCGTTGTCTTGCTGCATGACCCACAGTCTCTTGAGATTCAGTTCGTGGACAGATGTCCTGACATTTTCCTTTAAAATTTGCTGGTATAATTCAGAATTCATTGTTCCATCAATGATAGCAAGCTGTCCTGGCCCAGATGCAGCAAAACAGGCCCAAACCATGACACTACCACCACCATGTTTCACAGATGGGACAAGGTTCTTATGCTGGAACGCAGTGTTTTCCTTTCTCCAAACATAACACTTCTCATTTAAACCAAAAAGTTCTATTTTGGTCTCATCCGTCCATAAAACATTTTTCCAATAGCCTTCTGGCTTGTCCACGTGATCTTTAACAAACTGCAGACGAGCAGCAGTGTTGTTTTTGGAGAGCAGTGGTTTTCTCCTTGCAGCCCTGCCATGCATACCATTGTTGTTCAGTGTTCTCCTGATGGTGGACTCATGAACATTAACATTAACCAATGTGAGAGAGGCCTTCAGTTGCTTAGAAGTTACCCTGGGGTCCTTTGTGACCTTGCCGACTATTACATGCCTTGCTCTTGGAGTGATCTTTGTTGGTCGACCACTCCTGGGGAGGGGAACAATGGTCTTGAATTTCCTCCATTTGTACACAATCTGTCTGACTGTGGATTGGTGGAGTCCAAACTCTTTAGAGATGGTTTTGTAACCTTTTCCAACCTGATGAGCATCAACACCACTTTTTCTGAGGTCCTCAGAAATCTCCTTTGTTTGTGCCATGATACACTTCCACAAACATGTGTTGTGAAGATCAGACTTTGATAGATCCCTGTTCTTTAAATAAAACAGGGTGCCCACTCGCACCTGATTGTCATCCCATTGATTGAAAACACCTGACTCTAATTTCACCTTCAAATGAACTGCTAATCCTAGAGGTTCACATAATTTTGCCACTCACAGATATATAATACTGGATCATTTTCCTCAATAAATAAATGACCAAGTATAATATTTTTGCCTCATTTGTTTAACTTGGTTCTCTTTACCTACTTTTAGGACTTGTGTGAAAATCAGATGATGTTTTCATGAGGTCATATTTATACGGAAATAGAGAAAATTCTAAAGGGTTCACAAACTTTCAAGCACCACTGTATGTTATTTGGTGTGTGTAAATTAGGAATATGATTCAGTACTTGAATGAGTTGATTTTATGTTATGTTTATTAGACAAGCACTTCCAATTTGTATTTTGGACATAAGTGATATTCTGAGATATTTGAATGTAATACATTATAGATGCAATAAATCATCATATGAAGTTACTCACTACTTGAGTAGTAATTTTATGATATTCCTTTTTACTCATACCCAAGTTGTTATTTTTATGGGTACTTTTACTTCTGCTTAAGTCATTATTGTAATTTATCAATACTTTTACTTGAGTATAGTTTTTGCTTACTCTACCCACCTCTGGCCCCCAATGGCCAGTTCTTGCCAAGAGACATGGAGCAATGAAGACCATACATGAAAATAATTATAAGCTTTGTGATGATAGCTCATTGTTAGTTGTGTAAAATGCTTGAAGCTGTCTGGCTGAAATTTTGTGAGGATTGAAAATCCAGTTACAGATTAACAGATCAACGCAGCACACCAAATACCAGCTACACTGGACTTTTTGTTCCCGAGAAACAGCTATTTGAACTTAACTCCCAACCCAATGAACATTAATATACCCCCCCACGTCAACCTGAGTGAGACTGCATCAGATAGTAGTGGGTCTCTCCATGGAAATAGCGTTCTAGTTTTATGATAATAGCTCAATGGGAACCTTCATAAATGGCTGCTGAAATCTGTTTTAGTAATTGGGTCATCATGAAAAATCCACTTACCGAACAGCACATACAGTGAAGACATACCAAATTTCAAATTGACTGGCCTTACAGTTCTTGAGAAACAGGTCATATGAATAACCAGGGATGACCTCAGAATCTTTTCCTGTCTAGGCTTTTCAAGTGTAAAACCCCACAAGCCTTCATGAGTTTGACCTGTCTGAGTAAATTATGCTTTACCTCCTTAGAACTTATAGACCATAGTGTACACACACACACACACACACACACACACACACACACGTCAACATGTTCGTGAAAATTATTGCGCGTCACACACTTCTGACGATTACATCATGATTATGAAGCTTGGCCAAAAACCTCAGATTAGTTCTTATATTAGCTGATGACAGCTGCTGGTGTCCTTCTACCACTATATCATTGAGAGTGTCCTCACACATGGCATCTTAACATGGTATAGCAACAGCTCTGCAGCAGATAAGAAGGCACTGCGAAGAGTTAAAGACTGTACAAAAAATCATCAACAAGCAGCTGCCTGCTCTTGAGGACATATACATGTCCCTCTGCCTGCAGAAAATACACTGCATCCTAAAGGACTCATCCCACCCCGCCCATCAGCTTTTCGAATGCCTGTACTCAGGCAAATGTTACAGATTAATCAATCAAAGCATGCACCACAAGATTCAAAAACAATTTCTATCCCAAAAGTATCACCACACTGAACTCACACACACCAAAATAAATAACATGTCAATCTCCCCACATTTCGTGCCATATTTCTACTTATGGTTATTTATCTATTACCAAGTGCAATATCCTTCACAAGTGCTCAGTTTCACTTTCCCCAAGCATATATTACGAGATTGTCTATACATTTGTAAATCTTTCATGTTTGTAAATTTGTACACCCTTATGCCTGTACAACTTTCATGTTTGTAAATCTTCAATCTTTTATGGATATATCTGAGGACTGTTTTGTAAGGCAGTGCACTGAATTTCATTGTGGATCTTACACAATGTAAGTAGAAGCAAACGAAAAAAAAATGTATATATATATATATATATATATATATATATATATATATATATATATATACACATATACATATATACATATATATATACATATACATATATATATATACATATACATATATATATATACATATATACATATATATATATACATATATATATATACATATATATATATACATATATATATATATATGTATATATATATATGTATATATATATATATATATATATATATGTATATATATATATATGTATATATATACATATATATATATATACATATATATATATATATATACATATATATATATATATACATATATATATATATACATATATATATATACATATATATATATACATATACATATATATATATATATATACACATACACACACACACACACACACACAGTGTGTGTGTGTGTGCGCGCGCGCGCGAGTCTGTGTGTGTATATACACTAGTGCATCTCAAAAATTTAGAATATTGTGAAAAAGTTCAATATTTTCCATCAGTTATTTAAGAAAGTGAAAATGTTATACAACCCCGATTCCAAAAAAGTTGGGACAAAGTACAAATTGTGAATAAAAACGGAATGCAATAATTTACAAATCTCAAAAACTGATATCGTATTCACAATAGAACATAGACAGCATATCAAATGTCAAAAGTGAGACATTTTGAAATTTCATGGCAAATATTGGCTCATTTGAAATTTCATGACAGCAACACATCTCAAAAAAAGTTGGGACACGGGCAATAAGAGGCTGGAAAAGTTAAAGGTACAAAAAAGGAACAGCTGGAGGACCAAATTGCAACTCATTAGGTCAATTGGCAATAGGTCATTAACATGACTGGGTATAAAAAGAGCATCTTGGAGTGGCAGCGGCTCTCAGAAGTAAAGATGGGAAGAGGATCACCAATCCCCCTAATTCTGCGCCGACAAATAGTGGAGCAATATCAGAAAGGAGTTCGACAGTGTAAAATTGCAGAGTTTGAACATATCATCTACAGTGCATAATATCATCAAAAGATTCAGAGACTCTGGAAGAATCTCTATGCGTAAGGGTCAAGGCCAGAAAACCATACTGGGTGCCCGTGATCTTAGGGGCCCTTAGATGGCACTGCATCACATACAGGCATGCTTCTGTATTGGAAATCACAAAATGGGCTCAGGAATATTTCCAGAGAACATTATCTGTGAACACAATTCACCGTGCCATCCGCCGTGGCCAGCTAAAACTCTATAGTTCAAAGAAGAAGCCATATCTAAAGACGATCCAGAAGCGCAGACATCTTCTCTGGGCCAAGGCTCATTTAAAATGGACTGTGGCAAAGTGGAAAACTGTTCTGTGGTCAGGCGAATCAAAATTTGAAGTTCTTTATGGAAATCAGGGACACCGTGTCATTCGGACTAAAGAGGAGAAGGACGACCTGAGTTGTTATCAGTGCTCAGTTCAGAAGCCTGCATCTCTGATGGTATGGGGTTGCATTAGTGCATGTGGCATGGGCAGCTTACACATCTGGAAAGACACCATCAATGCTGAAAGGTATATCCAGGTTCTAGAGCAACATATGCTCCCATCCAGACGACGTCTCTTTCAGGGAAGACCTTGCATTTTCCAACATGACAATGCCAAACCACATACTGCATCAATTACAGCATCATGGCTGCGTAGAAGAAGGGTCCGGGTACTGAACTGGCCAGCCTGCAGTCCAGATCTTTCACCCATAGAAAACATTTGACGCATCATAAAACGGAAGATATGACAAAAAGACCTAAGACAGTTGAGCAACTAGAATCCTACATTAGACAAGAATGGGTTAACATTCCTATCCCTAAACTTGAGCAACTTGTCTCCTCAGTCCCCAGACGTTTACAGACTGTTGTAAAGAGAAAAGGGGATGTCTCACAGTGGTAAACATGGCCTTGTCCCAACTTTGAGATGTGTTGTTGTCATGAAATTTAAAAATCACCTAATTTTTCCTCTTTAAATGATACATTTTCTCAGTTTAAACATTTGATATGTCATCTATGTTCTATTCTGAATAAAATATGGAATTTTGAAACTTCCACATCATTGCATTCCGTTTTTATTTACAATTTGTACTTTGTCCCAACTTTTTTGGAATCAGGGTTGTATATTATAGACTCATTACACATAAACTAAAATGTTTCAAGCATTTTTCTATTTTAATTTTAATCAGTATGGCATACAGTACAAAAACATAAAAAAAACCCATCTCAAAATATTAGAATATTTCATTTCCAGTTTGAATAAAACAGTATGAACACAGTGTATCTCTCGGTCTAGTTCAGTACACACAACCACAATCATGGGGAAGACTGCTGACTTGACTGTTGTCCAGAAGATGATCACTGATGTCCTCCACAAGGAGGGTAAGCCACAAAAGGTCATTGCTGAAAAGGGTGGCTGGAAAAGGTGCACAAGCAACAGGGATGGCCGCAGTCTTGAGAGGATTGTCAAGAAAAGTTGATTCAAGAACTTGGGAGAGCTTCACAAGGAGTGGACTGAGGCTGGTGTCAGTGTATCAAGACCCATCACGAACAGACATCTTCAAGAAAGGGGATACAACTTTCGCATTCCTAATATCAAGCTACCCCTGAGCCAGAGACAACGTCAGAAGTGTCCTATCTGGGCTAAGGAGAGAAAGAAATGGACTGTTGCTCAGTGGTCCAAAGTCCTCTTTTCAGATGAAAGTGCATTTTGCATTTAATTTAGAAATCACAGTTCTAGAGTCTGGAGGAAGAGTGGAGAGGCACAGAATCCAAGGTGTTTGAAGCCCAGTGTGAAGTTTCCACAGTCTGTGATGATTTGGGGTGCCATGTCATCTGCTGGTGTTGGTCCACTGTATTTTATCAAGTCCAAAGTCAACACAGCCATCTACCAGGAGATTTTAGAGCACTTCATGCTTCTATCTGCTGACGAGCTTTTTGGAGATGCTGATTTCCTTTTCCAGCAGGACTTAGCAGCTACCCACAGTGCCAAAACTACTACCAAATGGTTTGCTGACCATGATATTACTGTGTTTGATTGGCCAGCCAACTTGCCTGACCTGAACCCCATAGAGAATCTATAGTCAAGTGTATAGTCAAAAGGAAGATGAGAAACACCTGACCCAAAAATACAGATACGCTGAAGGCCACTATCAAAGCAACCTGGGCTTCAATAACACCTCAGCAGTGCCACAGACTGATCACCTCCATGCCACACTGCATTGATACAGTAATTCATGGTAAAGGAGCCCCATCCAAGTACTGAGTGTATAAATGAATATACTTTTCAGAAGTTGGACATTTCTGTATTGTAAATCCTTTTTTTGATTGATCTTAGGGAAAATTCTAATAATTTGAGATACTGGATTTCTGATTTTCATGAGCTATAAGCCATAATCATCAAAATTAAAACAAAAAAGGCTTTAAATATTTCACTTTACATGTAATGGATATAGAATATATAAAAGTTTACCTTTTTGAATTAAATTATGAAAAAAAGGAACTTTTTCATGGTATTCTAATTTTTTGAGATGCACTAGTATATATATATATATATATATATATATATATATATATATATATATATATATATATATATATATATTTACTGTATGCCTTATTTTCCAAGAGATGTGCTTGTTTTGTGTGCACAATAATGAACAGTGTACATGCAAATGCATGTATGTTTGTATAGCACTACCTTCCTCTAACTGCACAGAATCATCAGGGTTGCTTTCACCATCAGCCTCGTAGCCTTTCTCCTCTCCCAGTGCTTGAACATCACACACCTGAACTTCATCCACTTCATCAGACAGATCCCCAGCTGGAGCCAGTTCTTCACAACTGGCTTGACACTTCATAAAAATTCAGATCAACATAAAACATGTTAAACAAGCAAATTGACATTTCATAATATACATCAATGACATATGTACAATTTCGCAAGAACTGAAATTTGTTTTGTTTGCAGATGACACCAATATTTTTTGTTCCGGTGAGAATTTGCAGCAGACTTTAGAGATAATCACAACTGAAATAAATAAACTAAAACTATGGTTTGACAAAAATAAATTATCATTAAATCTAAGCAAAACAAAGATTATGTTGTTTGGGAGACATAAAATAGATTGTAATGTAGAATTGATAATAGACAATACTAAGATAGAAATGGTACAGGAAATTAAATTTCTTGGTGTGATTTTGGATCCTAAAGTCTGCTGGAAACCTCATGTAGGATACGTACGAGCAAAACTGGCAAAGTGCTCGGCAATTCTGTGGAAAACAAAATATATTCTTGATTGTAAATCTTTGCATACTCTATATTACTCATTATTTTTGCCATATCTGACTTATTGTGTCGAAGTCTGGGGAAACACCTACAAAACCACTCTGCAGCCGATATGTACAATACAGAAAAGAGCAATAAGGACAATAAACAAAACAGGATACAGAGATCACACAAACTCACTATTCATAAAATCACACATGTTGAAATTTATGGATCTGGTCAAATTCAGAACAGCACAAATAATGTACAAAGTAAGAAATAACCTATTGCCAAAAAATATACAAGGAATGTTCAGTGAGAGAGAGGGGGGATATAATCTAAGGGGAGACCTAAATTTTAAAAAACCAAAGGTTCGAACAAATATGAAAAGCATGTGCGTATCGAGCTGTGGGGTGACTATATGGAACAGACTGGAGACAGAAATAAAACAAAGTGCAAATATAAATCTGTTTAAAAAAAGGTACAAAAAATATTTTTAAACAAGTATATTGCAGAGGAAATATGTTAATGGAGGATGATGAGGGATAAATAGAATAGGGTTGATTGTTATATTAGAACTAGCTTAGTATATGGTATATATTTATTTATGGGGATAGATATCTTCATATTTACAGGGATAAGTATGTAGTAGATTTTTTTTTTTTGTAATTATATATTTATATAGATAGTTATGTGTATATGTATATATATGTATATGGATATGGTATGTAGTATATATTTATTTTTGTAATTATATATTTATATGGATAATCATGAAGTGTATATGTGGTATATATTTTTATAAGTGTATTAATGTAGTTTGGATTTCGGTGTAGTTAAAAAGGGGTGGGAAATTAAAAAAAGTATTGTACTTCTTCCCACTCCTTTTTCGAACAATGTGCGGTGTATTGTAATGTATTAGCTCTTTATATTATTTTATTTATTCTTTTTTTGTCACTTTTTTCATTTTCTTTCTTTTGTATGTACAAATAGTTACATACATTTTTATACATGTTCGAAATAAATAAATAAATAAATAAATAAATAAAAAAAAAAAATAAAAAATAACCAATAAAAATATTTACAAGATAACCCAAATACAACCCCAATTCCAAAAAAGTTGGGATGCTGTGTAAACTGCAAATAAAAACAGAATGCAATAATTTGCAAATCATGGAAACCCTATATTTAATTGAAAACAGTACAAAGACAACATCAAATGTTGAAACTGAGAAATTGTATTGTTTTTTTGAAAAATATATGCTCATTTTGAATTTGACGTCAGCAACACCTTTCAAAAAAGTTGGGACAGAGGCATGTTTACCACTTTGTTGCATCACCTCTACCTTTAAAATCACTCTGTAAATGTTTGGGAACTGAGGAGCCCAATTGCTGTAGTTTTGAAACAGAAATGTTATCCCATTCTTGCCTGATATACGATTTCAGTTGCTCAGCAGTTTGGAGTCTCCTTTGGTGTATTTTGCGCTTCATAATACACCGAATGTTTTAAATGGGAAACAGGTCTGGACTGCAGGCAGGCCAGTTTAGCACCCGGACTCTTTCACTACAAAGTCATGCAATTTTAATATGTGCAGAAAGCGGTTTGGCATTGTCTTGCTGAAAGAAGGAAGGTCTTCCCTGAAAAAGATTTTGTCTGGATGGCAGCACATTGCTCTGAAATGTGTACATCTCATTCCGCATTAATGATGCCTTCCCAGATGTACAAGTTACCCATGTCATGTGCACTAATGCACCCTCATACCATCACAGATGCTGGCTTTTGAGCTGTGCACTGATAACCTGGACGGTCCCTCTCCTCTTTAGCCTGGACGACATGGTGTCCATGATTTCTAAAAAGAATTTCTAATTTGGATTCATCAGACCTTGGGACAATTTTCCACTTCGCCTCAGTCCATCGTAAAAGAGCTCGGGCCCAGAGAAGCTGGCGGTCTTTCTGGATATTGTTTATATCTGGTTTTAACTTGCATTTGTGGATGCAGTAATGAACTGTTTTCACAGATGATGGTTTTCTGTGTTCTCAGTGTTCCTGAGCCCATACAGTGATTTCCACTACAGATACATGTCTGCTTTTAATGCAGTGTCACCTGGGGGGCCTGAAGATCACAGGCATCCAATGTCAGTTTTCAGCCTCGTCTCTTGCATACAGAGATTTCTCCAAATTCTCTGAATCTTTTAATATTATGTCCCATAGAGGATGGACTTCTGAGAGACTTAGCCTCTCTGGAATGTTTTTTTCTTAATACCACATCATGTTACTGACCTGTTGCCAATTAATCAAATTAGGGTTTTTTGGGGTTTTTTTTAAGCATTACACAATTTTAGTCTTTTGTTGCCCCGTCCCAACTTTTCTGAAACGTGTTGCTGACATCAAATTCAAAATGAGTATATATTTCTCAGAAAACAATAACATTTCTCAGTTTCAACATTTGATATTTTGTCTTTGTACTAGTTTCAATGAAATACAGGGTTTCCATGATTTGAAAATCTTCACATTCTGTTTTTATCTTTTACAGTGTCCCAACTTTTTTAGAACTGGGGTTGTATAATAATTTCAGTATTCCAACTACATGGTCTTCCTTAACACCTAATAGCACAGCTGTATACACAACTACTGTGTAATTTTCAAAAGCAAATTGTTACTTACAATGCAAAAAAAAAATTGCCATCCTAGCAAGAGATAATATATTGAATATTGTCAAAATTATCTAGAAATTCCTATTATAAGCTTTCAGTAAACTAAATATATGATTTATTAAGCATGTTTTTAGACATTCTTTACTCATTTCAAGCTTGAAATAGTCTTGGTCTATTGGCAAATACGTTTGCTCATTTTAAGCATTTACTTCTGGAAACGAAACAAAATTATCTGCCAACAGAATATAAAACTTTAAAGTTTGAAATGAGTAAAAAACATCTAAAAAAGGCTGAATACTCGTGTTTGATTTCTAATAATCTTATGATAAGAAATATTAGATAAATGTGCCCATATTCAATATTTTTTCAACAATGCAATTTTTGCAGTGTACTTCTTACTTAACCTGAGAAAAAAATTAAGATCAGTAAATAAATTAAAAAAAGAACACTCTTGTCACAAGACTAAATCAGCTGACTGTAGCATGTAAAAGGTAGGTCAAAGCCCCAGGAGAAACTTTGTCACTTACATATAAATGAATAGAAGTTTCATTCATGTATGCATGGCCAGTAAGCAAAGTCAAGTTTTCATAAAGTATTGTGATGTTGTAACCATTGATCAGACATATTCCAAATAAAAGCATGTGGAAAGCAACATTGTTATACAATTTTAATAAGTGAATTAGTCGTTTAGTTGCTCAAACTCATTTATCAGTTAATGTGCTGCTTGTTATTGTCCAAAGGGGGGGACCAAAAAAAAAAGCAAGCAATACTGAAATTTGCTCCTTGTTGCCAAGAAAACTCCACAACATAAATTAAACAGATACCAGCTGAAATAGACTTTAGAACAGTTACATGATAGTACTGAGTTTATCAACTCTGAAGTAAATGTAAAATGTTGACGACAAATTCTCTTACCCTTTCAGGTTTCTCCTCAATGGCAGTGGCTGGAGCAGACACTTGAGCCAGTGCAACACGCACCAGGCAGTCAAACAGGGGAACAGCCAGGTCAGAGTTCAACACACCAGAGAGAGACAGCTGATCCTTCACCTCACACAGGATGTCTTCTACAGACTGAAGCTGTGTAGAGAAAGAGGAGTAGCAAAAGAAAGAGGAGGAGAAGGATGTGTGTGTGTGTGTGTGTGTGTGTGTGTGTGTGTGTGTGTGTGTGTGTGTGTGTGTGTGAGAGAGAGAATGAATATGAAGTTTGGTCAAAGGCTCCTGTTAGAAATCCAGTAATAAGATTTGAAGTCTAATGCAGCTTAACAGACCAAAACATTAGATGAATGCAAGTATGATTTCTTGTGTTGTTTTTAAAAATAATTATTTTGTAATAAATTGCATATCATCTACAGTACCTGGACTGAGATGTTTGATTCAGGTTTCTGGAGCGCAGACTTGGAGCCATGAAGACAGATGGATAGAAGTGCTTCAAGCAGGCATATATTCTGTAAAGCCCACTCTTCTTCCAGCTTGTGTGCTGGAACGTTGGGTTTTACCTCCATATGACCAGGACTCACTGAATTATTAAGATCGAGTTGCTGTGTTTCATGTGGCCCAATCACTATGGCCTCCACAGCAGTCTGTACTGGTATTTGAGCTGAAGAGTCAGAGTCTGGTGGGCTTGTTTTGCCCTTGCCATCCCACTTTTTCTTAGATTTGACTTCGTTTTTCATAAGACTCTGAAGAACCATAATCATGATGCGACAACACACATTCAGGCCGCCTAACCTGAAGAGTTGTGTCTGGAATACTGGGCTCTCCAGATACATCCAGTGGCATACAGACCACACATCTGCTGCTCGCCTTACCTGCTCTTTTGATAGCAGTGCTATGCTATCTGGTAAGAGGAAAGGTCGCTGCGTACCCAGGGTTTCACTAGCTGTATTTTCATAGCCTGAGGTGTCCTCAAAGTCATTAGCAGAATCACCATCACAGTCAACCTCCTTGCTTACAGATAGGAAGGCCACACACAAAAAAACATTAATAATGTTCAAATATGCTCCTCCATGGTTCCATCTGATTCCTGAACTTAGACATTCCTCTTTTAGATCCTCATAGAATTTACGGAAACTCTGTGGACCACCACCTGTTCTTTGAGACACTTGGTCTTCTGTTTTATCCAGCCCATGCAAGGCAGCATCTGTCGGATGGTCAGAGCCACTTAAAATCAATGTCTCAAACACCTTAAGTGCCCAAGGCCTAGTGGAGTCCAGATAGATCAACTCAGTCACTTGGTTCAGCCCAGTACTGCTCAGGAACATGTCACGAACCACTGTGCTGTGGGCAGAACCGATAAGAATATAAAAGAGAATCGGTTATGTAAGATAAGGACCTTGTGACACAGTACATTGAAGTCTTTAGTTAACAAATATGGAAGTATTTTGTTGTGACATTACTAGTCATATATTTTAACCTATAGAAAAATATAGAAAGTCTATAGAAAACTTTAGCCCAAAAAAACACATTTATGCTACACTTTATTTCAAAGTCATAGTGGAAAGAAACGGTCAGAGAAACAAACGATTTACAAAGTCAACCAATACTAATAAGAGTTTTCTGGTACAATATGGTATAGAACAATAGCTGAAGTCAAGCATAAATCTAACAACATACAATAAACACTTTTTCAGGTTGGTATTTCTTAAATATAATTGATGTGAAAACCTATATGTTTTGCCAATATGTCTGCTCACATTATAATCATTACTATCACCAACAATATATCAATTTCTAATTTATATTCATCCAGCCCAAAATAAATGTTACAGAAATAGAAAGGAAACTAAATCCTACCTTGACTTGAGTAAGCAGGGTAGTGCCTGAAGATAAACAAGTAGCACTTCCACAGGGAGGCAGTGGGTGTGATAGCTACAGACCTGACTGCATGTCTTGGACACACCTAGTTTTTGGGCATGGTGGGCTAACTCCACCCCTCTCTGAAGCATAGGATAAAAAATGTAAGTGTACAGTTTCCACTGTATCACTACATTTCCCCTTAAGGTCAGCTGGCATAGATGACTGGCAATCTGCTTACTTAACTGCCAATCTTTACCAAAGACTATTTCCTGGTAAGCTTTTAAAGCATCCCATTTCCAAAACATGTCTTCAGACCCTCTACTTGGTAGAACAACTTGTGATTGGGAGGAAGAACCGGGAGAAGTTGATGGGGCCATCTCTTTTCCCAGACCACAGTCTTGCAAAGTCTTTTCAATATCAAGTTTCTGGCTGCTGTCCAAGATACAGATATCACAAGAGGTAAGTCTGGCCTTCACTGAGGGTTGTTCCCCTCCAAGCTGTTCCAGCACAAGCCTACTAAGTACATTGAGAATATAGGACTGATGGCTGCACAGACCTGGGGCTTGAAATACTTGAAGCAGAGGAGCCACCACTGAATGTGGTTCCATACAGCAACAAATACCAACAGCTTGCACACCAGCCAGCATCTGCAGCATGGCAGGCCCAGAGGGTGAGAGATGTTGAAGTAGTCTCAGACACTGGTGAGCACAGACAGCCAGAATGCAACAACCTTCAGGGTAGCACACATGCCATTCGTTACCCTTAGTTTTCTCCTCAATGTTGTGTTTATTTGCCTGATTAAAGGCAGTGACAGGCAGTCCCGAGATGTCACAGTGATGGTGCAACAATTGGGAATATTCACAGCGTCTGTGACGGCGTCGTGCACATGATGATTGGTGTATTTGTTCTGATTTGACCCTCTTCACTACACTGATTATCTTAAGGACACCAGCAATAATGCCATGTAATCGTCCCAAGACTTCACCACTCATTTCAGAATCACAAGCATTACCAAGGGCTTCAAGATTAAGACAAGTTTCCTCAAACAGCTCAAGGCCATGGTGCTGCACAAACTCATGAATTAGTTCAAGAGCCTGGCTGAAAAAGTTAGCGTTTGTGGCAGAGGCTTCTAAGCAGCCAAGCAAAAACTGAAGGACACCCTCAAGGAGTTCTGGCAGCAGCAGAGCTTGGTGATGGTAACTAGAAAAAGCAAAGTCTTCTTGTATCTCTTTCAGTGTTTTTTTGGTTTGAGGAGCAAATGGATTCGCACTTGCCTTGAAGACTTGCCTTTCAAGGCAGGTGTGAATCTTCATGATGGCTCTGAGTAGATCACTTAGGCTTGGTCTCAGATTATTCGGTAGTACCTCACTCTGACCGATATCTACAGACATTAAATGCAGGATGGTGCGCAATAACATTCTTTGAACAAGGGCAACTGGCTCCTCGGCCCAGCCTGCAGCTAGTTCATCAACCCCTTCATGGCCATTTCCCCCTTCCAGTCCACAACAGTCACAAAACTCTGTTAAAATTTCAATGAGTTTGGGAACAACGCTAACAGTTAAATGTTGGTTGTGATTAATAGTCATGTTAAATTTGCAGATTTTCTCCAGTAAGGACAATAAAACTTGACAGAGGTCAAACGATGAATTTGCAATACCATTTAAAACAGGGTCAGTAGGGTCTGGAGGGTCAGTTACCATTTCAGTATTGGGTGATAGCGATTCAAAATGCCTCATGTACGGTCTGGATCTTTCAAAACTGCTCATGCCATCCACACAAGGATACTGCAATGGTTGCTGCAGAAGAATAATTAACCGCTGATGCTGAGGGCTAGCACGCCTGGATGAACCAGGAGACCTGCGATGTTTGGACCATGTGTTTGCTGCTTTTTCATCTGAATTGGATTCAGAATCCGATGTGGAGATCTGAGATTTGTACACATCGCTCACTGAATGTTTCCGAGCAGTTCTTCGTGTATGCCGTGACTTCCAATCGTGAGAGAAGTGCTTTCCAGGGTTCTGTGCATCACAAATTTTCTGTTTTCCCACATTCAGAGTGGCAGCCTTTTCCTCTCGACAAGGATGCACTTCCAGAAGTGAAGGCAGGGTGAAATCTATGAACATTAAAAAGTACACAAATTGTTCATGAAATTTAGATCCTAATTCTATGCTGCTGAACAGCACTGGCTAAAAATGCAGTGTTAATTTTGACAAGAATTTTAAAAATTTAGCTTTAGTCGCTTAGTGAAAATTGTAGCTACGTTTTAGTCATCTTTTTGTCTTTTTTTGTATTTTTTTTGCTCTCATCAAGATTTAGTAAGTGGAACTCTGTTTTAATTTTAGTCAATATTTCAGTCATAATTTACTCAGATAGTTTCATGATATTTGTTGTAAAATATGCCCTGTAGCTTTAAGAATGAGTATTCCAGGAGGCGTATTGACAGATTTTTTTTTTTTTTTTTTGGGGGGGGGGGGGGGGGGGGGGGGATGCAACTAGTATTGTTGCTAAGCAGAAGTGGAGTTAACCACGACTCTGTTACTGTTTTGTTCAGTATCGATTGAGGATGGCATTTTGTACACCGTGATGGTGAGGACCACTATTTTCCATATAAATATGTTACTTCATTCAGACCAACGCTGTGTGTGTCCTGACTCATATACCCATTAGGATTCTGAGCATTGTGAAAGCTGTACGACCAGCTAAGTGAGTGAGCCTAGTGAGCTGGATTCCCCCTCTTTCCAGCTACAATAAGGAACATGAAACAGAGAAAATAACATACTGTTATTAGCCAGCTAGGTTGTCTGCCCGAGCAGAGCCACCTTTTTAGCTTTGTATTTACTTATCAGGGCATAATGAACAGAGATTCTGCCTTAATTTTCACGATTAAATATTTTTTCATTTATGTTGACATTACAATTTAGTTATGCTCATCAATGAATAATGTTTAAAGATTTGTTGACAAAATTAACACTGTACAAATTTGATCTGTGATACACAACCTGAAACAGATAAATTTGAGAGAATGAACAACCTTAATGACCTTGTTTAATCTGGTTATTAGAATGTAGGCTATATGTATGCTTCTGGGAAAAACAAACAATGTAAGGCACACATATTAGGACAGATTAGCATACCACCACTAAATACCTTAGATAAACAGTCCAACTGAATTTCTTGGCTACATGAGATTTGCACAAGAGCTGCTAAACTATTTCATGGAGTCATCCCAATAATACTTCATTCAAAATGAATACCAAGTCCCAATCACAGTCCCCACCTGAGCCCTACCCCTCCCCATTTTGCATTCTCTCACGTAGGGTGTCCCATTTCTTTTGGGGATCAAAGGCAGACTCCAAGCACAGTCGTAGAACAAAATTCCCAGAATACTTTGCAAATTGAGGCAGTATAACATGCAACATGGCTCCTGCAACTCACCCATATTTTTGGTTAAAAAAATGAACTGAACAAATCACTTTGCAACGAATGAACATGAGTGTCGTTCACTCATGCCAAAGAGTAATGCCAAAATGTCCAAGAAGGTGTAGATAATACACCAAAAAGCTGTTTGTCAACCGCAGAAAACATCAGAACAGCTGCATTTTATGGTGGCTCCTGAGGAATATTATTTGTAAACTAATCTGTTTTGAGTTGTCCTGCTGTGTGATGCGTTAAGTGACAAAATACATACTTATTGCTTTTCCTTGGCTTTTAAAAGTAATCTCCTGTGATTCTACAGTAGTATACAGTAATTAATTTAGTTTGGAAAGTAGCAATGATTGGGCCTGGGTAAGGATGGATACGAGGAGGTTCTGCTGAAAAAGAATAGCTCAAAGCGGCTTATTAAAAATTCTTTTGAAGAAATGAAAGCGAACTAGGGGAATGAACGATTAACATGAACTAGTTCATTTGAATCTGTGTGAATTGAACTTTGAGGAAGCCCAAGTGTAAACTTGCACATCACTGGCTACCAGTGCAGTGAAAGAAGCACATAAATGTAGTACATCTTCACAAATAATCATGCAAAAACTGTACAATTCCAAATCAGAAAAAAATTGGGACGGTATGTTGCAATTAAAACTAATTATTGTTAAAATTAAAACTCTTCTTCCACAGCCATGCCTTTGTAACGTGTGCAGAATGTGGTTTTGCACTGTCTTGGAAATATCCTTGAAAAAGATCTTGAAAACAGCATATGTTGCTCCAAAATCTTAACTGTACTGAATTAATGCTGCCTTCACAGTTTGGATGGTCCTTTTCGTCTTTGGTCTGGAGCACAAGACATCCATTTCTTACACACGCACACAAAAGAAGACCTGGAATACCGATTCACCTGACCACAACACACCAGGAATGTATATGAAAAAGTCATACACTGTGTGATGGTCCATTTCCAGATACCTCAGAGCTCAAAGAAGTCAACGGTGCTTCTGGACACCATTTACATAAGGTTTCCTTTTTGCACAGTAAAGTTTGAACTGGTATTTGTGGATATAAATCTGCAGTGTAGTGCTTGACAAAGTTTGTCAAAGTAATCCCGAGTCCATGTGGTTATATAAGCTATAGATGAATGTTGGATCTTGATGCAGTGCCGTCTGAAAAACTGGAGATCACAGGCTTTCAGCTTATCATCAAAAATTTGGCCTTTCCAGGATACTGATTTTGTATAAAATCATGAGTACAATATCATGTTGACATCACCTGTTTTAAATCACATTTTTAAAAAATTGTTTTACCTCATTACTAGCCTTAAACTGTCCCGTCCCAGCTTTTTTTTGGAATGTGTTACATGCCTGAAATGCAGGCATGGATGTATATTAACAAATGAAATGACACTGACCAGATAAAACATGAAATATCTCGGGTTCATACTATCTGCAATGAAATACAAGTCAAAGTAAATTTAGAAAATCACGGCTTCCTTTTTTATTTGCATTTTCCACACAGTTCAAACTTTTTTCTGATTTGGGATTGTAAAATCCATTGGATTAACTTAATTTAATGGAGATGCAAAGGAATATATAACTGGACCATTAAAAGTTTTTCAGAAAAATCAATACCGACAAAGTCAATAGAACTTCACGTAAATAATTTGTGAGTGGCAGCAAATGTTTATTTCCATGTCCCTTGTAAGAAGCTAGAAAAATGACCCTGCAGCAAATTTTCTGCTATTCTCTGCTCATATGATATCAGTGCCAGGCAGAAATTCCTATGGTGAGGACTATACTGAAATAGCTGATGTGTAAACATGCTTCCTGGTTCTTGTCAATAGATTAAACTCTACTGGCACTGTGGAAACCTCTGTCCAGAATCCTCCTTTATTTGGTTTAAAAATTATTTCATAATATTTTTTCTCATCACTTAAAAATGGACTGTACTCAACGAGCAAGAAATCTCATTTCTTGTTTTTATTTATATTTATTTATGACCCTTATTTTTGAAGTCCTTTGCTACTGTTTGTTTTTGCTCTTATCCATGTCTAGTGATTTATAAATGACTGCATTTTTAAAAACATTTATGTTTTTTTATATAAATCCCCTGTAGTTTATTTTGTTTGTTTATTTACAACCTCAATTCCAAAAAAGTTGGGACGCTGTGTAAACTACAGTATAAATAAAAACAGAATGCGATAATTTACAAATCATGGAAACCCTATATTTCATTAAAAATAGTACCAAGACAACATATCAAATATTGAAACTGAGAAATTTTATTGTTTTTTGAAAAATATATGTTCATTTTTAATTTGATGGCGGCAACACGTTTCAAAAAAAGTTGGGACAGGGGCATGTTTACCACTTTGTTGTATCACCCCTACTTCTAATAACACACTGTAAATGTTTGGGAACTGAGGAGACCGACTGCTGTAGTTTTGAAAGAGAAATGTTGTCCCATTCTTGCCTGATATACAATTTCAGTTGCTTAACAGTCCAGGGTCTCCTTTGTCATATTTTGTGCTTCATAACGTGCCAAATGTTTTAAATGGGAAACAGGTCTGGACTGCAGGCAAGCCAGTTTAGCACCTGGACTCTTTCACTATGGAGCCATGCAGTTTTAATATGTGCAGAAAGTGATTTGGCATTGTCTTGCTGAAAGAAGGAAGGCTTTCCCTGAAAAAGATTTTGTCTAGATGGCAGCATATTGCTCTGAACCGTGTATATATCATTCAGCATTAATGATGCCTTCCCAGATGTACAAGCTACCCGTGTCATGTGCACTAATGCACCCTCATACCATCACAGATGCTGGCTTTTGAGCTGTGCACTGATAACAAGCCGGATGGTCCCTCTCCTCTTTAGCCTGGAGGACGTGGTGTCCATGATTTCTTAAAAGAAATTCTACTCTTGATTCGTCAGACCTCGGGACAATTTCCCACTTCGCCTCAGTCCATCGTAAAAGATCTCAGGCCCAGAGGAGATGGCGGTCTTTCTGGATATTGTTTATATCTGGTTTTAACTTGCATTTGTGGTTGCAGTAATGAACTGTTTTCACAGACGATGGTTTTCTGAAGTGTTCCTGAGCCCATACAGTGATTTCCACTACAGACACGTGTCTGCTTTTAATGCAGTGTCGCCTGAGGGCCTAAAGATCCAGGGCATCCAATGTCAGTTTTCAGCCTTGTCTCCTACATGCAGAGATTTCTCCAGATTCTCTCAATCTTTTAATGATATTATGTACCATAGATGACGTGATCCCCAAATTCTTTACAATTTTACACTGAAGAACATTATTCTTAAATTGTTGCAGTTTGCCCACACAGTTTTTCACAGAGCGGTGAACCCCTCCCCATCTTTACTTCTGAGAGACTCCGCCTCTCTGGGATGTTCTTTTTATACCCAATAATGTTACTGTCTGTTGCCAATTAACCAAATTAGGGGTTTTTTGTTTTGTTTTTTTTAAGCATTACATAACTTTTTCCATCTGTTGTTGCCCCTTCCCAACTTTTCTGAAACGTGTTGAAAATTTTCTATATTTCTGCATAAATATGACCTAAAACATCATCAGATTTTCGCAGAAGTCCTAAAAGTAGATAAAGAGAACCCAGTTAAACAAATGAGACAAAAATATTATACTTGGTCATTTATTTATTGAGGAAAATGATCCAATATTACAGATCTGTGAGTGGCAAAAGTATGTGAACCTTTGCTTTCAGTATCTGGTGTGACCCCCTTGTGCAGCAATAACTGCAACTAAACGTTTCCGGTAACTGTTGATCAGTCCTGCACACCGGCTTGGAGGAGTTTTAGCCCATTCCTCCGTACAGAACAGCTTCAACTCTGGGATGTTGGTGGGTTTCCTCACATGAACTGCTCACTTCAGGTCGTTCCACAACATTTCGATTGGATTAAGGTCAGGACTTTGACTTGGCCATTCCAAAACATTAACTTTATTCTTCTTTAACCATTCCTTGGTAGAATGACTTGTGTGCTTAGGGTCGTTGTCTTGCTGCATTACCCACCTTCTCTTGAGATTCAGTTCATGGACAGATGTCCTGATATTTTCCTTTAGAATTCGCTGGCATAATTCAGAATTCATTGTTCCATCAATGATGTCAAGCCGTCCTGGCCCAGATTCAACAAAACAGGCCCAAACCATGATACTACCACCACCATGTTTCACAGATGGGATAAGGTTCTTATGCTGGAATGCAGTGTTTTCCTTTCTCCAAACATAACGCTTCTCATTTAAACCAAAGAGTTCTATTTTAGTCTCATCTGTCCACAAAACATTTTTCCAATAGCCTTCTGGCTTGTCCACGTGATCGTCAGCAAACTGCAGACGAGCAGCAATGTTCTTTTTGGAGAGCAGTGGCTTTCTCCTTGCAACCCTGCCATGCACACCATTGTTGTTCAGTGTTTTCCTGATGGTGGACTCATGAACATTAACCAATGTGAGAGAGGCCTTCAGTTGCTTAGAAGTTACCCTGGGGTCTTTTGTGACCTTGCCGACTATTACACGCCTTGCTCTTGGAGTGATCTTTGTTGGTCGATCACTCCTGCGGAGGGGAACAATGGTCTTGAATTTCCTCCATTTGTACACAATCTGTCTGACTGTGGATTAGTGGAGTCCAAACTCTTTAGGGATGGTTTTGTAACCTTTTCCAGCCTGATGAGCATCAACAATGCTTTTTCTGAGGTCCTCAGAAATCTCCTTTGTTCATGCCATGATACACTTCCACAAACATGTGTTGTGAAGATCAGACTTTGATAGATCCCTGTTCTTTAAATAAAACAGGGTGCCCACTCACACCTGATTGTCATCCCATTGATTGAAAACACCTGACTAATTTCACCTTCAAATGAACGGCTAATCCTTGAGGTTCACATACTTTTGCCACTCACAGATATGTAATATTGGATAATTTTCCTCACTAAATAAATGAGCAAGTATAATATTTTTGTCTCATTTGTTTAACTGGGTTCTCTTTATCTACTTTCAGGACTTGTGTGAAAATCTGATGTTGTTTTAGGTCATATTTATGCAGAAATATAGAAAATTCTAAAGCGTTCACAAACTTTCAAGTACCACTGAATAGGGTTTCCATGAGTTGCAAATCTTCATATTCTGTTTTTATTTGTGTTTTACACAGTATCCCAACTTTTTTTGGAATTGGAGTTGTATTTATGTTGATAATGTTTATATTGTACTATAGAACATGTATGTAGTTTCTACAAGTTCTTGTATGTTCTTTAAAGCTAGACAGCCTTTCGATTTCATAAAACCGGTGAAATTTAGTTCACTTTGAAATTTGGTCATGGTGATGTGTTTATTTCTGTAATATCTCAAAAAAAAAAAAAAAACCCACAGGCCATTCTGTGGCTGGGAAGTTATTTAATTCGAGGGGATTCCCTAGCAAATAATGTGCATGAAATCGCTCACTTTGCGAAGTCAAGCAGACAGAGGAAGTCCGTGTGCGCATGCGCAGGTTTACCTTCTTCTTTTGGGTTTTATGGCAGCTGGCATCTTCAATGTTACATTACTGCCATCTACACGTTTACCTCTGACCGTGTACTGACAGTTACATCATTCTATCACTAAACAAACAGCTGATCACACCAAGGTGCTCGCTGACCGCGATATTTATTAGTTTGCTCCTGAGTTTCCTTTCCTTCGCGACATAACGTCTTTTCTTCTCGCTTTCCGTTACTGAAGTCGGTCTTTCACGCATCATTCGCACACTCGCGTCCTCCATTTTCCTCTCCTGTTTCAAATTTGTATCCCACAACGCCTTGCGTGAACAGGGAAAGCCCACCATGTGATGCATGGCGTAGTATCTTGAATTGGGTCTTGGTGAAGCAGGAAAAAATGGTGGAGAATTTAGGGCCACATGACCCTAAGCTCATCAATTGTTCTATTTATATTAAAAAAAAGACCTAATAATATTGGAAGTCTGTTATTCAAATTCAGTAGCTTTCAGTCCACTAAACAAAAATAACTGGGTGTCAGGGAAAATTCTTTTTATGACGTGCACGTGAAAACTCTGAAAGGCAGTCTACCTTTAATGTTTGTTCAATCATAAATAAATAAATAAAACCTCCATTACTGATGACACAACGAGTGGTGTCCCATCAAACCCTAACCCTTGTAGCTCCATTTTGAAGGGCCACTATCCACTCAAGGGCACTCCAAACTTGGGGTGGGTGGGGGTTTTTGGGGTAATTGGGATTGGGCCTTACACAATTATTTAATGAGGGCCAAATGATGAGGCATAAATGAAAACCACATCATGGACAACATATTTTCTGTGTGACGTGTATTTAGTTTAACTCCTGTTCAACTGAAATCCATGTTTCATTGTGTTATTCAAACCAAACAAGAGCTAATGTCAATCACAGTCCTCCCCAATGTGCTAGTATTCTTTTAATATATCAGCAAGAGATAATTTTACAATGGAGTCACACTAACCAGGGAGCTTTTCTTCCCGAACAGGAATCTTCCACACTAGTGGTAGCAGTGATAACAACAGTGTGAGTAGCTCTTCCCGACATGCCAGTTCCTACAGAGAAAAAACAGAAAAAAAATCAGCAGGTTTAAAAAATATATCTCTGTATATCCAGCTCATATATCAGATCCAAGAAACATGGGTTGATGATTAACATAAATAGAAAACCTGGCACCTTTTTTTTTTTTTTGGGGGGGGGGGGGGGGGGGGGGGGACAACACTTGGGGAAAAAAAACAAAATGCAAGTTCACTTTCTAGTTCATTGTGCCTAGAGCAACCGGCACTAAACACCCAAAGAAGAAAAAGTGTACAGAATAATAAGTTATAAACAAAAACACACAAATGCACACTGACAACTTGACTACACTGATATGATACAGTGAAAGTGTCCCCCTAAACACTCGCTCCACCTTGGACATTTTGGGACAGCATTCTTCACAGGGAGAAGAGAAGGTGTACCAGCATGTGTTAATTAAAAGTAAATATGGGAGGTGGGAGTGTGGTATTTTGGGGGGGGGGGGGGGGGGGGGGGCGCTTGGCGTTTCAGTTGCTTATGACCCCTGTAAACCATCACCAAGCTCTGTTTACCACAATCATATCAGATTAACCAATCATAGTGGTGCTTAGTGTGTGGTCTAGAATTACTCACCAATAATACAACTCCTGGCAAAACTTATGGAATTACCATACATAAAGGATGTTCGCCCAAGTTTTATACTTCATAGCAAATAAACTAAATAACATATGACAAAAGGATTTTTGTTTCTATCTAAACATTCTGCCTTTGTGAAAATAGCTCAAACAAATAAAATGATTTTTTTTTTCAATTCATGGCATATTTTTATTCCAGATCAAGTAACAGAAAAATATTCATCACTCAATGCTGACAAAAAATTATGGAATCTGTCGCACCTACCATGGACTCTATTTCCCATGAACACCCTCAGCATACAATCATGACAGACACAAACTCCAATTCCCAGCACCCATCACAAACCCTTACTCGCTCCAGATCACACTCCTACGAATCATGCACATCTGCCTCTCATTATACACCATGCCAGAGACTATATTGGAACTCTCCACACACACACACACACACACACACACACACACACACACATTTTGTGAAGCAATAGTTCAGCACCGTTAGTCTGTCATTGCTAAGCACTTTTGATCTGTATTGTCATCCTGATTTTGATATTTTGCTAGTTCCCCCATTTCATGAATTTTGGATTATGCCATTTATTGTTGGTTGCAGTTCACCTGACCATTGCCTGTCCCTGACTCAGAGTTCTGAGTGACACAGAGTTTATCACACTGTTCATTACAGTCACTCCCAAACATCGCCTCATTTTGGGCCTACCCTGTATGCAACTCCACAGCCCCCAGACCTCTTGCTCGGAGAGAGAGAGGGGTCAGATTACTGCTTTCTGCACTGCCTGCAATGCCCCAGTCTAACCCTCGCTACCATCTCAATCAAGAGCCCAGACCAGCATCCTCCCACGTATATCCTACAGGTATAGCTTGAATTTCACTTCGTTTTTAGAAAGACCAAATCTAGCAGCTTATCTTCACACTACCCATACAACTAACACTATAAACCTCCTTCCAGGCACCATTCCACCATTTGACCTTTCTCCTCCCCAGCCTCTGCTGGATTCTTTTTTGTGGAGGAAAAAAAAAGGGGAGAACTGCATCCATGCATGGATAACCAAATTTCGGTGAAATATCCATACCCTCTCTTGCTATTTCCTTCCACACACACTAATGGCTCTTCATGCATTTTCATCAAAGTAGGCTTGCACAGCGCATACAATCTGGTCCATATCTGAGGCAGGGATGAGCGGAAGATGGCCTTTTGCACCACCTCTAGCCACTACAAGGTCACGCTGTATGGGCTTTTTGTGCCCTCTCAGTGTTCCACTGCTTTATTAAATGACATGCTGAGAAAAATGCTGGGGAAATTTATAATCACCTACACTGACAATATTTTTTTTTAATCTATTCCTCTTCCATAGAAAGCCACATTAATCATGTTAAGGAAGTGCTGTCCCATCTCCAGGAGAACCAGCTATATGTCAAGAGAAAGAAGTGCAAGGTTCACACACCCACCATAACCTTCCTGAGGTACATCTTTAGCCAGGAGGGCATAATCATGGATAACACCAAGGTGAGGACTGTGACTGAGTGGCCTATCCCTTGCATGATCAAAGGCCTGCATCGATCCCTAGATTTCGCAAATTTCTACAGGTGCTTCATTAGAGGCTTCAGTTCAGTTGAGGAAGGGCCCCAAAATAAGTTCTCGTGGAGCACTGACACTGAGGAGGCATTCGACAAACTCAAAACCACATTCACCATGGTCCCCATAATACGTTATCTGGACCTGACCAAGTCATTCATAAGAGGCGGACACCTCAGAAATGGGGGCGGAGGTCATCCTGTCACAGCAATTTGGCGAGTAACTCAAAATGCACCTGTGGGTGGTAGAAATGGGCAACTGGACTTGCTTGAAGATTCTTGAAAACGTTTCACCTCTCGTCCAAAAGGCTTCCTCAGTTCTGTCTGACTAATAGGGAGTATCCAATAGTCCCTATTAGTCAGACAGAACTGAGGAAGCCTTTTGGACGAGAGGTGAAACGTTTTCAAGAATCTTCAAGCAAGTCCAGTTGCCCATTTCTACCACCCACAGTTTACTATGACCTGGATGATTGAGAATCTTCACAGACATCTCAAAATGCATCCCACAGCCTTTTTCTCGAGAAAATTCTGTTCTCCTGGGGAGAGTTAAGACATTGGTAACTGAGAGCTGCTAGCTGTAAAACTCATGCTGGAGGAGTGGAGGCACTGGCGAGAATGTGTCACACACCCATTAACTGTTCTCACGGACAATAAGAACCTTGTGTACCTCTGCAAAATGCCTGAACCATCACCAAGCTCGCTGGTCCCTTCCATAATTTTTGCCAAGGGTTTTACATAAACAGAAATGTGGTATAACAGTTTGTCCTCAATTGCTTAAGCATAGTGATTGAGACTTTTTTTTAATGCCATGCCAGCACCTGAGGCCATATCATGGCAAGAGCATTTCTAAAAAAGTTATTAGTTACTTTATACTGTAAATAAATAATTAAAACAAAATTACATAAATAAATAAGGTGCTTTAAAAATGCATGTGAAAGAAATTAACACTTTGTGGTGGCACCTTCTTTAAAACACCCTCTAAAGTATTCTGAGAGTAAAACCGGTCCCTTGTGGTGTTTAGACCAGGACAGCAAAGGTGCTTGATTGTCAACATTGCCTTACAAAAATGGTATGCCGATGGTTCTTCACCCTATAATAAAAACCATGGGTGAGCCTTGAATGCCCAATGCGACACATGGTATACACCACTTGATCATGTCTGGTTTAAGCAGAACCATGGCATGAAAATGATTATTTTCTAAACATTGTGCGAAATACAATGGGAAGCCATGGCCCAAAAGGTTCAAGAAGCAGCTTTGTGAACAAAAGGCTGCTGGTTTGATTCCCTGGACCAGCAGGAATGGCTGAAGTGCCCTTGAGCAAGGAATCTAACTTCCAACTGCTCCCCAGGCTACTCTGGGTATGTTGTACGTCGCTCTGGATAAGAGCGTCTGCTAAATGCCTGTAATGCAGTGATACTCCACATCAACAGCTCATTTGATCATGTGTGATCAAATCATGATCATGACATTTCTCATTGGGCTCACTGAATTTAAGTAATAACCCCATTTCCAAAATTCAATAAAAACAAAAATCTGCGATTTATTAATTCACGTGAACGTTTATTTAACTGACAAATGTACAAAAAAGATTTTCAATAGTTTTATTGACCAACTTAATTGTATTTTGCAAATATAAATAAAGGTAGAATTTGATGCCTGCAACACACTCAAAAAAAAAAAGTTGGGATGAGGCAAGATGAGACTGAAAAGTTTATAGTATATTCAAGTCACACCATTTTGGAAGATTACACAATAAGCAGGTTAATTGGTAACATGATCAGGCATAAAAGAAAGTCTTTACAAGCAAGGATGGGCTGTGGCTCACTCCTTTGTGCCAAAATTTGTGATGGAATTGGTAGTCAATTCAAAAAGAACATCTCAACACAAGATTTTAGGTCTTTCAAAATTTACTATACGTAATATCGTGAAAAGATTCAGGGATTCGGCGACATCTCGGTGTGTAAAGGGCAAGGTTGGAAACCACTGTTGAATGTGTGACCTTCGAGCCCTCAGGTGGCACTGTCTGAGAAACAGTCATGCTAATGTGACAAATATAGGCACATGAGCTCGGGAGTACTTCGGAAAACTGTGGTCGCTTAACAGAGTCCGCCGTTGCATCTAGAAATGCAACCTGAAACTATTACGCAAGGAGGAAAGTTGTTCATCAATTTTATGCAGAAAAGCCACCAATTTCTCTGGGTCCAAATTCATCTCAGATGGACTGAAAGACAGTGGAAATGTGTGCTGTGGTCAGATGAGTCCACATTTCAGTTTGTTTTTGGGAAACCCAGAGGTTGAGTTCTCAGTACCAAAGGTGAACATGACCATCCAGTTTATCATCAGAGAAAGCTGCAAAAGCCAGCATCTGTGATGGTATTGGGGTGCATCAGTGTCCACAGCATGAGTGAGTTGCATGTGTCTGAAGGTACCATTGATATATTGGGGCATATATTGGGATTTTAGAGAGACATTCATTAAGGCAACATCTCTTCTCAGGAAGTCCATGCAGGACAATGAGCAGAACAATGCCAGGCCTCATTCTGCATGGGCTACAACAGCATGGCTTCATAGACACAGAGTGCATGTGCTTGACTGGCCTGCTGCCAGCCCAGATCTGTCTCCTACTGAGAATGCATGGTGCGTCATGAAGAGGAGAATCGGACAACAGCGACAACAGACTGTTGAGCAGCTGAAGTCTTGTATCAAGCAAGAATGGACAAAATTTCCAATTGCAAAACTGCAACGATGAGTATCCTCAGTTCTCGTACGATTAAAAAGTGTTCTTAAAAGGAATGGTGATGTAATACAATGGTAATAATGCCTCTGTCCCAACTTTTTTTTTTTTTTACTGTATTGCACACATCAAATTCTAACTTCGTTTATATTTAAAAAAATACAATTAAGTTGGCCAGTAAAACTATTGAAAAGCTTTTCTTTGTACTTTTGTCAGTTAAATTAAGGATCACATGAATTATCACATATTTTTGTTTTTACTGCATTTTGGAAAATATCCCCAACTATTCTGTCCTCATCTAATGTTCCGATATCAGACTAGACAGATAGCCAACACAGTGGATCCAATAAAGACATGAGGCTTGAATAAGTTTGTTATTTACTTATTTTCCCTGTTTTCCAGCTTTCCTTATACATCTCATTCAATTCATCCTTTGTAAAACTAAAACAAAATATAAATAAAAGTGGTTAGATTTAGTTGATTGTATGGTTATTTTCATCCTTTCACATTACATTACAGGTACACTACAAGTATATAATTGCAAACAAAACCTCTTCTGGGCAACCATATTACCAAATAAACTGTAAAAGGTTTAAAACAATGAAATACAGTGTTTTCTAATAAGCAATGCCAATGCAATTAAACTGAGACTAGCCAGCCAGGGCATAGCTAACTAAACAGCTTTGCATGAACAAGCAAGATAGTTCTTTCAAACATACTCAAATCTTTGCAAAAACAAATAAAAAAAAAAGACATATTTATCATCCAACTATCATTAATGAAGTTGTGTGATACTCACAGGCATATATTTCCAAAACTCCACCAAAAGAAATTGCTGAACTGCACACCAGCTCAGTCATGCAGCAACTAACATGATGACTAGTGTAATTACTTTAATGTAACTCAATGACCACCAGGAGGCGCTCAACACCACAAAAATAAATGCCTTCTCAAATTTGGTCAAATGATAAGAATTACCAGCACATCAACATTTCTGGAAATGAGGTTAGTACATGTTTCCAAATTCTAAATACATTTGGCTTCACTTAGCCCAGAGATGTATTGAGCATAAGTCTTGGTGAACAATGGATGACGCTGCTTTTCTGTATAATTAAAGAGAGAATAATACAAACACTGCTTTCTTCTCATACTGGACCCTTTTGGTTTACCAAGAACTCTTAAGTTATAACAATTAGAAAAGCTCTGGTGAAAGTCTGATTAACCGAAATGTCACCAATATTGACATTTCAGTCAAGTCAAGCAGACCTGCATCAGTTTTTCTGTTTAACGTTTTTACACTCACATGTACAGCATTTATCTATATACTCATTTTATAAATCCCTACATGCAAAATAGGAGCACTAACAGCTATAAACTGAAAAACATACAGAATATTAGACAAACTGCAGCATTCTGGTATTGCTCTGATCTGGTAATGTCAAAGAAACTGATAACACAAGTGTGTTGTCCCACATTTTAGAGCAACCAATCGGGCATTTTGCCAAATCTAGCTTACAGGTGCAACTCCGGTACTACCAATTCTCAAAACACATAAATTAGAAAGGAGAAACTGTATTGTGTATGCTATAATTCCTGAATGTGGAACAGTTAGGGAACAACCCATTCTTGCAAGAGGAAAAAGAAGAGGCATTAGAATGCATGGTAGCTGGGTAAAAGTCAGAGGGGTAATTGCAGACAAGGAAGAAACGGATTGAAGCAAAGATGAAGGGTTATTTCAAATGATGTATGGGTCGCAGAGTCCATGTAATCAAACATGCCCTAACTATGGTCAGAAAATGGAGCCCAAGGTCCACAGTATCATCAATAAGAAGAAGGAAGAAGAAACCTTTGGTCACATGCACACTTCAAGCACAGTGAGATTCATCCTCTGTATTTAACCCATTTGAAGCAGTGAACATACGCACACAACCAGAGCAGTGGGAAGCCACACTACAGCGCCCGGGGAGCAGTCAGGGGTTAGGTACCTTGCTCAAGGGCACTTCAGCCCAAGGCCGCCCCATGTTAACCTAACTGTATGTCTTTGAACTGTGGGGGAAACCGGAGCACCTGGAGGAAACCCATGCTGACATGGTGAGAACATGCAAACTCCACACAGAAAGGTCCCCGTCGACCGCTGGGCTCGAACCCAGAACCTTCTTGTTGTGAGGCGACAGTGCTAACCACTACACCACAATCAGGAGAGAAAGCGCATGTGCAATCCTAAAAGCTTTTCTTCATGGTATTTCAGTCAGCCCAGTCAATGTATGTTTCAGAACTCAATGTTCCTGCCACCATATATCGAAGTTATTTGCAAGAATGTTTTGGACATGTTTGGAATGTGCAAAAAGTTGTCCCTAAAGTGCACTCCTTGTCGGGGTGTGAATTCGAATTCCACCCTAGGACTTCCCTATGAACATCAACCAACAACACAGGATGAGGAGAGGCAGGAACACTGACCCACTTCTTAACACCTTGATTTCCAAGGAAAACTGTCCACACAGAATCATAAGCCTTCTGCGATCCCCAGAGAAGCATACGGGATGCTATGGCTAGATGTTCAATATGATCTCTGCTGAACTGCACCACATTGAGAACTTCCTCTCTGCAATCTCCATTATTGCTGTGGTTGAAAGTCAGTTTAGGGCTAACCAAAGCATCATCATTGTAATGAAAAAGCTTCTCGCCGCACCTTCTTCAGTGTTGGCATGGCAGTTTAGCTCTCATTAGTATATTAAGTAGATGCACTTTTTTGCCCACTTCACATAAGATCCAAAAGGTTTGCCATTAAGTTTTATTCCACTCTTTATCCAATTGTCTATCCAGTTTTTGCGACATCTGTAGATATTATTTTTATATATTTTCAATTGCCATACATTTTGTATTATATTGAATGCAGTGCCTCGCAGCCATGACAAGCAGAACACAGACCCAGACCGATGGAGGGTAAAAGTGCATTTTCATTAAAGTTCTGAGTGAAAGGTGATTGAGGAGGGAGTAGGAATGGCGGTGCACCTCAGGTACACAGTGAGCTGTGCCAATGTATTCACATAGGGGCATGGCTGGATCCTCCGCAGGTCTGGCTGCAGGGTGTAGGTAGATCGTGAGCGTCTTCGGTGGGAGTTCTGCAGCTCTTCTTGGGGACTTGGTAGTGGATGGACCTGGCCAGAGAAATCCTCAGTAGTAGCACATTGTCAGGATCGCTTGCTAGAAGAAGGGAACACCACAAGTGTGGCTTCACTGAGAATGCGCAAGTGACCTGCACTGCTGGTGGTGCCTTTTTATACTCTTCTGAGAACTGGAAGCAGGTGAGTAGTGACAACTCTTAAAGGAACAGTCCACCGTACTTCCATAATGAAATATGCTCTTATCTGAATTGAGACGAGCTGCTCCGTACCTCTCCGAGCTTTGCGCAACCTCCCAGTCAGTCAGACGCGCTGTCACTCCTGTTAGCAATGTAGCTAGGCTCAGTATGGCCAATGGTATTTTTTGGGGCTGTAATTAGATGCGACCAAACTCTTCCACGTTTTTCCTGTTTACATAGGTTTATATGACCAGTGATATGAAACAAGTTCAGTTACACAAATTGAAACGTAGCGATTTTCTATGCTATGGAAAGTCCGCACTATAATGACAGGCGTACTAACACCTTCTGCGCGCTTCAGCAGCACATTGATACGGAGCTCAGATATCAATGTGCTGCCGAATGTCCAGCTCGTCTCAATTCAGATAAGAGCACATTTCATTATGGAAGTACGGTGTACTGTTCCTTTAATCTGCTGCAGCTGTGCCTGCTTGCTGTGCTCCAACCTGTGGATGTGTGTGTGTTGGCTGTTCAAAACAGTGGTGCTGAAGTGGTACTGTCGTTTCAGCACCTGGGAGGAGGTAGCGCTGCTGAAGCGACGATGTCCTTTCAGCACCCAGGACACAGTAGAGCAAGGAACATTGGGCCATTTCTGTGGGGAGCCATAGGGCTGCCATCACATGATGCATACTACTATTATTATTATTATTATTTTTATAATTATTATTATTCCTATGTTTTGCACATGCGTGTGTGTGTGATCGAATTCACTATTAATCAATTCACTAAATTTAATGCAAATTAAATATCCTACAGAGAGTAGGATAATTATGATGGTTTCTTATCTTGGTGATGCAACCAATTTAGAAGAATGCAGGTAACAACAAGAGCAGGATTGTAGTCAGGGCTACAGACTAAATTTTTCCACTAGTAGCACTTGTGCTCCTCACTTTCAGAAGCACCAGCACAAAATTTAAGCACACCACTTAAATCAACATGCAATACAACAAAGTTTTCATGCTTCATCCAGCCTTTAGCCTCTGCCAACTTGGTCGGACTTTTGTGTGTGTGTGTGTTACTCCCACCTCTCTAAAGAATGCCACATACCAAACACATCACATGCTGAAATGATTGGCTCTTGCATAGCTCTCATTTGTATGAAGTTGAGAATTCACCATCTCAATTTTGCTCGTCTTGGCAAATGCGTTCCTACTGGTCTAGTTAATAGAACTTCATTTTCAGCAGTGCTTTGACAACTTGTTGAAAACAACTTGGTGGAGACATCAACTGTATAAATAATTTATACAGTCAGTGGGTGGAGATAACAAAACATGTTGGATACATAATTCTAATATCATGTAATGCTTTGCATATGATAAAATATAATTTAATAATAACAAATGAGACACAGAACTGCTGAATGTCAATTAACTTTTTTTTTTTTTAGCACCGTTATCTGCAAGTAGATCTGCACTCGGTCTGCAGAAGACTTATTTTAAATTTAAAAACACCTTAACTTCATAAAATGTCCACAGGTAATAAAACATTACCTTTGTAAAAACAAAAACAACAAGAATTAATTTTAGCTATTACATGTTTTATTAGTTTATTATTTATAGGGTTTATTAGGAAAATTAGTTGAAGCCAATGAAATCTGCATGGAACTTGTCTTTTGTGTTATTTAACAAGTTTGTGATTGTTGATGTTCAGTACTAAGTAGCTCACTAGCTTCATGTTAGATGACTAACACTACCATGATAGTCATAAGGAGTTCAGAGTCTTGCTGTTAGTCACACTGTCTTCACTCCAAGTCATAGTCACCGTCTTACATTTTTTAAGGATCTTTTAAGTAAAGCTGATTCACCACAAAGGCCAGGTCAATAAAAATAGGAGATAAAAACATGGAAAAATTAGGTTAAGCCATCTATCACCTCAGCTGATCTGGTGTATCTAGAAAACCATGTTCACATTAGCCCGCAATCATATCCCGCCGTTTCTCGAGCGGTGTGTTCTTCTCTGCTTTTCACACTGGACAGTACGCACGCACAGTATACTATGTTCGCCTCCAGCCCTGCCCGAAATCCCCCATCCATCGCTGCTCCTTCAAGAGCACCCCAATCGCGTGATTATAGTAGACTATCCACGAGTTTAGGAAGGCATTGCGGGGGCTGTCGCATGCAGGCTTGGGGCGTAACGGAAGACATTTAATGGCGTTCGGTTAAAGGATACAAAATAACAGTAACCGCTTATTCCGTTACAGTACAGGGGGGGAAAGATTCAGTGAAATTGGGGATTACTTCACAGGATCACAATGTGTGTGAGGTTGCTGGTTTTGGGCTTTTTTTTTTTTGTTAAAATGTTAAAACTGTAAAAATGTTGAAATGCTAAAATGAAATGGTTGTTGACCGGTTGAATGGTTTTTGAATACCTGTCATTTAAGGGTTGGAGTGAGTAGAGACTGGGATAAGAGAGGTGTGTGTGTGGGTTGGCCCGGGGGGGGGGCCCATTCATAGCATTTTGTCCCGGGCCCAGCCAAAGCTGTCAGCGGCCCTGATGACATGTAAACAAATGTTTCAAGCATTTTTCTATTTAAAATTGTGATAATTATGGCATAAAGCACAAAAAAACCCATCTCAAAATATGAGAATATTCTATTTCGAGTTTGAGTAAATTACTATTCAAACAGTATAAATACCGTGCATCACTCGGTCCAGTTCAGTACACACAACCACAAATCATGGGGAAGACTGCTGATTTCACAGTTGTCTAGAAGACGATCATCGACACTCTCCACCACAGAGAGTAAGCCACAGAAGGTCATTGCTGAAAGGGTTGGCTGGAAAAGGTGCACAAGCAACAGGGATTACTACAGCCTTGAGACGACTGTCAAAAGTCGATTCCATAACTTGGGAGAGCTTCACAACGAGTGGACTGAGGCTGGGTGTCAGTGCATCAAGAGCCGCCACACACAGACATCTTCAAGAAAAGGGCTACAACCGGTGCCTTCCTAATATCAAGCCACTCTTGAACCAGAGATAACATCAGAAGCATCCTACCTGGGATAAAGAGAGAAAGAACTGGACTGATGCTCAGTGGTCCAAAGTCTTCTTTTCAGATTAAATTAAATTTTGCATTTAATTTGCAAATCAAGGTCCTAGAGTCTGGAGAAAGAGTGGAGAGGCATAGAATCCAAGGTGTTTGAAGTCCAGTGTGAAGTTTCGGCAGTGTGTGAGGATTTGAGATGCCATGTCATCTGCTGGTGTTGGTCCACTGTGTTTTCTCAAGTCCAAAATCAATGCAGCCATCTACCAGGAGATTTTAACACACTTTATGCTTTCATATGCTGATGAGCTTTATGGAGTTGGTGATTTCCTTTTCCAGTAGGACTTCACACCTGCCCACAGGGCCAGAACGACTACCAAATTGTTTGTTGATCATGATATTACTGTGGTTGATTGGCCAGCCAACTCACCTGACCTGAACCCCATAGAGAATCTATGGAGTATTGTCAAGAGGAAGATGAGAAACGCTCGACCCAAAAACATAGATTAGCTGAAGGCCACTATCAAAGCAACCAGGGCTTCAATAACACCTCAGCAGTGCCACAGGCTGATTGCCTCCATGCCACACCATGCAGTAATTTGTGGTAAACCAAGTAGAGTGTATAAATGAACATACTTTTCAGAAGTTGGACAGTTTTGTATTGTACATCCTTTTTTTTATTAAGCTTAAGAAATTGTAATAATTTGAGACATTTTCATGAGCTATAATCCATAAATCATCAAAATTAAAACAAAAAAGGATTGAAATATTTCACTTCATGTGTAATGAATATAGAATATATGAAAGTTTCAGTTTTTCAATTAAATTCTGAAAAAGAAACTCTTTACCCTTGCATGGGTACTGGAGGGTGCATGGGAGTTTGCCCAACCGGTCTACGCATGTTTTGTGGACCTGGAGAAGGCTTATGACCGTGTCCAGCGTGGTGCCCTGTGGGGGGGGGGTGCTTCGGGAGTAGGGGGTTCAGGGCCCACTACTGCAGGCCATTTGGTCCTGGTATGACCAGAGCAGGAGTTTGGTTCGCATTGCCGGCAGTAAGTCGGACTTGTTCCTGGTGCATGTTGGACTCCGCCAGGGCTGTCCTTTGTCACCAGTTCTGTTCATAACTTTTATGGACAGAATTTCTAGGTGCAGCCAAGGGGCGGAGGGTGTCCGGTTTGGTGGCATCAGGATCACTGCTCTGCTTTTTGCGGATGATGTGGTCCTGTTGGCTTCATCAATCTGACTTGCAGCATGCGCTGGGATGGTTTGCAGCAGAGTGCAAAGCGGCTAGGATGAGGATCAGCACCTCCAAGTCCATGGCCATAGTACTCAGCCGGAAACGGGTGGAGTGCCTACTCCAGGTCAGGAGGTAGTTGCTAGCTAAAGTGGAGGAGTTTGAGTATCTCAGGGTTTTGTTCACAAGTGAGGGTAAGGGGGAGCGGGAGTTGGACAGACGGATCTGGGCAGCATCAGCAGTGATGTGGACGCTAAACCGGTCTGTTCTGGTAAAGAGAGAGCTGAGCCAAAAGGCAAAGCTCTCAATTTACTGGTCCATCCATGTTCCCACTCTCATCTATGGTCACAAGCTATGGGTAGTGACCGAAAGAATGAGATCATGGATACAAGCAGTAGAAATGAGTTTTCTTCGCAGGGTGTCTGGGCTTTCCCTTATAGACAGGGCGAGAAGCTTGGTCATTCGGGAGAGACTCAGAGTAGAACCGCTGCTCCTCTACATCGAAAGGAGTCAGTTGAGGTGGTTCGGGCACCTTGTTAGGATGCCCCCTGGACGCCTCCCAAGGGAGGTTTTCTGGGCATGCCCCACTGGGAGGAGACCCCAGGGCAGACCCAGGACACACTGGAGAGATTATGTCTCTCGGCTAGCCTGGGAACACCTCGGCACTCCCCCGGAAGAGCTGGTGGAGGTGGCTGGGGAGAGGGTAGTATGGGCTGCTCTGCTTAGGCTGCTACCCCCGCGACCAGGATCCGGATAAGCAGTAGAAGATGGATGTATGGATGGAACTTTTTCATGATATTCTAATTTTTTGATGTACCTGTATCTGTATCAGTACTGTATATGCATTAGCTAGCTGATTGCGATTCAGACTTCATAAAAAGTGAAGTCCGTTGATTCACATTTTGTTGCCAGTAAAAATCACATGGTTAAAGAAAATTTTTAGACATAATAAATTTCAAGAATTAGAAGCCTGTGTCACATATACATTATAGCACAGTGAAATTCTCTCTCTGTATTCAACCCATCTGAAGCAGTGAAAATGTGCACAAGGAGGGTGTTTCGAATTAGACATCTTTATTTGATGGCCCTGTGTTACAAAGGTAAACGCCATACTAGTGTGCCGGTTACATCAAAGGCGGATATCCAATTTCAGTGCAAATGGTTGCATTCTAGTAAGCCTATTTTGAGCAATATCATAACTTTTAAAATGGATAAATTGTCCATTCATAACGCAGTAAAGCAGTGGTTCTCAACCTTTTCTACTTTAAGGTCCACCTATTCATACTTGTAATGAGTTGGGGCTTATTAAAAAAAAAAAAAAGATTCCTAATTATTTTGGCTTATCTATTCGATTAAAATCTAATAATCTTTTGTCAACTGTATTAATGGAATGCAACATCACTCCCTATTACAGATGGGAGCCAAAGAATTAAATAAATGCAATAAATACAAACTGTTTTTAATTGTAGGTATTGTATTTAAATCTGTATGGATGTGCCAGAAGCCAAGATAAAAACATGCATGCAGGGCATTCTCAGTCAAAAGGGATTGATGATCCAAAAGTGGAATCGGGTCCATTAACACAAGAACTTATTGCCATGTTTGTGTACAGCAAACAAGCAAGTTATTAAAACCAAGAAATACACTCAAAAGAAGTGGATATAGAAACCACTCAATGGGATAGATCCTTACACACTAACAAAGAAGGATTTTTCCAGTGAGTTGGAAAATTATCCATCCGTTGAGTTCCCTGACATCTCAAAACTACCTGGTGCTGCAGACATCATTCTACACGGAAAAACAGATAAAAACCTGGAAAGCATGGACGCGTACAACTTTTTATATGTGGCTGGGTTAAAGATCAGGGGATCAAGACACTACCAGATAAATCCTGTGCCGTTTTTGCCTGGGTAAATAGGTATTTCAGGGATTTTTGTATGCGTCATTGTGATAGTTGCCAGAACGCTACAAGTTTTAGTATTGGGTATAAACAAACCACAGCCGCTCGATTCTCAATCCTCCCTGCTCTTCTCTTCCAGGTAAATCATTCACAAAGATCCACAGAAACCCCTTTAACCCTCTGGGGTCTGAGGGTATTTTCTGGCACTCTCTGATTTTGTCAATTTCAACAAATCTAAGCAGTATTTTCAAAGTCATATGACTTTTTTGTATTCAGCACAAGTTCAGCTACAATAATATCCATGTAGTGTGTATGTCATGATTGTACTTTTGAAAAAAAAAAAAAAAAAAAACAGTTAAATGATGTAAAAAGCAGTTTTAGAACTGTGTTGGAATGTGTGAAAAAACATTACCGTACCTTGCCCATTGTGACAAACCGTTTTGATCACTTGAGGTGATTCTGTTCAGTCTTAGCCCATGTTTACATTAGACCGTATCAGCGGATCATCAGATTAACGTTTTTAAAACGATTAGTGTGCACACAGCAACACCAATACACGATTTGCGTGCACACAGCAATACCAATACACGGATACGCTCGGCTCCGCAGGCATCCTGCGCTCCAAATCACTCCGCCCTGAACAGCGAGTGCCCTCTGGAGGGTGCGCACTCTGGCCTTGCGCAGCTCACAGAGCACGCGAGTGAAGTGAACAAGCTGTGATTCGGGACTGAGCCGCTGTGTGTGTGATCCCAGCGCACATCACTTATCACTTGCAAGTGGAAGGATGGCAAGCCTAAAGACAATCATAACTACACAATGGGCAGTATTTGCATCAGTATTTGCAGTATTTTCATACTTTTATACTCTTTAATGAAAGGTGATACAAGGCGGAAGTCCGCGCCGTTTTTCAGCAGTCGCGTCGCATGACCAACGGCAGCGAATCAGGAAGGTGGATGTCACAGTGACGTTGTCCAATGAGACGCCAGCTAGAGCTCAGCACAGCGTATCCGCGTATTCTGAATGTTTACACAGCACCGGAGCGGACACGATCTGGATTGAATATGTAGACGCTGGCGGATTCCCGTTTCCCGGCATTTCCAGGCGGTTTAATGTAAACGGACAGTGCATCCGCGAAGAAAACGAGACAGATACGGTCTAATGTAAACGTAGCCTTAGGAATGTGTCAAGCACAAAAAACTAAATCTGCTCCACTGATTTGGACAGTTAACTGGCCATCAAAACATTTTATGTCCTAATGTTTTGGGATAAAGGGTTGGCAGTGGGAGGGGTATTCAATGAAAAGGGTAAACATTTCCATTCCATGAGAAGAGTGAAAAAACCCCTCCCACTGCCAACTCTTAATCCCATCAGGTCAAATCACAATGGGTAAGGCAATGTTTTTTCACACATTCCGACACAGCTTTTTACAACAGCTTCATTTATCTGGTATTTGACTTTATTTTGGTATTTGACTCTATTCAGTGTGTCTTGAAATTAACTCGTACTATTTTACTCAGTTCAGAGCCATAATCTACTGTGTTACTCAATTACTCTAATTTTGCTCCCACTCTAAATTTTACTCTAAACTCAAAATTGAGCAAAATTATTTTTGAGGAAAGTACTTTTAACTCTGGAAAAATTGCTCAGTCATTTTTCTTGTACATGCACTACAGCACACACATACAGTGGTGCTTGGAAGTTTGTGAACCCTTTAGAATTTTCTATATTTCTGCATAAATATGACCTAAAACAACATCAGATTTTCACACAAGTCCTAAAAGTAGGAAAAGAGAACCCAGTTAAAAAAATGAGAGAAAAATATTAGACATGGTCATTTATTTATTGAGGAAAATGATCCAATATTACATATCTGTGAGTGGCAAAAGTATGTGAACCTTTGCTTTCAGTATCTAGTGTGACCCCCCTTGTGCAGCAATAACTGCAACTAAACGTTTCCGGTAACTGTTGATCAGTCCTGCACACCGGCTTGGAGGTATTTTAGCCCGTTCCTCCGTACAGAACAGCTTCAACTCTGGGATGTTGGTGGGTTTCCTCACATGAACTGCTCGCTTCAGGTCCTTCCACAACATTTCAATTGGATTAAGGTCAGGACTTTGACTTGGCCATTCCAAAACATGAACGTTATTCTTCTTTAACCATTCTTTGGTAGAACGACTTGTGCGCTTAGGGTCATTGTTTTGCTGCATGACCCACCTTCTCTTGAGATTCAGTTCATGGACAGACATCCTGACATTTTCCTTTAGAATTCGCTGGTATAATTCAGAATTCATTGTTCCATCAATGATGGCAAGCCGTCCTGGCCCAGATGCAGCAAAACAGGCCCAAAACATGATACTACCACCACCATGTTTCACAGATGGGATAAGGTTCTTATGCTGGAATGCAGTGTTTTCCTTTCTCCAAACGTAACGCTTCTCATTTAAGCCAAAAAGTTCTATTTTGGTCTCATCCGTCCACAAAACATTTTTCCAATAGCCTTCTGGCTTGTCCACGTGATCTTTAGCAAACTGCAGATGAGCAGCAATGTTCTTTTTGGAGAGCAGTGGCTTTCTCCTTGCAACCCTGCCATGCACACAATTGTTGTTCAGTGTTCTGATGGTGGACTCATGAACATTAGCCAATGTGAGAGAGGCCTTCAGTTGCTTAGAAGTTACCCGGTGGTCCTTTGTGACCTCGCCGACTATTACATGCCTTGCTCTTGGAGTGATCTTTGTTGGTCGACCACTCCTGGGGAGGGGAACAATGGTCTTTAATATCCTCCATTTGTACACAATCTGTCTGACTGTGGATTGGTAGAGTCCAAACTCTTTAGAGATGGTTTTATAACCTTTTCCAGCCTGATGAGCATCAACAACGCTTTTTCTGAGGTCCTCAGAAATCTCCTTTGTTCGTGCCATGATACACTCCCACAAACATGTGTTGTTACGATCAGACTTTGATAGATCTCTGTTCTTTAAATAAAACAGGGTGCCCACACACACGATTGTCATCCCATTGATTGAAAACACCTGACTCTAATTTCGCCTTCAAATTAACTGCTAATCCTAGAGGTTCACATATTTTTGCCACTCACAGATATGTAATACTGGATCATCTTCCTCAATAAATAAATGACCAAGTATAATATTTTTGTCTCATTTGTTTAACCAGGTTCTCTTTATCTACTTTTAGGACTTGTGTGAAAACCTGATGTTGTTTTAGGTCATATTTATGCAGAAATATAGAAAATTCTAAAGTGTTCGCAAACTTTCAAGCACCACTGTATTCACTGATAATAAATAAAATAAATATTTACACTTACTTGAGTTGAGCTTCAGTTGGATTGAGTCCAAGTTTATAAATAAATAAATAAATAAAAAGGGCACCGCTCATCATCAGTGTCCCAGTTCTCAAGATTGAATTGAATCATTTTCCTGAAATCATCCAATGCGCATAAAATCCATGTGTCATCTCGCAACACGTTTTACCTTCAAATAGCCTAAACTATGTCTGACAGATTTTATCCTGTTTACGGTGGCCGTTCCCACCGTGAAAGGGAAACCATTTGAAACCAAAAGAGTAAACGTGATTATCATGCCATTACCATGTGAATAGTCTTTTATGAATGTGTAATTACATGCTCAGTGCTTCAACTTCGGTGTGACTGAGAAAGGTGACAAATTTTATGTTTCATCTAATTTAGGTAGGGCGGCACGGTGGTGTAGTGGTTAGCGCTGTCGCCTCACAGCAAGAAGGTCCTGGGTTCGAGCCCCGGGGCTGGCGAGGGCCTTTCTGTGTGGAGTTTGCATGTTCTCCCCGTGTCCGCGTGGGTTTCCTCCGGGTGCTCCGGTTTCCCCCACAGTCCAAAGACATGCAGGTTAGGTTAACTGGTGACTCTAAATTGACCGTAGGTGTGAATGTGAGTGTGAATGGTTGTCTGTGTCTCTGTGTCAGCCCTGTGATGACCTGGCGACTTGTCCAGGGTGTACCCCGCCTTTCGCCCGTAGTCAGCTGGGATAGGTTCCAGCTTGCCTGCGACCCTGTAGAAGGATAAAGCGGCTAGAGATAATGAGATGAGATGAGATCTAATTTAGGTAATTTAAAAACTATAATATTATTTGGCAGTGGGCACATAGGAAAGTGTAAAGTATAACATTTGTCAATATGTTTATTATGCTTGTATGATTAAAAAACTCGAAGATATTTATCTAAATACATGACCTAATCATTCTAAATCTGTCAACCTCAGCCAGCGAAGCTCTCGACCTCAAAAGGGTTAAAGACCTGGGTATTACGTGTATTATATATGCGTTAGTTTACAATATGGCGACCACGATCAAGCAGTAAACAAAAAGACATCTGAGGACTGAAGCGTCTCCTGAACCTCAAAGCATCACAAAATAATGGAACATGGTGAGAAAAGTGACTTGTGAATCCAAACAAATTAAATCCGAGGAATTTACAAACCTTTCACGAAAAGATCACTGCAAACTTGAGCATTCTTCGACTCACCTCCCCTCCATCGCAGTGAAAGGTTCAAAAGCCACCTTTCTCCTCATCTTTTAGTAAAATCCTTTGCCATTTCCCCTTTTATCACTTCAAAGGGAACCCAGAAGAAACTTTTATCAGTTTCACAGTTTGTTCGATTTGAGTAGCCCAAAAATAAATCAAGTGTAGGACATTTTAACGACTAGCAAGGCGCCCCAGTGATGTTAACGCTTTGTGAACAGTGAGCTCAGCTGACCACTACATGTCTTGCATATCTAATGAGGCAGATGTGACAACCCAACAATGAGCTTCAACTTGGAAAAAATTCATGGCTCATTAATAGGCTTCAGCCCAGTGGTTGAGAAACACTGCAATGAAGGACTTCACTTGTCTTCAACAAGCACTCCGATACCAAGAAGAAAAAGGTAAGAAGCAGGATTATTTCTGTCCTTGTCCTCCCTCAACTTTTAAAGTATACATCATATCAACATAAAGGATCAACGGGGAAGGGAGTTCTGAGGATTCTGTGTTACTCCTAGTGTTTCCTGACGCCTCTAAATCTGAAAAGCCTCCATGTCTCCAATTTTTTGATTACCTAATAATGAAAAAAACACTCATGTACACAAATGTTATCTTGGAAGTTAAACCAACCTGTGAATCACACCTCGAAACAGGATCTGAGATTAATCTGCAACGCATTCAGCAGAACATTTAAAGTAGAAGGCAAATGTTTGAAGGTTGAGAACTGCAAACACAACATAATACACTTCAAACAAGGCCAAATTCCAGTCTCTGAAACAGCATTCTTACAGATTACACAGGGCAAAATGAAGGTTGGACATCCCTTTTAACCATGTACTTTTGAAACCCAACCTGTACTTATTGCTCACAACCTCCTTGATCGTGTTACACCTGTAAATGATCATCATAGGAAAAAGATTTGGGCACACGTACAGTTCTCTAGCCCTTTCAAAGCATGTAGTACATAACATACTTTTTGTATGTTACAGGCTGACAGTGCCCATATGCAGTTAACAGCAGATCCTAACTTGGGTTACAGATGTAAAACCTCTTCTCTCTGTCTACAAGCTCAGGGTTTCTTTGTTTGTTTGTTTTTTGGCAACCAATGAAGACAGGTTCATCTACTCAAGTTTTGGTCGGACTCAGCAAGTCCTTCATCTGTGCTCCGATTTAATCTGAACTTGAAAGTCATCACAACTGGTAAGTGTGGAAGCCAAGTGACAACTAACTGTGCATCTACAAAGTTAGCCTTAAGTGAAATTTTACTCCTTTCCATCACACGAGTGAGGAAAGTTAAATATGCCAACTAGCTCAAGTGATGGCTTGATTTGCTTTGGCACTTGTGCTGTAAGCACATGAGCAAGAGAATGAGCAAATGCATCCAATGCCAACGTCTCTCTTGCATTGATGAGGACATAAGGGTCATTCCATGTCAATTCACACAAATGCCCAAAACTTCCCCAGTGACACCTCTTCAATTTGCCTTATTTTTATTTTCTTAGTGCCTTATGATGTCAAATGAAATAATCCAAAATTTTAGCTTCCTTGCTCGAACGTTTGAGTTATGGCCCATCAAAGTTTGGGTGCCACGCCCACTTTTGGGGTCCGGGAATTGCGCACTTAATTTGCAAGCATTTTTGGAGGCCCATTTGTTTTGTTCTAAGGGGGGTATAGACCTGTAAATTGCTATATCCATGTATTCTGGCCCTGTCTATCAGATTCTGCACCTAAAAATAGCACAGGTTTACTAACTTTATAGATATTAACCCCTTAAAAGTGGATTTTTTTAATGACAATTTTGACATTTTGGGGGTCCATATCTTGGAAAGTTTTTATGTTGATGGTGTTTCAACTGATTTATCATCATATTTGGGAACTCTACTGTGTACTTAGAGAGTTTCAGGGCACTCAGAGCTTTGGTGGGGGTACAGGAGGGCCCCAAATATGGCTTCGGGAAAAAATTACCATTTGGTACGCCCTACTTCAGGCCATTAGTTGGCCATGTGGGCGCATGATGACTGGAATGAACCTTTAACCCTATCAACAGACACCTTTTATCAAACTTTTAAGCCAATAAAACCTTTGATTATCCAACTCCTTCAATATAAAATAAGCATTTGTATATGGTACTATTTTTGCATATTTTCTGAAAAATCCTAAGTCCGGAAAGTAGGTCAACTGTTGTTTTGACTGCCTATTCATGTTTAAGGTAGCAAAAGCACACCCATATAGTGATTTTAATCTATGGGAAGATTATTTATACCCAATACCCCATTAGTTATATTGACAATTACAAGGGATAAACCCCTTCCCGGCTGTTTCACGATGCTGGGTTTTTTTTTTTTTTACATTTGACACCTTTCCCTGTATCCAACCAAACTCTGACCACTATACACTTAATAGTTAAATGCATCTTTCAAACAGGAAAGGGAAAGATGCAAACAAGGGGATGATCCCAAGAAAAACATCCTGGTTGCTTTACTACATTTGTTCTGACATCCGATCTGGAAGTTAAACCTAGACTCATCAGGTTTTTTTTTTTTTTCAAGAAAAGGGGAAGGGGCCCCTAGCCACTCATGTGGGGAAAATTAGCATATTTCCCTTTTTTACTAATTGATCGGATCGGATGTCAGAACAAATGTAGTAAAGCAACCAGGATGTTTTTCTTGGGATCATCCCCTTGTTTGCATCTTTGCATCGGTAATTTTCTATCTTGACTGAATATCTGAAGTTCTCCTACCCCTACATCTTGCAACAGTGAAGATTTGGCTGAGGTTGATATAGGATCAGGCAGACTTAAAGTTGAAAATACTTTGCAGTTGAATAGCAGAGCTCGAGTTGGATGGAAATCTAATACACAAAGATGTTTGAGAGTTTCTGGATTTTCTAATGAGGTGTGAGCTCTTGCCTCTCTTGAATTAGTGCTCCTGATTGATTGTTGTTCAAGGGTTAGTGCTGGGGTGGAATTCCAAAATGATGGTGTTCTTTTGTTGATGTGCTGTGGGTCCCCCTCACTGGTATTATGGCCAAACACTGGTATTATGGCCAAAAAGTTCAATTTTGGTCTCTTCACACCGTAACACATTACTCCATATGGTTTTGGGAGATTGGATGTATTTTTTGCAAATTTTAGCTGGGCTTAGATTTTTTTTTGTTAAAGGCTTCCATCTTGCCACCCTATCCTTAGCCCAGACATATAAAAAATTCAGGAGATTGCTGTCACATTTAGGGAGTAACCAGAACTTGCCAAAAATTGCTGCAACCCTTTTAATATTGCTGTAGGCCTCTTGGCAGCCTGCCTGGCCACATTTCTCCTGGTATTCTCATCAATTTTAGAGGCACAATCCTGCTATTAGTAATGTCACTTTTGTGCCATTTTTTTTCCATTTGCTGGTTACTATCTTTACAGTGTTCCATGGTATAGCCAATGCCTTGCATTTTTTTATCCTTTCCTGACTGATATGTTTCAACGAGATCCTATAACTGCTTTGTAAGGTCTTTGCGATCCATAACTCTTCCAGCTGGATGTTACCAAGATGTTGGGAAAATCCTATTGTAACAGCTGTACTTTATATGGGGTTAATCAGCTGTGGCAGCGGGTGTGTGGTTGAGCATCAGCTGTGGATTGACAGGAGGCAGATAGAACCAGCAGGTAACATATGATGAGGTTCACCTGTGTTGGATTACTGGCGATTTGTTTGTCCCTTGTGTTCTTTCAGAGAAAAGCCAGTAACCAGAGAAAGAGACAGCTGTTTAGTTGTCTCTTCCTCTGGTTACTGGCTTTTCCCTGTACTTTATTCACATGTAAATTTGTACTTTATTTCCCTACACTTTATTCATACAGGTGAACATCACATGTTACCTGCTGGTTCTATCTGACTCCTGTCCATCCACAGCTGATGCTGAACCACACACCTGCTGCCACAGCTGATTAACCCCAAATAAAATACAGCTGTTCCAATCAAAAATCCAAGTGATGACCTTTGTGAGGTGGAGTCTGAAGCTCATCTCTAAAACATTTTGTCTGAAGAGTGGGGGCGGACTTTTTGGTAAAATCCAAAATGGTGGACAACACAATATTGCAGAAAGTGATCTCATGGCTTACGCCAAGGAATCCAATGGTATATTATTTTTGAGCATCAGGTATATGGTTCAAAAGTTACATGCATAAATGCACCTTCAAATTTGACCCATTGGTGGCACTACAGCACTTGAAGTGAAACAATGAAAATTCGTGAAAACAATCAAAAAGGACTGTCCCTTAGTGTGCCAAATTTCCAAACTTTTTACCATAGGGTTTTGTGGTTTCCTTCCTCATAATCTGGTCCCGAATCATTGTACCAAGTTTGTTGTTGTTAAGATTGCTGAGATATGACCTCACTTCCTGTTTCGTGAGGAACACATTTGCAAACTGAAAAGCCAACTAATAACTTGTGAGGTTTGGTCTGAAAATTGTCCATGTAAAAATTTTATGAAGACTGGCCAAAATACATAATGTGTGAAAATTTTTAATTATTTTTGATAAAATCCAATATGGAGGCCATATCAATTACACTGACATAATTTGCCAGTTCTTGGCCTTGGGCCTTCTGAGGGTACGATCTAACAAAAGTTTATTAATTAATTAATTAATTAATTAATTAATTAAACAAACACGTCAACTCACCAAAAGGCGTTTTGAGTATTGCAGCACCCCTAGTTGTCAAATAACAGAACAAAAATTAGGTGCTTACTCAGAATGGGGTCCAATGTCCAAGTCCATGTGTTAAGGTTGGTGCTGATACATCAAAGACCACAACACCAGAATTAGATCAAAATCCCTGTATAATCCAGAGATATTCAAACTATGTCTTGTGCAGAAGTTTAAATGACCATTTCAGACCTGCCAACCTTTACTTATTTTGGATGGGAGCTATGCATGTTAACAGCAGAAGAAAAAAATGAACAAAAAAAACCCCACAGTCTTCCTTTATCCCTAATTAAACAAACAATGCCAGAGGCAATTGATATATGAATCCAGAATTATGAGAACTTGCACAGGGCACTCGCTTTGCAATGGTCAGAAAGCCTTCATGGTTTCACAAGGGACATCAAACAAGTGATTTGCTCCATCAACAATGTACTGTTATGTTTCTTACTGCTCAGTACATTGATCAACTACTGTTGTATTATAAGATTTATTTTCATGTTGTTTTTATTTATTTTCCAAGTTAATAATAGGCAACAATTTGACCAGCTTGTTTGGGGGTGGGGGATTTTAAGTTCTCAAAAAACTGGGAAGTGTGGCTCATGGTGAAAAACACCAAATATATGTCTGAAATGCTTTAACTGACCTGATCGAGGACAGCATCCAGGGTGCTTAGCAACAGGAAGCCACGGCCTTGGACCAAGTACTCTGCCAGAGCCACCACGTGACTCTCCTCCACTTCCCCCTCCCTGGGGGCCTCTGTTCGTTGAGCCACCACATTGCACAGCTGGTGAACATCAGTCAGAAATTCCCTAGCCAGAGTGTTACTGGCATCAGTCATGTCTGAGCTAGAGTGAGAGAGGCAAATGGATAGACAAGTAGATTAAAAAAAAATTCTTGACAGACATCACAGAAATGCACTTGATGTAAAGACATTCACAACGTACAGCAAACATTCACTTTAACTGTTAAGCAAGGAATAAAACTAGATGGGGCATGCTGCTATAGGAAATGGATTATTTTCCTATGATAGCACACCCCAATGTGTTTTATTCCTCTTACACTATAGTGATTTGAGAATGATACAAATTTTATTTCATTAATAAATGACAAAACTTTTAACTGTTTAGAATTACCTATAATGATATGGAAAGCCCAGTGAGACAAGTTTTCTTCTGCCATCACTTACTATATAGCAGCTGTAAACAGTCACTCCCTCACTAGCTTCTAGTTTTTTATAATAAGACCCCTCGCCCAATTTGGGCTATTTGGGGAAGGAAGGGGCATTGCAAAATCTGAACATGAAATAAATAAATACTGCTCTCAAATTGAAAGACCTTGTTCTTTATGAAACATTGGAATAAAACTCCATACAAAACAACTCAAAACTGATGACCCAAGAACCTCCTGTGTCTTTAAAACAGATGTGCCCAATTCTCAAACAATGCACAGCAGGGCTCCACGGGATAACACTCACGCCAATTTATACAAATGGGCAATTTACAACCTGATCACCAGACCCAGGGGCACCAAAACTTGGATGGGGGTATCATGTCCCCATTCTGTGGCTGGAAGGTTAATTAATTTGAGGGGATTCCCTAGCAAATAATGTGCATGAAATCGCTTGCTTCGCGCAGTCAAGCAGACAGAGGAAGTCTGGTATACCCATGAACAGGTTTACCTTCTTTTGGGTTTTACGGCAGCTGGCATCCAGTGTTGCATTACTGCCATCTACAGGTTTACCTTGACTGTGCACTGACGGTTACATCATTTTGTCGCTAAATGAACAGCTGATCACAACGTGCTCACTGACCACCGAAAACTTTATGAATGGACTCACATACACCACAGTTTTTCACCTAATCTAATAAATGTATTTAAGAGTTGATCATTTTCAGATTGCTCAATATACAATGTGTTTAGTGTCAGTGTAATGGAAAATCTGGTATTTAATTTTCATGGATACATATTTATCTAGTGTAGTTGATGCAAATTCATTAAAAAAAAAAAGTGTTAAAAGCTTAATCTCTCGGTTCACTTAATGAAAAAAAACCACACACAAACAAACACTGATTTAGTTTCACTTTCAAATTGTTTGCTAATCCAAGAAGAGGTCGAAACTGGTTTTACGTGACAATATTTGTGGCTGTACTGGTCATCATCATTCCACATTCCATTTCTTCATATTGTCTGATGTTTGTCTGTTATTGCATTATTTGTTGCGTTTCATGCCTTGTAGTGTTGTAGTTAAAATAAATAAATGTTTGTTTTGTTATAATCCATGACCTTGTCTGGTTTGCTCACATGCAGGTCACATATTGGTTCTTTCCTGTGCCTAAGCTTTAAAATTAATTAATTTTCCCCTTTTGGCTAAAACCAAGACAGTGTATTAAGAAAAGTTGCATGACCGTATTGTTACAAGATACCTATTAAACTATTTCCGTGGATGAATAGTCAGTTTATGGATAGATGGATAGTCGGTTGGTGTGGCAGTGTGGGCACGGTCGAGTATCAGGTGTAAACAGTGAGGAGTCAGGTGAACCAGCAGGCAATGTGATGAGTGACACCTGTGATTGATTACTAGCTGCTTACTAACGTGTGTCTTTTGCGTCTTTCAGTGGCCAGTAACCAGAGAGAGAGAGAGAGAGAGAGAGAGAGAGAGAGAGAGAGAGAGAGAGAGAGAACTGAGTTACCAAGCATTGCATTTGTGTGAGCAGCAATATCACTGAAAAGTAAAATTAAACACAGAAAATAAATAAATAAATAAATAAATAAACTGTGATGCCTGTCCCCCTGTTCCTCATTGCCTGAACATTAAGAGTTGCTACACTGGTGCCAAAACCCGGGAATGAGGAATGAACACCACCATGAAGTCCAAACCAGTCAAGAAGTTCCTCTAGACACTTGTTGGCAACCTCTAGCACCAGCAAGAAGACCTCATCATGCTGTCCATAGACCAGGGGCAGCGCTTTCGGGCTCTGCTCAAGACCCAGGCAGAGAACTGGCAAGTGATCCAGAGCTTGGTCCAGTCAGCAGTTACTCTGGCAGTTGCTCCTGTGGTCAGTGTTCCCAAACAGCTGGTCAACACGGGGCCGCAGGACGCCCCAGAAACCTTCACTGAGCTGTTTGAGCATGTTACAGAGGTGAGCTTGTGGCCAACCTTACAGTGGGCAGCCCATCTATTGCTGCTCCTATCAGGGGAAGCCCAGCATGGCAGCCCTCTTTCACTAGCATGCTGGAGTACCCAGACTTGAAGTGGACTATACTGCAACGGGTCTGCCGCGTACCAAAAGAACATCACCAGTGCTTCCATGCACTGGCATACAGTGAAGTCGGCCACTGGTTTGCTTTCACTCAGTGGTGCCAAGACGCCTGTCAATGGTGGTTGCTGACTGGTGAGTGCAACACCAAGGACATCAATCAAGTGGCACTGGAGCAGTTTATCACGTGACTGCCAAGTGAGCCATCGACATGGGTCCAGTGTCACTGCGCGGCATCATTGGAGGAAGCTGCCTTGCTGGCAGAGGACCATCTGGAGGCAATTCTGGGAGCAGGTGCTCCCACAGCTCCCCACCCCCCTCTCCTCAACCCCACAGAAACAGGGGCCAAACCCGCTCCCCAAACTCCTGTCTCATCCTGTGACTCCTCAACCCCTTCTCCTTCTGTGTCTGTGCTGCCGCTAATCCCCACTCTCTTTCAACAGGTAGACCTATCCATGTCCACTGAAATCAGGAGAAAGCCTGGGAAGGTCTGTTAACATGGTAGGAAGGCTGGGATTTCCTGGAATCAGCACTTACGCAAAGAGACGGGGATTCTGATTTGCATTCCTGATGTGCTGTAGGCTTCCCCCGGTCAAGCAGGAACATACCGCATCTGAGTATTCAAGGGGGTACACATCAGGTGGATTCTGGCTGTAATGAGACCTCAATGCATCAAAGCCTGATTCAACGTGGGGCACTGAGAAATGCATGATTGGTGAGGATGAGGTGTCTACATGGGGATGTTCACAAATATCCGTTAATGCACATCACTACTCATTTCTGGGGTGAAAAACATAGTGTGGAGGCCTCCGTTAGGTGAGCCTCACCCATCCACTGATCCTGGGGATAGACTGGCTGGGGTTTAGAACATTAATAAAACAGCTAGTAGTGGATGGGTCCAACAATAGCACGTCACAGGGCCGTCTACGTCAGCTCCTCATCATGAGGACACAGATTGAGGAGAGGGCCCCCCCCAGGGATTCCTTTGGGGAGTTCCCGTGGGAGCAGATGTTCGATGAGTCTCTGAGACATGCATTTGACCAAGTGAGAATAATCATTGGTCAAAACCTCCATCCTAATGTCATGCTGTCCAGCCTGTATTTTTCCATTATTAAGGATAGGTTATATTGAGTGACACAAGACACTCAGAATAAAGAAGAAAACAACCTAGTTCCTGGTCCCAAAAAGCTATAGGGAACTTTTATTCCATGCGGCTCATCATAATCCCATGGTGGGGCATTTAGGGCAGGACAACACACTAAACCGACTCATGGCCCATTTCTATTGGCCAGGCATTTGCAGTGATGTGCACCAGTGGTGCACGGCATGTCGCAAATGTCAGCTGGTGAATCCGCCGGACACCACAAAAGCGCCATTGCGCCCTCTACTTTTAATCGAGAACCCCTTTGAAAGAATTGCCATGGATCTTCTCCATAAGTAAATAAAATGTGCACCGTCACTTGTTTGCTCTTTTTTCTTCTTTTTTTGGCACTCTAATGATTTTGGCATGCTCTGATGTCAATTTCAACAAATCTAAGCAGTATTTTCAAAGTCAACATGGATGTCCTATTGTTTTGGGATAAAGAGTTGGCAGCAGGAGGGGGTATTCTACTTTGATGGCCAGCCTGACCAGGAGATCAGCACCGATGTACACAAGTTGTGGAAGTTTTAGGACAACTAGGATGTATGTCCTATTGTTTTGGGATAAAGAGTTGACAATAGGAGGGGGTATTCAACAAGAAGAGTAAAAAAGATTCCATTCAATGAGAAGTGAACTCTTCTCATTGAATGGAATCTTTTTTACTCTTCTTGTTGAATACCCCCTCCTATTGTCAACTCTTTATCCCAAAACAATAGGACATACATCCTAGTTGTCCTAAAACTTCCACAACTTGTGTACATCGGTGCTGATCTCCTGGTCAGGCTGGCCATCAAAGTAGACACAGTCAATAACATCCTCTCATGGACAAAGGCACCCACTGGAAGTGGCCCTCAACAATCTTCGTTCAGGAGAAACCATCCCAGAAGTCACCTCCCAAGTCATGTACATCCTCTTTAATGTTGTGTTGGCACAACAGCTAATGTCACAGTGCCAAGAGGAACCCTGCTTGGGTAGCTTATCAGCCAACAATTCCACGATTTTTGTCCTCATGCACCCAATGATTGGTTAAATTCCCACAAATCTGCTACCAGCCGAGACAGGAAGAAAAATGCTCTTTGCTGCTGCAAACTGTGTTATCGCCATCACCTCAACAGCGCTGGTGACCCAATAAACCATATGCAAATTTGAGTTCACCTTATGATCCCTGCCATAACAACCAAGCCAGATTCTGGAAACCAACCATGGCTGCTGACATCAGTCAACTTTCCCACAGGAGACTAATGAACCCTACAGTAGATTTGAGGAACAAATTCAGCAGATCCTAGCAGAAGCTGACACTATTAACAATGACAAATATTGCTAAAAGCTTCACCAAATCATTTACAAGTACAACGACTTCTTTGCCAAAAAGTCCCTGGACTCACAGACATTCACATGGTCCACATTCCCACATGGCCAGGACGTGCAAGACAATACATTCAACTCTTACATTCATGCGACAATACAAAATCTCAATTGCTTCATGAACCAGTGCAAGACATTACTGACTATGTTCGAAAAGGGAATCATCCATTTGTGCAACAGCAATTATTCAGCTCCCATCTAGCCAGTCCTCCAACCAAACGGGCAGCCCACCATCAACTACAGGAAACCGAATCAACAGGTCCCCCTGTCACGTTGACCAATAGCACAACTGGATCAGGAACTCTCCAAGATCAGAGCTGCAAAATTCTTCAACCATGGACGTGGCCTCAGGTTTCTGGACCATTCCAGTGCACCCCGACAACCAACACAAACTGGTATCAACCTTCATCAACAGACAATACACCTTTACTTGATGCCCTTTTGGTTATGCCAACTCACCCAGAGAGTTCAATATTTTCCTAAAAAGAAGGCCCCGATTCCAATGCTCGAGGCAACCGCATCTATTTGAATAACACCCTGATGAGATGCACTACAATCGAAGCTCACCTGATGGAAACTGATCATGTCCTGGATAGGATTCACCCAATTCATGATTCAATTCACGACAATGGGTTCACAGTTTGATTTTCCTACAATATTTTTGAAAAAAAAATTAAGAAAATTTTATTACCAAAAATAATGTAACATTTATTTTCCTATTCTTTATCGATTTTAATGAATGAATGATGAATGAACCCTTCATTGTCACTTAGTCACAAGTACCAGCGAAATTAGCCGTCAACCCGTCTGTACATATACACACACATACACAGGGGGAGTAGACAGGACAGGAAGATAGGGATGAAAAATACAGAGTAACATGAGGGGAGGGGAGGGGAGGAGAAAAAAAAGCAACCCCCACACTATGCTCCTGTGGGGAGTACAGTGTGGGAACATTAAAAAAAAACACCTCAGCACATAAGCACAAAAATAACAGTACACTTTACAACATGAAAACTCGGGACTTGATGGGGGAGGGGCAGAGGTATAGGTAACCCAGTGCAAACAAGCAGTCCGGTCCTGCAGCCGAAGATGACGCTTACCCACTTGTCACACTGGAGGTAAAAGCGGCGACCGTGGGAAGTGGGGGAAGGAATACGAGAGAGTGTCTCACAGCAGTGATCTTCAGGGGGGAGCTGTTGTCCCAGCAACGGCCTTGGCCAAGGCCAGTGCTGTCTGAGGGAGCTGAAAGCAGATAAAATTGGGATTGTCTGGTCTTGGGGCGAGTAGACGCATTCCTTTACACGACTACTCTGTCCATTCTGGTCTCCGAATCAATCCATTTTCCTTTACAAAGCTAAAAGCTTCTCCATGATATTATCCATGTTGCGGTTCAAGTTCTGAATAGTCACAGTCTGAGTGCCGACAGCTCTGCCCACCGCTTCAATCATGTCGGGCAGCTTTATGGGGCCTTTGGACAGCTGTCACCGTTTTCTGATTTCCTCGATAAACCAGGGCAATGCCTAATCCAATCAGCAAAAGTCCCGTAATCATGGTTCCAAATAGGTAGATGTCTTCAATGTCCTCCACAGAAAGAACCGCCAGGCACACGACCCGCCACCTCTCCCACGCGTCCATCGTGTAGCCAGCTGCGAACATTCCGGCAGGACAGGCTGGTTCCCCCGAACCCAGGCTTCTCGTCGAGAAGATTGTGTCAATTGCTTGAAGAGACCAGTTTATCAATTCCATGATTTTTAGTTTGGAGAGCAGTGCGGAGAGAGTCTCTCAAAAGTATAGACAATAGACAGACGAGACAGCAGAAGCAGGAAAGATAAGGGAAGGGAGAGGCAGAGAAATGTGACTGCCTTCCGTGAGAGCACGGAGAAGCAAATATTCCCTTTGTTAACTTAAAAAAAAAAAAACCAGCTTTTTAAAATGTTTCTTAATAAACAACAATAATTATTTGCCCACATTTGTAAAGGTTGGAGTAAAATATAGTAGCCTATTAAGAAAATATTCCTTTTATTAAAAATGAAAAAGTTAATAACAAACAGGACTTTTCTTGATAAACTTTTATAAACATTTACCTCTCTCTCCATTTTTCTTCTCTTTTCTTTAGCTTTTGGCCGTTTGTAAAAAGAGAGCTCCAATTTCTTGTTAAGTCTAGTTGTACAGTTAATCACACAAAAGCTCTTTCCCATTTTAGATCTGAGTTTTGTGCATTTTCGCGGCATTAGAATGATGATACTTCTACTTAGGGTAAAGTCTGATGCATTCCTGTTATTTTATGTTATGGCACCCTTTGCTGTCTAAACACAATTACCACTAGGAAAACCATTGGATTATGCTGCCTGATAATAATCATGATTCATTTTTTTATTTCATTGAATTTGTATTTCATTCAAATTGTCAAATTTGTATTGCAATTTATCAATCACACCATATACAGTGGGGCAAAAATGTATTTAGTCAGTCACCAATTGTGCAAGTTCTCCCACTTAAAAAGATGAGAGAGGCCTGTAATTTTCATCATAGGTATACCTCAACTATGAGAGACAAAATGAGAAAAAAAATCCAGAAAATCACATTGTCTGATTTTTAAAGAATTTATTTGCAAATTATGGTGGAAAATAAGTATTTGGTCAATAACAAAAGTTCATCTCAATACTTTGTTATATACCCTTTGTTGGCAATGACAGAGTTCAAACGTTTTCTGTAAGTCTTCACAAGGTTTTTACACACTATTGCTGGTATTTTGGCCCATTCCTCCATGCAGATCTCCTCTAGAGCAGTGATGTTTTGGGGCTGTCGCTGGGCAACACGGACTTTCAACTCCCTCCAAAGATTTTCTATGGGGTTGAGATCTGGAGACTGGCTAGGCCACTCCAGGACCTTGAAATGCTTCTTACGAAGCTACTCCTTCATTGCCCGGGTGGTGTGTTTGGGATCATTGTCATGCTGAAAGACCCAGCCACATTTCATCTTCAATGCCCTTGCTGATGGAAGGAGGTTTTCACTCAAAATCTCACGATACATGGCCCCATTCATTCTTTCCTTTACACGGATCAGTCGTCCTGGTCCCTTTGCAGAAAAACAGCCCCAAAGCATGATGTTTCCACCCCCATGCTTCACAGTAGGTATGGTGTTCTTTGGATGCAACTCAGCATTCTTTCTCCTCCAAACATGACAAGTTGAGTTTTTACCAAAAAGTTCTATTTTGGTTTCATCTGACCATATGACATTCTCCCAATCCTCTTCTGGATCATCCAAATGCTCTCTAGCAAACTTCAGACGGGCCTGGACATGTACTGGCTTAAGCAGGGGGACACGTCTGGCACTGCAGGATTTGAGTCCCTGGCGGCGTAGTGTGTTACTGATGGTAGCCTTTGTTACTTTGGTCCCAGCTCTGTGCAGGTCATTCACTAGGTCCCCCCGTGTGGTTCTGGGATTTTTGCTCACCGTTCTTGTGATCATTTTGACCCCACGGGGTGAGATCTTGTGTGGAGCCCCAGATCGAGGGAGATTATCAGTGGTCTTGTATGTCTTCCATTTTCTAATAATTGCTCCCACAGTTGATTTCTTCACACCAAGCTGTTACCTATTGCAGATTCAGTCTTCCCAGCCTGGTGCAGGTCTACAATTTTGTTTCTGGTGTCCTTTGACAGCTCTTTGGTCTTGGCCATAGTGGAGTTTGGAGTGTGACTGTTTGAGGTTGTGGACAGGTGTCTTTTATACTGATAAGTTCAAACAGGTGCCATTAATACAGGTAACGAGTGGAGGACAGAGGAGCCTCTTAAAGAAGTTGTTACAGGTCTGTGAGAGCCAGAAATCTTGCTTGTTTGTAGGTGACCAAATACTTATTTTACCGAGGAATTTACCAATTAATTCATTAAAAATCCTACAGTGTGATTTCCTGGATTCTTTCCCCCCATTCTGTCTCTCATAGTTGAAGTGTACCTATGATGAAAATTACAGGCCTCTCTCATCTTTTTAAGTGGGAGAACTTGCACAATTGGTGGCTGACTAAATACTTTTTTGCCCCACTGTATCACTACACGCCTAGTTCTGGAGCAACTGGCAAAGACTGGTGCCAAAATCACGTTCCACAAAGATCAGTGGTGCAAAGCTATGATAAACTATGTTGGTCTGCTGATTGGCCACAAATGGCATTTAACCCCAGTTTAGCTGCATTCCAGCCATAGAGAATATTAAAGCACCCTCGAAACTTGTCAGAACAGATTCCTCAGTGTATGTATGCTAATTCATTAAAATTACTCAGGCACTGCCAGATCATGTCTGTGAAGGTTCTTAGTCATCCAGGTCATAATAAACCGTGGGTGCGAAAGGCGGCAACTGGACTTGCTTGAAATTCTTAAAGATGTTTCACCTCTGATCTGAAAGGCTTCTTCAGTTCTGTCTGACTACCGGGGAGTTCCAGGTATTTATCCTCTAGTGGACCAAAAGCAACACCAAGGAGAGTCATTGAGGTCACACTGGTCATTGAGTCATCCTGTAGGTGTAGGTCACTGGGGGCCGGGTGTGAACAGTGTTAGCAGCTTAGAGTGTCGTTAGGGTGATCTGTGGATCATTGGCTCTCTCTGCCATCATACGAGTCATTGAAGTCAGCCAAGTCTTGGTGTGGATGTGTATTCAGTTTTCTAGGAAGTGTGCCAAGGACTGCATTGTAGGTGGCTGATAAGTGGCGTCTCAGACCACCTCCTCTGTTCAGTGATGGTCATTCCAGGTTGACAAAGATGGCTTCTTTTACTCCTCTTTCAAACCACCGGTCTTCTCTGGCTAAAATGCGTACATTGCAGTCCCTGAAACTAGTGTCCCTTGTTAGTGAGATGAAGATAGACTGCAAAGTCCTGGCCTGAGGAACTGGCTCTCCTGTGTTGAGCTATGCACCTGTGAAGCAGTTGTTTCATTTCCCCAATGTACAGGTCCGTGCATTCCTCACTGCATTGAATTACGTACACTACGTTGTCCTGTTTGTCTAGATATTCTGTACTTAGGGTGGACCGATTTCTGCCTGTACAGTGTACAGGGATGTTGTGTTTGTAGAAGATCCTCCTGAGTTTCTCAGATAGTCCAGAAATGTAGGGAACGACAACATTCTTGTGTTTGTTGCGGTTTTCTTCCCTGTACGTTATGTTTTTTTGGTCTTGATGAAAGCCCAGTTTGGATATCTGCACTTCTGAAGTGCTTCTTTGATGTGTTTTGCTTCTTCTGTTTTCCCTCTACTATTGTAGGAAATGTTCTGAGCCCTGTGATGTAAGGTCTTAATGACCCCCAATTTGTGTTCCAGTGAGTGGTAGGAGTCGAACAGTAGGTACTGGTCTGTGTGTGTGGGTTTCCAGTAGGCCTCGATGCTAAGGCTTCTGTCTTGTTTGATGTGCACGCTGCAGTCCAAAAAGGCTAGGTTGTTTCCACTGATGTTTTCCCAAGTGAACTTGATGTTGACATCCACTGCATTGATGTGCTCTGTGAGGCACGTATCAGACCCAGTAACAATTTGAGGCAGAAATTGGTCCACCCTAAGGACAGAATACCTAGACACAAACAGGACAATGTAATGGATGCAATTCAATGCAGTGAGGAATGCATGGACCTGTACATTGGAGAAACAAAACAACTGCTTCACAGGCGCATGACTCAACACAAGAGCCAGTTCCTCTGCATTCTGTATTCATCTCAATAACAAAGGACACTAGTTTCAGGACTGCAATGTATGCATTTTAGCCAGAGAAGACCAGGGGTTTGAAAGAGGAATAAAAGAAGCCATCTTTGTCAACCTGGAACGACCATCACTGAACAGAGAAGGTGGTCTGAGACACCACTTATCAGTCACCTACAATGCAGTCCTTGGCGCATTTCCCAGAAAACTGAATACACATCCACACCAAGACTCTGCTGACTTCAATGACTCACATGATGGAAGAGACAGCCAACAACACACAGATCACCGTAACGACTCTCTAAGCTGCTAACACCATTCACACCTGGCCCCAGTGACCTACACCTACAGGATGACTCAATGACCCATGTGACCTCAACGACTCTCCTTAGGGTTGCTTTTGGTCCACTAGAGGAACTCCCCAGTAGTCAGAACTGAAGAAGCCTTTCGGATGAGAGGTGAAACATCTTCAAGAATTTCAAGCAAGTCCAGTTGCCTTCTTTAGCAGCTATGGTTCACTGCCAGATCACTGACTTCACTCCTCAAAAAGGATGTCCCATTCCTGTGGGCCAAAGAACAAGAAAACACTATGAAAGAACTGAAACGGCTCTTGTGCTCAGCACCCTGACTGGTCTATCCTAACCCAGACAAAGAATTCCATTTGGAAGCAGGATTCTCAGACCACTGCCTTAGTGTGGGTTTGTATCAAATATATGACCAAGACAAACAGGTGCTTATCTATGCCAGAAAAACACTTCTGGCATGAAAAGTACTGGGATTGTGAAAAAGCACTGCTTTGCACAGTTTGGGCCATAAAACATTTCTCCAATTACACCAGAGGACAGAAAACTCATTGAAACCTGCCATCAGCCAGTGACATTCCTGAACAACCAAGAGATCAGAGATTGAGTTGTCACCAATTCATGAATAGCCACCTGGCTATTAACCCTTCAAGGCAGTGACATTGAAGTCCAGTATGCTCAAAATCACAAGCTATTTGGCACTGGTCAAAAGAGCGGAGGAACCCTGTATAAGAGTCAACAGCCATTCTCAACTCGCCAACCTGCACTGAACCAGCATGCTGAGTCATGGTTCAACCCCACAAACTCAACTGAATGATGTCACAACAAAACAATTGGCCCTCAGTCCCCGGCAGTTGAAAGACAGAGGATGCTAATCATCTCAGGGTTACACAACTATACTGTGGCAGTGGGGGCATGGTCAAGCATCAGTCTGGGAATGGAGGGCGGAGTCAGGGAAGGTAAGTGGCAGAATCACTGCACCTGATGTCAGTTAACCTGTGTTTCTTCCTAGTGACCACGCCCTATAAAAGGAAAGAGAGAGCAGAGGAAGGGAGCCCTCTCCCCAACCAGACGACTTGTGTGTGCGCGCGTGTCTGTGTGACTGGGAGATTGTAAGTCACTGAAAAGGGCAAAAATAAAAGTTTTGGAAACTCCGTTCTGGCCTGCCGTACTTATGTGCTCCACCCACCCGCTCGAAGTTCTACAGTGGTGCCGAAACCCGGGAATCGGAGCACAGAGGAGAACAGCCCCATGGAGTCCTCCCCCTTCGCGGACCTGATCCACGCCCTCGCCACGGCCCAACAGAGCCAGCACCAGGCGCTGGTCGCCCTCCGAAAGGAGCAAGAGCAAAGGTTTGAGGCCCTGGTGCTGGCGCAACAGGAAGATCGTCAGGCGTTCCGGAACCTCCTTGCGTCGGCGGGGTCCACCACCTCCACGGGCCCTCTCCACCTCACCCTAACGAAGATGGGCCCGCACGACGACCCCGAGGCCTTCTTCGCACTCTTTGAGCAAGCAGCAGAGGCCTGGGGCTGGCCGGTGGAACAGCGCGCGGCACACCTCCTCCCCCTGCTAACGGGCGAGGCGCAGCTGGCCGCGCTACAGCTCCCCACTGACAGCCGACTGGTCTACACAGACCTGCATCGGGCCGTCCTCCAGCATGTGGGGCGCACCCCAGAACTGAGTTTCCAAAACTCTATTTTTGCACTTTTCAGTGGCTTACAATCTCCCACCCACACACAAGTCGTCTGGTTGGGGAGAGAGCTCCCTTCCTCTGCTCTCTCTCTCTCCTTTTATGGGGCGCGGTTACTGGGAAGACATGCAAACACAGGTGACATCAGGTGCAGTGATTCTGCCACTTACCTCCGTTCCCAGACCGATGCTTGACCACGCCCCCGCTGCCACATATACATTTCAACTTACAATGTGAGGACACTGAAGGACCAAGAGAAACTGCATGAACTGTAACTGTAGGGCAGCACAGTGGTGTAGTGGTTAGCACTATCACCTCACAGCAAGAAGGTTCTGGGTTCGAGTCCAGCAGCTGATGGGGGCCTTTCTGTGTGGAGTTTGCATGTTCTCCCTGTGTCTGCATGGGTTTCCTCTGGGTGCTCCGGTTTTACCCCACAGTTCAAAGACATGCAGTTAGGTTAACATGGGGCAGCCATGGCCTGATGTTGGGCTGAAGCAAGGGCACCTAACCCACAACTGTTCCCCGGGCGCTATAGCATAGCTGCCCACTGCTCTGGGTATGTGTGCACGCTCATTGCTCACTTGGGTGTGTTCACTGCTTCAGATAGATTAAATACAGAGGTTAAATTTCATTGTGTGCTTAAGTCTGTGCTTGAGTGTCCATGTGACAAATAAAGGCTTCTTGGCTTCTGTAACATGAACTAACAAGATTGAAGTGGGATATCATCGGTCTTGCCGAGACAAGAAGGAAAGGAGAACAACTTGTTGAACTCGACAATAGACATGTGTTATACATCAAAGGAGGAGATGATTCAACTGGATCAGTGGGCTTCCTCATGCACAGAAATATCAAAAAGACAGAGTGATGGAGTTTAAAGGAACAAATAGCATCAACGACAATGAAAGTAAATGCACCAACAACCAGCCACAAGAACAAATAAGTTGAGAAATTCTATGAAGAATTGGATAACATCATGCATGAAACCAACAGCCAGTATAAAGTTGTAATGGGAGACTTCAATACCAAGGTCAGATGACAGCAGCAAAACAAGGCTCCATTAGTGAGAAAACATGGCTATGGTGAAAGAAATGAAGAGAACAACAAAGCTGGTGCAATCTGCGCCGATGAACAACTTGATGATGATAAAAACCTGGTTTGGGACAAGAAAGAGCAGGAAGTAGACTTGGAAAGGCCCAAACAGAAGTGTGAAAAATCAGATAGACTATGTGCTGACCAACAAGAAGAACACTGCTCAAAATACAGAGGTGATTCAAAGAGTGGGGGTTGGAACTGATCACCGATTGTTGAGAAGTACCATCAAACTTGACAGGAAACTTGAAAGAGGGCAATTCCATGTAAATGTCAACCTCACCAGGCAAAAATAAAGCAACATGTAATACATCAAAACCACTCCCAGAGATATCACCTAGGCCTGTATTTTACAGATGTGAATAAGTTGAACCAATTTGTAACCAACCTAATATGTCACTGTCAGTCTTTCTTTCTTATAATGTAAAACCCAAGCTAAAATCAACTTTGATCATGTACAATTCTATATTATTGCCACAAGCCACAGAAATGTATGCTAAAATCCACAAAACAGCAAAACAATAGCCATCCTAAATATTATTTAAGAACTTTGATAGTTTTAGCTGATATTTAGAGAGTTTTTCAAAGGGTTATGGTGGTTAAATTGCTGATTTTCTAAACATATGCCATGTCTATTTCAGACGCGTCACATCCATAACGGAATTATGTCACATCCATAACGCTGATTTTTTCTTCCTAGATTCTGCTTGAAATAGAAAATATTTTAAACAAAGGCTTTTTTTATTTTCAGCTAAGACTCCTTTATTAAATGCATGCCTGCATTTGGATATTATGTTTGCAATTTCACAGAGTTTGATGAATATGTGTAGTCACCCTGGAAATGGGGTATTTTTTCCGTCACATCCATAACGCATGTCTTTTTTGGCATTTTCTAGAGTTCTAAATGTACTATGGGAATTCTTTTTTTCCCCATGACTTCTCCAATATGAGAGGTCTTAAAAATATACAACAAACTTTAAAATACTGGAAAGGAATAAAAATTAACTAGGTCAGTTGTTGCCATTTTGAGTCCAAATGTCACATCCATAACGCTGGAATTGCTCAAGAACCATGTTCTTTAGGACAAAAACATCCAAAGTTGACATAGAAAGGTTGTTTCAGCAGCAAGAAGAGTTCCAAATCAAATTGCAAAACAGATTTGAAGTGCTTGAAGACGATGACGTATGCCAATATCACTGAAACCATCCAGAAATGCACACTAGAAGTAGCAGGAAAAGCAAACAGCAAGAGAAGTTGAAACCTGCAACAAAAGAACTGTTGAAGAAAAGAAGAGAGATGGTGAAAAAGGGCACTGTAAGAGACAACATTGAAAATGCAGAGACATGCAAAACAATGCGGAAAAAGATGAGAAGACATCAGGGAATACAACACAAAACTGATCAAAGAAGCAGTGGAAATTGGGAAAGGTCTGAAGAAGGCAATTAAACAAAGCGGAATGCAAACTCTAAATATCAGCTCTGAAGGAATCAAATCAGTAACAACCAACAGAGAACAAATAGCAGAATTCTGCACATCTTTCTACCAAAGGCTCTACAAAGACAATGCAAAGGAAATCATGACAACAACAGCAGCCACCAATATTAGAATGTAAAGTGGAAAAGACCATACAGCAAAGGAAGAATGAAGAGGCTCAAGGTGAAGATGGAATCATGACAAAGGTGATGAAGGCTGGAGGAAAGATAACCACAAAAATGACAGAGTTATTAAACAAAGTAATGGGGAAGGAATAAGTACCAGACAAATGGAAAAAATGCCATCATTACACACACCTTCAAGAAAGGGGACAAGAAAAAACAGAGCAACTATTGACCCACGTCTATAAACTATACATGAAACTTATTAAACCAACCAACTGATGCTGATTTCAGTATCGTCGACGATATAGACCAGTTCCCAGTCATCAAAGCAATGGTATGCCCAATTGAAGATGAGCTTGATCTAGCTCTCAGTAACACTCGACTAGGGAAGACCCCAGGTTCTGACAGAATTCTTCCTGAGGTACTTGTGTATGGTGGACGGTGCCTAAGATCTTTCCTACTCGTCCTTTCAAATATCATCTGGGCTACAGAAATCTTACCTTTGGACTGGATTGATGCGATTATTGCCATACTGTTTAAAAAAGGTGACAGAAGCCAATGTGGCAACTACAGAGGCATATCGCTACTCAGCGCTGTTGGTAAAGTCTTTGCAGATGTTATTTTACAGAGGCTACGTCTGCTAGCTGAATCCATACATCCACAGTCGCAGTCAGCATATCGTAACGGAAGCAGCACAATAGACGGTATTTTCACACTTTGTCAGCTGATGGAAAAAAACAGAGAGCAAGGCAGAAGTCTGTATATAGCCTTTGTGGACTTTATGAAGGCATTTGATACGGTCAACTGTGAGCTCCTCTTCATCATCCTTGGTAAACTTGGCTGCCCACCAAAGTTCATCAGAATCATCAGGAAGCTATACACAGATGTACACGCAAAACTCATCGTTGACAGTGATCTCACCCAGTCCTTTGGATACAACAGTGGGGTCAAGCAGGGGTGCAAATTAGCACCAACACTCTGGAATCTACACTACAGTCTTACTCTGGCTCGCTTTCAAGAAAATCAAGCACACTTGTAGTGTCCAGATCAGACTCCGTTACGATAGGGGTCTTTTTGATTGATGTAGACTTAAAGCCAAATTTAAAGTCCTCACAGAGTTCATCAGAGAAACTCAGTACGCTGATGACATCGCAATGTTCAGTGACACACCAGAGGACCTGCAGTCGCTTTTGATGTCCTACAATGATGTAGCAAAGAGTATGGGCCTGTTCATCAATACTGCCAAAACAGAGACCATGTGTATTGGAAACACTGCTGAGTTCTTCATAGATGGTATCAAGTTAGCCAATGTCACTCACTTCAAGTACCTAGGCAGCTATGTCACCAGTGACTGCTCTATGGAGGTGGAACTCGCATCCCGTATTCAAGCAACATCTTGTGCATTTGGCCGCTTGAGGAATAGTGTTTGACTCGCATGATCTCACAGTTTCGACCAAAATTACCATGTACAACCAATGCTTAATGCCTCTTCTGATGTATGGTGGCGAAATGTGGACTTTATATCAGCATGAAGTCAGGCAGCTCCGTACAATACAACAGCGCCATCTACGTCTCATCCTGAACATCAAATGGGATCATTTCATCAGCAATGAAGAGGTGCTATGGCACGCAAACGTCGAAGATATAGAACTAAAGCTGGTGAGAAATCGTCTCCGCTGGCTAGGGCACGCCTGTCGTATGGACAATGACAGACCGGCAAAAGAACTCTTGTACTGCGAGTTGGCGCATGGTTCTCGTCCAGTAGGTTAACCCAAGCTCCATTTCAAGGACGCCTGTAAAAGTGCTCTAAAGTGTGGCCATGTCCTTGATAAATGGCAGTCAACAGTGAACAACAGAACGGAGTGGAAAAGACTGATTAGCGGTGTCTGCGCTGAGTATAACATGAAGAGGATCAAGGAATATGAAAGAAGAGTGAAACGGAGAGAAAAGGGAACTTAAAACTTAATCTGTGGTTTTTACCATCTGTGGGTTATGGCATGTGAGAGAGCAAGAAAGGGGACAAGAAAGAACAGCGCAACTATTGACCCACATCTACAAACTATACATGAAAGTCTTAAATAGAATAGAATCAGCAAGACACTGGATGAGAGCCAACTGCTTGAACAAGCTGCCTACAGGAAAGGGTACTCTACCATCGACCATCTCCATAGAGTGTTACAAGTACTCAAAAACAAACAAACAAACAAACAAAACACCACTATATGGTATTTGCAGATTATGAGAAGGCCTTCGACTCCATCAAACATGAGGCAGTATTCAATGCTTTCAGAGCAGATGACCTCAACCAAACACCAAGAAAGAAAACTGGTAGTTGCCCAAAGAAACTTGGAGAGATTGATACTGAACATCATGAAAAGAGACAGAATTCGAAACAAGACGATACGGGAAAAGAATTTACCCTCTGGGGTCAAGTGCTTTGCCGGTGAAGCTTGGCAGGTTTAGAGCCAGTAGGTCATGTATTTAAATAAATATCTTCATGAGTTTTTCATCATACAAGCATGATAAATATATTGACAAACTTTATACTTTCCTATGTGCCCACTGCCAAATAATAGTGTATTTTTTAAATTACCCAAATTAGATGAAACATAAAAACTTGTCACCTTACTCAGTCACACCAGAGTCAGAGCGCTGCGTGACCACTTACACATTTCATAAAAGAATATTCACACAGTAACGGCATGATAATCACTTTTACTCTTTCGATTTCAACTGGTTTCTATTTCGTGGTGGGAACGCCCATCGTAAACAGGATAAAATCTGTCAGACATAGTTTAGTCTATTTGGAGGTAAAACTTATGAGATGGCACGCAGATTTTATATGCGTCAGATGATTCAGGACCGCAATTCAATTCATGATTCCTTTCATGATTCAGGACAGCGAATCAATTCATGATTCAGGACCGCGATGATGAGAGGTGCCTTTTTTTTGTTTGTTTTTTTAAAACTTCGACTCTATCCAACCAAAGATCAACTCGAGTAAGTGTAAATATTTCTTCCATTTCTGATGAACATATTGGTTGATATGCGTGCACTGCAGTGCATACACAGGAAAAATGGCTGAGCAATTTTTCCAGAGTTAAAAGCATTTTCCTTAAAAATAGTTAATTTTGCTCTATTTTGAGTTTAGAGAGTAAAATTTTGAGTTGGAGCAAACTTACAGAGTAATTGTGTAACAGAGTTGGTTGTGGCTCTGAACTGAGTAAAATAGTACAAGAGTTAATTTCAAGAAACACTGAATAGAGTCAAATACCAAAATAAAAAGTCAAATACCAGATAAATGAAGCTGTTGTAAAAAAGCAGTTTTAGAACTGTGTTGGAATGTGTGAAAAAACAACAACATTGCCTTACCCATTGTGACTTGATCTGATGGGATTAAGAATTGATCTGATAAGAGTTGGCAGTGGGAGGGGGGTTTTCACTCTTCTCATGGAATGGAAATTTTTACCCTTCTCATTGAATACCCCTCCCACTGCCAACCCTTTATCCCAAAACAATAGGACAATTTTTTTGATGGCCAGTTAATTGTCAAAATCAGTGGAGCAGATTTAAAAAGTTTTTATGCTTGATACATTCCTAAGACTGAACAGAATCACCTCAAGTGTTGAAAACGGATAGTCACAATGGGTAAGAATGTTTTTTCACACATTCCAACACAGTTCTAAAACTGCTTTTTACAACATTTTCATTTATGTTTTTTTTAATACAATTATGACATACATACTACATGGATGTAGTATTGTAGCTGAACTTGTGCTGAATACAAAAAAAGTCATGTGACTTTGAATATACTGCTTAGATTTGTTGAAACTGACAACAAAAATCAGAGCATGCCAAAATCATTAGAGTGCCAGAAAACACAGACCCCAGATGGTTAAAAGCCATTGTAGACAGGGCACAAATTATGAAGGGACAGTGGGCAGGACATCTAACCAGAATGGAGAATACCAAATGGGCCAAAAAACAAAACAAAAAAAAAAACAATAGAATGGACACCCAAAAAGAGGGCAGAAGAGGGAAAGGAAGACTGAGAATGAGATGGCAAGAGGACATAAAAGAAAAGTGTGGCACCTCCTGGATGAGAACTGCGCAAGATAGGACAGAATGGAATAGTCTGAGGAGGCTACCTGCCTGCAGAACTTGAAATGTCTTTCCAACAATTAATTTCATTCTGAAAAATAAAGGCTTCTAATTCTAAAAAGTCTAATTAGAAATTTTCTGTAGCCATGTGATTTTACTGGCAACAAAATACGTGCATCAACAGACTTCTCCCCCTGTCAGGAGACTATGTGATTATGTACAAACCATCACCTGTAGCCAACAGAATCAAAACTAACTGAGGCACACAGGAGACCACTCTCAAATGGGTCCTTCAGAACCAGATCAGAAAGTTCCAAGCACAACGGAAATACGGAAAACCAAATCAACACCTAACCCTACAAAAGCTGCCGACAGAGAAAAAGATTCCACAAACCCTAAGTCCAACACGCTCATTACACGAACTTGACAATGTAGACTCGACCTCATCCAAGTCCCAAGTCTCAGATAAGGTTGTGAAGGTGCGGTCAGCTCACTACTTGTATCCGGAGGAATTTAGTTTTCAATTTATTTCTGCTGTTTTTGGTAAGGTCCTGTGGTGGCTCACAAATGCCTGGGAAATTGCTGAAGACCTGGTTAAGATTAGTACGTTTCTATGTATGTTCATTTCCCTGTTCTTGGTTAAATGTTGTGTTGGGCTAGGACCCTTCCTGGTCGTGTTTGTCCCCATGTGATCATGCCCAAGATTTAAAATGAACTAATTTTCCCCTTTGAGCTAAAACCAAGACTAACAGTGCATTAAGTAGCGTGTCATTGCAGTATTGTTACAAGATACCTATTTAACTATTTTGGTGGACAGATCATCAGTTTACTTTAGGTAATATTTATGTGATATCATTAAATTCCCCTTGAGCTATTTAATATTTTTAAAAATATCTTACATGTGCATTGTAACAACTTTCAATTAATTAATTAGTTAGCTAGCTAGCTAGTTTATTTGAATTTGCAACCTGGCTTATCCTGTAAACCCCGAATGCAAAGTGACAGTGTTCTTTGTGGATGGCAGATATATACAGGATATGCAGTGGTCAGTCCAGACAGACATACAACTTGTTTTGAAGTGAAATAACAATATTGGAACATGTGAGTGACAGTGTTTCTTGTTACCGGGGTATTATTGATTGTTAGACTGACTGAAAAATTAATAGCTCTGAAAGTCAACAACTGGTTTGAACCCTGGGTTTTGCCTGTGAAGACTGTATTTGCTGTTAAAAAGGATAAACTCACATGAAGACCAGAGAGCTGTATATGGAGGAAAAGACACCTTAAAGCTGAGAAAAAAAAGGAAAAATCAGAGTCTTTGCACAAGCTTGGGGCATAGCCAATACAATAATTCTGAATCTCTTGCAAAAGAAAGAAACCACAGGTGGACTAACAACCACACATCAAACAAGTCAGCCTAGGAAAACAACAGTAGCTGATGACAAACATTGTGCAAGCTGTGAAGAAAACTTAAAATACCTCACACCCACAAAACTCAGTGATAATGATCTCCACAGGCCAGGGATGAAGGTATCACAGTACCAACTTCCAAGAAGACTTCTGGAGCAGAAACAGAGGCGCCACATCACAAGATGCAACCCACTCATCAGTAGTAAGATTCGGAAGGCCAGATTGGAATTCACAAAGAAATACAGAGATGAGTCACAAAAGTTTTGGAACAGGAGTTTTATGGACTGTGATACAATTGTTAGTTCCATTCCACTAATTTAATTGGTAGAGTGACATTCCAAGATCACCAATATTTAGTATAATAGCACTTGGACATTTCACTGTGTGCATCACTCTGCTTGTCTATGTTTGGCAAACAAAAATCCATGTCCTAATTCAAAACAGTTTCTACGGTAGTAACATCACTACTTGTGCAATATTCCATTTGGATGTGTGTGTGCAGTAGTGGTCAGAAGTTTACATACAGTGATATGAACGTCATCTTGGATATGAATGTCATGGCAATATTTGGGCTTTCAGTCATTTATTTGAACTGTTCTTTTTCTGTGGCAGAATGTACAGCATACACCTTTACTTAAAAAAAAACACTAGAATTTGGTGCACAAGTTTTAATTTTCTTTGGGTTTTCTGAACTCAACACAGGGTCAAAATTATACATACAGCACACCTAATATTTGGGTAAAATGTCTCTTCGCAAGATTCACCTTGATCAAATCATGGTTTTTGTTGACCATGAACAAGCTTCTGGCAGAATTATGGTTGGATATTTCACGACTCTTCATGGTAGAATTAAATTAAATTTTTTTTTCTTGGCATGGACTCGACTTATAAGCATGGTCCATATATTTTCAATAGGGTTGAAGTCAGGACTTGTTTTAAGTTTAAATGTTAGCCTACTTTATCCTCCACAACCAGCTCTGATGTGTGTTTGGGTTCATTGTCCTGTTGTAAGTCCCAAGTCATGTTCAAGTTTCTGATGGTTTATGCTGAAGAATTCTGAGGTAGTCCTCCTTCATTATTCCATCCACTTTGTGCAATGAATCAGTTCCACTGGCAGCAAAACAGCCCCAGAGCATGATGATCCCACCACCACCACCAGCTGGTACAGTGTCCCTCTGTACATGGTGGCCAAACAACTCAATCTTTGTCATCTGACCATACAGCTATCCTCCAGAAGGCTTTTTTTCTTTGTCCGTGTGGTCAGCTTCAAACTTTAGTTAAGCTTGAAGGTGTCAATTTTGGAGCGGGGGTTATTTCTTGGGTAGCAGCCTCTTAGTCCTTGGTGATGTAAAACTCCCTGAACTGTAGACAGTGATCCATGTGTGCCATGGTGGTTCCCAGGTTGTTCCTGACCATCCAAACAAATTTCCTTTCAGCTGAGGGTGGCAGTTTAGGTTTTCTTGAAGCAAAGTGGCTTGGCAAAGTGACTACACCTCACAATAACTTGCAAACAATTGTTTGAACTGATCTTGGAATTTGCAGTTGTTTAGAAATGGCTCCAAGAGACATTCCGGAGTTGTGTACATCTGCGATCCCTCTTTCTCAGATCTGCACTAAGCTCCTTGGACTTTCCCATTGTATTGGGTGTTGGTCAATCCAACAAGTGCTGTAAACAAACCCTTTTTATGAAGGCATAGAGAAGCTACTAGCTGTAGTCAACCAATGATCTCTAACAGGAAGTTAAGAGACCTCGGCCTTGGCAAGATAAAAGACATTTTGGAAGTCTCAGCACTTCTGAATTAATAATCTAAGTGGGCATATGTAAATTTTTGACCCTGTATGTATAATTTTGACCCTGTGTTGATTTCAAAAAAACCCAAAGAAAATTAAAACTTGTGCACCAAATTCTAGTGCATTTTTTAATTAAAGACGCATGTTATTCTGCCAGAGAAAAAGACCAGTTTAAAGAAATTACTGAAAGCCCAAATATTGCCATGACATTCATGTCACTGTATGTAAACTTCTGACCACAACTGTATACACACCGATACACTACAGTGGGCTGCTAAAAATGTTTCAGGACCACCCTTTCTTGATTTAGAATGGCTCTGCCATGCTATATACCATTTTCACAAAACATGGCAGCCAATCAAAAAAGACCTTCCATCAAACTCTGCACATTCAGTATCGTCCACACATATTAAAAAAATAATAATAAAAACAATTTCTTTTATTTCTTTTCTGTCAAAGGCAACAACCTTATGCAATGTCACAACGTTTATTTCGGTCCAGAGTTAATTTTCCACAGAGTTCTTGTATTGATGACGGAAGAGTCAAACCACTCTGTAAAGTCTTCTCCAGCACATCCCAAAGATTTTCAATGGAGTTTAGGTCAGGACTCCATGATGGTCAATTCATCTGTGAAAATAACTCCTCAGGCTCCCTGAACGACTCCTTCACAATTGGAGCCCGACGAGTCCTGGCATAATAGTCCTGGAATATGCCTGTGCCATGAGGGAGGAAAAAAAAATGTATTGATGGGATAACCTGGTCATTCAGTACATTCAGGTAGTCAGCTGACTTCATTTTATTGCCACATAACATTGCTAAGCCTAGACCTGAACAACTGAAGCAACCCCAAATCACAACACTGCCTCCAAAGGCTTGTATAATGGCCACTATGCACAATAGGTGCATCACTTCAGGTGCTTCCCTTCTTATCCTGATACACCCATCACCCTGGAATGGGGAAATCTGGACTCAGCAGACCACAGGACCTTTTGGCTTTGCTCCAGAGTCTAATCTTTATGCTCTCCATCAAATTGAAAAATTTTCTTCTGATTACCCTCACAAATAAGTGGTTTCTCATGGCCACAGCACTTTAGTCCCAATCCTGTGTGTTCTTGTCAGATTGTGTGTGTGTGTGTGGGGGGGGGGGGGGGGGGGGAATGCTCTTACTTTCACTATTAAACATAGCTGTGAGATCTACTGTTGATTGTTTGACCATTTGACTTCCCCAAGCGTTTGAGTGATCTCTGATCATGATCAGTCAAGATTTTTTTCTGAACATGTTTTCTACGAAGTTGACAGTTAACCACTCTCTTTCAAGGTTCTAATAATGCGTTTGACAGTTCTTACCCCAATTCCAGTAATTTCCGCAATCTCTTTGTTATTGTGATGCAGGCCAATAATCTGACCCTTCTGAAACACAGGAACATCTTTTCCACGACCACAGGATACTTCATCTGACATGGTGGTTTAAGAAATGAGGAGCTACTCTTGGCATCAGTTAGGGTTAAAAGAAATGTTGCCAGACGAAACATTAATCATTGCAGTAATTATCCAATCAAAGGCTCTTAAGTATTTGCTTATTTAAATCCAAATGGTGACTTTTTTGGCCAGATGGTGTACAGTATAGAATATGATAATATACAACTCCAACTCAGAAAAAGTTGGAATTATATGGAAAATGCAAATAAAAAAAAGAAAGCAGTGATTTCTAAATTTACTTTGATTTGTATTTCACTGCAGACAGTAGGAACCCCAGATAGTTCATGTTTTATCTGGTCAACTTCGTTTCATTTGTTAATATGCATTCATTACTGCATTTGAGGACAGCAACACATTCCAAAAAAAAAAGTTGGGACATGGGCAATTTAGGGCTTGTAATGAGGTAAAACACTTAAATGACAATATGAATTGAAACAGGTGATGTCAAGAGGTGACTATAATCATTATTTGGTACAAAATCAGTATCCAGGAAAGGCCTAATCCTTGAGGAGCAAAGACGGGCTGAGGATCTCCAGTTTGTCAATAACTGCATGAGAAAATTATTTAAATGTTTAAAAAACAATGTTCCTCAAAGAAAGATAGGAAGGGATTGGATTTTTCACCCTCTATGGTGCACATCATTAAATGATTCAAGGAATCTGGAGGAATTTCGTTGTGTAAAGGGCAAACAAGCAAGCATAAGCTGAATACCTGTGATCTCCAATCCCTCAGACAATCAAGAACTGTCATTCAACTATAGCTGATAGAACCACATGGGCTCTTGATTATTTTGGCAAACCTTTCTCAAGCACTACAATATGGAGTTACAACCAAAAATGCAAATTAAAACTTTACTGTGCAAAAAGGAAGCCTTATGTTAACGGTGTGTAGATGTGCCATTGATTTCTCTGGGCTTAGAGGCATCTGGGATGAATATCAATTCAGAAAAGTACATTGAGATGTTAGAGAAACATATGCTACCTTCAAGACAACATCTTTTCCAGGGATATTTCAAGGCAAAACCACATTCTGCACACATTACAAAAGGCACTGCTGTGGATGAAGAAAGTGCCTGTCCCCAGGGGCGCAGATAGGATTTTAGAACTGGGGGGGGACCAAGCTGTCAGCATTTCAACTGTACCTCAATTAGGCTAGTACTTAATTACTTTAACTTAGGCCTAGTATTTAATTACTTTAACCTTAACTGGTGCTCGATTAGTTATTTTGTGTTATTTGGGCCAGTGGTTTGCAATAAAAACAATAAAAATTAGATACTTATTTGAAACTATGGTGCAACAATGATTGTCAAAGGCTTACCTGATCAACACTACCCATACATGATAGATATTTCATTTGTCTAGTGTGCCAATCAATTACCACCCAAAACCTCATGCCTTCTGCAAAATATGTTTTAAACATTTCACCATACTAATTCTTTGAGAAAACAGAAAAAGCCCTATGAACAAAAAAAAAATAAAATTGAAATTTGTTTCCCACTTAGTGTGCCTTGCAAACACTTTAACAGCACTTTTACATAAAATATAGTAGCCTAAAAAAGTAGTCTACATGACAGTTTTAAATTAATTCCCTCCAGTGCAAACTTTACAACAAATTTACTGTCCAGAAGCAGATTAGCTTATGTAAAGGACCCAAAAACCTCTCTTCTCCTTTCATTTCCCTGAACATACTGCTGGGCAATTTCTTGTCTGTTCAAATTGTCCAGCCTCTCCTGGTGAGTATGACACACCGCAACTCCATTCAGTCTTTTTTGGCTCATGGTTGACCGCAACCATGTTTTCAATCTCCGTAACCCACTAAAACTGCGTTCTGCCTCAGTTCTGCACCCTAACTTTACTGCCTGCCTGTTGCGTGTGGGAGCAGCAGCCAGGCAGCAGCCCTGAATGTCTCTTCGCATTCTTTTCCTCACTTTCCAGCAACGTTGACTAACGAATCGGCGCATCACTTGCTGGAATTATGTCAGGAAGAGCTAAATTAATCTGCGTGAAACCTGCCTTAACACACTGACATTGACAACTAATTTTAACATTAGGATAATATGGATACACATACACTAAAGCCTCGGTCACAACCGGCCATACGTGCTCCTACGGCCGGTCTACGTGCAAAAACCGCAAGAAACGCATGGAGGGCGCGCGTGTGACGTGCTGATTTTCGAGCCGTAGACTGGCCGCAGACCGGCCGCAGAGGTTCTTTGTCATGTCAAACAAACTCTACGGGCGCTTACGTTTTTTTCAGGTTGCAAGACAAACTTGCGGCCAACGTGCGTCTTTCTCCATGAACAAAAAAAAACGCAGCGATTTGGGAAACGGCAAAAATCGCACGGCCAAAAAAATCGTACGTCCGGTTGTGACCTAGGCTTAAAGAAGATCATTTTACATTACCATAGCCTGTTAGCTGCTCCCCATTGCAAACGAACATGGCTCTGACACATGGGAACCGTATACAGTCAACAGACAACATGTAAGGGATTGGATAGCCTACTTACATGATTTGGTTTTTGAAAAAATAATGTAATAGCTTTTTGTTTTTTCGTTGGCTTCATAGTTCACACGCAGTTGTTAGGCTACTACTGAGAATAGGCATAATCATTAAAGTCAGTCAGTCAGTCAGTCAGATAGATTAGTGGTCACTATGGTTACTGCCATCACTGTCACAGGCGCCAATGAGGCAGCTCCTTCAGGACCCCTGAACCAGAGACGGTTGATGCCTAATTAATTTGACATACCATGTCAGAGAGTGAGAGCTCGACTCTGGTCTGCATATAAGGGGATCCCCTTGCAAAAAAACACGAAACGTAACGAACATTTGCACCTCTTGCTCCGCTTTTACCCTCTCTGCCCTGAACAACAACACAAGACGTGGTTTAAGGTTTTTTTGCCCTGTAAAAGTGGGGGGGACGGATTGACGTCCCCATGACTTTGGGGGGGCACCCCCCCCAAGGGTCCCAACTGCGCCCCTGCCTGTCCCTTCTGTCCCCAATAGAGAATGTGGGGCAAATTTTGAAAAGAAAAATATGACAATTACAACCCTGTAACTTTGTACAACTTGAGACCTGTTTGCAGGAAGAATGGGACAAACTAACCCCTGAAATACTTCATTTCTTGGTGTTTTCAGTTCCTAAACATATTTTAAGTGTTGGGGAAGGAATGGCAACATTATAAAGTGATAAATGCTTTAACATCCCAACTTTTTTTTTTTAAATGTGTCGTAAGGATCAAACTGTGTTTATTTTGGGAAAAAAAAAATCATAAGCTAAAACACCAAGTGTGTTGTTATATTGTTTTGAGTGCAATACAGGCCAAATGTTATTGACAAACCATTGTTTACAGTTTTAATTTCAACATACCTCAAATCAGAAAAAAAGGTGGGGTAGTAAGTGTTCTCTGATATGCAGGGACTGAGTTAGAGGGTTTTATTAATACAAACACTCATTCCAAGCTCTTCATAGATGTGCTACATAATATATGAAGTTACAAATTGAAAAAATGAAGTTCGGACCTGCCTGATCCATCCTGATGCCCTACATCTGGCTGGAGTCTCATTATATCGTTCTATAATGAGACTATAATGAATTTCCTTGTTACACAGCTTTAGTTTGCTCAGGTACTGAGACACACCATTCAGTGCTTTATAGGTCAATAGTAGTATTTTATAATTAATGCACAATTTGACTGGGAGCCAATGCAACACAGATAAGGACAATGTGGTCATTTCTTCTATAACTATATAGGACATAGTTATAGAAGCTATTTGTTATCACCCAGATGAGGATGAGTTCCCTTTTGAGTCTGGCTCCTCTCAAGGTTTCTTCCTCATGTCGTCTTAGAGAGATTTTGCTTGCCATCATCGCCGCAGGCTTGCTCATCATGGATAAATAAATTTAAGGGATAAAATTAGCTCATATGTTTAAAGTTTTTAGTTTTCTGTAAAGCTGCTTTGCAACAATGCTCTTAAAAGCACCACACAAATAAACTGACTTTCAAGATGCTTTACTTAATTATTCAAAATGGCTGCCATGATGTGCGAATCCATTTGTTCAGCTCATGTGTAGGAGCTAGATAACTGTATTACATGGAATGAGTCATTTTCTCTCATATCAGAAATGTCTAATTTTCTGTTAAGTTCAAATCAATATTTATACATTTCATTTCCATGGTTTCCACTTAATTTGCATATTTGAACAAGAAATAATTGTATGTAAAAAACTGTGCATGTTATTAGATTTGGCATACAAAATAAATAAATAAATAAATAAATAAATAAATAACCCACAGGTGAGACTTTTCATTGGTACAGATTAATTTTCAAGCAATTTACAAAGAATTCAGTGTCAAACTCAGTATAACAGGGTCAAAAGAAGACGTGTGGAGACTTGTGTATTGTTTTATATATTACACGTTAATCCACAGAAACAATAGAAGCCCAGAAATTTATTTCCTTATTTCTGGAAGAATTTTGAAAATTCCAAAACGCAGTTAAACCAGTGAACTTCCCTTGTTATAGAAAAGGTTCTGCCAACTGATGTAGCCTTCACTATATGAGGTACCAACAGATAGCCTGCACCTTTTGATCAAAGTAGGCGTGGCAGGTCATAAAGGACCAGAAGTTCGCTCAGGTACTGAGACACAAGACCATTCAGTGCTTTATAGGTCAATAGTAGTATTTTATAATTAATGCGCAATTTGACTGGAAGCCAATGCAACACAGATAAAGACGATGTGGTCATTTCTTCTAGTTCTAGTAAGGACTCCTGCTTCTGCATTTTGAACTAACTAGAGCTTGTTTATGCACTTATCGGAACATTCAGACAGAAAGGCATTACAATAACCCAATCCAGAGGTAACAAAGGCATGAATGAGTTTTTCTGCATCAGTGACATATTTCTTTTCTTCACAATATTTCTGAGAAGCTACCCTCATAACATTATCAACATGAGGTTCAAATGAAATACTGGAGTCAATGATCACCCCGAGGTCTTTTACTGCTGTACGTATGTGAAGAAACAGAAAGGCCATCCAGAGTTACGATGTAATCAGAATACCTAGTTCTAGCTGCATGTGGTCCTAGTACAAATACTTCCCTCATGTAAGGAGTTAAAGTAGAAAGAAGTTACCAAGCACCCAGTGTCTAATGTCCTTTCCACATTCCTCAATTTTATTAAGCTGGTGTCTCATTTGCCTTTGCAGAAACATACAACTGTGTGTCATCAGCATAACATTGGAAGCTAATATCATGCTTATGAATCATATTACCCAGAGGTAACATACATATATAAATTTAAAAAACAGTGGGCCTAAAACAGAACCTTGTGGAACACCAAACTTTACCTTAGTATGCATAGAAAAATAATCATTTATATCAACAAACTGATAGCAAATCAGTTAAATAAGACCTGAGCCAGGAGATAGCTGTTCCCTTGACTCCCACAACATTTTCTAGTCTATCAAGGAGAATGGTTTGATCAGTAGTGTCAAAGGCTGCATCAAGGTCAAGCAATACAAGCACGGAGATACAGCCCTGATCAGATGCCAACAGTAGGTCGTTTACTACTTTAACCAGTGCGGTCTCTGTGCTATGATGCAGTCTAAATCCTGATTGATCCATTTCATGGATGTTATTCCTATGTAACTATGAGCATAACTGCTGTGCCACATCATTTTTTAGGATCTTGGAGATAAAGGGGAGGTTTGATATTGGTCTATAATTGGACAGCTGACTGGGGTCGAGGGTTGAGTTTTAATGAAAAATTATAAATCATTAAACCATAATTATCATAACTATACCTGCTTTTTGATAAACTTTCTTAAAACACTTTCCTTTCACTGAACTAGTCATTACATAGTAATAAAAAGGTTACAGTCAGGACAAGTGAAAAACTTTGCTGCTTGTCCGACTGGACAAGCAGATTAAAAAGTTAATGTCAGACTCTGACATGTTGTCTTCTTTCATTCTGATGTCTTTCAGTGGAGGTGATACCATACATTTCTTCAACTTTTCTCTCTCTCACTCGATTTGAACATGAAAGCCTAAAATTACATATAAATTTAATTAAAAAAAATGTATTGCTCAAGCTGTGTTTTTATGGATTTCAGAACTTCAAAACTGTACATGGAAACTTTTTCCTCTCTCTTATTCCAGAAAACGGGGAAAAAAACAGAATTGGCAATTTCCTGAAACGGAAAATCATCATCCCTACTAACTCCACCTATGGCATCCAGACTTTCTCCTACAGAAACTACACTGCTCTCGTTCTCACTAACCCTCTCTAGAGTCTGGATGCACACCTCTCAAGTTGCAATTTTCTCTGTCAGAGTTTGCTAATATACACTTAATCACAAATAAAGCTCTTATTAATGATGGTGGAAGAACGACTAAATATCCTGCACTCAACACACTGAACAAGCTGACTGTGTGCCATGATAAATGGTTTACATACCTTAATTGAAGATTTGTTGATATTAAGGCAGATCCGATGTGGATGGCCTCTGATTTCTGTCTGCACGGGAAGGAAAAAAATTTGCGGTCTTTGGCGTTCTCCAAAAAAATGAAAACGTGGAAGTGAAAATACAATAAAAATAAAAAATGACAATGGAAAATTATTTATGGAGAAGATTGTAGATTAAACACTGACACCGAAAGAAAAATGACTTGCAGCAAACAATTCAAAAACAGGAATTGCTTCACAGGAAACTCAGACTCATGTTATAATATAATCAAGCTCGAGGTTGTGCTGCTGTACTGAATATCAGCACAGCTATGATTAGCTATTGCCGCTTTTCCACTACCAATGCAGCTGAGTCGAGCTGAGTGGGGCTGTTGGAGTTGCATTTCGACTACAACCGCGCTGAACTGTGCTGGCTGGAAGTGGGTGGACACATTGGGTGGAGTTAGTGAAAGTGGGTGGACGTCACGTGATGTAGTTAGGTGGCGCAAACAGTGACATCAGTGAGCTTTTAAGCGATAGTCTCACGACCCGGATAGTAAACAATAAACATGGAGGACATGGAGTCGTTAGTGTTGCTGGTCTTGGTGCTGTGGCTTGTTGTCACCGACAACGCCAACAGATACTGGCAAGAGCGTATAGATGAGGCGAGGTGCATAAGGCTTCAGAAATTCTCGTAATTCTTCTTCCGGGTTTACGGTGTTTACAGATCCCAGCGTGCTCGCGGGGCGTGTGAGGACACTCCTCCTCACCAATCAGTGCACAGGGGAGTCTCTCCTCACGCCCCTAGCCCCACTCGGCTCAGTTTGGCTCACTTCAGCCCCACTCCAAAACCGTGCGAGTTTTGGGTGCTGAGTAGGGCTGAAGCGAGCTGAGTCGTGCTGCTCTGAGGTAGTCGAAACGCGAGCCGTGTCAGGCTGAAGTGAGCTGAAAAAGGGTAGTGGAAAAGGGCCATATGGCAACCGAATCACAACTGTGCTGATATTCAGTACAACAGCATTTCCTTTCATGTGATACTGCTTAACTGAATACTTGTACAAAAAAGCATTTTTGTTTATTTTTTTCCTTCAAAGATCTTTAAAAGTATATTGGTTTGCAATAAAATTTTAGAACAATCTGTTTAGGTGTCATTTGTAGTCCAGAATGGGAGTTGAATATTTTTGCAAGGCATGGTACATAGATACATACAGTGCATATATACATATTGTATGTAGCTAGCTACCCACACACACCCGCAAATTATTTTCTGCTTAGATTATTGGAGGCAAGTATTTAACTCATGACACGTCTCTATCGTGCATGACTCATCACAGTTGTGTGTGACAGTTGCAATACACTATTTTTTTCATACTACACAGTCCTATAATTATCAACAATTTTTTTTTACTTTCAAAAGCACAATTGTTTGTTGAACATATACATATAAGGGAACTATAAAATTAATAGAAGACAGAATAAACTGTGCTTCTATTTAATTCCTGTACTCTACAGACAACTGATATTCTTAACCTTAATCTGGAATTGTGTGTGTAATGGCTGAACTGCCGAGGGACTAGCTGTTATGCAATACAGTACATTTAAAGAGGACACAGGACCTAGCCTGCTCCAGTCATCTGACACCGACACCAAGAGGCTCACTTTAGCCTGTTATTCCATCCTCCTGATCAGGCTTGATACATTATTTCCAACCTTTTCACTGTGACTCACTCCACATTCTCTTTTGATACAGTTTTGAAAAATGTCATTGGATTTGGATTATGACAAAGGAAGATATTAGTCCTGATTAACTCCTCTTAAATCATATGAAAAGCAGTAGATACAAGAGGAGAGGACACAGCAAACAATATTTAAAAAAAATGCTGGTGTATCCTTAAGGACTGCCCTGATTTCCTAAATTGACACACACAACGTGTTTGATGCAAGAGTAGATGCCGGTTTTAAATACAGATGTGAAATGTACCATATGTATAAATGTGATCATAATTACGAAACGATAATCTCCATATAACCTCCAACATCTACACTTAAAGCCAGCATTTAAAGACACACTCTAAATATGATATTCAAATCCCAAAAACAAAAAGACATTTTCCTGACTCACCTCCCTTCTACCAGTATGTTGGAAGTGAAGATCTGAAGTGCATAATCAATCATTGTTCAAATGTTTAAACGCCCACCCATATCCATCATAACCACAGCAAATAGTCGCTACTCATACTTCCATGCTTTAGTAATGAATTTTCTGTGCTGCATTTCAAATTCCATTAATTGGGAAATGTAAATGGATGCTATCCAAATCTGTGTGGTAACTGCATCACATGAAAGCATGTGATGTCACATGGTACCTCCGTCTTCCTCAAGGGCACCTTACTGGTAGCTCAGAGCAATGTTTTTATCACAGCACTGAAATGCATAAAATCTACAAATAGCCTATGTCTTCACTGTCTGTTGTCTTCCACCTCTTATTTTGTTGTTTTGTACAAAAATAGAATAAAATAACAGCAAACAATACTGGCTGCCAGGAAAAAAAAAAATCTATTTGCTGAATAAAATGCCCCCCTTTTAAGTTTCAAGATATAGTGTAGGCTATATTATCTTACTACATTGATAGTGCATTGGTGATTACTTCAGAGAGAAGTTATTACTAATACACAGTATACATGTAATGGTCAAATATGCCATGTTAAAATACTTAGTCAATAATATACTACAGTGCTGTTAAATTCTCAAATCAGATGATTTGTCACAAGGTTTTAAATACAGTGACCGTGAGCTGAGCCTTGAAAATGCATACAACACAGTTTATGGACACCTCATCACCACACCCTTATGTGGCCCTAACTAAAGCTGTTGCCAAAAGGCTGAAAGCACACAATTGCATATAATGTCTTAGTATGCTGCAGCATTACAATTTCTCTTCACTGAAATTAAGGGGCCAAGCATAAACCTGTTCCAGCACGATAATGCCCCTGTGGAGAAACCTAGGTCCATAAACACATGGTTTGCCAAGGTATGAGTGGAAGAACTCAAGCGGCCTACACAAAACCCTGACCTCAATGCCACTGAACACTTTTGGGATGAATTGGTACACAGAGAGGGCACCAGGCCTTCTCACCTAACACTAATGCTCTTGTAGCTCGATGGGCAAAGCCCCACAGACATACTCCCAAATGTAGTGGAAAGTGTTCCCAGAAGAGTGGAGGTTATTAGAACGGCTAAGAGGGACTAAATCTAGAATGGGATGTTCAACAAGCATATGGTATATGACTATTATCATCAGGTGGTCTACAAATTTTTGGTCATATAATGTGCATTTCATGAGCTCATCTATGATACATCAATTAAAAACCATACTCTAAACTGAATTATTACACATGAATATTGGGGCACCGCCAGAACATCTTTCACTGCAAAATTCTCTCTTTTTTTAAAAATCCCTCCAATTAAAAAGAAAACAAGCAAACCAGAAAGGATTGATATGATACATTACATGGCCAAAAGTATGTGGTATATAGACATCTGATCATCACGCCCATATATACAGTCCTCCCCTAAACTGTTGCCACAAAATTGAAAGCACACAACTGACTATAAGGTCTTTGTATGCTATAGCTTTAAGATTTCTCATCACTAGAATTTGGGCCTAACCTAAACCTGTTCCAGGTCAAAGCCTACATTTGCAAAGTGAGCCCAATAAAGACAGAGTTTGCCATGGTTGGTGTGCAAGAACTTGAGTGGCCAAACTTCACTAATGCTCTTGTAGCCGAAATGGAAACTCCCACAGCCAGATTTCCACATCTAGTGATAAGGCTTTCAAAAGAAGTAGAGGCTGTTATCACAGCAAAGGGTGGACCAACTTTGCAAAGGGATGTTCCATATTGAACCAGGGTGAACCATATTCACCAAAATGCATGTATGGGTATGATGGGCAAGTGTCCACATACTTTTGGCCATAACACCTAGTATGGGAAATGGATCTGTTAATACAAGAAGCATAAGAAATACAAGGTCCATACCAGCAACCTGTGCTTCACTTTTTTTTTTTTAATTATTATTTAATTAAATCGGGGCAGCACGGTGGTGTAGTGGTTAACGCTGTCGCCTCACAGCAAGGAGGTCTGGGTTTGAGCCCCATGGCCGGCGAGGGCCTTTCTGTGCGGAGTTTGCATGTTCTCCCCGTGTCCACGTGGGTTTCCTCTGGGTGCTCCGGTTTCCCCCACAGTCCAAAGACATGCAGGTTAGGTTAACTGGTGACTCTAAATTGAGCGTAGGTGTGAATGTGAGTGTGATTGGTTGTCTGTGTCTATGTGTCAGCCCTGTGATGACCTGGCGACTTGTCCAGGGTGTACCCCGCCTTTCGCCCGTAGTCAGCTGGGATAGGCTCCAGCTTGCCTGCGACCCTGTAGAACAGGATAAAGCGGCTAGAGATAATGAGATGAGATTTAATTAAATCAGTCTCAAAAAGTAATTTTATTAAATGGTTCTTATTAGGTAATCCATCGAATAGAAGATCTCATTTTAAGTTTAGAATTTTAATTAGAAATTAAAAATGACAAACTTTCAATTCAGTCAAAATTATTAAAACCTCAATTTTAGCTGAGAGCTGGGATAACTGAAGGCTTGGTATCTGAAGGCTTACTTCTGAACAGTTTAGGTTCTTGCAATAATAAAGTAATAACCACAAGAAGACAACAAAATGTTTATTTAAATAAAAAAAGATTTACTAATATACACAGAGAAAGAAGAAACAATAGATTAATAGATCAAGTTTCACCACCTGGAGAATTCATGCTCCACACTCAAGTAGAGGGGAGGCACGGTTTTGCACCAGAAAATTGGGGTGTCCACCCCATAATAATTTTATTATAATAATAACAACCATTTTTAATCAATTCAATCCTAGGTTCATACAATTGAACTTTACAGTCATAAGTTATATATAGATAAAAAAAAAACCCAAAAAACAACAACTATTAACTAACAGCAGGGCAAGAATATGCAAAATCCAACCAAACTACTGAAACTCCAAGAGACCATCAACATAACACTGCTACTTTGTAATCTTCATGTGTACCGTCAGCATGTAGTTTACGGGTTGTTTTACAATCAGGGTACGCAAGCTAAAAATCACATTTAACACTTATCTTCAATATCAAAAGGCTTGACTAAATAAACTTGGTTGTTTATTGTAGCCCTGTGATCGCTCTATTTACCATGCAAAAAAAAATTTGGTGATAACATTATTTTTGGTGAATGTATGGCACGGGCGATTGCTCTAAGACCACGAGGGAGGCTCAGCCTCCTCTAAAAATGACAAACATCGTGTAGGATGAATTGCGCTAGGCTTATGTTATAGCCAACCTTATAACATTGCTATTTCAGATCCAGAATCATAGAAATATATGTGCTTAACCCACTACAGTGCGAAATCATTCCGTTATAACTTTCCCCATTTCGCCTAACGTGTCCGTGAGTTTTTCCCCCTCGTGACAGCGCGATGCAGCCCAGCCTCAGTGGATTGGGAGCTATGTGCTTGTCAATCTCAAAATGCAAGATGATTATTGGACAAATACTGCGAAAACGCCCGCCCACGGAGTCTCATGGACTCCCAGCCTCAGTGGACTTCAACGGCATTTGGGAGCTCTGCGCTTTTCAATCTCAAAATGCAAGACAGTTATTGGACAAATACTGCGAAAATGCCCGCCCACGGACTCCGAGCCTCACATGGGAGGGACATGGCAGTTTCCGCGAGGAGAATGGTGATTGGTGAAAGCGGCCGGATATTTTCTTTGATTGACAGCTCGTTTCAACTATAGACAGGCAGCGGTACAGTGTTGCCAGATTGGGCGGTTTTAAGTGCATTTTGGCGGGTTTTGAACATATTTTGGGCTGGATAACGTCAGCAGTATCTGGCAACATCAGTTCAGTCCCATGCGGATTCGCAAGTGCTGTGGTGTATTGTAAGAGCTCAGCTTACATTTCGATTTCATTCATTACATACGGTTTCTACCAGCTTTTTTAGTTTGTATATATTTTAATTGTAAATAAAGTGTAAATATAGTGTTGTCAAGTTTGCTATCTTAGTTCCAGAAATTTCGTTTATTTGAGTGACTGAACTTGAGGGGGCTAGTCAGCTAGCAAGAAAGCTGCGCATGGATGCCGAGCATTGCTGATTTAATTTTGGCAAAGCCATTTGCCAGTCTTCCTTTCGAGGAAAAAATTAAAATTAAAGAGCAGGGTAGACCAACGCCTCAAATTGACTTGGTGAAAAAGGTAGGGAATAATACTCGTTCCTTTCAGCTCTCCTGGTACGAGAAAGTGAATTGGCTAACAGCAAGTGACCCACATCAACAACAGTAAATAGGCTACTTTAGTAATATGTCATGGATGGACCAAAAATATAGAATCTATTTAAAATGTTTATGCTGAGTATATTATATTGGAATATATGTTTTTCTGGATATGAATTAAACACCACTACAATTTGGAAAACATTTTTAAACAAAAACACAGCCGAGGTCAATTTTTAAACAACATGCCACAATTTTAAAATATAAAATGCTAAAATATACCCCCCCAACACCACCATTATGTATATTGGACAGTAGGCTAATGGGCCAAAAGAACCTGTTATTTCACAGTTTGTGACCCTGCCAACAATCAGCCAGATCAGAGGCAAGAGTATGGGCAAAATTGATGTGTTTTTTCTTTTAAAATCTGGAAATATTGTAACCGACCAGCCTCCCGTTTGAAAGACTACCAGCCGCCACTGATGTATGGCAATATATGTCATATTTAGCAAAATTACTCGTGTCATTTAGAAAAAGTGCTTTTTTGACCACAGGTAGCTCCAAAAGGGATGCACTTACATCATTCTTTATACCATAAAACAAATATTTGGTCCCATGTCATTGGAAACATAGTTAAGTTTTAATGTTGAATGCCAGTAAGTTTTCAGACTATTTTGATCAAATTAGTAAGTAATTGTGTCAAAAAAATGTCCTCTCCGAGACAGCTAATTTTTCAATATAAAATAACATATCTAAAATGATTATTTTCATCCTAAAATGTGGTCAAGATATTGGGACATAAATATTAGAGACAACTAACACAAAGCTTACAGCCTTATATTTAAAAGCACTATGGAAGTAGTGGATTCTGAATCGTCAAAAAAAAAAAAAAATGTCCTCTCCGAGAAATCACTTCATTTGTTTCTCCCAGCCCTGCTTAAAGCTACACTTAATCTTGTTATAATACAAACTATTACACATGCCTCTCTGTTCTTTAACTTGTCCTTCACTTAAAAACTGGTTTGAATCAATTTGAATTTTGGACCCCTGTGACACAAACTTTGTACCCTGATTGTAAAATAACCCTTACATTATCACTTGCCTAGCTCAGTTTTTAGCAAGAAGAAAAAAAAAGCCCAGCCACAGCAACTTGGACATACAGCTTGCATGTAAAATGTGTAAGTGGTGGCCAGAGCTGTTAATCATTATTCATGTTACGAGCAGAGCTGTCAGCCCAGGAAGCTATTATGCTACAGATGCTCGCTGCTGCGTTTATATTCACCATGTGCCTCCGTCAGAGGTTTAGCATGGTATGTTATAAAGCTTTGCTGTCGGTCATCCAGATGTGTCATTCATGCACGTGTGTGCCCAGAGGCTAATGGTGCACATCTGACGAACTTGTAGAAGTTTGCACCCTCAGCTGTGTGGCGAAGGGTGTGGTATATTCAGAGCACAGTCTGTAAACATTACTCTGCAAAATTGTGTATTTGTTTACAACCATGCTATGCTTATTTTTGTTTTCTTTAGTTTTCAGGGTGCTCAGTGTCCGGTAATTGATGCTATACTCGTCTTCAAGAAGAAGACAACACCTATGCACCCATCAGAGACTCTCTGCTGTTGTTCTTAATGCCAAGGGCTGTGAGGGCTTGATCCTACCCCCCTTTCAGAGCCATATTAAATTGGTACGTATAAACAATTTGGTGTTATTAAATATCAAATTGAGTTATGATGCATGAAAATTTCTTATAATTGTATGCATGATTGCAGGATTGCCTGAAAATATGAATATTAATCCATTTTGAGGTGTTTTTCTTCTTTGTTCATACACCACTGCCTGATGTTTTATCATATAAATGCAACATCAAAAGTTCATAATGGTCTGCTTTATAAGTTCCACAATGAATGCATGAGCATGAAGTGAGAGAATATTCAAATTCAGTTACTCTGAGAAAATAACATCATTCAATAAATTTTAAGGTCACATATACTCAGCAAAAATAAAAACTTGACACTCATTTTTCAAATAGTGTTTAGAAACTTTTCTTGAAAGAGTTCTTGTTGTGATTATGGTTAAATGCATTGTCAAGGGCATTACGTCACACATTCATTCTCCTGGTCGGGCCTACGTAGCACGTGCGAGAGCACTGCACGCTAAAATCACGTTTCCACGTGACACAAGTGACGTGACCTATTGATACACGTGCAATTGATCTCATGGTAGCAGAGTAGAGTGTCATCTCAGAAAAACAAGGTTTTATGGTTAATTATTCGTTAATTTGCAATGCCACGACTGTCAAACATTCAGCGTGAACGTGCCATTGGCATGCTGAATACGGGAACATCCGTCACTGACGTTGCGAGGGTTATGGGATGCAGTCGACAGACCATCCGTAATCTCCAGACACGTCTCCATCAAACTGGCACCACAGGAACCACTGGAACCCTCCACAGAACTTGCAGGAGCTTGGTGCCATGTTGGTACAAATATGGCGGCGCATTCCCCAAGCTGTGTTCAGACGCATCATCCAATCCATGAGGAGACGTTGTATCGCAGTTGTGAACGCCCATGGAGGACACACCCGATATTGACATGATTTCATTAAGTTGTGACTCACAGTTTTTGATCATGGACATTGTCGTCGCATTTCCGGTGGAACCGATTCCATGACAAACATGATCTGTATGCTATAGCATCTTTAATGACAAGATAATTGAATACAATCGTTATTTCAAACCTATTTTCCAAAATGTTCAAATTATTGACTTTGAAACGAGTGTAAAGTTTTTATTTTTGTTGAGTTTATTAAAATGTCAGTTTTGGGTCTCATTTTAAAATGAAATGGAATAGATTCATTTTAATATTCATTAAAATAACGTCTTTGTCACATCCGTGCCGCAAACTATCATTCGTGTCCTGCACAGTCGCACTCTCAACGAGCAGCGTGCCTCATGGATAAATTACATGCACATGTCTGGATTGGAGCGCAATCAGCGCGTGCTTATAAGGATGCTAAACACAAAACAGACTTTGTGAAGTACCACTCAGTACACTCATGTCTGACCTTACCAAGTCTGTTTGTGTTGTGTTATTACTCTGGTTTTTGACTAACTTTTGCATTTTGCCTTTTGCCTCTACTAGCCTTTCTGTACATCGAATGACCCTTGCTAGTCTTCCGATTTTGATTATGCCCAACGTTTTGGACTTGCATGCCTGTTTATTGTTTTTATAATAAAACACTCTTCCAGCGATTACTTCCGTCTACCGCCACTTACATGACAGTTTTCTTGAATCAATGTACAAACCTTTCCAGCAATTCTTCAAGTTGGATGTCTGCACTGATGTGAGCACCTTTTTCAGTTACAGTATAATTGCAGGCATACACGAATGCTGATGTGTGATTGGACTGGAGTTTTGCATGGAGGGATGATGAATATGATATAATTCTGATATCTTTTTGATTGGTTTTTATACTGGCTATGACTGAAAAAATTTTAATGGAGGTGACGTGGACGTTAAATATTGCATGCGTTTTCGTTACATTTGTCACCATTTTGCCAAGTTAGTTTTCCACGAGAATCACGCTGAAGTCCCACATGTTATCACTAGTCATGTGGTACATCATGTGGCTGCGCCTGTAACCGCACTTGTTTCTGAGCAGCGGTAACCGTTTTCCATCATTTGCAATGCATGAAACTTTTTTTTTTTAAATTTTAAATGACTGCTTGTATTTTTTCAACACGTCAGAAATTTCAGGGTCAGGCATATTTAAGCAGGGTCAGGCAGGCAACCAGAATTTTTTTTTTTTTTGGAAAGGCCTTACCATATGGTGCTTTTCCACTACCAACGCGGCTGAGTTGGGCTGAGCCGTGCGGTGCTGAGTTGGGCTGAGTCGAGCTGAGTGGGGCTGTTGGGGTTGCATTTCGACTACAACCGCGCTGAACCGTGCTGGCTGGAAGTGGGTGGACACATTGGGTGGAGTTAGCGAAAGTGGGTGGACGTCACGTGATGTCGTTAGGCGGCGCAAACAGTGACATCAGTGACCTTTTAAGCGGTAGTCTCACGACCTGGATAGTAAACAATAAACATGGAGGACATGGAGTCGTTAGTGTTGCTGGTCTTGGTGCTGTGGCTTGTTGTCACCGACAACGCCAACAGATACTGGCAAGAGCGTATAGATGAGGCGAGGCGAGGCGCATAAGGCTTCGTAATTCTTCTTCTTCCGGGTTTACAGTGTTTACAGATCCCAGCGTGCTCGCGGGGCGTGTGTGGGCATGTGAGGACACTCCTCCTCACCAATCAGTGCACAGGGGAGTGTCTCCTCACGCCCCTAGCCCCACTCGGCTCGGCTCATTTCAGCCCCACTCCAAAACTGTGCGAGTTTTGGGTGCTGAGTAAGGCTGAAGTGAGCTCAGTCGTGCTGCTCTGAGGTAGTCGAAATGCGAGCCGTGTTGGGCTGAAGTGAGCTGAAAAAGGGTAGTGGAAAAGGCCCAATAGTCTCTTAAGTATGGAGCTTTGCTCACACTATAAAAAAAAATCATCATGGGGGAAGGGGGGGAAAAAAAAAAAAAAGAGCAGAACCAGTTTTGTAATGATGCTAGTCACATGTGTACAGTATTTGTACATACCAAAGTAATCATGTTATGAATACAGACCAAACTTTGAATATCTTTCCTAATTTCTTCACCCATTTTCAAAGTCCTGCTTCTTGGTTGAATTCATGAAATCCCTATCGCTTCACAACCTACCGCATATTACAATAAACAGCAGAGCCATACTAGTTGTTTCCCTGTGTGCTAAAGGATTCTAACCTGGTCTTGAATTCACAGCAAATAAAACAATGACATCTGATTCAAGTAAAGTCCCTTTAGTTTGTCCAAATGTTGCTTGGCACTGCGATCGATTTTCTCCCAGTAGGATCTCTTTTCTTTCTCCCTCCAAAAATCCAACATGTGACACAAAACGGTAACTGCAAATGGTGCCTAGATTCCAATTGCTTCTGCAAATTGCAGCAACTCTTCTTGTATTTTTAAGCTTTCTGAATCTATTTGTACAGTCAGTCAGTCAATCGCAAACAGCTCTTTCCCATTTTAGATGAGGGTTGTTGTTGTTGTTTTTTTGTATATTCTTGGTCAAAAGCCAACTCTGCCCTTCAGTGGGTCAAACCTCAGTGACTTCCACATAATGTGATATCACATGCTTGACTTCCCTTATTTTGGGCTTAGAGAAGACGCTACAGTGACTCACTATCGCCTCTTGAGGTACAAAACAGCATTGCAAGATGTACAGTGCATCCTGTCTCTGGGATAGCTGGTTAGCATGTTAACTTTGGCAGATATCTCTGCAACGCAATACACAGACGCATAGACGTCTTTGACATAACGTCAAAGCGGTTATTTCTTCACAATCTGTTGATAATTTTGGTTATTTTTATATTTTAAACTTAAACTCTTACAACTTGGTACACAGCATTTTTATGAAAAAATGCTAATTATTCGTAGAAGGACAGATCAAAGGAAAGCTGCACGTGTGAAAGACAGAGGAAGACAGGAAAAGGAAGTGTGTGTGTGTGTGTGTGTGTGTGTAATTACAGGTATTCCAGTTCATCCCAAAAGGTATCCAGTGGGGTTGAGGCCAGGAATTTGTGCAGGCGACTCGTGTTCCTCCACTCCAACCATGGCAAACCAGGTCTTTAAAAGACCTAATTTTGTGCACAAGGGCATTGTCATGCAGGAACGGATTTGGGCTCAACTTAGTTCCAGCAAAGGGAAACTGCAATACTCCAGCATACAAAGACATCCTATACAATTGTGTGCTTCAAACTTTGTGGCACTGCTCACACAACGGTTGTGATAGGCAGGTGTTCACAAACTTTTGGCCATATATAGTGGATGTATACATACAGTAATGGGATAAAAGTACACCCTCCATTTCTCCCTTTTTTTTTTTTTAAATCAGGGCCGATAATTTTGTGGTTGTCACCAACTTCTATACATAAACAACCTCAGGTGACAACAGAAAACGCAACAGATTTCAATATTATGATTTTTTTTTCCGCAAAAGTGAACCAAGATTCAGAATCCAGGCCAGAAAAGCAACAACTTTAAGTAAATGTTTTCTGTAGGAGTTTATCAGTCCCTTACATAATTTTTGGGGAAATTTTGGCCCACTCTTCTTTACAAAATTGCTTCAGTTCATTGATGTTTGGGGGCATTTGTTTAGGCACAGCTCTCTTACGATCCCATCACAGCATCTCAATGGGGTTGAGGTTTGGACTTTGACTTGGCCATTCAAAAAAAAAAGTCGATTTTTTTTTTAATTCTTTAGCCATCCAAATGTTGATTTGAATCATTGTCCTGTTGCATGACCCCATTTTAAATCCAGCTTAAGCTGCTGGACAGATGGCCTCACATTTGTCTCAAAAAACAATCTGGTGTAAAGTGCAGTTCATCGCTGTCTCAATGCCTACAATTTTTCCAGATCCTGTGGCTGCAAAACAATCCCAAATCTTCACCCCTCCATCACCATGCTTGACAGTTGGAATCAAGTGTTTGTGGTGATACACTATGCTTGGTTTTCGCCAAACATGGTTGTGTGCATTATGACCAAACATCTTTACCTTGATCATCAACTCAAAAGATTTTGTTCCACAACATTAATGGTTTGCTCAGATGCAATTTTGCAAACCTAAGCTGTGCTGCCATGCTCTTAGTGGCGTGAAGGAACTTTTTCCTAGCCACCCTTCCATGAATGCCATACTTCTTCAGTCTTTTTCAGACTGTGCTGACATGAACGTAAATATTAAATGTCCTCACAGAGGCCTGTAGTTCACATGTTGCAAGTTCTTGGGTTTTTCTTCACATCTATGAGCATTAAACAGTCTGACCTTGGGCTGAATTTGCTGGCCCACTCCTAGACAGACTGGCAACTGTCTTGAAGGCTCTCCATGTATAAACATTCCTTCTTACTGTAGAATGGCGAATTCCAAAGTGTTTGGAGATGGACTTGTAACCCTTCCCAAATTGATAAGCAGCAACAATTGCTGCTCTGAGATCAGGAGTGATGGTCTCTCTTCTTGGCATGATGAGAAGACACGCACATGCTCCAGAACACCAAACTGCCAAAAATTCTGCTTTTATAGAGGCAGTCAAACTACTTGCCGATGAACCAATTTTGCGCCTCTCATAAGTAACAGCTGGCTACTAATTACTCTCTTAATGATTGTAGAAATAGGAAGGGTGTACTTATCCAAGTTTTGAATGTTAGTTTATGTTTTAGGGGGGGAAAAAAAGGCTAGATATTGTAATCTGTTGTGTTTTTGAGGTCACCGGAGGTTACTTGTTTATAGAAGCTGTTGAGGCCCACACAACTGTTATTTAGGCCCTGATAAATAAAACATATAATTAAGGGCATGTACATTCTTCTTCCCATGACTGCATACACTCACTGGCCAATTTAATACCCGTGACACCTTCTCAATTCATGCCAACATCCCAACAGAATCACGTGGCAACAGCACAACGCATAAAATCATGCAGATACAGGTCAAGAGCTTCAGTGAATGCTTACATCAAAAATCAGAATGAGGTAAATGTGATCTCAGCAGCATAGTTGCTGGCAACAGATGGGCTGGTTTGAAAATTGGAAAGTTGAAGACTGGAAAAGGGACAGTTGTGTTAGACAGTTGGTTGACAGGAGGGGAACCTGATGTCTACTGCTTTTGTATCCCATCCACCTCAAAGTCTGGTGTGTTGTGAGGTCCAAGATGCTTTTCTACTGGAAGTCTGAACTAGACAGAACCAGACGTGGAGATAGGCAGAGATGGGCAGAGGTGTGAATTGGTGATGCACTCATCGTAGATCATATTAAAGTTTAAAAAGACCAGGAGAGTGGCAGAACAAATCACTTTGACTCCTGACCACTCCAATGAAAGAGAGGGAAATTTCTGAAAACCTCAAGAAAGCATCGAAATTCAAATTTGCTTCTTCCACCAAGGGCTAAGATTGTTATGCCTACTTACAACAGCTCAAACTTGACCATCACCATCAGGAAACAGGGATCTGATTGGGTGAATGACACAAAAGGATAAATAAATTTGTTAGGGATAAAATTTGTTCATATGTTTGAAGTCTTCATTTTTCTGTAAAGCTGCTTTGCGACAATATCTGTTGTTAAAAGTGCTATACAAATAAACCGGCTTGACAACTGACTCACAGCGAGGACCCAGCTCAGAAGTAGAGCCATGTTTGTAGGACCCAGCTAAAGCCTCGGTCACAACCGGCCGTACGTGCTCCTACGGTCGGTCTACGTGCAAAAAACGCAAGAAACGCACGGAGGGCGTGCGTGTGACGTGCTGATTTTCGAGCCGTAGACTGGCCGCAGAGGTTCTTTGTCATGTCAAACAAACTCTACGGGCGCTTACGTTTTTTTCAGGTTGCAAGACAAACTTACGGCCAACATGCGTCTTTCTCCACGAACAAAAAAAACGCAGCGATTTGGGAAACGCCAAAAATCGCACGGCCAAAAAAATTGTACGTCCGGTTGTGACCTAGGCTTAACAAAGTAGAGCTATGTTTGAAGTGCATGAAAGAAACAAAGAGAGGACTCCTTCCAAATGGAAAAGAAATTCCAAAGGAAAGGTGTTCTGTGGTATAAGGCAGTATGGTCCATCAGGAAATAAAATATTGGCTAAAATGATTCCTCACATCAATGCCAGAGGCTAATGATACTGGTCAGAACTGGGAAGTGTGTGTGTGTGTGTGTGTGGGGGGGGACCCAAAAAAAAAAAAACACTTCCACCCAGCCAAAATTTTTGTGGATAAAATAGGAACTGTTTGAAGATATTAAGACATGTGGTGGCCGTTTTCTCCTAGAGATGGTCCAAGTCTGATTCTGAGTCAGAGGTCGCCATCCAGGTCTCAGGTGTCATGAAACATGGGTCTTTAGTAGACCTGGTGAGCTCCTTCTCAGACGGGAGAAGTTATGACTGGGTCTTTATGAGGAGATGGGTACTACATCGTCTCTGGGTTTGCAAGAACAAATCCAGAGAACAGATCAAAGTGGCAGATCTACACTCAACTACATTTGAACCTGTAGAATGGGTTGCAAATAAACTAATTAAATTCCCAGACCCGAAAGAAGTTCTTTACCATGAAATTTTCCAATCTTCAGGAAATGGGTATTTAAATCCAACCCAGAGAAGATCATGCACCAATCCAAAATCGAGCCAAAAGCTGCCTTATCAAATACTTTTTGTTGATTTTCATAAATGGGCTAGTCCCATGCAATTTGACATCAAAGAATTTAAAAAAAAAAAAAGATTATTATTATAACTGCCTGCATAAATCCTGCTTTCCGAATCGAAATGCAAGATAGGGTGTCTCACCCGTCATGGAATTTGTGCATTTAGATCACAAAATAGGAAGAAAACCAGGAGAACAGAGAAGTGTTGCAGAAAGCGTCACAAAAAGAGAAGGAGAGCTCTTAGAAGCCTTTGTGAAAACAACCAGCGGAAGCTTGTGGAGATCAGGGATTGACTGCAAAGAGCTCCATATCGCCAGTAAATCCTTAGGCCGACCAAGGAAATTGAAGCTTTGTCTGCTCGACTGTTCTGTGAACCTTCTCTCTCATACCGAAACCTTTATGGAGTTGGAGAATCCCCCTGCACCTGCCGCTTCAGCGGACCAGAGAACAGAGCGTCTCCGAGAACAGAGCGTCTCCTGCATGTGTTAACAAACTGAGGGATTGTGGGTAAAGAAATATATGTAGCCTGTCTTGCAGAGGAAGAAATATACTTAGTCTGTCTTGTAAAAGATGTTACAGATAAAATAAGAATGCTCCCATTCCTTTTTATAGACCCTTGCTGATATCATAAGGATGTTCTGTGGTTTATAATTTATTTGGCTCATTAACTATAAAAGACATATGGTAAACCCCAGTAGGTTTTTGGGTTGCCGAGGGGGTTTAGGATGCCTAGAAGTCAGATTCTATAATTCGCATTTTTAAAGGCATGATATGAAAGTCTTTTTGCCTACAGTTCATCTGTCAATCATTTATTTGCTCTCAGATATGATGCTTAGCTCATCACAGATTTACTGTTAATCGAATTGCTCATTGTAGCCATATTATTTTATTGTTTACTATTGTTTCAGATTAATTTTGTACTCAAATATTATACTAATTGCTTTATGCACTTTTAATAAACTGAAACCCTTTGAGAGTGATTCGATAAAAAACAAATCTTAGTTTATTAAATGATCTGAAGACTTCACTGAATAAAGAGACCACACGGACATCTCAAAGAAGCTCTGTGCCAAGGTAAGAACAACATTTCCCGTTCTAGCGCAATTCTTTAAAGGACCGTCTCTCATGCCTCGGCTGAGCGCAATTTACCTTTACACAGAAAGGTTTATTTGGTACTACGAGACTTAAACTTCGATAAATTGCACCAAGGATCATACAGAAAAAGTAAAAAATAACATACCAGAATTTCAGTGTGTTCTTCACCCCAGGCTCCCTGAAGTGTTGCATAGACTGGAACAAAATTAGGAATTTCTCCAAGGATTGTAGACTGACCTGAGTGAGTGAGTGGCAAGGAGGCAGACAGACCAAGAGACAAGAGAGTTGGAGGGAGGGAGGGCGAGGGAGAGAAAGAAAGCAAAATATTTTTAATGCTTTTGTAACTCTCATCAGTTAATGACATAATAAAAGTGTTTACCGTATATATTTGTATTATCATTTTATTTAAATGTTTATGATTGGCATAAATGTCTCTATCAAAAGATAAATATATATGAGACGACAGACCAGAATTTCAGCTTTCGTTTCTTGATATTTATATCGAAATGTGTTGAACAATGTAGAACATGGCACCTTTGGTGTAAGACCACCATATATGTGGGTGAGAAAAAGTACTGAGAAAATGAAATACAAGCCCAAGCAAGGACACTCCCTCCACCATGACCAGTGAACAGGTATATTTTGAATAATGAGCGGAGCCTTTCTTTCTCTACACTTTGGCCTTTCCATCACTCTGATAGTGGTTAATCTTGGTTCCTGAACTTCTGTGGCTCATCTCTATTTCTTTGTGAATTCCAATCTGGCCTTCAGATGCTTACTTTTGATGAGTGGTTTGCATCTTGTGGTATGACCTCCATATTTCTGCTCTCAAAGTCTTACTGAGACAGTGGATTGTGATACTTTCATCCCTGCCTTGTGGAGATTGTGAGGGCACTGACTGTAGTTTTTCTTCACAGCTGTCGCAATGTTTCTTTCATTAACTGCTGACATTCCAAATCGTTACGTTGGCTACTCCCAGTGCTTGTGCAATGGCTCCGATCAGTTTTACCTCTATTCTCAGCTTCAAAATAACTTGAATTTCTCCCATAGACAGCTCTCTGGTCATGATGTTGGTTTATCATTCTAACAAGGAAAGCAGTCTTCACAGGCAAAACCCACAGCTCTCACCAAGAGTAAATAATAAGAGCTATTAATTATTAAACAAACAAAATCAATGTAATGACATCTCGGCAATAAAAAAAATAAAATTAAAATAAAAAAAAAATACCTGCTAGGCACATATTCTAATCTTTTTGATCACTTGAAAAATGGGTGGGTTCAGACAAAGGGTGCCATTTTATAAAGTTGTTCCACGAGTCCTCATGCTACGGCACGTACTGTTCAGGCACAAAGGTTTACATGACTTATTCTTCAATACATTACAACAGAGTATTAAAATTATATTTATTCAGTTTGTTTAATCTTATAGAACTTTCATTCAGATTATCCTCAACAGGTTTATTCCAGTCCAACCGTGGTGTATAAGCTACATGTTCTCTAGAATGGTATCTTTTTTATTTAAATCATTACTAGTTTCAAATTCACAGACATGAATATGAGAACCAAAATGTTTTTACTGGTAGTTTATTTTCAAATAATAAAACGTGTTTTCAAAATGTGCACTACATAACCTTAAGCCTCGGTCACAACCGGCTGTACGGCTTCTACAGCCGGTCTACGTGCAAAAAAACGCAAGAAACGCACGGAGGGCGCGTGTGTGACGTGCTGATTTTCGAGCCGTAGACCGGCCGCAGAGGTTCTTTGTCAAGTCAAACAAACTCTACGGGCGCTTACGTTTTTTTCAGGTTGCAAGACAAACTTACGGCCAACGTGTGTCTTTCTCCATGAACAAAAAAAAATAAAAAAATGCAGCGATTTGGGAAACGCCAAAAATCGCACGGCCAAAAAATCGTACGTCCGATTGTGACCTAGGCTTTACTTTGTGCTACTGAACTTTTTTAGTATCATCACCAGTGCTACTAATTAAGTGCAGAACCCTGCGTTTTCAGTTCTTCCTTTTCCAGTCCAACTGTAATTTCCCTGTTTGTATGTAATGTGAAAATTCTAAGAAAAAAATTTTTTTGGCAAAACCCAAAGCACCAAGCTTGCACTGCATCACTGGTCAGGAAACATGCTCTCCATCCTAAACTTGTACCGTAAAAAGCACCATGACTAACCTCCAGAAAATGCCTCATATACAACGTGTTCACGTACCTCATTCTAAAAGTCTTCCAACCACAAGCTCTTCCTCAAAACACTGCACTCTCTTTCACACTGAACACTCTTGCCCCTCCTCGCACTAAAACTGCTCGTTTCCTCTGGACCACATAGTACAGTCTGCGGGGTTTTCGGTTTACTGTATGGACAGAACAATGGAGTCGGGGAAAACAAGAGGAGGTAGCATGTGTTTGATGGTTAATTACACATGGTGAGGTACAGTGGTGCTTGAAAGTTTGTGAATCCTTTAGAATTTTCTATATTTCTGCATAAATATGACCTAAAACATCATCAGATTTTCACACAGGTCCTAAAAGTAGAAAAAGAGAACCCCGTTAAACAACTGGAGACAAAAATATTATACTTGGTCATTTATTTATTGAGGAAAATGATCCAATATTGCATATCTGAGAGTGGCAAAAGTATGTGAACCTCTAGGATTAGCAGTTAATTTGAAGGTGAAATTAGAGTTGGGTGTTTTCAATTAATGGGATGACCAATCAGGTGTGAGTGGGCACCCTGCTTTATTTAAAGAACAGGGATCTATCAAAATCTGATCTTCACAACACGTTTGTGGAAGTGTATCATGACACGAACAAAGGAGATTTCTGAGGACCTCAGAAAAAGCATTGTTGATGCTCATCAGGCTGGAAAAATTACAAAACCATCAACGAAAGAGTTTGGACTCCACCAATCCAGTCAGACAGATTGTGTACAAATGGAGGAAATTCAAGACCACTGTTACCCTCCCCAGGAGTGGTCGACCAACCAAGATCAATCCAACAGCAAGGTGTGCAATAGTTGGCGAGGTCACAAAGGACCTCAGGGTAACTTCTAAGCAACTGAAGGCCTCGCTCACATTGGCTAATGTTAATGTTCATGAGTCCACCATCAAGAGAACACTGAACAACAATGGTGTGCATGGCAGGGCTGCAAGGAGAAAGCCACTGCTCTCCAAAAAGAACATTGCTGCTCGTCTGCAGTTTGCTAAAGATCACGTGGACAAGCCAGAAGGCTATTGGAAAAATGTTTTGTGGACGGATGAGACCAACATAGAACTTTTTGGTTTAAATGAGAAGCGTCATGTTTGGAGAAAGGAAAAACACTGCATTCCAGCATAAGAACCTTATCCCATCTGTGAAACATGGTGGTGGTAGTATCATGGTTTGGGCCTGTTGCTGCATCTGGGCTAGGACGGCTCAACATCATTGATGGAACAATGAATTCTGAATTATACCAGTGAATTCTAAAGGAAAATGTCAGGACATCTGTCCATGAACTGAATCTCAAGAGAAGGTGGGTCATGCAGCAAGACAACGACCCTAAGCACACAAGTCGTTCTACCAAAGAATGGTTAAAGAAGAATAAAGTTAATGTTTTGGAATGGCCAAGTCAAAGTCCTGACCTTAATCCAATCGAAATGTTGTGGAAGGACCTGAAGCGAGCAGTTCATGTGGGGAAACCCACCAACATCCCAGAGTTGAAGCTGTTCTGTACGGAGGAATGGGTTAAAATTCCTCCAAGCCGGTGTACAGGACTGATCAACAGTTACCAGAAATGTTTAGTTGCAGTTATTGCTACACAAGGGGGTCACACCAGATACTGAAAGCAAAGGTTCACATACTTTTGCCACTCACAGATATGCAATATTGGATCATGTTCCTCAATAAATAAATGACCAAGTATAATATTTTTTGTCTCATTTGTTTAACTGGGTTCTCTTTATCTACTTTTAGGACTTGTGTGAAAATCTGATGTTTTAGGTCATATTTATGCAGAAATATAGAAAATTCTAAAGGGTTCACAAACTTTCAAGCATCACTGTAATGTGAGCATTTCTCCTCACATGCTCAGGCTCACCCAACCTGGAACTTCTGGCCATCAAATGTTGCCCTTTCTATTTTCCGCGAGAATTCACCTCGGTCATAGTCAGTGCCATTTATACTCCGCCTCAGGCAGACAAAGGCACTACCTTGTGAGCTACAGGAGGCTATCACTCAACACACGATAAACCATGGGGACACTGCGTTTATTCTGGCAGGGGCCTTTACCGGTGCCAACCTCAAACACACACTTCCAACACTCCACCAACACATCACCTGCCCCACCAGGGGAAACAGGACATTGGATCACTAACACTCCTTTCAGGAACTGTTACAAGACAAACTCCCTGCCAGCATTTGGAAAATCGGACCATGTTGCCATTTTCCTCATTCCTGTTTACAAACAAAGGCTGAAACAGGAAGCCCTGGTCGTGAGGGAGGTCACTCGCTGGACGGACCTATCAGAAGCCGCCCTGCAGGACGCCTTTGATAACACAGACTGGGACATGTTCCGGCACAGCTCTGATGACACGTTTACGGAAGCAGTTGTGGGCTTTATTGGGAAACTAGTGGATGATACAGTTTGCAAAACTACCATCAGGACGTTTCCCCAACCAGAAGCCGTAGGTGAACAAAACCATCCGCAATGCTCAGAGATCATGCACCGCCACCTATAAGGCAGGGCTTGCTACTGGAAATATGGACCAATACAAAGCTGCGTCTTACAATATGCGCAGAGCGGTGAAGGAGGCAAAGCAGAATTACGTGAGTAAACTCAAGTCACAGCTATAATAAAGTGACACTAGGAGCCTCTGGAAGGGACTCAGAACAATAACGGACTACCCCAAAAAAAAAACCCTCTCCACAACGATGAAGACACATGCAGACGCATCACTGGCAGACAAGCTGAACACATTTTATGCTCGCTTCAAGGCTGCAGCTAACACGATTGCAAATAGCAGCGTGAATAGCAACATGCACACGGAGAGTGCCGGTGAGGGAGTCACTTTCATAATTACAGAACATGCTGTGAGGAATGTCTTCAGGAGAGTAAACACCAGGAGTGCAACAGGATCTGATGGCATCTCAAACAGGGTCCTGAGAGCCTGTGCAGACTAGCTAGCACTGGTGTTCATGAAGATCTTCAACCTCTCCCTGGCTCAGGCAGTGATTCCCAGGTGCTTCAAGCAGTCCATTATTGTTCCTGTCCCGAATAAACAACAGCCCGCTTGTCCGAATGACTACTGTCCAGTAGCATTGACCTCAGTTGTAATGAAGTGCTTTGAAAGACTGGTCACACTGCAAAAAATTGAAAACTGAATTTGAGGAGAAAATTACTTAATACGAGTAAAATTATCTTGCTGCATGGGCAGATGTTTTTACTTGATAAGACATCTTAGAATTAGTTGGTTGCAGTCTAGAACTAGGTTTAATAATCTCAGAATTGGTGTCTTGTATTCTTCTAATACGAAATTCTAGAGCCTTTCAACTATTTTCCAAGATATTTTCACTTGCCAAGATATCGGGGGTTTTTTCAGTACAGAAACCATCACCTTTTCACTTCCTGAGAACTTGGACCCACTACAATTTGCTTACTGGTCTAATCATTCTATAGATGATGCCATCACACATCTCCTGCACATACAGTGGTGCTTGAAAGTTTGTGAACCCTTTAGAATTTTCTATATTTCTGCATAAATATGACCTAAAACGTCATCAGATTTTCACACCAGTCCTAAAAGTAGATAAAAAGAACCCAGTTAAACAAATGAGACAAAAATATTATACTTGGTCATTTATTTATTGAGGAAAATTATCCAAATATTCCATATCTGTGAGTGGCAAAAGTATGTGAACCTTTGCTTTCAGTATCCGGTGTGACCCCCTTGTGCAGCAATAACTGCAACTAAACGTTTCTGGAAACTGTTGATCAGTCCTGCACACCGGCTTGGAGGAATTTTAGCCCATTCCTCCGTACAGAACAGCTTCAACTCTGGGATGTTGGTGGGTTTCCTCACATGAACTGCTCGCTTCAGGTCCTTCCACAACATTTCGATTGGATTAAGGTCAGGACTTTGACTTGGCCTTTCCAAAACATTAACAAATCATGATACCACCACCACGTTTCACAGATGGGATAAGGTTCTTATGCTGGAACGCAGCATTTTCCTTTCTCAAAACATAACGCTTCTCATTTAAACCAAAAAGTTCTATTTTGGTCTCATCCATCCACAAAACGTTTTTCCAATAGCCTTCTGGCTTGTCCACGTGATCTTTAGCAAACTGCAGACGAGCAGCAATGTTCTTTTTGGAGAGCAGTGGCTTTCTCCTTGCAACCCTGCGGTGCATGCACACCATTGTTGTTCAGTGTTCTCCTGATGGTAGACTCATGAACATTAACCAATGTGAGCGAGGCCTTCAGTTGTTTAGAAGTTACCCTGGGGTCCTTTGTGACCTCGCCGACTATTACATTGCCTTGCTCTTGGAGTGATCCTTGTTGGTCGACCACTCCTGGGGAGGGTAACAATGGTCTTGAATTTCCTCCATTTGTACACAATCTGTCTGACTGTGGATTGGTGGAGTCCAAACTCTTTAGAGATGGTTTTGTAACCTTTTCCAGCCTGATCCTCAGAAATCTCCTTTGTTTGTGCCATGATACACTTCCACAAATGTGTTGTGAAGATCAGACTTTTCTTTCTAGATCCCTGTTCTTTAAATAAAACAGGGTGCCCACTTGTACCCGATTCTCACCCCATTGATTGAAAACACCTGACTCTAATTTTACCTTCAAACGAACTGCTAATCCTAGAGGTTCACACACTTCTGCCACTCACAGATATGTAATATTGGATTATTTTCCTCAATAAATAAATGACCAAGTATAATTTTTTTGTCTCATTTGTTTAACTGGGTTCTTTTTATCTACTTTTAGGACTTGTGTGAAAATCTGATGATGTTTTAGGTCATATTTATGCAGAAATATAGAAAATTCTAAAGGGTTCACAAACTTTCAAGCACCACTGTAACTCTAAGCTACCTTGACTCCGGGAAGGAGAAGTATGTTAAAATGCCTGTTTGTGTACTGTAGTTCAGCATTCAACATGATAATTCCCTCAAAAGCTCTACACCAAGTTGCAGGACCTGGGACTCAGTCCATTACTGCGTCAGTGGATCCTCAACTTCCTTTCAGATCGACCATAAACGGTAAGGGTGGGGAAACTTGTCCCTTTCCCAACCATCCTCAGCATTGGAGCCCCAGGGCTGTATTCTGAGCCCCCTACTGTACTCTCTGTACACATATGACTGCGTAGACTCCTCAGACTCCACCACCCCTGTCAAATTTACTGACGACACTGTTGTGGTAGGCTGATCTCCGATAACAATGAGAAGACCTACCTGGAGGCCTGAAACCTGGAGAACTGGTGCCAGGACAACAACCTCCTCCTAAACATCAGCAAGACAAAGGAGCTGATCATGGATTTCTGCACAAAGCAGGTGTGGAACTACAAATCCCTCTACGTCAACGGGACCCCAGTGGAGAGAGTGGATAGTTTGATACCTGGGCGTTCACATCACAGAAGACCTGTCTGGGTCCTGCCACATCAACACCCTAGTTAAGAAGGCCCACCAGCATCTGCTCCACCCAAGACATCTCAGAGACTTCCATCTTCCACTGAGGGGGCTGAGGAACTTTTACTCCTACACCATTAAGAGCATCCTGACAGGAAATACCTCCACCTGATTTGGGAATAGCATCAAGCAGGACAGATGGGCTCTCCAGAGAGTGATGTGATCAGCTAAGCGCATCATCCAAACTGAGCTCGCTGACCTGCAATCTATTTATACCAAGCGGTGCCAGACCAAAACCAGGAAGATAACAAACGACCTCATCCATCCCAACAATGGACTCTTCTCTCTGTTCAAGGAAGTGCTTTCACTCTCTTAAGGCCAACACGAGAATGAGGAGCTTCTTCCCTCAGTGCATTCGGGTTCTTAACCAGAACAACACCTCGGTCTTGTCACCACTTTATCCCGTCCCCCCCCCCAAAAAAAAAAAACCCCTCTCTTACCTCAGCATGCAATTTCATTTCATTATAGTGCAATACGGTACATTTCTATTGCAACTGCATATTATTATAGTACTTATATATATATATATATATATATATTCTGTAGTATTCTATTCACATTCTATTTTACTACTTCACCCTCCCCCCACCCCAGCTATACTACTTACGGAACACTGAACTAAGCACTTCATTACATGTTGTACTACAACCCCGATTCCAAAAAAGTTGGGACAAAGTACAAATTGTAAATAAAAATGGAATGCAATGATGTGGAAGTTTCAAAATTCCATATTTTATTCAGAATAGAACATAGATGACATATCAAATGTTTAAACTGAGAAAATGTATCATTCAAAGGGAAAAATTAGGTGATTTTAAATTTCATGACAACACCACATCTCAAAAAAGTTGGGACAAGGCCATGTTTACCACTGTGAGACATCCCCTTTTCTCTTTACAACAGTCTGTAAACGTCTGGGGACTGAAGAGACAAGTTGCTCAAGTTTAGGGATAGGAATGTTAACCCATTCTTGTCTAATGTAGGATTCTAGTTGCTCAACTGTCTTAGGTCTTTTTTGTCGTATCTTCAGTTTTATGATGCGCCAAATGTTTTCTATGGGTGAAAGATCTGGACTGCAGGCTGGCCAGTCCAGTACCCGGACCCTTCTTCTACGCAGCCATGATACGGTAATTGATGCAGTATGTGGTTTGGCATTGTCATGTTGGAAAATGCAAGGGCTTCCCTGAAAGAGACATCGTCTGGATGGGAGCATATGTTGCTCTAGAACCTGGATATACCTTTCAGCATTGATGGTGTCTTTCCAGATGTGTAAACTGCCCATGCCACACGCACTAATGCAACCCCATACCATCAGAGATGCAGGCTTCTGAAGTGAGCACTGATAACAACTTGGGTCGTCCTTCTCCTCTTTAGTCCGAATGACACGGCGTCCCTGATTTCCATAAAGAACTTCAAATTTTGATTCGTCTGACCACAGAACAGTTTTCCACTTTGCCACAGTCCATTTTAAATGAGCCTTGGCCCAGAGACGACGTCTGCGCTTCTGGATCATGTTTAGATACAGCTTCTTCTTTGAACTATAGAGTTTTAGCTGGCAATGGCAGATGGCATGGTGAATTGTGTTTACAGATAATGTTCTCTGGAAATATTCCTGAGCCCATTTTGTGATTTCCAATACAGAAGCATGCCTGTATGTGATGCAGTGCCGTCTAAGGGCCCGAAGATCACGGGCACCCAGTATGGTTTTCCTGCCTTGACCCTTACGCACAGAGATTCTTCCAGATTCTCTGAATCTTTTGATGATATTATGCACTATAGATGATATGTTCAAACTCTTTGCAATTTTACACTGTCTAACTCCTTTCTGATATCGCTCCACTATTTGTCGGCGCAGAATTAGGGGGATTGGTGATCCTCTTCCCATCTTTACTTCTGAGAGCCGCTGCCACTCCAAGATGCTCTTTTTATACCCAGTCATGTTAATGACCTATTGCCAATTGACCTAATGAGTTGCAATTTGGTCCTCCAGCTGTCCCTTTTTTGTACCTTTAACTTTTCCAGCCTCTTATTGCCCCTGTCCCAACTTTTTTGAGATGTGTTGCTGTCATGAAATTTCAAATGAGCCAATATTTGGCATGAAATTTCAAAATGTCTCACTTTCGACATTTGATATGTAGTCTATGTTCTATTGTGAATACAATATCAGTTTTTGAGATTTGTAAATTATTGCATTCCGTTTTTATTTACAATTTGTACTTTGTTCCAACTTTTTTGGAATCAGGGTTGTATGACTGCATATGTGACAAATAAAATTTGAATTTGACATGTGCTGATGGATTTTTTTTTGTCAGTTTGATCAATTAACCTGCTCTTTTGCTTTGCTCAAGACACAATTTTTAAGATGCTTACAGATCTGTGATTTTGTGCATTAAAAAAAACAACTCTACTTTTCCCCCCTCATACCCCACCCACCTAAGCTCTAGACACTATTTTAAAAGTGGCCACTCGCCTCAAAAGGTACAGTGTCCAAACTTTATCACATCTTGTTTTTATTCCAATCGTCAACCTCTGAATCCTTGCATGTCACATGGCTCCAGGATCTTCAATTTTGAAAGAGGTCCAAAACTACTCCATATCTGCCCAGCATAGTGCCCTAAAATGCAAACTTGTCCACTGTTCTAAGAGCAAACTCGCTCAGTTTTTAGCTTCCATTAAGCCTGAATGTCAACCAAAGCCATGCTAACATTACCCACATGTTCTGGAACTGTAGTCTTCTTGGAATTCTGTTTTTGACTCTATGTATCCTATACCCTTTTTTGGATTATCTATACCCTCCATATAATTGCTTCCAATTGCTCTGTTTGAGGTCCTTCCCACAGACAATATATCGCCTTCCCATTTCACAGTCTTCCGAGCATTTCTCACACTGTTGACTAAGTGGCTCATTTAACTTCATGGGAAAATTCCACACACACCTTTGCATAAAGGATGACTTTCTCTTTCTAAAATTAGAAGAGATAAAATACTCCTAGAATGGTGCAAACAGGAATTTCATTAAAGGTCTGAAAAGCAGTCCTTCAGAAATCATGGAAATAACATAGAATTTGACCTACCCACCAGTGACTGCATATTACTAAAGCTTTATTCAGTCTCTTGACTTCCTCTTTCAATAGTACACAGAATATTTTCCCTCCCCTCCCTTATCTTTGTACACTTATATCTAGCATATCTGTTGGATTGTACTGTTGTTTCACTACTTGCCATATAAAACTTAGACGTATCAAATCCTTACAAGTAGATTGGGCATTTTTTTGTGAATATTCAAGTAAGTGCAATAGCACTTAGTGCTGTAATACTTTAACTACTGAATAAACAAAAAATCAGAAATGATTATCATTTACAGTAAATCTAAGCATAAAAAAACATTATATAATTAAAATTATGTTAAATAAGAACTTTTCAGAGGCTCAGATGAACACGCCAACTTCCTAACACCACACTGGTCATTCATTTCCGGCTGACTGTAGATTAGTCTGCATTGTATTTGTGCTGAAAATAGGAGCATGCAACCCAAAGGCCAAAAAGGCTAATCAAAGTCTTGTGATGGGGCTGTTTGTACAGCCAGGGCCTGAGTACACTAGAAAAGCCTGGAGAGGAAAAAAGAAAGGGGGAAAAAAAAAAAAATCACATCTAGCTGGCACAATTCCCATTAAGCAATAAGTTACACCCTGTTCAACACCATCTAGTAAGCCTCGATTTGCAAGCGAACAGCCCTATCTGGAGAAAAAGGATTGTTTTTGTGGCAATCGTTTACTTGCGTTCACCAAACAACCACATGATAAAGCAGAACATACAGCATTCATCCTTTTCAACCAATACAGACATTTCAGACCTTGTGATGGATGATACCTGCAAGACTAACAATACCTGAACTGCTAGTAACTTCTCTTAATTCCTGCAAGACTGTGTGAATGAGATACAACTAGAAACCAGACCTGTGGGTCTATCCTTGAATTGCGAACTTAAATTGATGCCAATGATAAAAACTGGCTGGTTATATTTAAGTTACTTCATAGGAAGCATTTATCCGACTGCATGATATTTCTTTTAAAGCTCCTAGGTCACTGAAATTACATTCAGGATCGAAAACATCCCCACATTACTTAAACATAGGTTTTCTGGCACATAGTTCAGATTATTTGCAAATTAGCACACACACTGTCTGGAAAAAGAGAGTCTTCACAAGACTCCGCAAAGTGCATTGCTAGACAAGCTGTAAAAACAAACTGAGCTAAACATGTTCTTATATGAGGACTTCATAGCCTGTATACATAACGATCCAAGTTTGACAGGAGCCATGGACCAAGATGCCAGTTTTTAATGCTGGCATTTTTTGCTAGCTGTATCAAATTACTTGTCTAGAGCAAAGTGTGATGAATATATGAGAAACGTTTTATTTACCAGAGGTTCGCTGGATGGGGACACACACACACACACACACACACACACACACAACCTCAATTCCAAAAAAGTTGCGACACTGTGTAAAACATAAAAAGAGAATGTGAAGATTTGCAAATCATGGAAACCCTATACTTCATCGAAAATAGTAAATAGACAATATATCAATGTTGAAACTGAAAAAATGTATTGTTTTCTGAAAAATATATGCTCATTTTGAATTTGATGTCAGCAACACATTTCAGAAAAGTTGGGACAGGGGCAACAAAAGACTGAAAAAGTTGTATAATGCTAAAAAAAAAAAAAAAACCTCATTTGGTTAATTGTCACTGGGTCAGTAACATGATTGGGTATAAAAAGAGCATCCCAGAGAGGCGGAGTCTCTCAGAAGTAAAGATGGAGAGGGGTTCACTGCTCTGTGAAAGACTGCATGGGCAAACAGTGCAACAATTTAAGAATAACGTTCCTAATGTAAAATTGCAAAGAATTTGTGGATCATGTCATCTATGGTCCATAATATCATTAAAAGATTCAGAGAATCTGGAGAAATCTCTGTATGCAAGAGACAAGGCTGAAAACTGACATTATATGCCTGTGATCTTCAGGCCCTCAGGAGACACTGCATTAAAAGCAGACACTTGTCTGTAGTGGAAATCACTGTATGGGCTCAGGAACACTTCAGAAAACCATCGTCTGTGAAAACAGTTCATTACTGCATCCACAAATGCAAGTTAAAGCCAGATATAAACAATATCCAGAAACACCGCCACCTTCTCTGGGCCCGAGCTCTTTTACGATGGACTGAGGCGAAGTGGAAAATTGTCCCAAGGTCTGATGAATCAAAAGTAGAAATTCTTTTTAAAAATCATGGACACAGCATCCTCCAGGCTAAAGAGGAGAGGGACCATCCGGCTTGTTATCAGTGCACAGCTCAAAAGCCAGCATCTGTGATGGCATGAGGGGGCATTAGTGCACATGGCATGGTTAGCCTGTACATCTGGGAAGGCATCATTAATGCTGAATGATATCTACACGTTTCAGAGCAACATGCTGCCATCCAGATAAAATCTTTTCCAGGGAAGTCCTTCCTTCTTTCAACAAGACAATGCCAAACCGCTTTCTGCACATATTAAAACTGTATGGCTCTGTAGTAAAAGAGTCCAGGTGTTAAACTGGCCTGCCTACAGTCCAGACCTGTCTCCCATTTAAAACATTTGGCGCATTATGAAGCGCAAAATACAACAAAGGAGACCCCAAACTGTTGAACAACTGAAATTGTACTGTATATCAGGCAAGAATGGGACAACATTTCTCTTTCAAAACTCCAGCAACTGGTCTCCTCAGTTCCCAAACATTTACAGAGTGTTGTTAAAAGTAGAGATGATGCAACACAGTGGTAAACATGCCCCGTCCCAACTTTTTTGAAACCTGTTGCTGATATCAAATTAAAAATGAGCATAACAAAATTTCTCAGTTTCAACATTTGATATGTCTTTGTACTATTTTCAATGAAATATAGGGTTTCCATGATTTGCAATTTAACACGTTTTGTTTTTATTTACATTTTACACAGTGATGTGTGTGTGCGTGTATGGCGGCATGGTGGTGTAGTGGTTAGCGCTGTTGCTTCACAGCAAGAAGGTCCTGGGTTCGAGCCCCGTGGCCGGTGAGGGCCTTTCTGTGTGGAGTTTGCATGTTCTCCCCGTGTCCGCGTGGGTTTCCTCCGGGTGCTCCGGTTTCCCCCACAGTCCAAAGACATGCAGGTTAGGTTAACTGGTGACTCTAAGTTGACCGTAGGTGTGAATGTGAATGGTTGTCTGTGTCTACTGTATGTGTCAGCCCTGTGATGACCTGGCGACTTGTCCAGGGTGTACCCCGCCTTTCGCCCGTAGTCAGCTGGGATAGGCTCCAGCTTGCCCGCGACCCTGTAGAACAGGATAAAGCGGCTAGAGATAATGAGAATGAGATGAATTTAATAGCAAAGCAGTGATGCACTCATTCTAGTACTGGGAAACTATCCTGGATCACTATCATACTTGATTTGATGTGTCTTCTCATCCAGTCATGAATTTTAGAATGTGCACACGAAGACAGGACACAAGTATTTGCTGATAGATAACCAGACCTCTGATATCAATATGATATTCAACACAGAAAACAGCAACAAAGATCTGGGTTGTTGATGCTTACACGTAGATCTGCTCCCTGTGCACGACAGTCCATATATTTCTCCCAAGCCAGAGAGAGATTAGATGGTTGTTGTTGTTTGGCCATTTTAAGTCTCAGCTTGACAATGGATATAGATTTTAAGGTTCAAATCCATCTAAAACCTTGACTCGTTTGGCTATGGGTCCATCAAATCCACCGTCTTTAATGGCCTTCGTCAAAACTCCATGAGGATTTATTTCCTAAAAAGACCAGAGAAGAAGAAGGCGTTGACATGATACTCAGTATTGTAGACATCGATGTGTACAGCTAGCTTGCTAGCTAGCTATAAACATCATGTCTGCAATAAGTAATTAAAGTAAAAAAGCAAAAAGTGGCTTGCTCCATCCATGCACTAACTGCAGCGACTCTATCAGACAACTTTGCTAGAGCCCCAGCCGACCAATCTTTATTCAAGATAAACCCTTTAATTAATATTATTCATCACGTCACGTCACAGTCATACCGCTTCATTCTACCGAAATCTAAACGAAACTAATGGCTGATTACTGCAGCAAGTGGCTATCTCCGGCTATGCTAAGCTAAGCCCAGACTTCCTGTCAAGTTGAAAAATGCGAACAGACTAAATAAATTACAGCTCATACTACTGTCTTAATGAAATCGCAAGGTGTTGCTTAATTGTCACCCATTCACTGCACAACAATTTCACAAGTCATCGCATTCACGGTTCTCACAAAAAAATCAATTCTGACTTATTTAATAGTTATGTTTTCGACACAAGAGCAGTTATTTTCGCTTGACCAGCTGCAGTATTTCAGTGTTGATGCATGATGCAGACACTCACCTTTCCCAGCACAGCCTAGCATACATGCCAGCAACACCAAGTCAAACATATTCCAGGAAATAACGCCAGTAAAACACAGTTCAAGACAATTAATCACTATTGATAGAAAACCCCGATCAATGACAATCTTTGCATCCGCGGACCATAAAAGACTCTTTTCCTTTTCCCCAGTCATTGTGATGACGTCAAAACAAGGGTCTCCCTGAGTAGGCGGAGCTTCGTTTATGTGTATGTGATGCAGGAAATTAACTTGTTATTAAAGGAATGTTTTTGTTAACTTATTATGTAGACGGGATCAGTAATTCATTGTTGTTGTTGTTTACCATTAACATCAAACGGGTAATGAAAAATGACGTCACGGACGAGTCAGGTGTGTTTTTTTATTTTCATAAAGGTTAGTTTGTTTTTGTTTTTAAAGCATTTTAGAGAAAGTAACCTCGCTCCTACAGAGAAAGAGTCGATACGGTAACAGAAAAATGTATAAATTCACATGCACTGTAGTGGTACATTCAGACCAATCCGGCTTTCGCCTCTTCTTCTTCTTCTTCTTCTTCACCAGCGGAATGATGCATTACCGCCACCTGCCGTGTTGGAGTGAGCTCAGCGTTATTTAGTAACTACAGTATGAGCGAGATAGGGGTTGTTTTACAATCAGGCGGGGGGGATTAGGACGATTCTAAGGGCCTGGCACTGACAGGGGGGCCTGTGAGGGATATTAATATTATTTTAATAGTATTGCCTTGTGTAAGTTTTTGAAATAAAATATTTCATTTCATCTGTTAAAATATGCAAATTACACATGGTTATGATTTGCTATAACATTTTTCTTGAATTATTTATGATATTGTCATTTCACCCCTCCACCCTTTTTACTAATGGTACAGTCTGATTCTGGGAGCGGGACACGTGAAATGTGTAGCTCCGTGCATGCGCAGAGCCATTAGCGCAGCTTAGAGCAGCTGGCAGTTTTTCTATGTGCGCAACAGAGGTGAACATTCTAGAAGTTGCTACTGTAAACAGGAGCAGGTGTGATAAATTATGAAGTCCGGATATCACACTGTGTGTAAAAAAAAAAAATCACCTTTTTTCATAGGTATCTTTATTGTATAATTAAGTCTAGATGTTTTGCCATTGTTCATGTGTGGATTTGTTGATATTGTTAAGTATTTAACTTTAATATTTTGCACATTAGCTGTGGTCATAGATATCATTGCTATTGTTCATGTGTGGATTTATTAATACTGTTGCTAAGTATTTAACTTGAATATTTGAACATTTGCTGTGTTTTCTAATAAATGTGTGGTGCCTAAAAGAAACCAAAAACACTTAGTGGATTTCTTGCAGTGCACTATGTAATTATATCAAAAAACTAGTGTAGTTATTCATCAAGGCATACATTTGATCACATACAATAAGTCAATAAATGGAGGAAACTAAGGAATACATTTTGTAATCCTGATTATTGATGATGTTTGCTGGAGTATCCATAATGTGCATACAGAATGTTATAAATCCATACTGATACAGTGATGCATGCAGTTTCTCTCAACACAAACATTTGGATTGAATGAACTCCATAGGCTACTGAGTGGCCTAATAATAGTTGCTCATAAAAGAAAAAAATATATCTTCCATATATCTCATCTCATCTCATTATCTGTAGCCGCTTTATCCTGTTCTACAGGGTCGCAGGCAAGCTGGAGCCTATCCCAGCTGACTATGGGCGAAAGGCGGGGTACACCCTGGACAAGTCGCCAGGTCATCACAGGGCTGACACATAGACACAGACAACCATTCACACTCACATTCACACCTACGGTCAATTTAGAGTCACCAGTTAACCTAACCTGCATGTCTTTGGACTATGGGGGAAACCGGAGCACCCGGAGGAAACCCACGCGGACACGGGGAGAACATGCAAACTCCGCACAGAAAGGCCCTCGTCGGCCACGGGGCTCGAACCCGGACCTTCTTGCTGTGAGGTGACATCGCTAACCACTACACCACCGTGCCACCCCTTCTTCCATATATATCATGGAATTTTCATTTTAAGGCAACAGTCTATTCAGTCTAATTCTGACAGTTCTGCATTTAAAATGTTCATATACCAAATAATTGTATCACCTAAACTTGCTAGGTAGCTGATCACATGCATAGTAAAGTAGAAGTGCCAGCCAAAAACAGACTTCAAATTCAGTTGCTTGAGCTTGAAAATTTTACCCGGGGGGGGCCCTAAATTGTAATCTTTCATAGGGCCCAAGATTTCTAGCGGTGCCCCTGCAATCAGGGTACGCAAGCTAAAAATCACATTTAACACTTATTATCTTCAATATCAAAAGGCTTGACTAAATAAACTTGGTTGTTTATTGTAGCCCTGTGATAGCTCTATTTACCATGCAAAAGAAATGTGGTGATAATGTTATTTTTGGTGAATGTATGGCAATATATGTCATATTTAGCAAAATTACTCGTGTCATTTAGAAAAAGTGCTGTTTTGACCACAGGTAGCTCCAAAAGGGATGCACTTAAATCATTCTTTATACCATAAAACACATATTTGGTCCCATATCATTGGAAACATAGTTAAGTTTTAATGTTGAATGCCAGTAAGTTTTCAGACTATTTTGATCAAATTAGTAAGTAATTGTGTCAAAAAAATGTCCTCTCCGAGACAGCTAATTTTTCAATATAAAATAACATACACTACCATTCAAAAGTTTGGGGTCACCCAGACAATTTTATGTTTTCCATGAAAAGTCACACATTTATTTACCACCATAAGTTGTTAAATGAATAGAAAATATAGTCAAGACATTTTTCTGGCCATTTTGAGCATTTAATCGACCCCACAAATGTGATGCTCCAGAAACTCAATCTGCTCAAAGGAAGGTCAGTTTTATAGCTTCTCTAAAGAGCTAAACTGTTTTCAGCTGTGCTAACATGATTGTACAAGGGTTTTCTAATCATCCATTAGCCTTCTGAGGCAATGAGCAAACACATTGTACCATTAGAACACTGGAGTGAGAGTTGCTGGAAATGGGCCTCTATACACCTATGGAGATATTGCACCAAAAACCAGACATTTGCAGCTAGAATAGTCATTTACCACATTAGCAATGTATAGAGTGGATTTCTGATTAGTTTAAAGTGATCTTCATTGAAAAGAACAGTGCTTTTCTTTCAAAAATAAGGACATTTCAAAGTGACCCCAAACTTTTGAACGGTAGTGTATCTAAGGCCAAGTTTACATTAGACCGTATCTGTCTCATTTTCTTCGCGGATGCAATGTCCGTTTACATTAAACCGCCTGGAAACGCTGGGAAACGGGAATCCGCCAGGGTCCACGTATTCAATCCAGATCGTGTCTGGTCCGGTGCTGTGTAAACATTGAGAATACGCGGATACGCTGTGCTGAGCTCTAGCTGGCGTCGTCATTGGACAACGTCACTGTGACATCCACCTTCCTGATTCGCTGGCGTTGGTCATGTGACGCGACTGCTGAAAAACGGCGCGGACTTCCGCCTTGTATCACCTTTCATTAAAGAGTATAAAAGTATGAAAATACTGCAAATACTGATGCAAATACTGCCCATTGTGTAGTTATGATTGTCTTTAGGCTTGCCATCCTTCCACTTGCAAGTGGTAAGTGACGCGCATGCCCGACATGCACTGAGATCACACACACAGTGGCTCAGTCCCAAATCACTGCTCGTGCGCTATACTCGCGCGCTCTGTGAGCTGCACAGGGCCGGAGTGCGCACCCTCCAGAGGGCACTCGCTGTTCAGGGCGGAGTGATTTGGAGCGCAGGATGCCTGCAGAGCCGAGCGTATCCGTGTATTGGTGTTGCTATGTGCACGCGAATCGTGTATTGGCGTTGCTGTGTGCACACTAATCATTTTAAAAACGTTAATCTGATGATCCGCTGATACGGTCTAATGTAAACCCCACCTAAAATGATTATTTTCATCCTAAAACGTGGTCAAGATATTGGGACATAAATATTAGAGACAACTAACACAAAGCTTACAGCCTTATATTTAAAAGCACTATGGAAGTAGTGGATTCTAAATTATCAAAAAAAATGTCCTCTCCGAGAATCACTTCATTTGTTTCTCCCAGCCCTGCTTAAAGCTACACTTAATCTTCTTTATCTGATAGCAGATTACACAAAACTACCATACACACGTCAAAATAATTACCTGAAATCTATTCTTTAACTTGTCCTTCACTTAAAAACTGGTACAAGAAGCAGTCTCATCTCATCTCATTATCTCTAGCCGCTTTATCCTTCTACAGGGTCGCAGGCAAGCTGGAGCCTATCTCAGCTGACTACGGGCGAAAGGCGGGGTACAACCTGGACAAGTCGCCAGGTCATCACAGGGCCGACACACAGGCACAGACAACCATTCACACTCACATTCACACCTACGGTCAATTTAGAGTCACCAGTTAACCTAACCTGCATGTCTTTGGACTATGGGGGAAACCGGAGCACCCGGAGGAAACCCACGCGGACACGGGGAGAACATGCAAACTCCACAGAGAAAGGCCCTCGCTGGCCCCAGGGCTCGAACCCAGGACCTTCTTGCTGTGAGGCGACAGCGCTAACCACTACACCACCGTGCCGCCCACAAGAAGCAGTTTAAATCAATTTGAATTTTGGACCCCTGTGACACAAACTTTGTACCCTGATTGTAAAACAACCCATAGATAGATAGACACAGTGGTATGCAAAAGTTTGGGCACCCTTGCTGAAAAGTTCCTGTGAATATTTAAGTGAGCAGAAGATGAACTGATCACCAAAAGGCATAAAGGTAAAGATGAGACATTTCTTTTCTGCAAGATTTGTGTATTATTTTTGTTTTGTACAATTGAGATAAGTCTTTGTCATTGTCACTTTTTCAAAGGTACAACGAAATTGAAGGTGCTGCTGAGTCATGAGTTCTAGAAAAAATAAAAACAAATAAAGTATAAAAATAAATAGCAAAGTATACAGAATTGCAGGGCGGCACGGTGGTGTAGTGGTTAGCACTGTCGCCTCACAGCAAGAAGGTCCGGGTTCGAGCACCGTGACCGGCGAGGGCCTTTCTGTGCGGAGTTTGCATGTTCTCCCCGTGTCCGCGTGGGTTTTCTCCGGGTGCTCCGGTTTCCCCCACAGTCCAAAGACATGCAGGTTAGGTTAACTGGTGACTCTAAATTGACCGTAGGTGTGAATGTGAGTGTGAATGGTTGTCTGTGTCTATGTGTCAGCCCTGTGATGACCTGGCGACTTGTCCAGGGTGTACCCTGCCTTTCGCCTGTAGTCAGCTGGGATAGGCTCCAGCTTGCCTGCGACCCTGTAGAACAGGATAAAGCGGCTAGAGATAATGAGATGAGATGGTTCTGTATGTGCACAGATTGCACTGATAAGAAAATATATACAAATTGCACATTGGGGATAGGGCCAAGAATAGTTCTATTGCACATTTGAGTTTAAAGCCATGATTGCTTTGGGATAGAAACTGTTTTTTAGGCGGTTTGTCCTGGTTTTCATTGCTCTGTATCTCTTGCCTGATGGCAAAAGCTGGAAGAGACAATGACCAGGGTGTGAAGAGTCTTTTGAAATGTCCATTGCTTTCCTGCGGCATCTGGAGGTGTAAATCTGTTTCAGGGTGGGGAGAGGGCAGCCTATTGTTTTCTCTGCTGCCCTAACGACCCTGTGGAGCACCTTCTTCTCTGAGAATGTGCAGCTGCCGTACCATACACACAGTCTGTATGTGAGCACACTCTCTAAGGAGCAGTGATAGAAGGCCTGGAGCAGATTTTGGAGGAGACAGTTCTTTCTGAGGATTCTCAGAAAGTACAGTCTCTGCTGCACCTTCTTCAGCAGCTCATTGATGTTGGCACTCCAGGTTAGGTTGTTCTCCAGCTCAATGCCGAGAAACCTGAACACCGGGACCCTCTCCACACAGGCCCCGCCGATGATGAATGGCTGGATGTCAGTTTTGTTTTTCCTAAAGTCAATAACCAGCTCCTCTGTTTTGGTGGTGTTGAGGAACAGATTGTTGACTTTGCACCACTCTGACAGCCGCTCCACCTTGTCCCTGTATGCTAGCTCACCCTCCTCGCCCGAGATGAGTCCAACCATGGTCATGTCATCTTTACAATCTTGTTGTTGAGGTGGGTGGAGAGTGAAAAAAGAAAAGGAACACCATGCGAAAGTTTGGGCACCCCAATACATTTGAGTTCTCGGGTAACTTTTACCAAGGTTCCAGACCTTAATTAGCTTATTGAGCTGTGGCTTGTTCAAATTCTTCGTTAGGAAAGGTCAGCTGATGCAGATTTCAAAGCTGTATAAATTCTCGGACTCCTCAAACTTGTCCCTAAAATCATCAGCCATGGGCTCCTCTAAGCAACTCCCTCGCATTCTCATCTCATCATCTCTAGCCGCTTTATCCTGTTCTATAGGGTTGCAGGCAAGCTGGAGCCTATCCCAACTGACTACGGGCAAAAGGCAGGGTACACCCTGGACAAGTTGCCAGGTCATCACAGGGCTTCCCTCGCATTCTGAATAATAAAATAATTGATGCTCACAAAGCAGGAGAAGGCTACAAGAACATAGCAAAGTGTTTTCAGGTAGCTGTTTCCTCAGATCGTAATGTTATTAAGAAATGGCAGTTAACAGAAACAGTGGAGATCAAGGTGAGGTCTGGAAGATGAAGAAAACTTTCTGAAAGAACTGCTTGTTGGATTGCTAGAAAGGCAAATAAAAACCCCTGTTTGACTGCAAAAGACCTTCAGAAAGATTTAGCAGACCCTGGAGTGGTGGTGCACTGTTCTACTATGCAGCGACACCTGAACAAATACTGTATGACCTTCATGGAAGAGTCATCAGAAGAAAACCTTTCCTGCGTCCTAGCCACAAAATTCAGCATCTGAAGTTTGCAAATGAACATCTAAATAAGCCTGATGCATTTTGGAAACAAGTCCTGTGGACTGATGAAATCAAAATAGAACTTTTTGGCCACAATGTGCAAAGGTATGTTTGGAGAAAATAGGGTGCCAAATTCCAGGAAAAGAACACCTCTCCAACTCTGAAGCATGGGTGTGGATTGATCATGCTTTGGGGTTGTGTTGCAGCCAGTGGCACAGGGCACATTTCATTGGTCAAGGGAAGCATGGATTTGAATAAATACCAGCAAACTCTGGAAGCAAATATCACACCATCTGTAAAAAAGTTGAAGTTAAAAAGAGGATGGGTCCTACAATAAGACAATGATCCAAAACACACCCCAAAATCTACAATGGAATACCTCAAGAGGCACAAGATGAAGGTTTTGCCCTGGCCCTCACAGTCCCCTGACCTAAACATCATTGAAAATCTGTGGATAGATCTCAAAAGAACAGTGCATGCAAGACAGCCCAGGAAATTTGTAGAACTGGAAGCCTTTTGCAAGGATGAATGTGTGAAAATCCCCCAGGTAAGAACTGAAAGATTATTAGCTGGCAACAAAAAGTGTTTACAAACTGTGATACTTGCCAAAGGGGGTGTTACTAGGTACTAACCATGCAGGGTGCCCGAACTTTTGCTTCGGACCCTTTTCCTTTTTTGTCATTTTGAAAATGTAAAAGATGAAAATTTAAAAAAAAATTGCTTAAAATATAAAGGGAATGAGTCGTCTTTAACTTTATGCCTTTTGGAGATCATTTCATCTTCAACTTGCTTAACTGTTCACAGTAACAGCAATTTTGACTACGGGTGCCCAAACTTTTGCATACCACTGTAGATAGATAGATAGATAGATAGATAGATAGATAGATAGATAGATAGATAGATAGATTCTTTATTGTCATTGCACTTTACTATACAACGAAACACTGTTTGAGGGCTCAGATCACAGCAGGATATCAATAAAATTAAATTAAAATTAATTATTTTAACCTTTTAAAAAGCAGCATATTGGCATATAAGCAACAGTATAAATTGCAGTATGTAATTATTCAATGTAGCCAAACACAGTAAGGTGAAAAGTGAGCGTCCAAGTCCGGATCAGGCCTCCAGCAGAGCTTTTACAGCCCTGGGGAAGAAGCTATTTTGGTGCCTTGCTGTTTGTGACTTTATGACCTGAAGCCTGCCAGAGGGAAGGGTGTCAAAAAGACATTGTCCGGGATGAGTGCAGTCAGTCCTAATCTTTGTGGCTCTGTTTCTCAGCCTGGCAGAGTAAATCTGTTCCAGGGATTGGAGAGGGATACCAATGATTTTAGATGCAGTCCTGATGATCCGCTGCAGATCTTTCCTCTCCTCTGAGGTGCAGCTGGAGAACCACACTATGTATCCATAGCTCAGATGTTATAACCTCTCTCTCAGAGAGGGAGAGGTTATAACACAGTTGCGCGAAGATATGAAGTTTATCTTCGAGTGGTGAACATATTCACGAGTGAGCGAAGTGAACTATTGAAAATATTTTCAACGTGAGAAGATAAACTTCATATCTTCAAGCCAATGTGTGAGGTTTTTTTAATTATATAGACACATTCAAACAAAACGTTCCCAAATTTATCAAAACAGCTCATCGATTTCCTCACATAAAGATTTATGTCACGGTTTTGGTTCTCCATGTCACGGATGTAGCTCGTATGAAAAATACAAGGGGTATATTTCCCAGTAAAACACTCACTTCCATTATATATTTAACAATTATTCCACTAAATCGAGTCGTATATGAGCTGATACGCACCTCGTCGGCTATAAGCCATGTACTACGGGATTGAGTGGGATAATTGCTTTATGATCCACATTCACTGGATTTTGAGAATCAGAGCATTTTTTGTTTTTATTTTTTGCAAATTCAATAAATAAAAGCTTTATACAAAACATCCGACAAAATAATTTCCTCTAAGAATGTAAACAAACCGGCGAAATGACAGTAGCAATTTGTGAAAAATGCTCTAACAATTGTGACGAGTCATGGAATCCACGGACACATGTCGGCCGAAAGGAATCCGAGAAAATCGCAAAAGAAGCACTTTTTCGAAAAAAAAAAGCTTCTTTTGCGATTTTCTCGGATTCGTTTCGGCTGACATGTGTCTGTGGATTCCATGACTCGTCACAACAGTTAGGTCCATATATATTTGGACACTGACACAAATTTTCTTTTTTTTACCTGTTTACTGAAACATATTCAAGTTATAATTATATAATGGACGTGGACATAAAGTCCAGACTTTCAGCTTTCATTTGAAGGTATCCACATTAAAATTGGATGAAGGGTTTAGGAGTTTCAGCTCCTTAACATGTGCCACCCTGTTTTTAAAGGGACCAAAAGTAATTGGACAATTGACTCAAAGGCTATTTCATGGGCAGGTGTGGGCAATTCCTTCATTATGTCCTTCTCAATTAAGCAGATAAAAGGCCTGGAGTTGATTTGAGGTGTGGTGCTTGCATTTGGAAGATTTTGCTGTGAAGAAAACATGCGGTCAAAGGAGCTCTCCATGCAGGTAAAACAAGCCATCCTTAAGCTGCAAAAACAGAAAAAAAAACATCCGAGAAATTGCTACAATATTAAGAGTGGCAAAATCTACAGTTTGGTACATCCTGAGAAAGAAAGCAAGCACTGGTGAACTCATCAATGTAAAAAGACCTGGATGCCCACAGAAGACAACAGTGGTGGATGATTGCAGAATAATTTCCATGGTGAAGAGAAACCCCTTCACAACAGCCAACCAAGTGAACAACACTCTCAAGGAAGTAGGCGTATCAATATCCAAATCTACCATAAAGAGAAGACTGCATGAAAGTAAATACAGAGGGTTCACTGCACAGTGCAAGCCACTTATAACCCTCAAGAATAAAAAGGCTAGATTGGACTTTGCCAGGGAGCAGACGAACAGGCTAAACCGACTGTCTGCTAGCTGCACAGAGTCGTCACTCAGAGCCCACTACATCGAGACTGTGTCTGTTCCCCGAGCTCAACAAAAAGGTAGAAATTTTCAGAGAGTTTGTTCCAGTAACCTAATCAATATAAAATTAGATCATACTGACTGTACAGCTGCTGCCAGCACCTTTGATCTAAAGGTGGGGCTATTAAATATTAGATCTCTTACATCTAAAGCGCTAATGGTTAATGAACTCATTACTGATCAGGAGTTTAATGTACTGTGTTTAACAGAAACATGGATTAAGCCAAATGAATATATAGCATTAAATGAAGCGAGTCCTCCTGGATACAGTTATATACACCAGCCTCGTCTAACTGGCAGAGGAGGAGGCGTCGCGGTTATTTATAACGATTATCTAGGTGTAACACAAAAACCTGGTTATAAATTTAATACATTTGAAGTTCTTCATACTCATATAATGTATGTAGCCTCGAAAAATAAGTCTACTCAGTTAATTCCATTGCTTATTATTTACAGGCCCCCGGGGCCATATTCTGAGTTTCTTTCTGAATTTGCAGATTTTATCTCAGATCTGGTTATTTCCTTAGACAAAGCTTTAGTTGTCGGAGATTTTAATATTCACTTCGATAACCCAGAAGACCCTTTAAAAACAGCGTTTGTGTCCATCTTAGACTCAGTCGGGATTAAGCAGAATGTCATAGGACCGACCCATAATGGTGGTCACACCCTTGATCTAATACTAACATTCAGATTAAACATAGATAATATAGTCATACTTCCACAGTCTGAAGTTATCTCAGATCATTGTCTCATCTCATTCAAGATATGTCTGAGTAATAATATATGCACCTCACCACGCTACTGTATTAAACATACTTTCACGTCAACTACTGCACAGAGCTTTATAAATGATCTCCCAGAGCTGTCAACTTTGATTGGGTCACTGTCAGCCCCTGCAGAACTTGATCAGGCAACTGAATGCTTAGAGTCAACATTCCGCCATACTTTAGATAATGTAGCTCCTCTAAAAAGGAAAATGGTCAGAGACAAAAAATTAGCACCCTGGTATAATGATGACACTCGCACATTAAAACAGACCACTCGAAAATTGGAACGTAAATGGCGTCAAACAAAATTGGTAGTGTTCAAATTAGCTTGGAAGGAGAGCTTCCTGAAGTATAGAAAAGCTCTTAGTGCTGCGAGATCAACATATTTCTCCTCCCTAATAGAAGATAACAAAAATAATCCTAGATTCCTATTTAATACTGTAGCAAAATTAACCAGGAATAAGTCCACTATCAACACATGCACACCTGCAGTATGTAGTAGCAACGACTTCATGAATTTTTTTAATGACAAAATTGAGAATATCCGACAAAAAATTCAAACTACTAATTTAAGGTTAGACAATGAAAGTGACCTTGTAGTTAACAATATAACTGTATCAGATCATCAGTTAGAATGTTTTACTCCCCTAAAAGAAACTGAATTCTCATCTCATCTCATTATCTCTAGCCGCTTTATCCTTCTACAGGGTCGCAGGCAAGCTGGAGCCTATCCTAGCTGACTACGGGTGAAAGGCGGGGTACACCCTGGACAAGTCACCAGGTCATCACAGGGCTGACACATAGACACAGACAACCATTCACACTCACATTCACACCTACGGTCAATTTAGAGTCACCAGTTAACCTAACCTGCATGTCTTTGGATTGTGGGGGAAACCGGAGCACCCGGAGGAAACCCACGCGGAGAACATGCAAACTCCACACAGAAAGGCCCTCGCCAGCCCCGGGGCTCGAACCCAGGACCTTCTTGCTGTGAGGCGACAGCGCTAACCACTACACCACCGTGCCGCCCAAGAAACTGAATTACTTTCATTAATCTCTACATCAAAAGCCTCAACTTGCGTACTAGATCCCTTACCGACCAGGGGCGTGTTTAGCCTATTTTTGGGGGTGCTCAAGCACCCCCAAAAACGAGCTCAGCACCCCCTAGCTCAGCACCCTCAAAAACACTGCTTTTGGACATAATTTTCAGAAATAAGTGCCCTTGCGCACTGTGCAATGAATGTGTGCGTGGACGTGTGTGTGTTCTTGAATTCACCTGTTACGTGATAGTTCTATGAGCAGTAAAATACCTCTCCTCCTTGCGTCCCCTCTGATTGGGTTGCCTGTCCACGCGAGTGCTTGCTACGACATGGTGTTTTTTTTTTAACTGGATTCCACGCTGATGAGGAACTCGAAGTAGCACCTGAGTATTACTGGCATAGCGAGATGTGAAGGTACGGACTGGAGTTACAATTGTTAAACACAACACAATAATATGCATAATGCAATATTGATGTTCCCTGGTCTATGAACAGAATGATAAAAACGACATTTATCATCCATATCGAGATACTTTTGTGCAGAGCTGTACAAGTGCTACGGTGCTAGACCACCGTGTGTTAGTCCATTTTATTTAATGTAACATAGTGTTTACTAATGTAAACTAATGTAAAATCATAATAATACACACTATTATTACACAATACACAATAACACATTAATTAACAATTACAACTGTTCAAAATGAATAGCTCCAACATTACAAATGCAGTAGTAGGTCTTGTTTAGTTAAAAATATAACGTAAATATTTGTGTCAGTGGTTGTAAATGTGTAGATATCATAGTTTATTGGGTCAGCTTCTGTTAAAACATTGTATAAGTCTAGTCTTGTCTAGTCTAGTCTTCTTGTCTAGTTAAGTCTAGTCTAAATGCGGAATAAACGTGGAAACACTGTCGTTCAAGCCAGGTGCCTCTGTCAGCTCTGGGGGCTAAGCACCCCCAAAGATCAGATGCTAGAATCGCCCCTGTTACCGACACATCTATTCAAACAGATAATGCCTGGAGTAATTGAACCGCTTCTAAAAATAATAAATTCTTCTCTTATGATTGGCTATGTACCCAAATCCTTTAAACTAGCAGTTATCAAACCCCTGATTAAAAAACCTGACCTTGATCCCTGTCAGCTGTCCAATTATCGGCCGATATCAAACCTCCCCTTTATCTCCAAGATCCTTGAAAAAGCTGTGGCACAGCAGTTATGCTCATATTTACATCGGAATAACATCCATGAAATGTATCAGTCAGGATTTAGACCTCATCATAGCACAGAGACAGCTCTGGTTAAAGTAGTAAACGACCTACTGTTGGCATCTGATCAGGGCTGTGTCTCGCTACTTGTGTTGCTTGACCTTAGTGCAGCATTTGATACTGTTGATCATTCCATTCTTCTGGATAGACTAGAAAATGTTGTGGGAGTTAAGGGAATGGCCCTCTCCTGGCTCAGGTCTTATCTAACTGATCGTTATCAGTATGTTGATATAAATGGTGATATTTCTAGACGTACCGAGGTAAAGTTTGGTGTTCCACAAGGTTCTGTCTTGGGTCCACTGCTTTTTTCTCTATATATGTTACCTCTGGGCGATATTATTCATAAACATTGTATTAGTTTCCACTGTTATGCTGATGACACACAGTTGTATGTCTCTGCAAAACCTGATGAGAGACACCAGCTTAATAGAATTGAGGAATGTGTTAAGGGCATTAGACACTGGATGCTTATAAATTTCCTTCTGCTTAACTCTGACAAGACTGAAGTACTTGTACTAGGACCACATACAGCTAGAAGTAAGTTTTCTGATTACACAGTAACTCTGGATGGCCTTTCTGTTTCTTCACGTGCAGCAGTAAAAGACCTCGGAGTGATTATTGACCCCAGTCTTTCATTCGAAACTCATTTGATAACATCACCCGGATAGCTTTCTTTCATTTCAGAAATATTGCAAAGATAAGAAATTTAATGTCATTGCATGATGCAGAAAAACTAGTCCATGCTTTTGTTACCTCCAGGTTGGATTATTGTAATGCCTTACTGTCTGGATGTTCCAATAAGTGCATAAACAAGCTCCAGTTAGTTCAAAATGCAGCAGCAAGAGTCCTTACTAGAACTAGAAAATATGACCACATCACGCCTGTCTTATCCACACTGCATTGGCTCCCAATCAAATTTCGTATTGATTATAAAATACTACTATTGACCTTTAAAGCACTAAATGGTCTCGCACCACAGTACCTGAGTGAACTTCTGCTCCTCTATGACCCGCCACGCCTACTTAGATCAAAAGGTGCAGGCTATCTGCTGGTACCTCGTATAGTGAAGGCTACATCAGGGGGCAGAGCCTTTTCTTACAAAGCCCCACAGTTATGGAACAGCCTTCCAAGTAATGTTTGGGAATCAGACACAGTCTCAGCATTTAAGTCTAGGCTGAAAACATATCTGTTTAGTCAAGCCTTTTGTTAATGGTGTTTATGAGGTAAAGGAGTAGATCTGGAGGGTCCTCAGACATAGAGTGTTTTGGTAAACTGGGATGTATGGATGCTGTCAGTCCCCACTCGCTTGCTCACTTGAGTTTGTTGACGGTGTAGTGGCTGGCTGCTTTATGTCCCGGGGCTCCCTCATGCCTGTGTTACCTTCTGGCTCTCTCCTTTTAGTTATGCTGTCATAGTTAGTTGCCGGATTCCCTGCTTGTATTCGGTGCAATATGTATACTGCTCCTACTTATTCAGGTGACATTGGGCATACCTAACAACCTGTGTTTTCTTTCCCTCCCCCCCACCCCAAATCTGTCCCTCTGAGTTACATGGAGTCAACAGGAAATCTTTTGGTGGAGAGGGTGGAGACCTCGACTGGCTATCATAGCCTGCAGGAAATCGGCCGTCAGACATTCTGTCGCATGTCCCAGACCCGGTGAAATGTAACTGAATTGTCTTGGCCAGCCCTAAGGGTCCCATCTGCATCTCATCATTGCTGAGGAGTGTGCTCCCATCACCCAATCAAGCATCCAGCCAGAGCAGGTCATAATATTTTTTACCATATTAACATGTCATTGTTGTGTGTTATGCCTGATGTAAAGACTCTTGTCTCTGCAAGCCTACCACACAGATTTAATACTTGTCATTTTTAGGGCATACCTAACAACCTGTGTTTTCTTTCTCTCTCTCTCTCCCCCCCCCCCCCATCCTGTCCCTCTGAGTTACATGTTGATCCTGGGATTGAGATGCTGGCCTCTTCTGCCCCTCGGACCTGCTTGATCCATCCTGGTGCCCTATGTCTGGTCGGAGTTTTATTGCAGCGCTCTTGTGAAGGACGGCCCCATGAGGACAGTTGAGGGTTATACCTGTTAAAACTGTTAATATTATAGTCAGGCTGTCTGTTGTTGCCCAAATGAGGATGGGTTCCCTTTTGAGTCTGGTTCCTCTCGAGGTTTCTTCCTCATGTCGTCTGGGGGAGTTTTTCCTTGCCACCGTCGCCACAGGCTTGCTCATTGGGGATAGATTAGGGATAAAATTAGCTCATGTTTTAAGTCGTTCAAATTCTGTAAAGCTGCTTTGCGACAATGTTTATTGTTAAAAGCGCTATACAAATAAACTTGATTTGATTTGATTTGACTTTGCTAAAAAACATCTAAAAAAGCCAGCACAGTTCTGGAAGAACATTCATTGAACAGATGAAACCAAGATCAACCTCTACCAGAATGATGGAAAGAAAAAAGTATGGCAAAGGCATGGTACAGCTCATGATCCAAAGCATACCATGTCATCTGTAAAACACGGTGGAGGCAGTGTGATGGCTTGGGCATGCATGGCTGCAAGTGGCACTGGGTCACTAGTGTTTATTGATGATGTGACACAGGACAGAAGCAGCCGGATGAATTCTAAGGTATTCAGAGACATACTGTGTGCTCAAATCCAGCCAAATGCAGCCAAACTGATTGGTCTGCATTTCATAATACAGATGGACAATGACCCAAAACATAAAGCCAAAGCAACCCAGGAGTTTATTAAAGCAAAGAAGTGGAATATTCTTGAATGGCCAAGTCAGTCACCTGATCTCAACCCAATTGAGCATGCATTTCACTTGTTAAAAACTAAACTTCAGACAGAAAGGCCCACAAACAAACAGCAACTGAAAACCGCTGCAGTAAAGGCCTGGCAGAGCATTAAAAAGGAGGAAACACAGGGTCTGGTGATGTCCATGAGTTCAAGACTTCAGGCAGTCATTGCCAACAAAGGGTTTTCAACCAAGTATTAGAAATTGTTAGGGTTTTGCTGGGATTCGAACCTGGTTCGTTGGTGTGATAATCCAGCAAACCCCCACTAGGCCACCAGGGGGATGACTCAAATGCAGAGGCGTGAGGCGGAAGTAGAAAAAGAATCAAAAGGTTTATTTAAACTATATACACTATATACAGGGCAAAACAAAAGACAAAAAAAACCAAAGAGTATAATCCAAAAGAAAAGCAAAGTGCAAAAATTCAAAAGCTAAGAAGATCAAAAAACACAGTACAAAGGAAACTGGAGATAAACATAACAGCACAAAGACTCCGTGACAAGAGGACTGAACTCAGGGGTATAAATAGACAAACTAATTAAGGACACAGGTGAAGATAATTAGGCAATTAACACAAACACAAAACACAGGAACAGTGGCGGCCTCTAGAGGCCAAAATAAACACGACATGAAAAGGAAATAACAGCGGCCTCTAGAGGCCAAAACAGTCCTAGTCCTAACAGGACCCCCCCCTCTAGGAGCGTCTCCTGACGTTCCCAGGGCGATCCGGATGGGCCGAATGGAAGTCCCGACATAGTTCTTTATCAAGGACATCCCGAGCAGGAACCCAGCAGCGCTCCTCAGGACCATAGCCCTCCCAGTCCACCAGATATTGCAACCCGCCGCGGACACGGCGGGAGTCAAGCAGGCGATTCACAGTGAACACAGTCTGCCCCTGGAAGATGCGGGGGGGTGGGGGGTTCCTAGGGGCAGGGGCATACGTAGACGTCAGTACGGGCCGTAACAGGGAAACATGGAAAGTGGGGTTGATCCTCAGAGTCCGGGGCAACTGGAGCCGGTAGGAGACAGGGTTCACCCTGCGCACCACCTTGAAGGGGCCAATGTAGCGAGGAGCAAGCTTGCGGTTCTCCACCCGCAGTGGAAGGTCCTTAGTGGACAGCCAAACACGCTGCCCAGGGCGGAAAGCGTGTGCAGGTCTTCTATGGCGGTTGGCCTGAGTCTGGTTGGTTCTGGAGGTCTGTATGAGGGTCTTCCTGACCTTGCTCCAGGTCTTGCGACACCGTCTCACATATTGGTTGACCGAGGGCACCCCCGCGTCCTCCTCCTGGTCCGGGAACAGAGGTGGCTGGAACCCGAATTGGCACTGGAATGGCGACAGCTTGGTGGCCGATGACTGCAGGGTGTTGTGGGCGTACTCCGCCCATGGCAGCCAGGTGCTCCACGATGTCGGGTTATCCATAGCCAGGCCTCGCAGGGTGGTTTCCAGGTCCTGGTTGAGCCTCTCCGTCTGACCATTGGACTGTGGGTGAAACCCAGAGGAGAGGCTGGCAGTGGCTCCGATGACCTTGCAGAACCCGTGCCACACTCGGGAGGAGAACTGGGGCCCTCGGTCTGAGATGATGTCCTGTGGAAGACCAAAGACTCGGAAGACATGATTAAACAAAAGTTTCGCAGTTTCAAGAGCAGAGGGGAGTTTGCACAGTGGTATGAAGCGGCAGGCCTTGGAGAATCTGTCAACTAAGACCAAAATGACCGTGTTACCTTGTGACTCAGGGAGACCCGTGATAAAGTCGACTGCCACGTGGGACCAGGGACGCCGGGGAATGGTCAGAGGATGCAGGAGACCCTGGGGACGCTGTCGTGGGTTCTTGGTTCTGGTGCAAACCTCACAGGACAGGACAAATGACCTTACTTCCTTCTCCATGTTAGGCCACCAGAAGCGTCTTTTCAGGAAGTCCAGGGTCCTCCGAGCTCCTGGGTGGGCGGTGAGAGGGGAAGAGTGACCCCACTGGAGAACCTTGGCCCGGGCTTGATGTGGGACGTACAAGAGGCCTGGTGGCCCCGTCCCAGGACCGGGGTCCTGGCGTTGGGCTCGTCGGACAGCCTCCTCAATACCCCAGCGGACAGGGGCCACAATCCGGGACACAGGGATAATAGGCCCGACTTCATTCTCCCTGTTAGTGGCAGAGAACAGTCTGGACAGTGCGTCAGGTTTGGTGTTCTTGGAGCCGGGGCGGTATGAGAGGGTGAAGTCAAACCGACTGAAAAACAGGGCCCACCTAGCCTGTCGAGGGTTCAGTCTCTTGGCTTGCTGGAGGTACTCCAGGTTCTTGTGGTCAGTCCAAACCAGGAATGGATGTTGTGCTCCCTCCAGCCAGTGCCTCCACTCCTCAAGGGCCAGTTTGACCGCTAGCAGTTCTCGATCCCCCACATCGTACCGGGACTCAGCAGGACTCAGGCGGTGGGAGAAGTAAGCGCAGGGGTGCAGCTTTCCTTCCGAACGTTGAGAGAGCACCGCGCCGACACCACTGTCCGAGGCGTCCACCTCCACGATGAATGGTTGGGAGGTGTCCGGGAGAACCAGAATGGGTGCCGTGCAGAAGCGGTCCTTGAGGTCTTTGAACGCTTTTTCTGCCTGAGGAGACCAGCCATAAGATCCACCTGTCCCTTTGGTGAGGTCTGACATGGGTGCTGCCACAGAACTGAAGTTCCTGATGAACTTGCGGTAGAAGTTAGCGAATCCTAAGAACCGCTGAACCTCCTTAACGGACTTGGGAGTAGGCCAATCCCGGACGGCCAGGGTCTTGGCAGGGTCCATTTGGAGTTGGCCTGTCCGTACAATAAATCCCAGAAAGGAGACCTCGGGAACATGAAATTCGCATTTCTGGGCCTTGGCGAACAGATTGTTCTGTAGCAGCCTCTGGAGAACCTGGCGGACATGGTGGCGGTGCTCCTGCACGGTCTTGGAAAAGATAAGGATGTCGTCGAGGTAGACAAAAACGTATAGGTTAATCATGTCCCTTAAGACGTCGTTGATTAGGGCCTGAAAAACAGCTGGTGCGTTGGTGAGTCCGAAGGGCATCACCTGGTATTCGTAGTGCCCAGACGGGGTGTTAAAGGCAGTCTTCCACTCGTCTCCCTGTCGGATACGGATGAGGTGGTATGCGTTCCGTAGGTCCAACTTGGTGAAGACGGTGGCGCCTTGGAGCAGGTCGAAAGCTGTGGACATCAGCGGAAGGGGATATCGGTTGCGCACAGTGATCTTATTCAGGCCCCTGTAATCAATACATGGTCGGAGCCCCCCATCCTTCTTGCCGACAAAGAAGAAGCCGGCTCCAGCAGGTGAAGTGGAGGGTCGAATAAACCCAGAGACCAGGGCATCTTTGAGGTATTCCTCCATGGCCTTGTGTTCTGGCTGAGAGAGGGAAAACAGTCTGCCACGAGGAGGGGTAGTCCCAGGTAGCAAGTCGATGGCACAATCGTAGGCCCGGTGCGGAGGAAGAACGGCGGCCCTGCTCTTGCTGAATACCTCCTTGAGATCCCAGTACTCTGTGGGAACTTGAGATAACTCGGTGAGATCAGGGGGCTCGGCAGGAGACACAGGAGAGCTAGAGAGCAGACAAGAGGCATGGCATGCAGGGCCCCATTCCACAACCTGGCTTGTTACCCAGTCTATGCGAGGGTTGTGGCGAGTAAGCCAAGGAAGGCCTAGAATAACTGGGAACTCAGGTGAAGGAATTAGGTGCAGGGATATTTCTTCCTTGTGACCTTGAGACTGGAGGAAGACTGGAGAAGTAACTTGAGTGACTCTACCATCACCTAACGCTTGGCCATCGAGGGCAGACACAGACAGTGGGACTTCAAGAGGTGCAGTCGGAATATTGATGCTTTGGGCGAAGTGAATATCCATAAAGTTCCCAGCCGCCCCTGAGTCTATCAAAGCTTGACAAGAGTGGACAGACTCACCCCAGGAGATGGAGACCGGGATGTAGATTCCTTGGCCAGGGAGTCCGGGAGAGAGGGTAGGCCCCGTCACAACCCTCCCTCGGCTGGACGGGGCGGTCCTTTTCCCAAGAGTTCGGGACATGATGCTCGGAAGTGACCAGGCTTGCCACAGTAGATGCAGCACTTGTCCCTCCTTCTGCGCTCCCTCTCAGATGCGGAGAGGCGAGTACGACCCACTTGCATGGGTTCTGGACAGTCACTGAAGGAGGTAGACGGTCTCCAGGTAGAGGTAGGGAGGCTGGGGGGGCTCAAGGCTTGGTGGCGTTCTCTCATCCTGTTGTCCAGACGAATAGCATGTGAGATGAGGGTTTCGAGGTCACTTGGGCATCCAATAGAGGCCAGACCGTCCTTGATGGGGTCAGACAGACCATGGTGGAAGGCTGACACCAGGGCAGTCTCGTTCCATCCACTTACTGATGCGAGTGTTCGGAACGAGATGGCGTAATCTGCGACGCTTCCTCCTTGCCGGATGGACATGAGCTTTCGGGCTGCGTCGGTACTGATGTCTGCCTGATCGAAGACCCGAAGCATCTCTTCAGAAAACAGCTGGAAATCAAAGCACTCAGGTCCCTGTCTTTGCCAGATAGCAGTAGCCCAGGCTCGCGCCTTACCAGCTAATAAGGTGATCACAAAGGCAATCTTGCGGCGATCCGTAGTGTAGGTGGTAGGCTGAAGCTCAAAGGTGAGTTGACACTGGGTAAGGAACTCTCGGCACTCACTGTGCTTGCCGTCATACCTCTGTGGTGCAGGAAGGCTGGGTTCGCGAGGTGAAGAAGGCAGCATTGCAGGAGGCACTGGAGCAGGAGTGGGAGCTGGATCAGGAGCAGGAACTGGATCAGGAGCAGGAGATGCAGGCAGAGATGTCAGCTGTGCCAGGGTTTTCCCAATTTGCTGAAGCAGTTCCTCGTGGCGAGCGAGGGCCTCACGTTGGCTGGTGAGCGTACGTCCATGAGCGTCCATGGTCGCTCCGAAGCGTGTCAAAGCTGCCATAATTCCCTGAAGGTTGGCCGGGTAGACAGTTGAAGCAGCCTCTGCTGAGTCGGTCATGACGGAGTCTTTCTGTTAGGGTTTTGCTGGGATTCGAACCTGGTTCGTTGGTGTGATAATCCAGCAAACCCCCACTAGGCCACCAGGGGGATGACTCAAATGCAGAGGCGTGAGGCGGAAGTAGAAAAAGAATCAAAAGGTTTATTTAAACTATATACACTATATACAGGGCAAAACAAAAGACAAAAAAAACCAAAGAGTATAATCCAAAAGAAAAGCAAAGTGCAAAAATTCAAAAGCTAAGAAGATCAAAAAACACAGTACAAAGGAAACTGGAGATAAACATAACAGCACAAAGACTCCGTGACAAGAGGACTGAACTCAGGGGTATAAATAGACAAACTAATTAAGGACACAGGTGAAGATAATTAGGCAATTAACACAAACACAAAACACAGGAACAGTGGCGGCCTCTAGAGGCCAAAATAAACACGACATGAAAAGGAAATAACAGCGGCCTCTAGAGGCCAAAACAGTCCTAGTCCTAACAGAAATGAACATTTTATTTACAATTATTTAATTTGTCCAATTACTTTTGAGCCCCTGAAATGAAGGGATTGTGTTTCAAAAATGCTTTAGTTCCTCACATTTTTATGCAATCATTTTGTTCAACCCACTGAATTAAAGCTGAAAGTCTGAACTTCAACTGCATCTGAATTGTTTTGTTCAAAATTCATTGTGGTAATGTACAGAACCAAAATTAGAAAAATGTTGTCTCTGTCCAAATATTTATGGACCTAACTGTGTGTGTGTATATATATATATATATGTGTGTGTGTGTGTGTAAAAAAAAAAAAAATCTCCTTCTCACCCCCGGCAGGGGGGTGGTATCCATGTCATCCTCAAGCTCGGGTCCTCTACCAGAGGCCTGGGAGTTTGAGGGTTCTGCGCAGTATCTTCGATGTTCCTAGTACTGCGCTCTTCTGGACTGAGGCTTCAGATGTTGTTCCTGGGATTTGCTGGAGCCACTCTCCCAGTTTGGGGGTTACTGCCCCAAGTGCCCCCACTACCACGGGGACCACGCAACCCTTGACCTTCCACATCCGTTCCAGCTGCTCTTTCAACCCTTGATACTTCTCAAGTTTCTCATGTTCCTTCTTCCTGATGTTGGCGTCAGCTGGGATCACCACATCTATCACCACCACCCTCTTCTGCTCTTTGTCCACCACCACTATGTCCGGTTGGTTAGCCAGGATCTGTTTGTCAGTCTGGAAGCTGAAGTCCCACAGAACCTTGGCCCTGTTGTTCTCAGCCACCTTCTGTGGTATGGCCCATTGGGACTTGGGTACTTCTATTCCATACTGGTTGCAGATGTTCCTGTATACTATCCCAGCCACTTGGTTGTGCCTCTCCATGTACGCTGATCCAGCTAGCATCTTACACCCTGCTACTATGTGCTGGACTGTTTCAGGGGCTTCTTTGCACAGTCTGCATCTTGGGTCTGATCTACTCTGGTAGATCCTGGCCTCTATGGCTCTTGTGCTTATGGCCTGTTCTTGTGCTGCCATGATTAGTGCCTCTGTGCTGTCTGTCAGTCCTGCATTATCCAGCCACTGGTAGGATTTCTTGATATCAGCCACTTCCTCTATCTGACAGTGGTGCATGCCATGTAGGGGTTTGTCCCTCCAGGTTGTCTGTTCCTCCTCCTCCTCTGCGCTCTCATCAGGGTTCTGCTGCCTGAGACATTCACTTAGCAGTTCATCCTTTGGAGCCATCTTTCTGATGTATTCTCGGATTTTCGATGTTTCATCCTGGACCGTGGTCTTGATGCTCACTAGCCCTCGGCCTCCCTCTTTCCGCTTAGTGTATAGTCTCTGGGTGCTGGACTTGGGGTGGAACCCTCCATGCATGGTGAGGAGCTTTCTAGTCTTGATATCTGTGGCTTCTATCTCCTCCTTTGGCCAGTTTATGATACCAGCGGGGTATCTGATGACTGGTAGTGCGTACATGTTGATGGCTCGGACCTTGTTCTTACCATTCAGCTGACTTTTCAGGACCTGCCTTACTCTCTGGAGGTATTTGGCTGTGGTTGACTTCCTTGTGGCCTCTTCATGGTTTCCATTAGCCTGTGGGATGCTAACTGTGTGTGTATATATATGTGTGTGTATATATATATATATATATATATATATATATATATATATATACACACACACACAGTGGTGCTTGAAAGTTTGTGAACCCTTTAGAATTGTCGATATTTCTGCATAAATATGACCTAAAACATCATCAGATTTTCACACAAGTCCTAAAAGTAGATACGGTAAAGAGAACCCAGTTAAGCAAATGAGACAAATATATTCTACTTAGTCATTTATTTATTGAGGAAAATGATCCAATATTACATATCTGTGAGTGGCGAAAGTATGTGAACCTTTGCTTTCAGTATCTGGTGTGACCCCCTTGTGCAGCAATAACTGCAACTAAACGTTTCCGGTAACTGTTGATCAGTCCTGCACACAGGCTTGGAGGAATTTTAGCTCATTCCTCCAAACAGAATAGCTTCAACTCTGGGATGTTGGTGGGTTTCCTCACATGAACTGCTCGCTTCAGGTCCTTCCACAACATTTCGATTGGATTAAGGTCAGAACTTTGACTTGGCCATTCCAAAACATTAACTTTATTCTTCTGTAACCATTCTTTGGTAGAACAACTTGTGTGCTTTGGGTCGTTGTCTTGCTGTATGACCCACCTTCTCTTGAGATTCAGTTCATGGACAGATGTCCTGACATTTGTGATGAGTCATGGAATCCACGGACACATGTCGGCTGAAACAAATCCGAGAAAATCGCAAAAGAAGCATTTTTTTTTAAAAAAACCCTTCTTTTGTGATTTTCTCGGATTCGTTTCGGCCGACATGTGTCCGTGGATTCCATGACTCGTCACATTTTCCTTTAGAACTGGCTGGTATAATTCAGAATTCATTGTTCCATCAATGATGGCAAGCCGTCCTGGCCCAGATGCAGCAAAACAGGCCCAAACCATGATACTACCACCACCATGTTTCACAGATGGGGTAAGGTTCTTATGCTGGAATGCAGTGTTTTCCTTTCTCCAAACATAACGCTTCCCATTTCAACCAAAAAGTTCTATTTTGGTCTCATCCGTCCACAAAACTTTTTTCCAATAGCTTTCTGGCTTGTCCATGTGATCTTTAGCAAACTGCAGACGAGCAGTAATGTTCTTTTTGGAGAGTAGTGGCTTTCTCCTTGCAACCCTGCCATGCACACCATTGTTGTTCAGTGTTCTCCTGATGGTGGACTCATGAACATTAACATTAGCCAATGTGAGAGAGGCCTTCAGTTGCTTAGACGTTACCCTGGGGTCCTTTGTGACCTCGCTGACTATTACACACTGTGGCAGCGGGGGCATGGCCAACCATCGGTCTGTGACAGGAGGGCGGAGTCAGGGAAGGTAAGTGGCAGAATCACTACACCTGATGTCAATTAACCTGTGTTTGTGTGTCTTCCCAGTGATCATGCCTTATATAAAGAGAGAGAGAGCAGAGGAAGGCAGCTCTCTCTGGAACCAGTCAACTGGTGTGTTCTGTGTGACTGGATATATTTGTCTCTGAAAAGAACAAATAAATAGCATTATGGAACTTTATTCTGGCCTGCCATCTTTCTGTGCTCCTCCCACTCCTACGAACTGCCACAGTGGTGCCGAAACCTGGGACGGAGCACAGGAAAAGATCAGCCCCATGGAGTCCTCCCCCTTTGCGGACCTGGTCCATGCCCTCGCCACGGTCCAGCAGAGCCAGCACCAGGCGCTAATCAACCTCCGGAAGGAGCAAGAGCGCCGGTTCGAGGCCCTGGTGCTGGTGCAGCAGGAAGAATGTCAGGCATTCCGGCACCTCCTCGCATTGGCGGGGTCCACCAGTGCTCCCACCGTGGGCCCATCCCCCCTCATCCTAACCAAGATGGGCCCACAGGACGACCCCGAGGCATTCATCACGCTCTTTGAGCAAGTCGCGGAGACCTCGGGGTGGCCGATGGAGCAGCACGTGGCACACCTTCTCCCCCTGCTAATGGGAGAGGCGCAGCTGGCCGCGCTACAGCTCCCCGCGGACCGCCGGCTGGCCTACGCGGACCTTCGCTGGGCCGTCCTCCAGCGGGTGGGGCACACCCCCGAACAACAATGACAGCGCTTCCGCGCTCTGCGGCTGGAGGAAGTTGGCCGGCCGTTCACATTTGGCCAGCAGCTCCGGGATGCCTGCTGGCGGTGGTTGTGGGCCAACAACCGCGATGCCAAGGGAATCCTCGATCAGGTGGTGCTGGAGCAGTTCATCGGCTGCCTGCCAGAGGGAACCGCGGAGTGGGTCCAGTGCCACCGCTCGGCATCGCTGGATCAGGCCATCGAGTTGGCGGAGGACCATTTGGCGGCTGTTCCGACGGCAGGACAGCAGACATCCTCTTCTCTCCTCTCTCTCTCTCCCCCTCTCTCCTCCTGTGTCTCATCCTCGCCCCGTTCCCCCACCGTGGAGGCGGGGGCCGGCCCCACCCCAGCCGGCCCATAGCACCCGCGGTGTCCTCCCGTTTTTCCTTTCTGTGTCTGTCTCTCCCCCCCCCCTCAGGTGAGTGAGCCCCAGGGCACCGGTGCAGAGAGGGAGCCCGGGCCGGTTTGCTGGTGCTGCAGGGAGCCGGGCCACCTCCAACAGCAATGTTCGGCAATGGAAGTGGGCGTGGTGGTTCGGATCCCCGATGCGCCAGGAGCTGCCCTCGATCGGGCCGGAGTGTATCGCATACCGGTGAGTATCCAAGGGGATACATATCAGGCATTGGTGGATTCCGGTTGTAATCAGACCTCAATTCACCAAAGCCTGGTGCAAGACGAGGCATTGGGGGGAGCACAGGGGGTGAAGGTGTTGTGTGTGCACGGGGAGCTTCACAGCTACCCGTTGGTGTCGGTCCACATTTTGTTCCGAGGGGAAAAATTTATAGTAAAGGCGGCGGTTAATCCTCGCCTCACCCACTCGATAATTTTGGGGACTGATTGGCCGGGATTCGGGGAGTTGATGAGTCATCTAGTGAAGAGTGGGTCCTGCCATAGGTCAGCAGGGGGAGGTTCCGGTGTTGCTTTGGCGGGAGCAGCTGTCGCAGAGCCGTCCACGTCATCTTCGCATCAGAGTGAGGAGCCACAGGCTCCTCCTCCCTCTCTCGGGGAATCCCTTGCAGATTTCTCGTTAGAGCAGTCGCGAGACGAGACTCTGTGACATGCGTTTGACCAAGTGAGAGTAATCGATGGTCAAACGCTCCCGCTGAACGCCACCCCGTCCTTCCCCTATTTTTCTATTATGAAAGATAGATTATACCGAGTGATGCAGGACACTCAGACGAAAGAGCAAATCACCCAGCTTTTGATTCCAAAAAGCCGCCGGGAATTGGTATTCCAGGCGGCTCACTTTAATCCCATGGCTGGACACTTAGGGCAGAATAAGACACTAGCCCGAATAATGGGCCGATTCTGTTGGCCGGGGATTCGCGGCGATGTCCATAGGTGGTGTACGGCATGCCGCGAATGCCAGTTAGTAAATCCAGCGGCCATTCCAAAAGCGCCTTTGCGCCCCCTACCATTAATCGAGACCCCGTTTGAAAGAATTGGGATGGATCTCGTCGGGCCATTAGATCGGTCAACACGAGGGTACCGCTTTATATTAGTTCTGGTGGACTATGCAACACGATACCCAGAAGCCGTGGCTCTTCTCAATATCTCAGCACGCAGTATTGCGGAGGCACTCTTCCACGTCATTTCCCGAGTTGGAATACCGAAAGAGATTCTGACTGACCAAGGCACCTCGTTTATGTCACGAACACTGAGTGAACTGTATGGGCTATTAGGTATTAAGCCGATCCGCACCAGCGTTTATCACCCACAAACGGAAGGTTTAGTTGAATGGTTCAATCGCACCCTCAAAAACATAATTAAAAAATTCATAAGTGAGGACGCACGTAACTGGGATAAATGGCTCGAACCCTTGTTATTTGCAGTGCGAGAGGTCCCCCAAGCCTCCACGGGGTTCTCCCCGTTTGAATTGTTATATGGGCGTAAGCCGCGCGGCATTTTAGATGTGCTGCGAGAAAATTGGGAGGAGGGACATTCACCCAGTAAAAATGAAATTCAATATGTTATTGACCTGCGCGCAAAACTCCACACGCTCACACACCTAACCCAGGAGAATTTGCGGCAGGCCCAAGAACGGCAAACCCGCCTGTACGAAAGGGGTACGCGCCTTAGGGAGTTCGCACCAGGAGACAAAGTACTCGTACTGTTGCCCACATTGAGCTCCAAATTGATCGCCGGGTGGCAAGGACCCTTTGAGGTCACACGGCGAGTCGGGGACATCGACTATGAGGTGAGGCGAACGGACAGGGGTGGGGCGCAACAGATTTACCACCTCAATCTTCTCAAACTCTGGAACGAGGAGGTTCCCATAGCATTGGTGTCGGTGGTTCCGGAGAAGGCGGAGCTGGGGCCGGAGGTTCAAAAGGGTGCATTGGCATCGCATACCTCTCCGGTCCCCTGTGGAGACCACCTCTCCCCGACCCAACTCGCAGAGGTCGCCCAGTTGCAGACCGAGTTTTTGGACGTGTTCTCGCCCCTGCCCGGCCACACCAACCTCATAGAGCACCACATTGAGACACCCCCGGGGGTGGTAATGCGTAGCCGCCCTTACAGGCTGCCCGAACACAAGAAAAAAGTGGTTTGGGAAGAACTCGAGGCCATGCTCGAGATGGGCATCGTCGAGGAGTCCCACAGTGACTGGAGTAGCCCAGTGGTCTTGGTTCCCAAGGCCGATGGGTCGGTCCGGTTCTGTGTGGACTACAGAAAAGTCAACGCGGTGTCTAAATTCGACGCATACCCAATGCCTCGTATTGATGAGTTGCTCGATCGGCTAGGCACGGCTCGCTTTTACTCGACACGGGATTTGACAAAGGGTTATTGGCAGATCCCCTTGACTCCATTATCCCGAGAAAAAATGGCCTTTTCCACACCATTCAGCTTACACCAGTTTGTCACACTTCCTTTTGGGCTGTTTGGGGCGCCCGCTACGTTTCAGCGGTTGATGGACAGGGTCCTCCGCCCCCACGCCACCTATGCGGCCGCATACCTCGACGATATCATTATTTATAGTAATGACTGGCAGTGGCACTTACAACACCTGAGGGCCGTCCTTAAGTCGCTGAGGCGAGCGGGTCTCACAGCCAACCCAAAGAAGTGTGCGATTGGGCGGGTGGAAGTACAATATCTGGGCTTCCACTTGGGCAACGGGCAGGTGTGTCCCCAAATTAACAAGACAGCAGCAATTGCGGCCTGCCTGAGGCCCAAGACCAAAAAGGGAGTGAGACAGTTCCTGGGGCTGGCTGGCTACTATCGTAGGTTTATACCTAATTATTCGGATGTCACCAGCCCGCTGACTGATCTCACTAAAAAGGGGGCACCAGATCCGGTCCAGTGGACGGAGCAATGCCAGCGGGCTTTCTCTGAGGTAAAGGCTGCACTGTGCGGGGGGCCACTATTACACTCCCTTGACTTTTCTCTCCCTTTTATGTTACAGACGGATACTTTGGACAGAGGGCTGGGGGCCATGTTGTCCCAGGAGGTGGAGGGGGAGGATCATCCCATGCTGTACATCAGCAGAAAGCTGTCGGTACGTGAGGGGCGCTACAGCACGATAGAAAAGGAGTGCCTCACGATCAAGTGGGCGGTCCTCGCCCTCCACTACTACCTGCTGGGACGCCCTTTCACCCTCTGTTCGGACCACGCGCCCCTCCAGTGGCTCCACCACATGAAGGATGCCAACGTGCGGATCACCCGTTGGTATCTGGCACTCCAACCCTTTAATTTCAAGGTGATCCACAGGCCGGGGGCACAGATGGTTGTGGCGGACTTTCTCTCCCGTCAAAGGAGGGGGAGTCGGCTGCAGGCTGGACGGCCGCCCGGCCTGAGTCGGGCGGTGGGGGTATGTGGCAGCGGGGGCGTGGCCAAGCATCGGTCTGTGACAGGAGGGCGGAGTCAGGGATTAACCTGTGTTTGTGTGTCTTCCCAGTGACCGCGCCCTATATAAAGAGAGAGAGAGCAGAGGAAGGCATCTCTCTCTGGAACCAGTCAACTGGTGTGTTCTGTGTGACTGGATATATTTGTCTCTGAAAAGAACAAATAAATAGCTGTTCGGTTACATTGCTTTTCTCCCCACCGAAAGGGGCATCAAGAGAGCAAAGAGCTTAAGTTACAACTCATGTGGGTTTTATTTCCTTTGATTTATTTGTTTCCACAACAGGTATCCACATATAGGTTATAAACCTATAAAACACATAAAAGATCGCAATATAAACTGCCATTTTGATAGATAAATCCAGAGAAAAATTGTTAAAATTCATTTACAAATACCAATATAAATATTCATGTGTATTTCACATCAATAGAAAATCAAACATTGCATTGCATCACCACATAGCACAGTGACTTCAAAAGCATTGAGCGAAAAACACTGTAACTACAGGACAGAAAGCAAAGCTGGCATCAATGCACATACAAATATTATTGCATAATAGCCACCACATTGTTTGGTATCCACAACAAATACTTTACAGCAAAAATCAGTTACTTAAAATAAACCAATATATTAGCAATAGCATTACTTCTCATGAAATGTCACAATAAATAATTACCCATATCAACAGAGCAGTTTTTTATCATTCCAGAGGAGCAACATTACCTGAAGTATAAATAGCAACTGCAACAACCCATAAATCAATTTAATTAACCATCTACATTTCTCATCCGCTTCACAGACAAGACGCAAAACCAGAAACCAACTACATTACCCAACAGCCACCGCAACCCGAAGGTCTGATCACTACAATTCAAAACATTTGCGAAGTTAACCATAAACATTACAACACCGACAACACCGATCATTTAAACACAGCAATATCTACAGCGCAACCAAGAAACAATTTATCAGCCATTCACAAAATAGTGACAATTCAAAACACAGTAAAAACCGCAGCAAAGTGAAGGAGAGGAGTTACTCACTGGTGGTGCTTTGCTCTCTCAACGAGACGCCATGTTGGACAGCTAAGCGCGTTCCCATTTAAAATCTCTAAGCGCACCTCATTGGATAACAACTACCCGTTTCGGTTTTGCATGGAAGATCTTACTGGCTACACCATGAATCAACCAGGTAAGTGAACCACCCTCTCATTCACTTGCGCTTACCATCTTTGACAAACATGACCTAGTAGACCCTCCCACTTACAACCACACAGTGATCAAAACACCTCCCACTTGACCGAACTAATCCTAAATTTAAGGAGGTCACAATCACATCTTACAAGAAATATCTCTGCACCACAATACATACAAAAGTTTTTTTTGTTTTTTTTTCCCAGCAAATGTCCACGAAGAGTTCAATGTCCAAAGTGACTTAAAAGTACATTTCATAGCAAGTATGTAATGTCCTGTTTGGGTACATGGTTAAATAAGCTCTTCATGTGATGCAAATATCATGATGTATGTATGTATGTGAGTGTGTGTACGCGCACTGTGCGAACAGCGGCAGCGTTCGGCCTACACCGCATGTTGCCATGGACAACGGCTTGACCCAAAATGGGTCAAGTTAACAGGGGGGGATTTTGGTCTTCCACAGGAAGAAGGACCACCAGCCTTCTTACATCTCTCCTGATGACCACCGTGGGCAACGGAGAGCCGCTTTTCTTGTGGCCACCCGCCTGGGAAGCTGGAGTACCAGCACAAGTGGCAATGTCTACATCCCGGACAATCCCTTTATTGTCAGGGTAGACCGTCAAGATTCGGCCTAGGCGAAACTGGCTCCTCAAGGCATTGGGATCAGCAACCCAGACCAGGTCACCAACTTGCACGTTTCTCTCCGACCTGTGCCACTTCTGTCGAATGAAGAGGTTTGGGCCGGCAAGTTCTCTCCACTTAGCCCAGAAGCGATCCACCCCAATTTGGATAGCCCGCAACCGGCGCCAGGAATGAGCCTCAAGATCGAGACCAGAGGTGTCACCTCCAGGAGACGCTCGACCCAGGATGAGAGAATTCGGAGTTAAATACTCAATAGAATTCTCTTGCTCTTGAGCCCTCGCATCTATCGGACATTCTTTCGTCAAGTTGGCTGCCTGATACAGAAGGGTTTGGAATTCTCCCCATGTGAGAGATCTTGTGGTTCCACCAAGGCTCATGAGCGCCCTCTTCAGGAGCTTAACAGCGGCCTCTGCAGCTCCATTTCTATGAGGCGCATCTGCAGGGTGAAACTCCCACTTCCACTCAGTACCATTTTTGGCAGCCACAGTTTCAATGGACAAAGTTTGAAGACAATCAAGATGCTTGTAAAGTTGTTGAAGGGCTGATTTAGTGCCAGTGAAGTTGGTCCCTCGATCAGACCAAAGCTTTCTTGGATGCCCCCTAAGGGCAACAAAGCGAGTGTATGCCTGAAGGAAGCTTTCTGCGGACTGGTCATCCGTGAGGTCCGCATGGACTGCTCTAGAGGCCATACAACAATAGACGATACCCCATACTTTCTTTGTTATCCTTCGTTTTACAGTGTCCTTCACTTCAAAGGGGCCAAAGAGGTCAAGGGTTGTGAACTCGAAGGGGCTGGCTCTTTGGGTGCGTTCTGGAGGCAGATCGCTCATTACTTGTTGGCAGAGTTGAGCCCTTCGCTTGGTACAGGTGACGCAATTGTTAAGTATTTTCTTTACTAACTTTCGTCCTTGTGTAATCCAAGCTTTCTTTCGTGTTCGTAGGAGGGTGGCAGCGACGCCTTCATGATTTTCTTCATGGGCCTCTTTAACTAACAGGGTTGCAAGCCACGATTGGCACGGGATTAATGGCACAACAGCTTTGTCCTCATCCCAGCATTGAACCCTCCCTCCACAAACAAAAAGACCAGTCAAGTCATCTCTCTGAACGACCAGGCGATCAAGAGTCGTATCACGAAACTTGATGCCATCTTGAGCCTCCAGAGCCAAGAATTTAAATGCTGTTACCCTTTCTCCTACTGACAGGTAAGCTCTTTCCTCCCACTTTGAGCAGTCAGGGGTTTGGGTGTATCTGCCCAGCCAGGTGTCCACTGCCCTCTTCAGCCAGCCAACAGCACCACACAAACGAGTCAGGGAGCTGAGTCTTTTGGGCTCGACCAACTTGACGAGCGCTACAATGGTTGAACATTTCCAGAACGGAGCTCCACTTGCCGTGACTGCAGCTGAAAATGCCTTTCTTTGGAGGCCCCCGATCTCTTCAGAGACAGAGGAAATGATCTCCCTGGCAGTTTTCACGGGCCAATTTTCAACAGGTAGTTTGAGGAATCCAGGGCCTTCCTGCCAGACTGATCCTTCCGCAAGGTCCTCGGGGGTCGACCCCCTTGTAATAAGGTCAGCAATGTTTTCTTTTCCTTCGATCCATCTCCAGGTGTCGACAGGCCCCGCCTTTTGGATTTCTCCTATCCGATTTGCAAAGAACGTCTGATAGCCATAACTATCCTTCTGGATGGCCCCTAAAATTGTCTGGCTATCGACAAAATGGATCCACCTATCGACCTTGATGTAACAGTGCTTTTCAAAATAGGTTTTCAAGCGCGATGCAAATACAGCACCGCATAGTTCTGCTTTAATAACATCACCTTTTTGGTCTAATGGGGCGAGTTTAGCTTTTGATTCAACAAACTTTACAACAACTTTGTCTTGCGCTGTCTCCCATCGAAGATAGAGAACAGCTCCATAGGAAGCTTCACTGCCATCGGAGAATGTGATTCCCATAGGCCGGCCCAGGGCTCCATGGGGTGTAAGGCATCTATCGAATCTCACCTGGCCAAGTCTTACACACTGCTCAAATAGTGTTATTGCAGCTTCCCGGAGATGCTGAGAGAGAGGCTCATCCCAGGTACCTTTAACTGGACGATCTTTTCCTGCCTCCTGAAAGGACTCCCTTACAAGCATCACTCCTCTTTGCTTAATGGGTGAGGCCAGGCCAATGGGATCATAAAATCCTGCGATCTGACTCAGCAGCATTCGTCGGGTGAGAGGGTCTGGGGTGCTTGCTCTAACTTCTTTTTCTTGTAGATCCAGCCCAGTTCTCATCTTCCCTCGCCGTTTTGAGAAGTTCACTGATGTAAGCAATCGGAGTTTGTCAGTTTCTGGCTCGTACCCTAGTCCAAGAGCCTTATTTTCCTCATCCCGCATCTGATTCGGGAGGACCAGGGTTTTGGGTTCTGTTGACCTGCAATCACAAGGGCTGTTAGGATCCTCACTCCTCCCACTTTGACCAGTCAGGACCCAAGGTTTGAGTAAGAAACCTCCTGCTTGTAAGATTTTTTCGACACCTTTAGTCATCCTAATCAAAGCTTGGAGGTCATCATGGGACGTCAGTATGTCGTCGACATAGCAGTCCTCTGTTAAAATGCGACGCTCTGCGAGCATGGCTGCGAACTGGGGCAGATTAGCAGTTTCCCTCATGGCCACCTGAGCAATGCAACCAGCGGGCTTGTCACCAATATTAACCCTCACAACAGCATACTCGCCAATCTCTTCTTTGGGGTCATCCCTCCAGAGGAATCGGTGGAGATGAACTTCCTCATCCTTAAGCCATACAGAATTGTACATTTTCTTTACATCACCAAGGGCGGCATACAACCCACTTCTGAATCTCAAGAGGACCCCCCGCATAGAGTTGAGAACATCGGGGCCTTTGTAGAGCAAGTTGTTCAAGCTCATACCTCTAAATTCCTGGCTACTATTCCAGACTATTCTCACTGGCGTGGAGCTGGAGCGAGGATTGGGGGCAACCAGGTGACTAATATACCATACTGGCCCATTCCAGTCTTTTATCTGCTGCCTGGTGAACTTGACAGCTACTCCTCTTGACACCATGTCATGAATCTGCTCTCTGTATGCTGCTTTCCACAAAGGTTCTTTAGCCAGTCGCGCTTCCGTATTCCGGAAGGTTGCTTCCACTGCTTGGCGATTATTTGGCAAAATTGCTGGGTTGGCCTTCCAAGGGTATGCGGCGTCCCAATGTGGACTATCACTGTGCTTGTCTGCCAGGACATATGAGAGACAGCCTTTTATTTTTTCTAAGTCTCTCTCTTCTCCGAGGGTCATCTCCTGGCCACCCGGGGAACACTTGCCGCACTTGCAGCCCCCGCATTTCGGCTCACACGCTGCCCCAATACTGTCCCATTTGAACCATTCAAGAACCTCTTTAGTGGCTGTGATGTTACTGAGTGTTACTACCTGTGCCACATCTTCATCCAGGCCTTCTGTACTAACAATGACCTCTCTGTAGAGCTTTGTAGAGGTTCTCATGGTACGAGCAAAATGAGTTTCAGACTGGTGCAGCGTTAAGTCGACTGACTCAAAGAGGTCAGGGTGGGTACCACCAATTGTTTTACCTAGTGGTCCATCCCAGAGGACGAGATCGCCCTCCCTCCTTGAGGGTTGGGGCACCAGGCGACCTTCTCGGTGGCTTATGAGAAGGTCAATCGTATTAGGACGGGCCAACTCTGCTAAAGAAACATCAGGGAATATCTTCTGCAATTGCTTTGGTATAACTGGGTGGCAAACCTCAGCAATGCTATCCAGTCCATAGCAGATCAACTTATGCTCTGCCACTGTACCCTTTGCCGTCCTCACTCTTAAACGGAGGCTATACCTCTTGGTTCCGACCGTCTTGGTCATTCCTCCGACGCCATGCACTATTAGCTGAATGCTCTCACCATTCAGTCCGAGCTGCTGAGCAGCACAGTGAGTGATATAGTTTGTATCAGAGGCGAGGTCTATTAGAGTGCCAATGAGCTGGCCAGAGTTGGTTGTAACTTCGAGGAGCATCAGCACTACCGGATACTCTTGTGGCAATTTTCCGGCAGAGCAAGTTATGGCAGAGGTTTTATTTGAGAACGCTTTCCGGAACTCCTCCCTCAATTCTGGGGCAACTTTAGCCAGAAGCTCTTCCTGACGACTGGTGAGACCTAAACCTTTACTATTGGCCCCCTTCTTGGTGTTTTCCATCAACATAGCTTTGGGACAGAGTAAGTAATGATGGAGCTCATCAGATCGGCAGTCTGCTTTAGTGCAAACAAACTTCTTGTTGCTACAAGCACTCTGCGCATGAGAACCAAGGCATTGAAAGCATAGTCTGTATGCATTGAGATGGGTCTTCTTTGCCTGGAGATCCATCCCTCTAAAAATGGAGCATGCAAAAAGCCTACCAGCATGTTTTGTCTCAGAGCAGGCCGTGCACGCATCTGCCAGTGGCTTTGATGAAGACCCCCTTTGGCCAGAGGTGGCCTTGGAAAATGCCCTTTTGGCTACTTTGTCCACCGGTGTCTTTACCGAGGGATTCCCTCCACCAAGACCTTCCTCCAGCTGATCCAATTCCTCCAACATTACCTCTTGTTTCTGGAGGAACAATAGGAGGCAGTCAAAATGGTTTTGTGGGCTGAATTCATTGAGTGGCTCTGCCTTGTACTCAATCCACTTTTCTTTTAGTGAGCTGGGCAACTTTCTTTCCAGTGTTTGGGCAACAAGGCGGTTCTTTACAATGTCCTCTTCTCCCAGGATGGCCAGATTGCTCAGGGCTCGCTCCACTGCCTGGATGAGTTCAATCGCCTTCCGGGGGTTATTTCCCTTTACAGCAGGTAGGTCCTCAACCTCCTCTGCAATTTTTAAAACAATCTTAGCTTTATTGCCAAAGCGATTATCCAGTCGCTTGAACATTTCCTCCATGGTCGCACAACTGGAAAGAACCAGGTCTCTCTTCACCTTTTCAGTAAGGCTGGCTAGTAGATGAAAACGAGTGACCCCGGCAGTCCTCAGAGGGTTACCAAGAGTCTCTAATTCTGTCCACTCAGCCTTCCAACGATAGTAATCAGTCATATTGCCCGAAAATACGGGCAGCCGTGTCCTTTCGAGACTGATTTGTGGCTTTGAGATGGCAGACATGTTAGATGACTGGGATCTGGAGTTGGGCTCTGGTTTAGGTTTAAGTGTGCGGCTCGCTTTCTTCCAGCTCAGCTCCCAGTCCCGTACTCTGCTCCTGAATTTGTAGAGGAGTTGCTTATGGGGGGTGACTTTGTCAGAGACAATCCGTTCCCAGGCTAACACCTTCTGCTCGAATTCATGGATAGCTTCTAAGAGGCTTTCACGATGGGATTCAAACTCGAGCTCCGGCATGTCATCGACACCGGTGACTTCCACCTCCTTACATTTCTCCTCTGTGCCTTCAAGATGCAGCTGAATTTCAGGGCTGGCAAACTTGATCCACAGGGTATCCCTGGCCAACTGGAGTGAGTCACGGTACACAGTAACAATCTGCCCAATTTTTTCATTGGTCTTAGCTGCTTCACTTTCGCCACCTTCGACCTCTACTAAGGCCTCCAACAATGTTGAGGCAGCATCATATGCCCTGTTGAAGTCAGCGCTAAGTACACACATTTCCTCCATGAGTGCTCCTTTTTCCAGGATGTCCACAGTAAGGGATAGTTTGTTGGCTCTCCTGGTGAATGTGGCCTGTGCCGTTGTCCGCTTTCCTTTCAGGGCAGTGATGTCAGCTGATTCCATTTTTGGAAGTAAAGGAGGAGAATTTCAAAAGGTGATTTTCCTTTTCTTCTTCTTTATTACCACGATGGCTTGGTGGTTTTCACCGCAGTTTATAACTGTTCGGTTACATTGCTTTTCTCCCCACCGAAAGGGGCATCAAGAGAGCAAAGAGCTTAAGTTACAACTCATGTGGGTTTTATTTCCTTTGATTTATTTGTTTCCACAACAGGTATCCACATATAGGTTATAAACCTATAAAACACATAAAAGATCGCAATATAAACTGCCATTTTGATAGATAAATCCAGAGAAAAATTGTTAAAATTCATTTACAAATACCAATATAAATATTCATGTGTATTTCACATCAATAGAAAATCAAACATTGCATTGCATCACCACATAGCACAGTGACTTCAAAAGCATTGAGCGAAAAACACTGTAACTACAGGACAGAAAGCAAAGCTGGCATCAATGCACATACAAATATTATTGCATAATAGCCACCACATTGTTTGGTATCCACAACAAATACTTTACAGCAAAAATCAGTTACTTAAAATAAACCAATATATTAGCAATAGCATTACTTCTCATGAAATGTCACAATAAATAATTACCCATATCAACAGAGCAGTTTTTTATCATTCCAGAGGAGCAACATTACCTGAAGTATAAATAGCAACTGCAACAACCCATAAATCAATTTAATTAACCATCTACATTTCTCATCCGCTTCACAGACAAGACGCAAAACCAGAAACCAACTACATTACCCAACAGCCACCGCAACCCGAAGGTCTGATCACTACAATTCAAAACATTTGCGAAGTTAACCATAAACATTACAACACCGACAACACCGATCATTTAAACACAGCAATATCTACAGCGCAACCAAGAAACAATTTATCAGCCATTCACAAAATAGTGACAATTCAAAACACAGTAAAAACCGCAGCAAAGTGAAGGAGAGGAGTTACTCACTGGTGGTGCTTTGCTCTCTCAACGAGACGCCATGTTGGACAGCTAAGCGCGTTCCCATTTAAAATCTCTAAGCGCACCTCATTGGATAACAACTACCCGTTTCGGTTTTGCATGGAAGATCTTACTGGCTACACCATGAATCAACCAGGTAAGTGAACCACCCTCTCATTCACTTGCGCTTACCATCTTTGACAAACATGACCTAGTAGACCCTCCCACTTACAACCACACAGTGAGCAAAACAATAGCATTATGGAACTTTATCCTGCTGTCTTTCTGTGCTCCTCACCCTCCTACGTACTGCCACACACGCCTTGCCCTTGGAGTGATCGGTGTTGGTCGACCACTCCTGGGGAGGGGAACAATGGTCTTGAATTTCCTCCATTTGTACACAATCTGTCTGACTGTGGATTGGTGGAGTCCAAACTCTTTAGAGATGGTTTTGTAACCTTTTCCAGCCTGATGAGTATCAACAACGCTTTTTCTGAGGTCCTCAGAAATCTCCTTTTTGTTCGTGCCATGATACACTTCCATAAACATGTGTTGTGATGATCAGACTTTGATAGATCCCTGTTCTTTAAATAAAACAGGGTGCCCACTCACACCTGATTGCCATCCCATTGATTGAAAACACCTGACTCTAATTTCATCTTCAAATTAACTGCTAATCTTAGAGGTTCACATACTTTTGCCACTCACGTATATGTAATATTGGATAATTTTCCTCAATAAATAAATGACCAAGTATAATATATTTGTCTCATTTGCTTAACTGGGTTCTCTTTACCGTATCTACTTTTAGGACTTGTGTGAAAATCTGATGATGTTTTAGGTCATATTTATGCAGAAATATAGAAAATTCTAAAGGGTTCACAAACTTTCAAGCACCACTGTATATATAATATAGTGTGTGTGAGAGAGAGAGAGAGAGAGAGAGAGAGAGAGAGACTTGGAAGACATATTTATATGATCATAGTCTGATGACATGGGATGTCATCTGGAATTTTGAATGTTGTGATTTACAATGGGTATAAAAAGTGTACACACCCTGTTAAAATGATGTTTTTTTTACATCAGAAAAACCTGAGACCACTATAAATAATTTCAAAACTTTTCCCACCTTTAATGTGGCCTATAACCTGTACAATTCAATTGAAAAACAAACAAATCTGTTAGGGGGGAAAACATAAAAAATAAAAAAATGTTTAATAAGCTGGTTGCATAAGTGTGCACACCCTTAAACTAATACTTTGTTGAAGCACCTTTTGATTTAATTACAGCGATCAGGGCAGCATGGTGGTGTAGTGGTTAGCACAGTCGCCTCATAGCAAGAAGGTTCTGGGATCAAACCCAGTGGCCGGCGAGGGCCTTTCTGTGTGGAGTTTGCAAGTTCACCCCATGTCTGCATGGGTTTCCTCCGGGTGCTCTGGTTTCCCCCACAGTCTAAAGACATGCGGTTAGGTTAATATGGGATGGCCTTTGGCTGAGGTGCCCTTGAGCGAGGCACCTAACTCCCAACTGCTCCCCGGGCGCTGTTAGCATGGCTGCCCACTGCTCTGGGTGTGTGCTCATTGCTCACGTGTGTGCGTGCGCGCGCACATGTGTGTGTTCACTGCTTCAGATAGGTTAAATGCAGAGAGGAAATTTCACAAGTGTGTGATGAATAAAGTTGTGCTTTCTTTCTTTCTTTTTGGGTTCACACCTGCCATCAGGGTCATTCCATGCCAAATCAACAAATATCTGACAAATTTATGCTCGACCATCTCAGATTTCAATGAAATTTGGAGGGCTCAGAGATACTATTAAAAGAAGTTAATCCCCAAAATTTGAGCTTCCTATCTCCAACGGTTTCAGAGATATAGGCATTTGAAGTTTTCGATTTTTTTGCATTTTGCTCAAAACATACATACGTATTTCAAAGTGTAATATAATCTTTATTATGCAAGATAGAAACCTAAAATGTTGCACAGAGAGACTCAATGTCTTGTACTACAAGCTTCAACTTAGAATTTCAATGGTCATTGTATATTAGATGGTGATTTTAACAAGGAAATTAAAAAGACAAATTTGCATTTTTTTGCATTTTTAATTCATTCTGGAAGCTTGCCTGTGGCAGTAATGCTTAAACTAAGAATGTTATTCAAATCTACACAGAAATATCTACCAATTTCAGTTTTACCAAGTCTCCACTATTCCTAGTTTGTCTGTAATAGGGTTTTGAAATTCGCTGATTTCTAAAACATGCCATTTTCAATAGCAAGAAATCCAATGTGGGATAGCAGTTAGGAACTTGTAAATTTTTTTTCAGTAATCCCTAAGACCCATATTTTATATTTCCAAATTTTTGTTCTGTGTCTCTCAAGTATTTTTAAACTACAGGGGTTTAAAAAATCCATTTTCACCAAATTCGAATTTTTGATATATTTTCATATAACTGATATTTGAGGGTTAATAAATGATTCAATAAGGCTCAAGTAGGTTAGGAGACATGTTGACATTAATGCTCAGTATTAATTATTTGTAAATTGATTTTAATCTAAGACTGTGTAACATTAGCAATCAATGACCAGCTATTGTGTACCAGTCAACAGCCAGCCTTATCAATATCAACACAGCACAATAGGTGACCTTTGATACCAGAACAGGTGGCTCATATCTTATAGTTTTAGAGTCTGTAAACTGCATACTTGTTCAGATAACATTATATTGCTTGGATTATATTAAATACATTGTAATACAGAGCACTGAGAAAATTTACCAATGTTATTAACTGAATGTGTTTCTCTGCAAGGATTGGATATTTTGAATAGTTGACTAGGGAATTTAATTGTAGTTGCTTTCAATTTGAGATCAGTATAAATGAGTTTGTTCTTAGACATCTAGAAATGGTTGAACTTCCTCCCTGTTCTATAGGAATTGGACTAAAGAAAGATTCTGACTGCCATAAACTAACATACAACAGAAACTGTAAGTTAAATACACTCTCTCAGTATAGTTTGGAGCAAATTTAATTAATTAAACAGAGAACTGAGCTTGAGAACATTTCAAGCACAGACACAGTATGTCTGCATCATGAGAAACTGTTTCTGATGAAATATCATGTTTTGGGGTTGTTTTTCTTCAGCTGGAACAGGGGCTTTAGTCAAGGTGGAGGGAATTATGAGCAGTTCTAAATACCAGTCAATTTTGGCCCCAAACCTTCAGGTGTCTGCGAGAAAGCTGAAGAGGAATTTCATCTTTCAGCACGACAATGACCCCAAAAAAGTTTTGGAATGGCCCAGCCAGAGCCCAGACCCAAATCCAATTGAAAATCTGTGGGGTGATCTGAAGAGGGCTGTGCATAAGAGCTGCCCTCGCAATCTGACAGATTTGGAGTGCTTTTGCAAGGAAAAGTGGGCAAATATTGCCAAGTCTAGATGTGGCAGGCTGATAGACTCCGACCCAAAAAGACTGAATGCTGTAATCAAATCAAAAGGTGCTTCAACAAAGTATTAGTTTAAGGGTGTGCACACTTATGCAACCAGCTTATTATACGTTTTTATTTTTTTATGCTTTTCCCCTGAACAGATTTGTTTCTTTTTCAATTGAATTATAAACAAACCTGTTTACACTTCAATTATACACTTTTTATATCCACTGTAATAATGTAGCTTAGAATTGGTGTCTTTGCGGTCCTAAAGGAGAGATATGTGAGTGAGAAATGATATATTTTTTATTAAACTAATGATAAATTTTACTGGTGATATTTAATAATCAATTGACTCATGCCTCAGTTTCCTGAGACATCACAGGTGTTCCTTAGTAATGAGACAGAAACTGAAGTGAACTATATGGGACATTCCACCGAATGGGTGCCATTTGCTTGTTGTACCACTCGCAAATCAAACTTAATTTGTTATATCTTTTCAACACTGATTATAATAACACACATACAGTTAGGTCCATAAATATTTGGACAGAGACAACATTTTTCTAATTTTGGTTCTGTACATTACCACAATGAATTTTGAACAAAACAATTCAGATGCAGTTGAAGTTCAGACTTTCAGCTTTAATTCAGTGGGTTGAACAAAATGATTGCATAAAAATGTGAGGAACTAAAGCATTTTTGAAACACAATCCCTTCATTTCAGGGGCTCAAAAGTAATTAGACAAATTAAATAATTGTAAATAAAATGTTCATTTCGGGCGGCACGGTGGTGTAGTGGTTAGCGCTGTCACCTCACAGCAAGAAGGTCCGGGTTCGAGCCCCGTGGCCGGCGAAGGGCCTTTCTGTGCGGAGTTTGCATGCCACGTGGGTTTCCTCCGGGTGCTCCGGTTTCCCCCACAGTCCAAAGACATGCAGGTTAGGTTAACTGGTGACTCTAAATTGACCGTAGGTGTGAATGTGAGTGTGAATGGTTGTCTGTGTCTATGTGTCAGCCCTGTGATGACCTGGCGACTTGTCCAGGGTGTACCCCGCCTTTCGCCCGTAGTCAGCTGGGATAGGCTCCAGCTTGCCTGCGACCCTGTAGAAGGATAAAGCGGCTAGAGATAATGAGATGAGATGTTCATTTCTAATACTTGGTTGAAAACCCTTTGTTGGCAATGACTGCCTGAAGTCTTGAACTCATGGACATCACCAGACCCTGTGTTTCCTCCTTTTTAATGCTCTGCCAGGCCTTTACTGCAGCGGTTTTCAGTTGCTGTTTGTTTGTGGGCCTTTCTGTCTGAAGTTTAGTTTTTAACAAGTGAAATGCATGCTCAATTGGGTTGAGATCAGGTGACTGACTTGGCCATTCAAGAATATTCCACTTCTTTGCTTTAATAAACTCCTGGGTTGCTTTGGCCTTATGTTTTGGGTCATTGTCCATCTGTATTATGAAACGCCGACCAATCAGTTTGGCTGCATTTGAGCACACAGTATGTCTCTGAATACCTTAGAATTCATCTGGCTGCTTCTGTCCTGTGTCACATCATCAATAAACACTAGTGACCCAGTGCCACTTGCAGCCATGCATGCCCAAGCCATCACACTGCCTCCACCGTGTTTTACAGATGACATGGTATGCTTTGGATCATGAGCTGTACCACACCTTCGCCATACTTTTTTCTTTCCATCATTCTGGTAGAGGTTGATCTTGGTTTCATCTGTCCAATGAATGCTCTTCCAGAACTGTGCTGGCTTTTTTAGATGTTTTTTAGCAAAGTCCAATCTAGCCTTTTTATTCTTGAGGGTTATGAGTGGCTTGCACCGTGCAGTGAACCCTCTGTATTTACTTTCATGCAGTCTTCTCTTTATGGTAGATTTGGATATTGATACGCCTACTTCCTTGAGAGTGTTATTCACTTGGTTGGCTGTTGTGAAGGGGTTTCTCTTCACCATGGAAATTATTCTGCGATCATTCACCACTGTTGTCTTCTGTGGGCATCCAGGTCTTTTTGCATTGATGAGTTCACCAGTGCTTGCTTTCTTTCTCAGGATGTACCAAACTGTAGATTTTGCCACTCTTAATATTGTAGCAATTTCTCGGATGTTTTTTTTTCTGTTTTTGCAGCTTAAGGATGGCTTGTTTTACCTGCATGGAGAGCTCCTTTGACCGCATGTTTTCTTCACAGCAAAATCTTCCAAATGCAAGCACCACACCTCAAATCAACTCCAGGCCTTTTATCTGCTTAATTGAGAATGACATGAAGGAATTGCCCACACCTGCCCATGAAATAGCCTTTGAGTCAATTGTCCAATTACTTTTGGTCCCTTTAAAAACAGGGTGGCACATGTTAAGGAGCTGAAACTCCTTAACCCTTCATCCAATTTAAATGTGGATACCCTCAAATGAAAGCTGAAAGTCTGGACTTTATGTCCACGTCCATTATATAATTATAACTTGAATATGTTTCAGTAAACAGGTAAAAAAAGAAAATTTGTGTCAGTGTCCAAATATATATGGACCTAACTGTATTTATCTATTCAAAATGTGTATTGGTCAACCTCAGGCTACGATACAAGGTTTGGAAGTCAAAGATGGCTGCATTTTTTTCAGTCCTGTTACCAAAACTCTGAAAGTAACAGGACTGAGTTTTTAGCCTAGGATTAGCTAATACATGGAATTAAGCCACATGGCATCATCGCTAATAGCATGACCACACTTAGCACATTCTAGTGATTTACCAAAAATCTGTATTTTTAAAATAAATATCATCTAGGAAATAATTTAAGTAACAGGACAGTATATTGACATTGACCTTATCAGTCAAAGTTAAGAAATCAAATATACAGAAAAGTAAATGAGAGAACTAACTTTTGGTCTTCCCATGGCCTTCAGAAGACACAACTGATGTAACTTCCTGTTGAGCATGTGATTTATGGAATGTTCCAAATTTGTCAGATGGGGTAATATGTTTGGGTAACAGGACTGAGTGAAAACCCAGGGACATGACTAAAATGTGTATTTTAACTAAGATATTGTGGATTTCTTATGAAAAAAATATATTTAAACCATGGATAGGATATGGAGTCACACAACAGTGCAAAAGAAATACTGTTTCTGAAGGATTTAAATCATAATATTTCATAGTTAAGTATAAAGTTTGAGTGCGGGGACAGGTAATACATGCTATTTTTCAGTGTTTTAGGTAGTTTTTATAAATCCTTACAATTATATATCTTAAATTTGAAATCAGATCAATGTGCAGGACATTCTGCATAATAAGGAAATGTATTTTAAAGTACATTATGTGCATTTATACATATAATTTTCTAGGGACGGAAATGGCACCGATTCGGTGGAATGGCTCATATACATTTAAAAAGAGCAGTGCAAAAATTAGTAATAAAAATGACATTTGAATGTGTGTAGGTGATAATATTTCTTGTAAAGTTAGATATAACCTCGCCAAACCTGCTATGCTAATCTCCCTTAAAAATACAAACCCCCAGGAAAACCTGACTCAGCCCCTGGTCTTTTCAATAGCTAGAAACACCCCTGCATGGTAGTGAGAATTAACAGGCTATCTTGTGTGAGTATGCCACACACAAATTAGTAAGAACAATTTTCTCTCTCTCACTGATGGTAGATGCCACAGCAAGGGCATTTCTAGCTATTGAAAAGACCAGGAGCTGAGTCAAGACCCTACCCTGTAAATTCAACATAACCAGGCTACATGGAGCAGTTTTGGTGCATCAACATAATTCGTTAGGTTACACTGTTGATACATTCTGTATATACAGCCACAGTTGATGACTTACCCTCTGTTTTCATCTTGAGAAGTCCAACAGTGGATTGTTTTTTTTTTTAAAGTCGTCTTCTGACCAGTTCTGAATGTTCTTATTCTGTTAGCAGTTACCAAAATTTCGAATGTGCACTGTGCAGCACTCAATTATGCCTCCCCTCTGCCTTCAGACACTGCAAGTCAAGTTCTGATCTGTTTCAGTCAATTGTTTTCTATTCACCTCGTACTCTTTTTGAGGGTGAAAATACTCTGGGCTATCACCCCAAGTGATGGAGCCTAACGATGCCACTGTGCCACAGAAATCACCTCAGATGTATTGCGCACACATCTTGCCTCGCTTAAATTCAACGACATCAAACTCGCACTGATTTAAACATTTTGGCTTAATTTCATATTTTAGAAAAGAAAGGAGCAGTACTCTGGAAAAATAAATATTTTTCCATACTCTATTTTCCTTTTTCCATACTTATCCAGACCTGGAAATGACTAAAATTGAATTCCATACTTTTCCATACTGCGCAGGAACCCTCACCTTCAGTCGTGGCTTTGTCCTCTGTTTGGTTCAGAGTGGTAACTTTGATATGGTCAGATATTGACAATCCTGGGAATTGTTGGGGCCAGCAGCAGAATTGGGGCTTGTACTACTGACACACTGATTTGATTTAGTCACTGCGCAATGAACAATGTTTTGACCTATAAATTGTTCCACCAGCAGCCTCTGCACTTAAAAGGTGGGCACCATGAGACCATTTAATGGTGGGAGAAAAGGATTCTGTTTAAGGACCACCTCATAACACGGACATGTGACACTCCCTGGCCAAGACTCATGCATGCATACTTTGTAAGCGTTGAAAACACAGAATGTAGTTACACTGACCTAAAAGTGTTGTGTGGATGGTTAGTTTGGCTAGGCTAGTTTTAGATGCAAGGTTGATTTGCATGTCTGGCAGAGTGCCAACCACACTTAGCCCTGTGCATAGACCAGATTGGCAGAAAGCTGCCCCATGCCCTGGCCTCAGTGTCATACCCCTGGAACTGAATTGTCAACCCCCCCACCCACACACACAAACAAAGAGAGCGCAATTTATGCAGACTGAATTGGTTAAACCCTTTGGTGACTGACCCCTTGAAAATGGTTCCTCCAGGAACGATGACGTTTCAGTTGTCAAGACAACGGAAAAACTAAAATACAAAAACAGAAAGATACGTCACAATGCTCTTGTGCACAAAACAAAATGCTCTTGTATTTTAGTTTTTCCGTTGTCTTGACAACTGAAACGTCATCGTTCCTGGAGGAACCATTTTCAAGGGGTCAGTCACCAAAGGGTTAAAGAATTATTTCCAGTGTGTGTTATTGTGTCCTGCTCATGAGTCATCATATGTACCACAAAGCTTGGGCATGGTTGAGTTATTTGTTCAAATTTCCTGTTACTATGCACTGACTCCTGCTACTGTGACCAACATTCCAGTTAAAGACTGGTGTGGTTTTATTACCAGAGAGTCATATGAAAATTGGACTATTTAGGCCACCAATGCACTAGCCATAAACAGTGGGAAAAGAAGAGAACCTGCTTAAATAACGTAAGCAGACAATTTAATTAGGTAAAATGAGCCAACACAATTACAATACACAATTACAACATGACAGTTGTTCATAAAATTACAAGCCTGAAACAACTTCAGAAGGGCAATCAAAATATTTCTAATAATAGTTATCCAATCAAAAAAAATTACATATATATTTAAAAAAAAAAAAAAAAAAAAAAAAGTCAAAAGGGCAATTAAATATCTGTATGCAAAATAACAGGGAAAAAATTGAAAACATAGGCATTCCTCCATATTGTGATTCTTGCTTTACTCATTGTGGTCTGATGCTGTATCACCAGGACAATTTGTATTTATATCTTCCTCATCTGTGAAGTGAGAAAAGTCAGTTATATCAATATTGTGATGTCTCAAACAAAAAACAGGACAAGGAACTGAATTACCTACCTCTGTATGCAGTCCAACACCATATGCAGTAGAAATGCACACTCCTCAGGTATGATGTGATGAACTGAAGCTTCACTAATGACTGAAAATGCAAGGATACAATAAGGAAAATGTTGAAAGGGAATACTAATCACTGTTATATTTATCATCAAAAATGTAAACTTTTTTTTTTAGAGGCGGAATGAGCAGGAATGCCGTCGGAATGAAAATTCTTCGTATATTCCAGAATATTCGAAGTGCATTCTAAAAATTCTGACTGCATTCCAAACATTCGGACCCATTCTTGTGGCTGGCCCAAATGTTTTGCTCATGCTCAAAACATTCGAGGTGCATTCGAAGAGGAGAAATATCGAACGGCATTCGAAGTGTATTCTAACTGCATTCTAAATATTCTTGCGGTATTCCAAAAGCATTCGAAACATTCTGATCGCATTTGAGGGAAAAATCTAAATGGCAAGCCACTTCAAATCCTGCCAGAATGTCCCGAATATGCCTCGAATGAGCCGGAATGCCATCAGAATGAAAATTCTTCATATATTCCGGGATATTCGAAGTACATTCTAAGTATTCGAGCTGCACTCTCTTTGAATTCTTAGACGTTCGAAACATATTCGGCGGCTATTCCGGGAGCGTTCTGACTGCATTTGAGGTGAATTCGTACAGCATTCGAGGCACCTTCCGACCAGACTTCGGGTGGTATTCGGGCAGCAATCAACTGCACTCGTACGACCTTTTTAAGTGCATTCTTAATATTCTAACAGCATTCGAGGTATTCCTACTGTGTTCCAACTACATTCGAACTGCATTCGAAAGCTAATACACCCGGAATGTGCAAGAATCATTCAAGGCGGGTTTGAAGCGCATTCTAAGTATTCAAACGGCATTCTTATAAAGCTGTAAGAATGCTGGTCAGTTTGAAATTCCCGCCCGAACGTGGCACGAGTTTTGAAATTTTTTTTCATTCCGGCTGGTTCTGCTTGATTCCTGCTAATTCTGAATAAGTGTGACGGGGCCTTTACCGTCAATTCCTCATCGTCTTCCCTTCCTTCAGTGTTGGGCTCGTCATGCTCAGCCTCAGCCTCTTGATTCTTAACGACTTCAGGCCAGTACCAACTATCCCTTGGTACATTTATTCCCTAACCAAGAACACAAACGTGGCAGCAAAATAGCACTTCAATATACCAAGAGACACAGGCAGGGGTATGTATAAGGAGTGCAAAATAAACATTTCATGGTTTTTTTTTTTTGCTGAGGAGACCTTTTGTCTGTCTAGTTGTTCACAGGCCCACTGACTCTTCCTCAGATCTCCTTCAGTTTCATGTTTTTCCCTCTCAGTTCTTTTGCGGTCTCTGTAATTAAAATAGTGGATAAATTAACAGATTACAAGAGAACGTGAGAATGAGTTTGCCAAGCTCCATATTATGCTTGCCCGCCCAATTAAGTAGGCTAATAGCATCAAATATCGTAGTTCATAAGGATAATCGTGTACTAATACGGAGGCCACACCAATTCAATTAGTTGGTTCTCGGAATCGCCGCTTGAAGAAAATGCAAAATGGAAAAAAAAAAAAATCGAAATCAAACTCCCGCCAACAGAAAAGGTCACGTGACGGGAGATCACGTTACGTCGAAAACCAATCAAATCGCCCCTTTCACTTTCGTTAAAGACTTGTGAAGTAGCCTACTCCTGGTCAAATCTTTTTTTCTGTGCATTATAGATGTTCAATTGACTGTAATTCAATCGTTTATTTAGCCTATCTGTTTACTGGTTTGCCTGTATTGTTTGGCCTATTTCCACTGCTAATTTTACCATCAGTGCATTTTTTTTTTATTTTTATTTCACCCACTTGCTTCATATTTTTCCTGAAAAAAAAACGAGAACCAACTAATTAAATTGGTGTGGCCGGACTATAGAACATAAACTATCCCAGGATAATAGCCAGTCTTTTTCCTCTTTTGGTGTTGTCTCCGGCTATGAAACATGTTTACAACCTCAAGAAAAAAAGCAGAAATTCAATTTGGTTAAAAGCTGTAGCGTTTTCTCATAGTACATAATGGAGTGTTTAATTGACGTGGCTAGGGAAAGTCCACTATGTGCTGTGTTAGCATTCAAGGTACTGTATATAACTGGTTTTGTGCTGCACTGTAAATTTGCTTAATAATTCCATCACTGCTTCGAACATCCAATCAAGCTAATTAACATTTCAAATAAAATAGCTTCTGTCAGACAGTCCTAAATGAACATTAGCTCTTGAGGTTGAACATGTACTGCCTGCAATGAATTTTACATACTGTCCCAACCTTTTCTGATTTGGAGTTGTAGTTCAGAAATAATGAGCCATAATTTAACATAATGGTGCAAACAAGAGATCTGATAATGTCTATTAGCAAACCTGAAATCCTCAAGAGACTTCTTCTCCATATGCTGCTTCACCTTCAGTTTTTTTCTGTATTTTTGTAGGTTCATTTCTGCCTTCCTTTTCTTTAGTTCTTCCATTCCAATGCCCCCTCTATCTAATCAAGATAAATGTTGTCAGAGCACAGGTTAATTATGTGTACCAACGAACAGTGGTTAACTTTATGAACTAGACATAAAAATGAACTAGACATAAAAATGCACTAACCAGTTTTTATGTTAAGGGGAATTGGTTCAACTCGTCCAGTACCTGAGGGATAAAAATCATCTTTAAGTACTGAAAAATTAGACAGTGTAGGGGAAAATGGTACTGTTTATACAAGAAGCACTGGAAATGCAAGGTAAATTTAATTCATCAATCGTTCTCATAAATGATCACTCATTAGTTACTCTCATGAAAGATCCCCTTTTTAAATTGAGAATTTAATTAGAAATTAAAATAATCAACATCTATAATTAGTCAAAATTATAAACTTCAATTTTAGATGAGAACAGTAATCAATGACTTGGCTTCTGAAAGTTTAGTTCTGTAGTTTGGCTTCTTGCAATATCAAAGCAATAACTACAACAACAAAATAAGATGTTCAACAATATCGCATTCATTGAAATAGAAATGAATAAGCACCAATTAAAAATGAAACTAATTCTCTAATTAACTAATTTGACCCATTTGTGGCAATAGAGCACTTGACGTGCAAATCTGACACTTGGTAAAAAGAATCACAGGACTGTCCCCAATCAGTGAAGATCTGAGAGAAATAATATTGAACACCATCTTTTCCCACCCAGATGCTCTGCTAAATAGTTTGCCACCAGTTTAGAAGATCTGGAAGAAATCCTAGGAATAGTTTGCAAAAGATGGGCTTGCATATTAATCAAATGATACAAGATTTGACTCAGAAAAAAAAAAAAACCAAACACACACATTTTTGTTGCCTAAGCAACTGAACCAGGAGAAAGAAAAAGAATATTCCCTGTCTACCTTATTTTATTGGGGGGGGGGATCAAAAAAAAAAATCAATAGAGCCCCCAGTTGCCAATTTGAGTGACAATGCAACATTTTTTTCTGGGTTGCTTGAGAGGTTTCCAATTCAAGTTTCATAATGATTGCTCATTTTTAACCCCATCAAATGCCTGCTGAAAACCGATTGGCCAACAACAGCTATGTTTGTTTTTTTTAAGCATCTAGGCCATCATTAACAATACAGTTACCAATTAGGATAAAGATGCAGAATACCAAGTTTCAAAACACTCAGGCCAAGTTTACATTAGACCGTATCTGTCTCGTTTTCTTCGCGGATGCACTGTCCGTTTACATTAAAACGCCTGGAAACGGGGGCGTCGTGGCTCAGGTGGTTAAGGCGCCATACCATGAATGCGGGCGACCCGGGTTCGATTCCGGCCCGAGGTCATTTCCCGATCCCTTCCCGTCTCTCTCTCTCCCGCTCATTTCCTGTCTCTACACTGTCCTATCCAATAAAAGGTGCAAAAAGCCCAAAAAAATATCTTTAAAAAAAAAAAAAAAAAACGCCTGGAAACACCGGGAAACGGGGATCCGCCAGGGACCACGTATTCAATCCAGATCGTGTCTGGTCCGGTGCTGTGTAAACATTGAGAATACGCGGATACGCTGTGCTGAGCTCTAGCTGGCGTCGTCATTGGACAAAATCACTGTGACATCCACCTTCCTGATTCGCTGGCGTTGGTCATGTGACGCGACTGCTGAAAAACGGCGCGGACTTCCGCCTTGTATCACCTTTCATTAAAGAGTATAAAAGTATGAAAATACTGCAAATACTGATGCAAATACTGCCCATTGTGTAGTTATGATTGTCTTTAGGCTTGCCATCCTTCCACTTGCAAGTGGTAAGTGACGCGCATGCCCGACATGCACTGGGATCTCACACACAGCGGCTCAGTCCCGAATCACTGCTCGTGCGCTTCACTCGCACGCTCTGTGAGCTGCGCAGGGCCGGAGTGCGCACCCTCCAGAGGGCACTCGCTGTTCAGGGCGGAGTGATTTGGAGCGCAGGATGCCTGCGGAGCCGACTGTATCCGTGTATTGGCGTTGCTGTGTGCACGCGAATCGTGTATTGGCGTTGCTGTGTGCACGCGAATCGTTTTAAAAACGTTAAATCTGATGATCCGCTGATACGGTCTAATGTAAACACCACCTCAAACTTGCAGCTCTTGAGAAACAGTTTTCTGAACTTAACTCCGCCCCTTATAGATGACTATGCCCAAAACTAAGCAAACCTCCTCAGGACTTGGTCCTGAAGGGGCCTGTGTAATTTTGTTTAAATGCATAAAAGTTACAACTGTGAGTGAAGCAGACTCTGCCCCATTATAACTGATTGGCAGGTGGTGACTATTATTCATAAATCTCAACGTTTATGCAGGGAGAAACTCTCTTGAGTCATTTAATACCAACTGTGTGATGTGACTAGTTCCCAAAAGTAGGCTTTGCAAATTAACCCCCCCCATAAATAAAAGTGGGCGAAGGAAAGTGGCCCAAATTTCAAATTTGTTCAAGGAATTAGTAGAGAGAGAAGGAAAAAAAAAGTTTTTGTCTCTAGGCCTCCTGGTACTCAAAATATGATCAAAAACTTAACAGGGTTTGCTATGTTGTGCTAGAATGTCACCATTAGGCCAACTGGGCTCTTCTCTCTTGCCGGAGTAGAGGGGGTGAGCACTACATACTGGCCTTTCACAGGCGCTTTTGGACTGGAGGAATTTTTCATAGCTCTTACAATTGTTGGAAGAGTTTCCCCTTTTTTTGCGAGTCTGCACTGCAGGAACTAAGAATGATTATAGCTCTAAGAACGCTGTTTTGAGGGACTTTTTTTTTTGAGCTCCTAACTTCAGGGTTGGTACTATCCCAGCACAAAAGGAACCATATTGATGCATGTGTACACCAATTAGTCCAGATCATGGATTGAACAGCCAATGCAGCCTGCATTATGCAGCACTGGAAAGCACCAGTTTTAAAAATCTGTGTAAAAAGCTAGCCAACAGCGCTTAATGCTAGAGTTTAAAAATATCTTAAACGAAATGTTCTTTCCCATGGGTTTTTTGAGTTAGCACATAAATATCTGAACTGATAAATTAATAATCCACACTCACATGTTAGGTAGACATATTTTAAGCCATCAATAGCTATTTTCCACCACAAACTTGCTTTTTATAATGTAAAATAGAAAGAATTTACCGTCAGCATGCAACATTTCCTGGTAACGTCAGAGTTCCTACTGGTGGTGCAAATGCAAATGGGGGGAGGAGAGAGAGAGAAAAAAAAAAAGGGTGTAGTTCTGGAGCTCCCCAATGTCAGAGTGCAGGCACTTACGGATGCAAATGCAGGGGAGACCGGGGGCTTTGCAAACAGCACACTGAGCCAAATCGAGGAGCAGGAATCGTAGTCAGGAAACGAGTGGGGGTCAGTCGATCAGCAAACAATGCAATGAAGGGAAAAACAATGAAACGAGGTCGAGAATAAACGTAAACACTTGTCATGACACAGAGTCAGGCGGAAATCAAAACGGCTTGGTAAAGTTAGTCACGGGATACTAAACAATGCTTTGCGAAGTTGGGAAGCGAGAGCTGAGTTTATATAGGCGAGATGGTAATTGCTGGATGAGAGACGAGTGGTGTGATTAATAGTCAGGTGACAGAGGGTGCTGTGACTCTTGGGACTTGTAGTCCAGAGCAGTCATGTTTGGACGCTGCTCCAAACTCATGTTTTCGGCGCCGTTACTGACACCCAAAGGGTAGTTCCTCTCAACCAATGCTTTTGGACCAAACAGTTTTAGGAGTTCCGCTGAGAATAACATACCTTCAAGGGCTTTTATTTGTTTGCATTTGCACCTCCAGTAGGAACACCGACATGAGCTAAGCTGGCAGACAGTTTCTATAGCAACATCACTAGCTTGTTTTCATATGAATGTGCATCTTGTCCACCAGTATTCTTGTTTTGGTGAAAACAGCAATCAACATGAGAATTTAAACTTGTGTTTCAGTCACATGTTTCTATCGAAATGGATCGTTCCAATGTGCCATAGAATGGGGGAGGCAAGGAAGTGTTATGTGCTCACAGGATATTATAAAGAGCAAATTTGTGGTGGAAATTAGTTAGCGATGGCTTAAAATGTGTTTGCCTAACATGATAGATAGTGTGGACTTATTTTATAGGGTAAGGGTTTTCTTATGTGATAGCTTAAAAACCCATGGACAAGCCCATTTCTTAGTTGGGACTATTGCATTTCACTTAGATACACCGAAATAGCGTTGGTTTTCTTCCGTCGAATATAGGCTCAATAAAGCCTAGACTTCATTATCCATTTGCCTGTTTTTTTCTAATATAAATTATATTTTACAAGTTTAGATCAATTTTACTATTTTAAATCGGAAAATCAATAGACCACTTTGTTATATGTTAATCATGTCTGTGCAGCAAAGTTAAAGTGAGCAAACTAATATATACACATACATACACATACTACATTGTAATAATACACCGAATGCTGTACATTTGACTATATAGACAAGTATTTACACTGCATGATAAACAAATAAACCTGGTGGCACGGTGGCGCAATTAACACTGCTGCCTCACAGCAAGAAGGTTCCGGGTTTGAACCTCACGGCCAACGGGGGCCTTTCTGTGTGGAGTTTGCATTTTCTCCCTGTGTCTGTGTGGGTTTCCTCCAGGTGCTCCAGTTTCCCCCACAGTCCAAAGACATGCAGATTAGGTAAAATACCCAGCCACTGGGGTTGCACAAGCCAGTGCATACTTAAGGCCAATTTATGCTGACAACCCAGTCCTCGCAGATGGCGTCGCAGATGGCGTCTGCGTAGCCCCCCCCTTCGCAGACGCTCTGCGCGCACCTCCCAAAAATTGTGACCACCGCAGAAGCCTCGCAGACAGCATCGCAGACAAGAGGGCTCTGATTGTCCACTCTACATCCGCTGTACACGCACTTCCGCCTCCCAACTTTCCCGGTATGGTTTGTTTTCACTACCGCCATTTTTAAAAACACGAGCAAAGATGGAGCAGCACGAAGAGCGGTTGATCGAGGAAGTGAGGAAGTACGGACATCTATACGACTCCAGTTCTAGTCATTATAAGTAACCGGAGGATAAACACTCCACTAACCACACCCACCAACTACTCCTAGCAATTTCGCGACTTCGCGCCCCCTTGCGTTGTGGCGGTGAATAACATCGCGCACGCCTATTACTCCCTGCTCAACGATAAATTACAACTGTCTGCGAAAAGCTATCTGCGAAAGCCTTGTCGCAAGAGCATGCAGAGGCCCTTGGTGCCCGGTCCCAAGCCCAGATAGACTGGGGAGGGTTGTGACAGGAAGGGCATTTGGTGTAAAAACTATGCCAAATCAAATATGCGGAACAGATGCACTATGGCGACCCCTAACGGGAACAGCCGAAAGAAGATAAATAAATAAATCTAATTATTATTATTATTATTATTATTTATTTTTATTATTTTATAAAATCATATGAAGAATAGTTTACATGGACTCAGGTTTTAATTTATGTTCTTCATTTAAAATATTTTGTCTCTTTAGTTCTGACAGTTAAAGCTTATTAAATATTTCAGTTTCACAAGATCTCAGATTTCTTTGTTGTTGTTCTAGTCTTGAAGCAGCTCTTCTTAGGGTTGCCATTTTCCTACTGAAGCTTAGACCCCTGCAGTATTTTGAAGACAGTCCAGACTTTCACAATAATAACTGAATATTCAAGAATTTACTATATACATTATAATGTTGACCCATGATTGACTTATAAAACTTTAAAATAGGTCAAACTGGCATGACATAATTGAGAGGCTTTACTTTCATTTTCATTAATTTTATATTTTTCACCTATTACCCACCTAAAATCACAAGATCCAAGAACATTTTTATTTAATTCGAGATGCAAAATGTGTCATTCTGGATCATTCAAATTGCACTATTTTACATCTGCATTTTAAAAATATTCAGGGGGAGGACCCCTGGACACCTCCACCCCAATTTGTTCACATTGCAGTGGTAGCGTCTGCTTATGCCTTGGGTCTGCCTACTACTTTTTTCCAAACGCCTCTTAAGGCCAATTTATGCTGACAACCCAGTCCTCGCAGACGGTGTCGCAGACAGTGTCTGCGTAGCCCCCCCACCTTCGCAGACGCTCTGCGCGCACCTCCCAAAAATTGTGACCACCGCAGAAGCCTCGCAGACAGCACCGCAGACAAGAGGGCTCTGATTGGTCCACTCTACCCACTGTACACACACTTCCGCTTCCCTACTTTCCCGGTTTGTTTTGTTTTCACGACCGGCATTTTTAAAAACACGAGCGAAGATGGAGCAGCATGAAGAGCGGTTGATTGAGGAAGTACGTACATCTATACGACTCCAGTTCTAGTCATTATAAAAAAAAAAAAGTTCTAGTCATTATAAGTAACCGGAGGATAAACACTCCACTAACCACACCCACCAACTACTCCTAGCAACTTCGCGCCCCCCTTGCGTTGTGGCGGTGAATAACATCGCGCACGCCTATTACTCCCCGCTCAACAATAAATTACAACTGTCTGCGAAAAGCTATCTGCGAAAGCCTTGTCGCAAGAGCATGCAGAGGCCTTCACTCCACAAGTTATTGACAGGACTGCCACTCTCACGCGTTCACTCGTGGTTTGTTGATGGTGGAGTGGCTGGCCACTTGATGTCCCAGGGTGCCCACGTATCTGTGTTACCTTCTGACTCTCCCTTTTAGTTATGCTGTCATAGTTAGTCTTGCTGGAGTCCCTGTTTGCACTCAGTACACAATGCATGCTGTTCTTAACCATTAGGTGACAACAGGCATACCTAACAATCTGTTCTCTCTCTCTCTGTCTCTCTCAAGTTACATGTCAATCCTGAGATACCAGTGATGCTGGCCTCTCTTGCTCTTCGGACCTGCCAGATCCATCCCGACGCCCTACTTCTGGCTGGAGTTCTCATCATGTCACTCCTGTGGAGGATGGCTCCATATGGGCAGCAGAAAGACAGACTTAGAAGATGGCTCTGGATACTTAGTTTTACTATGATGGTTTAAGACTACAACTGCCATGATAACTTTGTTCATGACAACTCCAGTCCTAGTCTTGCACTCAAGTCACCATCCATGAACAGTTGATCACTTCAACAAAGTAGACTTCATCTTGAAACGATAATGAATTTTCCACCTACCCAATTGCACTTTCTGACCATATAGGACACATTAATAGAGTGTTATTTATAATCATGCTAATGTTAGCTTCCTTGCGTACCTATAACAACACAGTTTGCTTCCAGTTTTTTTAAAGCATGCAAACTGCTGTTGGGATATAGTTCAACAGCATTAATGACCTAGCATTCATCAGCATTAGAATACACACTTCTCAATACTTTAAATTTGTTACATAATTTTTATCCACATGTGCACAGCTTCTAATACGTGAACTCCTAGGGCACATGTGCAAGGTAACTTTTTGTCTGTGCCACCCTGGCAATGTTCACACAGGGTTTGAACACACAAATGAACCAATTTAAATTAAAAAATCAGGACTTTTGACTTTGCTATTGGTCTCAAAAGATTTATGTGAAGAAAAAAAAATTGGAAGAGATCTGTAACTTGTTCAAAGGGAAAATGAGGAGACAGGCGATTAATTTATACTCAACATAAATCCCTCACGGGTGAAGCTCCTTAACACCTCCATCTGCACGATGTTATTACCATTAAGCTAGTCTGAAAGATTTAACAAACTAACCTGTGGAAAAATGACCTTGTTATTTGATAAATATAGTATAATGGGATTTTAAAATTTTTATTAGGAATATGCTATACACACATTTTATCTGGGCTTTATTAGACAAGCGCTGTAAATTTCTATTTTGGGCATAAATGATATTCAGGTACATTTAAATGTAATACATTACAGATGTAATAAATCATATGAAGAAGTTACTCACTACTTGAGTAGTCATTTTATGAGATTCTTTTTGACTCATATTTAAGTAGTCATTTTCAAGAGTACATTTACTTCTATTTGAGTCATTATTATTATTATTATTATTATTATAATAAAGTAACAATACTTTTACTTGAATACAGTTTTCACTGACTCTACCCACCTCTGTTTAGGAGTGAATTTTTTTTTTTGACAAAGACAGCTATGGGATTAAACGAATGCAAAAAAAAAAAATCAGCTTGTGAAATGTTCACGTGTTTTGTTTTTGTTTTTTTAAGTTTTGCAGCTACAGAAACATTTTGTGCATGTGTAAAAAGTTTTGTCACTGTAAACAAGTGCAATGAAGTGAAATTTGGCAAGGACTCATATTGGTAAACAAAACGCTTCAGAGATACAAGATTTGTATTGGTGAATTAATTTGCATAACTTACTACCCTATTACCTAACGATAATGTTAACATTAACATCTCATCATCTCTAGACGCTTTATCCTGTTCTACAGGGTCGCAGGCAAGCTGGAGCCTATCCCAGCTGACTACGGGCGAAAGGCGGGGTACACCCTGGACAAGTCGCCAGGTCATCACAGGGCTGACACAGACAACCATTCACACTCACATTCACACCTACGGTCAATTTAGAGTCACCAGTTAACCTAACCTGCATGTCTTTGGACTGTGGGGGAAACCGGAGCACCCGGAGGAAACCCACGCGGACACGGGGAGAACATGCAAACTCCACACAGAAAGGCCCTCGCCGGCCACGGGGCTCGAACCCGGACCTTCTTGCTGTGAGGCGACAGCACTAACCACTACACCACCGTGCCGCCCCATATAATATAATATAATATAATATAATATAATATAATATAATATAATATAATATAATATAATATATTTACCCTGGTACTTTTAGACTGTAGTCTAAACTTTCAAAACACACATGACACTACAGGCCATGATATTTAACATTAAAAACTTGAAAACATATTTCGCATTTGTTAGCATTAAGCATTTTTTTTAGACTCAAACTTGCAATATGGTGTCCAAGGTTCTGTTTTAATTCCCTTACTGTTCTCGTTTTATATCTACCACCTGAAGCTGTAATAAATCAGGGTATCATACCGTATTGTTCGATGAGGCTCTCAATTTCATACAAGGTTCTCAATTCAATATGTCTGGGTGTGGAATAATAAATTCAATAGACTGCACAATAAAGTATGCCAGTGTTTACTATTATTATTATTATTATTAGTAGTAGTAGTAGTAGATGATCAGTACTGACCTTCTTTTCCCAGACCTTGCCCTGCAGTGTAGCCCATTTTCTGCAGCAATGCAAATCCTTTATTCTCGCTGCTTAGAGAGCTCTGCAGAGCAGCATCGCGTCTGTTCTGCTCTTGCTCCTTGTAGCTTTTCTGCTGGTTAAGAATGTTTTTCTCTTTGCGCAAAGTCTCTCGTCTTAGAGCCTCCTTTAAAGGTTTCACCATTGGCATGCCAGGTCGAACGTCCAGTCTAAAACATTCGCGATAAACAAAATTCATTTTACTGATTCAAGACAGTAAAACCTTTGTGAAACTGACCTACTGAAGCCAAAACATAAAAATGGCATTTTTAATATTTCTTGCGACAGTCTGCCGCTGCATCCAGAAATGCAACATGAAACTGTATTACACAAGGAGGAAGCCATTCATCAATTCTATGCAGAAACAGTGATGATTTCTCTGGGCCTGAACTAATTTCAGATGGACCGAAAGACAGTGGAAACGTGCTGTGTTCAGATGAGTCCACATTTCAGCTTGTTTTCGGGAAAACTGGACGTTGAATTCTCAGTACCAAAGGAGAACACGATCATCCAATTTGTTATCAGAGAAAGGTACAAAATCTGTGATGATATTGGGGACATCAGTGCCCATGGCATGGGTGAGCTGCATGTGGATGAAGGTACCATTGATATATTGGGACATACAGCGCCCTCCACAATTATTGGCACCCCTGGTTAAGATGTGTTAAAAGCCTTAAAATAAATTCAATTTTTATTGCAGAAGCATCATCTCACACTGAAAATTGTAGAAAAATGTAACACTTAACTCAAGTGAATTTAAAAAAATAATAAAATCCCTGACTAAGAAATAATTATTTTTCATAAAATCACCTGTTCCACAATTATTGGCACCCATGACAATGCCTAGAAAATAAATGTAATTGAAGCATTTCTGTCATTTCTACTGTAGTTTATAAAGTTGATCAGAGTATCTAGGAACTTTTAATTAGTAATTCGTCACATCCTGTTTCCCTGGGGTATAAATATGATGTGACACAGAGGCCTATTTCTCTTATCCACTCTTCAACATGGGAAAGACAAGAGAATACACCATTCAAGTAAGGCAGATGTGTGTCAACCTTCATAAGTCAGGCAATGGCTACAAGAAAATAGCCACTCGCCTACACCTGCCCATATCTACAGGCAGAGGAATCATCAAAAAGTTTGAAACAACTGGAACAGTGGCAAACAAACTTGCATCCTTGTCCAGGCTTATCTTGCCACCATGCACAGTGGGGAGGATGGTAAGAGAAGTAAAAAGTTCTCCAAAGCTCACTGTTAGAGAATTGCATCAAAGAGTAGCATCTTGGGGTCACAAAGTCTCCATTGCCCCTTTTCCACCAAAGCAGTTCCAGGGCTGGTTCGGGGCCAGTGCTTAGTTTGGAACCGGGTTTTCTGTTTCCACTGACAAAGAACTGGCTCTGGGGCCAGAAAAACCGGTTCCAGGCTAGCACCAACTCTCTGCTGGGCCAGAGGAAAGAACCGCTTATGTCGGGGGGTGGGGGGTGGGGCAGTTGTTAAGATCAACAACAATTGCAAGACCGCGAAAGGTCGCCATTTTTAAGCGACGAGAAGCAGCAGCTGTACAAACGCAAAGTCATCCATTATTATTGTTGTTGTTGCTGCTGCTGCTTCTTCTTCGTGTTGTTGTTGCTTCGATGTTCGCACCAAGGTTTATGCAAACGCAGCGACATAACTGACGTATACAGCGACGTAATGACGTGGCTCCCCTTAGCACCGCGAGCTATAGAAAAGCAAACTGGTTCTCAGCTGGCTCACAAGTTGAACGAGTTGTGAACCAGCACTGGCCCCGAACCAGCCCTGGAACTGATTTGGTGGAAAAGGGGTATATAACAACCATCAGGCGCTATCTACACGCCAACAAGCTGTTTGGGAAGCATGCATGGAAAAAGCCTTTTCTCACTTACAAGCATAAACGTAAATGTCTGGAGTTCACTAGGCGGTACTGGGACTTCAACTGGGACTGTGTGCTTTGGTCAGATGAGACCAACATAGAGCTTTTTGGCAACAAACGCTAACGCTACGTTCACACTACAAGGCTTAATGCTCAATTCCGATTTTTTTGTGAAATCCGATTTTTTTGTGAGGTCGTTCACATTAACAAATATATGCGACTTGTATGTGATCCTCAGTATGAACGAAAAGCGACCTAAAAGTGTTCCGCATGCACATTGCAGGATACGACGACGTCACACGCAGTGAGCATGGCCAGTGTTTACGGAAGTAAAACCGCCCGGTTGCGGTATGACCCATCCAATCTAGCTTGAATAGTTGTACCCCCCCAAATGGAAATCAGCTCCCTAACCTCTGCGTCCTTCCATTGAGAAGATTCAGAACCTTCACAGCCCGAAGCGTCCCTCGCATTGATGTCATGCGCAGGGGCGCAGATACGTTTTTTGAACTGGGGGGGACAAAGCTGCCAGCAAACCAACCCCAATATGCCTGTCAAACTTCTTGTGGGTTACCATAGCAACCAAGCTCGAGCTCGCAACCTGTGCAGTCTGCGCAGCTCAACCAACCGAATATCAGTCTTTGTTTTGTTTTATGTGAGTTGTTGCAACTATGTATACACTGCTGTGCACCTCAATAAACCGAATGGTAATTAGTCTTTTGATTTTTCCGTGAGGTTTGCCTTATGCAAAGAAAGACAGCATAGACGTTTTTTCCTCCCTATAAGTGGGGGGGACCGAACGAGGTGAATTTAAATCTGGGTGGGACGAGTCCCACCCTCTATCTGCGCCCGTGATTATGCGCCATGTTGTTGTAACTTTTTTTGAGAGACCCGCCGCCTACTTCAGCGCAGAATAGTGACGTTTGTGGCTTGTTGATGACGTGTAAGTCGGATGAATGCGACCTGGCGGTTCAGACTGAAGTCGCATATGAAAAGAGCGGATAGGAATCGGAATTAGGACCACATATCCAAACGGCCTGGGTCGGATTTGAAAAAATCGGATCTGTGTCGTTCATATTGTCAATAAAAGATCGGATACAGGTCACATATGGGCGAAAAGATCGGATTTGAGTCACTTCAGCCTGCAGTGTGAACGTAGCCTAATACATCACAAAAGATGAGTATGCGGAAGAGCACCTCATGCCCACTGTGAAGTATGGGGGAGGATCGGTGATGCTGTGGGCCTGTTTCTCTTCCAAAGGGCCCAGGAACCTTGTTAGGGTGCATGGCATCATGAACTCTTTGAAATACCAGGACATTTTAAATCAAAATCTGGTGGCCTCTGCCCGAAAGCTGAAGATGGGTCATCACTGGATCTTTCAGCAAGATAAATGACCCTAAACATGTGGCCAAATCTACACAAAAATGGTTCACCAGACACAAAATCAAGCTCCTCCCATGGCCATCTCAGTCCCCAGACCTCAACCCAATTGAAAACCTGTGGGGTGAGCTGAAGAGGAGAGTGCATAGGAGAGGACCCAGGACTCTGGATGATTTAGAGAGATTGTGCAAAGAGGAATGGTCGAAGATCCCTCTCTCTGTATTCTCCCATCTTGTGAAATGTTATAGAAGATTAAGCGCTGTCTTGTTGGCAAAAGTAAGTTGTACAAAGTATTAACATCAGGGGTGCCAATAATTGTGGCACACATGATTTCATGTAAAAGAATTATTTCTTAATGTGCGATTTTTTCCCCACTGAATAAATGCACTTGAATTAAAAGGTTGGATTTTTCCTCTTTCTTTGCATTGTTGTCCTATATTATAGAAAAAAAAAAGAATTTATTAGAAGCCTAAGAACATATCTTAACGAGGGGTGCCAATAATTGTGGAGGGCACTGTATATTAGGATTTTAGAGAGACATTCATCAAGGCAATGTCTCTTCGAGGGAAGTCCATGCTTATTTGATAGATAGATAGATAGATAGATAGATAGATAGATAGATAGATAGATAGATAGATAGATAGATAGATAGATAGATAGATAGATAGATAGATGGTTTTACAGTGCTCAGCGTAAATGAGTACACCCCCTTTGAAAAGTAACATTTTAAACAATATCCCAATGAACACAATTTCCAAAATGTTGACAAGACAAAAGTTTTATATAACATCTGTTTAACTTATAACGTGAAAGTAAGGTTAATAATATAACTTAGATTACACATTTTTCAGTTTTACTCAAATTAAGGTGGTGCAAAAATGAGTACACCCCACAACAAAAACTACTACATCTAGTACTTTGTATGGCCTCCATGATTTTTAATGGCAGCACCAAGTCTTCTAGGCATGGAATGAACAAGTTGGTGACATTTTGCAACATCAATCTTTTTCCATTCTTCAACAATGACCTCTTTTAGTGACTGGATGCTGGATGGAGAGTGATGCTCAACTTGTCTCTTCAGAATTCCCCAAAGAAAATAATTTCTGTATACCACAAAGGTGAAGGCTACAAGAAGATCAGCAAAGCTTTACTTATCAGTCAGAATACTGTAGCAAAAGTGGTACAAAAATTTAAGAAAGATGGAACTGCAACCATCTCACAGAGACGTCCAGGTCGTCCACGGAAGTTCACACCTCGACAGGAGCGTCTTCTGATGAGAAGGGTTGAAGAAAATCGGCATGCAAGTTCACTGCACTTATCTAAAGAAGTAGAAAGCCAAACTGGGGTGATTATTTCCCGTGACACAATACGGCGCACACTACAGAGGAATGGCATGCATGGATGCCGTCCACGAAAGAAGCCGCTCCTAAAGCCCAGGCACAAAAAAGCTCGCCTAGAGTTTGCCAGGGCCCATGCTGACAAAGATGAAGACTACTGGGACTCTATACTCTGGAGTGATGAGACCAAGATAAATGTTTTTGGAACTGATGGCTTCAAAACTGTATGGCGTCGCAAAGGTGAAGAATACAAAGAAAAATGCGTGGTGCCTACAGTGAAACATGGTGGTGGCAGTGTCCTTATGTGGGGCTGCATGAGTGCTGCTGGTGTCGGGGAGCTGTATTTCATTGATGGCATCATGAATTCACAGATGTATTGCTCTATACTGAAAGAGAAGATGCTACCATCACTCTGTGCCCTTGGTCGTCGTGCACTTTTCCAACATGACTAAACACACATCTAAGGCCACTGTTGGATTTCGGAAGAAGAACAGGGTGAAAGCGATTCAGTGGCCAAGTATGTCTCCTGATCTGAACCCAATCGAACACCTATGGGGAATTCTGAAGAGACAAGTTGAGCATCACTCTCCATCCAGCATCCAGTCACTAAAAGAGGTCATTGTTGAAGAATGGAAAAAGATTGATGTTGCAAAATGTCGCCAACTTGTTCATTCCATGCCTAGAAGTCTTGGTGCTGTCATTAAAAATCAGGGAGGCCATACAAAGTACTAGATGTAGTAGTTTTTGTTGTGGGGTGTACTCATTTTTGCGCCACCCTAATTTGAGTAAAACTGAAAAATGTGTAATCTAAGTTATATTATTAACCTTACTTTCACGTTATAAGTTAAACAGATGTTATATTAAACTGTCTTTTCAACATTTTGGAAATTGTTTGTGTTCATTGAGATATTGTTTAAAATGTTACTTTTCGGGCGTCACGGTGGTGTAGTGGTTAGCATGGTCGCCTCACAGCAAGAAGGTTCTGAGTTCGAACCCAGCGGCTGGCGAGGGCCTTTCTGTGTGGAGTTTGCATGTTCTCCCCGTGTCTGCGTGGGTTTCCTCCGGGTGCTCCGGTTTCCCCCACAGTTCAAAGACATGCGGTTAGGTTAATATGGGATGGCCTTGGGCTGAGGTGCCCTTGAGCGAGGCACCTAACTCCCAACTGCTCCCCGGGCGCTGTTAGCATGGCTGCCCACTGCTCTGGGTATGTGTGTACAGTGGTGCTTGAAAGTTTGTGAACCCTTTAGAATTTTCTATATTTATGCATCAATATGACCTAAAACATCAGATTTTCACACAAGTCCTAAAAGTAGATAAAGAGAACCCAGTTAAACAAATGAGACAAAAATATTATACTTGGTCATTTATTTATTGAGGAAAATGATCCAATATTACATATCTGTGAGTGGCAAAAGTATGTGAACCTCGAGGATTAGCAGGTAATTTGAAGGTGAAATTAGAGTCCGGTGTTGTCAATCAATGGGATGACAATCAGGTGTGAGTGGGCACCCTGTTTTATTTAAAGAACAGGGATCTATCAAAGTCTGATCTTCACAACACGTTTGTGGAAGTGTATCATGACACGAACAAAGGAGATTTCTGAGGACCTCAGAAAAAGCATTGTTGATGCTCATTAGGCTGGAAAAGGCTACAAAACCATCTCTAAAGAGTTTGGACTCCACCAATCCACAGTCAGATAGATTGTGTACAAATGGAGGAAAATCAAGACCATTATTACTCTCCCCAGGAGTGGTCGACCAACCAAGATCATTCCAAGAGCAAGGTGTGTAATAGTCAGCAAGGTCACAAAGGACCCCAGGATAACTTCTAAGCAACTGAAGGCCTCTCTCACATTGGCTAATGTTAATGTTCATGAGTCCACCATCAGGAGAACACTGAACAACAAATGGTGTGCATGGCAGGGTTGCAAGGAGAAAGCCACTGCTCTCCAAAAAGAACATTGCTGCTCGTCTGCAGTTTGCTAAAGATCACGTGGATAAGCCAGAAGGTTATTGGAAAGTGTTTTGTGGATGGATGAGACCAAAATAGAACTTTTTGGTTTAAATGAGAAACGTTATGTTTGGAGAAAGGAAAACGTTGCATTCCAGCATAAGAACCCTATCCCATCTGTGAAACATGGTGGTGGTAGTATCATGGTTCGGGCCTGTTTTGCTGCATCTGGACCAGGACGGCTTGCCATCATTGATGTAACAATGAATTCTGAATTATACCAGCGAATTCGAAAGGAAAATGTCAGGACATCTGTCCATGAACTGAATCTCAAGAGAAGGTGGGTCATGCAGCAAGACAACGACCTGAAGCACACAAGTCGTTCTACCAAAGAATGGTTAAAGAAGAATAAAGTTAATGTTTTGGAATGGCCAAATCAAAGTCCTGACCTTAATCCAATTGAAATGTTGTGGAAGGACCTGAAGCGAGCAGTTCATGTGAGGAAACCCACCAACATCCCAGAGTTGAAGCTGTTCTGTACGGAGGAACGGCCTAAAATTCCTCCAAGCCGGTGTGCAGGACTGATCAACAGTTACCGCAAACGTTTAGTTGCAGTTATTGCTGCACAAGGGGGTCACACCAGATACTGAAAGCAAAGGTTCACATACTTTTGCCACTCACAGATATGTAATATTGGATCATTTTCCTCAATAAATAAATGACCAAGTATAATATTTTTGTCTCATTTGTTTAACTGGGTTCTCTTTATCTACTTTTAGGATTTGTGTGAAAATCTGATCATGTTTTAGGTCATTTATGTAGAAATATAGAAAATTCTAAAGGGTTCACAAACTTTCAATACCACTGTATGTTCACTGCTTCAGACGGGTTAAATGCAGAGAGGAAATTTCACAAGTGTGTGATGAATAAAGTCGTGCTTTCTTTTCAAAGGGGTTGTACTCATTTACGCTGAGCACTGTATATTGTAGTTTTTGCTTAATAGTTGGTGTGATGTCAAATGACTTTTACCAACATAATAAAGATGTAGATGCGTCTAATGCAGTTGCTCTGCACAAACCAAAGAGTATAAACATATAAAGAGCATTCTATACCCACTAGCACTGGATCACAATGGCAAACATTCATTATCCTGTAGGTTATACACAACCACAAGTTAAAAACAGCTTTGGAGCTCTGTTTCTGTTTCCTACAGTACTACAAACCTCATTTTATATTTACTTTTAAGTTACAGTGAACCTGTAGCACATTGTGTTTAGAATATTATTACATTAAACCTTTGTTCAAAACATTTTTTGATTTCGTTTTAGACAGACAAAAAATGCACAATGCTTTGCATTGTTGATGATGAAGAAATAAAAAAGAGAGTCTTTTCAGTCCTATTTTTTTCCTCATTTAGATTTTCTTCAAAATACTCTGCGAATGGAATTGAGTCGTATCGTGACTCCTCTAAAAACAATGCTTTTCAAATGACTGTAAGATCATTAAACCTCAACAACGAGACGAGACAACTCACACCGGGTTAAGAAAAGCATCAGACATATAATCATCTTCATCCTCCGACATTCTTCTTGATTACTTATTCACCGTCACGTTAGCGTCCAAATAATAATAATAATAATAATAATAAGGGGCTAATTTTACTTCCGGGTAATGTTCAGTAAGACTTCATCAAAATAAAAGTCTTTCATCAACCACAATAAAATGCAATTAAAAAATGTATTCAACGTGGATGGTCTCGAATCTCATCTCATCTCATTATCTCTAGCCGCTTTATCCTGTTCTACAGGGTCGCAGGCAAGCTGGAGCCTATCCCAGCTGACTACGGGCGAAAGGCGGGGTACACCCTGGACAAGTCGCCAGGTCATCACAGGGCTGACACATAGACACAGACAACCATTCACACTCACATTCACACCTACGGTCAATTTAGAGTCACCAGTTAACCTAACCTGCATGTCTTTGGACTGTGGGGGAAACCGGAGCACCCGGAGGAAACCCACACGGACATGGGGAGAACATGCAAACTCCACACAGAAAGGCCCTCACCGGCCACGGGGCTCGAACCTGGACCTTCTTGCTGTGAGGCGACAGCGCTAACCACTACACCACCGTGCCGCCGGTCTCGAATCTTTATGTAGTTATAACATATAAAAAATACCAATTAAGCTATCCAATTTCCATAAACATTTATTTTATTCCAATTTTTTAATCAATAAACTATTCCAGGTGGCGTAGTGGTTAGCACGGTTCTGGGTTCGAACCCACGGCCGGCGAGGGCCTTTCTGTGTGGAGTTTTCCTCCGGGTGCTCCGGTTTCCCCCACAATCCAAAGACATACAGTTAGGTTGACGTGGGGCGGCCTTGGGCTGAGGTGCCCTTGAGCAAGGTACCTGACCCCTGACTGCTCCCCGGGTGCTGTAGTGTGGCTGCCCACTACTCTGAGTGTGCGTGCGTGTGTTCACTGCTTCAGATGGGTTAAATGCAGAGGATAAATTTCACTGTGCTTGAAGTGTGCATGTGACAAAATAAAGGTTTCTTCTTCTTCTGGGTGCTCCAGTTTCCCCTACAGTCCAAAGACATGCAGGTTAGGTTAATTGGTGGCTCTAAATTGACTATGAGTATGAATGGTTGTTTGTCTGTATGTATGTGTCAGCCCTGCGATGACCTGGTGACTTGTCCAGGGTGTACTCCGCCTCTTGCCCATAGTCAGCTGGGATAGGCTCCAGCTTGCCTGCGACCCTGTACAGGATAAGCCGCTACGGATAATGGATGGATGTTTATTTTATTCCAATTTTTTAAAATCAGTAAACTATTCCAGGTGGTGTAGTGGTTATCACTGTCGCCTCACAGCAAGAAGGTTCTGGGTTCAATCCCAGTGGCCGACAGGAGCCTTTCTGTGTGGACTTTGTATGTTCTCCATGTACCTGTGTGGGTTTCCTCTGGGTACTCTGGTTTCCCCCACAGTCCAAAGACATGCAGGTTAGGCTCACTCATCTCATCTCATTATCTCTAGCCGCTTTATCCTGTTCTGCAGGCAAGCTGGAGCCTATCCCAGCTGACTACGGGCGAAAGGCGGGGTACAACCTGGACAAGTCGCCAGGTCATCACAGGGCTGACACATAGACACAGACAGCCATTCACACTCACATTCACATCTACGGTCAATTTAGAGTCACCAGTTAACCTAACCTGCATGTCTTTGGACTGTGGGGGAAAACGGAGCACCCGGAGGAAACCCACGCGGACATGGGGAGATCATGTAAACTCCGCACAGAAAGGCCCTCGTAGGCCACGGGGCTCGAACCCGGACCTTCTTGCTGTGAGGCGACAGCACTAACCACTACACCACCGTGCCGCCCTGGTTAGGCTCACTGATGGCTCTAAATTGACCGTAGGTGTGAGTCTGAATGGTTGTTTGTCTGTATGTGTCAGCCCTGCGATGATCTGGCGACTTTTCCAGGATGTACCGTGCCTCTCACTCATAGTCAGCTGCGATAGGCTCCAGCTTGCCCGCATCCCTGCACAGGATAAGTGGTTACAGATAATGGATGGATGGATAAACTATTCCAGTTAAAACTAAATTTGCAATGGAAATTGATGCTGTTCATAATGGTTAATATACTTTTACATGTGGTGTGTGAGTTATTTCGAAATGTCACACAATTTGCTGTGATATTGTAAAATGTCACAGATGTGTACAGATCTGATAGAGCCGTAAAGTATTAAAAATGTGTGCGCATGCACAACATTGGCGCGCATGCATGGTGCAAATTGGGCAGGGGGCAAAGATCAGGTAACCTCAGCCACAGGTCCCAGTGGCTTTTACTTTTTGAATGCTTTTCAATTAACAGGTGTGTCTTGTTAAAGGTTAATTAGTGAAATTTCTTGCCTTCTTAATGCAAACATCAAACAGTAGGAAGTAATATAAATACAGTAAATAGTCTTATTTGACAACTGTAGTCATCCAATTACCAATCCAATTACCAACTGTAGTAACCCAATTATCCATAATATTATGTCAAGAACTGCTCAACTAATCAGATGAATGGTTTCATTGATATTAAAGCTCTCATTCTGTCTCAGTTCATCATATTTAAGGAAAACTCCTCACCTGACCACCTCACATTTGCTTATAAAAATTACAGGGGGAAGATCTAATTCTTAATAAGAAAGGTACAACATTACAGATTGCTACTGTTATTGGCCTTCTAAAAAAAAAAATTAATGGACAGAGATGGGGGCCTTTTTAGCACTGTGTATTGAGGGGCCATTTTAAACTGGCAAGATCAAGAAAACTACTTGTGTTTGGTCCTTCAATTTTTTAGGGTAAATATGTGGTATTATGACGATGAATCTGGACTTTCATGAATGTATCTCAGGTTTAATATAGAATGCTGGTGCTTGAATTTCTTAAAAAATAATTTACTATGACCTCTGGCAGCAGATTCGAAGACCTGTATAAACTACGATTTTAAAGGCAGGGGACTGATGTTTTACATACAGCTTCACATATACACAGTGCAATATATTGCCTGAAATAGTCCAAATATGTTCCCAAAAAGAATTGGCCCAGCGAGCTGAACGACTTCCGACCGGTGGCACTCACTTCACATCTGTTGAAGACACTGGAGCGGCTCTTCCTCAGCCTCCTCAGACCCCAGGTACAACATGCCCAGGACTGTCTGCAGTTTGTGTACCGGGCAGGTGTTGGTGTGGAAGATGCCATCCTCTACCTGCTACACCGAGCCCACTCACATCTGTTAATATTACACTTGCTGTTCCCAGTAAAGTCTGTTTTAATTTGATACATGGTATCATACCTGGGGAGTATCACATTGAAATTGGTTGGTGTGTGTGGTTTTTTTCCATTCTCAAGCTTTAATATCTCTGAAACCATTTGTTTGATTTGGACTATTTCAGACAGTATATTGCATCTTGTATATCTGAAGTGGTATATAAAATATATGGTTTCTACAGGTCTTCAAATCTGTTGTTGGAGGTCGCACAATTGATTTTTTTTCAAGCACCCAGCATTCCATATTAAACCCCAGCTACTGTACACTCCTGAAAGTCCACATTCATTGAGTCATTGTGTCAGATATTTAACTTAAAAAGATTTATTTGCTAATGGAACTGTTTGAGCGTGTCACTAACGTGAGCTTATGGTGAACCTCACAGTGAGTGTTTCACCTATTGCCGGTCCTGTCAAGGGAGGCCCAGCTTGCAGCTCAACAGCTTCCAGCCTCCAACCTGCTGAAGTACCCAGCCATACTGCAGCAGGTTGCTTGGGTCGCACCCCAGAGCAGTATTGCCAGCATTTCACACATTGCCATTCAGGGAGGCTGGCCGCCTATTTCACCCAATGGCACTGAGAAGCCTGCCGCTGGTGGTTGCTGACAGAAGACTTGATGGTGATGACATCATCAACTGAGTGGTACTAGAGCAGTTTGTAATCTGGCTGCCAGAAGGAGTAGCAGCCTGGGTCCAGTCCCACCAAAAGGCGTTGCTGCAGGAAGTGGTCCAACTGGCAGAGGATTGACTGGTGGAAGACCATCTGGCGGGATTTCCAGGAGCAAGTGCCCCCACCCCTTCTCTCTCTCACTCTCCTTATGTGTCTCTGTGCCCTTCCCTGCCCCTCCCCTGCCAATACACTGCAGAAGTGGAGGCCAATTCCCCCAAAGCCAGCTCCCCAAAGCCATGTCCCCTCTCCATTTTCCCTCACCCCCTTGTGCTACCATGTCAATGCTGCCACTAGTTCCCTCCCTCTCTTCACAGGTGGAACCATCCATGTTCACTATGAACAGGACAAAGCCTGGGCAGGTCTGCAGGCATAGCAGGAAAGCCAGGCAATCCCTTAAGGAGACAAGGATTCTGATTCACATTCCTAATGTGCCTTGGGCCTCCTCTGATCGAGCAGGAGCATACAGAGTGGCAGTGAGTATTCAAGGCTCACACATCAGGCCTTGATGGACTCGGGCTGCAATCAGGCCACAGTTCATCAAAGCCTGATTCAATGCGGAACATTGGGGAATGCACAATTGGTGAAGGTGAGTTGTGTACACAAATATCCACTGATGCCGGTCACTATCCAATTTAAGGGTGAAAAGCGTACAGTGGTGCTTGAAAGTTTGTGAACCCTTTAGAATTTTCTATATTTCTGCATAAATATGACCTAAAACATCATCAGATTTTCACACAAGTCCTAAAAGTCGAGCAGTGAGAACAGTGGATTTTTCCTTGCAACCCTGTCGAGCAACAAGAGCAGTGGCTTTCTCCTTGCAACCCTGCCATGCACACCATCGTTGTTCAGTGTTCTCCTGATGGTGGACTCGTGAACATTAACATTAGCCAATTTGAGAGAGGCCTTCAGTTGCTTAAAAGTTACCCTGGGGTCCTTTGTGACCTCGCCGACTATTACATGTCTTGCTCTTGGAGTGATCTTTGTTGGTCGACCACTCCTGGGGATGTGAACAGTGATCTTGAATTTCCTCCATTTGTACACAATCTGTCTGAGTGTGGATTGGTGGAGTCCAAACTCTTTAGAGATGGTTTTGTAACCTTTTCCAGCCTGATGAGCATCAACAACGCTTTTTCTGAGGACCTCAGAAACCTCCTTTGTTTGTGCCATGATACACTTCCACAAACATGTGTTGTGAAGTTCAGACTTGGATAGATCCCTGTTCTTTAAATAAATCAGGGTGCCCACTCACACCTGATTGTCATCCCATTGATTGAAAACACCTGACTCTAATTTCACCTTCAAATTAACTGCTAATCCTAGAGGTTCACATACTTTTGCCACTCACAGATACGGTATGTAATATTGGATCATTTTCCTCAATAAATAAATGACCAAGTATAATATTTTTGTCTTATTTGTTTAACTGGGTTCTCTTTATCTACTTTTAGGACTTGTGTGAAAATCTGATGATGTTTTAGGTCATATTTATGCAGAAATATAAAAAATTCTAAAGGGTTCACAAACTTTCAAGCACCACTTTAGTGTGGAGGTGTTGGTTTTTCCTCACCAAATCTATCCATTAATTCTGAGGACAAATTAGCTGGGGTTTAAAGTATTAGCAAGGCATTTATTTGCTTATGGGTCCTGCTGCAGCAAAAAATCAGGGGGATACCAGTGTGGCATTAGCTGGGGAGGTGTCAACTCCATGTCAGGGCACAAAAGTGGGGAGGGCTCTGCCCCTCTACTCTCTGCAGGGATTTTTCTTTGGGATTTCCTATTGGAGCAGTCATGAGATGAAACTCTGAGGCGTACTTTTGGCCAAGTGAGAATAATCAGTGTTTCAAAACCTCCAGCCTAACATTGCATTCTCCTACCCATACTTTTCAGTTATTAGAAATAGGTTATTTTGAGTGATGCAGAACACTCAAACAGGAGAGGAAATGGCCCAGTTGTTGGTCCCGAAGAGCTGAGGGAATTTTTATTCCATGTGGCTCATCATAATCCCATGGCCATGGCATTTAGGTCAGGATAAAACACTGAACTGACTCATGGTCCATTTCTGTTGGCCAGGAATTTGTGTTGATGTTTGCACATGTTGCGAATGTCAGCTGGTCAATCTACCTGACACTCCAAAAGCACCACTGCTCCCTTTTACCATTGATTGAAGCCCCCTTCAAAAGAATTGGCATGCATCTTGTCAGGCCAATATATCAAGAATTAGTGGATTAATGAACACTATACAATATCAATGCTATACTACCGTATATCAACACAAGAAGCAGTGTGTCTACGCAACATTTCTTCATGCAGTGTTGCAGAAATTAGGGAAAATTTGGTGGAGGGACTTTCTGCGAGTAAAAATGAAAATCAATACATTATTGACCTGGGAGCAAAACTCCACAGACTGAGTCAACCCAGGAGAATTTGCTCGTTTTACTACCCACATTGCACTCTAAATTACATGCAAAGTGGCAAGGACCCTTTGTGGTCAGGTGACCAGATAGATGCACTTCAGATTTACCACCTCAGGCTCCTGAAACCATGGGGAGAGGAAGTTCCTGTGGCTCTGGTAATGAGAGGGAGGAACTGGGACCAGAGGTAAGTTTAAAAGGTGCTGCCAAATTCACCCAGTCCCCTGTGGAGGCCACCTTTCACTGTTCCAGAGAGCACAGATTGCAGGAGGAATTCTCTTTTAAAGATATTTTTGGGCTTTTTGCACCTCTATTGGATAGGATAGTGCAGAGACAGGAAACGAGCAGGAGAGAGAGACGGGGAGGGACCGGGAAATGACCCCGGGCCGGAACCGAACCCGGGTCCCCGGATCCACGGCATGGCGCCCCATCCACCCGAGCCACGACGCCCCCTAGGAGGAATTCTCTGAGGTGTTTTCACTTCTAACAGGTCACACTAACCTGATAGAGCACCAGACTGAGTTTCCTCCGGGGTGGTGGTATGCAGACACCAGTATCGGCTACCTGAACACACACACACACACACACACACACACACACACACACACACACACACACACAAAAGAGGTTCGGAATGAGGCAGCATGGTGGTGTAGTGGTTAGCACTGTTGCCTCACAGCAAGAAGGTTCTGGGTTTGAGCCCAGTGGCCAATGGAAGCCTTTCTGTATGGAGTTCCCATGTTCTCCCTGTGTCTGCGTGGATTTCCTCTGCATGCTCTGGTTTCTCCCACAGTCCAAAGACATGCAGGTTAGGTTAATTGGTGGCTCTAAATTGACCGTAGGTGTGAATGATTGTTTGTCTCTATGTGTCAGCCCTGCGATGATCTGGCGACTTGTCCAGGGTGTACCTTGCCTCTCACCCATAGTCAGCTGGGATAGGCTCCAGCTTGCCCGTGACCCTGCACAGGATAAGTGGTTATGGATAACGGATGGAATGGTTCAGAATAAACTCAAAGATATGCTTGACATGGGGGTAATCAATGAACCACATTTAATAATTGTGGGAAAAAGAAGTGGAAAAAAACAGCTTTTGTAAAATTCAAATTGGCCAACTTCCTGTTTGAGTAATCATAAAGTCATTATGTTAGTAAAACTTTGCACTTTCAAGGGAATCAAGACAAACCAGAATCTTGATTTGATGTTGAGCATTTTTAAAGTTCTCATTGCATGATGTACAAACCACTCATTTTATCAAATATATGTGTCACAAGTTTTGTTCAGGTTGATCTCCTGATGCTCATGTCCAAATTTTATGGTTATTGGAAACAAAGTGTAGGATTTTTTTTGTTGTTGTTCAAATTCAAAATGGCTGATTTCTCCTTGAGAAATCCAAAATTTATTAAATTAAGATTACTCAGAATCTTTCAGGGAGGCAATCGAAACAAGAATCTTGATTTGATTTTGTAACTTACACTTTTGTGAAGGCAGCATTAATGCAGAAAAGTACACTGAGAATTTGAAGTGACATATGGTGCCTTCAAGACAACATTTTTTCCAGGAATATTTCAACAAGACAATATAAAACCACATTATGCACACATTACAAAGGCATGGCTGCAGAAGAAGAGTGTGCATGTCCCCTCTGCCCCAAATAGAGAATGTGTGGTGAGTTTTGAAATGAAAAATATGATAACAATGACCCCATTCTATTGCATAGCTTAAGACCTGTTTGCAGGAAGAATGGGACAAAATAACACCTGACATGCTTCATCAGTTCTTGTTTTCAGTCCCTAAGCATCTTTTAAGTGTTGTGAGAAGGAATGGCAACATTACAAAGTGGTAAATGCTTTACTGCCCCAACTGTTTTGAAATGTATTGCAAGAGATAGAGAGAGAGAGAGAGTGTGTGTGTGTGTGTGTGTGTGTGTGTGTGGACACACACACACACACACACAAAAAAAAAAAAAGCAATACAATTCATGAAGTAAAACATCAAATAATCTGCTGTGGTACTGTGTTTTGTGTAATGCATGTCAAAGATTATTTACAAATCATTGTTTTCAGTTTTAATTTCAGTTTCAACATAGTGTATCAACTTTTTCTGATTTGCGGTTGTAAATCAGTGATGATTAAAAAATCCATTTCCAGATTACCATATTAGTGTAGCACAGCAAATCTCAGCACGATCAGAATTTCAGTTTCTGTGAAATAGCTCTTTCAGCTTAACTCTGCCACTTTTCAATGGTTATGCTCCAACATTGCATATCACCTTAGAATTATTTGCATATCATCTTAGAATCATGAATGTATTTCAGGTTTTATGTAATTCAATGTGGACATTCATGAAATACAGCTGTTTGAGTAAACCAGCTTCACCCAACTTGGGTTGATTAGCATGTGGCAGCCATACTGTTTATAAATTTCAGCATGTTTTTGATCATTATTAAGGTTCACATTCTTCTGAGTATTTTGATACCAAATTTGTGACAATCCAACAAAAATCTTAAGACTAGTTTGCAAAAGTACATTTTGCACATTATACAAATTATTGTAAATTAGAATGGGTGGGGTAAAATGATCCAAATATAAAATTTATATGGGTTGAGCCAAGAAATCAGCACTAACAAGAAATTTCACTGTAGCTCTTATTTTCCAAGAGATATGCTTGTTTTTGTAAGCAAATACGTAGCTCAATGTTAACCCTGTCAAACGCCAGATGAAACCTGACTGGCCGGCGTTGACCATGTTTTTTAAGTAGTTAGGTCATCAAAATTCCAATTACACATTAGCATGCTGATTCACCATACCAGAATTCATCTTGGTCAGACTTATGGGTCCTAAAAACAGTTATCTGCCCTTAGCCCCCACCCCGAGCTATGACCAGGTATCAAACTTTTGGCTTTGAAGTTTTGTCTGGATACACATAAACATTCAGGAGTTACAGCTCTTGAGTTAAATATGCTTCACCTCATTAAAATTGATTGACATATGCCAGACATATTGTTTACAAAAATACAGAGGGATAGAGCAGCCAATACTGCTCCTTTGTGTCAGTCAGGGGTTGATATGGCTTTGTCAGGCAGTGTCTATGGTATTGCATGTGGTTCTGAGCTTGTTCTTAGGTGGTTGTGCATTTCATGTCAATTAAACATATGGTACGTGAGAAAAATGTGCTTACACTTCACCATGTCTCCACCTCAATTTGTACCCCAAGAAAGTGCAGTTCTTTCTCTCCTTAGCCCAGGTAAGATACTTCTGACATTGTCTCTGGTTCAAGAGTGGCTTGATATTAGGAACATGACAGTTGTAGCCCCTTTCCTGAAGACATCTGTGCGTGGTTGCTCTTGATGCACTGACACCAGTCTCAGTCCACTCCTTGTGAAGCTCCCCAAGTTCTTGAATCGACTTTTCTTGACAGTCCTCTCAAGGCTGCAGTTATCCTTGTTGCTTGTGCACCTTTTCCAGCCAGCCTTTTCAGCAGTGACCTTCTTGTGGAGAGTGTTGAAGATCATCTTCTGGACAACTGTCAAGTCGGCAGTCTTCCCCATGATTGTGGCTGCATGTACTGACAGGTACAGTGGGGCAAAAAAGTATTTAGTCAGTCACCAATTGTGCAAGTTCTCCCACTTAAAAAGATGAGAGAGGCCTGTAATTTTCATCATAGGTATACCTCAACTATGAGAGACAAAATGAGAAAAAAAATCCAGAAAATCACATTGTCTGATTTTTAAAGTAGTTCTAGAATTTTAGAACCCACTATTGATGAAAATGTAGTATAAGGGTATATATTCAATGTATGCAAATTAAAAATAAAAAATTTCCCCATCAAAGGGGTGTATTTGAGCGACAAAACCGAGCTTCTGGGAAGCATTTCCTGGAAATCCCAGTCGGGAGTCACGTGACCGATGACGTAGTAAATTGACCAGGATGGCAGCATCCAGTATAAACACAAGCGAAATGAATGAATCAGACAGTGATTATTCAGACGAAATTGCGTCTGAAGATGAAAGTGAATCGTGTTCCAGTCGAGGTGAGTCAATGCACAACATTTTTTCTACTAAATCAGAGGTCTGGGCCGAAATGTGCGTCGTGATCGGCAGTATATTTGGGGCGAACCGATGGCGTTCAAGCGGCCTTTCCAACAACACGGAAATGACTGCAGCTGTCAAAATCTGCTTTGTGTGCGTTCGGAGCTTGGGGAGAAGAAAAATGCGGGCCTGAATGGGGACAGTCACGGCTGTATCGTAGAAGTGCAAAGCAGGAACTCGTCCAGGGATCGTCTAGTTCTTGTTTAGTTAAAGAACCCTTTAATTGTCCTAAAGGTTTGGGAAGCTCGTTCAAAGCGCACCTCAAGATTCTCCCATGGACTATAAAAACCACTTTTCCCTTTACACTCACCAGCATAAATATGTGCACTAGCCTTCAACTAGCACCAGTCTGCCCTCGTCCGCTTTACTTGCCGGTTCCACTCAGCGAGATCGTATCCATTATTCTTATCAGGATCAGGGAACTGATGCAGAGATACTCCGTCTTTGTTGGTTTTAGAACAGCTGTACGCGACACACTTTTTTACCATCGTATACAGTGGAAATAATCCGTAGATCCACGAATTGTCACTCACAGTCACAGTATGTACAGGCAGTGAGCTGTCTAGCTTGTCAATTTACTACGTCATCGGTCACGTGATCGCGCCGCAATGTTTTGCTTGTGGGCTATCGCAGAAAATCCTCTATAAAATCATTACGGATAAACATTTTTTAGTGATTTTTTTTGTAATATACTACAAATATTAGTATTCATCGTTACATGCAAAGGCAATTTTCAAATTCTAAAACTACTTTAAAGAATTTATTTGCAAATTATGGTGGAAAATAAGTATTTGGTCAATAACAAAAGTTCATCTCAATACCTTGTTATATACCCTTTGTTGGCAATGACAGAGGTCAAACATTTTCTGTAAGTCTTCACAAGGTTTTCACACACTGTTGCTGGTATTTTGGCCCATTCCTCCATGCAGATCTCCTCTAGAGCAGTGATGTTTTGGGGCTGTCGCTGGGCAACACGGACTTTCAACTCCCTCCAAAGATTTTCTATGGGGTTGAGATCTGGAGACTGGCTAGGCCACTCCAGGACCTTGAAATACTTCTTACGAAGCCACTCCTTCATTGCCCGGGCGGTGTGTTTGGGATCATTGTCATGCTGAAAGACCCAGCCACGTTTCATCTTCAATGCCCTTGCTGATGGAAGGAGGTTTTCACTCAAAATCTCACGAAACATGGCCCCATTCATTCTTTCCTTTACACGGATCAGTCGTCCTGGTCCCTTTGCAGAAAAACAGCCCCAAAGCATGATGTTTCCACCCCCATGCTTCACAGTAGGTATGGTGTTCTTTGGATGCAACTCAGCATTCTTTCTCCTCCAAACACGACAAGTTGAGTTTTTACCAAAAAGTTCTATTTTGGTTTCATCTGACCATATGACATTCTCCCAATCCTCTTCTGGATCATCCAAATGCTCTCTAGCAAACTTCAGATGGGCCTGGACATGTACTGGCTTAAGCAGGGGGACACGTCTGGCACTGCAGGATTTGAGTCCCTGGCGGCGTAGTGTGTTACTGATGGTAGCCTTTGTTACTTTGGTCCCAGCTCTCTGCAGGTCATTCACTAGGTCCCCCCATGTGGTTCTGGGATTTTTGCTCACCGTTCTTGTGATCATTTTGACCCCACGGGGTGAGCTCTTGCGTGGAGCCCCAGATCGAGGGAGATTATCAATGGTCTTGTATGTCTTCCATTTTCTAATAATTGCTCCCACAGTTGATTTCTTCACACCAAGCTGCTTACCTATTGCAGATTCAGTCTTCCCAGCCTGGTGCAGGTCTACAATTTTGTTTCTGGTGTCCTTTAACAGCTCTTTGGTCTTGGCCATAGTGGAGTTTGGAGTGTGACTGTTTGAGGTTGTGGACAGGTGTCTTTTATACTGATAACGAGTTCAAACAGGTGCCATTAATACAGGTAACGAGTGGAGGACAGAGGAGCCTCTTAAAGAAGAAGTTACAGGTCTGTGAGAGACAGAAATCTTGCTTGTTTGTAGGTGACCAAATACTTATTTTACAGAGGAATTTACCAATTAATTCATTAAAAATCCTACAATGTGATTTCCTGGATTCTTTCCCCCCATTCTGTCTCTCATAGTTGAAGTGTACCTATAATGAAAATTACAGGCCTCTCTCATCTTTTTAAGTGGGAGAACTTGCACAATTGGTGACTGACTAAATACTTTTTTGCCCCACTGTACACCTGTTAATTGAAAAACATTCCAGGTGACTACCTCATGAAGCTGGTTAAGGTAATGCCAACAGTGTGGAAAGCGTCATCAAAGTAAATGGTGGCAATTAAGAAAAATGTAAAATATGAAACTTTATCACATAATTTTGTTACTTTACCACATAAAACTTTATTTAGCACATAATTCCCTATATGTTCCATCTGTTATTTCATAGTTTTGAGATGTCTTCAGTACTGTTCTACACTGTAGAAAATAGTCAAAATCCAGAAAAACCTATCAATGAGTAGGTGTGTCCAAACTTTTTACTGTTTCTCTCTCTCTCTCTCTCTCTCTCTCTCTCTCTCCCCCTTATGTGTGTGTGTGTGTGTGTGTGTGTGTGTGTGTGTGTGTGTGTGTGAGAGAGAGAGAGAGTGAGAGAAAAACTTGTAAGACATTGGTTTTTATGTCATGTTTAATGCCTGTCTGCTGCTTATTTTTTATTGTTTTACAACGTTGAAAAGCAATCACAGCACAGGCATTACAGATCCCTGTAAATATACAAATGTAGGGCTTTTTAAGGACGTTTACTGTTCTATGCCACCTGGTGTGTTCTTTTTCCAAATATGCCCAAGGTGTGTGAATTTCTGAGGGCACTTACTCGGCCTGCATTTTACCGGTTTGAACATTTTCATGCAGTAGGAATTAATATTTCTACGACTATAAATTTAGGTCATCCTGAATCGTTTTTGTACTGGTAAAATATTGGAATCAACATCACATTGTACTGCATTATATGATTTCCCACCTTTTTGGAAGGGTTAATTCTTTTTAAATGTTCAAGTCACTCAAAACCCATGCACAACTAACAAATGAATGGGTAAAGGACTTGTAGATCTACACAATGCTGTAATGTGATAACATAGTGTTTCAAAGCCATAACAACAATTTTATTAATGTTTTCCTTACTATGTTACTGACAGTTAAAAAGCACATTTATTTCAACATTTAAGCTTTAAATAAGCATAGGCTTATACTGTATACTGCAAGAATGCAGTATTCCTTACACTTCAGTATTCTGCACACTTGACCTTTTCCCCCATATAAAACAGTTAAAGAATAAATTACACTTGCCAGGCTTGTAAACCTGGTGTTTTTATGTATTGCTTGTTTATTTATAGATCAAACACACTGTGATTTACCCTAAATTCTTTATCTCTAGACATCTTTAAATGTCTAAATTTAGAAGATTAATTTTGGACCATGGCAGCACGGTCGTGTAGTGGTTAGCACTGTCACATCACAGCAAGAAGGTTTTGAATTCGAGCCCAGTGGCCGATGAGGGCATTTCTGTGTGGAGTTTGCATGTTCTCCCCGTGTCTGCATGGGCTTCCTCTGGGTGCTCGGTTTTCCCCCACAGTCCAAAGACATGCAGGTTAGGCTAATTGGTGGCTCTAAATTGACCGTAAGGGTGAATGGTTGTTTGTCTCTATCAGTGCGTTTACATGCACATAGAGAAAATCGAATTTCTGCCGTTGCTCGACTGAAATCGAAGTTCTAAATGTCATGGATACACCTTAGCTAGGCTGAAATTGAACCGAACTTGATTTCTCGTAATCAAGCTACACGACCTAGATTATGCGATTTTTGCCGAGCTACTTAGTGCATGTATACCCTATCGAGCTACGTAGTCGAGCTACTTACTTCAGCACTGCCCCTTCCGGAAGTGACAAGTGACAAGACCACAAGCGGGAAACACGACAGCCTCGGTCGGCATGACAACAGTAGTAGCGAGCAGCAGAAGAGGTCAAAAGGAACAAACGAAGAAGAGAAAATGGCGAGCAGAAACATGCACTTCTGGAGCAATGAGGAGACAGAGTTCATGCTCATTCAGCTTAAGGAGTTGAATATATTAAAATTTATGGACGGGAGAAAAACGCGCAATGGAGAACACGGAACTGATAACTTTGTTTACACTCTTGAATAGCTCTTCTTCATGACGACAACCGGAAGTGTACCAACACGATGGGGCGTGTAGCGCCACCTGTGGCTAGGGTGCACAATCTACCTCACACAATAGCTCGATTTCCTTGTGTGCATGTAGGATTGGATTTCTCTGGCACCCCTGCTGGGACCCTTTGCTCGATTACTGACAGCAGCTCGATTTGGATGTGCATGTAAACGTACTGTATGTGTCAGTCCCGCGATGATCTGGTGACTTGTCCAGGGTGTACCCTGCCTCTCACCCATAGTCAGCTGGGATAGGCTCCAGCTTGCCTGCGACTCTGTAGAACAGGATAAGCAGCTACAGATAATGAATGGATGGATTATGTTATTGTATCATTTTTATACAATCAATCAATCAATCAATCAATCAATCAATCAATCAATCAATCGAAGGTCCAATAAAACCCAGAAATATCAATGCCAAAGAAGAAATGATGGCCCTTTATTCTTTCTTTCTTTTTTCCCTTTATGTGTACCAGGGTGGTAGAACCCTTTATGGAACCAGGGTGGCAGGCTAGATGGGAGTCATGTCCCCATTGTATAACCTGGGATCGCAGGTCTTCAGGCACAAAGAGGTGACTTGCAGGGCATGCACTGGGGCTGGGTTGGTCACGGAGGGCTTCCCACACTCGTTCTTCGATGTCCCAGGTCAGAGCAGCAACGATACAGCGGTCAGGTAGGATGGGAGCCGGATCCTTGGAGGAGGCATCATCCTTCTGGAACTGGTGGGAGAGTGCGTCAGGCTTGGTGTTGCAAGATCCGAGCCGGTATGAAAGGGTGAAATTGAATCTGGTGAAAAAGAGAGCCCAGCGGGTCTGTCTGGGGTTGAGTCGTTTGGCGGTGTGGATGTATTCCAGATTCTTATGGTCTGTCCAGACCAGGAATGGGACTACGCACCCCTCCAGCCAGTGACGCCATTCCTCCAGGGCGAGCTTGACCGCCAGCAGTTCCCGGTTGCCTATGTCATAATTACGTTTGGCTGGCGATAGCCGGCGGGAGAAGAACGCACAGGGGTGGAGTTTGTTGTCATCCGCTGACCTCTGTGAGAGCACTGCCCCAACTCCCACATCCGAGGCGTCCACCTCAACGATGAATTGCCGCTCCGCATCTGGCATCTGGAGGACGGGAGCAGTGGTGAACCGAGCCTTGAGGGTGGCAAAGGCTTCATTGGCAGCCAAAGTCCAGGTGAAGGGCTGTTTGGTGCTGGTCAAGGCGGTGAGGGGTGACGCAACGGTGCTGTAATTACGAATGAATTTCCTGTAGAAATTAGCGAAGCCCAGGAACTGCTGAAGCTTCTTCCTGCTCTCTGGTACTGGCCATGAAGTCACTGCTGAGACTTTGGCAGGGTCCATCTGGATGCTCCCCTCTGCCACGATGTACCCCAGGAACACCACAGACTTGGCGTGAAACTCACACTTCTCTGCCTTGACGAAGAAGGAGTTTTCAAGGAGACGACGGAGCACTTGCTGGACATGCTGGGTGTGTTCCGACAGGGTTTTTGAGAAGATCAGGATGTCGTCGAGGAAAACAAACATGAACTTGTTCAACATATCTCGCAGGACATCATTCACCAGAGCCTGGAATACCGCTGGCACATTGGTAAGGCCAAACGGCATCACCCGGTATTCATAGTGACCGGTGGGGGTGTTGAATGCGGTCTTCCACTCGTCTCCCTCCCTTATCCGAACCAGGTGGTAGGCATTCCAGAGATCGAGTTTGGTGAAGATCGTGGCTCCCTGGAGCAGCTCGAAGGCGGAGGTAAGCAGTGGGAGAGGGTATCGGTTCTTGACGGTGATGTCGTTGAGACCCCTGTAATCGATGCAGGGGCGCAGGGATCCATCCTTCTTTCCCACGAAGAAGAACCCAGCGCTGGCGGGAGAAGAGGATGGCCGGATGAGGCCGGCAGCCAGTCACTGATGTAGGCCTCCATCACCTTCCTTTCCGGGGCAGACAGAGAGTAGAGACGGCCCTTTGGTGGTGCAGTGCCTGGGAGGAGATCAATGGCGCAGTCGTAGGGCCAGTGAGGAGGCAAGGAAGTGGCCTTGGCTTTGCTGAATACCTCCCGAAGGCTGTGATAACACACTGGGACATTAGTGAGGTCGGGGGCAGAGCTGGCAGGTGGAGTATGAGGGGTTGGAGTGGAGGCTCGTAAGCAGGTCCGGTGGCAGTCCTTGCCCCATTCTCTTATCGCTCCAGTGGCCCAGTCGAGGTGAGGACTGTGCTGGCGGAGCCATAGATAGCCCAGGATGAGAGGTTGGCCGGGGGAACGGAGCAGGTGAAACTGGATGGTTTCGTGGTGGTTGCCTGACAGAGTCATCGGGACAGGGGTAGTGAGGCGGGTGACGGTGCCAAGGAGATGGCCATCCAGCGCCCTGGCTGGAATGGGAGAGGATAAGCGATGGCTTTGCAGACCCAACTGGCGCGCAAGCTCGGTGTCCATGATGTTAGCCTCGGCTCCAGAGTCAACCAGGGCGGCCAGGGTGTGGGTGGAATCCGACAGATGAAGGCAAACTTGGAGCATAGGTTTCTGGCTGGTGGAGGATTGGATGATCATTGAGCTCAGCCGGGCCCCTCCTATGTCCGGTGAGCTCGGGCTTCTCCGTGCGCTGATGACTGACTGAGTCTGGCGGGCCCTCTCTCGTCGACAGGTCTGGACCCGGCGGTCAATGCGGACGGCCAGGGCGATGACCTCATCAAGTGTCGACGGTTGTTCGTATGAGACCAATTCGTCCTTCATGTAGTCGGCCAGCCTGTGCAGAAAGGCATCCACCAGCGCCTGCATGTTCCACTTGCTGCGCTGGGCCAAGGTCCGGAAATCGATCGAGTAGTCAGCCACTGTTCATCTGCCTTGGCAAATACTCATCAGTCCTCTGGATGCCTCTACCGCCGACGAGCCCAGGTCGAAGACCTTAATCATCTCCGCTGCAAACAGGGAGAAGGAGGCACACGCCGGTGTCCGGCGTTCATATTCAGCAGTCCCCCACAGGTGGGCACGGCCAGTCAGACGAGTGATGATGAAGGCCACTTTCGCTGCCTCCGACGTGAAGGTTCTGGGCTGCAGGTCGAACAGCAACCGGCAGCTGGTCAGGAAAGCACGGACTTGGGAGGGGTCACTGTCAAAACGCTCCGGACTGCTGACCTTGGGTTCCGGGGCATCGAGTGCAGCAGGAGCACCTCCCAGAGCTGGCCAGTCAGCAGCGGGTATGACAGGGGCTGGTGCAACGAGGGGCGGCGATGTTTGACTCGGAGGAGCTAGGGCGGTGAACAGCTGGAGTGCTTGGTCCAGTCATTGTTGCTGGAGCTGTTGCTGCTGCTGATGACCTAGCTGGATCAGGGCTGCAATGTCGGCAGACATCCGACTGACATCTCCTTCAGTGCGCTGCAGCCAGTCTAGGGCAGAGGTCCACAGGTAGGACCATGACATGGATGGATTATGTTATTGCATCATTTTTATACAATCAATCAATCAATCAATCAATCAATCAATCAATCAATCAATCAATCAATCAATCGAAGGGCCAATAAAACCCAGAAATATCAATGCCAAAGAAGAAATGATGGTCCTTTATTCTTTATTGATTCATTTTTTCCCTTTATATGTAATAGAGCAAAAACAAAAGAACCAGAGGTATATCACACGAGACAAAAATATTATAAAACATACAGACATTACCTGTTTTGATAGGCTTTTTGTTACCCTTTATAATGGATGGATGGATTATGTTATTGTATTATTTTTATACAATCAATCAATCAATCAATCAATCAATCAATCAATCAATCAATCGAAGGGCCAATAAAACCCAGAAATATCAATGCCAAAGAAGAAATGATGGTCCTTTATTCTATCTTTATTCAATTTTTCCTGTTATGTGTAATAGACCAAAAACAAAAGAACCAGAGGTATATCACACGAGACAAAAATAATATAAAACATACAGACATTACCTGTTTTGATAGGCTTTTTGTTACCCTTTATAATGGATGGATGGATTATGTTATTGTATCATTTTTATACAATCAATCAATCAATCAATCAATCAATCAATCAATCAATCAATCAATCAATCAATCGAAAGGCCAATAAAACCCAGAAATATCAATGCCAAAGAAGAAATGATGGTCCTTTATTCTTTCTTTCTTTTTTCCCTTTATGTGTAATAGAGCAAAAACAAAAGAACCAGAGGTATATCACACGAGACAAAAATATTATAAAACATACAGACATTACCCGTTTTGATAGGCTTTTTGTTACCCTTTATCATGGATGGATGGATTATGTTATTGTATCATTTTTATACAATCAATCAATCAATCAATCAATCAATCAATCAATCAATCAATCAATCAATCAATCGAAGGGCCAATAAAACCCAGAAATATCAATGCCAAAGAAGAAATTATGGTCTTTCTTTCTTTCTTTCTTTCTTTCTTTCTTTCTTTCTTTCTTTCTTTCTTCCCTTTATGTGTAATAGAGCAATAACAAAAGAACCAGAGGTATATCACACGAGACAAAAATATTATTAAACGTACAGATATTACCTGTTTTGATAGGCTTTTTGTTACCCTTTATAATGGATGGATGGATTATGTTATTGTATCATTTTTATACAATCAATCAATCAATCAATCAATCAATCAATCAATCAATCAATCAATCGAAAGGCCAATAAAACCCAGAAATATCAATGCCAAAGAAGAAATGATGGTTCTTTCTTTCTTTCTTTCTTTCTTTCTTTCTTTCTTTCTTTCTTTCTTTCTTTCTTTCTTTCTTCCCTTTATGTGTAATAGAGCAAAAACAAAAGAACCAGAGGTATATCACATGAGACAAAAATATTATAAAACATAGACATTACCTGTTTTGATAGGCTTTTTGTTACCCTTTATAATGGATGGATGGATTATGTTATTGTATCATTTTTATACAATCAATCAATCAATCAATCAATCAATCAATCAATCAATCAATCAATCAATCAATCAATCAATCGAAAGGCCAATAAAACCCAGAAATATCAATACCAAAGAAGAAATGATGGTCCTTTATTCTTTATTTATTCATTTTTTCCCTTTATGTGTAATAGAGCAAAAACAAAAGAACCAGAGGTATATCACACGAGACAAAAATATTATAAAACATACAGACATTACCTGTTTTGATAGGCTTTTTGTTACCCTTTATCATGGATGGATGGATTATGTTATTGTATCATTTTTATACAATCAATCAATCAATCAATCAATCAATCAATCAATCAATCAATCAATCAATCGAAAGGCCAATAAAACCCAGAAATATCAATGCCAAAGAAGAAATGATGGTCCTTTATTCTTTCTTTCTTTTTTCCCTTTATGTGTAATAGAGCAAAAACAAAAGAACCAGAGGTATATCACACGAGACAAAAATATTATAAAACATACAGACATTACCTGTTTTGATAGGCTTTTTGTTACCCTTTATCATGGATGGATGGATTATGTTATTGTATCATTTTTATACAATCAATCAATCAATCAATCAATCAATCAATCAATCAATCAATCAATCGAAGGGCCAATAAAACCCAGAAATATCAATGCCAAAGAAGAAATGATGGTCTTTCTTTCTTTCTTTCTTTCTTTCTTTCTTTCTTTCTTTCTTCCCTTTATGTGTAATAGAGCAATAACAAAAGAACCAGAAGTATATCACACGAGACAAAAATATTATCAAACGTACAGATATTACCTGTTTTGATAGGCTTTTTGTTACCCTTTATAATGGATGGATGGATTATGTTATTGTATCATTTTTATACAATCAATCAATCAATCAATCAATCAATCAATCAATCAATCAATCAATCAATCGAAAGGCCAATAAAACCCAGAAATATCAATGCCAAAGAAGAAATGATGGTCCTTTATTTTCTTTCTTTCTTTCTTTCTTTCTTTCTTTCTTTCTTTCTTTCTTTCTTTCTTTCTTCCCTTTATGTGTAATAGACCAAAAACAAAAGAACCAGAGGTATATCACACGAGACAAAAATATTATAAAACATAGACATTACCTGTTTTGATAGGCTTTTTGTTACCCTTTATAATGGATGGATGGATTATGTTATTGTATCATTTTTATACAATCAATCAATCAATCAATCAATCAATCAATCAATCAATCAATCAATCAATCAATCAATCGAAAGGCCAATAAAACCCAGAAATATCAATGCCAAAGAAGAAATGATGGTCCTTTATTCTTTATTTATTCATTTTTCCCTTTATGTGTAATAGAGCAAAAACAAAAGAACCAGAGGTATATCACACGAGACAAAAATATTATAAAACATACAGACATTACCTGTTTTGATAGGCTTTTTGTTACCCTTTATCATGGATGGATGGATTATGTTATTGTATCATTTTTATACAATCAATCAATCAATCAATCAATCAATCAATCAATCAATCAATTGAAGGGCCAATAAAACCCAGAAATATCAATGCCAAAGAAGAAATGATGGTCTTTCTTTCTTTCTTTCTTTCTTTCTTTCTTTCTTTCTTTCTTTCTTTCTTTCTTTCTTTTTTCCCTTTATGTGTAATAGAGCAATAACAAAAGAACCAGAGGTATATCACACGAGACAAAAATATTATCAAACGTACAGATATTACCTGTTTTGATAGGCTTTTTGTTACCCTTTATAATGGATGGATGGATTATGTTATTGTATCATTTTTATACAATCAATCAATCAATCAATCAATCAATCAATCAATCAATCAATCAATCAATCGAAAGGCCAATAAAACCCAGAAATATCAATGCCAAAGAAGAAATGATGGTCTTTTATTTTCTTTCTTTCTTTCTTTCTTTCTTTCTTTCTTTCTTTCTTTCTTTCTTTCTTCCCTTTATGTGTAATAGACCAAAAACAAAAGAACCAGAGGTATATCACACGAGACAAAAATATTATAAAACATAGACATTACCTGTTTTGATAGGCTTTTTGTTACCCTTTATAATGGATGGATGGATTATGTTATTGTATCATTTTTATACAATCAATCAATCAATCAATCAATCAATCAATCAATCAATCAATCAATCAATCAATCAATCGAAAGGCCAATAAAACCCAGAAATATCAATGCCAAAGAAGAAATGATGGTCCTTTATTCTTTATTTATTCATTTTTCCCTTTATGTGTAATAGAACAAAAACAAAAGAACCAGAGGTATATCACACGAGACAAAAATATTATAAAACATACAGACATTATCTGTTTTGATAGGCTTTTTGTTACCCTTTATGGAAGTGATGGCAGGATTTCATAAAACCATCGCGTGCACTGGAGGGGGCGGAGCTTCCAGAGGTGCTTGGAATGTTGGGAGAGAGTGCTTATCAGTAATCTGAAGGAGGGATTTATTTCATTCTTTCGCTTTCAGTGAAATCATAACGGTCTCCAGTTTCTACCTTTGTAAAATATTTGGGCTTCGTCTACTCATGTTAAAGGTAAGGTCATTTTTCATTGAGCAAAATTCTAGCGAGAGGCAGCATCCAGTTACGAGCAAGTGTTTAAAATAGCTTAGTGCCGTCACTGCTCCTGCTACATTCACGGGAACAGTATTGTCTTTACATCAGCAGACTGCAAGCGGAATGAACGTTAATGCTGCTGGAAAACTGTTTTTCGTTGTCTTTACATCTGCAGTTTTTTGCTTTCGTCTAACAGTAAGTAATATATTAGGCTAGCCTACGTTTTGTGATGCTCTGTAGACTACGTTGTTTGATTTAGTCTCTTTCTCGGTACGAAAGGAGAGGACCATTGTGTGTGTTTCTGCTTTTATTAATGTTTATGACAAGTCGATGAAAATACATGGAGACTAAATGATTACGGCCGAGTTAAGATACGATGGACAGTGACCAATTCCACATTGGTCGTAGGCTAGAAGAAAGAAACTACAGGCCTTTTATCTTTTTGTTTGTGTGTGCTCCTGTTCTCATCAAAATACCCCCCTCCCTCCTCCAGCCAGGCCAAATGGGGCGAAATTTCAGGAACTGATGATTGTTTTTAAACTGAAGAAATTGTAAAAATATAGTTACTGTATATCTCTTCGAGGCCGTTGAAGTGACCTCTGTTATCTCATCTCATTATCTGTAGCCGCTTTATCCTGTTCTACAGGGTCGCAGGCAAGCTGGAGCCTATCCCAGCTGACTACGGGCGAAAGGCGGAGTACACCCTGGACAAGTCGCCAGGTCATCACAGGGCTGACACATAGACACAGACAACCATTCACACTCACATTCACACCTACGCTCAATTTAGAGTCACCAGTTAACCTAACCTACATGTCTTTGGACTGTGGGGGACATGGGAGCACCCGGAGGAAACCCACACGGGTAGAACATGCAAACACCACACAGAAAGGCCCTTGCCGGCCGCTGGGCTCGAACCTAGGACCTTCCTACTGTGAGGCGCCAGTGCTAACCACTACACCACCATGCCGCCCCAAGTTATGGACTATCCATCCGTCCATTATCTGGAGCCGCTTACCCTGTTCTACAGGGTCGCAGGCAAGCTGGAGCCTCTCCCAGCTGACTATGGGCTAGAGGCGGGGTACACCCTGGACAAGTCGCCAAGTCATCACAGGGCTGACACATAGACACAGACAACCATTCACACTCACATTCACACCTACGGTCAATTTAGAGTCACCAGTTAACCTAACCTGCATGTCTTTGGACTATGGGGGAAACCGGAGCACCCGGAGGAAACCCACACGGACACGGGTAGAACATGCAAACTTCACACAGAAAGGCCCTTGCCGGCCGCTGGGCTCGAACCTAGGACCTTCCTACTGTGAGGCGACAGTGCTAACCACGACACCACCATGCCGCCCCAAGTTATGGACTATCCATCCGTCCATTATCTGGAGCCACTTATCCTGTTCTACAGGGTCGCAGGCAAGCTGGAGCCTATCCCAGCTGACTATGGGCTAGAGGCAGGGTACACCCTGGACAAGTCGCCAAGTCATCACAGGGCTGACACATAGAGACAAACAACCATTCACACTCACATTCACACCTACGGACAATTTAGAGCCACCAATTAGCCTAAAACCAGTATCTCACTGGGCTGCTACAGCCTGCGACTAGTTGGAGACACAAAAATTGCGATAAAATATGCAAATTAGCGGCAATTTTCACTTGGAATCACACTGAATTGATATTCGTACATTTTACCGCAATTGTTGTGTCTCCAACTAGTTGCAGGCTGTCGCAGCCCAGTGAGATACTGGCTTGCACTTCCTGTCTCAACTCACACTTCCTGTCTCACGGAAACTGACTTGAGAAGGGTTCGTGACTGCTTTGCGACACTAGCGACGCATTTGCAGCTATTTTGAGAGAAATTTTGTTGCACAAATTTTTTGAACATGTTCAAAATTTCAGCGACGAAGGAGCGACACTTTGCAACGAAATTGAGAAGCCCCGCGAATGTTTCAAGACACTTTTGAAACTCTCTCGTGAATGATGTTCACAATTTGTCGCAGCCCAGTGAGATACTACTCTAACCTGCATGTCTTTGGACTGTGGGGGAAACCGGAGCACCCAGAGGAAACCCACACAAACATGGGGAGAGCATGCAAACTCCACACACAAAGGCCCTCGTCGGCCGCTGGGCTCGAACCCAGGACGTTCTTGCTGTGAAGTGACAGTGCTAACCACTACAACACCATGCCCAATTGCAATCATAGTGGTCAATATTATGAAGGCCACTTCTAAACATACCTCAAATCCATCATTGACAGATGACGTAAAACCAAAATAATTGCCATTTTGGAGGTATTCTGTGGTCAAGGGTGAATTAAAATAAACCCTTTTTTAGGCTTCCCTCCTGGAGTCAACTTGGAGCATTTTCTTTTTGTTCGCTTCTTTTTGTTGGTTAAATAGTACGATCATTTGGTGTAAAGGGCTGTAATAATAAGTCCCACAAAGGAAAAGGTAGAAAACTTAACCACAGGAAAGACAGCGCACAACAAAAACTCCAGTGTTGAATCAACTCCCATAGAGTTGATTTCAGCACTTTTTCAGGGTTAAAATAGCTCCACACTCTTCGGAGTTGAACTGACACTTTCAAAATAGTTTAAAAATTTAACACTATGCCAGAATTCCTTCTTCAACTCACAAAACAGAGTTAAATTAACCCTAAGAGATAAGACAAGTAACACTGCTCCGAGTTACTTTTTTTTTTAAAAACTATTTGGGTAGTGTTAGTTTTACTCCTTAAAGTGTTAAGCTATCTACAGTGAAAAAAATGTAAAATTAATTATGAGAATATTTCAAATGAAGGGCAGCATGGTGGTGTAGTGGTTAGCGCTGTCGCCTCACAGCAAGAGGGTCCGGGTTCGATCCCTGTGGCCGGCGAGGGCCTTTCTGTGCGGAGTTTGCATGTTCTCCCCGTGTCCGCGTGGGTTTCCTCCGGGTGCTCCGGTTTCCCCCATAGTCCAAAGACATGCAGGTTAGGTTAACTGGTGACTCTAAATTGACCGTAGGTGTGAATGTGAGTGTGAATGGTTGTCTGTGTCTATGTGTCAGCCCTGTGATGACCTGACGACTTGTCCAGGGTGTACCCCGCCTTTCGCCCGTAGTCAGCTGGGATAGGCTCCAGCTTGCCTGTGACCCTGTAGAACAGGATATAGCGGCTAGAGATGATAAGATGAAATGAGATTTCAAATGAAAAAAATTATTCTTAGCTATTCACTGTTATAATAAAACATTGTGAATGAAGGTATAACATCCAAAATTTCACCTGAAACACTGTATGAGCTTTGAATATCAAACGGTTTATGGAATTTAAGCTCAGGCATTTTTATGATATACCTTTCCTCAGTTCGTAACACTCTGAATGCATGATAATGGTCATCAAAATTCTCTGTGAAAAGCTTGTTTGTCAACAAAAAAAGGTCATCTTCAACCAAAAGTATTGCTTATTTCACCAAAGACTGGCATGTCTTCTTCCACTGCACTGCAAATAACAAGTCCAGCTTTATACTTGAAACTATCAGCTTTAACCCAACTAATTGAGAAAACGTCTTTTGACAAGGTCATTTCAAGCATTTCATTGTTGACTACATTCTCATCTCTGCGGGAAAAAGTCAGCCTGACTATGGGCACAGGTGGAGCACAAAGAGACAAAGTGATTGATATTGGAGACCATGTTCTCCCACCAATACTTGCTTTTCAGAAGCTGGTTAGTGTGATGGCTGCTGGGGTGCCCTGTGGCTAGAGAGGAGTGAGCCCATGTGATGAGTTTGCCTCGGAGTCTTGATGGCACATGCATGAGTCCGGGAAGACAGTTCTCAGGTGGGTTAGCCGGTTGAGATTGCCTGATTTCTTTGTCGATGTCCCAAGTGATAGCTTGTACAAAACAGGCTGGTGGAAGAATGGGAGTGGGTTCAGATATGTGAGTTGATGTGTTATGGATTCTGGAGAGAGCATCAGCCTTTGTATTTCTGGAGCCAGGGTAGGATATCATGAACTGGAATCGGGTGAAGTATAGGGCCCATGTGGCTTGGCGGGGATTCAGACGTTTAGCTGTCTTTAGGTACTCAAAAGTTCTTGTGGTCAGTGAAGATGGTGAACAGGTGTGCAGCGCCTTCCAACCAGTGCCTCCATTCCTCTAGCGCCAGTTTAATGGCCAGGAGCTCTCAGTTTCCAATATCATAATTTTGTTCAGTTGGGGTGAGCTTCTTGGAGTAGAAGGTGACGGGACGTAGCTTGGGCTTTTCCCCAAGATGCTGAGAGAGAACCCCTCCTACTCCAGTTTCTAAAGTGTCTACCTCCACGATGAATAGCTTCGTAGGGTCTGGATGTTGCAAGATAGGGGCCGTAGTGAAGGCGGACTTGAGCCGGTTGAATGCACCTTCGGCTGCTCTTAACTGTTCCAGAGCTGAAGGCATCCATGGAAGCCGATAGGGGTATTTGATGGTGATCTGATTGAGGCCTCGATAATAGATACATGGGTGGAGACATCCCCCTTCTCAATAAAGAAGAAGCTGGCTGAAGCTGGAGATGTTGATGGTCTACGAGTAATATATCCTTGTTTCAATGCCTCTTGAACATACTCCTCCATAGCAGCTTGTTCAGATTATGGACAGGGGGTAGATATGGTTGCGAGTAGGAGTTGTACCTGGGAGGTTTATGGTGCAGTCATAGGGACAATGAGGAGTCAGGCCCACTGGCTTTACCCTTGCTGAACACTTCTTTGAGCTCTAGGTAGCATGAAGGAACATTATCTAGTGAATTGACCAGAGAGCTCTCCACAGAGGTAGAAGAGAGCACGAGTTGGGGGAGTTTCAGGCAGTTCTGGAAACAAGACGGGGACCATTGGAGGATTTCTTTTTGTTGCCAAGATATTAAAGGATCATGAAGCTGAAGCCACAGGAATCCCAAAATAAGGTCATGATGGGCAGTATGTGTGACAAACAAGGTCAGAGTGGATTGCCCCTGCCTGAATTTCAAGGGGTGATGTGTGTGCAGTAACAAGCCCATCACCAATGGGATCTCTGTTGATGGCTTTTAATTTGAGTGGTCTTTGGAGTTTGTCAGTGGACAAGTGGAATTTCTGGATGATCGAGCTGCTGCTGAAATTTCCTTCTGCCCCTGAGTCTATGAACGCAGAGAGAATATGGGTTGAGTGTGGCAGTTTTAACACAACGGGTACCTTAAATGAGTAAGACTTGTGAATTGCTATGGAACTCACCGGGCTAGGAAGACTGGTTACTTGGCAGGTCTGATTCTCCTGCAGTGGGCGAACAGGGCACTTAGCAATCTGATGTCTGGACTCACCACAGTAGAAACAGAGGCCCTCATGGCATCTCTTGTCTCTCTCAGACCGTTGTAAGCAAGCGTAAGAGACCTCCATGGGAGTTGGGGAGGCCAAAGTAGGAGAGGGTGCTGGAGGTGGCTGTAATGAGGTCTGTTCTTGATGAGGTGATCCAGACGAATAACCAGATCAATGAGGGAGTCAAGAAAGAGATGTTCATCATGGCAGGCCATGCCACTGAGCACTTCAGGGCATAGACCTTGATGAAACATGGCTTTTAGTGCTGGCTCGTTCTAACCACTACCAGTGGCCAGTGTGCGAAATTCCAGCGCATATTCAGTGACTCTCCTATCTCCTTGTCTGATGGTCAACAAGCTCTCGTTGACTTCAACTCCTTCAGGCTGATGATCAAACACTCACTTAAAAAACTCTATGAACTGGTCATAGGATGTGGTATGTTCACCCCCAAGCTTCCACACAGCGCTAGCCCACTGTAAAGCCTTGCCTGAAAGGAGAATGATGAATTGAGCAATCTTCTGTTCTCTTGTGTGAGAGTGGAGAAATACAGGTAGCATTGGAGCAGGGATCCCTTGCAGTTAAACACTTCACCTGAATACTTTCCAGGTTGTGGAATCATCTGAGAAGCACTAGTGGAAAATGAGGATGAGGATGGCCTGCAACACGACAGCAGTGAGTTGTGACATCCTGGTGTTGAGATCGCTGATTATCTGCTGGTGTTCTCCTAACAGACACCCTTGAGCGTTAATTGCAGTTTGCTTGGCTTCCTCTTAAGTCAAGTCAAGTCAAGTCAACTTTATTGTCAAATATGCTATACATTAGGGGTGGGCGATATGGGCAAAAAATAATATCTCGATATTTTTTAGGATTTTAACGATAACGATATTTTGACGATATTTAAAAAAAACACTTGCTTAAAGATTACAATAATTACAATGACTAAAATAATCATTGCAGTGACACAAGTATTTAAGGAAAAGCCATATTTATTTTCTTAAACAACTTTAAATTAATAAAAATGAATAATTCAATTGACAGTTCGTAACGGCAGCAAACATTCTAATCAACCGTCTCTGACGGCAGTACGGGTCTGCAAATATCCCGCCTGTTCCGCTGCCAACAACCAATCATATGTCGATCTGAACCAACAGCTTTCCAATCATCTTGCAGCTTCGTGCTCCGCTGTTCCTCTCCTGCCGTTATAGAAGTACTGCGCCTGCGCAGTGTCAAAATAATCCACGAGAAAAGTGGATTTTAAAGCTTTTTCTGAGTCATGAGAACCAACCTAACACTCAAGTATAATCAACTTTTCATGGCGATTTCAATCATATGCACTTCGCGACTGTTAGTTTTCACAGAGTCCAGTATTGATATCTCCCCATTCATGTTCAGAGGGTCTGGTCTCACTAATCCGAAAAAGATGCCTGAAAGTGGCCGGTGAGTGACAGCACTTGGCCTGATAGGAGCCCGTCACAGCTTCTTCTTCTTCTTTGTTTTTTTTTTTCCCCTCAAAAAAAAAACGTAAACTACAAGTCAAAGTTTTTCAGTATAACAATAATAAAGAAAAATGTGCTCAATTTAAAATGTATTGAAACTATTCGAAATCGGCTGATCGGTTCATTCATTGTTATCCGTGAGTACAGAAACACTAGTAATAATTTCTGGATCATTGCTATAAACGTGGACTAATATTTCTTGGGAACCAATGGGTTAATGACATGGAATGAACCAACCGACCAATCGCATTTTTTCTTCAGATGGTATCTGGGTAAATGAGCAGCTGTCTCAGCCAATCACATTTTATTGCTGGACGGGATCATATCACGACATCTTCCGGTAGATACCCGAAATCAGCTTTGCGCGTTGTGAGGCCAGCGGAGCAAAAAAAAAAAAAAACTTTTAATATGCTGAGCAATGTTTGATACATTTTGGAAAGTTGTTTTGGTTGCTTTATAGGTTTCTTAGAATATTTAACTCGTCACGTCTGTGCTGTTCTCCTGGGTTGCTAGAAACAGTTGTGTTGCCCTGGCTTGGCGTATAAAATGTGTGCCCCCCCAAAGCAATTCAAGGCCCGTCCGTCAGTCCGTGTCTGGCGCCGGGTCTGCTCCGCTCTGTATTGATTTTTGGCGGCTTAATTAAAAAAACTCGATAATGCAAAATTACACATCGTCAAAACAACATTCACGATGACATCGCAGACGATACATATCGCCCACCCCTACTATACATGTTCGACATACAGCACAGATGAAATTTCAGTCCTCTCTGACCCACGGTGCAAACAGGCAATGCAATAAATAAAAATAGAATAATTGAAAAAACAAACAGTATAAACACTCTAGATAAGAACTAGACATAAACACTCATAAACAGACAATATAAACAGTAAAAACACTCTAGATAAGAATTAGACAGACTAAACACTCAAACAATATAAACAGTATAAACACTAGATAAGAACTAGACATAGACTAAACACTCAAACAAATGATATAAACAGTATTAACACTCTAGATAAGAACTAGACATAGACTAAACACACACACACACGCGTAAATTGGTGCAAATAAACAGTCAAGAGCACTTGAGGTATAGCAGGTAAACATGAAATAAGCAGTATAAACAATAAACTAATGGCTGTTAAGGTGAGGTAGTGTGGAATAGTGCAAATGAGCGAGGTAAAGTGAAATGTGCAGTCCCTGAGTTCAGTGTGTTAATGAACGTTGAGATGTATGTATGTATGTATGTATGTATGTATGTGTGTGTGTGTGTGTGTGTGTGTGTGTTGGGGGAACTGTGAGGGTGACATGTCAGATGCTGAAGGGGGGGCAGGGGGAGCGCGAGCAGAATCTGTGGCAGGGGGCAGAGGGGGGAGGAGAGGCAGAACAGGGAGGGAGTTGAGCCTCCTGACCGCCTGGTGAAAGAAACTGTTCTTGAGTTTACTGGTTTTGGCCCGGAGACTCCGCAGTCTCCTCCCCGACGGCAGCAGACTGAAGAGGCTGTGAGATGGGTGGGTGGGGTCACCTGCAATCCTGATGGCTTTGCGGGTGAGGCGGGAGTTATAAATATCAATTAGAGAAGGGAGAGAGACACCAATGATCCTCTCAGCTGCTCTCACGATGCACTGCAGAGTCTTGCAGCAGGACACGGTGCAGGCACCGTACCACACAGTGATGCAGCTGGTCAGGATGTTCTCGATGGTGCCTCTGTAGAATGTGTGCATGATGGGGGCCGGGACTCTTGCTCTCCTCAGTTTGCGGAGGAAGTACAGACGCTGTTGGGCTTTTTTGGCCAGTGATGCAGTGTTGTTGCTCCAGGACAGGTCTTCAGAGATGTGCACACCCAGAAACTTGGTGCTGCTCACCCTCTCCACTGCAGCACCGTCGATAGATAGTGGAGCATGCTGGGTGTGCGCTCTCCTGAAGTCCACAACAATCTCCTTCGTCTTCTCCATGTTCAGGGCGGAGATTGTTGTCCTTGCACCACATGGCCAAGCGGCTCACTTCACTCCTGTAGATTGTCTCATCGCCATTGTTGATGAGACCCACCACAGTCATGTCATCCGCAAACTTAATGAAGAGATTAGAGTTGGATGTTGGTGTGCAGTCGTGGGTCAGCAGAGTGAAGAGGAGGGGGCTCAGCACACATCCTTGGGGGGCCCCCGTGTTCAATGTGATGGTGCTGGAGGAGTTGCTGCCGACCCGTACAGTCTGTGGTCTCCCCGTCAGGAAGTCCAGCAGCCAGTTGCACAGGGAGGTGTTGAGTCCCAGCTGGTCCAGTTTATGAATGAGCTGCTGAGGAATAATTGTGTTGAATGCTGAGCTAAAGTCTATGAACAGCATTCTTACATACGAGTCTTTTGTCTCCAGGTGGGTGAGGGCTGAGTGGAGGGCAGTGGAGATGGCGTCATTGGTCGAACGGTTGGATTGATATGCAAACTGGAAAGGGTCCAGGGCGGGGGGAGGGCAGACTTGATATGCCACATGACTAGCCGCTCGAAGCACTTCATGAGGATGGGAGTGAATGCGACAGGGAGGTAGTCATTGAAGCAGGAGGGAGACGGCTTCTTTGGGACCGGGACGATGGTGGTGGCTTTGAGGCACGTGGGGACAACAGCCTGGCTCAACAAGATGTTGAAGATGTCTGTAAAGACATCTGTGAGCTCCTTGGCACAGTCTCTCAGGACACGACCAGGAATGTTATCAGGACCTGGGGCTTTTCGTGCATTTGTCGTCCTGAGAGTTCTCCTCACACTGTCAGGGGACAGCGTCAACACCTGGTTGCCGGGAGGTGGTGGGGTCTTCTGTGCCGTGGTGCTGTTGTCTGCCTCAAAGTGAGCGAAAAAGTCGTTCAACTGATTCAGCAGAGACGTGGAGTTGTCACAGGTCTGCGGCGAGGGCTTGTAGTCTGTGATGGTCTGTATCCCCCGCCACAGGTTCCTGGTGTCTCTGCTGTCATTGAAATAGTCAGCAATGTACCTGGAATACTGTCTCTTGGCCACCCTGATGCCTCGTGACTGGTTGGCCCTAGCTGTCCTCAGGCCCACCTCGTCCCCAGCTCTGAAGGCGGTGTTCCGAGCCCACAGGAGCCTGTGGACTTCCCCTGTCAGCCATGGCTTCTGATTGGCCCAAATGGAGATGGTTCTGGTGACCGTAACATCGTCCATGCACTTCCTCATGTAGGCAGTGACGGTCTCCGTGTACTCCTGTAGATCTGTGATGTTGTTGTAGGTGGCCGCCTGTCTGAACATGCTCCAGTCAGTCGTGGAAAAACAGTCCTGGAGTGCCTCTGAGGACCCCTCTGGCCACACACGTATCTGCTTTGTAGCTGGTTTGGTGACTTTAACCAGCGGCCTGTATGCTGGCATTAGCATAACAGTGGAGTGATCTGAGGCCCCAAGGTGGGGGAGGGATAGGGCTTTGTAGGTGTCTTTATGCATGGTGTAAACATCTCATCTCATCTCATCTCATCTCATCTCATCTCATCTCATCTCATCTCATTATCTCTAGCCGCTTTATCCTTCTACAGGGTCGCAGGCAAGCTGGAGCCTATCCCAGCTGACTACGGGCGAAAGGCGGGGTACACCCTGGACAAGTCGCCAGGTCATCACAGGGCTGACACATAGACACAGACAACCATTCACACTTACGGTCAATTTAGAGTCTGGTGTAAACATTGTCCAGAGTATTGTTTCCACATGTGGGAAAGTTGATATGTCCATAGTGTTTTGGAAACACGCTCTTGGGGTTTGCATGGTTGAAATCCCCAGCCAGGATGAGGAAGGCATCTGGGTGGGCTGTCTGCTGCTCACTGATGTGCTGATAGAGTTCATTCAGTGCTTCACTCCTGTTGTTGTTGGAGCCGGAAGGGATGTATATTGCTACCAGCAATATGGCTGTGAATTCCCTCGGCAGGTAGAATGGCCGGCACTTAATAATTATAAACTCCACCAGTGGTGAGCAGTGTTTGCAGACCACAACAGCATCGCGGCACCAGGCATCATTGATGTAAACACAGAGTCCTCTGCCGCAAGTCTTCCCCCCCTCAACTAGCGCTCTGTCTGACCGGTAGCATGTTAGCTGGGCTAGCTGAATGGCACAGTCCGGGATGCTGCCGTTAAGCCATGTTTCCACAAACACGAGGACACAACACTCACTCACAGACTTAAAAGATGAGCGGAGCAGGCGGACATAATCCAGCTTGTTGTCCAGCGAGTGTACGTTGGCCAGAGTGATGGTAGGGATAGCCGGCCGGTGAGGGCTAGCTGCTAGCCTAGCCCGGATACCTCCGCGCTTGCCCCTCTTCTGATTCCACATGTTCCGCCTGTGGTGCTTCCACTGTGGGCTGGATGCAGGAGTGGGGGTCGGTGGTTGAGCAGGCCTCCGGAGCAAACCGTAGTCGCATAGCACTTCTGCGTCCGCTGGATTTATATCCTTTAATATAGTTCTGCGGATGTTGAGCAGAAACTCACGGGAGTATGTGCGTCTTAAGACTGATGGACGCGACAAAGACGAACAAATACATACTGTTTTAAAACACAAAAAACACGAAAACACCGTTCTGTCGGGACAGAGAGGAGCCGCTGCGTGTGTACGCACCGCCATCTGCATCCTCTGCTGCATCCTGTGCTGCATCCATTGATGGCGAAGTATCCTGTCAGGGTGCAGGCACTTAGGGATGCAAACACAGGGGAGAGCGGGTGCGTTGCAAACTGTAAACAAAGCCAAATCGGGAAACTGGAGACGTAGTCAGGGACGGGCAAGGGTTGGTTGATTGGTGAACAGAATATCAGAGATCAGGCAAGAGAATGAAGTCAGAAATAAACGTAAAGAGAGTTCAGTAACGGGAAGTCAGGCAGATAGTCAAATGGCTCAGTAAAGTCAGGCATGGGGAAACGGAACGATACTTCGCAAAGTCAGAGTGTGAAAGCTGAGCTTATTTCGGGAAGGTGATTGCCGGTAAATTAGAGACAGATGTTGAGGTTAGAATTCTGGTGACGAGGGGTGCTGTGGTGCTTGGGAAGTGCAGTCCGGAGCAGCCATGTTTGGAGGCTGCCCCGAACTCAGGTTTTCAGCTCTGTTACTGACATTTAATTTGTGTGAACGTTTATTTAACTGAGAAGTACAAAGAAAAGATTTTCAGTAGTTTTACTGACCAACTTAAGTGTATTTTGTAAATATAAATAAAGTTATAATTTGATGCCTGCAATGCACTCAAAAAAAAGTTGTGACAGAGGTGTTATTACCATTGTATTACATCACCTTTCCTTTAAAACACTTTTTAATCGTATGGGATCCGAGGATACTAATTGTTGCAGTTTTGCAATTGCCATTTTTGTCCATTCTTGCTTGATACAAGACTTTAGCTGCTTAATAGTCCGTGGTCACTGTTGTCTGAGCCTCCTCTTCATGATGCACCATATGTCCTCAATAGGAGACAGATCTGGACTGACAGCAGGCCAGTCAAGCACACGCACTCTGTGTCGAAGAAGCCACGCTGTTGTAGCCCATGCAGAATGAGGCGTGACATTGTCCTGCTGAAATAAGCATGGACTTCCCAGGAAGAGACATTGCCTTGATGAATATGTCTCTCTAAAATCCCAATATATGCCCCAATATATCAAAGGTACCTTCTCACACATGCAACTCACCCATGCTGTGGACAGTGATGTCCCCATACCATCACAGATGCTGACTTTTGCACATTTAACATTCTGATAACAAACTAGATGGTTGTGTTCACCTTTGGCACTGAGAGCTCAGCATCTGGGTTTCCTGAAAACAAGCTGGAATATGGACTCGTCTGACCACAGCACGTTTCCACTGTCATTCGATCCATCCGACATGAGTTCGGGTCCAGAGAAATTGGCGTTATTTCTGCATAGAATTGATGAATGACTTCCTCTTTGCATAATACAAATTCATGTTGCATTTCTGAATGCAACGGCAGACTGTGTTAAGTGAGAACAGTTTTCTGAAGTACTCCCAAGCCATGTAGCTATATTTGTCACATTAGCATGATGGTTTCTCAGGCAGTGCTGCCTGAGGGCTCGAAGGCCACGCACATTCAACAGTGATTTCCAGCCTTGCCCTTTACACACATAGATGTCTCCAAATTCCCTGAATCTTTTCACAATATTATGTACTGTAGGTTTTGAAAGACCTAAAATTTTGCATTAAGAAATGTTCTTTTTGAATTGACTAACAATTCTCTCATGAATTTTGACACAAAGGGGTGAGCTTCAACCCATCTTTGCTTGCAAAGACTGAGCCTTTGGTGCATGCTCCTTTTATACCCAATCATGATAGCAAATAACCTGCGTATTGTGGAATCTTCCAAAATAGTGTTACTTGAATATCTTATGAACTTTTCAGTGTTATCTTGCCTCTGTTGCAACTTTTTTGAGTGTGTTACAGGCATCAAATTCTAACTTTGTTTATATTTACAAAATACAATCAAGTTGGTTTGTAAAACTATTGAAAATCTTTTCTTTGTACTTTTGTCAGTTAAATAAAGGGTCACATGAATTAACAAATCACATATTTGTGTTTTTATTGCATTTTGGAAAATATTCCAACTTTTCTGGAAATTGGATTGTATATGTCCCAAAGTAAAACCTATTTAGTGCTAAAAAATGCAATTCTGAATTTAAACAGTAAAATTTAAGTGTAATAATTATATTAAATGACCACAAGGTCAAAACTGAGCCTGCATTTGACTCTTGGGCAATTCCATGTAAATGTCAACCTCACCATGCAAAAATAAAGCAACATGTAATACATCAAAACCACTCCTAGAGATATCACCTAGGCCTGTATTTTACAGATGTGAATAAGTTGAACCAATTTGTAACCAACCTAATATGTCACGGTCAGTCTTTCTTTCTTATAATGTAAAACCCAAGCTAAAATCAACTTTGATCATGTACAATTCTATATTATTGCCACAAGCCACAGAAATGTATGCTAAAATCCACAAAACAGCAAAACAATAGCCATCCTAAATATTATTTAAGAACTTTGATAGTTTTAGCTGATATTTAGAGAGTTTTTCAAAGGGTTATGGTGGTTAAATTGCTGATTTTCTAAACATATGCCATGTCTATTTCAGACGCGTCACATCCATAACGGAATTTCGTCACATCCATAACGCTGACTTTTCCTTCTGAAACTCTGCATGAAATACAAAATATTTTAAACAAAGATTTTTTAATATTCACCTTGGACCCCTCTATCAAATGGATATCTCCATTTCGACATTAGGTTTACAATTTCACAGAGTTTGATAAAAATGTACAGTCACCCAAGAAAAGTGATACTTTTTCTGTCACATCCATAACACATCTTTTATTGGCATTTTCTGGCATGCCCTAGATGTACTATGGGAATTGTTCTTGTTCTATCACTTCTCCAGTATGGTACAGCCTTAAAATATGCAACACCTGTTTAAATACTGGGAGACAATAAAACATGCACTGGGTCATTTGTTGCCATTTTGAGTTCAAGTGTCACGTCCATAACGCTGGAATTGCTCTCTTACAAACATATTTACAAGAACTTAGACATTACTACTGTAGGTAGGGCTGGTATATCCTTGTAAGATAAGGTATAAGAAACTCCAGCATATGTACTGGACCTATTTGCAGAAGTTAGTTGGTATTATTCAAAAAGACCACCATGATTGTGAAACAGTCCTTATAGTTTCAGAACTGTTCACATACCATAAACAATATAGTTGGCACTATCCAACTATACAAAAAAAGTAATATAGATTTAGGAAATAAGTCACAGTCTCCATCATTTGCTTGCTACAGTGACTACGTTTACATGCACATCCAAATCGAGCTGCTGTCGGTAATCGAGCTGAAGGTCCCAGCAGGGTGCCAGAGAAATCCAATCCTACATGCACACAATGAAATCGGGCTATTGTGTGAGGTGCATTGTGCACCCGAGCCACAGGTGGCGCAACACGCCCCATCGTGTTGGTACACTTCCGGTTGTCATCATGAAGAAGAGCTATTCAAGAGTGTAAACAAAGTTATCAGTTCCGTGTTCTCCATTGCGCGTTTTTCTCCCGTCCATGAATTTTAATATATTCAACTCCTTAAGCTGAATGAGCATGAACTCTGTCTCCTCATTGCTCCAGAAGTACACGTTTCTGCTTGCCTGTGGCAGTGGGGGCGTGGTCAAGTGCCGGTCTGTGACAGGAGGGCGGAGCCAGGGAAGGTGAGTGGCAGAATCACTTCACCTGACGGTAATTAACCTGTGTTTGTGTGTCTTCCGAGTAACCGCGCCCTATTTAAGGAGGCAGAGGGAGAGCAGAGGGGAGAGCTCATCCCGGGACTAGAACACAGCGCGCGTGTGTGTTTTTTTTTCTCTCAAGAATAAAAATAGGCTGTTAAACTGAAAAGTCTGACAATAAAAAGCCTATTAGTATCAGAAGCTTTGTCCTGCCGTCCTCTGTGCTCCACCCACACTTCAGAGAGCTCTACATCGCCATTTTCTCTTCTTCGTTTGTTCCTCCTGACCTCTTCTGCTGCTCGCTACTACTGTTGTCATGCCGACCGAGGCTGTTGTGTTTCCCGCTTGTGGTCTCGTCACTCGTCACTTCCGGAAGTAGCTCGACAACTAGCTCGATAGGGTATACATGCACAAAGTAGCTCGGCAGAAATCGCATAAACTAGGTCGTGTAGCTCGATTCCGAGAAATCAAGTTCGGTTCAATTTCAGCCAAATTAAGGTGTATACATGGCATTTTGAACTTCGATTTCAGTCGAGCAACGGCAGAAATTCGATTCTCTCTATGTGCATGTAAACGTAGTGAGTGTCTTTCTTTTCAGCCCATCATGTTGATCGCAGTTATGGACAAAGTCTCGGAGCTCTTTTTTGTTTGTTTGTTTTAAAAGTTTAAATTTAATTTTCCAGGACATCATACTTTGCAGACAAATTTGTTGCTTTCTCACTACACTTTAGAAGGTCCAGGATATTAAGTTTGTCTTCGACGGTGTCATATCCACATGTGCAGTGGCATGCCTTGAACTACTACAACCCCAGTTCCAAAAAAGTTGGGATGCTGTGTAAACTGTAAATAATCAGAATGTGATCATTTGCAAATCATGGAAACCCTATATTTCATTAAAAATAGTACAAAGACAATATATCAGATGTTGAAACTGAGAAATTGTATTTTTTTTTTTAAATATGTGCTAATTTTAATTTGATGTCAGCAATATGTTTCAAAAAAGTTGGGATGGGACATGTTTACCACTATGTTGCATCAACTCGACTTTTAACAACACTCTGTAAACATTTGGGAACTGAGGAGACCAACTGCTATAGTTTTGAAAGAGAAATGTCCCATTCTTGCCTAATATACAATTTCAGTTGCTCAACAGTTTGGGGGCTCCTTTGTCGTATTTTGTGCTTCATAATGCACAAAATGTTTCAAATGGGAGGCAGGTCTGCACTGCAGGCAGGCCAGTTTAGCACCTGGACTCTTTTACTATGAAGCCATGGAGTAACGGTGTTTTAATATGTGCAGAAAGCGGTTTGGCATTGTCTTGCTGAAAGAAGGAAAGCCTTCCCTGAAAAAAAAAATTGTCTGGATGGTAGCATATTGCTCTGAAACATGTATCATTCAGCATAAATGATGCCTTCCCAGATGTACAAGCTACCCATGTCATGTGCACTAATGCACCCTTCATACCATCACAGATGCTGGCTTTTGAACTGTGCACTGATAACAAGCTGGATAGTCCCTCTCCTCTTTAGCCTGGAGGACGTGGTGTCCATGATTTCTGAAAAGAATTTCTGCTTTTGATCCATCAGACCTCGGGACAGTTTTCACCTCAGTCCATCGTAAAAGAGCTGTGGCCCAGAGAAGGTGGCTGTGTTTCTGGATATTGTTTATATCTGGTTTTAACTTGCATTTGTAGATGCAGTAATGAGTTGTTTTCACAGACGATGGTTTTCTGAAGTGTTCCTGAGCCTGTACAGTGATTTCCACTAAAGACACATGTCTACTGGGGGCGTCGTGGCTCGGGTGGATGGGGTGCCGCGCCGTGGATCTGGGGGCCCGGGTTCGATTCCGACCCGGGGTCGTTTCCCGGTCCCTCCCCGTCTCTCTCTCTCCTGCTCATTTCCTGTCTCTACACTGTCCTATCTAATGGGGGTGAAAAAAGCCCAAAAAATATCTTTAAAAAAAAAGACACATGTCTACTTTTAATGCAGTGTCTCCTGAGGGCCTGAAGATCACAGGCGACCAGTGTCAGTTTTCAGCCTTGTCGCTTGCATACAGAGATTTTTCCAGATTCTCTCAATCTTTTAATCATGTTATGTACCATAGATGTTATGATCCCCAAATTCTTTGCAGTTTTACATTGAGGAATGTTATTCTTAAATTGTTGCACTGTTTGCCCACGCAGTCTTTCACAGAGTGGTGAACCCCTCCCCATCTTTACTTCTGAGAGACTCCGCCTCTCTGGGATGCTCTTTTTATACCCAGTCATGTTATTGACCTGTTGCCAATTAACCAAATTAGTTTTTTTTAGCATTACACAACTTTTTCAGTCTTTTGCTGCTCCTGTCCCAACTTTTCTGAAACGTGTTGCTGACATCAAATTAAAATTTAGTATATATTTTCCAAAAACAATAAAATTTCTCAGTTTCAACATTTGATATATTGTCTTTGTACTATTTTCAATGAAGTATAGGGTTTCCATGATTTGCAAATCTTCACATTCTCTTTTTATTTATGTTTTACACAGTGTCCCAACTTTGTTTGGAATTAGGGTTGTACTCATGTGCACATACGCAGTGCCATTAATAGTAATTGCCAGCACTTGTTCTGGATTAGAGCACAATCACAGCGTGTGTTTATAAGGACTCTAATTACACACAGACTTTGTGAAGTATACATACTGTACCTTGTGTCTCACATGACCAAGCATTTTGTAGCACTATGCTGATATGCTGGTTTCCAACTTTGCTTTGTATTTTGTATTTTGCCCTTTGATATCCTGTCTGTGCCTTGACCACTGCCTGTTTCTCGACTCTGATTTTTTTTTATCACTGATTTGGATCTGTTTGCCAGTGTGTTTTTAAATAAATTTTTTCAGTGATTACATCCATCTATCTGCATTTTCTGACAGACAGAGAGTATCTTACACTTACGAGTAGCCATGACAACAATGCTTACAGAGTAAACACCCAAGTAAAACTGCTTATAACTCATAAAATAAAGTCCTTTTAAGGAATTTTTTTAAAGTCAGTGATCGCCTTTCTCGATAATTGTTAGTGGTTGTCACATGTGCAAATTAAGCTAGTTTTATGACGTTAACAATTGTTAACTTGACTGTGGACTTGATTACTTATTGTTTGTCTCTGGTGGGAAGAGCGTGGCTCAGTGATGTTTTCTGAAGATATCACTTTTCATTGTCATTAAAGGTGAGGGAAACAAAATTGTTCGTTATATGCGAAAGTTCATAGTAAAAAGAGTTCATTATAGCAGGGTTGTAGTCTATGAGGTTAGAGGCAGCATGTGGGGTTAACACTCCAACTTTTTGTGGTCAAGTTGTATGGATCGATGTTATTAATAGATGACAGTTTTTCCAAATAATGGTCCCTGGTATTCTCTCACTTTGTTTCTGCTTCCTCAGTTTTACTGCTTTCACTGCTACCAAAGAGTATAAAGGTAAAAGTATAAAAGTTGGTCTGAACTACCAAATGAAGTTTGGTGGCTCTCTGATGAAGTGTGACAGAGTTGGAAAACATTGATTCCAAAACTCCATGTATTTCTCTGGGGCCAAAAAGCATTGCTGCTAGGCTTGGGCAGTATCCATTTTTTCATACCCCGGTATATTCCTGACTAAATACCCCGGTATGCCAGTATTTACGTTTTTTTTGTGTGTTTTTTTTTATATATATATACTATTGTAGGCTTTATTTCATATCTTCTTCACATTCTATAGTAATTTATGTTTCTTTGTTATTCTATGTTTTTGTTATCTATTCTGTTTTAGATATTCTGTATTTGACATTATAAAACAAACAGTTGAAAAGTTTAAAGACAAGTAGGCCTATATTAATGTTGGAAATAAAAACACACATTAATAAAAATAAGAAGTGCAAACGCCAACAAAGCCAGCAGAAAACAAAACATTGCATGTGAGTTCAAATCACATCTTTTGTAAATCAAAAGAAAATAATTTGCCAAGCAATAACAAGTAGCTTTTTTCCACTCAAACAGGCAAATAGGCTATACAGGTAATGAAATAAAGCTATTTTGGGCTGCTAGTAGGCTGTGCCCATTTAGAAGAAAATTAGGAATGCGCTAAAAGCCTCTTTATGCAAAGCAAACGGGTTAAGCTGAGTGATTGGAGAGAACTCGAAACATAATGCAATTCAGTGCAATAGCCAATCCAAGGCAGAAACAACAAACATGAACAGAAACTATACATGGGGCCCCATGCTCCCAATAGCCTAAATGAAAATAATTTGCTAACTTAAATTTACATTTCTGGTAGTGGTAGGCCACAGGCAATTCTTAATTTCTATCAAACATTCTTTGCCAAGAACACCAGCATATTTACTTTATCTGGCTTCAGTTGGCAACGCTGTGGTGTGACCGTATTTCTTGCTGTACTGAATACGCGCTCAGATGCAGCTCTTGTCGCGCATATGCAGAGGTATTTGCGGGCAACTTTTGACATCATTGGCAAACGTGTTTCATTCAGTTTCCACCATTCAAGTGGGTTTTCTTCAGCATGGATTGTGTCCTCTTGCGCATATACTGACAGTTCTGCCTGTGCATGCTCCGCTCGGCTCACCTTTATCATTCGGCAGAAAACCAAAATGCTCCCAGACAACGGCTGAGGCCTTGGCCTTTTTGACTAATTCCGCACCGCCATCATTTGCAGTCGCCATCCTCACGCACTGACTGGGCCTTATGACTGGGCCAACTGTCGCTGCTGCCTGTTGACCAAAGATTCTATAATCTTTGCTGTTGACCCGCAAACTGCCATCTAGTGGCGTGCGCGCGCTGTACCAGAGATGGTTGTACTATAATAAAATGACATTACAGTCATTTCGAGTAAGTTGGATAAAAATACAAATATATTTATTTTAGATGGTATTAAAAATGTATCGCCGGTATTTTGTCGTACCGCGTTACACGATATTTTCACCATACCGCCCAAGCCTAATTGCTGCCCGTTGGGGGGTGGGGTGGGGGTGGGGGTGGACAGAAAGCAAGAAAAAGACGAGTGCATATGTATAACTGGTAGACCTGGGGAAATATTGTATTTCACATATGTGTTATGTGAGTTGTCCTAAGGTGTCATTCAGTTTAATGACTCTCTGATGAAGTGTGACCGAGCAGAAAGACTTTGATTCTGAAACTCCATTCATTTAAATAAGGGAAAAAAGACAAGAAAATGGGAGAATGGGTGTATCTTTCCAAAAGTTGTATATAAGCACATGATTCGGGCACAGGACGGATGAATTGCAGCTGGTTTGGGGTCAATATCTTAAACTTCATGCACAGGACAGAAGAGTTGCAAAATCACACAAATTAAATGCTGTGTAGTAGAGGTGTAATGATGCACTTTGGTCATGAATCCATTTTCAGAATAGTTTGAACAAAATTTGAATGAAGAAAAAGTAGGACTGGAAAGACTCCTTTTTTATCCCCTGCTAAAATGAAGTTTGGTGGGGGATATAGAAACGGGTTCCATCCGTCCGCCCATCTGTCTGTCCGTCTGGCTGTCTGTCTGGCCATCTGTCCGGCTGTCCATCCGTCCAGTCACGTTTTCATTTCCTGGCCATATCTTTAAAACTACTGAAGATATCTTCGTGAAACTTTATATACTTATCAAGCAACATGTGAGCTGGTGCCTTTTGCTATTTTGGATTTTTTGAAAAAAAATTTTTTTTTCAAATTTTTACATAAATATAGATTTTGATTTAGTTTCTAAGAGCAATGTTGGTTTCCAGAGCATATATCCAAAACTATTCATGATACGGATTTGAAACTTGGTATACTTGTTAACAAGGTGATGTAGATGTGCCTTTTAGAAACGGGTTCTGTCTGTCCATCCGGCTGTCCTTCCATCCGGTCACATTTTCGTTTCCGGGTCATATCTTTAAAGCTACTGAAGGTATCTTCATGAAACTTTGTCTACATATCAAGCAACGTGAACTGGTGCCTTTTGCTATTTTGGATTTTTGAAAAAAAATATTTTCAAATTTTTACATAAAAAATAGATTTTGACTTAATTTCTAAAAGCAACGTTCGTTTCCAGAGCATATATCCAAAACTATTCATAATACAGATTTGAAACTTGGTATACATATTAACAAGGTGATGTAGATGTGCCTTTTCATGCTAAGAAATTTGAGAAATTTAAATTTTTCATGTTTTCATGGAAACAATTTCAGACTTGGTCTCTCAGGTTAGTCTTAAGGGTAGGTTTTGTTTCCGGAGCAGAACTTGAAAACTATGAGTGGTATGGTCTTGAAAGCTGGTATATGTGTTGATTAAGTAAAGTATATTTTTGATACTAAGAAATGTGAGAAATTAACATTTTTAGCTTACCTGGACCAGAGGTCCAGTGGGCTTATGTCATGGGCTGCTGAGATCAGTGTAAAGAGGTAGGGTTGGTTTCCTGCAGCAGAATGTGAGGATGCAGGCACTTACGGATGTAAGGCAGAATGCAGGAACTCGTCAAAGCCAAGTCGAGAAGCGAAAATCGGAATCAGTAAACTAGCGAGGGTCGGGCGATCGGCAAACAACATAGAGCAGGCAAAAACAAAGAGCGAGAAATGAGAGGAAAGTTGCGGGGGTCAGAATCAGAATAGGCAGTAGACAAATACAAGGCTTGGTATGTGCTGTGAACAGAACCCCCTCCGAGGAGCTACCTCCGGGAACTACAACTTTCCTGGGGTGACCCCTACCTCTGGGTGCTGGTTTGCTAGGAAACTGGGCATGGAATTCTTGTTTCAGAAGGGGGTCAAAAATATCTTTCGCTTTGAGCCAGTTTTGTTCCTCAGGTCCGTACCCCCTCCCAGTCTACCAGGTACTCTATTTGACCTCCTCTGCGTCTTGAATCTAGGATTTTGTGTACCTGGTAGATGGGGTCTTCTTCCAGGTTGAGTGAGGGGTGTTCTTGAATGGGTGTGTTGCTGGTGAGGGGACCTGGGATGGCGGGTTTGAGGTGTGAGATGTGGAATGTGGGTGATATACGGCTGTGGGGAGGGAGTTTGAGACGGTAGGCTACTTCGTTGATGCGGCATAGGACTCTGAATGGGCCAATATAATGAGGTTGGAGCTTCTTACAGGTGTTGGTCTCCCTTAGGTTCTTGGTGGCCACCCACACTCTTTCACCTGAGTGGAAGTTGGGTGTCTCTCCTCGATGTTTGTCTGCATACATCTTGTACTTGGCGCAGACTGACTCCAGACATTGGTGAACCTCCTTCCAGATGGTCTGACTCCACTTGAACCATTCGTCGACTGCTTGTACCTGGTTTGGTGCATTGTCCCAGGGGAACAAGGGCGGTTGGTAGCCGAGTATGCACTGAAACGGGGTAAGCTGGGTGGCAGAGTGCTTCAGCGAGTTTTGTGCATACTCGGCCCAGGGCAGGAAGCATGCCCAGTCCCCCTGATTATGCATGCAGTAGATTCTGAGAAAGCAGCCGATTTCCTGGTTCGCTCTCTCTACTTGACCATTGGGTTGTGGATGATAGTTGGACGTGAGGCTCACGGATACCCCCACCCTTTCCATGAAGCTTGTCCAAAACTTGGAAATGAATTGAGGTCCCCGGTCGCTAACTATGTCTTCTGGGATGCCATAGTACTGGAAGACCTGCTGAAACAAAAGTTCTGCGGTTTGAGAAGTGGTGGGGATGCCAGGCAGTGGGATGAGTGTCAGGGCTTTTGAAAATCTGTCTATTATCATGGTGTTTCCTTGAAAGGGAGGTAGGTCAGTGATAAAGTCAATCGCCAGGTGTGACCACAGTCTTTGGGGAATGGGTAGTGGGCATAGTTTGCCCACAGGTGGGGCTCGCGGGACCTTTGCTTGAGCACATTCAGAGCAGGATGTGACAAACTGGTTGATCTCTGATAACATGTTCTCCCACCAGTACCTGTTCTTTAGCATCTGGTGGGTTCATTGGCTGTTCGGATGTCCTGTGGCAGGAGATGCATGTGCCCAGGTGATGACTTTGCTGCAGAGATGCTTTGGGATATATAGGAGACCAGATGGGAGGTTGACCGGCAGGGTTTGGGGTTGTGCTGCATTGTTTTCCTTGTCCAATTCCCAGGTGATGGACTGCATGAAACATTGAGGTGGTACTATGGGATAGGAATCTGTTTCGTGATGGGACGGCCCAAACGCCTGGGATAAGGTGTCCACCTTGACATTTTTGGACCCTGGACGGAATGAGATGGTGAAGTCAAATCATGTGAAGAAAAGTGCCCACCTGGCCTGACGAGGGTTCAGTCTCTTGGCTTTTTGGAGGTATTCGAGATTCTTATGATCGGTGAGGATGGTGAAAGGGTGTGTTGCTCCCTGTAACCAGTGCCGCCATTCTTCCAGAGCCAATTTGATCACAAGCAGTTCTCTATTCCCGACATAATTTCTTTTGGCTGAGGGGTAATTCTGCCCCAAATCACAAGATTTAGAAAAATGTTCGCCACTGACCATCTCAGATTTGCTTCATACTTTCTGGAAATATTGTCAGTGTACTCAATAAATAGTGTACAAAATTTTAGGCTTATACCTTCATTAGTTTCTGAGATATGGGGGCTTTAAAAAGGGGCGTGGCCCCAATTTCACTGTTGAAACGCGTGCTACAGAAAACGGACCTAACTTCCATAAGTCATTACTTTTAAACTATTCATGCAAGATACATGAAATTTTCAAGGATTGTTCTTCAGTGCCAGATGCCTTTAAATACTAAAATAGAAAGTTCACAGTTCAATATTTGCCAAGTTACAGCTTGCTGAAAATCATTAAAAAATGTCTTCTATCGTGCTTTGGAACAACTTTGATGCCCCATATCTCCACATTAAAGCACACCAGATCTTTCAAATTTTCTTCTTTATTACTCATGTTATAGTGCTCTTTAGGCAACTAGGTATGTATTCAAAAGAAATCAAACTTTCTGATTTATTAGGCTTTAAAAAAAACATTTTGCACCTATAATTCAAATGCATGTTATAAATGTATGACAAGGTCTACCATAAAAGCAATTATACCACTGGAAAGAGCTTGTTTTGATTAGCAAATGCACAAAATATGAAGTTGGCACCCTAAACTAAACTATAAATATTAAGGTATCAAGTACGGCATGTTTTACGATAGACAGAAATGCTGATTTAAGGCATATTACAATACAATTACAAACCTACAGTGTAGGAAAAATAACAACCTTAAAAATACTTTATTTGAAGAGCTTAAAACAGTGTATTGATTTCCTTTTCCAAATCAGATGGAAGTTTATACTGCCTGCCAGTTGATGTAAGTGGGGCATCAATGATTTTCATGATATGCACCAGAGGGACCCAACAGTTATCCTCTCTCCTGGGCCAGCTGTAAGTCTGAGAGGGACCATGAGGATGCATAAATGTTACTTGTACATCTTGTTCCTCCTCTGATAATGCACGAATGTTGCCTATCCACCACTGTCTGTCATACAAACATACAACATATTTACCAGGAATTGTATCTGCCAGAGAGACTGCTGATTTAACAGGGGTTTTATGCATTACTTGTGGCTGATTCCTACTCATATCCACAATGAGGCTAGGTCAGCAGCTCGAGCTAACTTACAGGCAGTCACGAGTGATCACATACTAACCCCATCTGATCTGTTTTTGTGGGCAGATAAACATATCAAGAACATCCATTTCATCTGGGTTGGTACAGGGGAAGTTATGGAGAGTGGAAAAGCATTGGAGGCAAGATTTTCAAGGTCAGCTACTATTCCTGGAAAAAGAAACAACCACTCATTCGTTCCAATCATGTCCAACCAGCTGCAGGTCAGCAGGGTGTCAGGTGATCCTAGCTTCATTGTGGATATGAGTGGGAATCGGCCACAAGTAATGCATAAAACCCCTGTTAAATCAGCAGTCTCTCTGGCAGATACAACATATTTACCAGGAATTGTATGTTTGTATGACAGACAGTGGTGGATCGGCAACATTCGTGCATTATCAGAGGAGGAACAAGATGTACAAGTAACATTTATGCATCCTCATGGTCCCTCTCAGACTTACAGCTGACCCAGGAGAGAGGATAACTGTTGGGTCCCTCTGGTGCATGTCATGAAAATCATTGATGCCCCACTTACATCAACTGGCAGGCAGTATAAATTTCCATCTGATGTGGAAAAGCAAATCAATACACTGTTTAAGCTCTTCAAATAAAGTATTTTTAAGGTTGTTATTTTTCCTACACTGTAGGTTTGTAATTGTATTGTAATATGCCTTAAATCAGCATTTCTGTCTATTGTAAAACATGCCGTAATTGATACCTTAATATTTATAGTTTGGTTTAGGGTACCAACTTCATTAGCATTTGTTAATCAAAACAAGCTCTTTCCACTTTCCATGTTATAGTACTCTTTCCTAAAGAGTACTATAACATGAGTAATGAAGAAGAAAATTTGAATGATCTGGTGTGCTTTAATGTGGAGATATGGGGGGGTCAAAGTTGCTCCAAAGCACGATAGAAGACATTTTTTTATGATTTTCAGCAAGCCATAACTTGGCAAATATTGAACTGTAAACTTTCTGTTATAGTATTTAAAGGCATCTGGCATTTAAGAACAATCCTTGAAAATTTCATGTATTTTGCATGAATAGTTTAAAAGTAATGACTTATGGAAGTTAGGTCCGTTTTCTGTAGCACGGGTTTCAACAGTGAAATTGGGGCCACGCCCCTTTTTAAAGCCCCATATCTCAGAAACTAATGAAGGTACAAGCCTAAAATTTTGTACACTATTTATTGGGCACACTGACAATATTTCCAGAAAGTATGAAGCAAATCTGAGATGGTCAGTGGCGAGGCCTCTGGTGATTTCACATGGATTGACCCTGAGGTTAGTTTCCTGGAAAACAAGGCTACGGGATGTAGCTTCTGCTTTTCCCCAAAACGTTGAGACAAGATGGCCCCTACTCCAGTGTTGGAAGCATCTACCTCTACGATGAAGGGTTTTGCGGGGTCCAGATGCTGGAGTATAGGGGCTGTCGTGAAGGCTTGCTTGAGTCTGTTGAAGGCCTCCTCAGCCGCTGGATTCCAACGCAGATTCTTGGGACCTTTCTTTAGTAGCGAGGTTAGCGGGCCCGCTAGAGTGCTGAAATTACAGATGAAGTGACAGTAAAAGTTTGCAAAGCCTAGGAAGCACTGGGGGTCCTTGATGGAATGAGGTGCTGGCCAGGATGTTACGGCAGATAACTTGGACGAGTCCATACTGACCCCACTGGCATTAATGATGACATAGCCCAGGAAGGAGATCTTGCTCTGGTGAAACTTGCACTTCTCAGCTTCCATGTAGAGGTTGTTCTGTAATAATTGCCTGAGGACTGCTCTAACATGTTCCTGGTGAAGCGGGAAATCTGGTGAGTAGATGAGTATGCCGTCAATGTATGCAATGACGTATCTACCCAGCATGTCCCGGAGCATGTCATTGATGAAGCACTGGAACACGCCGGGAGTCGAAGAAAGGCCATAAAGCATAACCCAGTACTTGAAGTGTCCGGTGGTGGTGCTGAAGGCAGTTTTCCACTCGTCACCTTTCTTGATCTGGATCAAGTTGTAGGCGCTGCGTAGGTTGAGTTTCGTGAAGATTTTGGCGGTCGTAGTTGTTTCAATGCAGCTGGAACCAAGGGAAGAGGATATGGATACTTGACAGTGACTTGGTTTAGGCCTCTGTAATCTATGCAGGGCCATAGCCCGCCCCCGCATTTCTCCACAGAAAAAGAAACCAGCTGACGCGGGAGACTTGGACAGGCGAATATATCCCTGCTTGAGAGCCTCCTGTATGTAGTCCTCCATGGCAGCATGTTTCTTTTGTGACAGGGGATAGATGCAACCATGAGGGGGAGACATACCTGGTAGTAAGTCTATGGAACAGTCGTAAGGTCTGTGCGGCGGTAGCCCACAGGCCTTCCCCTTGCTGAAGACCTCAGAGAGGACCTGAAAGCAGTCAGGCACGTTGTCAACGGAGTCTGGTTGGGGGGTCTCTACCGAGGTTGAGGCTACTTGGACCTGAGGGCGAGAAAGACAGCTCTGGAAACAGGTAGGTGACCATTGGAGAATCTCTTTGTGTTGCCAGGAGATGAGAGGATCGTGGAGTTGCAGCCAGGGATACCCGAGGGTAATGTCATGATTTACGGTTGATGTAACATAAAGGGAGATGAACTCCCTATGTAGTGTTCCAACCTGGATCTGTAACGGTTGGGTGCATGAAGTGACCAGCCCGTCACCTATTGGCCCTCCATCGATGGTTTGGATGCTGAGTGGACCTTGTAGTGGGGTGACATGAAGGTCGAGCTCTTGTACGATGAAGTTCCCCTCTGCTCCTGAATCTATAAACACAGCTAGGGTGTGAGCCGAGGATGCAACTTTCAGTATCACAGGCAACTGGAAAAACTTGGAGGAAAGCTTTCTCACCGGGCTGGTGGAGGACATGGGTTGCCTGGCGGGGTTCTCACGGGCTGGTCAGACCGGACAGTTCTGGATGTTATGTTCGGAGCTCCCGCAGTAGAAACACAACCCCTCCCTGCGTCGTATAGCTCGCTGGGCTTGGGTCAGTCTAGTGCGGGATACCTCCACTGGTGCATTGTTGTCCGACAGCAGGGCAGTCCTGGCACAGTCTTGAATGGAGGGATGGTGCTTAAGCAACTGGTCAAGGCAGATGGCTAGATCAATGAAGGAATCAAGAGAAAGAATGGTTAAAGAAGAATAAAGCTAATGTTTTGGAATGGCCAAGTCAAAGTCTTGACCTTAATCCAATCAAAATGTTGCGGAAGGACCTGAAGCGAGCAGTTCATGTGAGGAAACCCACCAACATCCCAGAGTTGAAGCTGTTCTGTACGGAGGAACGGGCTAAAATTCCTCCAAGCCGGTGTGCAGGACTGATCAACAGTTAGCGGAAACGTTTAGTTGCAGTTATTGCTGCACAAGGGGGTCACACCAGATGCTGAAAGCAAAGGTTCACATACTTTTGCCACTCACAGATATGGAATATTGGATCATTTTCCTCAATAAATAAATGACCAAGTATAATATTTTTGTCTCATTTGTTTAACTAGGTTCTCTTTATCTACTTTTAGGACTTGTGTGAAAATCTGATGATGTTTTAGGTCATATTTATGCAGAAATATAGACAATTCTGAAGGGTTCACAAACTTTCAAGCACCACTGTGTATATATATATATATATATATGTATGTATATGTGTGTGTGTGTGTGTATATATATATATTAGGGCTGTAACGATACACCCAACTCACGATTCGATTCGTATCGCGATTTTTGACCCACGATTTGATACGCCCACGATTTTTTTTAAAATGTTTTTTTAAAGTAGTAAATTTGACTTATTAACATTTACTTACTTACATTAACTATTTAATAACAAATAATTCAGACCACTGCAGAGAATGAGTAATATGTATGCAAAAATGAACAAATGTATATCCAAAGATTGTTTTATTTCTCAAAATAATACTGTTGAGCCGGAAGCTCTGTTTTTTTCGGTTCTGAAAAAGTCATTTTTCCAAATCGTGTAAATCCGTTAAGATTTTTTTTGGGGGGGTGGCTCTCTCACTGTCTCACTCTCATAGGGCCAATGATTTTCTGTGATCGCGGAAAACAGATGGAAATTACGGAATTTTTATGGTGAAACATTGCTCGTGTGTCAAAATGTAACTGCCGCAGAAGGCTTCCGCCCAAGCAGACATGCCTTCAGTGTTGCCAGATATTGCTAATGTTTTCCACCCCAAAATATGTTCAAAACCAGCCAAAAAGCACCTAAACCTGCCCAATCTGGCAACACTGCATGCCTTTCCGGTCAAGTGATTGTGATTGGCTTGTGGCACACCTAGCCAGCCAATGAGCTGCTTGTTTACAGATTCGCTCCCTGCGTCGCAACCAGAATGGCGACCGCTTAAAAGAAATGAATGCTCTGCCAGTGGCGAGTGTGGACGTTGTGTGACTCGCAGAAGATTGTCGCAGGTCAGTGAAAAAACGACTTACTAATAGATATAAAAAAATAAAAGTAATTTAAGTAAGTTTAAAATGTAATTTAAATAAAAAGTAAAGTATTCATAAATTGAAGTTTGGAAGCGCCTCTGTTTTTGGGCTAAGGAGAAGTTTGAAAGGGTGTACCACGATTCTGCCTTCTTGTATCGTGATACGGATCGTGGCTCTGCGTATCTCGATTTCGATACGCATATAGTTACAGCCCTAATATATATATATATATATATATATATATATATATATATATATATATATATATATGTGTGTGTGTGTGTGTGTATACACACACACACACACACACACAAAATGCACTGCATGTTGACACAATACATCTACTAAGGTAGCTGGAAAATAATGTCACGTTGAAAAACAATGACCATACAGTTGAATCAAATCCAGTGCAACAGCCTGACAGACTGCATGACATATTGCATCAATTTCTGCATGGAGACTATAGTTCCAATCAGGAGGGTCAATTGTTTTCTTAATGACAAACCCTGGCTCACCAAGGACCTGAAGGAACGACTAAATAAAAAGAAGTAGGCTTTTAGAAAGAAGGACAAGGAACAGATGAGGAGGGTGCAGAAGGAATTGAAGGTGAGAGTGAGAGAGAACAATGAAGCCCACAAAATTAAGCTGGAGGGTAGGCTTCAGTAGAACTATGCAAAGGAAGTGTGGGCTAGCATGAAGCAGATCACAGGCTTCAAAGCAAAATGAATATCTATGGTGGGCAGTCTCGAGAGAGCTAATGAGCTGGATTTGTTCTTTGATAGTTTCAGCACAATGGCCTCCCCTATTTCCTCCACTTCCTTATCACCACTCTTCCCCAAATTCTCCCAGACATCTTTTCCCACTCGGTTGTCTTCAGATGACACCTTCAGAAAAAATTCTAATAACTTTGTGGTGGTAGGGTCAAGGATGGACAGGAAGAGGAGTACAGGGACCTGGTTAGCAACTTTGTGGGGTGGTGCAGAACAAACCACCTGCTTCTCAATGTGGCCAGGACCAAAGAGATAGTGGTGGACTACAGGAGGAAGTGGACCACAACCAGCCCCATTACCTTCATGGGTCAGGATGTTTAGTTGGTTGACATCTACAGATACCTTGGTGTCCATCACAGCAACAAGCTGGACTGTAAGGTCAAGTCACAGGCTGTGTACAGGAAAGGGATGAGGAAACTCTACTTTATGGAGTTCATCTTATCTCATCTCATTATCTGTAGCCGCTTTATCCTGTTCGACAGGGTCGCAGGCAAGCTGGAGCCTATCCCAGCTGACTACGGGCGAAAGGCGGGGTACACCCTGGACAAGTCGCCAGGTCATCACAGGGCTGACACATAGACACAGACAACCATTCACACTCACATTCACACCTACGGTCAATTTAGAGTCACCAGTTAACCTAACCTGCATGTCTTTGGACTGTGGGGGAAACCGGAGCACCCGGAGGAAACCCATGCGGACACGGGGAGAACATGCAAACGCCACACAGAAAGGCCCTTCGCTGGCCACGGGGCTCGAACCTGGACCTTCTTGCTGTGAGGCGACAGCGCTAACCACTACACCACCGTGCCGCCCTATGGAGTTCATGTGTTTTAAAATTTGTAGCAATATGTTAGAGATCTTCTGCTAGTCTGTGATAGCCAGTGCAGTTGTCTATGCAGCAACATGTTGGGGAGAGCTGGAAATACAAAAAGACTGAACAAATTGATCAAGCTCGGTTCTGGGCTACTCTCTAGATAGTTTTGAGTTGGGAAAAAAGGACACTCAAGAAACTCACAGCCATTCTGGACAATAAACCTCACCCCCTCTGGTAACTTCAACAAACTTCATGGTTAAACTATAATGACTTTTCTGGTTACACAATTTCACTTTTTGACCATATAGAACACACTTATAGAACTGAGTTATTTATAAGCACACTATCTGTTATCATCCAAATAAGGATGGGTTTCCTTTTGAGTCTGATTCCTCTCAAGGTCTCTTCCTCATGTCGTTTCAGGGACTTTTTCCTTGCCACCATTGCCTCAGGCTTGCTCACTGGGGATAAATTTATTAGCTCAGGGTTCTCCATGGATTGAAAATATAGGGGGGTGGGGGTCAATCCGATGACCTTGAAACAAATTTGCATAAATTTACATATGCGATTTGCATGAAATTTGCATAAAATACTCTCAAATAGTAATCATTTAGAATAGAGGAATCAATTGGACCGATACAAAATCAATTTAGATCGATGTTTTCGATGTCGACAGTGGGACGCTTACGCGTAAAACCGAATCGCTCGAGAGACATTTCGACAGAGTGTACGCACTTCAAGAGCTACAGTAACACTGACAGCCAGGTTATATCCTCACGGTTTTATAGGCAATATCACGCTTGCCGCACCAACTTTGAACTTTTTGTTTTTATCCTTTATTTCTCTGCCGACAATAACAATCAGTTATCTCGAACTTGGTGTCGATTCACATGTTATTATAAAGGCATGTTATCTCCCGGCGCAAGAACAATGTGTCAAAAACGCCGAAGAAGTGTGAAACGCTTTTCTTAGACTATAATCGTCAGACTGACTAAACTAAGTGCTGGTAAATGAGTTTCACACTCGGGTGTTGTCGCGTTGTCGGTACTTCAACAGAGAAAGGCTATCTGTCACAAAGAAAACAAAGGGACGTCTCTTCCTCATACCTGCCAACCTTGAAAAAATGTTATGAGTACAATTTTACAATTTCATGAGTACCCCCCCCCATCGCGTCAACCTCACCCCAGCCCAGCGCGCATGCGCCCCCACAGACCACAACCAGCAGACCAAAAACACACTTTCAATCCAGTTTTATTGATTGACCTTGGGAACATAGTCCAGTTTTGTAAAACATTCCTATTGATAGACTTTGGGAAACTGTTATTGATGGCTCTTGGGAACTTCCTTCCGTTTTGAAAATCACAACAAACATTAAATAGATGTGCAAATGAAATTAAACCAGAGCCACTCTTTCAAAATAAATAACACATTAAATTAATACAGTATGTAAAAAAGGCACTTTCAACACAAAACATGGTATGCACAAATTTCCCATGCAATAGGTTTAGACTTTTGCATTTTTTAACATGTTGGAAGTATATTGCATTATACAGTAAAAATATTGCATTATACAGTACACTGCAGTATTTTGTAGTATGCCTTTTTCATGTGCAAACTATTGCATTTGCATTCAAAATATTGCATTTACTGCAGTAATACTGTATAAAAAAGCATTTGATACTGCAGTACCACGCTGGTTTTTTCATAAGAGGGATGACCAATTTTCGACTTCACATCATCTGCAAACATTCTAGGCTACCATTAACAGAAGTTACCGACTGCCCTTAAGATATACAACACGCTACGTTTTGTTGAGCACATCAATAAAGTGGTACTTATCATAGTGATTCAATGAGAGCGCGAGAGGAATTGTAATCAGGTTTCGTTGGTTACCGCATCGAATATGCAACCTCGAGTGACGGCTTCGAAGTTAAATGAAGAACTAGCCAGAAAGGGAATCACAGAAAGGGGGGCGGCCCGCACCTCTAAAACCCCTCGTGGGGAACCCTGTAGCTCATATGTTTAAAATCTTTATTTTTCTGTAAAGCTGTTTTGTGACAATGTCTATTGTTAAAAGCATTCTACAAATAAACACTGTTGGTGTTGTAAATGCACAAAATAACGGCTAGGAAGCTCTTGAGTACACGTGAAACACAACCGTTTCTGTTACAAATATAAAAACGACGTCTCTAACCGACGTTTCAATCCCCGACTCGCTCTAGCCACCTGGCTGCACCGCTGCACTCAAGTCAGAGACGCGAAGGAGGAAGGGGAGGGGGTGAAGAGGGCAGAGCCACACGCTCTGGAAGAGGGGCGGGGGGATTGGGCAAAGCGTTCCATTCTGGCTTTGAGTTTTCTCACAGATCAGCGGTATCAACTTCAGCGAGAACTTGACTGAAATGCGAGTTCGGACGATATGCATACTTTTTAATGTGAAAACGTACAGTCGTACAATGAGGTAAAAATTCGTAGCGGCTACGCAAGATGCGTACAGGTTGGCAGGTATGCTTCCTTTTGTAAAGGGGCGGCAGAAATTAAACGGGGGCGGGAATCACAGAAAGGGGGGCGGCCCGCACCTCTAAAACCCCTCGTGGGGAACCCTGTAGCTCATATGTTTAAAATCTTTATTTTTCTGTAAAGCTGTTTTGTGACAATGTCTATTGTTAAAAGCATTCTACAAATAAATTGACTTGACCCTCCATGATCTACTGGTTAAACAGCGGAGCTCCTTTAGTAGAAGACTCCTTCAACTTCACTGTGGAGAGGAGCAGTACAGGATGTCATTTGTACCAAAAGCAACCACATTGTACAACAGCTCATCACTGTGCTGGGATACTGTTTTGCACTGTGTCAGTCTTAGGATAAGCTCATTGGACACCCGTTGAACTTTACCACCATCCAGTATTAATATCCAAGTGCACTGCCACTTTGTCTCTTAATTTTCAATTTTCCTTTCCTTTTCTCATATTCATTTTATACAATCCTGTATTCTCCTGTTCATTTTGTTCTTGTCAACATTGCAATGTTTGCACTGCACTGCCGTTTTAATTTCACTCAAGTCTGCTGCTTATATCTACAACATTTACACCCCACTGCACTGCCACATCTCACACTTGCACTATATTCTCTTATTTATATACTATATATGCATTCTTATTTTGTTTCATTTATAATGTTAAATTATTTTTAGTATATATCTGTCTGTGCTGCAGTAATAGGTGAATTTCCCTCTTGGATGAATAAAGTAATCTATTGGTTATTGTTCCATCAATTTTTTTTTTGGTTAATGTATTTTCACTAATTTAAAGTCTGGAATAAATAACTGCAATAACTGCAACTAACTGACTAACTAACTGCAACTGCTCCCCCTCAAATTAAGCAGCGCGCTCCGGCTTGCTCCCAGAGTGCTTCGGCCGAGGTTCCGGAGCGCACTCCGGCTTGCTCCCCCTCAAATTAAGCAGCGCGCTCCGGCTTGCTCCCGGAGTGCTCCGGGAGCAAGCCGGAGCGCGCTGCTTAATTTGAGGGGGAGCAAGCCGGAGCGCGCTCCGGCAGCTATTTACACTGGATCCGGTGTAAATAGCTGCCGGATCATAATTACAGTAAACTAGTAAATACAGTAAAGGAAAAACTTGAGACTGAAAGGTTTTAACAGTCATCCAAATGACTGAACGTAAACATTGCTACAGTAACATACTAGCTACTATGTTGTTGACATTAGCTAGCTTGACCTTCAAAATGGCGGACACCGGGGTGTCACGTGACCCTGTGACGTCAGGTGAAATACCTCAATTGACACAAAATATGAGTACAAAATTGGAGGATAAAACATTGGTGTCATTTGACCCCAATGTGGTGCTATGTAGTGCTTGACCCCTCAGTAGCTCCTTGCAGCTATATTTATATATGTACTGTGGTGCTTGAAAGTTTGTGAACCCTTTAGAATTTTCTATATTTCTGCATAAATATGACCTAAAACATCATCAGATTTTCACACAAGTCCTCAAGGTAGATAAAGAGAACCCAGTTAAACAAATGAGACAAAAATATTATACTGGGTCATTTATTTATTGAGGAAAATGAGCCAATATTACATATCTGTGAGTGGCAAAAGCATGTGACCCTTTGCTTTCAGTATCTGGTGTGACCCCCTTGTGCAGCAATAACGGCAACTAAACGTTTCCGGTAACTGTTGATCAGTCCTGCACACCGGCTTGGAGAAATTTTAGCCCATTCCTCCATACAGAACAGCTTCAACTCTGGGATGTTGGTGGGTTTCCTCACATGAACTGCTCGCTTCAGGTCCTTCCACAACATTTCGATTGGATTAAGGTCAGGACTTTGACTTGGCCATTCCAAAAGATTAACTTTATTCTTCTTTAACCATTCTTTGGTAGAACGACTTGTGTGCTTAGGGTCGTTGTCTTGCTGCATGACCCACCTTCTCTTGAGATTCAGTTCATGGACAGATGTCCTGACATTTTCCTTTAGAATTCGCTGGTATAATTCAGAATTCATTGTTCCATCAACGATGGCAAGCCATCCTGGCCCAGATGCAGCAAAACAGGCCCAAACCATGATACTACCACCACCATGTTTCACAGAGGGGATAAGGTTCTTTTGCTGGAATGCAGTGTTTTCCTTTCTCCAAACATAATGCTTCTCATTTAAACCAAAAAGTTTGATTTTGGTTTCATCCATCCACAAAACATTTTTCCAATATCCTTCTGGCTTGTCCATGTGATCTTTAGCAAACTGCAGATGAGCAGCAATGTTCTTTTTGGAGAGCAGTGACTTTCTCCTTGCAACCCTGCCATGCACACTATTGTTGTTCAGTGTTCTCCTGATGGTGGACTCATGAACATTAACATTAGCCAATGTGAGAGAGGCCTTCAGTTGCTTAGAAGTTACCCTGGGGTCCTTTGTGACCTTGCCGACTATTACATGCCTTGCTCTTGGAGTGATCTTTGTTGGTTGACCACTCCTGGTGAGGGTAACAATGGTCTTGAGTTTCCTCCATTTGTACACAATCTGTCTGACTGTGGATTGGTGGAGTCCAAACTCTTTAGAGATGGTTTTGTAACCTTTTCCAGCCTGATGAGCATCAACAATGCTTTCTCTGAGGTCCTCAGAAATCTCCTTTGTTCATGCCGTGATACACTTTCACAAACGTGTGTTGTGAAGATCAGACTTTGATAGATTCCTGTTCTTTAAATACAACAGGGTGCCCACTCACACCTGATTGTCATCCCATTGATTGAAAACACCTGACTCTAATTTCACCTTCAAATTAACTGCTAATCCTCGAGGTTCACATACTTTTGCCACTCACAGATATGTAATATTGGATCATTTTCCTCAATAAATAAATGACCCAGTATAATATTTTTGTCTCATTTGTTTAACTGGGTTCTCTTTACCTATTTTTAGGACTTGTGTGAAAATCTGATGATGTTTTAGGTCCTATTTATGCAGAAATATAGAAAATTCCAAAGGGTTCACAAACTTTCAAGCACCACTGTACATAAATTCAATTAGAGCCTAATCAGGTGGACCCAGCCTATCTAGTGGGTTTCACCAGACTATTTGTACACTTGGAAATGGAACATTATAGTGCTGTCACCATGGTGATAGGACGGCCTGCATACTCAATCCATTAAGGGGGAAAAAATCACATTTTGCTGATTTGTCAGTGGAAGTTCAAGAAAGAGCATTTTTTCAGTTTACATATGTGATTCTAAAAATATTCATAATGAACACCACCATATTTACGGTTAACTGTTACCTTTGCAGAGAATTTTCAACTTTGTGTCAAGAATTTGTTATTCATTTATTAATGACGGAAGTTGTTAAGTCCACCCCTGTCCAATCTTATCCAGAAAGGGCTGGTTTGGGTGCAGTTTTTCATTCCAACCAGGTAGAAGCCACACCCAGGGCCGTAGCCAGCATTTTAAAATCACCGAGGTCTGTGATGCGCGCGCTTTGCTGAAAATTTTTCGACATATTTAAATGAGAGGGATGAATTACACGCCACACAAGAGATCTATTCCTGAAATTACTTTTAATTGTGTTTGAACTGAATATAATCAGTTTTGAAAAAAATAATCATGTATGTGGCAAGAGTAAGAATAATTTAAGTTTGTTTAATGGTTTGATCTGGCCCAAGCAATGAGGACAAAACTGTGTTGCTTCGAAAATGTAAATTTAACAGCTTCATGAAAGTGCGTTGATGGTTACCATGAAAAAAACGTGTCTCCTGCACTGCGTTCCTCCCCGAGTCGTGCACTCATTCGTTTTTGTGTTCTTGGTCTCAGAGCTACACGCACAAAACAGACACAGAAGACAGAATCAACGTTTAACATAATTAATGCACTTTTTACGGAGACGTTTTAATGTTATTCTTTATTTTTTTATTCAGTTGAATATTTAGCGTACAAATGTATTTTCAGCTCTTAAAAATGACCGAAGTCTGGACCTCGGTGGCCTCATAGCTGGCTACAGCCATGGCCACACCCAATAGTGTGTTGAAAACCAAAATTAACTGATTGGCTTCTGATTGATTGAAATGAAAACATGCACTCACGTTCACCCTTTGCAGATAAGACTGGACACCTGTGTTAAGTGTGCTATGTTTTTGGATATTGCTTAGGTCTGTTCAGTAATATACTGTACCTCCTAATTGTTAATCCTTGTTTGTTTTTTGAAAATGATCTTTATTTGGGAACAGTCCCTCTGTTTCTAAATAGTAATGCATTTTCCCTTTTTTTCTTCATTTTGCAGATTCAGCTCCACCAGGATATGCACTCATCTTTCTGCAAAGAGCACTACCTTTTAAAGCCCCATTGCCCATCAGCCAGTCTAATTACCCAAATTATTTGTGTCTGTCATTGACCTAGCCAGTCTGGAGGAAATATGGACTGAGGCTAAAGGTTGGCCCTTTGCCATGCTGAAGCTTGTTATTTGGCATATGCCATCTCTGAAGCTTGAGAAGGAAACTCTCTTCCTTAAGACCTATTACAATGTAATCAGTAGGGTACTTGAGTTTCTGTGGTCCCCACCAGCTGCAAACAGAGTTTCATCTTAAACAAAGACCTGGCATAGATAAGACAATCCTATAGACTCCAGTAACTGGAGGCCTTCAGGTCTCCTCTAAAGTCATGCAGTCTTCAGATGAGCTATTCAACAGGAAACAGAAGTCATTGAATGGAAACAAAGAAACTCCAGGTACCAGTCTGCAGTGCAAGTCTAATGGGGTAGGAAAAGTCAATGGCACATCTGTCATTCCTAAAATGGGAGTGCATGCCAGATTGTCAGACTGGCTGCCCAAAAATGAAGGGTGGGAGTATCTATGCGGGTCAAACTATGAGAGAGTTATTATGGCGTTTCAAAATGGACAACCAGACCAAAGCATAGAAATCATTGACGTGAATGAAGCACCATTGGAACTTGATCATCCTGACAAAAAAAATTCACAGAGGGACCTTTTGAGTCAGTCCCCTTTAAAGGGTCTTCATCCCATTCGACAGCGAAGCAACAGTGATGTGACTATCAGTGATATAGATACTGAGGACATAATCCATCAAAAAGCTGTCAACCCAAACACTGGTGCCTCATTGCATCGGGAGTATGGCAGCACTTCCTCTATTGACCACCAAGGTCTAGGTGGGGATGGAGCCCTTACACTGTTAAAGGGCTACAAAGTAGACAAATTGGATAATCTGAATAAACACTCAACTGGTTTCCCAAAGATGCATTATGACAGTGCTTTTTCAACTAGCTTGCAGACAGCAGCTCAAATAGCACGTGGAGAGATCATTTGTATCCCAGGCTATGACTATGTAGGCAGTTCCCTTCTCTACAGTCAAGAAAGAGATAAATCCCTTATGCATCGGCTCAGATCAGAGTCATCTGAGACATCTTTTTTCCGGAAGTTGAGAACTATTAAAAATGAGCATGGTTTCCGGCTCTCAACTGAGCAAGAAGACCGGCGGTCTCTTGGCATCCCGAAATGCTTTGCTCACTATGATGTGCAGAGTGCACTCTTTAATATTAGCGATGCTATGGCAAATCAAGTCAGCCTTGGTCATAGGAAGAATACTACAACTGGTGCCTCAGCTGCTTCACAGTATCAAGTCCCATGTAGTGGTCCAGTATATGGAAATACTAGTGGAACTGCACCAATGTTTGAATCTCCACTGGGCAGCCATGAAGAGTTGAACCCTAAACAAAATATTGACGCAGACGAGGGTGATGGAAAGAACAATGAGCTAGTGCTAAGTTGCCCACATTTCCGGAATGAGATTGGTGGAGAGGGTGAAAAGAAGATTTCTCTGTCCAGTGCCAACTACAGTGGGGAAGGAAGCTGTTCCTTTGAGTCTTCATTAAGCTCTCACTGCACCAATGCTGGTGTTTCTGTGCTGGAGATACCTCGGGAAAATCAACCAGTCCATCGTGAAAAAGTGAAGCGATACATCATTGAGCACATTGACTTGGGGGCATACTATTACCGTAAATATTTCTATGGAAAAGGTAAGCATTCTTTGTTCATATTCATATTCATATTATTATCAGCTTTGGGATGGGAAATACAGAATGCAGTGCAAATGTTTCCATTAGAGGGGATTCTGTGCAATAGCATGCCAAGGCTGGATGCAGGAACCTTAGTAATCTATGTTGTCCCACTCTTCTTCATTGCTCCTTAATGTTTCTGGGAAATGAAGTGTCTTATGACAGAATTCCTTTTAGGATTGGGTTTCTTTGTTTACTTCTCTTTAGTTCAGTTTGTTTCCCATTCTTATGTAGGAAAACTATTACTATTATTTAGGAAAGCGCAGCCATACTCAGTTATGGGTGAATGTCATAAATTTGCTTCATGTACAATTAACCATCCAGTAGAAAACATTGTATACCTTGTCTATTACAATAATACCTTCATTTTAGTGCAGTAAAGTTGAGTAGAGTTATTTTACAAATAATCACATTTGAGTGTCCATCACTGGCACCGGCAGCCATCATACTGTATGCACCATGAGTAATTTTTTTAAAGAGTTTGTTTATTTTTAAAAATGTTATTTTGAAAATAAAATTGTGACAACAGCAGATCATGTCTTTGGATTCTTTTTTATTGAATAATGTGCTTGAAAATAAGATGCATTTTTTTGGTTACATCCACTGTGTCGTGGGCGGCACGGTGGTGTAGTGGTTAGTGCTGTCACCTCACAGCAAGAAGGTCCGGGTTCGAGCCCCGCGGTCGGCGAGGGCCTTTCTGTGTGGAGTTTGCATGTTCTCCCCGTGTCCGCGTGGGTTTCCTCCGGATGCTCCGGTTTCCTCCACAGTCCAAAGACATGCAGGTTAGGTTAACTGGTGACTCTAAATTGACCGTAGGTGTGAATGTGAGTGTGAATGGTTGTCTGTGTCTATGTGTCAGCCCTGTGATGACCTGACGACTTGTCCAGGGTGTACCCCGCCTTTTGCCCGTAGTCAGCTGGGATAGGCTCCAGCTTGCCTGCGACCCTGTAGAACAGGATAAAGCGGCTAGAGATAATGAGATGAGATGAGATCCACTGTGTCCACTCTCAAAGTTATGATGCAAATATATTTGAAGGCTTATGATTGGTGTTAATGTCACTGGCTATAGGTCATTGCATGATCAACATTTCTGGAACTTAATAGTGATTTAATCAGAGTTTGCTTATCTTGTGGGTTAGCATGCAAATAAGTAGTCTTGAAATGAGCAAAAGAAAACAATTGAACAGTTTTCAGGCTTTTGAAAATAGAAATTCTAGGCAGTGAAGATTCTGCTGAGGGCAGCATGAGCACAGAGTCTGCTAATGTTAGTGCTAGCATTAATGTTATGATGAAGCTATAAACTTCAAATAGGTAGGAATACTATTTTATTATATTGTCAAATCTGGCTTTTTGATTGTTTATTATAGCAGCTTGATTTGGTCTTGTGGTTGCATATTGTTACCATCTTTATGTCGAACTCTTCTTATGATGCTGCTGCTAAATGAGGGAGTCTGTTTGCTTTACCAACTTTTTACAGCATATTTCTCGAGGCCAGTGACATCGTGAGGTCCTATCAGTGGGGGCTATAGCTCCGGGTATTTTGAGCCTAGTCCTGGGTATTTTCACCCTCAAAAAAAGTAAGAGATTAATAGAAAACAACTGACTGAAACAGATTGGAACTTGACTTGCAGCTTCCGAAGACGGATGGGGGGGAGGAGTGAATGGGGGGGGGGGACATAATTGAGCCCTGCACACTGCACATTCAAAGTTTTGGTAATCACCAACAGATGAAGAACATTCAGAACTGGTTGGAAGATGACTTCAAAAAACAATCCACTGTTATTGAATTTTTCAAGATGAGAACAGATGGTAAGTCATCGACCATGGGTGTATATATAGAATGTATCAACAGTGTAACCTATGTTGATGCACAAAAACCGCTACAGGGAGCCTGGTTATCTTGAATTTACAGCATAGGGTATGTATGATTAGTGTGCCAGGCTCGCTCAAAAGTTCGAGTGCTTTAATGAATATCTACAGTGGTGGTCTATTTGCCCCGACTGAGTTTGTTTAACAGGTTAACAATAATTTGTTTTCATGTAGACACCAATAGTTGCCCTGACATAATTTAATCATATGTTTTAATGCTACATGTAGCCTACGCAGAACCAGCCAGCCTAGCCAGCCTACCCTACCAGAGCCAGCCTTTGGCATATTAGTCACATATAGGGATAAAATAATTTTTATCCCTAAAACAAAGAAGCCATGGAGTGAACACACAAACCCCAGATCAGGACCTGAAGGTTCTGGGCTGGATCATGACAGGTACCTGTCATTTAGACAGCCTTATTTTCAAATGTATTTATGTGATCATCACACACATGTCCCATTCCTGGAATTCTTGTTACAAATTGAGATGCATGCGTGTATCAAATGTTTCATCAAGTTAGACGTATTGCCTCCTCCCGCCACACATGACTTGAGGCACCGTTTCCACAAAAGGGTTGAAGGGGACTCTATCTCTCCACCATCACTTGCCATAAAAGTAAAATATTGCCATATCTTGCTCAGAGATCCTTGTTTTTTGACAAGTTTCAGCAATTTAATGCCAGTAGCTCGTTTAGCAGTTGCCAAATCCATAATGTCTTCTCAAACTTAGCTAGATAACCGGAAGTGGTGTAGCATGGTCACTGCTCAGACAGAGAGCTCTTCCAATGTTATTGTTATAATTATGTCACACCCATGAGCTGCCAGCTTCATCTTCAAGGGCAAGTGAAAGAGCAAACTCTTAAAGCTGCATTTCAAAGTATAGTGAAAAAAAGCTTTGAAACGCAGTAATGTTAACTCTCGAAATTTGTGAAATGATGATACCGTAATGTTTCAAAGACAACCCCAATTCCAAAAAAAAGTTGGGATGCTGTGTAAACTGTAAATAAAAACATCGTGAACATTTACAAATCATGGAAAGCTTGTATTTCATTGAGAATAGTACAAAGACAGCATATCAAATGTTGAAACTGATAAATTTTATTGTTTTTTGAAAAATATATGCTAAATTTGAATTTGATGTCGGCAACACATTTCAGAAAAGTTGGGACAGGGCCAACAAAAGACTGAAAAAGTTGTGTCATGAAAAAGAAAACAAAAAACTAATTTGGTTAATTGGCAACAGGTCAGTAACATGATTGGGTATAAAAAGAGCATCCCAGAGAGGCTGAGTCTCTCAGAAGTAAAGATGGGAAAGGCTTCACCATTCTGTGAAAGACTGCATGGGCAAACAGTGCAACAATGTAAGAATAATGTTCCTCAAATAAAAAATTGCAAAGAATTTGGGGATCACATCATCTATGGTACATAATATCATGAAAAGATTCAGATAATCTGGAGAAATCTCTGTATGCAAGAGACAAGGCTGAAAACTGACATTGGATGCCTGTGATCTTCAGGCTGTTAGATTAGATTAGATTAGATTAGATTAGATTCACTTTATTCATCCCACATCGGGGAAGTTCACGTGTTACAGTAGCAAGAAAATGTCATACAGATAACAAATAAAACTGAAATAAAAATTAGACAAATGAAAGATTAAATACAGAGGGCTATTTGAAAAAGTATAGAAAAATTGCCTTATTGAGAGGCTCGGAAAAATTGCACGTTACAGGTAGACTCTGTATATATACACACATGTATACATAAATTTTATATATATATATATATATATATATATATATATATATATGCATAAAAATAGTTTAAGGCCTAAATTATTGCACATAATAATTGCATCGATGAGAGATGGCAGAGGTACAAGTTGTGGGTGTTATACACTCTGACAGCAGCAGGTATGAATGACCTGCGGTATCTCTCCTTCTTATACAGTGGGTGTAGCAGTCTACTACTAAAAGAACTGATTAAAGCCTCCACAGCCTCATGTAGGGGGTGAGAGGGGTTATCCATGATTGATGTCAGCTTGGCTAACATCCTCCTCTCACCCACCACCTCAATGGAGTCCAGAGGACAGTCCAAGACTGAGCCAGCCCTTCTGACCAGTTTATTAAGTTTCTTCCTGTCCCTCTCTGAACTTCCACAGCCCCAGCAGACCACAGCGTTGAAAATCGCTGATGCTACCACGGAGTCATAAAAAATCCTAAGCAGTGTCCTGCACACACCAAAAGACCTCAGTCTTCTCAACAGGTGGAGATGACTTTGGCCCTTCTTGTACAGGACATCTGTGTTGTTAGTCCAGTCCAGTTTGTTGTTGAGGTGAACACCCAGGTATTTGTACTCCTCCACGATCTCAATGTCCAAACCCTGGCTGTTCACTGGTGCAATTTGAGGAACCATCCTTCTGAAATCGATCACCACCTCCTTTGTCTTGCTGGCGTTGATGCGCAGGTGGTTCAGTTCGCACCAGGCGACAAAGTTGGTGATGACCTCTCTGTACTCCAGGTCGTCCCCCTCTGACACACGTCCAATGATGACTGTATCATCTGAGAACTTCTGGAGGTGGCAGCTGTCCGTGTTGTAGCTGAAGTCAGATGTATAAAGTGTAAAGAGGAAAGGAGAGAGTAACTTTCAGGTGACACTGCATTAAAAGCAGACACGTGTCTGTAGTGGAAATCACTGTATGGGCTCAGGAACCTTTCAGAATACCATCGTCTATGAAAACAGTTTATTACTACATCCACAAATGCAAGTTAAAATGATATATAAACAATATCCAGAAACACAGCCACTTTCTCTGGGTCTGAGCTCTTTTATGATGGACTGAGGCAAAGTGGAAAATTGTCCCGAGGTCTGATGAATCAAAAGTAGAAATTCTTTTTAGAAATCATGGACACCACATCTTTCAGGCTAAAGAGGAGAGGGACAATCTGGCTTGTTATCAGTTCACAGTTCAAAAGCCAGCATCTGTGATGGTATGAGGGTGTATTAGTGCACGTGACATGGGTAGCTTGTACATCCGGGAAGGCATCATTAATGCTGAATGATATATACATGTTTTAGAGTAATATGCTGCCATCCAGACAAAATCTTTTTCAGGGAAGGCCTTCCTTCTTTCTGCACAAACCATGCTCTGCACATACTAAAACTGCATGGCTCTGTAGTAAAAGAGTGCAGGTGCTAAACTGGCCTGCCTGCAGTCCAGACCTGCCTCCCATTTAAAACATTTGGTGGATTATCAAGCACAAAATATGTTAAAGGACACCCTGAACTGCTGAGGAACTGAAATTGCATATCAGTCAAGAATGGGACAACATTTCTCTTTCAAAATTAAAGCAATTGGTCTCCTCAGTTCCCAAAAGTTTACAGAGTGTTGTTAAAAGTAGAGTTGATTTAACACAGTGGTAAACATGCCCCTGTCCCAACTTTTTTGAATTGTATTGCTGACATCAAATTTAAAATGAACATCTTCCATCTTCCCCAGTTAGGCCTGAAGGCCTGTCAGTCAAGAGCATTTGTTGAGCCATGCATCCTGGTCCAGGAAGACACCCTCCTCCTCCAGTCTGTCAGTCCGCCCCAGCCTGTACTTTGTGAATGTTTCCTGGATCCCGTCCCTCCATCTCTTTCTGGGTCTTCCAGGTGGGAGTTTTCCTGCTGGTTTGAAGTTGAAGGCTATCTTAGGAAGTCTATCATCCTTCATTCTCTCTAGGTGCCCCAGCCACTTGAGAGATGACCTCTTGATGTCTTCTGCAACTGAGGTGGAGCCTAACATCGTCCTTAGATCGATGTTGTGAATTCTATCCATTCTGCTCTTGCCTAGGATGGTATGAACGACCTTCATCTCCGCTGCTTGCAGTCTGCTAATGTCCCTTTTGGTCGGTACCCATGACATTGAGCCATACAAAAACACATATTTTTCAAATTAAAATAAAATTTCTCAGTTTCAACATTTGATATGCTGTCTTTGTACTATTTTTTAATGAAATAGAGTTTCCGTGACTTGCAAATGATTGCATTTTGTTTTTATTTAGAGTTTACACAGCATCCCAACTTTTTTGGATTTGGGTTTGTACATACTTGTAGATCTATGGCAACTTCGAACGCCAATGCTGATGCCTACCATGACCTCACAGCTTACAATGCTTTCTATGCTTTTTATGAAATTTGGCATAGTGATAGAAGACATACCTACAGTAGCTACTTACATAGCAATTTTGGTGTGTGACACATTGACAGTAATAATTACACAACACAACAATAGAAATATGAACATGGAAACACAATTCCATTTTCATCTGATTGAGTTAACTCTAGTTCAACGGACACTGTGGTGTTAAAAAGTTGTTTCACTCTTACAAGGACAATCTGCCAAACAGGATGTTTGGCAATGGTGAAAGTATTTTGACCAAACTAGGACCTCATTGTAAGGGATTTTGTTTAATTTTGTCTAAATTCTCCTCTAAGGGTCACTATAATTCACAAATTTGTAAAATTGCTCATAATCTTTGAATTGCTCAACATCAGTTCATTTCATTTCATTAATATTATATATACAAAATACAAAAAATCCTTGCCTGCAAATAGCATAGTTATTGGAGGCAGGAAGGAAAGCAAAAAAAAAAAATTAAAATTACAGTTGTAGGGTTGAAACAGAAAAAAAAAACTGATGAGGTACAAAAATGATACAAAATAAACCATTGTGGGTGGCACGGTGGTGTAGTGGTTAGCGCTGTCGCCTCACAGCAAGAAGGTCCGGGTTCGAGCCCCCGTGGCCGGCGAGGGCCTTTCTGTGCGGAGTTTGCATGTTCTCCCCGTGTCCGCGTGGGTTTCCTCCGGGTGCTCCGGTTTCCCCCACAGTCCAAAGACATGCAGGTTAGGTTAACTGGTGACTCTAAATTGACCGTAGGTGTGAATGTGAGTGTGAATGGTTGTCTGTGTCTCTGTGTCAGCCCTGTGATGACCTGGCGACTTGTCCAGGGTGTACCCCGCCTTTCGCCTGTAGTCAGCTGGGATAGGCTCCAGCTTGCCTGCGACCCTGTAGAACAGGATAAAGCGGCTAGAGATGAGATGAGATAAACCATTGTGAAATTATAAAAAAGAAAGGGAACTAAAAAAATTAATATCTACCTAGCTATAGGTAATTATAGTAGGCGTGTCAGCATAAGTATCCTCAACCAATATTTGCAATAACTGCTTTTGTAGGATATTCTTAAATTTATATTTCGGTAGAGTGCCAATATTTGTGGGAATACTGTTTCAGATTTTTGCACCAATCCTTGAAAAACAGTTTTTCATATGATCAGTCCTCAAATGCATAATGTAGAACTTGCCAGCCATAGAAAATCTAGTGTTATGATGGTGTATGCCCTGTGATGACCTGGCGACTTGTCCAGGGTGTACCCCGCCTTTCGCCCGTAGTCAGCTGGGATAGGCTCCAGCTTGCCTGCGACCCTGTAGAACAGGATAAAGCAGCTAGAGATAATGAGATGAGATGATGGTGTATTTTACAAGAGAAAGTGAATAGGTTTGAAATGTTTGAAGGTGTTCTGTTGTTAAATGCATCATGCATAATCATGCTCAATGATTTAAAATAAAGGAAATTAAGGGGAAGAATATTAGATAGCTTGAACAAAAGTACAGCATGTGATCTAAAAGGTGTAAAGTGATTTAAGTGAAGGGCACGTTTTTGCACAATTTTTTTCCAGAATAGTTTGAGCAGCTTGCCCCCAAACTGCTATGCCAAAGGAAAGATAGGGTTGTAGCAGAAATTGATCATTTTTAAATATAGTGGTGGAAGGCACAAAATGCCTTACTCTTGCAAGGATGCCTAATGATTTGGTGATTTTGGTGGAAATGTATGTAATGTGCTGAGTTCAGGATAGTTTTGAATCAATCAGGACACCAAGGTGTGTCACATATTCTTTCCTTCCTGAAGAAACAAGAGTTAATACAGTAATCAAAATTTTTGAGGTCAACTTCATCAGTTTGTTTTTGATAAGGTCTAAATGTAACAATGTTAGGTTTTTTAACATTGAGCGACAACTTGTTTGCCAAAACAAATATTGTGAAGCTCTGCATTAACAGTAGTTTCAAGTTATCTTAGGTTCTTGTCAGCATAAAGTAAATTGGTATCATCAGCAAATTAAAAAAAAAAAAAAAAACCTTATCAGACAAATTATAGATGTCATTTATGTAGAGCAAGAACAATAGTGAGCCTAATACTGATCCCTGTGGGTCCCCACCCAGACACTGCATTTTCTTACAGTGCTTTGCAAAAGTATTCAGTGTTTGTCCTGTTTTGTTGTAATGACAAGCTGGAATTGAAATGGATTTTTGGAGGGTTGGCGCCATTTGATTTACACAATATGCCTACCACTTTAAAAGGTGCACATATTGTGACACAAACAATAATTAAGATGAAAAAGCAGAAATCTGGAGTGTGCATAAGTATTCACCCCCTTTGTATGAAACCCCTAAATCAGAGCTGGTCCAACCAATTCACTTCATAAGTCACATAATTAGTTGTTTAAGATCCACCTGTGTGCAATCAAAGTGTCACATGATCTGTCACATGATGTCTGTATAAATCAACTTGTTCTGGAAGGACCCTGACTCTGCTACACTACAACCCTGATTCCAAAAAAGTTGAGACAAAGTACAAATTGTAAATAAAAACGGAATGCAATGATGTGGAAGTTTCAAAATTCCATATTTTATTCAGAATAGAACATAGATGACATATCAAATGTTTAAACTGAGAAAATGTATAATTTAAAGAGAATAATTAGGTGATTTTAAATTTCATGACAACACCACATCTCAAAAAAGTTGGGACAAGGCCATGTTTACCACTGTGAGACATCCCCTTTTCTCTTTATAACAGTCTGTAAACGTCTGGGGACTGAGGAGACAAGTTGCTCAAGTTTAGGGATAGGAATGTTAACCCATTCTTGTCGAATGCAAGATTCTAGTTGCTCAACTGTCTTAGGTCTTTTTTGTCCTATCTTCCATTTTATGATGCGCCAAATGTTTTCGCCAAATGGGTGAAAGATCTGGACTGCAAGTTGGCCAGTTCAGTCCAAGGACCCTTCTTCTACGCAGCCATGATGCTGTAATTGATGCAGTGTGTGGTTTGGCATTGTCATGTTGGAAAATGCAAGGTCTTCCCTGAAAGAGACGTCGTCTGGATAGGAGCATATGTTGCTCTAGAACCTGGATATACCTTTCAGCATTGATGGTGTCTTTCCAGATGTGTAAGCTGCCCATGCCACACGCACTAATGCAACCCCATACCATCAGAGATGCAGGCTTCTGAACTGAGCGTTGATAACAACTTGGGTCGTCCTTCTCCTCTTTAGTCCGAATGACACGGCATCCCTGATTTCCATAAAGAACTTCAAATTTTGATTCGTCTGACCACAGAACAGTTTTCCATTTTGTCACAGTCCATTTTAAATGAGCCTTGGCCCAGAGAAGACGTCTGCGCTTCTAGATCATGTTTAGATACGGCTTCTTCTTTGAACTATAGAATTTTAGCTGGCAACGGCGGATGGCACGGTGAATTGTGTTCACAGATAATGTTCTCTGGAAATATTCCTGAGCCCATTTTGTGATTTCCAATACAGAAGCCCGCCTGTATGTGATGCAGTGCTGTCTAAGGGCCCGAAGATCACTGGCACCCAGTGTGGTTTTCCAGCCTTGACCCTTACTCACAGAGATTCTTCCAGATTCTCTGAATCTTTTGATGATATTATGCACTGTAGATGATGATATGTTCAAACTCTTTGCAATTTTACACTGTCGGACTCCTTTCTGATATTGCTCCACTATTTGTCGGCGCAGAATTAGGGGGATTGGCCATCCTCTTCCCATCTTTACTTCTGAGAGCTGCTGCCACTCCAAGATGCTCTTTTTATACCCAGTCATGTTAATGACCTATTGCCAATTGACCTAATGAGTTGCAATTTGGTCCTCCAGCTGTTCCTTTTTTGTACCTTTAACTTTTCCAGCCTCTTATTGCCCCTGTCCCAACTTTTTTGAGATGTGTTGCTGTCATGAAATTTCAAATGAGCCAATATTTGGCATGAAATTTCAAAATGTCTCACTTTCGACATTTGATATGTTGTCTATGTTCTATTGTGAATACAATATCAGTTTTTGAGATTTGTAAATTATTGCATTCCATTTTTATTTACAATTTGTACTTTGTCCCAACTTTTTTGGAATCGGGGTTGTACTAAGCAAGCAACATGAAAACCAAGGAGCACTCCAAACAGATCAGAGACAAAATTGTGGAGAAGTATAGATCAGGGTTGGGTCATAAAAAATATCCGAAACATTGAATATCCCAGGGAGCACCATTAAATCCATTACAGCAAAATGGAAAGAATATGGCACCACTACAAACCTGACAAGAAAAGGCCGCCCACCAAAACTCACGGACTGAGCAAGGAAGGCATTAATCAGAGATGTAACAAAAACACCAACAATAACGCTGAGGGAGCTGCAAAGATCCACAGTGGAGATGGGAGCATCTGTCCATAGGACCACTTTAAGCTGTACAGTCCACAGAGTGGGGCTTTATGGAAGAGTGGCCAGAAAAAAGTCATTGCTTAAAAAAAATCACATTTGGAATTTGCCCAACAGTATGTGGCAGACTCTTTAAACACATGGAAGAAGCTTCTCTGGTCAGATGAGACTAAAATTGAACTTTTTGGCCATCGGGGGAAATGTCATGTGTGGCGCAAACCCAACACCCTGAGAACACCATCCCTACAATGAAGCATGGTGGTGACAGCGTCATGCTGTGGGGATGTTTTTCATCTGCAGGGACAGGAAAGCTGGTCAGGACTGAAGGAAAGCTGGATGGCACTAAACAGGGCAATTCTGAAAAGCCTAATTTGTAATTTTTTCAATGACTTTATATTTTAAGGTGTTATCCATATACATCCCAACATCTCCAGCAGAAAGAGGTGTTGGGACGAAGTCAAAAGTATAATTTGGTATTGATGGATTGAACTCAAGGGGCGTCATGGTGGTGTAGTGGTTAGCACTGTTGCCTCACAGCAAGGAGGTCCTGGGTTTGAGCCCAGTGGCTGACAAGGGCCTTTCTGTGTGGAGTTTGCATGTTCTCCTTGTGTCTGCGTGGGTTTCCTCTGGGTGCTTCGGTTTCCCCCAAAGACATCCAGGTTAGGCTAATTGGTGGCTCTAAATTGACTGTAGGTGTGAATGGTTGTTTGTCTCTGTGTCAGCCCTGCGATGACCTGGCGACTTGTCCAGGGTGTACCTCGCCCATAGTCAGGTGGGATAGGCTCCAGCCTGCCTGCGACCCTGTACAGGATAAGCGGCTACAGATAATGGATGGATGGATTGAAATCAATATCTTCATTATAAATTCTGGTTTCAGTGATTCCTATACAAATAAAATGAAAATTCAACTCTGTCACAATCCAGCCCAGAACTTCTAGCTCCTGATCCGGGTCTCATGCTCCACTCATTGTTTTTCTGTGAACCTTCCCTGCACAGCAGCCAGCACGCCTGTCTCTTACGCTATGTTCACACTGCAAGGCTTAATGCTCAATTCCGATTTTTTTGTGAGGTCGTTCACATTAACAAATATATGCGACTTGTATGTGATCCTCAGTATGAACGAAAAGCGACCTAAAAGTGTTCCGCATGCGCATTGCAGGATATGACGACGTCACACGCAGTGAGCATGGCCAGTGTTTACGGAAGTAAAACCGCCTGGTTGCGGTATGACCCATTCAATCTAGCTTGAATAGCTGTATCCCCCCAAATGGAAATCAGCTCCCTAACCTCTGCGTCCTTCCATTGAGAAGATTCAGAACCTTCACAGCCCGAAGCGTCCCTCGCATTGATGTCATGCGCAGGGGCGCAGATACGTTTTTTGAACTGGGGGGGACAAAAAACTGGGGGGGGACAAAGCTGCCAGCAAACCAACCCCAACCCCGATATGCCTGTCAAACTTGTTGTGGGTTACCATAGCAACCAAGCTCGAGCTCGCAACCTGTGCAGTCTGCGCAGCTCAACCAACTGAATATCAGTCTTTGTTTTATGTGAGTTGTTGCAACTATGTATACACTGCTGTGCACCTCAATAAACTGAATGGTAATTAGTCTTTTGATTTTTCCGTGAGGTTTGCCTTATGCAAAGAAAGACAGCGTAGACGTTTTTTCCTCCCTATAAGTGGGGGGGACCGAACGAGGTGAATTTAAATCTGGGTGGGACGAGTCCCACCCTCTATCTGCGCCCGTGATTATGCGCCATGTTGTTGTAACTTTTTTTGAGAGACCCGCCGCCTACTTCAGCGCAGAATAGTGACGTTTGTGGCTTGTTGATGACGTGTAAGTCGGATGAATGCGACCTGGCGGTTCAGACTGAAGTCGCATATGAAAAGAGTGGATAGGAATCAGAATTAGGACCACATATCCAAACGGCCTGGGTCGGATTTGAAAAAATCGGATCTGTGTCGTTCATATTGTCAATAAAAGATCGGATACAGGTCACATATGGGCAAAAAGATCGGATTTGAGTCACTTCAGCCTGCATTGTGAACGTAGCCTTATTGACTCATCTACAGCCCTATATTACACTGCTCAGAGATTCTTATGACATGGAATTATCCTCACTTCATGTCAAGTTTTCATCCATATTTTTGCTCTGGTTTGCATCAGACTCTACCCTTTTCTTTGTTACTTTGCCAAGCGCTTTGGGATTACTTTGCCTTCCCCTTGAATTATCTCTTTGCTGACTGTTTTCCAGACTGTTAGCTCATTCTCCCACTTTTGGGTGTGTTCTAGACTTTAACTTTTTTCCTGCATCTGCACTGCAAGATAAATTCTCCTGCTGTGGGGGTGCACTCTGGACTCTTGACTTTTTTTCTCTCCATCTGTGATTGCCTAAGATTATTTTTATCTCTTCAAGTTTAGAACTAGCTCCCATTCTCATCATCTCTGTTTCTGATTTTTGCCTGGTTGCCGCACCTCTCTTCCTGTGCTTTGTATCAGATTCATTAAAGTGTACCTGTAGTGAATTTTAATTGCTAGCTATTTCAAAAGATCACATATGATACCAGTGGTTCTGTCATGTCACATTCGTCATAAGCTCTTGTCAAGTACACGCGAGTTTTAAGTCACTGCTCCGCCAGTCAGGCATGGTCAGCGACATGTTGCCTCCCTCACGGGCTGTTCCAGCACTGGTAGTGATGCACAGACGTTGGTTTGTCCAATTGTCTGGGCTGCAGTGGACTGGTCACTGACCCCGTGTTGCAAACACCAGTCTAAGATAACACATTATCAGCCGATCTGCTCATAAGAAATAGAAGAAATAGTTACACTTACTCGAGCTGATCTTTGGCTGGATTGAGTCGAAGTAAAAAAAAAAAAAAAAGGCACCATTCATCATCAGTGTCGCAGTTCTCAAGATTGAACTGAATCGCTCTCCTGAATCATTAAATGAATCATCTGAAGTGCATAAAATCTGTGTGCCATCTCGCAACAAGTTTTACCTCCAAATAGCCCAAATATATCCCTATATTCCCTAATCCCTAATGGGATGTCAGACAGATTTTATCCTGTTTACGGTGGGTGTTCCCACCATGAAAGAGAAACCAATCAAAACCGAAAGAGTGAAAGTGATTATCATGCTGTTACCATCCCTGTGTCCAAAATCACTCACTCATTCACTACTCACTACTCCCTGTGAGTGCACTATACAGGACGTAACAATCAGTATTATTTCGGACAGCACTACAAAATGGCATCCTCACTATATAGTGCCTTAGTAAGGGGCGATTTTGGACACAGGACATGTGAATTGTCTTTTATGAATGCGGAAGTGTGTGCTCTGGTGTGACCAAGTAAGGTGATAAGTTTTATGTTTCATCTAATTTAGGTAATTTAATTTAATTTTTAATTTTTTTAATTTATTTAGCTTTTGCCATAGGAAGATCTATATATATATATATATATATATATATATATACACACATCATGGCATGGGAAACCACAACAGCTTGCGCCAATTACAGTGGCCCCATTGTACCGAATCTGCATGTCTTTAAACTGTGGGGGAAACCGGAGCACCCGGAGGAAACCCACGCAGACACGGGGAGAACATGCAAACTCCACACAGAAAGGCTCCTGTCGGCCGTGAGGTTCGAACCCGGAACCTTCTTGCTGTGAGGCGACAGTGCTAACCACTACACCACCGTGCATAATTTAAAAACTATAATATTATTTGGGGGCGGCACGGTGGTGTAGTGGTTAGCGCTGTCGCCTCACAGCAAGAAGGTCCAGGTTCAAGCCCCGTGGCCGGCGAGGGCCTTTCTGTGCGGAGTTTGCATGTTCTCTCCGTGTCCGCGTGGGTTTCCTCTGGGTGCTCTGGTTTCCCCCACAGTCCAAAGACATGCAGGTTAGGTTAACTGGTGACTCTAAATTGACCGTAGGTGTGAATGTGAGTGTGAATGGTTGTCTGTGTCTATGTGTCAGCCCTGTGATGACCTGGCGACTTGTCCAGGGTGTACCCCGCCTTTCGCCCGTAGTCAGCTGGGATAGGTTCCAGCTTGCCTGCGACCCTGTAGAACAGGATAAAGCGGCTAGAGATAATGAGATGAGATGAATATTATTTGGCAGTGGGCACATAGGAAAGTATAAAGTTTCTGTCAATATGTTTATCATGGGGGCGGCACGGTGGTGTAGTGGTTAGCGCTGTCGCCTCACAGCAAGAAGGTCCAGGTTTGAGCCCAGTGGCCGGCGAGGGCCTTTCTGTGCGGAGTTTGCATGTTCTCTCTATGTCCGCGTGGGTTTCCTCCGGGTGCTCTGGTTTCCCCCACAGTCCAAAGACATGCAGGTTAGGTTAACTGGTGACTCTAAATTGACCGTAGGTGTGAATGTGAGTGTGAATGGTTGTCTGTGTCTGTGTGTCAGCCCTGTGATGACCTGGCAACTTGTCCAGGGTTTACCCCGCCTTTCGCCCGTAGTCAGCTGGGATAGGCTCCAGCTTGCCTGCGACCCTGTAGAACAGGATAAAGCGGCTAGAGATAATGAGAGATGAGATGAGATGTTTATCATGCTTGTATTATAAAAAAAAAAAACTTGCAAAGATATTTATCGCAATACATGACCTACTCATTTTAACCTGCCAAGCTTCGCCGGCAAAGCTCTAGACCCCAAAGTACAACCAAATCTACTTGCACATAATGCCATGAAATAATAGATATGTACTATAAAGATCTATTACAAGTATTAGATCTATATTTATTCAACGTGTTCTGAAGTTACTTGACTGGGAACTAGGAATCTCAACCCACAGAACACTGCTTGTTTACTTGCACCCGATAACCCGGAATCAACGACTGTACACCACTTCTGGCCGGCAGTGGCTGCTCCCCGTGGTTCTGCCTCCGTGGGTAATTCACAGAATAAAATTGTCCACAAAAGTGCTTTTACAGTGTTATTTTTTTGACTGAATGTGCGTGTCTTTTGTCTATAAGTAATACACAAAGCACGATTAATGTCTTAAGCATGACCAGTACTGGTACACTAAAGACTTTTTTCTCTTCTCCTGCACACGAGTCTGTGAATTGGGTACCTATGGCCATGAGACCCGTGACAGAATAATTCCGCCAAAGAATGGACCCAGCACACCTAGATGTGGTCAGAGCAGTATTGGCCAAACAAGCTTCTACTCTGGAATACCATCAGCAGGAGATCGCAACTGTCCACCTGAGTATGACAGCCATCACAGAGACACTGCAAAGACTGTAGTCTCAAGTGAAGAGTCTTCAGACTTCTATCTCCAGTCAGCCAGCTCCTGCGCCAGTCAGCTCACCTGCTGTCTTGACAGCTGTCTCTGCTCTGCAACCCCACTGAGAGTTGTTCCTGCCTGCTCTGCAAGCTTATGATAGGGAACCCAGAACCTGCCACTCATTCCTCTCCCAGTGCTCCTTGTCGATGGAACTTCATGCCTCTGCTTTCCCCTCTGAGAGCTCTCGAGTTGCATATGTCATCATGCTTCTGACTGGAAGGGCACGGGAGTGGGGACAACAATTTGGGATGCCAGGGCACTCAGCGGCACCAAACTCAGTCCCGTCTCCCATGTCACCGAGCCGATTACTCTGAAGGTCTCAGAGAACCATGTGGAATCTCTTTCTTCACCATGAATAATTCTCAATTACCAATTGTTCTTGGCCTTCCTTGGTTGCACCTACACAATCACCATATAAACTGGAGTAATGGTACAGTTCTTTCTTGGAGCACCCACTGCCTGGCCACCTGCTTGTCTTCTGTTCAGAATCCTCTCAACCCTCCAAGTCACCAGTCCTGATGAGACCATCGACTTTTCCAACATTCCTGTGGAATACCTGGACCTTTGTCAGGTGTTCACTAAGATCCGGGCCACCTGTCTACCACCTCATCGGCTGTATGATTGTGCAATCGAATTGCTACCTGAGACCACTCCCCCCAGGAGTCACATTTATTCTCTCTCTCCCTTTGAGAGAGGCCATGGACAAGGATATTTCTGAGTCTCTAGCAGCCGGTATCATCTGTCCCTCATTGTCTCCTGGGGGAGCAGGTTTCTTCTTCGTGGTAAAGGACAAGTCTCTCAGGTGCTGCATTGACTATCAAGGCTTAAATGAGATCACCATCAAGAACCGCTACCTATTACCTCTCATGTCCATGGCTTTTCAGCTGCTGCAAGGGACTCAGTTTTTTCTCCAAGCTGGATCTCCGCAACACCTACCATCTGGTTTGCATTAGGGAGGGGGAAGAATGGAAGACAGCCTTCAATATGTCCACTGGACACTACAAATATTTGATCTTACTGTTTGGCCTCACTAATGCGTCATCTGTCTTCCAAGCACTGGTCAACAAAATCTTATGGGACTTCATTGACCAATTTGGGTTTGTATATCTTGATGACATTCTAATTTTTTCTCTTACACTCAAGACTCACCAGTTTCATGTCAGACAGGTCCTGTAGTGGCTTCTCAAGAACCAACTTTTTGCCAAGGTTGAGAAATGTGCGTTTCATAAGTGCACAATCTCATTTCTGGGTTTCATTATCTCCCTAGATATGGCCCAAGTGGACCCGGACAAGGTTAAGGCAGTCTCTGACTGGCCCATTCCCTCTTCCAACAGGGAGCTGCAATGCTTATTGGGGTTTGCTAATTTTTATTGCAGGTTCCTCAGGAACTATAGCTCCATTGCCACCCCTCTTATTGCACTCACATCCTCCAAGCACCCCTTTCACTGGAATAAATGTGCTGAGAATGCCTTCACATCACTCAAAACCATTACATTACATGGCATTTATCAGACACTCTTATCCAGATTGATGTACAGCAGATGAAAAAGTCAGGTACCAGAAGTGCTGAACTTCCAGACAAAAAAGTTCTAGTACCAACTGAACAAGTGACAGAATAACACTATGTAATATTCTGTTGAAGTAGCAACACTCAGTAAACACCTAAGGAAAAACAATTCAGCCATACACATGAACTGAAAGTACAACTAAATAGAGGAAAATAAAACTCAAATGGCTAACCCCAGCCTAGACAGTACACAGCCTAGGTTAGTCAAGACCAATATGACATTATACAGTGGGCAGGAAAGCAAGGGAGAGGTGTTGCCTGAAGAGGTGAGTCTTCAGTCTGTGCTTGAAGGTGGTCAGGGAGTCGGCAGTTCTGACCTCAATGGGAGGTTCATTTCACTAACAGGGAGCCAGGAAAACAGCAGTCTTGAGTGGGCTGGGCAGGAACGGAGAGAAGGAGGGGCCAGGTGACCAGTGGTAGCAGAGCATAGGGATCTGGCTGGTGTGTAGGGGCGGCTCAGGCTCTGGAGGTATGCTGGTCCAAACCCCTTGACAGTCTGGTAAGCTAGCAGCAATATCTTAAATTTGATGTGAGCTGGTAGTCAGTGCAGAGCGGCAAGCAGAAGGGTAACATAGGAAGAATGAGGGAGATTGTAGACCAGGCAGGCTACAGGATTCTGGATGAACTGCAGCAGTCTGATGGCAGATGCTGGAAGGCCAGCAAGGAGAGAGTTGCAGTAGTCCAAGTGAGAGAGGATCAGTGCTTGGATCAGGAGCTGAGTAGAGTAGGTGGTGAGAAAAGGGCAGATCCTTCAGATGTTGTAGAGGAGAAATCTACACATCTGGGTCAGTGCAGCGATGTTCACTGAGGAGTCTGTAATCGAATACAACCCCTAGGTTCTTTGTGCTGGGTGAAGGTGACCTAGAGGTGTCCCCCAGGGAGATGACAATGTCCACCACTTCTGAAGATGGAGTGGGAATGTACATCACCTCTGTCTTGCCTGGGTTGAGCTTCAGGTGATGGTTGTCCCTCAAGCACTGGATGTTATGCAGGTGAGCAGAGACTTACTGTGCGTGTCGGAAAGGAGGAAAAGAAAGAAACAATTGGGTGTCATCAGCATAGCAGTGGTAGGATATACCATGAACAGAGATACTTGGGCCAAGAGACTGAGTCCAGAGTAAGAAGAGAAGCAGACCAAGGACTGAATCTTGAGGGACACCAATGGTAAGTGGGCGTGGTGCTGATACAGTACCAGACCAGGTAACCTGGAAGGAGCGACTGGAAAGGTAGGACTTGAACCTGTCTGGGGCTGTTCCGCAGATCCCCAGAGCTGATAGGGATGACAAGAGGATGGGGTGATCAACAGTGTCAAATGCAGCAGAAAGGTCAAGGAGAATCAGGACAGAGGAGAGGGATGCGGCATGTGCTGCATGAAGTGTCTCACTGACGGAGAGAAGTGCAGTCTTAATTGAGTGTCCAGCTTGGAAGCCAGACTGATGAGGATCCAGGAGGTTGTTCCATGAGAGAAAAGAGGAGAGTTGGTTAGCAACAGCATGTTCAAGCATCTTTGATAGGAAGGGGAGAAGAGAAACTTGGTGGTAGTTCTGGATGACAAAGCGGTCTAGGGTGGGCCCCTTTTTTCAACAGAGGGGTGTTGTGGGCCCATTTGAAGCTGGAGGAAAAGTATCCAGAGGACAAGGAGGAGTTTACAAGAGAGGTGATAAATGGGAGGATGACAGGAGTGACGGTCTGGAAGAGAGATGAGGAGATAGGGTCAAGGGCCCAGGTGGTAGGACAGTGAGAGAGCAGGAGCTGAGAGATATCAGAAATAGAAAGCGGGGAAGATGCAGAGAGCAAGGGAGAAGAGACAGGGAGGTTGGGGAGTGGTAAAGGAGTTATAGATGGCCATGATCTTTTCCTCAAAAAAGATCACAAAGTCCTCTGCAGTGATGGAGAACTGAGGTGCAGCTGGCAGAGAGTTGAGGAGAGAAGAGTAAGCAGAAAACAGTTGATGAGGGCTGGAGATGGCGGTATAAATTTTGGAATGATAAAACTTGATCTTAACTGATTTGAGTGAAGCTGTGAACTCAGCAAGGAGGGACTGGTAGTGAGACAGGTCAGTTGGGGCTGGATTTTTTCCACTTCCTCTCTGCTGCTTGTAAACTGCTTCTGTTGGAGCACAGTGTTTCAGACATCCAGGGACTAGGAGGGGAAGATCTTGCTGGCCTGGAGACAAGAGGAGATAATTTGTCAATTAATTAGGAGAGGTGAGCAAGAGAAGATGCAGCAGATTCAGTGGGGAGATTGGAGAAGGATTCAAAGGGGGGAGGGAAGCAGTGACAGAAGCAGCAAGAGAGGAGGGAGAGAGGGAGTGAAGGTTACAACGGACAGTAGGAAGAAGAGGAAGGAAGAATGAAATGAAGTGGTGGTCAGACAGTTGGAGAGGGGTAACTCTGAGTTTTGAAGCAAGAACAGTTTCTGAGGAACACCAGGTCTAGAAGGTTGCCAGCTTTATGGGTTGGAGGTGAGTGCAGCAGGGAGAGATCAAAGGAGTGGAGTAGTGGAAGGAAGGCAGCAAAGTGTGAGGCTTCTAGGTGAAGTTTGAAGTCTCCCAGGAGCATCAGTGGGGTGCCATCTTCTGGGAAGGAGCCAAGTCAGATGTCCAGTTCATCAAAGAAACATCCCACCGGGCCAGGAGGGCGATAAACAACAATGACAAACAGGTTTTGCAAGTTTTTCACTGCACCTGTCCTTATCAGTCATGATCCTGTAGCTCAGTTTGTGCTTGAGGTGGATGCCTTAGATATGGGTGTGGGGGAAGTCCTATCCCAGAGGTCATTTCATGATGGCAAGGTGCATCCCTGCGTGTTTTTCTCTCACCACTTGACTCCTGCTGAGCACAACTATTGCATAGAAGATCAGGAACTGTTGGCCATCAAGTTGGCCCTGGAGGAGTGAAGACATTGGTTAGAGGGGACTGAGATCCCGTTTATCATATGGACCAATCACAAGAATCTTGAGTACATCGAGTCTGCTAAGCGACTTAACTCACATCAAACCAGGTGGCCCTTATTCTTCTTGCGTTTTAACTTTGTTCTTTCTTTCAGACCAGGCTCCAAGAATGCCAAGCCAGATGCTCTTTCCAGGTAGTTCTCCCTTGACTCTCAGCAAAGCACCACTGATTCTATCCTTCCTGTCCACTGTCTAGTTTGACATCAAAAAAGTTGTCCAGGAGGCTCTGTCCGGTGATTCTGCACCAGGTAACGGACCACCTAATGTTCTGTTTGTGCCTCTTTGTGTACGTTCCCAGGTGCTTCAGTGGGGGCACAGTTCACTTCTCCCAGTCACCCTGGGTTTGGCCGGACCCTGTCCATCCTCAGGCAACATTTCTGGTGGGCAACCATGCAGCAGGATGTCAAGACCTTTGTGGCAGCCTGAGATGTCTGTTCCAGAAAAAAGACTGGCAACCAGCCTATGGCCGGACTGTTAAGACCACTACCTGTACCTTGCCATCCCTGGTCCCACATTGTCATGGATTTTGTCACCGGCCTCTCCAGTTCCAAAGGTAATACCTGCATCTTGACTGTAGTTGATCGTTTTTCTAAAGTGGCTCACTTTGTCCTTCTCCTCAAGCTACCATCTGCTCAGGAGACTGCCAAACTCCTTATTAACCATGTTTTTAGGATTCATGATCTGCCCCTGGACATCATGTCCAAGAGAAGTCCATAGTTCTCTGCTAACTTTTGGAAAGAATTCTGTAAACTCATTGGAGCCACCCCTAGTCTTTCCTCAGGTTACCACCCTCAGACCAATGACAGATGGAGTGCACCAGTCAGAGCTTAAAGGTTGCTCTGCAGTGCTTGACCTCTGGCAATGCATCCTCCTGGAGCCAGGCCCTGCCGTGGATTGAATATGCACACAATAGCCTTCCTTCATCCTCTACTGCAGTGAGTCAATTTCAGAGGTGCCTTGGGTACCAATTGCCTCTTTTCCTGAGCAGGAGGAGAGGCATCTGTCCCTTCTGCCCAAACCTTTATTTGATGCTATTGCAGGGTGTGGGCACACACCAGACGTCATCTGCTACACTCCAGCCAATCATACAAGAGGAAGTCAGACGGACGACATACGCCCGCTCCAGTCTATCATCCTGGAGAGAGGGCCATTTTATCCACTGGCAACCCCACCCTTCAAGTTCCCTCCCGTAAGCTGGCTCCCACCAACTGGCAGGCCAGCACACCTATCTCTTATCGACTCATCTGTGGCTCTATATTACACCACTCAGAGATTCTCCCAACATGGAATTATGTTCGCTTCATGTCAAATTTTCACGTGTATTTTTGCTCTGGTTTGCATCAGACTCTTTTCTGCTTTGCTGAGTGCTTTGGGATTACTTTGCCTTCCCTTTGGATTATCTCTTTGGTGACTGTTTTCCAGACTGTGAGCTCATTTTCCTGCCTTGGGGTCCGCTCTGGGCTTTTTTGACTTTTTTTTCTCCATCTTCGCAGTGAGCTCATTCTCCCACTGTGGGGGTGCGCGCTGGACTCTTTTGACTTTTTGCTCTGCATCTGCACTCGCCTAGGATTATTTTATTTCTCCTTGTTTGGAACTGGCTCCCATTTTCATTATCTCTGTTTTTCTGATTTTTGCCTGGCTGCCACACTTCTCTTTGTGTGCGTTGTGTCAGATTCATTAAAGACTATGCATGTTTGTGTGAAAAAATAGAGAACCAAGTGTTTATGGGTTCTTTTTTCTTGATTTGCTGTGAAAATGTGAAAGGTGAATCATATTTACAACAAACTGTCTTCAGTAAGGCATTATAATCAGGGTCTATACTAGAATTTACACTATCATTTAAACTGAAGATGTCTAGATCATAAATACTCATTAGTTGCTCAAGATATTTTTTAGTTGGTAAATGTGATTTGAAAGAATTATTGAACTGATCATAAGCATAAGTTATATTAACCTCATTGTAGGGTAATTCACCAAATAATAATTTCTATACTTTCATCTCACTAGCAACAGCCATGATTTAAATACACAAAAAGAACAATTGAAATGAGTACTTAACAGATTATATGTCCATTTCCAATTCCTCCTGTGCTAACCTATGTAGTACACTTTAATCACAGAGCTGTCTTCAAAATGCCGGAGGTATATTACTTGTTTTTTTGCCCAGCAATATGCATAGTTAAACCTGGACTTGAAGTTCTTGGCTTCAGACAAAAGTTATTAAACTCATCTCATCTCATTATCTCTAGCCGCTTTATCCTTCTACAGGGTCGCAGGCAAGCTGGAGCCTATCCCAGCTGACTATGGGCGAAAGGCGGGGTACACCCTGGACAAGTTGCCAGGTCATCGCAGGGCTGACACATAGACACAGACAACCATTCACACTCACATTCACACCTACGGTCAATTTAGAGTCACCAGTTAACCTAACCTGCATGTCTTTGGTCTGTGGGGGAAACCGGAGCACCCGGAGGAAACCCACGCGGACACGGGGAGAACATGCAAACTCCACACAGAAAGGCCCTCACCGGCCACGGGGCTCGAACCCGGACCTTCTTGCTGTGAGGCGACAGCGCTAACCACTACACCACCGTGCCGCCGCAGTCAGATCTACTTTGGAAATTTTCTGGCAGAGTGACATGACTTTGCCTTGAATAATCCTTCATACATATTTACAGATTATAGGCTTTAGATTATTCAAGGAAAGGTTTCAAGCAGGAACTCTATGTGCAATATCCATGTCGCTGAAGGCAGTATTAGCACCCACTGAATTAAAGAAGCAAGTACAAAGCTTAGTCGTCTCAAGGGCAGATTCCTTGCTGCTGGTTGGATCAATCTCTGGAATGCCTAAATTTGACAAAGCTGTAGCTATATTGCACTAAATCGTCTAGGACTCCTGCTGTCTCACTAACTTTGTCAGTAGTAGACTCAAGGCTATTTTTGAGTGCAGAAAGGTCTTTGTTTGCCACAGTGCAGAAAAGATTCAGGTCGTCATACTCATTGCTAAGAAACTCTCACGACTTTACAGTCTCAGGGTCAGATTGACTATGGCCACCATGTTTCTTCGCTGCAGTCTTGTGTGATTTAAGAACTTCATGAAGTCTGTCAAGTCTGTCACAAACTGCTGAAAAAGTTAAACCTGACACCTTTCTCTTTTAGCCAGCATTAACTATTTCAGTAGTTTGTGCTACAGTAGCTCTTCTGTGGGATTGTACCATATGAGCCCGCCATTGTGCCCCATGCGAATCAGTGAGCCTTGGCCGCCCATGACCCTGTTGCCTGTTTACCGGTTGTCCTTCCTTGGACCACTTTTGTTAGGTACGAACTACTGCATACCAGGAACACCCCACAATATGTACCATTTTGGAGATGCTCAGACACAATTATCTAGCCATCACATTTTGGCCCTTGTCAAAGTCACTCAGATCCTTAAGCTTGCCCATTTTTCCTGCTTCCAACATATCACCTTCAAGAACTGACTGTTCTCTTGCTGCCTAATATATCCTACCCCTTGACCGGTGCCATTGTAATAACATAATGAATGTAATTCACTTTACCTGTCATTGTTTTTAATTTTATGGCTGATCAGTCTAGCTCAGCAATGGTATGGTGCATGCTACTAAATTTGCAGATGAGTAAATAACCTTGTCAAATGAGACTCCAAAAAGTTTTGTCTAAGTTCCCTTTAGAGGGCACTATAATTCCATCTATCCATTATCTGTAACTGTTTATCCTGTGCAGGGTCACAGGCAAGAGGGAGCCTATCCCAGCTGACTATGGGTGAGAGGCAGGGTACACCCTGGACAAGTCACCAGGTTATTGCAGGACTGATGCATAGAGACAAACAACCATTCACACCTACGGTCAATTTAGAGCCACCAATTAGCCTAACCTACATGTCTTTGGACTGTGGGGGAATCCAGAGCACCCAGAGGAGACCCACACAGACACGGGGAGAACATGCAAACTCAACACAGAAAGGCCCACGTCGGCCACTGGGCTTAAACCCAGAACCTTCTTGCTGTGAGGCGACAGTGCTAACCACTACACCACTGTGCTGCGCTACACTATAATTCACAAATAAGTAAAACTGCCCAACTGTATATTTTGAACCACCTACCATTCAGTCATGATTATTCTTTTTCTTGATTCCCTACAAGGCCTTGAGTGTTCCTCATGTAAAGAATTTGTGATTTTTCCCACCAGGATGTTGGTTCTTAGGTTTTTCTTTTTTTGCTTCTTCTCCAAATTTTGTCTCATCATCAAAGAATGAAAATTACAATTTTGTGAAACTATCTGAAAAAATGTTTTTTCTTGTTTTGAATTCTGATTTATGGAAGTGTATCAATAATGCACAAATTAATTTGACAGTAAATCTTCCAAACAGGATGAGAGAGCATATCTCATTAACACTTTCAGGTATTGGCATCAAACATGTCATATATATATTTATGCATGACAAAGTTAAGAAACAAAATTTTCCTTCATGTGCAACTTGAGAGGACTACTGAAAACAGAAAATGAGGAAATAGCTCAGCAACAGCTTGATTTTTTTTTTCTTTTTTTGCTTAAAATTTAGAATATCTTCTTGGAAACAAGAACTGATGTTCCCAATAACTTCTGGTCTTCCTCTGTAGCAAAGAGGTGGGGCAACAAAGAACTTGGCCCCTTTATTTCCTGTTGTAAATATATTTATCTGTTTTCCTATATATATTTATTATTATCCAAGAAGCCAGGCCAAATACATGTATAATAGAGTGCTTACATTTATTTTCATATTCTTTTAATAATGGAAAAATATAAAAGCTTTGGAGAAAAATAAAGCAAAATGAAGTGAAAAAAACCCCCATGAAATAAGCAAAATTTACTTTACCACCTTAATCTGCTCTGTTGCACTTCTCAGACCACCAGAACTACTTTGGAATGGATGAGAATCTGGGTCCTGTGGCCATCAGTGTGCGACGAGAAAAGCTTGAAGACATGAAGGAGAAGGAGGGCTCACTGTACAATTACCGTATTGTTTTCAGGACCAGTCAGGTAACACATACTATATTCCTATTAGTTGTGTGTATTATATAAACAGAAGCAAGAAAAAAAATGGAGAACAGGAAATAAATGTCTGGAAACATTATATAAACATTATCATCATGAGTTGTCTTTCCTTGACCTTCGATTTTCCCCACAAAACAATCTTGCACATTCCACAATGTCTGAGTAGGTCATTGTGCCCACCAACCCACTTCTCTATCCTCAGAAGGAAGTATATTGTATACTTATTCAGGATCGTCAGGATGGTTTTTTCTCATCAAGAATATAAATACAGGTTCTGCATTTGTCAGAAGAATAAGTTTATAATTACCTATAATCATACATAATGACATTTAATAAATATATATATATATATATATATATATATATATATATATATATATATAGACATAGGGATAATATAAGAACATGAACCCAATAGAAATGCAGATTTGTGCATAGTTTCGACACAGTTCTCTTCGGCTCCAGAATCTGTGATTGTTTTTAGTAAGACTGATAAAATGGACTGGTCTAATCCTAAAATTGTAACATTACAATTTGCAAATATAACAATCCAATATATTTCAACAGACTGTATAATTAACTTTGCAATGTACTTGGTTTTGCTTAGCTTTTGCACAAAAGACCCCCGAGTTTATCCACACGATGCTTCTGTTGTCCTGTGTAGTCAAACTGTCCCTGTCGAGTGCACTGATTATATTGCATTGTTCTGGATATTTGTTTAATTGTCCTGCACTGTCTAACGTTTACTCTTTATGCTTTTCGCTGTTATATTATTTGCACTTTATGTAAATCCTTTGTGCTGTGCAAATTAACAACGAAATGAAATAACATGATTTGCACTTTAATTTTCCATGTATGGATGCAACATAAATGTCACTGTAACGGTTCGTATGCATGGGTGGAGCACAGAGGACGGCAGGATAGAGATCAGGTTCTGGAATAGGGGTTTTATTGCCACACTTTTCAGTGAACAACTCTTAACTTAGACAGACACACACACACGACTGGCATCTGGTTCAGGGATGAGCTCCTCTGCTCTACGCTCTCCTTCCTTAAATAGGGCGCGGTCACTGGGAAGACACACACAAACACAGGTTAATTGACCTCAGGTGTAGTGATTCTGCCACTTACCTTCCCTGACTCCGCCCTCCTGTCACAGACCGGCACTTGACCACGCCCCCGCTGCCACATACCCCCACCGCTGGGCAGCTGTCCGGCCTGCAGCCGACTCCCCCCCACTTGACGGGAGAGGAAGTCCGCCATGACCATCTGCGCCCCCGGCCTGTGGACCACCTTGAAATTAAAGGGTTGGAGTGCCAGATACCAATGGGTGATCTGCACGTTGGCATCCTTCATGTGGTGGAGCCACTGGAGGGGCGCGTGGTTCGAACAGAGGGTGAAAGGGCGCCCCAGCAGGTAGTAACGGAGGGTGAGGACCGGCCACTTGATTGCCAGACACTCTTTTTCTATTGTGCTGTAGCGCCCCTCACGCACCGACAGCTTCCTATTGATGTACAAGACTGGGCGGTCCTCCCCCTCCACCTCCTGGGACAAAACCGCCCCCAGCCCGCTGTCCGACGCATCCGTCTGCAACATAAAGGGGAGAGAAAAGTCAGGGGAGTGTAAAAGTGGCCCCCCACACAGTGCAGCCTTTACCTCAGAAAAAGCCCGCTGGCATTGCTCCGTCCACTGGACCGGGTCTGGTGTCTCCTTTTTAGTGAGATCAGTCAGCGGGCTGGTGACGTCCGAATAATTAGGTATAAACCTACGATAGTAGCCAGCCAGCCCCAGGAACTGTCTCACCCCCTTTTTGGTCTTGGGCCTCGGGCAGGCCGCAATTGTGCGGTCTTGTTAATTTGGGGACGCACCTGCCCGTTGCCCAAGTGGAAGCCCAGATACCGTACTTCCAGCCGCCCAATCGCACACTTCTTCGGGTTGGCTGTGAGACCCGCTCGCCTCAGCGACCTAAGGACGGCCCTCAGATGTTCAAGATGCCTCGGCCAGTCATTGCTATAGATGATTATGTTGTCGAGGTAGGCGGCCGCATAGGTGGCGTGGGACCGGAGGACCCTGTCCATTAGCTGCTGAAACGTAGCGGGTGCCCCGAACAGCCCGAACGGAAGTGTGACGAATTGGTGTAAACCGAACGGTGTGGAAAAGGCCGTTTTTTCTCGGGATAGTGGAGTCAAGGGGATCTGCCAGTATCCCTTCGTTAAATCCAGCGTCGAATAAAAGCGAGCAGTGCCTAGTCGATCGAGCAACTCATCAATCCGAGGCATTGGGTACGCATCAAATTTAGACACCGCGTTGACTTTTCTATAGTCCACACAGAACCGGACCAACCCGTCGGCCTTGGGTACCAAGACCACTGGGCTGCTCCAGTCACTGTGGGACTCCTCGACGATGCCCATTTCGAGCATGGCCTCGAGTTCTTCCCGAACCACCCTTTTTCTGTGTTCGGGTAGCCTGTAAGGGCGGCTACGCACTACCACCTCCAGGGGCGTCTCTATGTGGTGCTCTATGAGGTCAGTGCAACTGGGCAGGGGCGAGAACACATCCGAAAACTCGGTCTGCAACTGGGCGACCTCCGCGAGTTGGGTCGGGGAGAGGTGGTCTCCACAGGGGACCGGAGGGGTACGTGACGCTAATGCCCCTTTTTGAACCTCCGGCCCCAGCTCTGCCTTCTCCGGAACCACCGACACCAACACCACGGGGACCTCCTCATTCCAGAGTTTAAGCAGATTGAGGTGGTAAATCTGTAGTGCCCCACCCCTGTCCGTTTGCCTCACCTCGTAGTCGACATCCCCGACTCGCCGTGTGACCTCAAAGGGTCCTTGCCACTTGGCAACCAATTTGGAGCTCGATGTGGGCAACAGTACGAGTACTTTATCTCCCGGTGCGAACTCTCTAAGGCGCGTACCCTTGTTGTACAGGCGGGTTTGCCGTTCTTGGGCCTGCCGCAAATTCTCCTGGGTTAGGTGGGTGAAGGTGTGGAGTTTTGCGCGCAGGTCCATAACGTATTGAATTTCGTTTTTGCTTTGTGAAGGTCCCTCCTCCCAATTTTCCCGCAGCACATCTAGAATGCCGCGCGGCTTATGTCCATATAATAATTCGAACGGGGAGAACCCCGTGGAGGCTTGGGGGACCTCTTGCACTGAAAACAGCAAGGGCTCGAGCCACTTATCCCAATTCCGTGCGTCCTCACTTACGAATTTTTTAATTATATTCTTGAGGGTGCGGTTGAACCGTTCAACTAAACCGTCCGTTTGTGGGTGATACACGCTGGTGCGGATCAGCTTAATACCCAATAACCTAAACAGTTCGTTCAGTGTTCATGACATAAATGAGGTGCCTTGATCAGTCAGAATCTCTTTCAGGATTCCAACTCGGGAGATAATGCGGAAGAGCGCCTCCGCAATACTGCGTGCTGAGATATTGCGAAGAGGCACGGCTTCCGGGTATCGCATTGCATAGTCCACCAGAACTAATATAAAGCAGTACCCTCGTGTTGACCGATCTAATGGCCCGACGAGATCCATCCCAATTCTTTCGAACGGGGTCTCGATTAACGGTAGAGGGCGCAAAGGCGCTTTTGGAATGGCCGCTGGGTTTACTAACTGGCATTCGCGGCATGCCGTACACCACCTACGGCCATCGCCGCGAATCCCCGGCCAATAGAATCGGGCCATTATTCAGGCTAGTGTCTTATCCTGCCCTAGGTGTCCAGCCATGGGATTAAAGTGAGCCGCCTGGAATACCAATTCCCGGCGGCTCTTCGGAATTAAAAGCTGCGTGACTCACTCTTTGGTTTGAGTGTCCTGCGTCACTCGGTATAATCTATCCTTCATAATCGCGAAGTAGGGGAAGGACGGGGTGGCGTTCGGCTGGAGCATTTGACCATCGATTACTCTCACTTGGTCAAACGCATGCCGCAGAGTCTCGTCTCGCGATTACTCTAATGGGAAATCCGCGAGGGATTCCCCAACAGAGAGAGGAGGGGCCGGCGGCTCCTCACTCTGACTCGGAGATGACGTAGACGGCTCTGCGACAGCTGCTCCCACCAAAGCGACACCGGGACCTCCCCCTGTTAAATGGCAGGACCCACTCTTCACCAAGTGTGTCATTAAATGTGTCAGAAAACAGAATCCAGGGACACATGTCCACCCGGGGGCATTTTGAGTTATTGACAGATATCAGAAAGTACAGTTTCTAAGCTTTCCAATGATGCCTTCCATGTGGAGATCTGACAATATTTGAAGAATGTGTGGCCTTTTGAAAGTGTATACTTCTTAAAACAGGAAAGGGAGAAAATCGCCCTCAAAGTTTTCCATCTCAGCTACTCTGGCTGCAGGGCGGGCACATAATGGTGCTCATTTGCATGATATTAAGGAAAGCCCTACCCCCTACTAGCTAGCACGATACTACTTTCATGTAAACAAAGATCACCACGTCAATTTTCCTTCCATGCAAAGTATGCCCAAAACAATTATGAAGTACAAAAATAAGTCCTAAAGTATACTTTAGCGTTTTGTGGTTGAAAAATTACTCACACCGTAAGAAAGAAAGATAGCACAATGATGACACAACTAACACAACGCTAGTTTCATGTAAAGCCTCGGTCACAACTGGCCGTACGTGCTCCTACGGCCGGTCTACATGCAAAAAACGCAAGAAACGCACGAGAGCGCGCGTGAAACGCACGAGAGCGCGCGTGTGATGTGCTGATTTTCGAGCCGTAGACCGGCTGCAGAGGTTCTTTGTCATGTCAAACAAACTCTATGGGCGCTTACGTTTTTTTCAGGTTGCAAGACAAACTTACGGCCAACGCGCGTCTTTCTCCGTGAACAAAAAAAAAACCCGTAGCGATTGGGGAAACGCCAAAAATCGCACGGCCAAAAAAATCATACGTCCGGTTGTGACCTAGGCTTAACCAAACCACAACACTCTCCGTTACATGCAAAAATAACCACACAGCCTTAGATTAATAAACTTACCCCATCAGAAAGAGAAACGTCGCCTTGCACACACCAATGCCTCCGATGGAATGTAGTCCTAGAACGGGCCATGTATCATCCAATCATTCAAGTATTCCATTCAATCTGGAAAACGAGGTTGCGTTTTTTTTTGCTAGAAATGGTTATCTCCGATGTAAATACCGTGTGTCTGTTTGCTTCACGGTGTTTCAGCTCCTCTGCGCTCTGTTTAACTTGCTCATTCCATAGTGAAATTACACGCCTGTATGCAGCTAAGTAGCCATGCGCTCAGCTCGTATCATACAGCTGATTCGCGAAAAAAACCCCCAAAAGACTTAAATCATCATGTGAATGGCCCATATGGTAATTTACCCACACCCCCCAGCAGGCTACAGTCCTGACAAAAACGAGACAATTTGCAACAAAAAGTGTATGCTTTTCCAACAAAACAATCTATTATCTGAAATACTGATTGCATTCTTCAAGATCTCAACTTGCACATGATGGAAAAAACAAAAATCACAAATTTCGAAAAAAAAATGCTTCTTTTGCGATTATCTCGGATTCGTTTTGGCCGATATGTGTCCCTGGATTCGGTGAGGGGTCACAAATCCCGAAATCCCGGCCAATCAGTCCCAAAATTAAAGAGTGGGTAAAGTGCCTTCACTATGAATTTTTCCCCTCGGAAAAAAATGTGGACCGACACCAAAGGGTAGCCGTGAACGTCCCTGTGCACACACAACACCTTCACCCCCTGTGCTCCTCCCAATGCCTCGTTTTGCACCAGGCTTTGGTGAATTGAGGTCTGATTACAACCAGAATCCACCAACGCCTGATATGTATCCCCTTGTATACTCACCGGTATGCAATGCGCTCTGGCCCGATTGAGGGTGGCTCCTGGCGCGTCGGGGATCCGAACCACCGCGCCCACCTCTATCACCGTGCACTGTTGTTGGAGGTGGCCTGGCTCCCCGCAGCGCCAGCAAACCGGCCCGGGCTTCCTCTCCACACTGGTGTTCTGGGGCTCATTCACCTGAGGGGGGGGGGGAGAGACAGACACAGAAGGGAGAAATGGGAGGGCACCGCGGGTGCGGCGGGCCGGCACAGGTGGCGCCGGCCCCCGCCTCCGCGGTGGGGGAATGGGGCGAGGACGAGACACAGGAGGAGAGGGAGAGAGAAGAGGAGAGAGAAGAGGCTGTCTGCTGTCCTGCCGCTGGGACTGCCACCATATGGTCCTCCGCCAGCTCGATTGCTTGATCCAGCGACGCCGGGCGGTGGCACTGGACCCACTCTGCAGTTCCTGCTGGCAAGCGAGCGACGAACTGCTCCAGTACCACCTGGTCGATGATCCCCTTGGCGTCACGGTTGTCGGCCCTCAACCACCGCCAGCAGCCGTCCCGGAGTTGCTGGCCAAACGCGAACAGCCGGCTGACTTCCTCCAAGCGCAAAGCGCGGAAGTGCGCCCCACATACTGGAGGATGGCCCGGCGGAAGTCCACGTAGGCCAGCCGGCGGTCGTCAGGGAGCTGTAGCGCGGCCAGCTGCGCCTCTCCCGTTAGCAGGGGTAAGAGGCGCGCCGCGCGCTGCTCCATCGGCTACCCCGAGGTCTCCGGGACTTGCTCGAAGAGCGTGATGAAAGCCTCGGGGTCGTCCTGCGGGCCCATCTTGGTTAGGGTGAGGGGGGACGGGCCCGCGGTGGGAGCGCTGCTGGACCCCGCCGACGCGAGGAGGTGCCGGAATGCCTCACGGTCTTCTTGCTGGGCCAGCACCAGGGCCTCGAACCGCTGTTCCTGTTCCTTTCGGAGGGAGACTAGCGCCTGGTGCTGGCTTTGCTGGGCCGTGGCAAGGGCGTGGACCAATTCGGCAAACGGGGAGGACTCCATGGGGCTGACCGGCTGCTGCGCTCCATGTCCCGGGTTTCAGCACCACTGTAACAGTTCGTATGTGCGGGTGGAGCACAGAGGATGGCAGGACAGAGATCAGGTTCTGGAATAGGGGTTTTATTGCCACACTTTTCAGTGAACAACTCTTAACTTAGACAGACACACACACACGACTGGCGTCTGGTTCGGGGATGAGCTCCTCTGCTGTACGCTCTCCCTCCTTAAATAGGGCGCGGTCACTGGGAAGACACACACAAACACAGGTTAATTGACCTCAGGTGTAGTGATTCTGCCACTTACCTTCCCTGACTCTGCCCTCCTGTCACAGACCGGCGCTTGACCACGCCCCCGCTGCCACAGTCACAAAAAATCAAATAAAAATATCGCTAATTTCATTTTCCGCAGTCACAGTCCACAAACTGTAGCAAGTCAATGGTTAAATTAAGATGTTGATTTGTGAAGAGGCAGACTCAAGAAGCTGGCGGAATGCCAGCATTTAATTGGGGGTGGCATTTATTTTCACCATATTTTCAGTGAAATTTCCATAGCACACTCATCTCATCTCATTATCTCTAGCCGCTTTATCCTGTTCTACAGGGTCACAGGCAAGCTGGAGCCTATTCCAGCTGACTATGGGCGAAAGGCGGGGTCCAACCTGGACAAGTCGCCAGGTCATCACAGGGCTGACACATAGACACAGACAACCATTCACATTCACACCTACGGTCAATTTAGAGTCACCAGTTAACCTAACCTGCATGTCTTTGGACTGTGGGGGAAACCAGAGCACCCGGAGGAAACCCACGTGGACACGGGGAGAACATGCAAACTCCACGTAAAAAGGCCCTCGCTGGCCATAGGGCTCGAACCCGGACCTTCTTGCTGTGAGGCGACAGCGCTAACCACTACACCACCGTGCTGCCCCAAAGCACACTCAAAAAAAAAAAGTAAAAGAACAGAAAATTTAGTCATCACTACCTCGCAGCTTTTACCCCATTCAAGTTCAAGGTTAACGTTTACTCTCTGCATGTGTATGGGTGAATGTGTGCATGTGTCTTGCAATGTAAGCTGTTTTAGTGAGGAGCTGGACAGGTGATCCTTTATTTTCTCTTTTATGGAAGAAAGAAAGTGGGTAGGAGTGCTGGCCTGGTGGCTAGCTCTTACGGACTGGAACATGGTGGAGGCATCTGGGGGAGGCTTTGTCCATGGCATGTGGGTGGTCTTCTTTGTGACTTCCTGTTGTTGTCTCTTGCATACAGAGATTTGTCCAGATTCTCTGAATCTTTTAATGATATTATGTACCATAGATGATGTGATCCCCAAATTCTTTGCAATTTTACATTGAGAAAAGTTATTCTTAAATTGTTGCACCGTTTGCCTACGCAGTCTTTAACAGAGCAGTGAACCCCTCCCCATCTTTACTTCTGAGAGACTCAGCCTCTCTGGGATGCTCTTTTTATACCCAATCATGTTACTGACCTGTTACCAATTAATCAAATTAGTTTTTTTTAGCATCACACAACTTTTTCAGTCTTTTTTTGCCCCGTCCCAACTTTTCTGAAACGTGTTGCTGACATCAAATTCAAAATTAGCATATATTTTTCAAAAAAACAATAAAATTTCTCAGTTTCAATATTTGATATGTTGTCTTCATACTATTTTCAATGAATTATATGGTTTCCATGATTTGCAAATCTTCACATCCATCTATCCATCCATTATCTGTAGCTGCTTATCCTGTTCTACAAGGTCGCAGGCAAGCTGGAGCCGATCCCAGCTGACTATTGGCGAAAGGTGGGGTACACCCTGGACAAGTCGCCAGGTTATCGGAGGGCTGACACAGAGATAGACAGCCATTCACACTCACACCTACGGTCAATTTAGAGCCACCAGTTAACCTAACCTGCATGTCTTTGGACTGTGGGGGAAACCGGAACACCCGGAGGTTTCCATCCAACTGATGGATGGATGCAGACACGGGGAGAACATGGAAACTCCACACAGAAAGGCCCTTGCCAGCCTCTGGGCTCGAACCCAGGACCTTCTTGCTGTGAGGCGACAGTGTTAACCACTGTGCCACCCAAATCTTCACATTCTCTTTTTATTTATGTTTTACACAATGTTCCAACTTTTTCTGGAATTGTGATTGTAAAAAATTCACTTTTCTCAGTTAATAAAAACAAACAAAAGCGTGTTGCATAAAAATACAAAGAAAATCAGGCTTATTTTTACATCCAAATGCTTGACCTTCAGGTATCTTCAGGGTTGTTTCTAACAATTTAGAAACAATTATCTAAATCCACTAGATCCACTTGATTCACTTGCCTCCATAAGTCATGTAGCATGTAAGTGATGTCACAATCATTGATTCTCTCGCGTAATTTATACTCAGAGTGGGATATTTGAACCTCGGAGAGAGTAAGATGTCAGGGCACAGGGACATTGTATTTCTTTTAAAATAAAATCTGTACACAGTTGTGGCAGCGGGGGTGTGGCCAAGCAGCAGTCTGTGAATGGAGGGTGGGATCAGGGAAGGTAAGTGGCTAAGTCATTCCACCTGCTGTCAAGTGTGTGTGTGTGTTTGTTACAGGGATGGAGCATAAAAGGAGAGAGAGAGAGAGAGAGACACAGAGAGAGCAGAGAAAGGGAGCTCTCTCTCCCCCACCACAATGCATGTGTGAGTGAGTGAGTGAGTGAGTGAGTAAGAAGGAAAGAAAGCTGAAAAGCTAAAATAAAGTGGTTTGTGGAACATTAACTCTCGCCTGTCGTGCTTCTGTGCTCCACCCACATCAGGAATTACTACAGTGGTGCCAAAACCCGAGAACACAGAAGGGAACCACCGCATGGAGTCCTCCCCATTCGAAGAGCTCATCCTTGCCCTCGCTACCGCCCAGCAGAACCAGCATCAAGCGCTGATCACCCTCCGGAAGGAGCAGCAGCAACGCTTCGAAGCCTTGATGCTGGCCCAGCAGGAAGATCACCAGGCGTTCCGGCACCTGCTCATATCAGCAGGGCCGTTGGCCACCGCTGCCGCCACCCTCACGAAGATGGGACAGCAGGACGATCCGGAAGCGTTCCTCGCTCTCTTTGAGCAAGCAGCTGAGGCGTGGGGGTGGCCGCTGGAGCAGAGCACGGTGCGCTTCCTCCCGCTCCTGACTGGTGAGTCGCAGTGCAGCAGCTCCCTGCTGACATCCGACTGGTCTATGCTGACCTAAGGAAAGCCATTCTGCAGTGGCTCGGCCGCTCCCCGGAGCAACATCGTCAGCGCTTCCAGATGCTGGCACTGGAGGTGGTCGGCAGGCCATTTGCATTCGGCCAGCAACTCCGGGACGCCTGCCAGTGGTGGCTGAGGGCAGAAGGCCACGACGCCGACGAGATCATCGATCTGGTGGAACTGGAGCAGTTTTTCTCTCAACTTCCAGAAGGAACGGCGGAATGGGTCCAGTGTCACCACCCGGCGTCGCTGGAATGAGCCGTCGAGCTGGCAGAGGACCATCTGGAGGCAGCTCCGACGGCAGGCAGATGAGGCGTCTCCCCTCGCTTCTCTTCTCTCTCTCCTGTCTCTTGTCCCCCTCTCCACCCCATTCCCCTGCCACGGAGACGGCTGGCTTCTCCCCAGCCGGCCCGTCGCACCCATGGTGTCCTCCCATCTCCCTCTTCTGTGTCTGTGTTGTCTCCCCCTCAGGTGAGTGACACCCATAACACCAGTGCAGAGGGAAAGCCTGGGCCGGTGTTCTGGCACGGCAGGGAATTGGAACATCGCCAGAGTCAGAGCTCCACAAGGGAGGTGGGTGCTGTAATCCAGATCCCCGATGCGCCAGAAACTGCCCCCGATTGGGCTGGAACGTATCGCATACTGGTGAGTATTCAAGGGGATACATATCACGCTTTGGTGGATTCCGGTTGTAATCAGACCTCAATTCACCAATGCCTGGTGCAAGGTGAGGCATTGCGGGGAGCACAAGTGGTGAAAGTGTTGTGTGTGCAAGGGGATGTTCACCATTACCCTCTAGTGTCTGTCCGTATTTTATTCCGGGGCCAGACCAAGGTCATAACCAGTTCTGATCAAGGGAGTCGAGGTGGAGGCTGTGGATTCCTACAAGTACCTTGGGCTGTGGCTGGACAGCAAGCTGGACTGGACTTGCAACACCAATCACTTATACAGGAAGGGACAGAGCAGGCTATACTTCCTTAGGAGGCTGTGGTCCTTTAACATCTGCAAGAAACTCCTGTGGATGTTCTATCAGTCTGTGGTCACCAGTGTCCTGTTTTACACCGTGGTGTGCTGGGGGGGGGGGCAGCACATCCAAGAAGGACACATCCAGGCTGGACAAACTGATCAGGCGGGCCGGCTCTGTGGTCGGCATGAAGCTGGACTCTCTGGTGACGGTGGCAGAGAAGAGGTCTATGGACAAACTATTGAACATCATGGATGATGCCAGTCACCCTTTGCACACCGTCATCAGCAACCAGAGGAGCCTGTTCAGTGACAGAATGCTCCTTCCCAAGTGCAGGATGAACAGACTCCTTTGTCCCTTATACCATCAGACTGTACAACTCCTCTCTGGGGGGGAGGAGGGGTAACAGGAGGACAGAGGACGGGAAGGAGCAGTAGCCTAGCCTAACAATAAGCAATACCGGACAATGTACAATATAATGTGCAATATAAAGTGCAATATCTCTCCTGCTGCCCCCCTTCCCCTGTTTTTCTTTTTTCTCCTCTCTCCCCCCTTCCTCTCTTCCCCATATCTTATTTTTTTTAATATTTGTATATGTAAATACTTAATTTAATTTATCTAGAAGTTTTTCTCTATTTTTTTCTCTGTTTATCTGTAATGATGCTGCTGGAATCTTAATTTCCCTGAGGGAACCCTCCCAAAGGGATCAATAAAGTTTTATCTAATCTAATCTAAATGCATAGAATAAAGGCGGCAGTTAGTCCTCGTCTTACCCACTCGTTGATTTTGGGTACTGATTGGCCGGGATTTAAAAAACTAATGGAATATTTAACATGTAATGGGTCCTGCCCTAGTAGGTCACAGGAAGATCCCGGTGTGGCATTGGCTGGAGAAGCTGTCACAGAGCTGTCTACATCAGCACCGCGTCAGAGTGAGGAGCAGCCCGCTCCTCCTCCCTCTCTCGGGGATTCCCTTGGGGATTTCCCGTTAGAGCAGTCACGAGACAAGACTCTGTGGCATGCGTTTGACCAAGTGAGAGTAATCAATGGTCAAACTCTTCAGCCAAGCGTGGCACTGACCTTCCCCTATTTTGCCATTATTAAAGATAGATTGTACCGAGTGATGCAGGACACTCAAACTAAAGAACAAATAACCCAGTTGTTAATCCCGAAGAGCCGTAGGGAACTCGTATTCCATGCAGCTCACTTTAATTCCATGGCTGGACACTTGGGCAAGACAAAACACTAGCCCGAATAATGGCCCAGTTATATTGGCCAGGGATTCGCGGGGATGTCTGTCGGTAGCGTGCGGCATGCTGTGAATGCCAATTAGTAAATCCCGCGGCCACTCCAAAAGTGCCGTTGCACCCTCTTCCTCTAATCGAGACCCCGTTTGAGCGAATTGGGAGGGATCTTTTCGGGCCATTAGATCGGTCAGCATGGGGATATCGCTTTATTTTAGTTCTAGTGGACTATGCAACGCGATATCCAGAGGCAGTGCCTCTCCGCAATATCTCAGCACGCAGTATTGCAGAAGCACTCTTCCGCTTTATCTCCTGGGTTGGGATTCTGAAAGAAATCCTGACAGACCAAGGCACTTCGTTTATGTCACGCACACTGCGCGAGCTGTATGGGTTACTGGGGATTAAGTCTATCCGCACCAGTGTCTGTCACCCACAAATGGATGGCTTCGTAGAGCGATTTAACCAGACACTCAAAAACATCATCCGGAAATTCATAAATGAAGATGCACGTAATTGGGATAAGTGGCTCGAGCCCCTGTTATTCACAGTACGAGAGGTCCCGCAAGCCTCCACAGGGTTTTTTCCCTTTGAATTATTATATGGGCGTAAGCCGCGTGGCATTTTGGATGTACTGTGGGAAAATTGGTAGGAGGGACCTTCACCTAGTAAAAATGAAATCCAGTACGTTTTTGATCTGCGCGCAAAACTCCACACCCTCATGCACCTAACCCAGGAGAATTTGCGGCAGGCACAAGAACATCAAAGCCAGCTGTATGACAGGGGCACGCGCCTTAGAGAGTTCACGCGGGGAGACAAAGTGCTTGTATTATTGCCCACGTCGAGTTCTAAATTAGTCGTCAAATGGCAAGGGCCCTTCGAGGTCACACGGCGAGTCAGGGATGTCGACTATGAGGTGAAGCGAATGGATAGGGGCAGGGCACTGCAAGTCTACCACCTCAACCTTTTAAAACGCTGGAACTCAAGGCCATACTCAAAATGGCCATAATCGAGGAGTCCCACGGTGACTGGAGCAGCCCAGTGGTCCTGGTTCCCAAGACTGATGGGTCGGTCCGGTTCTGTGTGGACTATAGAAAGGTCAACGCGGTGTCTAAATTTGACGCATACCCAGTGCCTCGTGTTGATGAGTTGCTTGATCGGTTAGGTGCTGCTCGCTTTTATTCGGCACTGGTTCTAACAAAGGGATATTGGCAGATCCCCATGACTCCTCTATCCCGAGAGAAAATGGCCTTTTCCACACCATTTGGTTTACACCAATTTGTCATGCTCCCTTTTAGGTTGTTTGGGGCGCCCGCTACATTCCAGCGGCTTATGGACAGGGTCCTCCGCCCTCATGCTGCCTATGCGGCCACCTATCTAGATGACGTAATCTACAGTCATGATTGGCCATGGCACTTAGAACACCTGAGGGCTGTTCTAAAGTTGCTGAGGCGAGCAGGCCTCACAGCTAACCCGAAAAAGTGTGCGATTGGGCAGGTAGAAGTACGGTATCTGGGGTTCCACTTGGGTCATGGGCAGGTGCGTCCCCAAATTAACAAGACTGCAGAGATTGCAGCCTGCCCGAGGCCCAAGACCAAAAAGGAGGCGAGGCAGTTCTTGGGGCTGGCTGGCTATTATCGTAGGTTTCTACCTAATTATTTGGACGTCACCAGCCCGCTAACCATCCTCACTAAAAAGGGGGCTCCAGATCCGGTCCAGTGGACGGAGCAGTGCCAACAGGCCTTCTCTGAGGTAAAAGCTGCACTGTGTGGGGGCCAACTTTTACACTCCCCTGACTTCTCTCTCCCCTTTATTTTGCAGACTGATGCATTGGACAGAGGGCTGGGGGCCGTTTTGTCCCAGGAGGTGGAGGGCGAGGAGTGCCCCGTGCTGTACATCAGCTGAAAGCTGTCGATGCGCGAAAGCAAGTACAGCACAATTGAAAAGGTGTGTCTTGCCATCAAGTGGGTGGTCCTCGCCCTCCGATACTACCTGCTGGGGTGCCCTTTCACTCTCTGTTTGGACCACGCGCCCATCCAGTGGCTCCACTGCATGAAGGATGCCAATGCGCGGCTCACCTGTTGGTATCTTGCTCTCCAGCCATTTAAGTTCGAGGTGATCCACAGGCCGGGGGCACAGATGGTGGTGGCGGACTTCCTGTCCCATCGGGGGGGGGGGGGGGGGGGGGGGGGAGTCAGCTTCGGGCCAGACGGCTCCCCAGCCTGAGTCAGGCAGTGGGGGTATGTGGCAGTGGGGGCATGGCCAAGCAGCAGTCTGTGAATGGAGGGCGGGGTCAGGGATGGTAAGTGGCTAAGTCATTCCACCTTCTGTCAATTGTGTGTGTGTTTGTTACAGGGATGGAGCATAAAAGGAGAGAGAGAGAGAGAGAGAGAGAGAGAGAAAGAGCAGAGAAAGGGAGCTCTCTCCCCAACCACAGCGCATGTGTGAGTGAGTGAGTAAGAAGGAAAGAAAGCTGAAAAGCTAAAATAAAGTGGTTTGTGGAACATTAACTCTCGCCTGCCGTGCTTCTGTGCTCCACCCACATCAGGAATTACTACAACAGTATACAGGTGCAAATATGAACAAGTGAACACTCAATCATGTCTTGTATGGATAATATCTGTCAGTATAAAGGAGTTTATTTTGGGGTTTTGTTCATCTTTAAGGTACGCAACAGTACTGGGTTGTCGTTGCTGCATTTTTCATTTCAAAATTCACCATGCATGAATTGCGTGTTTTCCTGCAATGGGGAGTAGAGTTATCCCTCGATAGTTGGAGTGGTCTGACTTTTCCCCTTTATTCTTATACAGGGTAATGATGACTGCATCACGGCAGTCCTGTGGTAGTTTTCCTTGTTCCCAACAGCAAATGGAGAGCTCGTGCAGTTTGGTGTGCACCCTGGGCCCCCATGCTTCCTAATTTCTCGTGATATTCCATCCACTCCTGCTGCCTTGTCACTTTTTATCTGGATAATGGCCTTGATAATCTCATCAAGGGTAGGAATGTCATCTAACTCAGTTTTCACTGGCTATTGTGGGATGCGGAAACTTGCCGAGTCATGGAGTATGCGGTCGGTGCTGTAGAGAGCCTGGAAGTGTTCTGACCTCTGCTTTAGAATGGATCCCTTGTCAGTGAGAAGTGTCTGGCCGTCTGCACTGCGCAGAGTACTCTGGACCTGGTACATAGGGCTGAAGATCGCCTTTAGGGCTTCATAAAACCCTCTGTAATCACCAGTGTCTGCACAAAGCTGAGTTCTCTTTGCAAGATTGTTCTACCACACATTCTGAATCTCTCAAAGCTTGTGCTGGAGAATGCTGCATACAAGGTGGGAAGCTGCTTTCTTTTTGGGACAAGACGGTTGGGCAAGGTGGGCCTAGTAAGAGGATCTCTTCTTTGCAAGCAATTCTTGGATCTTCTGGCTGTATTCATTAAACCAGTCTTTGTTCTTCTTTGTAGAGAACCCAAGGACTTCTGCAGAGTGGCAGTTTTGAGGTGGTTCCAAAGAGTTTCTGGAGAAGGATCTGTGAAGCAACTAAAATCCTCGAGCCTCAGCTGGAGATTTGCCAGGAAGTCAGTTTTCACTTCATCTGATTGAAAGTAGCTGTCCTGAATATTCTTCCTTGGAGCACTTCTTTTCTTTGGCTTTGGCATGGAAGTAAGGACTGAGTTTGAAGTGGACAAGACAATGGTCAGTATGACAGCCTGCACTGGGCAGACATTGTGAAGGTCTCTCTGGCGCACCAGGATGCAATCAATGAAGTGCCAGTGTTTGGACTGAGGATACATCCAGGTTGTTTTCAGACTGTCTTTCTGTTGAAAGTTGGTGTTTGTGTTGATTAAATGCTGCTCCATGCAAAACTGTAACAGAAGGTGCCCATTGTCATCGCAGTTTCCAACACCATGTTTGCCAAGTGCTCCTTTCCAGGCTACTGAATCTCGGCTGACTCTGACATTGAAGTCACCAAGGACAAAAACCTTGTCATCTGCAGAGATGCTCTGTACAAGGATGCACAAATCAGCATAAAACTTGCCCTTTTTTGCAGGATCTGCTTGGAGAGTTGGAGCATACCCACTGATTAATGTGGCATGCAGCTTGTTGCAAAGTGGAAGGTGCATGGATATAATTCAGAGTGCCCCATTGGCAAGTTTTCCAGCTTGGAGGCAATGGCGTTTCTGACGATGAAGCCTACACCTGAAAGGCAATGCTCATTTTCTTGTTTGCTTGACCAATAGAAAGTGTAGCCAGCACCATGCTCTTGGAGACTGCTTACTCCTGTTGTTTGACCATATCAGAAGATGCCCATTGACTGCAGCTGGTCAACTGGGAGGTATGGAAACAAGCTTTTGTTAAGCCACCTTTTATAGGCACCTCTGCATGTGGAGCAAGCAGTGCTATCCATTAAAAAAAAGGCTGCTTGGTTGATCAAGGTGCTGCTGAATGATGCCATTGTTTCCAGGGTCAGCATCGGATGACCAGCGCCCTGACCTGCCTACATGCAGGATCGAAGCTGCGGCTTCCAGTGGCATCTTCCACCTGCTCTTTTCATCAATTTCCCATTGCTGCAGGACTTGAAATAGTGGTAGAAGTTGGGGGAATGGGGTTGGCTGTAAAGTGGGCGTGTCCTTCAGCCTGCCCAAAGGATTTTTTGGTGGAGTTCAGTTTGCACAACACTAGTATGCAATTTATTTAGTTACTTTTAAAATCAACATCAACAACTGCACACAACAGAGCTACCTGGCACCCTGCTGCTAATGCCTTTACACCCAGGGTTCTTCTGCCATGGCCTAATTAACTAGGATGGTGACAGCAAAGTTCTCAGGTCATAGGTTTTACATCGGATTGTCCTTGTCCTAGCCTCTGGTTCAAAAACTTTCCTCAGAGGCATGGGGGCAGTGGGTTACTTTTAGTCTGGCCTCTTTCCATTGACCTGTCTGGATTGAGTGACCCTACCAGGAGCTTAAACTCCCATCAGCATAGCTCTCAGGGTCACTGAGGCACACAAACCTCACCATCATGATAAGGAATGCATTTGCAATATGTGCAGAATGTGGTTTGGTATTGTCTTGTTGAAATATGCAGGGGCATCCATGGAAAATATGTCTTCAAGGCAACCAGAGGAGAACTGTCAGGGCCTTTCAGGCCTTTCAGAGAAGGCCCAAACATATCAGCATTTCGAGTACTACATTTACTTTCTTTCATTCTTTAATTTCTTTCATTCTTTCATAATTTCATAATAATTATTTTCTTATAATTCTAATTTGGCCTAATTTTCTATCAGTTTTGCTTCAGAAATGAAAGGGTTACTGTCCTGAAAACATTAAAATAGAGTTATCCAATAAGATTTTTTTTTTTTTTTTTCTCTAGGCTGAGAATAGTTTAGAGCTGGCTCACTCATTGGTTAGGACTTCATTGTCGGGACAGAAGGCCATGACAGTGTATGTTTATGTAGGAAGTGACAGGTGAATTAACCAATCAGATTTTGATTATTAGTGGGAGGGACCAAAAATTGATTGCCCTCAGTCTTCTCGAAGGCCAACACTAGCTTTACTACAAGTCGTTCATCAGTAGTGTCAGCGAATGTTAATAAAGTGGCCAAGCCAGTGCTATTGAGAGCAAGTAGCACAGGCTAATGACCAAGAAACTAAGATTTCTGTCTCCAGACTCTTCTTTCACACACGCTCGCCATAGTATTTTTCACTCATAGTGAAGTATTCATGTTCCTATGTAATTAGTTACTTTTAAAATCAACATCGACAACTACACACAACAGCGACCTGGCACCCTGCTGCTAATCCATTACAAAATCCTTTGCCCTGTTGCTTTTTTGGTGTGTCTGGCTAAGTTTTGGCTGAACTGAAGTCCCAGCTCTAATAGTAATGGTTTGCCACTGAAGGCAACATACAGTGCCTTGCAAAAGTATTCATACCCCTTGAACTTTTTCACATTTCCACCTTACAACCACAAACTTAAAAGTTTTTTATTGAGATTTTATGTGATAGACCAACACAGAGTAACACATAATTGTGAAGTGAAGCGAAAATGATAAATGGTCTTCAAAATTTTAAACAAATAAAAATCTGAAAAATGTGTTGTGCATTAGTATTCAGCCCTCTGTACTCTGATACCTCTAAATACAATCCAGTGCAATCAGTTGCCTTCAGAAGTCATCTAATTAGTTAATAGAGTCCTACTGTGTGTAATTTACTCTCAGCATAAATCCACTTGTTCTGTGAAGGCCTCAGTGGTTTGTTGGAGGACACTGAAGAACAAACAGCATCATGAAGACCAAAGAACTCACCAGACAGGTCAGGGATAAAGTTCTGGAGAAGTTTAAAGCAGGGTTAGGTTATAAAAAAATATCCCAAGCTCTGAACATCTCAAGAAGCACTGTTCAATCCATCATTCAAAAATGGAAAAAGTATGGCACAACTGCAAACCTACCAAGACATGGCCGTCCACCTAAACTGACAGAGCGAGCAAGGAGAACACTGGTCAGAGAAGCAGCCAAGAGGCCCATGATCACTCTGGAGGAGCTGCAGAAATCCACAGCTCAGGTGGGAGAATCTGTGCACAGGACAACTAAGTCGTACACTCCACAAATCTGGCCTTTTTGGAAGAGTGGCAAGAAGAAAGCCATTGTTGAAAGACAGGCATAAGAAGCCATGTAGGGGACACAGCAAACATGTGGAAGAAGGTGCTTTGGTCAGATGAGACCCAAGTTGAACTTTTTGGCCTAAATGCAAAGCGCTATGTGTGGCGGAAAACTAACACTGCTCATCACCCTGCACACACCATCCCTACTGTGAAACATGGTGGTGGCAGCATCATGCTATGGGGATGCTTTTCTTCAGCAGGGACAGGGAAGCTGGTCAGAGTTGATGGGAAGATGGATGGAGCTAAATACTGGAAGAAAACTTGTTGGAGGCTGCAAAAGACTTGAGGCTGGGAAGGAGATTCACCTTCCAGCAAGACAATGACCCTAAACATACAGCCAGAGCTACAATGGAATGGTTTAGATCAAAGAATATTCATGTGTTAGAATGGCCCAGTCAAAGTCCAGACCTAAATCCCATTAAGCATCTGTGGCAAGACTTGAAAATTGCTGTTCACAGACGCTCTCCATCCAATCTGGCTGAGCTTGAGCTATTTTGCAAAGAAGAATGGGCAAACATTTCAGTGTCTAGATGTGCAAAGCTGGTAGAGACATACCACAAAAGACTTGCAGCTGTAATTGCAGCAAAAGGTGGCTCTACAAAGTATTAACGCAGGTGGGCTGAATACTAATGCACATCACATTTTTCAGATTTTTATTTGTTTAAAATTTTGAAGACCATTTATCATTTTTGTTTCACTTCACAATTATGTGCTCTGTGTTGGTCTATCACATAAAATCTCAATAAAAAAATTTTAAGTTCGTGGTTGTAAGGTGGAAAAATGTGAAAAAAGTTCAAGGGGTATAAATACTTTTGCAAGGCACTGTATGTTGCTTCAAAATCTCAGTGTACTTTAATAAATATTGCCATCATTAGAAGTGTAAGTTACCTTTGCCAAGGGCAATGACATCCCCATACCATGACAGACTGACTTTTGGACTTGTTGCTGGTAACAGTCTGGATGCTTCTTTTGGTCCAGTGCACATGGGGTCCATTTCTTCCAAAAAAGTCCTTGAATACTGATTTGTCTTACCACAGTACACATTTCCACTGTATGAATGTTCATCCCACATACCTCTGAGCCCAGAGAAGTTGAAAGCACTTCAGGACTCAGTTAAAATAAAGCTGCCTTTTTGCACAGTAAAGTTTCAGATCAATGAGGGTTCTTGATGCAGTGCTGTCTGAGGGATTGGAGATCACAGGTATTCAGCTTAAGTTTGTGCCCTTGCCCTTTATGCACCATAATTCCTCCAGAGTCCTTGAATCATTGAATGACGATATGCAGCATAGAGGGTGAAATATCCAAACCCCTTCATATCTTTCTTTGAGGAATATTGTTTTTAAATATTTCAATAATTTTCTCATGTATTTGTCGACAAACTGGAGATTTTGAGTACGTAGGCACTTACTGATGTACGTGCAGCAGAAGACAGCTTTAGAATAGCAAACCAAGCCAAAACAAGAGACAGGAATCGTAGTCAAAGAGCAAGCTAGGGTCGGGCGATCTGTGAACTGAGTAGCGTGGGCAAAACAGAAATTGAGGAAACGAGAAAACACTAGCAAAGGTCAAACAGACAGTAAGGCAGTCAGAGAATAACAAGACTTGGTATGCACATTAAAACCAGAACGATACTTCACAATGTGTGCTTGTGTGACTGGGGTTTAAATACTGAGACAGGTGATGAGGAAATGAATGTCAGCTGAGAGTCAGAAAGCGGGAGATAGAGGGCACTGTGTGTGCTGGGAGTTGTAGTCTGAGCTGTCCATGTTTGTAGTCTGCTCGTCTCCAGCGGGTTTACTGACAGAGATCCTCTGCCCATCTTTACTCCTCAAAGACGAGGCCTTTCCTAGATACTGATTTTGTACCAAATCATGATTACAATCAGCTGTTGATATCACCGGTTTCAAATCACACCATTATTTGTGATGTGATTTGTCCAATACAGAGTCACCTCATTACTAGCTCTAAATTGCTCTGTCTCAGGTTTTTTTTTTTTTTGGAAAGTGTAGCAGGCCTAAAATGCAGAAATGGATGTATATTAACAATTGAAATGAAGTTGTCCAGAGAAAACATGAAATATCTTGGGTTCATACTGTCTGCAATGAAATACAAGTTTTTTTATTTGCATTTTCCATACCATCCCAACTTTTTCTGATTTGGGGTTGGAGTAAACACTTCAATTGTTATTTCACTGCTGCCTTCTCTTTGCTGCCCTCTTGACCCCTTACTCCTGCAGGGCTCCAGAATGTGCATATGGCATGTCAGTAAAAGAGTCATATCAACTTGAACTCTTGCATCTGTTTGGGTTCTTGTATGAAATATGTAACACGTCAAATATGGAAGTGTGAAAAGGCCTTATGTGAAATAAAGTTACATTACATTCCAGGCATTTAGCAGATGCCCTTATCCAGAATGACGTACCCGTACAATGAGCACACACATACCCAGCGCCAGTTGGGGTTTAGGTGCCTTGTTCAAGGGAACTTCAGCCATGAATTTTCCTGTCGGTCCAGGGAATTGATCCCGGGAAATCTGGGAAATTGATCCAGGAAATCTGTTACTTATAACTCTCGCACTATGTGCCCAACCCTTACACCACTGTTTGCATTTCTCTTTTCTAACAGCACGTCCACGCTGAAAACAGAATAATATACAAGCACTTAGATTTTGTAAAAGCAATAGATTTTGATTTTATTTAGCAAGGTTTGTTTAAAAATTTAGCATTTTGTCAGGTAGGTAACTTAATGTTATGAAAAAGAAAACCAAAGTGCACTTTGCATTTTCATTTTAATTTTGCTTTCATTTTGTAGATCATCAAAGCAAATTGAAAAGCCAAATTGTAGTTTGGATTTTGTTTTTCCTGTTAGTGTTTCAATTTTAATTATAGCCACAAATACCAGGAAGACGAGAGAAATTAAATGACAAAGTGGTGTTTTGATTTTATTTTTATTTCTGGCATTAATGTTGCATGCTTACATGGAAAATTAAATGCAAATGGGATTACTTCATTTCATCATCTGTGCAAAAAGCCAAGGGAAATGAAATTAAAAATGGGGATTTTCATTTTAATTTTATTTTTAGCATGACATCCTTCTCATAGTGTAATAACCTAGGCCTACAATTTTCAAAATGCTAAACTTAAAAATAGAAAATTCCATTTCATATTTAGATTTATATTCCCTGTTATATATTTTATATCCATTTTATATATAATGCTGTTAGCTACATTAGTCATGTAATTTTAGTGCAAAACTTCAGCAAAATCCAGAGCTAAATAGTATTGTTAGCTAAACTACTGCTTTAAAAACAGCTGATGAAGACAACATAACTGAATATGAGTGAATAGTTGAATATAATTATTCATTAAAGTATTATTAGCAATAGCACTTAAGTAGGACAGCTGGCCATGTTGGTTACTTGCTTATCATTATGAATAACAATGAAGTATTTAGTGATTTACAAAAAAAAAAATCATATTTAACCTTTCATATTTTAAATTAACTTTGTATTTACACTTTATATACTCCATAGCATATTAGCATATTTATTCTCTTGCGTGCTAGCTGACTACTCTTCGAGGAGCAATTCTGGAAGATGCAGTGCCTTCCACAGCGAGGCATGGCACAGCCCGTGGTCTCCCCCTGAAGGAGGTGCTGGAGTATGTCGTTCCTGAGATCAACATTCAATGCCTCCGACTGTCCCTTAACTCCCCCAAAGTCCCTGAACAACTTCTCAAACTGGATGAGCAGGGGGTGAGTGACCTTTATCACTCATCATCATGATGTGTTCTTTCACAATTACATACACCGATCAGTCATAACATTAAAAGCACTGAGAAGTGAAGTGAATAACATTGATTATCTCATTACAATGGCACCTGTCAAGGGGTGGGATATATTAGGCTGCAAAAAGAAAAATGGGCAAGCATAAGGATCTGAGCAACTTTGACAAGGGCCAAATTGCGATGGCTAGATGACTGGGTCTGAGCATCTCCAAAATTGCACATCTTGTGGGGTGTTCCCAGTATGCAGTGGTTTAGTACACAGCAAAATCCCCAGTGTTGAATTAACACCCAGAGTGTTGATTTAACACCCTACTATGTTTATATAGGTCCAATTGGACACAAATTAACTCTGAAAGTGTTAATTCAACACTGAGGAATTTGCTGTGTACCTGCCAAAAGTGGTCCAAGGAAGAACAATCAGTGAACCAGCAACAGGGTCATGGGTGTCGAAGACTCATTGATTCACATGGGGCATGAAGGCTAGCCCATATGGTCCAGTCCCACAGAAGAGCTGCTGTAGCACAAACTGCTGAAAAGTTAATGCTGACACTTTTCTGTTTTAGCCAGCATTAACTTTTTCAGAGAACATTGACAACTTGGCATTGTGGATAACAGTTGAAATAATCCTGACTGAATGATTGGGTAATAATGAAATGAGTGGGCACTGGAAAAACATTTACTTAATTACTTAGCTTATTATTTGCTCATTCTTTCTTGTGAACATTTGTTCATTTAATTAAAAAAAATCACACTTGGAATAAAGAATGTTATTGTCCAAAAATGTAAAATAATTTCAGTTAATAATTACCATATTAGGGCGGCGCGGTGGTGTAGTGGTTAGCGCTGTCGCCTCACAGCAAGAAGGTCCTGGGTTCGAGCCCCGGGGCCGGCGAGGGCCTTTCTGTGCGGAGTTTGCATGTTCTCCCCGTGTCTGCGTGGGTTTCCTCCGGGTGCTCCGGTTTCCCCCACAGTCCAAAGACATGCAGGTTAGGTTAACTGGTGACTCTAAATTGACCGTAGGTGTGAATGTGAGTGTGAATGGTTGTCTGTGTCTATGTGTCAGCCCTGTGATGACCTGGCGACTTGTCCAGGGTGTACCCCGCCTTTCGCCCGTAGTCAGCTGGGATAGGCTCCAGCTTGCCTGCGACCCTGTAGAAGGATAAAGCGGCTAGAGATAATGAGATGAGAGATGAGATGAGAATTACCATATTATATATGTAACACTTAATGATGATAAAAACATTAACATATTTGAAGCACTTTATATTTCATTGTTTTTTGTTAAAAATGAATGTCATGTGACCCCATTGACTGGATTTAGCAACTGCTAATGCCTACATCAAGGACATGCATCGCAAAGAAGCTCTTAGCAAAGTCGCTCTTAAGAGTCCTTCTTATGAGTGAATTCAGAAAAACCATGTACAGAGACAACGTTTGTTGCTTAAGAGTGTCTTTAAACTCGCTCTTTAACCCTAAAGTGCAATGTTATTGGAAAACCCACTCCTGATCTGTGGTTGACTTGTAATACATAGTAAGCATATTATTACTATTAATTTATTATTTATTATACTACTATTAGTTCATCTGTATTCAGCACTAATTATGCTTTATGCAATGCTTTATACTAAGATACTAAATGTGTAACCATAAATAGCTGTGTATTACATGATTTTCATAATTCTCAAACTATTCAGTGCCCTTTCAATGGTGACACTGTCAACCTACATGAGACCACTCCCATCAGCATAGAAATGTTTTATGAGTGATGAGTCAGAATGAATTTGCATTGATTTGCAGTGATCCTTCACTGTAATGGTACAAATGGACTGAAGGATAGCAGTGCTTCTGTCTCCTAACATTTTGGTCTATTGGGGCATGTTGTTGTTGTTGTTGTTGTTGTAGTAATGCACATATGGATACAACATGTAGGCTGATAGGAGCAGAAAATCAGTGCTGTCACTGATCCTTTGATGACATTATCCATCCATCCATTATCTGTAGCTGCTTATCCTGTACAGGGTTGCAGGCAACATGGAGCCTATCCCAGCTGACTATAGAAGGTTCCCGCATGATGTCACCGCGCCGCGAGATTTCGGTAGTCGCTATATTGGAAGACCAAGTACACATCTATGCAAGTACATACATACATAAAACAAACTACACCTGAAATGTAGCCAGGGCCGGTTCTGCCCTAATCTGGACCCGGGTGCAATATCGCACAACCCCCCCCCCAAAAAAAAAAACCACACCAGTCTAAATCAGGACAACCAGTGTTCGAACTACGGGGGTACTCGGGGGATCCGAGATCCCCTGAAACAGACATGAGATCCCTTGAAAACGTGATTTGGGAAATGTTGGGGGGTCTCTAAAATATTGGCAAAATGATGTTTATTGACATAGCAATCGTGTGTAACGGGAAGCATTTGCATATCCGAAGTGTTGTGTTTACATCAAAGATAAAATAAACCGATATGACAACGACTGCTGCTGCCAGGTTGGTTGTTGAGTAACCTGACTGTTTTTTTTTTCTTGCGTGTGGTATCATTGTTGACGCGAGGTTGTTTTTTGAACATGCCAATGCGGACACGATTTCCCCCGATGAGTTATGACTTCAGACGCGATGCGTGTGTGGAGGTGTGGAGTCCGTGTGATATGTGCGTAAGATAGGCTTCTCATGTGCTTGGAGATCCGCGCTCCGAGACAAGCGCAAGCACCCCCCAGGGAAAAAAAGGGACCCCCCGAAAATATCGGCATAGTTCGAACACTGAGGACAACCATCACATAACTATAAACATTTTATATCAACTATTTTAACTAAATGGGCTATAATAAATAAGCCTGCAGGCAGCCACGGCGGGCTGCCTCAGAAAAGTAACCATTCAGTGACACAACTGAAAGCCTGCAGCCACGGCGGGCTGCCTCAGAAAAGTAACCATTTGTCCTACCTTAACTCGTTTTGCTTTTTCTGCCTCCTTTTTTGTATTTTCGACCCTGCGTTTATTTTCTTTCCTTTTCTGAAAACCCGATTTGTGTCCAGACATTTTGTTCTGCTACCAACGAACTACCTCGTCAGGTCTCGTCTCTCGAGCCCGCGATGATTCCCGTGGGAAGGGCAACAATTGATACATTTTTACAAACAACCAATAAACAGCCAATAGGGAGGTTGCAACGTTCAGGCTCTCCTTTGCTCACAGACACTCAGTAATGCACTTATTCTCTGTCTCCTGGCAGAAAGCTCCTTGGTTTGCTTGTGTCTCAATCACAGCTGGTACTCTGTAGAAAGACTTCTTTTCACCTTTCCCATCAGCTTTGTTAGAACACCCTAACACAGCACAAAAGTTTACCATTGTAGGTTTATGATGAATCAAGTGCCTCGTGGGTTTAAATTCTGCGCGCTGCCGTTATTTCCCCCTAATCACGAGTTTGCTGGTCTTCCAATATGGCGCAGGGTTTGTTTACTTCCGGTTTCCGGTGACGTCAGTGGGAAGGGTCTATAGGCGAAAGGCAGGGTACACCCTGGACAAATTGCCAGGTCATCGCAGGGCTGACACAAAGAGTCAAACAACCATTCACACTCACATTCAAACCTATGGTCAATTTAGAGCCACCAATTAGCCTAACCTGCATGTCTTTAGACTGTGGGGGAAACCGGAGCACCCAGAGGAAGCCCACGCAGGCATGGGAAGAACATGCAAACTCCACACAGAAAGGCCCTTGTTGGCTGCTGGGCTTGAACCCAGGACCTTCTTGCTGTGAGGTGACAGTGCTAACCGTTACACCACCGTGCTGCCCACTTGATGGCATTATATAAAGCGCAATTTGTAGCTCAACACTTTGTTCCCAATTTCCTTCCATACCTATTCAGTTCTGTTGTCTTCACCCTCTCAGCAATTTTCGTAATTTTGCCACAATGGATTTGAAAGGAAGCCATCAAAATGTGATTGAAGTGTAGACTTTCAACTTTACTTCTAGCAGTTTACCCAGAAATATTGCATTAACCCTTTAGGAATTAAAGCCTTTTTTTAACAAAGTCCCTCTATTTTCACAGGCTTAAAAGTAATTGGATAAACTAATATAATTTTAAATGAGCATCATTTTTAATACTTGGATCCAAATATTTTGCAGTCAGTGACCTCCTGAAGTCTGTAATCCATGGACATCACCAAATGATGAGTCCTTTCCTTGAGATGCTTTCCGAGGACTTTACTGCAGCCGCCTTCAGTTGCTGCCTGTTTGTAGGTTTTTCTGCCTTCAGTTTTGTCTTCAATAAATACGCTCAATTGTGTTGACTGACCTGGCCATTTAAGAACATTCCATTCATTTTCCTGAAGAAGCTCTTGGGTTGCTTTTGTGGTATGTTTTGGTTCATTATCCATCTTTACTGTGAAGTGCATTGCTACCAGTATTGCAGACTTTGACTGAAACTGAGCAGTATAGTATAGCTCTATATGCTTCAGAATTCATCCTGCTACTTCTATCAGCAGTCGCATCAATATACAACAGTGACACAATTCCACTGGCAGCCATACATTCCCATGTCCACCATGTTTGATGTGGTATACTTTGGATCATGAGCCATTCCTTTCCTTCTCCATACAGTTCTCTTCCCATTCTTCTGGTACAAGTTAATAGCTCTTAAGCTTAATCTTGGATTCATCTTTCCAAAGAATCTTGTTCCAAAACTGTGCGGGCTTTCGAGCAAAGTCTAATCTGGCCTCTCTGTCTTTGAATGTTACCAGTGGTTTCTGGAAGTACACCCTCTGTATTTACATTCATGAAGGCACCTCTTGATTGTAGACTATTGAAGCCCAGGTTGTTTTGATAGCAGCCTTCAGCCTGTCTGTATTTTTGGTTCAGGTGTTTCTCATCTTCCTCTTGACAATACCACATAGATTCTCTATGGGGTTCAGGTCAGGCGAGTTGGCTGGCCAAACAAGCACAGTAATACAGTATCATGGTCAGCAAACCATTTGGTAGTAGTTTTGGCACAGTGGGCAGGTGCTAAGTTCTGCTGGAAAAGGAAATTGGCATCTCCATAAAGCTTATTAGCAAATGGAGGTATGGCACACTCTAAAATCTCCTGGTAGATGGCTGCATTGACTTTAGACTTGATAAAGCACAGTGGACCAACACCAGCAGATTACATGGCACCCCAAATCATCACAGGCTGCAGAAACATCATACTGGAATTCAAACACTTTGGATTCTGTGCCGCTCCACTCTTCCTCCAGACTCTAGGACCTTGATTTCCAAACTAAATGCAAAAAATTTACTTTCATCTGAAAAGAGGACTTTTGGACCACTGAGCAACAGTCCAGTTCTTTCTCTTCTTAAGGCCAATTTATGCTGACAACCCAGTCCTCGCAGATAGCGTCGCAGACAGTGTCTGCGTAGCCCCCCCCACCTTCGCAGACGCTCTGCGCGCACCTCCCAAAAATTGTGACCACCGCAGAAGCCTCGCAGACAGCATCGCAGACAAGAGGGCTCTGATTGGTCCACTCTACATCCACTGTACACGCACTTCCGCTTCCCTACTTTCCCGGTTTGTTTTGTTTTCACGACCGGCATTTTTAAAAACACGAGCGAAGATGGAGCAGCGCGAAGAGCGGTTGATCGAGGAAGTGAGAAAGTATGTACATCTATACGACTCCAGTTCTAGTCATTATAAGTAACCGGAGGATAAACACTCCACTAACCACACCCACCAACTACTCCTAGCGATTTCGCGACTTCGCGCCCCCTTGCGTTGTGGCAGTGAATAACATCGCGCACGCCTATTACTCCCCGCTCAACGATAAATTACACTGTCTGCGAAAAGCTATCTGCGAAAGCCTTGTCGCAAGAGCATGCAGAGGCCTTTAGCCCACATAAGACTCTTTTGATGTTGTTTCTGGTTCATGAGTGGCTTGATTTTAGGAATGCAGCAGTTGTAGCCCCTTTCCTGAAGATGTCTGTGTGTGGTGGCTCTTGATGTACTGACATCAGCCTCAGTCCACTCATTGTGAAGCTCTCCCAAGTTCTTGAATCAACTTTTCTTGACAATCCTCTCAAGGCTGCGGTCATCCCTGTTGCTTGTGCACCTTTTCCAGCCAGCCTATTCAGCAATGACCTTTTGTGGCTTATTCTCCTTTTGGAGGGTGCCGATGATTATCTTTTGGACAACTGTGAAGTCAGCAGTCTTCGCCATGATTGTGGTTGCATGTACTGAACTAAACCAAGAGATACATGGGATTTATACTGTTTTACTCAAACTCGAAATTAAATATTCTAATATTTTGAGATTTTTTGTGCTGTTGGTCATAATTATCAAAATTAAACGAGAAAAATGTTTGAAACTTTTTAGTTTATGTGTAATGAGTCTAGAATATATTAATTTTTCACTTTGTTAATTATATTGAATGGACAATTTTGAACTTTTTCACAATATTCTAATTGTTTGAGATGCACTAGTTTGTGAGTTTAAAGCACTTCAAATGCATTGAATTTATGACCAAGTTTTTGTGTGATGCCTCGATTATCATTATAAATAAATGCAATGCCATCTCCTCTGCCACTTGGATGATGCTAGTGTAAATGACTATACTCAGGAGGACTAGCTTCACTTAATATTTCATACTCATTTGGTTTAATCCACATTTCTGTTAAACAAGAAATATTAAACATTAAACTCCTGATCAGTAATAAGTTCATTAAAATTAGCACTTTGGATGTAAGAGATCTAATATTTAATAGTCCTACCTTGAGATCAATAGGCCTGGCAGTGGCTGTACGTTCAGTATGAGCTAATTTTATGTTAATTAGGTTAATTGGCAACAGGTCAGTAACATGATTGGGTATAAAAAGAGCATCCCAGAGAGGCTGAGTCTCTCAGAAGTAAAGATGGGGAGGGGTTCACCGCTCTGTGAAAGACTGTGTGGCCAAACAGTGCAACAATTGAAGAATAACGTTCCTCAGTGTAAAATTGCAAAGAATTAGGGGATCACATCATCTGTGGTACATAATATGAAAAAAATTCAGAGAATCTGGAGAAATCTCTGTGTGTAAAAGACAAGGCTGAAAACTGAGATTGGATGCCTGTGATCTTCAGGCTCTCAGGCAACACTGCATTAAAAGCAGACATGTGTCACTGTATGGGCTCAGGAACATTTCAGAAAACCATCGTCTGTGAAAACAGTTCGTTACTGCATCCACAAATGCAAGTTAAAACCTTATATAAACAATATCCAGAAACACCGCCACCTTCTCTGGGCCTGAGCTCTTTTACGATGGACTGAGGCGTAGTGGAAAATTATCCCGAGGTCTAACGAATCAAAAGCAGAAATTCTTTTTAGAATTCATGGACACCATGTCCTCCAGGCCAAAGAGGAGAGGGACCATCTGGCTCATTATCAGTGCACACTTCAAAAGCCAGCATCTGTGATGGTATGAGGGTGCATTAGTGCACATGACATGGGTAGCTTGTACATCTGGGAAGGCATCATTAATGCTGAATGATATATACACGTTTCAGAGCAATATACTGCCATCCAGACAAAATCGTTTTCAGGGAGGGCCTTCCTTCTTTGAGCAAGACAATGTGAAACCACTTTCTGCACAGATGAAAACTGCATGGCTCCATAGTAAAAGAGTCCAGGTGCTAAACTAGCCTGCCTGCAGTCCAGACCTGTCTCCCATTTAAAACATTTGGTGGATTATGAAGCACAAAACAAGTCAAAGGAGACCCCGAACTGTTGAGCAACTGAAATTGCATATCGAGCAATAATGGGACAAGATTTCTCTTTCAAAAATACAGCAATTGGTCTCCTCAGTTCCCAAACATTTACAGAGTGTTGTTAAAAGTAGAGGTGATGCAACACAGTGGAAAACATGTCTCCCTACTTTGGGTCTAAGTCCCACCCATCTCAATGATCTCAGGAAAGCCCTCAGATGTTGTAAATGCTGCTGCCAAGCATTACTATAAATGATTGTCATTTAAATAAGCAGCAGCATATGCATTGTGAAGGTGGAGTATTCTGTCCCTGAGAAGTTGAAATGGAGCTTCAAGCAACCCAAATGGAAAGGTAACAAATTGGTGTAACACAAAGAGGGTGGAAAAGGATGTTTTATCTCAAGATATATGGAATGTGCCAATAGCCCTTGTTTACGTCCAGTGTCAAATAAAAACAAGCCACACCTAACTGATCAAGCACTTCATCAACTTGAGGCATTGAGTATGCATCAGATTTTGACATCATTCTGACCTTTCTAAAATCTATACAAAAACAAACTGACCCATTGGTCTTGGTGCCCAAGACCACCAGGCTGCTTCAGTTACTGTGGGACTCCTTAATTACTCCTATGTCAAGCATAGCTTCATCCCAAACCACGTTTTTTTGTATTCAGGAACCCGGTATGAGCAACTGCAATACAACCGCATCTGGAGGAGGCTCATTGTGATGGTCTTTGAGGTCTGTGCAATAGTAGAGGTAAAAGCACATCAAAAAATTCCCCTTACAACCTAGTAAACCATGCTCTCGGAGAGGTGGTCTCCACAGGGCACCAGGGTGAATTGGGTTGCATTTTTAGACTTACCTCTGGTCCCAGCTCTTCCCTTTTAACCATAATCACCAGAGCCACAGTAACCACCTCTCTCCATGGTTTCAGGAGACTGAGGTGGTATATTTAAAGTGCATCGTCTCTATCTGTTCACCTGACCTCATAGTTGAGTTCTCTGATTTGCTATATAACCACAAAGGGTTTTTGGCACTTTGCAAGTAATTTAGAACGTAATGTGAGAAGTAAAATGAGTACCTTATCTCCTGGTGGAAATTCTTCTCGTGAAGTACCCCATCTTAGAGTCTGGCCTGGTGCAGATTTTCCTCTGTTACATGGCTGTGTTAAATGCAAGGTGTAGAGTTTTGCTCTCAGGTCCAGAATATACTGAATTTCATTTTTACTGTCAGAAGATCCCTCCCCCAATTTCCCCTAATGAAGTCTAAGACACCATGAGACTTGTCGCCATAAAATAAGTTGAATGGTGAAAACACCATGGAGGCTTGTAGGACCTCTTACATTGCAAATAACAAGGGCTCAAGCTTATCCCTATTTTGTGCATGCTCATGTACAAACTTAGGAATTTTTGACATCTGATTTAACTGCTCCAACAGGCCATCTGTTTACATATAAACACTGGACTGAATAAATTTAATCCCTAATAATTTGTAAAGCTTGCATAGTGTTTGAGATATAAACACGGTGCCCTAGTCAGTCAGTATCTCTTTCAGGATCCTGACATGGGAGACTGCCTCTGTCATATCTGCACGGATGCGTGCGCACCTGCCTGACACAACTCAAACTACTTTGGACTTTGCCTTTTGTCTGTGCCTCCAATTGTCTGTTTGTGCCTCACTCGACCTTTGCCTGTCCTCCATTGCTGATCCTGCCTTAGATGTAAGTGCAGGAAGATTAAGTAAACTTTTCCTACACTTACATCTACTGCCACTTTACCTGACAGAATACTTTGCCTACACATGGATGTAGTGTGAGAGAGCAGGTACGCTGCTCAATGCCATGCCCGGGTTTCCGTTCCTCAGCCAGGATTGGTCATTTTTTTGCAGCGAATAAAATTGAACACACTGATACCCTATAATGGAACGGATAACCCACCAAGTGGATTTCTGCTTCAGTGCAGTTTTTTGTACGAAAGCTTGGTGGAGCCCAAGCCTGCTGAGAACTTATGGGTGGGCTGCATGATATACTGGCTCACTGGGTGAGCACACCGATGGGCTGAGTACCGAGTAACGGTGGAACACCCGTGAACTCCGAGTCATTCAGTGCTAGGCCTTGACATGGCAAAGCATGCTAATGAGCTTAGCTCTTTGCTCAACTGCTAAGATCAAACAAATAGTATACAGTTTAAGTGTGAATGTTAGTAACTCATGAATAACTGGTGATGTGTTTTACACTTTACAATAAGGCACCCTTTCAGTAGTTATAAATGACAGTAACTCATCAATAGATGAAAGGCTCCCTTTTGCCAGTTCTAAATGGTAGTCATTCATTAATAAATGCTGCTGTGTTTTACACTTTCCAATGATGCTCTCTTTTCCAAGTTATGAATTGTAGTAACTCATCAACACATCAAATTCACCTAATAAGAAGCTAATCATCTATGCTAACCATCCATAATTATTTTGATGGTTAAATGGTTGGAGCATGTAAGTGAGTATCTGATGAAGCTGACAGTTTAACATGCTAACTAATAAAGGGATAAGATAAAGGAAGCTAAACAATGAGTAAGATCTGAAATTTAACAGAATAGATAAATAAAAAACTTGCAGAATCGATAGATAAAATGTGCAGCAGTAACTTGAACTTGCCAAATCGTGAGACTGCGTCGATGTATGGAAACTGTGTTATAACCTGTTTATAACTGATTATTAATGATATATTGAGTGTTTACAACCTAACTATAAACCATTTATACATATTTAAGAAGGTAGTCTTATTGTAAAGGGGTACCATAAAATCTAACACTTTACAAATAACTGGACTGTGATTTTAAATGCTGTGTGTTTGCTTTGCATGTCTGCAGCAGTCATTGCAGATGTGTTAAAGTTCAACAACAGTGAAAATATTGGAGGTGTGGAACAATGCATTATTCCTCTTTGGGTTTGGCAGGTCTGCTGTATCATAAGGCTCATATAAATGTAGTTATATTTTATGTAATTGTTTGTTTGTTTTTGTTTTTTACTAAATAATAATAGTCAATAAAAGCCCTGGCCAAATGGGTGGAATTGGTCTTTATTATTATGATGATGATGATTATTATTATTATTATTATCCATCCATCCATTATCTGTAGCCGCTTATCCTGTTCTACAGGGTCGCAGGCAAGCTGGAGCCTATCCCAGCTAACTATGGGCGAGAGGTGGGATACATCCTGGATAAGTTGCCAGGTTATCGCAGGGCTGACACAGAGACAAACAACCATTCACACCTACGGTCAATTTAGAGCCACCAATGAGCCTAACCTGCATGTCTTTGGACTGTGGGGGAAACCAGAGCACCCAGAGGAAACCCACACAGACATGGGGAGAACATGCAAACTCCACACAGAAAGGCCCTCGTCGGCCGCTGGGCTTGAACCCAGGACCTTCTTGCTGTGAGGCGACAGTGCTAACCACTACACCACTGTGCTGCATTATTATTATTATTATTAGTAGTAGCAGCAGTAGTACAACCCCGATTCCAAAAAAGTTGGGACAAAGTGCAAATTGTAAATAAAAACGGAATGCAATAATTTACAAATCTCAAAAAAATGATATTGTATTCACAATAGAACATAGACAACATACCAAATGTTGAAAGTGAGACATTTTGAAATTTCATGCCAAGTATTGGCTCATTTGAAATTTCATGACAGCAACACATCTCAAAAAAGTTGGGACAGGGGCAATAAGAGGCTGGAAACGTTAAAGGTACAAAAAAGGAACAGCTGGAGGACCAAATTGCAACTCATTAGGTCAACTGGCAATAGGTCATTAACATGACTGGGTATAAATAAAGCATCTTGGAGTGGCAGCGGCTCTCAGAAGTAAAGATGGGAAGAGGATCACCAATCCCCCTAATTCTGTGCCGACAAATAGTGGAGCAATATCAGAAAGGAGTTCGACAGTGTAAAATTGCAAAGAGTTTGAACATATCATCATCTACAGTGCATAATATCATCAAAAGATTCAGAGACTCTGGAAGAATCTCTATGCGTAAGGGTCAAGGCCGGAAAACCACACTGGGTGCCCGTGATCTTCGGGCCCTTAGACGGCACTGCATCACATACAGGCATGCTTCTGTATTGGAAATCACAAAATGGGCTCAGGAATATTTCCAGAGAACATTATCTGTGAACACAATTCACGGTGCCATCTGCCGTTGCCAGCTAAAACTCTATAGTTCAAAGAAGAAGCTGTATCTAAACATGATCCAGAAGCACAGATGTCTTCTCTGGGCCAAGGCTCATTTAAAATGGATTGTGGCAAAGTGGAAAACTGTTCTGTTGTCAGATGAATCAAAATTTGAAGTTCTTTATGGAAATCAGGGACGCCGTGTCATTCGGACTAAAGAGAAGAAGGACGACCCAAGTTGTTATCAGCGCTCAGTTCAGAAGCCTGCATCTCTGATGGTGTGGGGTTGCATTAGTGCGTGTGGCATGGGCAGCTTACACATCTGAAAAGACACCATCAATGCTGAAAGGTATATCCAGGTTCTAGAGCAACATATGCTCCTATCCAGACGACGTCTCTTTCAGGGAAGACCTTGCATTTTCCAACATGACAATGCCAAACCACATACTGCATCGATTACAGCATCATGGCTGTGTAGAAGGGTCCAGGTACTGAACCGGCCAGCCTGCAGTCCAGATCTTTCACCCATAGAAAACATTTGGCGCATCATAAAACAGAAGATACGACAAAAAAGACCTAAGACAGTTGAGCAACTAGAATCCTACATTAGACAAGAATGGGTTAACATTCCTATCCCTAAACTTGAGCAACTTGTCTCCTCAGTCCCCAGAGGTTTACAGACTGTTGTAAAGAGAAAAGGGGATGTCTCACAGTGGTAAACATGGCCTTGTCCCAACTTTTTTGAGATGTGTTGTTGTCATGAAATTTAAAATGACCTAATTTTACTCTTTAAATGATACATTTTCTCAGTTTAAACATTTGACATGTCATCTATGCTCTATTCTGAATAAAATATGGAATTTTGAAACTTCCACATCATTGCATTCCGTTTTTATTTACAATTTGCACTTTGTTCCAACTTTTTTGGAATTGGGGTTGTAGTAGTAGTAGTACTAGTAGTAGTAGTCGTAGTATACTTTGCAGTAATCAGTGAGTATTGAAAATTATATGGAAAAAAGTGGGAAATGGGTTTGGCAGGTCTGCTGTTTCATAAGGCTCATATACTGTAAATGTGGTTATATTTTATGTAATTCTTTGTTTGTTTGTTTGTTTGTTTGTTTTTACTAAATAATAAGAGTCAATAAAAGCCCTGGCCAAATGGGTGGAACTGAAATTCTGAAAATTTATCAGATGTAAATGTAGATTTGATGGAGATGCAGTTTTGATTGTAGTATTTGTTTTTGTAATATTACCAAGTATTGACTAATCAAGATTCCAAAATACAAAATACATGTCTGCCTTTCTGTTTTTCAGCTAAGTTTCCAGCACAAGGTGGGTGTGTTGTACTGTAAGGCAGGTCAGAGCACAGAGGAAGAGATGTACAATAATGAGAGTGCTGGACCTGCATTGGATGAATTCCTGGACCTGCTCGGGCAGAGAGTGCGATTAAAGGGCTTCAATAAGTACAAGGCACAGCTAGATAATAAGAGTATGAACACAAAACATGTGGACATATGTCTTTTTCCTTTATATGCACTTATATGTTATTTGCTAATTGTGTATGCAGTTATGCATAGTTTGATTGCATTATTAATTCCACTTAGCCCAAAACCTGGTTGCCTCTGTCTGGAGGTTAATACATGGCTGTAGATGGATCATCTCTGTTTTTAAACATATTGGTGTATGGAGAAAGGTGAAAGAAGGCAGCTCTTTTTTGCTTTCTTTCATCATAGTTTGCTTTCCAGTAATTTTTTTGTTCTCTATAATTAAGGACAACAAGGCTATTTTTACTGTCCCTCTATTTCAACCTTTCTCTATAATTAATTGGCTGTCATCAGTGGCTACATATAAGCCTTTTTGTTTTGTTCTGCACAGGTATATGATATGAAAATTGAATATATGAATAATTATTTGAAATTGTGTTGTGCCTTTTCTTCATGCCTGTGGCTCATGAGCCTTTCTTTATTACAGCGGATTCTACGGGAACCCACTCGCTCTACACTACCTACAAGGACTATGAACTAATGTTTCATGTGTCCACGCTCCTACCCTATACACCCAACAACAGGCAACAGGTCAGTTATCTTATTTTTAATAATGCCACAAAACTTTTTTTTTTTTTTTAAAAAGGGAAACATCATTTTGAATCTTGGTCAAAAGCTGTGCATTTCTGGCTGTGAATAGGAATGTAAGTGGGTGGATTTATGCGTAAAAAAACACATTGCAACATTTATTAGACAATGCACTCTTTGTTTTCCTCACCTTGACACATGGCTTCTCCTGATGATGATTAGTAGACCTCTCAAAGTGGCGGAAAATCGTAACCAACTTCCAATCACTGAAACAGTAATGAACATGACTGATACCTTAAAATTTAAACATATCAGTGCTAGTAGAAATTGCTTGGAGCTGCATTAGCACCTAGTTGAGTAGCCTCGTCCGAAAAAGTTGTACATAGTAGTACACATTATGGCCAAAAAAGTCAGGGCTCTGTGGAGGCCACTTGAGTTCTTCCACACCAACCTTGGCAAACCATGTTTTCATGGAACTTGTTTTGTGCACAGGGCATTGTACTGCTAGAACATGTTCAGTCCAGGCCCCTTAATTTTTTGAATGGAAATTGTGATGCTACAGCATAGGAAGACATCCTATACATGTTTGCTTCTAACTTTGTGGCAAAAGTTTGGGGAAGGCACAGATATACAGTAGGTGTGATGGGCAGGTGTTCACAAACTTTTGGCCATATAGTGTATATCTTGTATCTTTGTAATGTGGAAATATTGTAAATAAGCTGTAAATATAAAGTTCTGAATGATTATTTGCATTCATTTTTTTGAATTAATTTCTAGCTGCATTTTGACATGAAAAGACAGAAACTGCTTATGTTGACATATTTTAGAAATGTTTTTTGATGCTCATACATATGAGAAGAGACTGAAAATTAAACACTTAACACATTATGAGAAACATCTACCACCACAAAATTCAAATTACTAATTTAAGGTGAGACAATTTAAGTAACCCTCTAGTTAACAATATAACTGCAGAGATGCCTACTAGTATGGATTGGCCGTATTTTGTACGGAAAAGTTACGTAAATACGATGTTACGGCAAACAGTGTTATTCTGTACGGAATTATTATAAAGTCTTAAAAAATTCCAGTGAGTTGTTTTTAAATGTCCAAGCGACTTTTTCAATCCATGCGCGATTCACGGCTATTTATTTTTATGACAACCACACATGCTGTGTGTGACATGCGCAGATTCCGCACATGCTGTGTGTGACATATGCAGATTCCGCACATTTGTTCGCGCTATTTTCGATACGGTAGAATGGCCGTGCATTACACCCAGTCAAAAGGGCAATGGATACGCGCACTGCAAACTGTGTAGAACTGACATTAACATCACTCATGGTGGTCGCGATGACTGCACGTGGCATGTCAACTACAAAAAAAAAAAAAAACCACATGTGGAGTATGCTGAAATGGCGAATCAGGCGGAAAGTAAATCTGGGGGTATCCAGCATTTTTTTACGAAATCTGTGGATGAAAAGACATGGAACGTGACACGTGCTGAAGCGGTGATGGTTGACCTATGCTTGGAGTTGAACTTGCCAATTAGTGCCATGAAATGTGAGTTAAACTTATTCAGTTTCTTTTTACATGTATGATTTTTATTCACTGAAATATCAAACACTGGCTGTACTTCTTTAATTCAAAGTCTTTTCAGTGTTGCAAGTACAAATGTACATGTAGTATGATCAAAAACAGAATTTTATGATTAGTGCTGTTGGGATTGTGGCAAAAAATTGATCATTCCACTGTTTTAAATATAATTATAAATGTCATTTTATTCAATGGCTCTTCTGAAGCATTATGCTGAAGTATTTATATATTGGGACATTAAGATAACAATGTCGGACTCTCTTTGGCATGAAATAAGAATTTTTTATTTTATTTTATTAGAATCCGTTAACAGGTAGAACATTTTTCCAGGCAATATAATATAATACTTTTGAGGAGTTACATTCAATACCAATGATTGGTAGTCAACCGTAATGTCTGCAAACAGGGAACACTATTGTATTTATAAAAATGTGATATATTGTATGCTCTAGAAATTTGTTGAGTGGAAATTCAGTTGAGATGGCTGCTCGCATTTTGTTTATTCAATTCACACAAAACAGTTCTTTTTAATAATTTAAATGTTAAACATATTGGTATATACACCTCTTTATAATGAAAATGTGCATAAATTAATGTTACTGAAAGTCATTCCAAAATACTGAAAAATGTTTTCAAGAATACTGAAATTCAAAATTTGGGGTAGGCATCTCTGTAACTGTATCAGATCAGCAATTAGAATGTTTTACTCCCCTGAGAAAAACTGAACTAACTTCACTAATTTCCACATCAAAATTTTCAACTTGTGTAGTAAATACCTTACCTACATGACTCTTCAAACTCTTCTTCCCTTAGAAGTGGCTATGTACCCAAATCCTTTAAACTAGCAGTTATCAAACCCTTATTAAATCCTGACCTTGACCCCTGTCAGCTGTCTAAATATAGGCCAATATCAAACCTCCCCTTTATCTCCAAGATCCAAGAAGAAGCTGTGGCACAGCAGTTATGCTCATACCTACATAGGAATAACATCAACAAAACATATCAATCAGGATTTACACCTCATCATAGCACTGAGACAGCACTGGTTAAAGTAGTAAATGACCTACTATTGGCCTCTGATCAGGACTGTGTCTTCTTGCTTGTATTGCTTGACCTTAATACAGCCTTTGACACCATTGATCATACCATTCTCCTTGATAGATTAAAAAATGTTGTGGCAGTCAAGGAAACTGCCCTCTTCTGGCTCAGGTCATATTTAACTGATTATCAGTTTGTTAATGTAAATGGTGATTTTTCTATGCATTTAGTGTTCCACAAGTTTCTCTCTTAGGCTCACTGCTTTTTTTATTTATATACGTTATGTCTAGGTAATATTATTCATAAGCATGGTATTAACTTCCACTATTAAACTGATGACACACAGTTGTATGTTGCAGCAAACCCAGATGAGAGACATCAGCTTTATAAAATTGAGGAATATGTAAAGGATATTAGACACTGGATGCTTATTAATTTCCTTCTACTTAATTCTGACAAGACAGAAGTACTTGTACTAGAGCCACATGCAGCAAGAAGTAAATTTTCTGATTACATAGTAACTTTGGATGGCCTTTCTGTTTCTTTATGTGCAACAGTAAAAGACCTCGGGGTAATCATTGATTCCAGTCTTTCATTTGAAACTCATATCGATAATATTACAAGGATAGCTTTCTTTCATCTCAGAAATATTGCCAAGATAAGAAATATAATGTCACTCCATGATGCAGAAAAACTAGTTTGTCTTTTTTTTTTTTTTTACCTCTAGGTTGGATTACTGTCATGCTTTACTGTCTGGATGTTCCAATAAATGCATAAACAAGCTCCAGTTAGTTCAAAATGCAGCCGCAAGAGTCCTTACTAAAACTAGAAGATATGGCCACATTACCCCTATCTTATCCACATTGAATGGTCACATAGTACCTGAGCGAACTTCTTGTCCTTTATGACCCGTCACGTCTACTTAGATCAAAAAGTGCAGGCTATCTGTTGGTACCTCTTATAGTGAAGGCTACATCAGGGGGCAGAGCCTATGCTTTTTGTAATAAATTGATCTTTTATTTGTTCAGGATTAAATGAAGTTTGTCTTTTAGGCATTTTTGCTACAAGTAGGCTACTGGTAGAAGTAGGCTTAACTGGGTCTGTAGCTGGCCAAACCAGCTCTGACCTGGTGTGATGTGACCTCAAGCCACATGGCTAATTTTGTTACGTTCAGCTATTGACCAATAAAATTGATTTGACTTGTCCTCAAGCCACATGGTTAATTTGGCTTGAGCTACTGACCAGTGAAATTTCAAATATTTATTTGACACTATCTTCTAAATATTCGCTAGCTCAAAAGTCTTTTTGGAGTGTGTAATTAAATAAAACCTATGTATTAATTGTTAGAGTGCAGGCACTTACAGAGATATGCGTGGAGGAAGGGTGAGTGCAGACTGTCAACAAAGCCAAATCGGAGTCGGGAAAGCAAGCACGGGTCGGGCGATCAGCGAACAACTTAGACGAGGAAAGGCAAAGAGCAAAAACTGGAAACAGGAAGCGAAAGGTCAGAAACACAAGAAACAGTCAGGAAAGATACAAGGCTTGGTATGTACTGGGCTGGCAGGGCAATACTTCGCAGGGAAGTGAGTGTTTGGGGAGTTTCACTAGGGAGACCGGTGATTGAAGAAATGGATAACAGCTGAGATTCAGTAAGCCGGAGATAGAGGGCGCTGTGTGTCTTGGGAATTGTAGTTCTGGGTGTCCATGTTTGTACTCTCCTCAGCAGGTTTACGAAGATTAATACCATTACTCATTTATTTTTTGGTCAGGCCTATTTATTTATTAATTAGTATAGCATTAGAGAAAGTATAAAATAGAGGTGATCTCAAAAGGAGGACAAATGAGCATCTGTGTAACAACTTTAGGAGAGTGGGTAATGAGGAACTGGAGACAGGCACTGCAATTCAAGAATGTGCTTTTTATCTACACTTTTCAGTGATTTTAGCGTTCACACAGACACACACATGGGGTGATACAGCTCTTTCTGTCTTGGTACTGGCTGTCTGAAAGACACACAGACACACGTTCATAGACAGCTAGCAATTAGACACAGGTGTACCCCGTCACATTTTAGCTGCTGGGTGACTCCTCACCGTTCACAGCTGATGCTCGACCACACCCTCGCTGCCACATACCCCCACCACCTGACTCAGGCTGTGGAACCGTCCAGCCTGCAGTTGACTCCCCCCGTGGGAGAGGTAATCCACCACCACCATCTGTGCCCCCGGCCTGTGGACCACCTCAAATTTAAAGGGCTGAAGGGCCAGACAGCAATGAATGATCTATATGTTGGCATCCTTCATGCGGTGAAGCCACTGGAGCAGGCCATGGTCAGAACGGAGGGTGAATGGGCGTCCTAGCAGGGAGTACTGGAGAGTGATGGCCAGAAACTCCTTTTCTGTGGTGCTATACTTTGATTCTCACATGGACAGCTTGTGGCTAATGTACAGTACCGGTCACTCCTCCCCCTCCACCACCTGGGAAAAAATGGCCCCCAGTGTTCTGTCCGACAGATTAATCTGCAAAATAAAGAGAGAGAAAAGTCAGGATAATGCAACAGCTGTCCTCCACACAAAACTGCTTTTACCTGAGCAAAAACCTGTTCACATGGCTCTGTCTACTGGACCGGATCTGGTGCCTTCTTTTTAGTGAGGTCAGTCAGTGGGCTGGTGAGGTCTGAATAGTTAGGGGTGAACTGCCTGCAATAGCCAGCCAGCCCCAGGAACTGCCTCACCTTCTTTTTGGTCTTAGGTCTTGGGCAGGCCGCAACTGCTGCAGTCTTATCAATTTGAGGACGCACCTGCCTATGACCCAAATGGAAGCCCAGATACTGTACTTCCACCCGCCCAATTGCACACTTTTTCAGGTTTGCCGTGAGCCCTGCATGCCTCAGTGACCTCAGGACAGCCCTGAGATGTTGTAAATGCCACTATCAATCATTACAATAAATAACTGCCATCTAAATAGGTAGCGGCATACGCGTTATGGGGACAGAGTATTCAGTTCACAAGATGCTGAAACGTTGCTTGGACCCCAAACAACTCGAAAGGAAGGGTGACAAATGTGACCCCTCACCGAATCCAGGGACACATGTCAGCTGAAACGAATCCGAGATAATCGCAAAAGAAGCATTTTTTTTCGAAATTTGTGATTTTTGTTTTTTTCCATGTGCAAGTTGAGATCTTGAAGAATGCAATCAGTATTTCAGATAATAGATTGTTTTGTTGGAAAAGCATACATTTTTTGTTGCAAATTGTCTCGTTTTTGTCAGGACTGTAGCCTGCTGGGGGGTGTGGGTAAATTACCATATGGGCCATTCACATGATGATTTAAGTCTTTTGGTTTTTTTTTTCGCGAATCAGCTGTATGATGCGGGCTGAGCGCATGGCTACTTAACTGCATACAGGCATGTAATTTCACTATGGAATGAGCAAGCTAAACAGAGCGCAGAGGAGCTGAAAACCGCGAAGCAAACAGACACACGGTATTTACATCGGAGATAACCATTTCTAGCAAAAAAACCCGCAACCTCGTTTTCCAGATTGAATGGAATACTTGAATGATCGGATGATACACGGACCGTTCTAGGATTACATTCCATAGGAGGCATTGGTGTGTGCAAGGCGCCGTTTCTCTTTCTGATGGGGTAAGTTTATTAATCTAAGGCTGTGTGGTTATTTTTGCATGTAACGGAGAGTGTTGTGGTTTGGTTAAGCCTAGGTCACAACCGGACGTACGATTTTTTGGCCGTGTGATTTTTGGCGTTTCACAAATCGCTGCGTTTTTTTGTTGTTGTTGTTCATGGAGAAAGACGCGCGTTGGCCGTAAGTTTGTCTTGCAACCTGAAAAAACGTAAGCGCCCGTAGAGTTTGTTTGACATGACAAAGAACCTCTGCAGCCGGTCTGTGGCTCGAAAATCAGCGCATCACACGCACGCTCTTGTGCGTTTCTTGCGTTTTTTGCATGTAGACCGGCCGTAGGAGTGCGTACCGTACGGCCGGTTGTGACCGAGGCTTTACATGAAACTAGTGTTGTGTTAGTTGTGTCATCATCGTGCTATCTTTCTTTCTTACGGTGTGAGTAATTTTTCAACCACAAAACGTTAAAGTATACTTTAGGACTTATTTTTGTACTTCATAATTGTGTTGGGCATACTTTGCATGGAAGGAAAATTGACGTGGTGATCTTTGTTTACATGAAAGTAGTATCGTGCTAGCTAGTAGGGGGTAGGGCTTTCCTTAAGGTCATGCAGATGAGCACCATTATGTGCCCGCCCTACACCCAGAGTAGCTGAGATGGAAAACTTTGAGGGCGATTTTCTCCCTTTTCTGTTTTAAGAAGTATACACTTTCAAAAGGCCACACATTCTTCAAATATTGTCAGATCTCCACATGGAATGCATCATTGGAAAGCTTAGAAACTGTACTTTCTGAATCTGTCAATAACTCAAAATGCCCCCGGGCAGACATGTGTCCCTGGATTCTGTGATCTGCCACAAATGTGTGTAAACCAAATGGAGTAGAAAAAGCAATTTTTTCGTGGAATAAAGGAGTCGAGTCAGATTGACATCTGCCAATGTCCCTTTTTAAAATCCAGTGTCAAATAAAAGCGAGCCATGCCTGACCGATTGAGCAGTTCATCAATGCGAGGCATCGGATATGCATCAAATTTAAACACTGCATTGACTTTCCTATAGTCCACACAGAACTGAACTGACCCATCAGTCTTGGGAACAAAGACCACCGGGCTGCTCCAGTCACTGTGCGACTCCTCGATTACACCCATCTCAAGCTTGGCCTAGAGTTCAACCTGAACCATATTTTTCTTGTGCTCGGGGAGCTGATACGGGTGGCTGCACACCACCACCCCTGGGGGAGTCTCAATGTGGTGTTCTATGAGGTCAGTGCGACCAGGGAGGGGTGAGAACACATTGCAGAACTCTTCCTGTAACCTGATAACCTGTGCTCTGTGGGATGGTGAGAGGTGGTCTCCACAGGGGACTGGGGTGAATTGGGCCACACTTTTTGGACTTACCTCGGATCCCAACTCTGCCCTCTCTAGAACTACCATCGCCAGAGCCACAAGAACCTTCTGTTCCCACAAGTTCAGGCAATTGAGGTGGTAACTTTGACATGTGTCACCTCTGTCTGGATGTTTGACCTCATAATTCTCATAGTTTGACTCCTCATAGAGCTTTTTATTTTATTTTTTCTCCTTTTTTCTTTTTCTTTTTTCTTTTTTGTGTGCGTTTGTGTAGTTTGGTGATTGCTTTTGTCCGCCGGTGGTGGTGTAGCTCCGGACCCAGTTTTGGGCATCGGTTCTCTCCAGGCCTTGGTTTGCTGTGGGTAATGCCTGTGCTCCTAGCTATGGACTGCAGTGAGCTTGTTGCTCATTTTAACATTGTGGTTGTCCAGCACTCTGTGCTTTAGTGCTTGGCATGAAGTTCCGAGCAATGTTGCTCGGTGGCATTGCGGTGACTGTGCAGGTGGTTTGGGACATACCAGCACTCTGCATGGCAGTGCTTCTGTGCTCTCTTTGTGGATCCATGGCGTGGTGTTCTGAATGATGTTGCCCGGCGGCATCGTGGCGGCTGTGCTGATGGAGTGGGACTTGTTTTCGTGCGCCTTTTGGTGGGACTGTGGCTGCTACATCATTGGAATGACATCCTGACCTCTATTTGGTGGACTTTTTTTTTCTCCCTATAATTGTAAAGTGACCTTGGGTTTTGAGAAAGGCGCTATATAAATTGAACTTATTATTATAATAATAATAATAATAATAATAATAGTCAACTTCCCCAATTCGCCATGTGACCTGAAAGAGCCCTTGCCACTTGGCGAGTAATTTTGAGCTTGAGGTAGCATTAAAATGAGCACTTTATGTCCTGGTGCAAATTCCCTTAGCTGTGTCCCTCTATTGTACAGGTGGGATTGACGTTCTTGGGCCTGTAACAAATTCTCCTGGGTTATGTGACTCAGTGCATGGAGTTTTGCTCTCAGGTAAAGAACATACTGAATTTCATTTTTGCTTTGAGAAGGCTCCTCCTCTCATTTTTTTCTAATAATGTCTAAGACTCCACGGGGCTTGCGCCCATACAGTAATTAAAATAGGGAAAACCTGGTAGAGGCTTGAGGGACCTCACACATTTCAAACAGCAGAGTCTCAGTTTTTAGCATCTCTGTGAATTAACTTATGAATCATGTTTGGTTAAAGCGTTCAACCAGCCCATCTATTTGCAGATGATAAACACTAGTACGAATCAGTTTAATCCCCAATAATTCATACAGCTCGTATAGTATGTGTGACATAAACATAGTGCCTTGATCAGTCAGGATTTCTTTCAGAATCTCAACTCAGGAGATAATGCAGAAGAGTGCCTCTGCAATACTATGTGCAGAAATATTGCAAAGAGGCACTGCTTCTGGGTATCGCATTGCATAATCCATAATGACTAACACAAAGCTGTACCCGCGTGACAGATTGATCTAATAGCTCTACAAGATCTATGACAATTCTTTCGAAGGGCAGCTCAATTAATCAATTAATGCTCACAGAGACTCAGTACATTCCCGCTTGTGTCACACAGAGGTGATGCATGTCAAAGTTACCACCTCAGTCGCCTGAAATCATGGAAAGAGGAGGTTCCTGTGGCTCTGGCGATGGTAGTTCTAGAGAGGGGAGAGCTGGGGTTGGAGGTAAGTCCAAAAAGTGTGGCCCAACTGGCGCTTTTGGTATGGCTGCTGGATTTACCAGCTGGCATTTACGACAAGCTGCACACCACCTGCGAACATTGGTGCAAATCCCTGGCCAATAGAAATGAGCCATGAGATGATTTAGTGTTTTATCATGACCCAAGTGCCCAGCCATAGGATTATGATGGAATAAAAATTCCCTACGATTCTTTGGGACCAACAACTGTGTCGTCTCTTCCTTTGTTTGAGTGCCCTGCATCACACGATGCAGCCTATCTTTAATAATACAAAAATATGGAAAGGAAAGCACAACGTTAGGCTGGAGAGTTTGACCATCAATTACTTTCACTTGGTCAAAAGTATGCCTCAGAGACTTGTCACACGTCTGTTTCAATGGGAAATCCCCTGAGGGATTCCCCAGAGAGAGAGGAAGGGTGGGACCCTCCCCACTCTCCATGTCATCATTATGCAGAGCTGATGCGGACGGCCCTGGGACCATCTCCCTAGCTAACGTTGTGACGGGATTCCCCCGTGATGTACTTCTGCAGGACCCACCCACTACTGTTTTATTAACCCTCTGGGGTCTGTGGGTATTTTCTGGTACCCTCATGATTTTGGCATGCTCTGATGTTGTTGTCAATTTCAACAAATCTAAGCAGCATTTTCAATCATATGACTTTTTTGTATTCAGCACAAGTTCAGCTACAATAATGTCTGTGTAGTATGTACGTCATGATTGTACTTAAAGAAAAAAACAGATAAATGAAAATGTTGTAAAAAGCAGTGTTAGGACTGTGTTGGAATGTGTGAAAAAACATTACCTTACCCATCGTGACAAACTGTTTTGGTTCCTTGAGGTGATTCTGTTCAGTCTTCAGAATGTATCAAGTACAAAAACTTAAATCAGCTCCACTGATTTGGACAATTAACTGGCCATCAAAAAATTATGTCCTATTGTTTTGGGATAAAGGGTTGGCAGTGGGAGGGGTATTCAGTAAGAAGAGTAAAAAATTCCATTCCATTCAATGAGAAGAGTGAATACTCCTCCCACTGCCAACTCTTAATCCCATCAGGTCAAGTGATCAAAACGGTTCATCACAATGGGTAAGGTAACATCCCCCCCCCACACACACACATTCCAACACAGTTCTAAAACTGCTTTTTACAACATTTTTATTTATCTGTTAGCTTTTTTAAAAAGTACAATCATGATATACATACTACATAGATATTTTTGTAACTGAACTTGTACTGAATACAAAAAAGTCATATGATTGAAAATACTGCTTAGATTTGTTGAAATTGACAACATCAGAGCATGCCAAAATCATGAGAGTGCTAGAAAAAGATGAAGAAGAAAAGAGAGCAAACAAGTGCCGGTACACATTTTGTTTCCTCAAGAAGCACTCAAAGATTACACAGGAAATTTGCCTGAGTAAAATTTATTCAAATTGAAGGAAAGTTTACTCTATGCCTTAGAAAGTTGGTCCCTTTCTAAAAAGATTAAAAGTTACTCTTTTGATAGAGCTGTTTTTCCAGAGTCAATTCTCCTTAATTCAGTGTTAATATTTTACTCTTTGTGGTGGTATTTGACTCTAGGCAGTGTGTCTTGAAATTAACTCTTGTACTATTTTACTCTGTTCAGAGCCACAACCAACTCTGTTACTTTGTTACACAATTACTCTGTAATGTTGTTCCCACTCCAAAATATACTCTCTAAACTCAAAAAAGAGCAAAATTAACTATTTGAGGAAAATACTTTTAACTCTTTAAAAATTGCTCAGTCATTTTTCCTGTGTATGCACTACAGTGCACACATATCAACCGAAATGCTCATAAGAAACAGAAGGAATATTTACATTCCCTCAAGTTGATTCTCAGCTGAATTGAGTTGAAGTAAAGAAAAAAGTCACCGCTCATCATCAGTGTCACAGTTCTCAAGACTGAATTGACTCACTGTCCTGAATCATGAGTTGAATCACTGTCCTGAATCATCCGAAGCACCTCCTGAGCATAAAATCGCCGTTCCATCTTGCAACAAGTTTTACCTCCAAACAGGTCGCCTAAACTATGGCTGACATATTTTATCCTGTTTACAATGGGTGTTCCCACCAGAAAAGAGAAACCAATCAAAACTGAAAGAGTGAAAGTGATTATCATGCCGTTACCATGCGAATAGTCTTTTATGAATGCATACGTGGACTCTCAGTGCTCTGAGTCCGGTGTGATTGAGTAAGGTGACAAGCTTTATGTTTCATCTAATTTAGGTAATTAAAAAAATAACATTATTTGGCAGTGGGCACATAGGAAAGTGTAAAGTATAAAATTTCTGTTAATATTTTTATCGTGCTTGTATGATAAAAACTCAAAGATATTTACAACCCCGATTCCAAAAAAGTTGGGACAAAGTACAAATTGTAAATAAAAACGGAATGCAATGATGTGGAAGTTTCAAAATTCCATATTTTATTCAGAATAGACCATAGATGACATATCAAATGTTTAAACTGAGAAAATCTCATTTAAAGAGAAAAATTAGGTGATTTTAAATTTCATGACAACAACACATCTCAAAAAAGTTGGGACAAGGCCATGTTTACCACTGTGAGACATCCCCTTTTCTCTTTACAACAGTCTGTAAACGTCTGGGGACTGAGGAGACAAGTTGCTCAAGTTTAGGGATAGGAATGTTAATCCATTCTTGTCTAATGTAGGATTCTAGTTGCTCAACTGTCTTAGGTCTTTTTTGTCGTATCTTCCATTTTATGATGCGCCAAATGTTTTCTATGGGTGAAAGATCTGGACTGCAGGCTGGCCAGTTCAGTACCCGGACCCTTCTTCTACGCAGCCATGATGCTGTAATTGATGCAGTATGTGGTTTGGCATTGTCATGTTGGAAAATGCAAGGTCTTCCCTGAAAGAGACGTCGTCTGGATGGGAGCATATGTTGCTCTAGAACCTGGATATACCTTTCAGCATTGATGGTGTCTTTCCAGATGTGTAAGCTGCCCATGCCACACGCACTAATGCAACCCCATACCATCAGAGATGCAGGCTTCTGAACTGAGCGCTGATAACAACTCGGGTCGTCCTTCTCCTCTTTAGTCCAAATGACACGGCATCCCTGATTTCTATAAAGGACTTCAAATTTTGATTCATCTGACCACAGAACAGTTTTCCACTTTGCCACAGTCCATTTTAAATAAGCCTTGGCCCAGAGAAGACGTCTGCGCTTCTGGATCATGTTTAGATATGGCTTCTTCGTTGAACTATAGTTTTAGCTGGCAACGGCGGCTGGCACGGTGAATTGTGTTCACAGATAATGTTCTCTGGAAATATTCCTGAGCCCATTTTGTGATTTCCAGTACAGAAACATGCCTGTATGTGATGCAGTGCCGTCTAAGGGCCCAAAGATCACGGGCACCCAGTATGGTTTTCCTGCCTTGACCCTTACGCACAGAGATTCTTCCAGATTATCTGAATCTTTTGATGATATTATGCTCTGTAGATGATGATATGTTCAAACTCTTTGCAATTTTACACTGTCAGACTCCTTTCTGATATTGCTCCACTATTTGTCGGCGCAGAATTAGGGGGATTGGTGATCCTCTTCCCATCTTTACTTCTGAGAGCCGCTGCCACTCCAAGATGCTCTTTTTATACCCAGTCATGTTAATGACCTATTGCCAATTGACCTAATGAGTTGCAATTTGGTCCTCCAGCTGTTCCTTTTTTTGTACCTTTAACTTTTCCAGCCTCTTATTGCCCCCGTCCCAACTTTTTTGAGATGTGTTGCTGTCATGAAATTTCAAATGAGCCAATATTTGGCATGAAATTTCAAAATGTCTCACTTTCGACATTTGATATGTTGTCTATGTTCTATTGTGAATACAATATTAGTTTTTGAGATTTGTAAATTATTGCATTCCGTTTTTATTTACAATTTGTACTTTGTCCCAACTTTTTTGGAATCGGGGTTGTATCTAAATACATGACCTACTCATTCTAAACCTGCCGAGCTTCACCGGCGAAGCTCTTGACCCCAGAGGGTTAACCTTTTAAACTCCACCCAATCTGTTCCCAGGATAGGTGGTTGGGTGAGGCTCAGGCTAACCACTGCCTCCACATTATGCTTTTCTCTCAGGAATTGAATAGTGGTGGGCATTAGTGGGTACTTGTAAATGTCCCCATGCACACACCTCACCTTTACCAATCGTGCATTTCCCAGTACCCCGCATTGAATCAGGCTTTGATGCATGGAGGCCTGATTACAGCCCAAATCGACCAAAGCCTGATGTGTACCCCCTTGAATACTCACAGAGACTCAGTACATTCCTGCTTGATCAGGGGAAGCCTGCAGTGCATCAGTAATGCGAATCAGTAGCCCTGCCTCCTTATGGAAGTGCTGATTCCGGAAAATCCCCACTTTCCCGCCACACCAACAGACCTGCCTGGGCTCGTACCTGGTTCTGATGGGCATGGATGAGTCCACCTCTGGAGAGAGAGAGGGGGTTAACGACAGCATAGACATAGATGGAGATGGGAGAGAAGAAACACAAGAACAGACAAGTGTGGGGTGCAGGTTTTGGGAGATTTGGCCACTCTTTCCACGGGGCTGGGGTAGGGAAGGGGTGAGGAAAGAAAGGGAGAGAGGGAGGGGGAGAAAGCAAAAGAGAGGGAGAAAAGCTGCAGGAGCGTCTGCTCCTGGAAATGCTGTCAGGTGATCCTCTGCCAGCCAGACTGCCTCCTCCAGTGATGGTGTGTGATGACAATGGATCCACGTTGAGGTCTCACTCAACAGTTAGGCGATGAAATGATCCAGTGTCACGCGGTCGACGACATCCTCCACATCGCTCTCGCCTACCTGCAACCACCGTCGGCAAGCATTTCAGAACTGCTGTGTGAATGCGAATGGGTGGCCGACTTTACCGTAGGTCAGTGGACTGCTGGCGATGTTCTTCTGGGCCATGGCTGACTCATTGCAACATAGCCCCCTTCAGGTCCAGGTACTTCAGCATGCTGGTGGCCAGGAGCTACCGAGCCATGAGCTGTGCTTCCCCTAACAGGAGCGGCAATAGATGAGCCACCCACTGTGAGGTTGGCCACAAGCTCGCCTCTGCGATGCACTCAAACAGCTCGAGGAAGGATTCTGTGTCATCTTGCGGCCCCACCTTGACCAGCTGAGCAGGAACACTGGCTGCAGGAGTGACTGCTGGAGTACCTGCTGACTAGACCCAACTCCATACCACCTGCCAGTCCTTCGCCTGGCCTCACACAGGACCTGGAAGCGCTGCTCCTGCTCGTTGGACAATGCAAGCAGCTCTGGGTACTGGTGTTGGAGGTCAGCAGTGAGGGTCTGGAGGAGCTCCCTGACTGGTTTGAACTCCATGACAACATTTGTTCCTCAAGGTCCCGGGTTTTGGCACCATTGTAGCAACTTTAGGAGAGTGGGCAATGAGAAACTGGAGACAGGCGCTGCAATTCAAGGTGCGCTTTTTATTTTATCTACACTTTTCAGTGATTTAGTGTTCACACACAGACACACGTGGAGAAATGCAGCTCTCTCTCGGTACTGGCTATCGGAAAGATACACAGAGACACATTTTAATAGACATTCAGTAATTAGACACAGGCGTACCTCATCACACGTTACCTGCTGGTTCAACCTGACCAATTCACAGCCGACACTCAACCACACTCTCACTGCCACATACCCCCACTACCCGACTCAGGCTGGGGAACTGTCCAGCCTGCAGTTGACTCCCCCGCTGGTGGGAGAGGTAACCCGCCACCACCATCTGTGCCCCTGGCCTGTGGACCACCTCACACCTACTGCTGCCATAGTACGACTCAAAGCTGTGCTGGTAGACAGATATGTGATTTGAAAACTGGACTGTCCAACCTAAAACCGGACAGATGGCCAACCTATGCCTGAGCATTGCTCGTTTGTCTGCTCTGAGTTTGCCTTACAATTTGGATTTGTCTGCCTGCATGTTTTTAAATAAACACTCTTTCTGCAATTACCTCCACTCATCTGCCTCATCAATGCAATTCCTGACCGTGGAGAGTTATGGATTGAAATGCCTGACTCTAGATCGGCTGTTTTCCTATAGTCTTGCACAACTCAGCAACTTGGAGGCATCTTTTATATTAACAAAGTTTTTTTTTTATTATTTAAATTGTGATTTTCAGGCCCAAGAAGATTTAGACTAGTGACTTTCACACATGAGCATTACATATGACTTGTGTTTTGGTTGAGTGGGTGACGTCCCCCCCTGCGCCGACCAAGTTCAGAAAAATGCAAAGGCTGAAATGGCAGTTGTGAAAAGTTACTGTAGAAAAGGCATTTGTGATACAAATTTTGAGAAAAATTACATACAGGTTTCATTGAACGATTGAAGCTTATGACTGCAAAGTTTGAAAGAGTTTAGTCTTTTTGGTAAAATTTCGTCAAAGTAGCTCTTTAAAGTTGTAAGCCCTGCCTCCCATTCAACTTAAGCTTCCCCCCCACCCTTTCGTCAAATTCATCCCACTTTTCATGTGTCCAAGCCCTTTTTCTGTTATCAACTTGTCCTGCTCCCAAGCCACCCCATGACTCATTGATGGGTCAGAAGTGTTCATGGTGTGACAGCGCCTGGACATCTTTCATTGTGGCTGTGGATTCCAGTACCTTGTGGACTGGGAGGCTTACACTCCAGAGGAGAAATGTTGGGTCCTAGCTCAGGACATTCTGGACCGCACACTAGGGACTTTCATAAGTCCCATTCAGTTCCTCCAGTAAGGATGCTAGGAGGTGTCCATAGAAGGGGAGTACTATTAGGGTTCCTGTCTAAAGTTTGGTTTTAATTTTCTTTTAAGAGTCAAAATGTGCTTTTGTTTGTTTTCCTTTACCATGTGGTGGTGTTATGTGTTCTGTATGTTTTCACAGGCCAGGTGCTTTTGACCCCACCCCCCATCTATTCTACTTCCTGTCTTTGATTCCTGCCGTTTTGCAGGCACACTTGCTTCTTGTTGTCTCTATTAGCTTGTGCTTTGTCAGATCATGCTATTTGTTTTCTGTTCCATTCTACCTATTTGTAAGTTTTTGCATTCTTTACTCTTGAGTGTTTTTTTTTTTAACTTTTTGCCTGTTTGGACTCTGTTTTGGATTTCTCTGCCTTGGATTATTTTTTGCCTTTGGATTGTTACCACTTGCCTGCATTTTTGGATTTGAGTCTGTATTCTGTTTGGACTAATTTGCTGAAATCTTTGATTAAAACTTTCTGACTTTTAAGCTGTGCTGGTTTGCAAGTGGGTCCTTTTCTGACAAAGATCCTAACACATTTCTGGATACAGCAGCAGACTCTGTTAAGTGGCAATGGTTTTCCAAAGTACTCCCGAGCCCATGTGGCTATATTTGTCACATTAGCATAACATTTTCTCAGGCAGTGTTGCCTGAGGGCTCAAAGGTCATGCACATTCAACAGTGGTTTCCGACCTTGCCCTTTACGCACTGACGTCTCAGAATTTACTGAATCTTTTCACAATATTATGTACTGTAGATTTTGAAAGACCTAAACTCGTGTTGAGAAATGTTCTTTTTGAATTGACTAACAATTCTGGCATGAGTTTTGGCACATCCTTGGTTGCAAAGACTGAGCCTTTGGTGCATGCTCCTTTTATACCTAATTATGTTACCAATTAACATGCTTCTTGTGGAATCTTAAACTTGAATAGCCGATAAAGTTTTTCAGTCTTATTTTGCCTCTTTCCCAACTTTTTTTTTTTAGTGTGTTGCAGGCACCAAATTCTAACTTTGTTTGTACATATTTACAAAATACAATTAAGTTGGTCAGTAAAACTTTTGAAAACTCTTTGTACTTTTGTCAGTTAAATAAAGGTTCACATGAATTAATAAATCACAGATTTTTGTTTTTATTGCATTTTGGAAAATATCCCAACTTTTTTGTAAACGGGGTTAGTATCTACCTATGTCTTTGTCTTTCTTACCTTCCCAATATTAATCTACTGTATATTGCTTTCTCTCTATACTCTATCCTTTCTATCTCTCTCTTTTCTCTCTATATTTCAATCTATCTAACAATAATCAATAAGAATTGTGGAAGTTTTGTGACTTAACATTCTATAACTGTCAATTGACAACAGCAGATTGTTACTGCTGCAGCTCTGTGTCTGTCTCTTTCTCTCTCTCTGTCTACTGTTGTTCATATCTAATGTCCCCATCTATTTCATTTCTGTCTTTCTTTCTGTCTCACTGATTCGTTATCTATCTATCTATCTATCTATAGTTTAATGTCAAATGTTTAGAAAATGAAAGCATGGAGTAGTCATGTCATATTTTAATTTGATAACACTGTACAACCCTTAATATGTAATGTTTCAAGATTCTTATGTCCTTTTTCACAACTTTGTCCCTCCTTCCAGTTGCTCAGAAAGAGACACATTGGAAATGACATCGTCACCATTGTGTTTCAAGAACCAGGAGCCCTGCCCTTCACACCTAAAAACATCCGCTCCCATTTCCAGCATGTATTTGTTATTGTTAAAGTTCACAATCCCTGCACTGAAAGCGTTTGCTATAGGTATGCTAGCTATAATGCACTTTTCTTCTCATAATGGTAAAAGCAATGCCATTTGATTAAAGCTAATGGTCACAGAGAGAGACTCTTGAAGCTGAGGAATAGTTTTCAGCCAACTGAAGTGACATTTTATTGTGACCCTCATTTGCCATGAAGGGGTGACAAAGTCCATTTTTTTCCTGTAACTCTGAAAAAGACCAAAAATGATTGACACTTTCTTGGTCTTCTATTGCAAATTCTCACTCAGATTTCAAATGCTCTTGGATAATTAAAATTGCATTATTTGATTGTGGTGAACTTTTAATGTTAATCCTTATTGGGTCACCCCTGTGTGTTTATTTTTTTATCTATCCCCTTTGCAGTGTTGCTGTATCAAGATCAAAAGATGTGCCTCTGTTTGGTCCTCCAATTCCTAAAGGTGTGACCTTCCCAAAGTCATCTGTCTTCAGGGACTTCCTGCTTGCCAAAGTAATCAATGGTGAGAATGCAGCACACAAGTCAGAGAAGTTCTATGCTATGGCTACTCGAACACGCCAAGAGTACCTTAAAGACCTAGCAGACAATTTTGTGAGCACAACTACTGTGGACTCAGCTCTCAAATTCAGCTTCATCCCACTGGCTGCCAAGAAAAAAGAGCGGATCATACCAAATAGGGATGCCTACCTCCACAGCACAGGAGCCATCATGTGGACTGTGGTGGCATGGGATTTCAGCCAGTCAGTGGATGTTCAGTGCCTGCTTGGCATCTCCAATGAGTTCATTGTTCTGATCAAGGAGGAGTCAAAGAATGTGGTTTTCAACTGCTCCTGTCGTGATGTGATAGGCTGGACCTCCACCATCAAGAGCATTAAGGTATTCTATGAACGTGGTGAATGTATGATGTTCTCAGCTCAGGAAGGCTTTGGAGAAGACATCAGGCAAATTGTCCAGCGGCTTGAGGTGAGTACTTAACTGCAGCACAAGACTGATTTTGGCACAAACAGTGAAAGGAATGATGTATGACTCTTGAGCTGGGGCTTGTTGCTATGTGCTATTCATATGTATGTATCTTTTCACTCCCCTAGTCACATCAGTGCTGTTTCTAACCTCTATGATTTTGATAGTAAGTCCACCCCAAAAGCTAAAGCTAGTAGTAAAATGCTAATAAAAATTAAAGTACTCAGCCAGCTAATCCAGAATCTCAAAATCAGACAGTTGATCACAGACAAGTTGTTCACAGCACCATAATGTCATATTGCAGGCAGATGCAGATGCAGGGGAGAACAGGTATGACTCAAACTGTAGATAAAGCCAAATCGTGAATCAGGAATCATGGTCAGGAAATGGGTGGAGGTCAATCGATTGGCAAACAAGAAGGCAAAGTAGGAAGTAAACATAAACAATGGTCTTAACAGAAAATCAGTCAGAAAACAAACGACTTGGTAAAGTCCTCCCCAACATGTCCCTGAGCATGTCATTGATAAGGCACTGGAAGACACTGGGGGCACAAGAAAGGCATGACCAAATATTCAAAGTGGCCCGCGGTGGTGCTAAAAGTGATTTTCCACTCATCACCCTCATGAATCCTGACCAGGTTGTAGCTGCTGCGAAGGTCTAGTTTTGAGAATAGCTTAGCAGATCTGCATTGTTCTAGGGCTGAAGGTATCAGTGGGAGTGGATATGGGTACTTTACTATGACCTGGTCCAGGCATCGATAGTCTGTGCATGGCCGTGGACCCCCTCCTTTCTTTTCAACGAAGAAACACCCCTCTGAGGCTGGAGATGTTGAATGTCTGATGTACTCCTGCTGCAGAGCTTCTTGTATGTACTCCTTCATAGCTGCTTGTCCTGTCAGGGACAAAGGGTCAATGCGGTTTCGAGGAGGAGTCATACCTGGGAGAAGGTCGATAGCACAGTCATGGGAATGGTGAGCAGGCAGACCACAGGCTTTCCCCTTGCTGAATACCTCCTTTAAGTCGAGATAACAAGCTGGGATGTTGTCGAAGGATTCAGACCAAGGGCTGTCTACAGAAGTGGACAAGAGCGCATGAGTTGGGGAAGTTTCAAGCAGTTCTGAAAGCAGGAAGGAGGCCATTGAAGAATGTCCCGTTGCTGCCAGGAAATCAGAGGATCGTGGAGTTGGAGCCAAGGGTATCCCAGTATTAGGTCGTGGTGTGATGTTGGGGTGACAAGAAGGGTTATGCATTCAGTGTGAATGGCACCTACTTGAATCTTGAGAGGAGTTGCTCGCGTTGAAACCAGTCCCTCACCTATGGGTCCCCCGTCAATGGCCTTCAGCTTGATTGGTCTGAAAAGTACATGGGTGGTGAGTTGATATCTTTGCACAGTCATGCTGTTTATCAAGTTTCCCTCTGCCCCTGAGTCTGTGAATGCAGAAAGCACCTGGATCGAGTCTGGTAGCTTTAATAACACTGGTACTTGAAAATATTGTGAGTTGCGAGACATTTCTGGACTCACCAGGTTAGTAGGGCTGGTAGCCTTGCTTGGCTGACGGTCCCATGGGGGTTGAGTAGGGCACTTCGAGATCAGATGATTGGCCTCACCGCAGTAAAAGCAGAGGCCTTCGTGTGTTCTTCTCTCCCTCTCTGACCATTGCAGTCATGTATGTGAGACCTCCATAGGAATTAAGGGGCTTGTGTTGGGAGAGGGAGCAGGAGGTAGTTGTAGTGAGAGTCACTTTCATATGGTGGTCAACACAGATGGCCAGGTCAATGAGAGGGTCCAGAGAGAGATGTTCATTACAGCATGCCAGCTCGCTGAGCACCTCTGGACACAAACATTGGCGAAATGTGGTTTTCCAGACTGGCTCATTCCAGCCGCTGCTAGCGGCTAAGGTGCAGAAGTCCAGTGCATACTCCGTGACACTCTTTCTCCTTGTCAGATCATCAGTAGACTCTCTCCGACCTCTCTTCCCTCAGGTTGATAGTCAAAGAATCTCGTGAACAGCTCCAGAAAGTGGTCAAAAGCAGTAGTGTGTTCGCACCATGCATCCAAACCGCACTTGCCCACTGGAGAGTTTTACTGGTGAGAAGACTGATGAACTGGGAGATCTTGTGTTCATCGGTTACTCCCGTGAGAGATGAAAAATACAAAGAACATTGAAGAAGGAATCCCTTGCAGTTGGAACTTTCCCTAGAAAATTTTTCAGGCAGAAGAATGGTTCAACGTGCACCTGCAGGTGATGAGGGGCATGTGAGGACGACCTGCAACACCATAGCAGTGAGCTGCAACATCCTGGTGTTGAGATCACTGATCATCTGCTGGTGTTGTCCTAACAGATGCTCATGCACGTTGATTGCAGTCTGCTTTGCCTCCTCTGCTGCATCCATGGATAGTGAAGTATCCTGTCAGATTGCAGGCAAGAGCAGGTATGGTGTAAGCTGCAGATAAAGCCAAATTGCTTTATTATCAGGAATCATAGTCAGGAAACAGGCGGAGGTCAATCAATCGGCAAATAGAGCAGTGCAGGGCAGACGAGAAGACAAAACAGGAAGTAAACATAAACAGTGGTCTTAACAGAAAGTCAGTCAGAAAACAATGGCTTGGTAAAGTCAGGTATGGGACACAGAATGATATTTCACGAGGTGTGTTTGTGACTGCTGAGCTTATATAGGGAAGGTGACTGTGGGATAATTGGAGACAGGTGATGTAGTTAAAACTCTGGTGATGGGGGCACTGTGTATCATGGGAAGTGTAGTCCGTAGTGGCCATGTTTGGAGGCTGCTCCAAACTCAGGTTTTCAGTGCTGTTATTGACACATGTCACTGTGTATGGAATTTAAACAGTTCTTACAAAGAAACAGTATTTATTTTAGCTCAGATTCCATCACATTATATAGTATTTAGCAATGTACAACAAGCACAAAAGTCAGGTACCAGAAGTGCTGAACTTCTAGACAAGACAGTTCTAGCGCCAACTGAACAAGTGATAGAATAAGACTTAGTGTAATATTCTGTTGAATACCAACACTCAGCAAATGTCCAAGCAAACAAGTAAACCATACGAATGAACTGACAGAGTACAACCAAGTAGAAAAATAAAAGTCCAATGGTTAACCCCAGGCTAGATGGTACACAGCCTGGGTTGGTCAAGACCAATACATGGTTACACAGTGGGCAGGGAAGGAGGAGAGAGGTGCAGCCTGAAGAGGTGAGTCTTCAGTCTGTGCTTGAAGGTGGTCAGGGAGTCAGCAGTTCTGACCTCAGTGGAAAGGTCATTCCACCAACAGGGAGCCAGGACAGACAGCAGTCTTGAGCTGGCTGGGCCAGAGCGGAGAGGAGGAGGAGGGGCCAGGTGACCAGTAGTAGCAGAGCGTAGGGATCTGGCTGGCATGTAGAGTGGTGGATCAGACTCTGGAGGTATGCTGGCCCCAACCCCTTGACTGCCTGGTAAACTAGCAGCCATGTCTTAAATTTGATACGAGCTGCAATAGGTAGCCAGTGCAAGTCGGCATGCTGAAAGGCCAGCAAGGAGAGAGTTGCAGTAGTCCAAGCAGGAGAGGATCAGTACTTGGATCAGGCATTGAGTGGAGGAGGTGGTGAGGAAAGGTGGAGCCTTCAGATGTTGTAGAGGAGAAATCTACACGTCCAGATCACTGCAGCAATGTTCACTGAGGAGGACAGTCTGTCATCGAATACAACCCCTAGGTTCTTCATACTGGGTGAAGGTGACCTCCAGGGAGATGATGTTGTCCAGGGCTGTAGAGGAATGGAGTGGGAATGTAGATCACCTCTGTCTTGCCTGGGTTGAGTTTCAGGTGATGGTTGTCCAGCCAGGTCTGGATGTCACGCAGGCCAGCAGAGATGTGAGCAGAGACCTGTGTGTCAGATGGAGGAAAAGAGAGAAACAAGAAGAAGCCTTTATTTGTCACATACACACTCAAGCATAGTGAAATTCATCCTCTCCATTTAAACCATCTGAAGCAGTGAACACACACATGCGCGCACACACACACACACACACACACACACACACACACACACACACACACACACACACAAGTGAGGAATGAGCACACACACATACTTAGAGCTGTGGGCAGCCGTGCTACAGTGCCCGGGGAACAGTTGGGGGTTAGGTGCCCTGCTCAAGGGCACTTCAGCCCAAGGCTGCCCCATGTTAACCTAGCCGCATGTCTTTGAACTGTGGGGGAACCCGAAGCACCCGGAGGAAACCCACGCAGACACAGGGAGAACATGCAAACTCCACACAGAAAGGCCCCTGTCGGCTGCTGGGCTCAAACCCAGAACCTTTGGGTGTCATCAGCATAACATTGGTAAGATAGACTATGAGCAGAGATAATCGGGCCAAGAGACTGGGTGTAGAGGGAGAAGAGAAGTGGACCAAGGACTGAATCTTGAGGGACACCAGTGGTAAGTGGGCGTGGTGCTGATACAGTACCAGACCAGGTAACTTGGAAGGAGCAACTGAAGAAGTAGTTCTGGATGACAAAGGGGTCTAGGATGGGCCCCTTTTTTCAACAGAGGGGTGTTGTGAGCCCATTTGAAGCTGGAGGGAAAGTATCCAGAGGACAAGGAGTAGTTTACAAGGGGGGTGATAAATGGGAGGATGTCAGGAGTGATGGTCTGGAAGAGAGATGAGGAGATAGGGTCAAGGGCCCAGGTGGTAGGACAGTGAGAGAGCAGGAGCTGGGAGATATCAGAAATAGAAGGAGGGGAAGATGCAGAGAACAAGGGGGAAGAGACAGGGACGTTGGGGAGGGGGAGGCGGGGGTGCTGAAGGAGCTGTGGATGGCCATGATCTTTTCCTCAAAAAAAATTGCAAAGTTCTCTGTAGTGATGGAAGACTGAGGTGCAGCTAGTGGAGAGTTGAGAAGAGAAAAGAAAATAGAAAAGGGTAGATGAGGGTTGGAGATGGTGGTATGAATTTTGTAGTGATAAAACTTGATCTTAATCAATTGGAGAAATTAAAGGACTAAGTTAGCTAAACCATGAGATTGCTTAAGACAAATGCAGGTTGCTTCAGACAAGAGCAGAAGTGATCTTCGTGATTACAAAACTGAGATCTTGAAATATTTATTTGAGAGAAAAATGTGGCACTGGATTTGCATTTACGTATCATTTATGTATTGCATGCGTCTTAAAAATATTTCTTAAGGATCATATGATCAGGATGAAAGTCTGAGTTTGACCTGCACTCTCAGATCTGCACTGAGCTCCTTGGACTTTCCCATTTTACTGTGTGTTGGTCAATCCAATGAGTGCTGTAAACAAACCCTTTTTATGAAGGCATGGAGAAGCTACCAGCTGTAGTCCATCATGATCACTAACAGGAAGTTAAGAGACCTCGACCCTGGCAAGATAAAAGACATTTTGGAAGTTTCAGCACCTCTGAATTAATAATCTAAGTGTGTGGATATAAATTTTTGACCCTGTGTTGATTTCAGAAAACCCAAAGAAGATTAAAACTTGTGCACCAACTTCTAGTGTGGTTTTTTCATTAAAGATGTATGCTGTACAATCATTGTGCCACAGAAAAAGAACAGTTCAGAGAAATTACTGAAAGCCCAAATATTGAAGAAGAAGAACTTTATTCATCACACGCTTGTGAAATTCCTCTCTGCATTTAACCCATCTGAAGCAGTGAACACACACGTGAGCAATGAGCACACACACATACCCAGAGCAGTGGGCAGCCATGCTAACAGCACCCAGGGAGCAGCTGGGAGTTAGGTGCCTCGCTCAAGGGCACCTCAGCCCAAGGCCGTCCCGTATTAACCTAACCACATGTCTTTGAACTGTGGGGGAAACTGGAGCACCAGGAGGAAACCCACAGAAACACAGGGAGAACATGCAAACTCCACATAGAAAGGTCCCCTCCGGCCACTGGGCTCGAACCCAGCACCTTCTTGCTGTGAGGCGACCATGCTAACCACTTACACCACCGTACCGCCCATAACTTGCCATGACATTCATATCCAAGATGACATTCATGTCCCTGTATGTAAACTTCTGACTACAACTGTAGATGCAGAACAGGGCAAAAAAATATCCAAAATTATCCAAACTAATGTTTTCATAGAAATTCTGGAAAATTCTTGGCATACTAACCTCATTTACATGTACTTTACCCAGCTGTTTCCTTTTGTCTTGCCATTGAAGTGCCCATGAAATGGCTTAAGAGTTTTAAGATTTAAATGGCTTCAATATTTTAATCTGTATGGCTTGACTGTTTGAGACTTGATTCTGTCTGTCACACTGACTTACTGACTTTCTGTTTCAAAAGGAGATATGTTGAAATACAGACTAAATTTCCACAACTGTCTGCTGTAGCAGAATCATGAAACTCTGCATGTTAAGGGTCTAATGGCATGATTACATTACTACTGTAATATTTTAAAGTAACATCATGCAATGCATTTTATTCAAGTGATATTAAAATACAAAATTTCCTGTCATAACAGTATAACCATCAAACAGTGCAGTGTGTCCTAAAAAGACCTAAATATACTTATTTTTGTGCATTCAGACAGCTGCATGTTCTGTGGTGTTACTTTTCTTGATTAGCACTTTTACTTTCTGAAGTTTACTGCTGATATACTGCAGAATTCTCCTCCCTCCCTATCTGTGCATGATATCAGATAACCACCCATGGCTGTGAGACCACACAGATGGTACTTCACCGGAATGGCTTGGGACAGCTGGGTTTCCATGTCAACTTTGAAGGCATTGTGGCTGATGTTGAGGCATTTGGATTTGCATGGAAAGCAGGCCTGCGCCAAGGCAGCCGTCTGGTGGAGATTTGCAAGGTGGCTGTAGCCACACTTTCTCATGAGCAGATGATTGACTTGTTACGCACTTCCATCACAGTCAAGGTGGTGATTGTTCAGCCTCACGAGGATGGTACTCCCAGAAGGTATTCCATTCTTCCACTCTCTCTTGTCAAAGCCTGTTCTCTCTCTCTCTTTCTCTCTTGTTTTAGGTTTTTTTCACTGGCCAGCTCCAATTAGCCATGCCAATAAAATCTTCATAATTTGCACCTATGTACCCTATTAAAACAGCAGTAGAGAAACCACCTTAATATGACAAAATACTATTGCATAACTAGCCATAGACATGGGGATTTTACTGGATTTTGTGATTGGAATCAATTACTGAGCAAGATGTCAGAGTGGTTCTGTGTTATGTTCAAACATTCATTATGTCCAAACATAAATCATATGACTCAAATGTTTTGAGCTATGGCTAACCGACACAGAAATTCTCACTGTCCAGTTATGCAATGAAGAATTTAATCACGTACATCTGAGCTCACAGAACAAATACAAAACAAACCACATTTAACCGAAGAGCCTCTGATTTACAAACTGGTTTTGAAAAGTTGGGACTCTGTGTAAAATATAAATAAAAACAGAATGTGATGGTTTGCAAATCATAGAAACCCTATATTTTGTTGAAAATAGTAGAGAGATGACATGTCAAATATTGAGACTGAGAAATTTTTTTGTTTGAAAAATATATGCTCATTTTGAAATTGATGCAAGCAACATGTTTCAAAAAAGTTGAATGTTTACTACTGTGTTGCATCACGTCTTCTTTTAAGGTGACTGTAAATATTTGGGAACTGAGAAGATCAGTTGTTGTAGTTTTGAAATTAAAATGTTGTTCCATTCTTGCCTGATATAGGAGTTCAGCTGCTCAGCAGTTTGGAGTCTCCTTATTGTATTGTTTGTTTCATAATGCACTATATGTTTTCAATGGGTGACAGGTCTGGACTGCGGGCAGGCCAGTTTAGCACCCAGACTCTTTTGCTGTGCAGTCCATCCATCCATCCATCCATCCATCCATCCATCCATCCATCCATCCATCCATTATCCATAACCGCTTATTCTGTGCAGGGTCGCGGAGAAGCTGGAGCCTATGGGTGAGAGCCGGGGTACACCCTGGACAATTCGCCAGATCATTGCAGGGCTGACACATAGAGACAAACAACCATTCACACTCACATTCACACCTACGATCAATTTAGAGCCACCAATTAGCCTAACCTGCATGTCTTTGGACTGTGGGGGAAACTGGAGCACCCGGAGGAAACCCACGCAGACATGGGAAGAACATGTAAACTCCACACAGAAAGGCCCTCGTCGGCCGCTGGGCTCAAACCCAGAACCTTCTTGCTGTGAGGTGACAGTGCTAACCATTACACCACCGTGCCGCTGCTTAGGAGCCATACAGTTGTAATACCTATAGAATGCAATTAGTCATTATCTTGCTGAAATAAGCAAGGCCTTCCCGAAAAAAGACATTGTCTGGATGGCAGTATATGCTGCTCCAAAACCAGTATACTATATATATATATCATTCAGTATTAATGGTGCTTTCCCAGATGTGCAAGCTACCCATGCCATATGCACTAATGTGCCATCATACCATAACGAATACTGGCTTTTGAACTGTGTGCTGATAACAAGTTGGATAGTTCCGCTCCTCTTTAACCTGAAAGAGACAGCGTTCCATGATTTCCATCAAGAATTTCAATTTTTGATTTGTCAGATCACAGGGCAGTTTTCTACATACTTTGCCTCAGTCCATCATTAATGAACTCAGGTCCAGAGAAGGCGACAATACTGTTCCTGAGTCCTTGCAGTGATTTCCCTTACAGAATCGTGTCTGCTTTTAATGCAGTGCCACTTGAGGGCCCGAAGACCACAGGCATCCGATATTAGTTTTCAGCCTTGTCCCTTGTGTATAGAGATTTATCTGGATTCTCGGAATCTTTTGAAGATATGTACCATAGATGATGGTACATACAGTGGTGCTTGAAAGTTTAAATTTTATATATTTCTGCATAAATATGATCTAAAACATCATCAGATTTTCACACAAGTCCTAAAAGTAGATAAAGAGAACCCAGTTAAACAAATGAGACAAAAATATTATACTTGGTCATTTATTTATTGAGGAAAATGATCCAATATTACATATCTGTGAGTGGCAAAAGTATGTGAACCTTTGCTTTCAGTATCTGGTGTGACCCCCTTGTGCAGCAATAACTGCAACTAAACGTTTCCGGTAACTGTTGATCAGTCCTGCACACTGGCTTGGAGGAATTCTAGCCCTTTCCTCCATACAGAACAGCTTCAACTCTGGGATGTTGGTGGGTTTCCTCACATGAACTGCTCACTTCAGGTCCTTCCACAACATTTTGATTGGATTAAGGTCAGGACTTTGACTTGGCCATTCCAAAACATTAACTTTATTCTTCATTAACCATTCTTTGGTAGAACAACTTGTGTGCTTAGGGTCGTTGTCTTGATGCATGACCCACCTTCTCTTGAGATTCAGTTCATGGACAGATGTCCTGACATTTTCCTTTAGAATTTGCTGGTATAATTCAGAATTCATTGTTCCATCAATGATGGCAAGCCGTCCTGGCCCAGATGCAGCAAAACAGGCCCAAACCATGATACTACCACCACCATGTTTCACAGATGGGATAAGGTTCTTATGCTGGAATGCAGTGTTTTCCTTTCTCCAAACATAATGCTTCTCATTTAAACCAAAAAGTTCTATTTTGGTCTCATCCATCCACAAAACATTTTTCCAATAGCGTTCCGGCTTGTCCATGTGATCTTTAGCAAACTGCAGATGAGCAGCAATGCTCTTTTTGGAGAGCAGTGACTTTCTCCTTGCAACCCTGCCATGTACACCATTGTTGTTCAGTGTTCTAAGAAGATCTAAGATGGCACCTGTGTGTTTGGCTGGCCGTCTTCCTCTGTTGAGTGTGTTGCTGTTTTTCTTGAGTTTGTTGTTTGTTACACGGAGTGTGTCACCACTGCAGGTGTATGACCGCCTGACACTTCTTAATATTTGTGAGTCTTTGGAAAAACTGCCTATCTGCGGCTCTGATGGACATTCAAAGACGCCTCTGCCTTTTCTGGCGTTTATGCCGCTACATCTACGGCGTCTTTCCTGCTGGCTTCCTCGCAGCAGTCGCCGCAGAAGACGTGGAAAGCGAGGAGGAGTTCTCGTTAAATTTAAATCTTACCTAGCTTCTTCTCGTTACGATCCCCGTCGTTTATTAACCGGATTTTCCATGGACTATAGGGGCTATGATCTGCAGAGTTCCATGGAGTACAGGTATCAGTGGCTCCGACCGGTTCTCCATGACACCGGGGTGTTGTTCCCATGTTGTCGGCTGGTGCGGACCTGTCAGCGGGGCTGTGTGCCGGGGAATCTTCGCTCGCTCACCCGCTCCTCTCATCAGTCTGGCCGTTGCTCAGCTCATATTGCGCTGATTACCACCAGATCCCTCACAAATAAGACATTTATTCTGAATGACTTTTTTACAACACATGATCTGGATTTCCTTCTGCTGACAGAGACCTGGTTGAAACCAGGTGAGAACAGCGCCTTCTTGGAGCTCCTCCCTCCCGGCTGTTCTTTTTTCAGCACCCCGCGAGCTGCTGGTCGTGGCGGCGGTCTGGCTGCTGTATTTAAGGAGAGTTTTAGATGCCGAATGTTAACCGCTAATAATTATTCCAGCTTTGAACTGCAGCTGTTTGTGATCAACCTCGCCTGCCCTGTGTTGTGTGCCATAGTCTATCGTCCTCCCAAATTCAATAAGGACTTTATTCAAGAGTTCTCAGAGTTTTTGTCTGATTTTATTGCAAAGTTTGATAAATTATTGATTTGTGGATACTTTAATATTCATGTTTGTTGTGCAGCAAATCAACTGGCTAATGAGTTTAAAAGCCTTTTGGATTCCTTTGGTCTCATCCAGTCTGTTAATGCACCAACACATGAGCATGGGCACACACTCGATCTTGTTATTTCTCACGGGCTTTCAGTTTCCCTCAGAGAAATAGTGGACACTGCCATTTTGGATCACTTCCCCATTGTTTTCGATTTTGCTGCTCCCCCACCTGCCAATAAGCCTGTTTCCTTAGCTCACAGATGCCGTATTTTTACTTCATCGACGGCTGGAGAGTTTGCTGTTGCCTTTAGGGACTCTCAGCTGCATGCCGACAGTGGGGTGGTTTCTTCCCGTTGCCCAGAGAGTCTACTTTCCACTTTCCATTCTACCTGTTCTGCAATTTTGGATTCTGTTGCCTCTTTTCGGCAAAAAAGCATTAAGACCAAGACAGATCCCTGGTTGAATGACCACACCCGTCTGCTTAGGCAACAATGTAGACAGGCTGAACGGCGGTGGAAAAAGGACAAACTGCATGTATCCCTGGGCTGGTTAAGGGACAGTTTAGCTGCTTACTAGAGATCTCTGAAGGAGGCCAAGTCCAAATATCTGTCTTCCATTACAGCCAATAGCTCTCATCATCCTAGATTGTTATTTAATACTATTGACTCTGTTATTAATCCACGCCCCACTGTTCTGTCTGATGCCTCTGCCGCAGCCTGTGAAGAGTTTGTCTGTTTCTTTACTGACAAAGTGGCATCAGTCAGACAGAATATCAGTAACATTGATACGTTCCTTGATGATGTGGATGCTCTTCCTACACAGTCTGCTGTTTTTGACCAGTTTGAGACTATTTCTCTGTCGTTTTTTACGAAAGTGGTTAGTGGCATGAAACCCACTAACTGTCCCTTAGATGTCATTCCAGCCAAGTTTTTGAAGGAGGTTTTTAATTCTGTTGGGTCAAGTTTGCTTGTTTTTATAAATACTTGTCTTAATTCTGGGTCTGTCCCAGCTGCTTTTAAACATGCTGTAGTTAGGCCCCTCCTTAAAAAAACACATCTTGACCCTTCTGTTCTGTCCAATTTTAGGCCTGTCTCCCATTTGCCTTTTCTTTCTAAGGTTTTAGAAAAAGTTGTTTTTATTCAATTACAGTCATTTTTAGAGAGAAATTCTGTTCTTGATAAATTCCAGTCTGGTTTCAGATCCAGACATAGCACTGAGTCAGCAATGTTAAAGGTGCACAATGATATCGCTCTGTCTGTGGATGCCGGGAATCCTGCCATGCTGGTGTTGCTTGACCTTACAGCGGCCTTTGATACAGTTGACTATGTAGTCCTTGTATCTCGCCTAGAGCAGTATGTTGGCATTCGTGGCACTGCTCTCCAATGGTTTAGGTCATACTTGGCAAATAGGAGCTTTGCTGTGATGATTGGCGACCTCTGTTCTTCATATGCATCCCTCTCTTGTGGGGTGCCACAGGGCTCTATTCTCGGCCCTATTCTGTTTTCTTTGTACATGTTACCTCTGGGATCAATTATAAAAAAACACAATCTGTCTTTTCATTTTTATGCTGATGATTTGCAAATATAGTTGCCCATGAGACCCAATGAAAATACGGCGCTTACTAAGTTACTGGATTGTATTACTGATGTAAAGCAGTGGCTGGCACGGAACTTTTTGCATTTGAACGACAGCAAAACAGAATGTATTTTATTTGGCATGTCACCCACGTCAAATGTTTTTACAACAAATTTTGGTACTCTGGCCCCCTTTTTTAAACCATTTGTACAAAATCTTGGGGTAACGTTTGACAGTGGGCTTAAATTTGATAAACAGATTAGTTCTGTTGTTAGAACGAGCTTTTTTCAACTTTGTCTTTTGGCCAAAGCGAAGCCGTTTCTCAGTCGGCAGGATCTCTAGAAGGCAATTCATGCATTTATCAGTTCGAGACTGGACTATTGTAATGCCCTGTATGTTGGCCTCAGCCAGTCTTCAATTTTACGTCTTCAACTTGTACAGAACGCTGCGGCCCGATTTTTAACAAGCACGTCTAGACGTGAACACATTACTCCTGTGTTGTCGTCACTCCATTGGCTTCCAGTCCATTTTAGAATTGATTTTAAACTTCTGTTGTTTGTTTTTAATGCCATCAATGGCCTGGCTCCCTCTTACCTGTCTGAGATTTTAACTATTCGTGATCATGGTAGGGCCCTGCGTTCTTCGGGTCAGCTTCTGTTAGAAGTTCCAAGGTCGAGATATAAACAGTGGGGTGATCGTTCTTTTGCTGTTGCTGCTCCCAGATTGTGGAACAATCTGCCCCTGACATTCGCACCACCATTGATCCCGGCCTTTTTAAATCAAAGTTGAAGACCTACTTTTTTAGATTGGCATACAATCCTGACTAGGGGAGTCTTGTTTTTGAGGGGTGCTTCGTTTCGTCTGTTTTATTTCATGTACTTCTGAAAGGCTTTTGGTAATCTGCAGCACGGTGGCACCTTCTGCAGTCAAAACCTGTGTTTTTATGTATTTTGGTGTTCTGTGTTATGGCTTTGATGTAAAGCACTTTGGGTACCTTTTGGTTATTGTAAAGGGCTATATAAATAAAATTTGATTGATTGATTGATTGATTGATTGATTGATTGATTGATTGATTGAGTGTTCTCCTGATGGTGGACTCATGAACATTAACATTAGCCAATGTGAGAGAGGCCTTCAGTTGCTTAGAAGTTACCTGGGGGTCCTTTGTGACCTCGCCAACTATTACACACCTTGCTCTTGGAGTGATCTTTGTTGGTCGACCGCTCCTGGGGAGGGTAACAATGGTCTTGAATTTCCTCCATTTGTACACAATCTGTCTGACTGTGGATTGGTGGAATCCAAACTCTTTAGAGATGGTTTTGTAACCTTTTCCAGCCTGATGAACATCAACAACGCTTTTTCTGAGGTCCTCAGAAACCTCCTTTGTTCATGCAAACACTTCCACAAACGTGTTGTGAAGATCAGACTTTGATAGATCCCTGTTCTTTAAATAAAACAGGGTGCCCACTCACACCTGATTGTCATCCCATTGATTGAAAACACCTGACTCTAATTTCACCTTCAAATTAACTGCTAATCCTCGAGGTTCACATACTTTTGCCACTCACAGATATGTAATATTGGATCATTTTCCTCAATAAATAAATGACCAAGTTTAATATTTTTGTCTCATTTGTTTAACTGGGTTCTCTTTATGTACTTTTAGGACTTGTGTGAAAATCTGATGATGTTTTAGGTCATATTCATGCAGAAATATAGAAAATTCAAAAGGGTTCACAAACTTTCAAGCACCACTGTATGATGGTACCATACCCCAAATTCTTTGCAATTTTATATTGTGTAACATTATTCTTAAATTGTTGCACTATTTGGCCACACAGTCTTTCACAGAGTGGTGAACCCCTGTGAAAAACCACTGTAAAGCTTGCACGCTGTAGACCGGCTTAATCAGCATGCGTGTTGCATGTTACTGTCAAAAGTACCATGACAGCATGAATCTCTTGAGTCCAGTTAGCACATTCAGATTTGTAATAGCACTTTTTTCTAGCCTATTTAACTGATTATTTAAATGCATTTACAGTCCATGGGTGTTTGGATGTTCTATTTCTTGTTAGTAAGAGACATGAATAGGTCATTTTTGGTTTTATGATCAGAAATTGCAGATAGAGCATTAAATACAGTGGAGCTGATTTAAATCTGCATAAGTGGAGCAGATTCCAGTGCTATCAGAAATCACGTCATAGACCATTTTTATACCAGCAGGTAATGCCGGCCTTTTCTGTCGACTATCACCAAAGTTATATTTTAGACCTGTGGGAAACACTATTCATGTCACCACCAGCAACGTCACAACTGGGCTCAACACATTATTCCAATGGTTCTAGTTTCCACTGGAGCCATGGCAAAATATTACCATTAATGTTACTAGGTTGCCAGGTGGTATATTAACCCTTTGGGGTTGAGAGCTTCAGGATAAAATCTGCCAGACATAGTTTAGGCCACTGTTTCTCAACCACTGGAAGCGCCAGCTAGTGGACCGCGAATTTTTTTCAAGTTTGAAGCCAAATACTAAATAGTTTAGGATGTCGTAGTGTCCCAAATGCAGTAGCTGGTTTGACATACACCTTTTAAGTGGAATAAATACATTTGTGGGTAAATTAAGAAGAACAGATCTTTATTATTGTCATGTTCCTACTTTGCATTTAACCCCCACACGCGCACACACACACACACACACACACACACACACACACACACACAGCGCGTGCATGCGCACACACACAGAGCGTGCATGCGCAATGGACAGAATAAATAAATACTTTTGTGGGTAAATTATATGGATCTGTGATGCCTACATGATATCTGCTGGAAGAGAAGAGCAGGGAGGATTGAGAATCGAGTATTAGTTTACACCCAATACTAAAATTTCTAGCATTCAACAACCATCGTAAAGATGCGTGCAAAGCCCAGAAATTCCTCTTTACCTGGGCAAAAACAATACAGAATTTATCTTGTAGTGTTTTGATTCCCAGATCTTTAACCCAGCCACATATAAAAAGTTGTTCACCTCCATGCTGTTCCAATTTTTCATACTACATTGATATTATTGTAGCTGAACTTGTGCTGAATACAAAAAAAGTAATATGATTTTGAAAATACTGCTTAGATTTGTTGAAATTGACAACAAAATCAGAGCATGCCAAAATCATTAGAGTGCCAAAAAATACCCTCAGTCCACAGAGGGTTAACTTTTCAACTTTATCATTTTGCTCTCATTATCATGTAACACCATTACAGCATAGAGGCAATAGCAGTAAATAAATGGTTTTCAGTGGGAGTGTAAATGGGGTACACAAAAGGGGTTGGAGGGGTCATCCAAAATGCTGGTGGCCTTGGGGATGCAGTGGTTGTGGTAAGTGGCATCAGTGGTGGGTAGCGAGACCCTGATGAACTTCTCAGCTGTTCTCACAATCCACTGGTATTTGTGGTCTGAAGCTGTGCAGTTCCCGTACCAGACAGTAAGACAGTCTGTCACAGTGCACTCTATTATCCCCAGGAGAATGTATTGATGAAGAGGGGTGGGGGTGATCACAGTTGTTCATTTGATGTACAATGGTGCATGATCACCTTGGGTCCTCTTGAAGTCAGTGAACATCACTTTTGTTTTGTTGACACTGAGAGACAGATTGTTGTCTCTGCACCATTCTACAAGCTGCTCCACGTTTTCTTGTATGCTCAGCACATTATTTTTAATAATAATAATACTAATAGGGAGGCACGGTGGTGTAGTGGTTAGCGCTGTCGCCTCACAGTAAGAAGGTCCGGGTTCGAGCCCCGTGGCCGGCGAGGGCCTTTCTGTGTGGAGTTTGCATGTTCTCCCTGTGTCTGCGTGGGTTTCCTCCGGGTGCTCCGGTTTCCCCCACAGTCCAAAGACATGCAAGTTAGGTTAACTGGTGACTCTAAATTGACCGTAGGTGTGAATGTGAGTGTGTGTGAGTGTGAATGGTTGTCTTTGTCTATGTGTCAGCCCTGTGATGACCTGGCGACTTGTCCAGGGTGTACCCTGCCTTTCGCCCATAGTCAGCTGGGATAGGCTCCAGCTTGCCTGCAACCCTGTAGAACAGGATAAAGCAGCTAGAGATAATGAGATGAGATGAATAATAATAATAATAATAATAATCAGTTCAATTTATGTAGCACCTTTCTCACACCCAAAGTCGCTTTACAATTAGGGGAAAAAAAAGTCCACCAAAAGAGGGTCAGGATGTAATTCCAATGGCGTAGCTACCACAGTCCCACCAAAAGGTGCACAAAGATAAATCCCACACCGCCTGCACAGCCGCCGCGACTTTGCCGGGCAACATCACTCGGAACACCGCACCATGGATCCACAAACCGAGCACAGAAGTACTGCCACACAGAATGCTGGTATGTCCCAAACCACCTGCACAGCCAATGCAATGCCACCAGGCAGCATCACTCGGGACACCATGCCAAACACAAAAGCACCACTGCACAGAGCGCTGGACAACCCTGATGTTAAAAGAGCAATGAGCTCATTGCAGTTCATAGCGAGGAGCACAGGCGTCACCCATGGCAGACCAAGGCCTGGAGGGAACCACTGCCCAAAACTGGGTCCGGAGCTACGCCACAATCGGCAGACAAAACACTCAAACAAAAAACAAACATCAAACTACACAAACACAAAAAAGAAAAACAAAAGGAAAAAAAGAAAAATAAAAAGCTCCGGTGAGAAGTGGCAGCCAGAATGTGCATGGCATACTCTCAACTGGAAACGGAAAATGAAAAAAAAAAGTTGTTATTCTTGCTAACAAGGCCCACAACTGTAGTATCATCAGCAAACCTGATGATGTGATTACTGTGCTGCAGACTATAGTTCTAGTGAGTCATAGAGTAAATAGTAGTTTACTGATGCTGAAGGTGGTGTTGTCTACACTCCTTACCAGATAGTCCAGGATCCTGTTGCAGGGGGTTGTGTTAAAGCCCAGCAGACTTGGCTTTTTCATGAGTTTCTGTGGGGTGATTGTGTTTCTGAACAGCATGAACAATGCAGTCTGTGAACAGCATCTTCAGAGACAAGTAGATGACAGAAGATATGGCATAATCTATTGACCAGTTAGGGCAGCAAGCAAAATGGAATGGATCCAGTGTAGTGCGAAGATTGTTATTTGTGTTTCATTTCAAGCCACTTGAAGCACTTTATGGTGACAGGGGTGAGTGCAACAAACTATTTCTTTGGCAGAGGCATGATGTTCATCTTGAAGCACCCCAGGACAACTGCTTGCCTCAGGGAGATGCTGAAGATAGCAGTTAGTACATCTTGAAACTTGTCAGTGCATTCTCTGCACAACCAGCCAGGTATCTTGACAGGTCAAACAACTGTCCTTGGGTTAAATCTAAGCCAGGGGTTCTAAACCTTTTTTGAGTCACGGACCCCTTTGAGAATCTGCTGAAAGTCATGGGCCCCCTCCCTAGAAAATGCACATAAATACAACATTGCATGTAATTAATATATTTTATTTTATTGAAAATTGATTGCCTCATACAGTGTATGACATATACAAAGTATGAATAAACAATCTACAAAAAAATCTCACTCTTTTTCATGCAAAAATTGATGGCAGCTCAATACAAAAATTAAATACAATCATCTTGTGCAAATTAAACTAAACAAAACTTTAATTCTGCTCAAAAGTTTATTTCAATGATAAGGTTATTATTTTGGCTTGAATAAGATGAAACTGTGGCATGGTCTTTGACAAGGTAACATGTATGTCATCTTTGACATCCAATCAATTTCTACTTTTTGATAGAAACAAGTTCTGAAAACCTTGACTCACAAAGGTATGTAGGAGCAAATGGAATCAGAGCACCCATAGCTCACCTTACCAGAGGAGGGTAGGCTTGTGTCCATGTACACCAGAATTCTCCAAAGCTTTTCGAGTTTAACTCATTTCATAACATTTCCTTTGTCATCAGGTCAATGAGGTCATCTTTGGCAAGGTCTTAATCACTGATACAGTCTATGTCAGCAAGGAAAGGATTACGAATCCATGTTTCAACTTTAAGGTCACCTGAGCAGATGTAACCTTTGAAAGAGTTCTGCAAAGTATCCAGACGTCTGCAGAATTTTGCCTACAGAGAAACTGACAGGGCTTTGTCATTCTCCATTCCATCCTGCAAAAGCACTTCCTCTAACATTGGAAAGTTTGCATAGTTGTCTGCCTCCAATCGCCTCTTCCACAGTTGCAGCTTGGCCAGAAAAGCTTGCAGTCTTTCTGAAGCATCCATAATGGTGAATCCAGGGCCTTGAATTGCAAGATTCACCTCATTCATGTGGCCAAAAATATCAGCCAAGTAGGCCAAGCCATGAATGAAACTCTGCACTGTCACACTGTTCTGAAAGTGGGCTTTTCATTTCTCTCAAAAAAGTGAAACATCTGTGTGGCAGTTTGTAGGGGAGGAGCACAGAAAGACGGCAGGCCAGAATTAAGTTCCACAAAAACTCTTTTATTTTGGACTTTTCAGACTCAAAATAACTCTCCAGCTATGCATGCGCACACACACACACCAGTCGTCTGGTTGGGGAGAGAGCTTCCTTCCTCTGCTCTCTCTCTCCTTATATAGGGCATGGTCACTGGGGAAGACACACAAACACAGATTAACCAACATCAGGTGCAGTGATTCTGCCACTTACCTTCCCTGACTCTGCCCTCCGGTCACAGACTGACGCTTGACCACGCCCCCGCTGCCACATACCCCCACCGCCCGACTCAGGCCAGGGAGCCGTCCGGCCTGCAGCCAATTCCCCCCCCCCCCTTGACGTGAGAGGAAGTCCGCCACGACCATCTGCACCCCCAGCCTGTGGACCACCTTGAAATTAAAGGGCTGAAGTGCCAGATACCAACGGGTGATCCACACATTGGCATCCTTCAAGCGGTGGAGCCACTGGAGGGGCGCGTGGTCCAAACAGAGGGTGAAAGGGTGCCCCAGGAGGTAGTAGTGGAGGGGGAGGACCACCCACTTGATCACCAGGCACTCCTTTTCAATGGTGCTGTAGTGCCCCTCACGCACCGACAGCTTCCTGCTTATGTACAGCACGGGGCGGTCCTCCCCCTCCCCCTCCTGGGACAGAACGGCCCCCAACCCTCTGTCCGATGCGTCCGTCTGCAACATAAAGGGGAGAGAAAAGTCAAGGGAGTGTAACAGTGGCCCCCCGCACAGTGCAGCCTTCACCTCAGAGAAAGCCCGCAGGCATTGCTCCGTCCACTGGACTGGATCTGGTGCCCCCTTTTTAGTGAGATAGCGGGCTGGTGACATCCGAATAATTAGGTATAAACCTACGATAGTAGCCAGCCCTTTTTGGTCTTGGGCCTCAGGCAGGCCGCAATTGCTGCTGTCTTGTTAATTTGGGGACGCACCTGCCCGTTGCCCAAGTGGAAGCCCAGATACCGTACTTCCACCCACCCAATCGCACACTTCTTCGGGTTGGCTGTGAGACCCGCCCGCCTCAGCGACCCAAGGACAGCCCTCAGGTGTTGTAGGTGCTGCGGTCAGTCATTACTATAAATAATGATGTCGTTGAGGTACGCAGCCGCATAGATGGCGTGGGGGCGGAGGACCCTATCCATCAGTTGCTGGAACGTAGCGGGCGCCCCAAACAGCCCAAAAGGAAGTGTGACAAACTGGTGTAAGCCAAACGGTGTGGAAAAGGTCATTTTTTCTCGGGATAATGGAGTCAAGGGGATCTGCCAATAACCCTTTGTCAAATCCAGTGTCGAGTAAAAGCGAGCCGTGCCTAGTCAATTGAGCAACTCATCAATACGAGGCATTGGGTACGCGTCGAATTTAGACACCGCGTTGACTTTTCTATAGTCTACACAGAACCGGACCCACCCGTCGGTCTTGGGTACCAAGACCACCAGGCTGCTCCAGTCACTGTGGGACTCCTCGACGATGCCCATTTCGAGCATGGCCTCGAGTTCTTCCCAAACCACCTTTTTTTTTTGTTTGGGTAGCCTGTAAGGGCGGCTGCGCACTACCACCCCCGGGGGCGTCTCAATGTGGTGCTCTATGAGGTCGGTGCGGCCGGGCAGGGGTGAGAACACGTCTGAAAACTCGGTCTGCAACTGGGCGACCTCCGCGAGTTGGGTCGGGGAGAGGTGGTCTCGAGGGGACCGGAGAGGTACTCGATGCCAGTGTTCCCTTTTGAACCTCTGGCCCCAGCTCCGCCTTCTCTGGAACCACCAACGCCACGGGGACCTCCTCATTCCAGAGTTTGAGCAGATTGAGGTGGTAAATCTGTAGTGCCCCACCCCTGTCCGTTTGCCTCACCTCGTAGTCGATGTCCCCGACTCGCCACGTGACCTCAAAGGGTCCTTGCCACTTGGCGATCAATTTGGAGCTCGATGTGGGCAACAGTACGAGTACTTTATCTCCCGGTGCAAACTCCCTAAGGCACGTACCCCTGTCGTACAGGCGGGTTTGCCGTTCTTGGGCCTGCCGCAAATTCTCCTGGGTTAGGTGTGTGAGTGTGTGGAGTTTTGCACGCAGGTCCATAACATATTGAATTTCATTTTTACTTGGTGAAGGTTCCTCCTCCCAATTTTCTCGCAGCACATCTAGAACGCCGCGCGGCTTACGCCCATATAACAAGGGTTCAAGCCATTTATCCCAATTACATGCGTCCTCACTTACGAATTTTTTAATTATATTCTTGAGGGTGCGATTGAACCATTCAACTAAACCGTCCGTTTGTGGGTGATAAACGCTGGTGCGGATCGGCTTAATTCCTAATAACCCATACAGTTCGTTCAGTGTACGTGACATAAACGAGGTGCCTTGGTCAGTCAGAATCTCTTTCGGGATTCCAACTCAGGAGATGATGCGGAGGAGTGCTTCCGCAATACTGCGAGCTGAGATATTGCGAAGAGGCACTGCTTCCGGGTATCGCGTTGTATAGTCCACCAGAACTAAAATAAAGTGGTACCCTCGTGTTGACCGATCTAATGGCCCAACGAGATCCATCCCAATTCTTTCGAATGGGGCCTTGATTAATGGGAGAGGGCGCAAAGGCGCTTCTGGAATGGCTGCTGGATTTACTAACTGGCATTCGCGGCACGCCGTACACCACCTACGGACATCACCACAAATCCCTGGCCAATAGAACTGGGTCATTAGTCGGGCTAGTGTCTTATCCTGCCCTAAGTGTCCAGCCATGGGACTAAAATGAGCCGCCTGGAATACCAATTCCCAGCGGCTCTTTGGAATCAAAAGCTGCGTGACTTGCTCTTTAGTCTGAGTGTCCTGCGTCACTCGGTATAACCTATCCTTCATAATAGAAAAATAGGGGAAGGACGGGGTGGCGTTTGGCTGGAGCGTTTGACCATCGATTACTCTCACTTGGTCAAACGCATGCCGCAGAGACTTGTCTCGCGACTGCTCTAACGGAAAATCCGCGAGGGATTCCCCGAGAGAGGGAGGAGGAGCCTGCTGCTCCTCACTCTGACGCGGAGACGACGTAGACGGCTCTGTGACAGCTGCTCCCACCAAAGCAACACCGGGACCTCCCCCTGCTGAACTACGGCAGGACCCACTCTTCACTAGATGGCTCATTAAGTCCCCGAATTCTGGCCAATCAGTCCCCAGAATTATCGAGTGGGTGAGGCGAGGATTAACCGCCACCTTTACTCTAAATTTTTCCCCTCGGAAAAGAATGTGGAGCTGTGAACATCCCCGTGCACACACAACACCTTCACCCCCTGTGCTCCCCCAATGCCTCGTCTTGCACCAGGCTTTGGTGAATTGAGGTCTGATTACAGCCAGAGTCCACCAAAGCCTGATATGTATCCCCTTGGATACTCACCGGTATGCGATACACTCCAGCCTGATCGAGGGCGGCTCCTGGCACGTCGGGGATCCGAACCACCGTGCCCACTTCCATCGCCAAGCACTGCTGTTGGAGGTGGCCCGGCTCCCCGCAGCACCAGCAAACCGGCCCGGGCTTCCTCTCTGCACCGGCGCTCTGGGGCTCACTCACCTGGGGGGGGGAGAGACAGACACAGAAGGGAAAAACGGGAGGGCACCGCGGGTGCGACGGGCCGGCTGGGGTGGGGCCGGCCCCCGCCTCCGTGGTGGGGGAACAGGGCGAGGACGAGACACAGGAGGAGAGAGGGGGAGAGAGAAGAGGGAAGAAGAGGATGTCCGCTGTCCTGCCGTCGGAACAGCCGCCAAATGGTCCTCCGCCAACTCGATTTCCTGATCCAGCGACGCCGGGCAGTGGCACTGGACCCACTCTGCGGTCCCCTCTGGTAGGCGGGTGATGAACTGCTCCAGTACCACCTGATCGATGATCCCCTCGGCATCGTGGTTGTTGGCCCTCAGCCACCGCCAGCAGGCGTCCCGGAGCTGCTGCCCAAACGCGAACAGCCAGCCGACTTTCTCCAGACGCAGAGCGTGGAAGCGCTGTCGCTGCTGTTCAGGGGTGCGCCCCACCTGCTGGAGGATGGCCTGGTGAAGGTCTGCGTAAACCAGCCAGCAATCGGCAGGGAGCTGTAGCGCGGCCAGCTGCGCCTCGCCCGTTAGCAGGGGGAGGAGGCGCGCCGCGCGCTGTTCCACTGGCCAGTTCGAGGCCTCTGCTGCCTGCTCAAAGAGCGTGAGGAAGGCCTCGGGGTCATCATGCGGGCCCATTTTAGTTAGGGTGAGGGGAGAAGGGCCTGCGGCGGTGGAGGTGGTGGACCCCGCCGACGTGAGGAGGTGCCAGAACGCCTGTCGGTCTTCCTGCTGCGCCAGCACCAGGGCCTCAAACCGGTGCTCCTGCTCCTTCCGGAGGGTGACTAGCGCCTGGTGCTGGCTCTGCTGGGCTGTGGCGAGGGTGTGGACCAGGTCTGCGAAGGGGGAGGACTCCATGGGGCTGTTCTTTTCCTGTGCTTGGATCCCGGGTTTCAGCACCACTGTGGCAGTTCATAGGAGAGGAGCACAGAAAGACGGCAGGCCAGAATTAAGTTCCACAAAAACTCTTTTATTTCGGACTTTTCAGACTCAAAATAACTCTCCAGCTATGCACGCGTACACACACACCAGTTGTCTGGTTGGGGAGAGAGCTTCCTTCTTCTGCTCTCTCTCTCCTTATATAGGGCTCGGTCACTGGGGAAAACACACAAACACAGATTAACCAACATCAGGTGCAGTGATTCTGCCACTTACCTTCCCTGAATCCGCCCTCCGGTCACAGACCGATGCTTGACCACGCCCCTGCTGCCACAATCTGCTCGAAGTTCAATCAAGCACTTCAAGATTTGTCCTCTGGAAACCCAGCAAACTTCTGTGTGGTACAGTAGAGAAGAACATATTGTGCTCCCATTTCTTGAGAGAACCTCTTGAAAATGTGATGGTTCAGGGCCCTGCCTCTGAAGTTGATGACTTTCATGGCAGTAGACAAGACTTCTTTCAGAATTAGTGGCAGTCTTTGATGCCAGTGCATGCTGATGTAAAAAACAATGGGTCATAATGACCTGAGGATCTTCCTTCTGCACCAAAACAGAAGTGCCAAGCATCACAGGTGCTCTGTCTGTGCACAGAGTGCCAAGATTTTTCTTCCAGTTGAAGTTTTACTTGACAAGAAATTATTCACCATTTCTAAGACAACATGTAGACTTCGCTATGCTAGCAAATCAAATTACCATGAAGGTAGCAGTTATAATGGAGGAGAAGATGTCCAACAAGCTGGATATTATTATGGCAAAGATAGAAAGCGAATCACAATGCCTAGGAGAAGCTGAAACCCGCATTTCCAATGCCAAAGACATCCTAGCCGATCTGGAGGCTAGGTTTACAGACACAGAAACCAAGCTTGCTGCAATTACTAATTGGATAGATGATCAGGAGGTGAGAGCCTGCAGAGACAAAATCAGGGTTTTTGCTGTGAAGGAGGGGATTAAGGAGAAGAATGCACTGTCCTTTTTTGAAACCTGGCTGCCCAAACTTCTTAACTCGGAAACCACGAAGGGCAGGATAAGGCAGAACAGGTGTCACAAAAATCTCGTCAGCCTAAAATCAGGTATACCCTGCACTGTTATTATGAGGCTTCACTACCCTGCAGATAAAATGAATATACTGGCACTGAATGCAAAACTTAAACTGGAATACCTGTTTAAACTGGAAAGACCTATGGTCACATCCCACAAAATGTCATCTAGCAGCGGAGGAACTTCAACGGAGTCTGCCAGAAGCTTATTGCCAAAAATATCAGGTTCAAAATGATGTAGGAGTTGGTACCCAGTGACCCTACTCCTCACCCACAACAACAAGGATTTTTCATTTGATTCAGCAGGCAAAGCTTCAGTCATCATAGATGCAATGGATGTGGAGACCCATGAGTAAATAAACTGAATACTTTTATGTAACTGGTGGCACATGAGTTGCCTTTATGTTCTGGTGGTTTGAGTCCGGAGTGAGTGAGTGTTACAACAGCAGAGCAAAACACAGAATGGACGTGAACCTTTTATGTGTGCTCACAACTTGTGTTGCTTCCGTTCAGCACCAAGGAGTCGAGTACTGTGCATTCCAATGTGGCCTGTTATTTTTCTTTTAATTGTGATATGTTTGAGTTCAATATTTCCCGTGAGTACATGTTCTTAGTACTTGCACTGTTTGCTGTCTATGTTGAAGATAAAGACATGCCTGAAAATGCAAATAAAATGTATTGACAAAAAAAAAAAGAACAGTCATTCATCTGTAGCTGATATATAACCATATAGTCTTGGGATTACTTTGGCAAACTTTTGTCAAGCACTACAATACAGGAGTTACAGCCACAAATGCCTGTTAAAACTTTACTGTACAAAAAGGAAGGGATATTTCAACAAGACAATGCAAAATCACATTCTGCACACATTACAAAGGAATGGCTGTGGAAGAAGAGGGTGCAAGTCCCCTCTGTTCCCAAAAGAAAATGTGTGGCAAATTTTGAAATTAATAATATGACAGCGATGACCCTGGACTGCTGCACACCTTACGTCCTGTTTTTAGGAAGAATGGGACAAAATAACACCTGCAACGCTATATCCCATGGTATCTTCAGTCCCTGAAGATCTTTTAAGTGTTGTGAGAAGGAATGGCAATATTACAAAGTGGTAAATGCTTTACCGTCCCAACTTTTTTAAAATGTCTTAGAAGAATAAAAATTGAAATAAGTATTTATTTTGAAAAAAGAAATATGTTGTATTGTTTTGAGTACAATACAGATCAAAGATTATTTACAAATAATTGTTTTTAGTTTTAATTTCAATATACCATCCCGCCTTTTGCTGATTTGGGGTTGTAACCCATCCTTAATAAGTTAAAAAATATGGGTGGGGTAGTGTAATATTAGGCTGAATTTGCTGACCATCAGCTACTCTCACTTGGTCAAAGGTGTGCCTCAGGTTCTTGTCACATGACTGTTCCAAGGGGAAATCCCTGAGGAGAATCCTTGCAAAAGGTGGAGAGCTGAAACCCTCCCTACTCTCCGTGTCTCGCTCACACAGAGCTGAATTTGATGGCCCTGGCACCACTTCCCCATCCAACACTGCACACATTCCACACCATGCCTCACTACTGCAGGACCCAGTCCTGCAGTAGTGAGGAATATGTCCAAAGAATCGGTTACTAACCACCACCTCCATTTTATGATTTTGCCCCGGAATTTAATAATGACTGGCACCAGTGAACATTCCCACGCACACACCTCATCTTAACCGGTCATGCATTTTAACCCAGTGCCCTGCACTGAATCAGGCTTTGATGGATGGTGGTCCATCCTCAGTCTGCCAAGCTTGATGCGTATTCCATTGTATACTCACTGATATGTAGTACATACCTGCTCAATCAAGGGAGGCCTGCAATATGTCAGGGAACATTGATCCTAGAAATGCCTGGCTTTCCTACCACACCTGAAAACCTGCCCAGGAAAAGCAGGGAGTAAACCAGGTTCAACGGGGCAGTTTTCAGGGCTCCCCCACACCTAGGTTCCTGAGGAGGTGGGACTGGGGGAGCTGTAGGAGAGAGAGAGAGAGAGAGAGAGAGAGAGACCAACCCACTCTGCCATTCTTGTCAGGATTCAAGTGATGAATTGCTCCAGGACCACCAGCTTTATCATTTGTTTTGTGTTCTGTTCCTCTGCCATCAACCATCCTTCAGCTATAGGCACATATGCGAATGGGGTGGAATACTTCAGGGAGCTGAAGTGACCAGAAGCATCAGCAGGAACACTTTCTTGATGCTGGAATACTCCATCTGTGACTATGGCAGTAGCTGCTGGGCAACAAGCTGGGCTTCCCCTTTAGCAAGGGGAGCATCTGCAGAGCCCACTCCTCCTCTGGCCATTCCCACATAGCTGCTGCATGCTCAAAGAGCTCCAGGAAGGAGTCTGGATTGTCCATGGAAGCCATCTTGGTGAGTATCACGTGTGACATGATAGCAGGGGACCCAGTTGGACATGTGGTGGGCTGCACCAACTTGAAGAGTGCCCACTGGCTCTCAGCTGCTGGTTATTGTGCAGGTCAAGGAGCGCTTGGTGGAGGGTGGTGAGGGATTTGATGATCTCATCAATTAGGGAGGCTTCTATGGCAGTGTCTGAGTCTTCCCCAAGCTTGAGTTATGGCATCATTGTAGAATCTGGCCTGTGAGGATGTGGAGAAAGACTTGGGAAGCAGGTGGAATTTAGCTGAGCTCAGGGCTCATGTTTATTTGGTCTTGGGCTACTCTTCTTGATGGTTTTGAGGTGGAAAAGAGGGCACTCAATAAACTCATACCCATTCTGGACAATAAACAGCATCCTGCCCATGACCTACTACTTACGTAAAACAACAGAGCTCCTTTAGTAGAAGACTCCTTCAGCTCGGCTGTAAAAAAAAAAAAAAGGAGTGGTACAGGAGGTCATTTGTACCAACAGTTATCACACTATACAACAGCTCATCACTGTGCTGGGACACTATTTAGTACTGAGTCTTAAGCTCATTGAACAACAGTTGAACTTCGCCACCATCCACTAGTCATATCCATATGCACTGCCACTTCTATTAATTTTCCCCTTTTCTTTCCTCTTCTTTTTCCCCCTCATATTCTCTCTTTACAGTGGCATGGTGGTATAGTGGTTAGCACTGTTGCCTCACAGCAAGAAGGTCCTGGGTTTGAGCCACAGATGAGGGCCTTTCTGTGTGGAGTTTGCATGTTCTCCCTGTGTCTGTATGGGTTTCCTCCAGAGTCCTGGCCTGAGGAACTGGCTCTCCTGTGTTGAGCCATGCGCCTGTGAAGCGGTTGTTTCTCAGGCCAGGACTCTGCTGTCTATCTTCATCTTAACAACAAAGGACACTCATTTCAGGATTGCAACATACACATTTTAGCCAGAGAGGATCATTGGTATGAGCGAGGAGTTAAAGAAGCCATTTTTGTCAACCTGGAATGACCATCACTGTACAGAGGTGGTGGTCTAAGACACCATTTATCAGCCACCTACAATGCAGTCCTTGGCACACTTCCCAGACAACTGAATGCACACCAAAACCCAGCTGTTTTCAGTGACTCACAGGAGGACAGAGAGAACCAACAACCCATTGATCACCCCAACGACTCTCTAGGCTGTTCACACCCATCCCCCAGTGACCCACACCAACAGGATGACTCAACGACACCTTAGGATTGCTTTTCATCCATGAGAGGGTAAATATCTGATACTCCCTATTAGTCAGAAAGAACTGAAAAAGCCTTTCGGATGAGAGGTGAAACGTCTTCAAGAATCTTCAAGCAAGTCCAGTTGCTCTCTTTTACCACCCACAGATTACAGCACAGTGAAGTTCCTTCTCTGTATTTAACCCATCTGAAGTAGTGAAAGCATGCGTGTGCGCGCACACACACACACTCACACACACCCACAGAGGTGGTGCCTGGTGATTTTTTAAAATAATCTGAAGCCTTTATTTGGTAGCTCTTTATAACTAGGGGGTGGTATGGTAGTGCAGTGGTTAGCACTGTTACCTCACAGCAAGACGGTTCCAGGTTTAAAGGGCATATCCTGGACCAATTTCATTTTTTTATTTTTTTATATGAAAGTATGTCCCTTTACACACTCATCCAGAAGAGTAATTTTGCACAAGGCCATCTGTCTACAGCAGAAAAAAATAAAATAACAAAACGCGTCTGGAAAAATCCCAAGGGAGTCTGGGGCCAGATTCGTGATGTTACCTGTGGAACCGCCAGCAGGCTGCGAGAGCTTGCATGGGTTCAGTGCACAGCCTGTGTAGACCAAGTTTAGCAGCTAGCGATTTTGCATTGAAATATGGAATTGTCACCTGAGCACAATGTTACTTCACCTTTGGATGAAGAATATAATGAGATGTCAGAATTATTTCTTACCCTGGCACAATCAACTTGTGAATTGCTGATTTTCTTGGTCTTTTTCTCAGCTCTGCTTTGGTCCTCGGATTCCGGGTGCCTTGCACGAAGTGCTCCCATTTCTCTCTCATTGTCCGGTCTTTTGGAAAACGATAAGTACTAGTCCCATCATGATTGGTGTTGCTACACCCTCCTACGATACATCTGTTAACCATTTTAATAATTATGTGATAACATTGAAGAAATTTGCAGAAAACCACCAGGTCATTTTCTCATAAACAAACCAGCGCTGACGTAGGATTCAGAGGGAGGCGTCCCACACGTGACGTCATGAAAATCAATGTTTGCTGGGAAATCCAAATGCCAAATTTTTTCAGAGGCAGACGAATTCGCCTCAAATGGCTTGATTTCAACTTAATTTTTCTGGTATTGCGCAAGGTAAAAAAAATTGCACAAAATGCAAAATGTGACAGCTATTTGACCAAAGTTGAATATAAAATAGGAGAATTACATTGATCTTGCTCCTGAATTTACCTGTGATATGCACTTTAAGCCCAGTGGCTGATGGGGAGGCTTTCTCTGTGGAGTTTTCATGTTCTCCTTGTGTCTGCGTGGGTTTCCTCCGGGTGCTCCGGTTTTCCCCACAGTCTGAAGACATGCAGGTTAGGCTAATTGGTGGCTCTAAATTGCCCGTAGGTGTGAATAGTTGAGAGGAGGAAACTTCTATAATAATCCAGTAGAAGGAAACAGGAAATCACTACTGCACATTTCCCTAAAAACTTTGACAAATGTCAAGGGGGTCATGTCACTGCAGCGACATGACAAAGAGCGAGTGGAACTAAGGGAAATAGCATGCTAGCGTGCTGTTAACTAGTGTGCCAATTGGCAAACAACATTTATTTTTGGGCTTTATTTGAGTTTAACAGACACTGATATTACCAGGACAATGTGTGGTTAGCCCAGCTAGCTGAATGGCTGCATTCAGAATGCTGTTTTTGAGTTTATGTTAGGTATAGTCAGCCGTTGACTGAGCTAGTCCAGCTTGTAGAAAGCTACATTGAAGAGAAGAATGAATGGTAGATCTGGGAAGCTAGGCTTAGTCTTTAGCCTAGCTTCCCACTGAGAATAATCAATAATTTTCCACTATCATTTTATTTTTGTTGTATTTTTCACTTTCCCTTCTGCCATATTTTCATTTTCCCAAAGAACAACTTATTTTCCCATCCAAAGGCATCAAACAGAGGCCATCTACGTTGGATCTGTCTTAAATATAAACAAATCTTTGACTAAGGTATGTAAATAATTTATCATGACAAACATTCAGCTTGTTTAGTGTGAGTGCAGGATGTTTAGTCATTCTTCTTCCATTGTTAATAACAGCTTTATTTGTGATAAGGGCTATTAGTTAGTCCTCTGATGGAGAAGACTGCAGCTTTAGAGGTGCACATCCAGCATTTAGAAAGGATTAGTGAGAGTGAAACCAGCATAGTTTCTGTAGGGGAAAGTCTGTTTGCCTTATGTGGAGTAAGCAATCTCCCAACTCCAGCATGAGAGCCCTCACTGTGGGGTGAATGGGTGATGACTTGGTGGCATAATCACAAATCCAAAGCTAAGGCTTGCCCACAGGAGCAACTCCTCTCTGCTTCACATGTCTAACAGGTTTGCTATCTGCAGTGAAGCACCTGCTGAGAAACCTGAAAGAGCTTGGGTTATAATAGATTCTATCTTGCAGCACATGGAATTAGCTAGGCCTTTAGGAGCAGCAGCAGCTTTAGGCTACGTTGACACTGCAGGCTGAAGTGACTCAAATCCGATCTTTTCGCCCATATGTGACCTGTATCCAATCTTTTATTGACAATATGAATGACACAGATCCGATTTTTTCAAATCCGACCCAGGCCGTTTGGATATGTGGTCCTAATTCCGATTCCTATCCGCTCTTTTCATATGCGACTTCAGTCTGAACCGCCAGGTCGCATTCATCCGACTTACACGTCATCAACAAGCCACAAACGTCACTATTCTGCGCTGAAGTAGGCGGCGGGTCTCTCAAAAAAAGTTACAACAACATGGCGCATAATCACGGGCGCAGATAGAGGGGGGGACTCGTCCCACCCAGATTTAAATTCACCTCGTTCGGTCCCCCCCACTTATAGGGAGGAAAAAACGTCTATGCTGTCTTTCTTTGCATAAGGCAAACCTCACGGAAAAATCAAAAGACTAATTACCATTCGGTTTATTGAGGTGCACAGCAGTGTATACATAGTTGCAATAACTCACATAAAACAAAACAAAGACTGATATTCGGTTGGTTGAGCTGCGCAGACTGCACAGGTTGCGAGCTCGAGCTTGGTTGCTATGGTTACTAACAACAAGTTTGACAGGCATATCGGGGTTGGGGTTGGTTTGCTGGCAGCTTTGTCCCTCCCAGTTCAAAAAACGTATCTGCACCCCTGCGCGTGACATCAATGCGAGGGACGCTTCGGGCTGTGAAGGTTCTGAATCTTCTCAATGGAAGGATGCAGAGGTTAGGGAGCTGATTTCCATTTGGGGGGATGCAGCTATTCAAGCTAGATTGGATGGGTCATACCGCAACCGGGCGGTTTTACTTCCGTAAACACTGGCCATGCTCACTGCGTGTGACGTCATCGTATCCTGCAATGCGCATGCGGAACACTTTTAGGTCGCTTTTCGTTCATACTGAGGATCACATACAAGTCGCATATATTTGTTAATGTGAACGACCTCACAAAAAAATCGGATTTCACAAAAAAATCGGAATTGAGCATTAAGCCTTGCAGTGTGAACGTAGCGTTAGTTAGGTGTATACCAGGAGCCAGGATGCCAGACATAGCAGGCGATCTTAGGGTCTTAGCCAAGCATAGGTTTTCAAAGTTAGTTATTCATATAGGAGTTAACGATATTTGTCTTTGTCAGATAAAGGTTACAAAGAGTAATTTTATAAAGGTGATTAAATTAGTGAAGATGATGTTGAATGCCACAATATGCTCTGGCCCTATCCCAATGGGGTGTGGCAAAGTAGCTTACAGTGGGTGATGGTTGCTGAACTGCTGGTTGTCTATGTGGTGCTCGGAAAACAATGTGGGTTTTATAGCGGAGCTTTTGGCCCACATGAGCGGAGCTCCATACTTAAGAAAATATGTTAACCCATCAAGTTGATTTTTCATGGACACACAGGGATCCCAGCCATGTATGTCTGTCCGTCCGTGCCCCTCGTTATTCTGATTGGCTGTTTGATTTTGGCGGGAACTGGAAGCGCGAGCGCACCTACATAACTTATTTTTGTCTACGGATAATTTCATATTTATTGGGTTTTTCCACCAAGAACAACTCAAACAGCGCAACAAATTAATAATCAATTTTACAAACTTTAATACAAACTTTAAAAAGATGTCAGAACAAGTTAACCAAGGAGAGAAAGATGAAGTAAAAACCGGGAAGAGAGAGTTTCGACAGAGGAAGAAAAGGAAAGAAGACGTGAAAGAGCTAGAGAAAGGCAAATAAATCTTTCACAAGAAAAGCGATAAGCTGAAAGAGAAAGAAAACGTGTAAAAAAATGAATTAATAGAAATGATGAGTTGTAGGAATTTAATTCTAAATAGTGATGTTGATTTTGAAATCACTGCGAAATCCTTCGGGATCTGACAAGTTGACCTGAATCCAGTCAGTGTTTTCATGAATCGTGTATCTTTTATTTGCAGAACATTTTGCTACAAGTCCCTAAAGCACACTGTAGTTTATAGTAATAAAAAGAATAATATACATGTGAGTTTGGAGAAATGTATCTTCTCGTGATGAAATTGAAATACATCAAAGTACATAATCTTTTGCATGTTTGTTTTCATTGGAATGGAAGCTCCGCTATTAGGTAGTACCTAATTTTATATTAGATAATTGGAGTAGTTTTGAGGACAAAGCTGGACTGTTAGGGCAGGACAGTATCCATCCTACTTGGGAAGATGCTATTCTCATTTCTTTCAGCATAGCCCATAGTCTCAGAATAGGCCTAGTTAATTTGTGACAGGCCAAACAGGCTAAACTGACCTCCTGCTAGCTGCACAGAGTCATCACTCAGGTTCCACTATATTGAGACTGTGCCTGTTACCCAAGCTAAACAAAAATTTAGAAATACTCGTGTGTTCTAGTAACCTAATCAACATAAAATTAGATCATACTGAATGTGCATCCAGCACCTTTGATATAAAGCTAAGACTGATCAATGTATCTCTCCACCCTCATAGAAGATAACAAAAATAATCATAGATTTTTATTTAATACTGTACCAAAACTAACTAGGAATAAGACCACCATAAAAATACACACCTTCAATATGTAGTAGCAATGACTTCATTAAATTTTTCAATGGGAATTTAAAATATCAGGCAAAAAATTCAAAATATTAATTTAAAGCCAGACAATTTGAAAAGTAACTCTGTAGATAACAAGATAACTATATCAGATCAAAAATTAGAATGTTTTACTCCCCTTTGAGAGACTGAACTAATTTCCTCATCAAAATCTTCAACCTGTGTATTAGATCCCTTACTGAAATGATTCTTCAAACAGACACTACCAGAAGCAATCAAACCTTTTCTAAAAAAAATCCCTTAGCACTGGCTATGTACCTAAGTCCTTTAAACTAGCAGTTATCAAACCCCTGATTAAAAAAGCTGACCTCAACCCATGTTAGCTGTCCAACTATAGATGAATATCAAACGTCCCCTTTATTTCCAAGATCCGAGAAAAAGCTGTGGCACAGCAGTTATGCTCATACCTATATATAAATAACATCGATGAAATGTATCAGTTAGGACTTAGACCTCATCATAGCACACAGACAGCACTGGTTTAAGTAGCAAATGAACTACTACTGGCCTCTGATCATGGTTGTGTCTCCTTGCTTGTGTTGCTTTAACTTACTGCTGCTTTTGACACCACCGATCATACTATTCTCCTTAATGAACTAGAAAATGTCATTGGAGTTAAAGAAGATCTTATTTAACTGATCATTATCAGTTTGTAGATGTAAATGGCGACTTCACTATGTATACAAAGGTAAAGTCTGGTGTTCCACAAGATTCTCTCTTATGCCCACTGCTTTTTCCTTTATATATGCTACCTCTGGGTAAAATTATTCACAAGCATGGTATGTTATACTGATGACATGCAGTTGTATATTTCAGCAAAGCTAGAGGAAGGACACCAGCTAAGAAAACTGAAGAATAGAATATGTAAAGGAAATTAAGCCCTGGATGCTTATTAACTACCTTCTGCCTTATTCTGACAAGACAGAAGTACTTGTACAAGAACCACATGCAAGCATTCAAATTACACAGTAACTCTGGATGGCCTTTCTGTTTCATCTTGTGCAGCAGTAAAAGACCTTGGAGAGATTACTGACTCAAGTCTTTCATTTGAAACTCATGCACATAATATTACAAGGATAGCCTTCTTTAATCTCAGAAGTATTGCTAAGATAATAATTATGTCACTGCACAATGCAGAAAAACTAGTTCATGCCTTTGTTACCTCTAGATTGGATTACTGTAATGCTTTACTGTCTGGATGTTCCAGTAAGTGCATAAACAAGCTCCAGTTAGTCCAGAATGCAGCAGCAAGAGTCCTTACTAGAAGCAGAAGATATGACATCACCCTTATCTTATCCACACTGCATTGGCTCCCAATCAAATTTCAGATTGATTATAAAATACTACTATTGACCCAGGGCGGCATGGTGGTGTAGTGGTTAGTGCTGTCGCCTCACAGCAAGAAGGTCTGGGTTCAAGCCCTGTGGCCGGCGAGGGCCTTTCTGTGCGGAGTTTGCATGTTCTCTCCGTGTCCACGTGGGTTTCCTCCGGGTGCTCCGGTTTCCCCCACAGTCCAAAGACATGCAGGTTAGGTTAACTGGTGACTCTAAATTGACCATAGGTGTGAATGTGAGTGTGAATGGTTGTCTGTGTCTATGTGTCAGCCCTGTGATGACCTGGCGACTTGTCCAGGGTGTACCCCGCCTTTCGCCCGTAGTCAGCTGGGATAGGCTCCAGCTTGCCTGCGACCCTGTAGAACACGGCTACAGATAATGAGATGAGATGAGATGAGACTATTGACCTATAATGCACTGAATGGTCTTGTGATACAGTACTTGAGCGACCTTCTGGTCTTTTATGACCTGCCAAACCTACTTACTGTAGAGCAAAAGGTGCAGACTATTTTTTGGTCCCTCAAATAGTGAAGGCAACAGCAGGGGCAGAGCCTTTTCTTACAAAGCCTCATAGTTATGGAACTGTCTTCCAAGTAGTTTTTAGGACTCACACAGTCTCAGTGTTTAAGTCTAGGCTGAAATTATATTTGTTTAGTCAAGCCTTTTATTTGCTAAAGGAGCAGATCTGGAGTGTTCTTGGGTAAAGAGTGTTTTTTGAAGGTGGCGTGGCTGGCTGCTTTATGTTTCAGGATACCCTCATGTCTGTGTTCCCTTCTGGCTCTCCCTTTTAGTTAAGCTGTCATAGGTAGTCTTGCCAGAGCCCCTGCTTGAACTCCGCGCACAATGTAGACTGTTCTTAACAATTACTTGATAATGGGCATACCTAACAATCTGTCTCTCCCTCTCTCACTCTGTTGAGCTACACATGCCACTTCTGAGATACCAGTGATGCCGACCTGTCCTGCTTTCTGGACCTGCTGGATCCATTATGATGCCATACTTCTGGCTGGAGTTCTCATCACTTCATGCCTGTGAGGATGGCCCCATATGTACTGCTCCAGATCCATCCTGCTGCCCTACTTCTGGCTGAAGTTCTCATCGCTTTGCTCCTGTGGAGGATGGCCCCATATAGACAGCCTAAAGATATACTTAGAAGATGGCTTTGGACAATTAATACAAACAGTTTTGCTATGATGGCTTAGAACTACAATTGCCATGATAGCTTTCGAACTGCAGTTGTCATGAACAGTTTTGCACTGAAACTGTCTCCATCAATGAACATTTGATAACTTCAGCAAAATAGACTTCATATCAAAGCTGTAATGAACTTCCTGGTTACACAATTGAACGTTTTACCTTATAGGACACACTTATAGAAGCAATTATTTACAACTCCAATTCCAAAAAAGTTGGGATACTGTGAAACAAAAGTAAAAATGAATGTGAAGATTTGCAAATCATGGAAACCCTATATTTCATTGAAAATAATACAGAGACAACATATCAAATGTCGAAACTGAGAAATTTTATTGTTTTTTGAAAAATATATGCTCAATTTGAATTTGATGTCAGCAACACGTTTCAAAAAAGTTGGAACATGGGAAACAAAAGACTGAAAAAGTTGTGTAATGCTAAAAAACACCTAATTTGGTTAATTGGTAACAGGTCAGTAACATGATTGGGTATAAAATAACATCCCAGAAGGCTGAGTCTCTCAGAAGTAAAAATGGGGAGGGGTTCATGGCTCTGTGAAAGACTGTGTGGACAAACAGTGCAACAATTTAAGAATAACGTTCCTCAATGTAAAACTGCAAAGAATTTGGGGATCACGTCATCTATGGTACATGATATTAAAAGATTCAGAGAATCTGGAGAAATCTCTGTATGCAAGAGACAAGGCTCCAAGGCTCGCATGGAGAGGCTGAATGTTATAAAGAGAATAGATAAACCAGCAGACTGGGTGAGTTCATTAGTTATTGTACAGAAGCCAAATGGAGCTTTACGCATATGTCTAGATCCACGGGATCTTAACAGGGTTATAAAGCGTGAACATTTTAAGTTGCCCACAAGAGAAGAAATTATGTCACAGTTCATTGGTGCCAAATGGTTTAGCAAACCTGATGCGTCGTCGGGCTTTTGGCAGATGAAACTAGATGAGGCAAGCTCAAAACTATGTACCTTCAATACACCAGAAGGAAGGTTTTGCTTTTTGCATTTACCTTATGGTATTTTGTCTGCGCCAGAAGTTTACCATAAAACTGTTCACATGATTTTTGAGCACCCTGAAGGAGTGGAGACAATGATGGATGACATCATCATGTGGGCATCCACCAAAGAGGAACATGATACAAAAGTGAGGAAAGTCCTGGATCTGACACGTAAGTCCAATCTGAAGCTAAATCGGGACAAGTGTGAGTTTGCAGTGAAAAGCCTTACCTTTGTGAGAGATGTGATTTCAGAGGAAGGTGTTAAGCCAGATCCAAGGAAAACGGCAGCCATAAAGAACATGGAACGTCCACAGAGCAAGGAGGAGGTGAGACGATTCTTGGGTATGGTTACATATATGGCTAAGTTTATTCCTCAATTGTCTGCCCAGTCAGCACCACTCAGATGTCTGTTAGAGCAAAATAAGGAGTGGGTTATTGGAGTTACATTGTAGTTACAGATTATTCCTCTAACTATCCAGAAGTTGCAACATTGCAGTCGACATCCAGCAAAACAGTCATATCCTATCTGAAAACAGTCTTTGCGAGACATGGAGTACCCAATGAAGTTTTCTCGGATAACGGACCACAGTTTTTAAGTAGTGAGTTTGCGGGTTTTGCAGAGGACTGGGGTTTCCATTATACAACCTCAAGCCCCAATTACCCAAAGTCCAATGGACTTGCAGAGAGTTCCGTCAAGATCGTCAAGACCCTCATGAAGAAAGCTCAAGATGGAAAGGAAGATTTCCAGAGGAGTCTGATGATTTACAGGAGTGTGCCACTGGAAAATGGGTTGTCCCCAGCCCAAATGCCGATGGGACGAAGCATTTGCACAAACCTTCCAATCCACAAGAACCTGTTGACTTCTGGAGTAGCACATAACATCAAGGAATGGAAACAGGAACAAAAAGAGAAACACAAAATGCAACATGACAGAAGGGCTAAACAGTTATCAAGCCTCAGTCCAGGAGACAAAGTTCGGATCCTGGATCACACAACAGGCACACGGACACAAGGAGGATGTGTGCAAAAAGAAGTTTCACCACGCTCATATCAGATCCAAACAGATCAGGGAGTAGCTCTGAGGTGAAACCGGGCAGATTTGAGACTACAATTGACAGTTCCAGAGACAGATTCTCAACAACAACAAAACAATGCGGAACAGGCCGATATTCCCAGTATTGACCAGGTTAGTCAGAGTTTCACAGACCGCGGTGACTCTGTTGAGCCACGCAGGGTTAGTTCACCAGGATTAGTTCAAGTTTTGGTTGTGTTAAAATATTAATGCTGGCTGTATGAAAAGAAAAAAAAACCCTGTAAATACATGGTAATGATTGTTTATCACTTGAATGCAATAGTTTGAGAAGGTCAGATACTGTAAGAAAATCTTTCCATCCAAGATGGCGCCGCAGACGGCTGCCACGGGACTTTGCTCTCTCGTACTTTCTATGTTCTTGTGTAATTGTTGTGTTTAATTCTTCTCCATGCTTCACGGAATGCTGTGCTGAGGGTTTTTTTTTATGCTTACACATTCCGGTCCTGATAGGAGCGAAATGTGTGGGTGTTTTTTTCTCTCATCTCTCATTTCTCAGCCTCTCCCTTCCTGACAAGCCTCTCTCTTGCTTTGCTTCTGTGGACTTGTCTTGTCTGAGAGACCCTTCCTGCACTGTTTTCCAATCAAAATTATGGATTTGATCAACTGGTCACTTCACGCAATTGACAAAATCTTCTCGACGAGAAGCCTGAGTTCGGGGGAACTTGCCTGTCCTGCCGGAACATTCGCAGCCGAATACACCATGGATGCCTGGGAGAAGTGGCGTGTGGTGTGCTTGGCGATTCTTTCCGTGGAGGACATTGAGGATATTTACCTATTCGGAATCATGATCACAGGATTTTTGCTGATTGGACTTGGCATTGCCCTGGTGTATCGAGGAAATCAGATAATGGTGGCAGCTGTTCAAAGCCCCACAAAGCTGCCCGACATGATTGAGGCGGTGGGCAGAGCTGTCGGCACTCAGAATGTGGCTGTTCAGAACTTGAGTCGCAACACTGATAACATCATGGAGAAGTTGATGGCTTTGCAGAGAGAAATGGATCATTTTGGTGGCCAGAATGGACAAGCGGGTTAGGCGATAATGGACACGTCTACCCATCTTAAGTCTAAACAAATTCCAATCTTATCTTGGCTCTCCCAGCCAACACTGCCTTCGAGGCCGTCGCTGTAGAAACGCGATTCTCCCCCTGGGGTTCACTGCAGTGAGACTCTCTCTGTGTGTGTGTGTTTTGTTTTTTGTTTCTCTGCTTTCTTTCTGTCTGTACTATGAAAGCTAAGTCGAACCGGAGTCAAATTCCTCGTCTGTGTAACATACCTGGCAATAAAGTGCTTCTGATTCTGATTCTGAAAAGAAAAAGTAATTTTCTTTTAAAAAGAAGGGAAGATGTGTTGTTATTAGGGCACAGTAGTACAGTGTATGATTTTGATTCCCACTTTAATGTTGCCTAACGGAGCCAATGGGGGAGGGGAACTGGAATATAGAAGGGATTTCCAGTAAGCTAAAGCATGGTTGTGAGAAGTGTCATGGTCTCAATAAACGCTAGTGGTTTAACCCAAGCCTGCTTATTTTTATGTCCATGAGCATGAACATAACATTTCCTTCTTTCACCAAAACACTTTCTACCCATATTAAAACTGCATGGCTCTGTAGTAAAAGAGTCCAGGTGCTAAACTGGCCTGTCTGCAGTCCAGACCTGTCTCCCGTTTAAAACATTTTGTGCATTAAAGTGCAAAATGCGACAAAGGAGACCCGGAATTGTTCAGCAACTGAAACTGTATATTAGGCAATAATGGGAGAATATTCCTCTTTCAAAACTACAGCAGTTGGTCTTCTCAGTTCCCAAACGTTTACAGAGTGTTGTTAAAAGTAGAGGTGACGCAACACAGTGGTGAACATGCCCCATCCCAACTTTTTTGAAATGTGTTGCTGATATCAAATTCAATAATGAGCATATACTTTTCAATGAACAATGAAATTTCTCAGCTTCAGCATTTGATGTGTTGTCTTTGTACTATTTTCAATGAAATATAGGGTTTCCATGATTTTCAAATTATTGCATTCTGTTCTATTTACAGTTTACACAATGTCCCAACTTTTTTGGAATTGGGGTCGTGTAATCACATGATCTGTTATCACCCAAATGAGGATGGGTTCCCTTTTGGGTCTGGTTTCTCTCAAGGTTTCTTCCTCATGTCATCTCAAGGTTTTTTTTTTCTTGTTACCATCCCCTCAGTATTACTTAATAAGGATGAGTTTATAAGTTCATATGTTTAAAATTTATATTTTTCTGTAAAGCTATTGTTAAAAGTGCTAAACAAATAAAATTGTCTTGACTTACCATGTTTCAACTTCCTTGCACTCTGTTCCTAGCCAGTGGCATCAGGCCATGTTGCAGTCTCGAGTACCAGTCATGTAGCAAACCAAGGTTGTGTAGTTCTTCCTGCACTCCATGGTTTATTGCTCCTCCACTTTGTTTTCCAAAATTCAGCGGGAATTGGTGATGGTAGACATGTTCACCAGTGTTTCTGAAAAAATTCTCACAAGAAATTTTCTCCTAAAGGGGCACGACATAACACCACATATCTGGATGTGAAATGGCCTCTGTGTGCTACCTTGCCACTATCTTGGATCATCACTTTTGTCTTCCAAGTCCAGCACCTACATCAGTGAGATCTTTTCAACAAAATTCCTAGTTCCTAAGATACGAAATACATACTGAGTCCTACATCAACAGTCCAAAAGCAGTTAGGCCCTGCCTCCCAAGAGAAAAATAGGTCATATGTCAGGCCATTTTAAACAAATTTAAAATAGATTTCTGGTGATAGGAAGTATATGTGTCAATGCACAAGCAGTTCTTTGCGTTGATCATAGGAGTTTTGTTGAAGCTTTGAATGTATTGCAAGGGAGACATGAAATAGAGCCCCACGTGCTGCACTTTATAGACAGAGTAGCATGAGAAGATACTCATTATTTTTCATTTATAATTTTTTTTTCACATGGACTGTTAATACACTTTTCGAGCAATGCCATCACCACCTACCCTGTCTCTGTCCATGACATTCTACCTTTCAGTTCCTGAACAGTATCATGTATCTTTGTCCTTCATTTTTATTTAAAAAGTTTTTATTCATGTGGCTACAAGACCAGCATATAATGGAACACTTATCTTGACAATCTTGTTGTTGTAAAAAAAAGCTAATGGAAGCTTTAATTAAACAATTTTAATTGTTCTAACTGATTCTGCAATATTAGCATTTTTAAGAGGAATCCTTTTAAAATTAGTACCTGCACTTTCAGAGGTTGTTCGGAGCTGTACCGCATTCCCATGGTGGAATACAAGCTGGATAGCGAAGGCACACGCTGCGAGTATAAGACCCCATTCAGGAGGAACACCACCTGGCACCGGGTGTCCACTACTCCAGGGGGCCAGCCTCTACCTCGAGGCTCACCCACTCAGGGTCCTGAACAAGAGCATTGCCAACCTATCTCTCAGCACACTGAGATATCCATCCCACGCAGCACATCCTTCAACAGGAAACTGCCAGACATCTCCAGGTATTCCCACAATATTGCCTTCTATTATTTAATATTTCTGCATTTTAATAATTGTCTGTAAAATGATCCCTTGTACACAAAAGACACACATTTGACTTAAATATATATTATATAAGTTTTTAGTACAATTTCAACTGTAGTAACAGTACTTTCACTTGTGTATAACAGTTTAGTACTCTTGACACCTCTGCTAATATGTCTGTATTGATTGCTCTTAAGCAATTACTAGTGTATGTAAAGCATGTATCCATTTAAAAGTAAAGAAGTGCTACTTTGTTTCCTGTTAATTCTGTGAGCAGCCATGTTTATTTAATGTCACTTGCGAAGGTCAGGGTTGCTTCCTGAGTTTCTGAGTAGGAATTCCAAGTTAAGGGGAGTGATTCTTTTGTTTTTTCACAGTTTGATATCAGAAACTCCAAGTTACAAGTTTTGGACATATGCAGCATAAGCTGCAGAATGCACTCAGGCCCTTCACCCATTCTCCAATTGTAGCTACGCTCCTGACTTTGGCTGTAAGCTGTGATTGTATTTCAGTGTAGCGTGTGTTCCACACACTAATAGAAGTATCATCGAATGTAATGGGAGAGTTGCACTCACTTCTGACAATAAATTAAGCATTTACTTCTTAAAGGGCAACACCATGCTGGCTGTCTTTCATTAAAAGCTTTGTTCAGACCTGGTACTGTATTAACATCCATTTTGGGTAATTGTATTACATGTCAGCATAGCTAATTAGAGGTCTGAACAGGGTCAAATGTGTCTTAGTTTGCTCACTCAGACCACATTTGAATGTGATTTTAGATGCATGTAATCACACTATGTTTGTACTGTGAACAGCAAGGTATTCTGATGGGTGCTGACAATATCAAAAGAGCCCTCCAACATCAGTGTTGGCAAGTTTGTGGTGTTGCCAATGTTGACAGGGTCAAGAATCCACCTGACATAAGTACATTTTAGTGAAGGTTTTGCTTTTCAGTGTCACACATTGTCCATATATCATTTAGTGCAGTGGTCAAAAAAGTCAAAGTCCCTTCCCATACCATGTGGCAGCGCCGATCTCCGTTTCTGTAGCCCTCAGCCTCTCGCCTATTACATAGCTAGGGTTACAGTGGGGGGCTAGTCCTCTGGTAACCGCGAGAGTTTGACTCCCCACTCGCATCTGTATTGCAGCGTGCCTTGCCAGACGACAGTAGGTACCATTTTTATGATGGTCTTTGGTATGAGCCAACCGTGAGTAAAACTTGTGATCTCCTGATCGAAAGGCAGACATGCTAACCATTAGGTCAACTCACGGTTAGTGCAGTGGTGCAGTTTGTGTATTGCATTTCATGTTTTTAGGGGCCGAGCAACCAAGCTGTGTATGCACTCATCAGCCCTCATTTATCAGTCGAGCATAGAAACCAGCATAGGTCCGAGTGCAGAAATCATGGTATGATAGGGTTCACATGTGATACATGAAACATTTGTATTTTGCCAATGACAATGTAAGAATAACAGGGCATTGATAAGTGTGGTGGCTGAAAACCATCATTTAAATATCATGGCCAGAAATATTCTTGGTTTAGAGGTCACCCCCTGTGACTTTATGACCTAGAGAAACGTAATATGGCCAAGAAGAAAAAACTTTTCTGGCCTCAAAATAAAGGTTGAGGGCATTTTAATTTCTAAAAAAAAATAATGCTGAAGAAGAATGAAAACAATATTAAAGCCCAAATTCAAGTGTAGAATAAATATTTTTCATTAACAAAAACATGTTTAACTAATGCTATTGTGTTCTCTCTGTTCATTACCTGTGCTCCATTGCACATCTAAGGTGGGGTTTACATTAGACCGTATCAGCGGATCATCAGATTAACATTTTTTAAACGATTAGCGTGCACACAGCAACGCCAATACACGATTCGCGTGCACACAGCAACGCCAATACACGGATATGCTCGGCTCTGCAGGCATCCTGCGCTCCAAATCACTCCACCCTGAACAGCGAGTGCCCTCTGGAGGGTGCACACTCCGGCCCTGTGCAGCTCACAGAGCTCGCGAGTGAAGTGCACGAGCAGTGATTCGGGACTGAGACGCTGTGTGTGTGATCTCAGTGCATATCGGGCATGCGCGTCACTTACCACTTGCAAGTGGAAGGATGGCAAGCCTAAAGACAATCATAACTACACAATGGGCAGTATTTGCATCAGTATTTGCAGTATTTTCATACTTTTATACTCTTTAATGAAAGGTGATACAAGGCGGAAGTCCGCGCCGTTTTTCAGCATTCGCGTCACATGACCAACGCCAGCGAATCAGGAAGGTGGATGTCACAGTGACGTTGTCCAATGACGACGCCAGCTAGAGCTCAGCACAGCGTATCCGCGTATTCTCAATGTTTACACAGCACCGGACCAGACACGATCTGGATTGAATACGTGGACCCTGGCGGATTCCCGTTTCCCGGCGTTTCCAGGCGTTTTAATGTAAATGGACAGTGCATCCGCGAAGAAAACGAGACAGATACGGTCTAATGTAAACTTGGCCTAACTGCATATGAGCCATTCCACCGAATCGGTGCCATTTCCGTCCCTAGAAAATTATATGTATAAATGCACATAAAAATGTACTTTAAAATACATTTCCTTATTATGCAGAATGTCCTGCACATTGATCTGATTTCAAATTTAAGATATATAATTGTAAGGATTAATAAAAAGTACCTAAAACACTGAAAAATAGCATGTGTTACCTGTCCCCGCACTCTAACTTTATACTTAACTATGAAATATTATGGTTTAAATCCTTCAGAAACAGTATTTCTTTTGCACTGTTGTGTGACTCCATATCCTATCCATGGTTTAAATATATTTTTTTCATAAGAAATCCACAATATCTTAGTTAAAATACACATTTTAGTTGTGTCCCTGGGTTTTCACTCAGTCCTGTTACCCAAACATATTACCCCATCTGACAAATTTGGAACATTCCATAAATCACATGCTCAACAGGAAGTTACATCAGTTGTGTCTTCTGAAGGCCATGGGAAGACCAAAAGTTAGTTCTCTCATTTACTTTTCTGTATATTTGATGATTTTTTTGGGGGGCTTTTTTCACCTTTATTGGATAAAACAGTGTAGAGACAGGAAATGAGCTTGGAGAGAAGGACGGGGAGGGATCGGGAAATGACCTCGGGTCAGAATCGAACCCGGGTCCCCGGATTTATGGTATGGCGCCTTAGTCGACTGAGCCACGGCGCCCCCATATTTGATGATTTTTTTTAACTTTGACTGATAAGGTCAATGTCAACATACTGTCCTGTTACTTAAATTATTTCATAGATGATATTTGTTTACAACCCCGATTCCAAAAAAGTTGGGACAAAGTACAAATTGTAAATAAAAACAGAATGCAATAATTTACAAATCTCAAAAAAATGATATTGTATTCACAATAGAACATAGACAACATATCAAATGTCAAAAGTGAGACATTTTGAAATTTCATGCCAAATATTGGCTCATTTGAAATTTCATGACAGCAACACATCTCAAAAAAGTTGGGACAGGGGCAATAAGATGCTGGAAAAGTTAAAGGTACATAAAAGGAACAGCTGGAGGACCAAATTGCAACTCATTAGGTCAGTTGGCAAGAGGTCATTAACATGACTGGGTATAAAAAGAGCATCTTGGAGTGGCAGCGGCTCTCAGAAGTAAAGATGGGAAGAGAATCACCAATCCCCCTAATTCTGCACCAACAAATAGTGGAGCAATATCAGAAAGGAGTTCGACAGTGTAAAATTGCAAAGAGTTTGAACATATCATCATCTACAGTGCATAATATCATCAAAAGATTCAGAGAATCTGGAAGAATCTCTGTGCGTAAGGGTCAAGGCCGGAAAACCATACTGGGTGCCCGTGATCTTCGGGCCCTTAGACGGCACTGCATCACATACAGGCATACTTCTGTATTGGAAATCACAAAATGGGCTCAGGAATATTTCCAGAGAACATTATCTGTGAACACAATTCACCGTGCCATCCGCTGTTGCCAGCTAAAACTCTATAGTTCAAAGAAGAAGCCATATCTAAACATGATCCAGAAGCGCAGATGTCATCTCTGGGCCAAGGCTCATTTCAAATGGACTGTGGCAAAGTGGAAAACTGTTCTGTGGTCAAACGAATCAAAATTTGAAGTTCTTTATGGAAATCAGGGACACCGTGTCATTCGGACTAAAGAGGAGAAGGACGACCCAAGTTGTTATCAGCGCTCAGTTCAGAAGCCTGCATCTCTGATGGTATGGGGTTGCATTAGTGCGTGTGGCATGGGCAGCTTACACATCTGGAAAGACACCATCAATGCTGAAAGGTATATCCAGGTTCTAGAGCAGCATATGCTCCCATCCAGACGATGTCTCTTTCAGGGAAGACCTTGCATTTTCCAACATGACAATGCTAAACCACATACTGCATCAATTACAGCATCATGGCTGCATAGAAGAAGGGTCCGGGTACTGAACTGGCCAGCCTGCAGTCCAGATCTTTCACCCATAGAAAACATTTGGCGCATCATAAAACGGAAGATACGACAAAAAAGACCTAAGACAGTTGAGCAACTAGAATCCTACATTAGACAAGAATGGGTTAACATTCCTATCCCTAAACTTGAGCAACTTGTCTCCTCAGTCCCCAGACATTTACAGACTGTTGTAAAGAGAAAAGGGGATGTCTCACAGTGGTAAACATGGGCTTGTCCCAACTTTTTTGAGATGTGTTGTTGTCATGAAATTTAAAATCACCTAATTTTTCTCTTTAAATTATACATTTTCTCAGTTTAAACATTTGATATGTCGTCTATGTTCTATTCTGAATAAAATATGGAATTTTGAAACTTCCACATCATTGCATTCCGTTTTTATTTACAATTTGTACTTTGTCCCAACTTTTTTGGAATCGGGGTTGTATTTTAAAAATACAGATTTTTGGTAAATCACCAAAAATCAGAATGTGCTAAGTGTGGTCATGCTATTAGCGATGACGCCATGTGGCTTAATTCCATGTATTAGCTAATCCTAGGCTAAAAACTCAGTCCTGTTACTTTCAGAGTTTTGGGAACAGGACTGAAAAAAATGCAGCCATCTTTGACTTCCAAACCTTGTAACGTACCGGTAGCCTGAGGTTGACCAATACACATTCTGAATAGATAAATATGTGTGTTATTATAATCAGTGTTGAAAAGATATAACAAATTAAGTTTAATTTGGGAGTGGTACAAGCAGCAAATGGCACCCATTTGGTGGAATGTCCCATATTTTAGCCTAAACTGTACAGATGCTATTTTTCTTAGACATGACAATAATTGTTGTAATAGGATAAAAAGTCAAATCAAAGTTTTTTCCCAGGCCCTGAATATACTAGTGCATCTAAAAAAATTAGAATATTGTGTAAAAGTTCATTTTTTGCAACTTAAATCAAAATTATAAACTTTCATATATTCTATATTCATTACATGTAAAGTGAAATATTTTAAGCCTTTTTTTGTTTTGTTTTAATTTTGATGGTTATGGCTTATAGCTCATGAAAATCAGAAATCCATCCATCCAATTTTTGCCGCTTATCTGGGTCTGGATTGCGGGGGTAAGCGGGGGTAAGTCTGGACACAGTGACTGGCTCGGCTTAAGAACAAAGGAAGCATTCAGATTCCTGTGTGTCCATGCACAAAAGAAAAGTGAATGAAATACTGGGAAATTTGAAATGAAAGGATGTCAATGTCATGAGGGCATTGTGAACAGACATTTAATTATTTGTTATGGATATATTAGGAGCTTTAGCTCCAATTAATTCATACAGTTTTTCAAATGAGTGGATTAAACAGTGGAATAAGAGCATGATGTGCTTATTCTGTTATACAGAATCAAAATATCACTGTTCAGGTAAAAAGATTATTTGCTCTGAATGTATCTAAGCAGGGCGGCACGGTGGTGTAGTGGTTAGTGCTATCGCCTCACAGCAAGAAGGTCCGGGTTCAAGCCTCGTGGCCGGCAAGGGCCTTTCTGTGCGGAGTTTGCATGTTCTCCCCGTGTACGCGTGGATTTCCTCCGGGTGCTCCGGTTTCCCCCACAGTCCAAAGATATGCAGGTTAGGTTAACTGGTGACTCTAAATTGACTGTAGGTGTGAGTGTGAATGGTTGTCTGTGTCTATGTGTCAGCCCTGTGATGACCTGGCGACTTGTCCAGGGTGTACCCCGCCTTTCGCCTGTAGTCAGCTGGGATAGGCTCCAGCTTGCCTGCGACCCTGTAGAACAGGATAAAGCGGCTAGAGATAATGAGATGTAGCTAAGCTTATCCATCCATCCATCCATTATCTGTAGCCACTTATCCTGTCCTACAGGGTTGCAGGCAAGCTGGAGCCTATCCCAGCTGACTATGGGTGAGAGGCGGGGTACACCCTGGACAAGTCGCCAGGTCATCGCAGGGCTAATACATAGACACAGACAACCATTCACACCTACGGTCAATTTAGAGCGTATCTAAGCTTATATCAAAGATAAATACTCGAAGCTTAATGCAGAGCTCAACCAGAAAACTAACAGCAAAAGATCACATGCAAAGGAGCTCACAGAGATGCAAGGAAAGAATGAGAATCAAAGCAGCATTTTATATAGGCCTAAAGGTTTATATCACTGAGCACTATATTAGGAACACTATACTAGTACTGGGTAGGTTCACACTTGCTCTTAAACCAGCCTCAATTCTTCATGGCATGGATTCCATATGATGTTGGAACCATTCCACTGAGGTTCTGGTCAGTGTTGACATGATTGCATCATGCAATTCCTACAGATTTTTCAGGTGTACTTTCATGCTGTGAGTCTCCCATTCTACAACATCCCAAAGGTAATCTATGTGATTCTGATCCGGTGACTGGGTAGGCCACTGGAGAACACTGAAATCATTGTCATGTTCATGAAACTAGTTTGAGATTATCTTTGTTTTGTGACATGGTGCATTATCATGCTTGGAAGTAGCCATTAGAAGATGGGGAAATTGTGGCCATGAAGGGATGCACATGGTCAGCAACGATATTCAAACAGGCTGTGACATTCAAGCGTTGATTGCTATAAACAAGCCTAAAATGTGCTAAGAAAACATCCCACACCATTAAACCACCTTCACCAGCCTGGACTGATGACACAAGGCAGGCAGCACTGATTCATGCTGTCGGTACCAAATTCTGACCCTACCATTTATGTACCTCTGCAGAAATCCAGAGACATCAGATCAGGCTATATTTTCCAGTCTTCAACTGTCTGGTTTTGGTGAGCCTGTGCCCACTGCAGCCTCATCTTTCTGTTCTTGGCTGACAGAAGTAGAATCCAACATGGCTGCCACACATCAATCAATTTGAATGAGGTGGAGCCTCATTCTGTCATGGCATAAAAGATGTTTAAGTGTTTACTCTCCTATGCACCATCATTGAAAATGGAGCCATGAAATCTTTCACAGATCTTACATAGGCCAGCATATTGGTCTGAGGGGAGCTATCCAAGTTACAATGTCACATATGGGGCATTCCTACCATTTAATGGTGCTGGTGGTGGCTGGTCAGGGTGCCAATTTGCTCGGACATGATTGGATTAAATTCTTGACATTTAGAATGGCCGGAGCTACTGGACAATCTTTTTTAGAGTATCTGACTCTCTGGCTGCTGTCCTTGAAAATCACATGATGGTCTTTCATAAGGTCTTTCACAATGAACTGGGGGAACTAAAGGGAATAACAGTTACCATCAACACAAATGAGGCTGTTCTGCCACATTTCTGTGGAGCACGACCTGTCCCTTTAGTCCTGCAGGACAAAGTTGAGACTGAACTGACTCAACTGGTGAAGTCCAGACATGGGCGGAGCTACCGGGGTGGCATAGGGTGGCAAATGCCACCCTAAAAGAAAGCCTTGCCACCCCTGCTGCCACCCCAGTTGGCAGCGACGAATTCAAAGAAAAATTATGGCCAATTTGACATTTACGTGTGCGAATTTCCAATGTCCGACTGCGGCGAATGCAGCACGAGATAACGCCAGAGATTAGTTGTTTTGGAAAATTGAGAGGTGCAAAGTGAGGGAGCCAGGAGTCGCGAGGAAAGGAGACACAGGAGGAAAGAGGTAAAAGCTGATTAACTATCTATCAAGAAATGAAATTATAATGAATGAACAGTGCTAGCATAGTTGCGATGCTGATTTTGGCTCATAAAGACTTATTTGCGGTCGACTATGACAGAAAAGAGACTATCAAGTTTGGCTGTACTCAGCATTGAATCAAAGCGCACAAAAACATTAGATCTTGATAAATTTGTGAAGCATTTTGCTGAGCAACATGGAAATTGCCGCATTCAGCTGTTGTAGGCATGACAAGTTCATGTTATGCTCACTGGTGAGCCTTTACAAAGCGTGAGAAAAAAAAAACTATAAAATGTGACACTGGTGTAAATGGTTTAAATCATGCTGAACTTGAAGCAGTGTTGTTATTGTTGTTGTTTTTTAGTGTCTGTTCTTTTGCATATACAGTATAAAACTGTCCAGAAACGGTATAGACCTCATCTGAGAATGTGTGTTCTTCGTGAACAATAAAAGCATGAGATTAAGTTTGTCTGTATGAGTTTGTAAATGGCAGCCCGTGCCCTTTTGTAGTGTGTACATACTATTTGTCATCAAACTGTGATAACTGTGATTAAATTCAGTATATATACGTCTGTAATACGTTGCCACCCCTCAAAAATTCCTGCCCCCCTCTTGCCACCCCATAAATATTTTTCTAGATCCGCCCCTAAGTCCAGAAATCTCCAACTTATGACATACTCCGAGTTGGTAGCCCTAATTGCCCTGGACATAAAGGGTGATGGCTCCATCTGCATCTGTGGGGACTATAATCTGACTGTTAATGCAGCTTCTTAGATGGAACACTACCCCCTACCTATGGCAATCAATACCCACTGTGGCCTGTTTCAGTACACTCAACTCAACTCCCATTTGGCGTGTTGTCAGCATGCACAGTTTTTCAGAGGGCCATGGAGGGACTGCTTGGGGGGATAGATCATGCTGCTATTTATCTGGACAACATCCTGGTGACAGGTGTCAATGAGGAGCAACACCTGTATACTCTGGACCAATTGTTGTCCTGGGTTGAGGAAGCAGTTCTTCACCTGAAAAGATCAAAATGTGCATTTATGGTACTTGAGGTGGAATATTTAGGCCACAACATTAAATCAAAAGGATTACATAAAGTTTTGTAATGGCCCAGTCAGAGCCCAGATTGAAAACTGTGAAATGACTTGAACAGGGTTGTGCACAGGAGATCCTCTTGCAATTTGATAGATCTGGAGCATTTCTGCAAGGAAGAATGGAATGAAATACCTAAATGAAAATGTGCAAAGTTGGCAGACTCTTATCTAAAATGACTGATGCCTGTATTACAAGCAAAATGTGCTTGAACAAAGTATTAGTTAAGGGGTGTGCACACTTGTGCAACTAGGTTATTGTAAGGTATTGCTTTTTCTTTTTTTGCCTACAAACTTCTCTTCATTCTCTGCTGAATTGTCTCCTTGTAGGCAGGAACAGCATATGCTCTCTCCATCAGAGGCTCAAATAGATAAGTCACTGTGCTGGCTGTTTGCTCATTCTTGTGTAGAAATTTTCACTTCAAATAATCTTAGTCACAAAACTACTCCGTGGCACATCTTTGCTGTCACTGTCCATTAATTGGATAAAGCTTTATTTGTGTAATTGTTACTCACATCACGCACTGCACCCTGGTTCATCATACACAATTGCGACCCACTCCCTAAAGTACATTTTTTCAAATCTGCAAAGAGGGTGGGGAAGAGTGTACAGTTACTCTTTAAAGAGTTCCCTTAGATGGACAATGGAAGAAGCTGAACATTTCTAAATGTATAAAAGGTTCATATATAGTGTGTGTGTGTATATATATACATATATATATATATATATATATATATATATATATATATATATATATACACACACACACACAAAATATAGGCTGCAGTCCATACACTGTCGTCTACATTAAAATGTGCAATAGAACATACAAGAACAGACCCTCATATTTCAGAAATTAAGAAATTAAGTTAAAGACAAAATTTCATGCACAGATAAACAGAAAGTACACTGCCTGGCTAAAAAAAAAAGTTGCCATTTGGATTTAAATAAGGAAATACATAAGAGTCTTTGAATGGATAATTACTGCAGTATTGCAACTGGCGACAATTCTTTTAACCCTAACTGACGCTGTGAGTAGCTTAACATTTCACAAACAAACATGCTGGAAGACTCATGGAAAAGATATTACTTTGTTTCAGAAGGGTCAAATTATTGGCCTACATCAAGCAAAGAAAACAACTAAGGAGATTGGTGAAATGACTGAAATTGGGTTAAGAACTGTCCAAAGCATGATTAAAACCTGGAAGGATAGTGATGAACTATCAGTTTTGTGGAAAAAATGTGGTTGAAAAAGATCCTGACTGACCATGATCAGATATCACTTAAATTATTGGTGAAGTTGAATCATTAAAAAAAAGAAATCGACAGTAGAACTCACGGCTATGTTTAATAGTGAAATTAAGAGCATTTCAACACTCACAGTGTGATGAGAACTCACAGGATTGGTACTAACCAGCTGTGTGGCCATAAGAAATCCACGTGTTAGTGAGACAAATCAGGACAAAAGGCTTCAATTTGCTAGGGAGCATAAAGATTGGACTCTGGAGCAATGGAGAAAGGTCATGTGGTTTGATAAGTCCAGATTTACCCTATTCCTGAGTGATGGGTGCATCAAGGTAAGAAGGGAAGCACATGAAGCGATGCATCCATCATGCATAGTGGCCACAGTACAAGCCTCTGGAGGCAGTGTGATGATCTGTGGTTGCTTCAGTTGGTCAGGTTGAGGCTCAGCAACATTATGAGGAAATAAAATGAAATTAGCTGACTACTGGAATGTATTGAATGACCAGGTTATCATATCAATGGATTTTTTTTCTTCCCTGATGGCACAGGCATAAAATTCCATTCCATTCCATTAATGGCATTTAGCAGACACTCTTATCCAGGGCGATGTACAATGTCCCCAGAGCAGCCTGGGGAGCAGTTGGGGGTTAGGTGCCTTTCTCAAGGGCACTTCAGCCATTCCTGCTGGTCCAGGGAATCAAACCAGTGACCTTTTGGTTCAATTTAGGGCTTAGATTGTGGTTCCAACCAAATATTAGGGTGTACAATTTTTTTGGGCAGGGTTGTATTATACTAATGCATTATAACCCCCGCCCCGCCCCCCCCCCCCCCCCGTATATTTAGAAAGTTTCATTCTGCTAACGTAACATGACATGGGCACCTAGAAATTATATTTTGGGACCTCCCACTCATTCTGGTGTAGCATAAAAAAACAGTCCACCATTATTATTATTATTATTATTATTATTATTATTTTTAACATACTATATCTGAAACTGTAATGCTGTAATAGAACACCTCAGAATAGCTTGTAACAGTTTACTAGAATCTGTTGCTCTCTGCAGGATGATACATGATCTGGAAAACCCACAGATATCCTGTAGTAAGGCAGAGGCCAGTCAACACTACTGTAGCTCACCCAGTAACCAGTCCTCATCCAGTGACCCAGGGCCAGGTGACAGCACCACGTGGAACCGACAGCCAAGATATGATGGGTATGTCATACAAACATGAATGCATATGCTCACATGCTATTTATTATTGTTTAAAGCTCAACACATTGACTTATTCAGATTACATGAGATCACAGACAATAAATTTCACCTAAAAAAATATTATATTTTAAACAATCAGTAAATATCATTAAAATATCATTAAAGAGCCTTAATATGTGCTACACATTTAGGCTTGATTCAGCTTTACCCAAGTGAAACTGGAATAATCTACAACCCACAAGGGAAAAAAAAATAGCATTCTAATTCTGCGGATTTTGTTTCACTCTCCAGCCTATTATATTTTATGAAAGCTGTAAATCCAATATCCATTTTTATAATATTAAATTTATTTTTCATTCATATCACATTTAACTACAGACACAAATCAACTTTACAAAAGTTTGGATGTAGATTTTATGTGCTCAAATTTGCATTAGAGGTAGATAAAGAGGAAAAAGTGGTCAAAATTTGAAAATCAAAATTGACAGACTTTGTTGTATGTTATTTACTGAAGAGAACATTGAAGCTAACTAACCTGGTAGTGCTTATTTATTTCATGAACTAAAATACACCTTGGCGGCACGATTGTGTAGTGGTTAGCGCTGTCACCTCACAGCAAGAAGGTCCGGGTTCGAGCCCAGCGGCCGGCGAGGGCCTTTCCGTGCGGAGTTTGCATGTTCTCCCCGTGTCCGCATGGGTTTCCTCCGGGTGCTCCAGTTTCCCTCCCAGTCCAAAGACATGCAGGTTAGGTTAACTGGTGACTCTAAATTGACCGTAGGTGTGAGTGTGAATGGTTGTCTGTGTCTATGTGTCAGCCCTGTGATGACCTGGCAACTTGTCCAGGGTGTACCCCGTCTTTCGCCCGTAGTCAGCTGGGATAGGCTCCAGCTTGCCTGCGACCCTATAGAACAGGATAAAGCAGCTAGAGATAATGAGATGAAATGAGAAAATGCACCTTTCCTAACTAACATAACAGGACAGATATATCTTTGTATGAAATCATTTAAAAATTACTCAAGTAACACTTCCCCACTTTTAAGGAAATGGGAGATGGGTTTGTGACAACTCAAAGTGCTTTTAATTGGATTGATTTCACTTTTCAGCAACTTTATTTTGCATTAAGCGCATGTGCACACACATGGCACTGACTGTTCAGGTCTCTCTCACTCTCTTGTTACCGGCTTCTCCCTGAAAGAACATGAGAGACACACAAATAAAATGCTGGTATTCCAATATAGGTGAGACTTATCACGTGTTACCTGATGGTTCTACCTGCCTCCTCTGCATCCACAGCTGATGCTCAGCCATATCCCTGCTGCCACATACCCCCCACCGTCCAACTCAGGCTGGGGAGCTCTCCAACTTGCAGCTGACTGTCAAGTCAGTTTATTTGTATAGCACTTTTAATAACAGACATTGTCACAAAACAGCTTTACAGGAAAATAAAGATTTTAAACTAATGAAATAATTTTATCCTTAATATATTTATTTATTCCTGAGGTGATGGTAGCAAGGAAAAACTCCTTTAGATGACACATGAGGAAGAAACCTTGAGAGGAACAAGACTCAAAAGGGAACCCACCCTCATTTGGATGATAACAGATAGCATGACTATAATTAACTTGCTTTTATAAGTGTGTCCTGTGGAGTCACAAAGTACAATTGTGTAAGCAGCAAATTCATGATAGTTTTAGCATGAAGTCTAATTTGTTGAACTTATCAACTGTTCATTGATGGAGACTTGAGTGCAAAACTGTTCATGACAATTCCAGCCCTAAAGTTTTCATGTCAATTGTAATCCTGTCATGATAGCTTTACTGTAAGTGTCCAGAGCCACCTTTTAAGTGTGTCTTTTGACTGTTCATATGGGGCCACCCTCCACAGGAGTGATGTGATGAGACTCCAGCCAGAAGTACTGTAGGGCATCAGGAATGATCAGGCAAGTCCAAAGAGCAGGAGAGGTCAGCATCACTGGTGTCTCAGGATCAACATGTAGCCTGACAGAGGGAGAGACAGAGAGAGAGAGAGAGAGAACACAGATTGTTAGGTATGCCTGTTGTCACCTAATGGTTAAGAACAGTATACATTTTGCACTGAGTATAAGCTGGGGCTCCGACAAGACTAACTATGACAGCATAATTAAAAGGGAGATCCAGAAGGTAACACAGACATGAGGGAGCCATGGGACACAAAGCAGCCAGCCACTCCACCATTAACAAACCATAGTGAACACGTGAGAGTGGTGGAGTGACAGCATCCATACATCCCAGTTTATCAAAACACTATGTCCAAGGATTCTCTAGATCTACTCCCTTACCTAATAAAAAGCTATTAACAAAAGGCTTGACTCAAAAGATATGGTTTCAGCCTAGACTTAAACATTGAGACTGTGTCCGAATCCCAAACACTATTTGGAAGGCTGTTCCATAACTGTGGGGCTTTGTAAGAAAAAGCTCTGCCCCCTGATGTTGCCTTCACTATATGAGGTACCAACAGAGAGCCTGCACCTTTTGATCTCAGTAGGCATGGTGGGCCATAAAGGACCAGAAGTTCACTCAGGAACTGTAGCACAAGAACATTCAGTGCTTGGTCAATAGTAGTATTTTCTAATCAGTGTGAAATTTAATTAGGAGCCAATGCAGTGTGGATAAGATAGGGGTGATATGGGATGATGATCTAGTTTTAGTAAGGACTCTTGCTGCTGCATTTTGACCTAACTGGAGCCTCTTTATTTATTTTTTAAGCTTTGCCACCAATTCTCACGTTAATAAAATAAGTAATAACAAATCTTTACAAGTTAAAGAGGGGTGGGTGGGGGGGGGGGGTTGGATATATGTGTGGCAGGATAACCACAACAGTGTTAGCCAATTACTATGGGCCCAAGGTATTTATAAAAAAAAAAAAAAACCTAAATTACAACAAAGTAGTCTACCGACAACATAACACAGGACATGCAAGACTATGGACTGAATTACATTTCAGACATATAAATTTAAAAGTGCAAGGGTTGTTGCAATCATAATTATTTAAAGCTGAAAAATAATAATTCAACGTGGTAGATTTAAAAGAGCTACGATTGTCCATCAGAAATAATGTTCCAAATTCAAAGGATTTCTGGTAGGTTGTGATTTTATACTTACGAAGATTATACTGGACAACATTGATGCTCAAGGATCTGGTTGATCTCGAGCAGCAAGGAACAAGTTGCACTGAAGGAGATACAGTTACTAGACCATGAGTCATTTAAAAAAAACATATCTAAATATTCATGCTAATAGGTAATAGGAAGTAGATGTAAAACTTTTAACATGTCGCGATATGACATTGAACCCCAAAATTATGCACTTTAGACACTTCTTGGAACATCTAGACAGTAAGGCATTACAATAATCCAATCTAGCAGTAACAAAGGCATGAACTAGTTTTTCTGCACCATGTAGTGACATTATATTTCTTATCTTAAAAATATTTCTGAGGTGAAAGGAAGCTATCCTCGTAATATTATCAAAATGAGTTTCAGTCAGTAAGTGACATCACAATCTTGGATTCTCTCACATAGTTTGTACTGAAAGTGCAATATTTGAACTGTGAAGACAGTAAGATGGCTGCTCCGAGTTAGATGAGATGAAATATGTATCATCCCAGATAAAGTGGAGGTATATAAGGCACTCCTGCAAAAAATACACTTTTAGAAGGGTTGTGCAACATTCTTTAATCGCTTTCCCAAAAGTAGGCTAACATATGTTGCAATGGTGTAGCTGGTCCCTTAGTATGTAGCTACTTGGTTAAGTCTTTGTTTATTTTTATATTTATTTATGCTATTTGTCGTAATTGTATTTTTGTCAAGAGACCACACCCGATACAAGACATAAGTTCCAGTCGCAGCTATATTGGGGGGGAAGTAGAAAATGTCAACTGTTAAACTCAAACCTGTTGCATTATTGCAAAGGAATAGTTATATAGGAATTGCAAAAAAAAAGTGTGTGTATGACAAAGCAAATGTGCCAGCATATAGGGATGGATTAGAGCCAAAGGAAAAACAAAGATATATTGAAAAACTTGTTGTGAAGTTCCCATGTGTTGTGAGTGTGTACATGAGTATGTACATGCACTGATGTGGACATGTACATGTCTTAGTCTTTAATTTATCCTTGCAGTTATCAACAATATTATCAATGAATTAAAATTAAAATGCTAATACAATTTAAAAAAAATACCTATGACATATTCTGAGCAGATGCAAAGGTTGTCATAGCTCAAGAATTTAAGCTGGATAGACACTATGCAGTTTTTTTGAACTGCATACGATGTATTAACTCACATGAAGCATTTCACTTGGTCTTTCCATATGGACAAAAACTCGCAATTGCTGTGCTTACACTGTGTGCCCAATCAAACGGGCATGATGCAAGTGCTCACACTGACCTTTTAAACAGAACCTTCAAATGTGTTTGTTCATTGACTATTTTAATAATGTCTGTTAAAAAAGATGGTAGCATCCTCAAAACTGACAAATAAAAGAAAGAACGTTTAGCTGTTTTACTCTGTATGGAAACCAAAAGGGGGGAAAAAAGTAGAGTATGGATTCGAAAGTGGCTAGCAAGATGCAGGCAGTATGAGCTGTCTGTGTTGCTGGGAGAACTAGAGGGAAGTCCATGTTTTTCTTTATGTATGTGCATATCTAGTAAAACATTTGCTAGCAAGGATGTCCTAAAGTTATAAAGTATGGTATTCATTATTTTACAAAGGTTGTGCTACTGTGATAAATGAAAAAGTGAAAAGCACACACACTCAGACTGTGGAGCTACTCACACTGCAAGACAGCCAACCAAAATTTCTGACATGCTAGCAATCCAACCTAATCATCCAGCACTACACCATTGACTGTTGAGGTGTTTAAGCGGGCATTGTGACCCTGATCAAACTGCACGATGCATGACAAATGATCTGACGGGAATTCGGATTCTAAAATTTGTCAGGGCTAACTGAATCAGTGTCTGTCTGGCATTCATGTCATCACAACCTATGTTGGACAGCCATTTATCTCGCTGAGTCTGCAATAGGTCTTGTCTATTCACCTTTAAGTGCTAACACCTTAGACAGTTTAAAATAAAATTTATAATGTTCCCTGTCATGCCTGTTTGAACACCCATACACAGCACAAAACACTGGCATTATCACACAAATTTATCACAATTACAGGTATTTGTTCACCACATTATCATCTCTTACCTTTATCAGCTGTGGTCGGTCTACCAAAATATTAAATGTTTAAGTTTTTAAAAGTCTAAATTTTGGTTTTAGCAGGAGAAGATATATATATATATATATATATATATATATATATATATATATATATATATATATATATGCATGTTCAGAATGAGAGATAAATTAAAGCTCCAGGGAATGTTTCCATTTGGTCCCTTGAATAATGTTCTCATATGGTCCTTCAAAAATGTTTTTAAGAACGTCCTGTTTTGGTATGACATTCCATGGACTGAAGCCAAGGAAAAAGACAAACAATGAGACACAAATCTTTATAACACACACAACATTTATTCCTAAATGTATGAAAAATTAAGACACAAACACTAACAAACATAGCCACAAAAATATGAAAGGAATGGATGGCTTGTCAAAATGGAATCATTACAGCTCGATTTTACAATAAGACTGAGTTACTCTCTTAACCAGTTAGACATCTGAGCTCCAATGCAACACAGTGTGGTAGATTTAAACAGAGGAAACAACTTATGTAGAGGAACTTATAGAGGAAACACATAAAAGCACCTAGGTTATCAAATTAATTGCATGGAAGTTTATTACTTGTGTATTTGCCTGGAAATTCTCATGCTGCTTTGAAGATGAGCATGCAGCTGGAGTGTTTAAAGTCTCCTTCAAGCAGTTCATCAATGCAAAGCGTTGGATATTCATCAAATTTAGACACAGCATTAACTTTTCTAAAGTCTATGCATTACGGGACCAACCTGTCCATTTTTGGAACCAAAACCACCGGGCTGCTCCAATCAGTGTGCAACTCCTTGATCACGCCCATGTTGAGCGCCCTTGAGTTCATCCCAAAACAATTTTTTGGAGCTAATATGGGTGGCTGCAAACCACCACCTTTGGAGAAGTCTCAGTGATGAATCTGTATCTATAGGGTGGCGCTGTTCAATGGCGACACGCAGCAGCAGTTGTGCGCGTTAAGTTTGTTTGTTTGCTTTTTCTAATGATTGTGTGTGATTACTAACAGTTCATTGTCAGTTTTAAATTTTATATGTCATACGTTTTTTTCGGAAACAATGACTCACCTCAAGCTGAGTGGTTTTCAGCTCTTTCTGACACATTTTGGTCACTTTTTGCGGGTGTTGTGTTTGGATTGCTACCTCCGTTACAATCGGGAGTTTCTACTGCTACTCTGGGATACAGGAGGAGGAATCGTGGACCCAGCTGGAGTCTTCCCATCGGAGATCATCGGGCATGATCCTTCCAGGGGAGACCAGGGGACGAGGCCGACAAGGGCGAGGAGAAGAGGTAGCCCCGGTGGGGTCCGCCAGAGGCTCAAAAGACAGGGTCACCGGAGGATCCCTCTCCCCTCGATAATCCTCGCCAATGTACAATCCCTCCGGAGTAAGGTGGATGAACTCCAAGCAAATGTTAGATTCATATCGGACTATAGGAATGCCTGCCTTATTGCACTGACTGAGACGTGGCTCAAGGAGCAGGATCTCCAGCCCGACTTGGAAATCGATAGTTTTGGAGTACCGTTGCGACTTGACAGGGACCTGGCAGCAACAGGAAAATCGCTTGGTGGTGGTCTGTGCTTGTACGTTAATAAGAACTGGTGCAACACAGTTGCGGTCAGAGAAACTGTGTGCGCCCGTGACATTGAACTTATGTCTGTCTCTCTCCGTCCTCACTACTTGCCGAGAGAGTTTCCACAAATATTTGTCACACTTGTTTACATTCATCCGAGGGCGAACGCTGATATTGCATCTAGGGTAATAGCACAGACGGTGCAAAGGCTGCAAAGCATCGCCCCTGATGCGCCGAATTTTATAATGGGCGACTTTAATCATTGTAGGATTGGAAAGTCGCTAAGTAACTTTTCTCAATACGTCACCTGTCCTACAAGACATATGAAATGTTTAGACCTTTGCTATGGGACAGTTAAAAGAGCCTACAGGTCCTTTAGTAGAGCTCTGCTCGGTTCGTCCGACCATAATGTTGTTTATTTGGTTCCGGTTTACAAAACTGTCCTGAGGAGAACAAAACCTGAGCGACGTTTGGTTCCGGTCTGGTCTGAGGAATCCACACAGGAATTATTGGACTGTTACTCATGCACTGACTGGGATTTATTCAAGGAATCATGTTCTAACTTGGATGAACTTGTTGAGACTGTTTCTGCTTATATAAGTTTCTGTGAAAATGAAATAATTCCTAAAAAGGCCATCTTCATTTTTCCAAATAACAAACCCTGGGTGTCAAAATCCGTTAAGAGTATTATTAATCAAAGGAATATTAGCTTTAATCAGGGGGATATCACCGTCTATAAAGATTTGCAGAAGCAAGTTAAGAGGGAGCTCAAATTAGCCAAACTTAAATATAAAGATAAAGTTGAATCCCTATTGAGTAGTGACAAGTCACGCCCCGCTTGGGATGGTGTGAAGTCAATGATGGGCTTGCAATCCAATCATAAAAAAGTCCTCTCTTTTGATGGCAAGACAGATTCTGAGCTTGCAGATGATTTGAACACCTTTTATAACCGTTTTGATATTTATGATTTTACTCAGGAATTGTCTGTGTACAGGGAACTAGGTGAAGAGCAACCTGTTGCCATCACTATTGATAAGGACAGAGTTTATAAGGTCCTTAGGGGGGTGAAAGAAAGGAAGAGCCCTGGTCCAGACAATATTGGTGGCCATCTCCTTAAAAGCTGTGCAGAGCCACTGTCTGACATATTTGCTTTCATCTTTAATAAGTCTCTCCAATCACATCAGGTTCCTCACCTTTGGAAAGAGTCAGTGATTGTGCCCGTACCCAAGACTAAAGGACCTAAATCACTAAATGATTTTAGACCAGTGGCCCTCACATCCCTTATTATGAAAGCTTTTGAGAAAATTATTAAACAGGAAATTTTGGATATAATTCATCCCCAACTTGACCCCTTACAATTTGCCTATAGGGCAGGTAGGGGGGTTGAGGATGCTACAGGTAGCCTGCTTAATACAGTTCTTAACCACTTGGAAGGTGCAAAGAAATTTGCACGTTTATTGTTTATTGATTTTTCATCAGCTTTTAATTGTATTCAACCTCACATTTTAGCAGACAGACTTTTAAAGACACACAACATTAACCCAGGGCTTATAGCCTGGCTAGTTGACTTTTTAACCTCCAGATCCCAAAGGGTTAAAGTAAATGGTGTCCTATCTGGTAATCTCTTATTCTCTACTGGCTCCCCCCAAGGATGTGTCCTCTCCCCTCTCCTCTTTGTTTTATATACAAATGAATGCCGTTCCCAATATGATGGAAGTCAGATTTTTAAATTTGCGGATGACTCTGTTATTGTCTCTCTTCTGGATGAAAGTGTGATTGAACATGGACCAGTAGTGAAGGATTTCAGCGATTGGTGTAAGTGCTCCTTTTTAAACATAAATGTCTCCAAGACCAAATAATTAGTCATTGATTTTAGGAAAAAGTGCCCCCCTCTTCCGTCTACTACCATAGATGGTCAACTTGTTGAGATAGTACAAGAGTACAAGTACCTTGGCACAATAATTGACAGCAAGTTATGTTTTGAATCACACTCTGAGGCTGTATGTGCCAAAGCCCATCAACGCATGTACTTTTATCGCAAATTAAGAAATTTTAACATTGATCCCACTTTTATGAGAATGTTTTATTCCTGTTTTATTGAGTCTGTTTTAACCTTCTGTTTTATCTACTGGTTTGGTTGTTTGTCTATGAGAAACAAAAACAGACTAGAGAGCATTGTCAAGACATGTAGCAAGATTGCTGGCATCAACTTCCCCACTCTCTCACATCTATTTAAACAGAGTGGCAAAGAAGGCCCAATCTATTGCAGCTGATTCTAGCCACCCCTTGTCTTGCCAGTTCAAGCTACTCCCCTCAGGCTGCAGGTACTCCATGCCCAGATGTAGGTCAAATAGACTCAGGAATTCTTTTATCCCATCTTCCATCTCCATTTTAAATAATTTGTCTGAATTATTTTAAATGTATTTTTTTTAGTTTTATTTATTACTGTGTTTTAGTATTGTGGGTATTTTATGTTTTTGCTGTATTTTTGTGTGTCTTGTCCTGTCTGCTGGCTGCACAAATAATTGCCCCTTGGGGACAATAAAGTTACCTTTGACCTTTGATCTTTTATGGCGCTCTATCAGGTTAGTGTGACCAGGCTTCAGAGAATTCCTCCTGCAACCTAGCAACCTGTGCTCTCTGGGTCTGCACAGGGGACTGGGGTGAACACACTTTTTAGACTTACCTCTGGTCCCAATGCCTCCTTCTTGGGAACCATCATTGCCAGAACCACAGGAATAATCTCGCTATTGTTTCAGGAGATTGAGGTGGTAAATCTGAAATGTATCACTTCTATCCATTGGCTTCACCTCATAGCCGACTTCTCCAACTTGCCGTGTGACTTCAAAGGGTCTTTACCACTTTGTGAGTAATTAGAGCTTGACATGACTAGTAAAATTAGCACTTTTCACATTCACGTAGCCAAGCTCCCCATTATACAACCAGGGTTGTCATTCTTGCACCTGGAGCAAGTTCTCCTGGGTTAGGTAACTCAGTTTGTGGGGTTTTGCTCTCATATCAAGAACAAACTGAATTTCATTTTCACTAGTAGAAGGTCCCTCCTCCCAATTTTCTCTAATGATGTCCACAAGGCTTGTGACCATGCAATATTTAAAATGGGAGAACCAAATAGAGGCTTGTGGGACCTCTTGTACTGCAAATAAGAGGGGTTCCAACCACCTGTCCCAATTTCTAGTGTTGTCCTTCATGAAGTTATGAATAATGTTTTTAAGTGTTTGATTAAACCGTTCGACTGGGCCATCCATTTGTGGAAGGAAATATACTGGTACAAAATGATTTAAGCCCCAACAAATTGGCTAATTTGTGAAGTGTGCATGACATGAACGTTGTGCCTTGATCAGTCAGGATCTCCTTTGGAATCCTGACTCGGGAAATAACGTGGAAGAGTGCTTCCACACCACTGTGTACAGAAAAGTTGCGTAGAGGCACTGCTTCTGGTTAAACATTTTTTGGAATGCAATCTCACCACTGTTTTTCAGAATGATACTTAACATTAAACATAATTCAACAATTTCACCATACTTGAACACAGCCCTCATTTCACTACTACTGAAACACGATAAAGACCAAACTCTCTGCTCCAGTTACCACCCACTATCACTCATCAACACAGATCTCAAAATTATCAGTAAAGCACTAGCCACACAAATTGAAACAGCAGCCCCATCACCGGTCCATTCAGATCACACCCTTCACTTCAGCTCAAGCACTCCATGAAAGGTCGGCAAAATAGAATGTGGATCTAATTAATGTATCAAAATCAAACAAAATGGAAATAATAATTGTATCATTAAATGCAGAAAAAGCATTTGACAGAGTAAATTGGATATTTTTATTTGAAAAATTACACAAATTTGTTTTTGGAGAATCATTTGTCAGTGGATAAGAACACTGTACAGTTCACCAATGGTAGCAGTTGTTACTAATGGATTAGTATCACAGAGTTTCACACTGCACAAGGGAACCAGGCAAGGATGCCCACGCGCTCCAACGTTTTTTGCCCTGTTCATTGAACCTCTTGCTGTCATAGTACATCAAAGGAATGTAAACCCTTAATACTCACTACAAGATTAGCCTTTATTCAGGTTATATCTTGTTTTATTTTCAAGAACCATCAATCTTTCCATAAGAAGCCATTAAGCTAATGAATTCATTATCCAACCTTTCCGACTATGTTATAAATTGGACAAAATCAACAGTTCTACTCATATATGGTGATGATTGGAATATTCTCCTCCCTCTCCCCATCCCCAATGGTAACACTGATTATCTGGGCATGCGTTTTTCTGCCAGAATGTCAGCCTTATTTCATTTGAATATCTCTCCATTAATAAAAACAATAGAAAATGATTTGAACCACTGATTTGATTATTTGAACTTACCTATCTCATTAATTATCAGAATAGCAATCATAAAAATGATTATATCACCAAAAATTAATTAACTTTTTACAAGAATTTTGACCCAGCCCAATACCAGATAGTCTAATTCCCTGAACTCCATAATAAGCAAATTGTATTGCCAAAATAAAGCACCGGAAATCAAGTTGATCACATGACAAACACAAAATTCAAGGAGGATTAGAAGCTCCAAACATCTAAAATGATTATTTGGCAAATCAGTGAAATCAACTTCTATGTATAAGTAACTTTTATGACCCACCACACCTACTTAGATCAAAAGGTGCAGGTTCTGTTGGTACCTCAAATAGTGAAGGCTACATCAGGGTGCAGAGCCTTTCTTACAAAGCCCCACACTTATGGAACAGCCTTCCAAGTAGTGTTCAGGGCTCAGACACAGTCTCAGTGTTTAAGTCTAGGCTGAAAACATATGTGTTTAGTCAAGCCTTTTGCGAATAGCTTTTTATTAGGTAAAGGAGTAGATCTGGAAGGTCCTTGGGCATAGAATATTTTGGTAAACTGGAATGTATGGATGCTGTTGCCCTCCCCCTCTCATGCGTTCACTCAGGTTTCTTGATGGAAGAGTGGCTGGATGTTTTATGTCCCAGGGCTCCCTCGTGTCTGTGTTACCTTCTGGCTCTCCTTTTTAGTTATGCTGTCATAGTAAGTCTTGCTGGAGTGCCTGCTTGCACTCACCGCACAATATATACTGTTCTTAACCATTAGGTGACAATGGGCATACCTAACAACCTGTGTTTCCTTTCTTTCTTTCTTTCTTTCTTTCTTTCTTTCTTTCTTTCTTTCTTTCTTTCTTTCTTTCTTTCTTTCTCTCTCTCCTCTCTGTTGCTCCCTGTGTCTGTCTCTCTCTGTCGAGTTACATATCAATGTTGAGGTACCAGTTATGCTGGCCTCTCCTGCTCTGCAGACCTGGCTGATTCATCCTGATGCCCTATGTCTGGCTGGAGTTTTCATCACATCGCTCCTTTGGAGGATGGCCCCATATGGAAAGTTGAAAGATACACTTAGAAGATGGCTCTGGACACTTAGGCTACATCCACACGACAACGGCAACGAGATTTTTATTTTTTAAATATCGTGTCCACATGGGCAACGGATCAGTAAAATATCAGGTACATATGGCAATGCAACGCTTGCTGAAAACGATGCAATACACATGTCACACCTCTACGTGCACTGTAAGACGGTCCCATCGGAGACACCAGAACAATAGAAGAAGTAGACGCATGCGCATAAACCCCTTCTTCTGTAGCATCAGCCACATAAAGTTTTGATTATTAATCAGTAGCGTAAAACGAAAGATGCGGAAAGAGGAATGAATGGGGGTAGATGGAAGCTGGTACGCCAACATTCTGATATCCTCCAGAATTCTTTAATGGTCCGGAATAAATTGAATGCTACACGTTGATGGATTACTTTGTTCTTCTACGCCCTTTTTGAGGAATGTATTGTTGGACTTAAACCAACATCTGAAGAGATGAGATCGCTCCTTTTTTTTCCCTATTTTTGCTGGCGGGATTGTTTTTGCTTTTGGAAAGCGCGCGGGCGGTGCACGGTTTGGTTATACTCAGTACTTCCGCAGTGTTTGGACTAAAGACTCTGCCCTAAGGGCTATTCTCTCACTCTCTCTCTCTCTCTCTCTCTCTCTCTCTCACTTTGCACCATTACACAATAAATATTCATAGTGAAAATATTTTGTAAGCGCGTTTCATGAAACAAGTTATAGGATTTGTTGATAACTCGCATCGAGTTCGTTACACTTCTACCCGGCGTGAAGCACTGACAGTCATGTGGTTGTGACATCATCGTAAACAAATCTGTTCTACTCATCCAGACGACTTCGCAACGGCGCCGTTGCCAGATTTTTCCACTCTGGAACCCGTTCTCAAAAGATTTCGTTTTGGGGCACCCAAAACGCCGGTGCCGTGTGGACGCCAAGCCGAAACGATAAACAATTTTATCAGATTCACCTGAATCCGTTGCCGTGTGGACAGGGCCTTAGAGTTTTGCTATGATGGCTGAGGACTACAACTGCCATAATAACTTCAGGACTGCAGTTGTCATGAACAGTTTTGCACTCCATGGATCAAATTTCATTCCAGTACCAACCCTCACACTTTGAAAAAGATTGGGGTAACTTTTATCATATCATTAGAATTGCCTGTTAACTAATCCCTCTAACACACACACAAATGTGTGCGCGCACACACACACACACACACATTATAAACCCTCCCCAAAATCTTATTTTCTTCTTTTCATCATTTAATCTCTGATCTCACCCCTCCTACATCAGCACATATATTTTACATCACCATTCTTACAACCCATTATATGCAATGCTTGATCCTGTCATGTCTGTCTATTATTTGTCTGTCTGTATCTTCCCTGGTGAAAAATAAATGTGCTAAATGTACTAAAATTTAGCATACTTTTGTGTACTTGAAGCCACACTAATCATCAATATACTTCAAGTGTGATTATAATTAGTTAACTTGAGGCATGCTATTTTGGAACAACTAATTTTGTACTAAATATATTTTAATTGTAATTAAATTGTAGAAAAGTGCAACTTGAAGTGTATTTAGTGTACTTTTATGTGCTAAAGTGGAACAACTTAAAGTATATTGTGTATACTTTAAGTATATGACTTTATATGTACTAATATATGCTTAATTAGTACTTTGTTTGTATTATAAGTACCTTAAAAATTAGTATACTTTAGAAATTACACATAACTTTCACTTAAAGTATATTTTAGTATAATATATTTCTATTAAGTGTAATATAGTATAATTATTTTAAAGTGTGTTAAAAGTGTTAGCGTGAAAGCGTGATGTTAGTATACTTTTTATATATTTACAAAAAGTACAATTTGTGTAAGTACATTTTCAATATACTATTGAAAATATGAATATACTTTAAATACAATAAAGTACATTTTTTTCGCCAGGGTTTGTCCACCTGTATGTTTGATTCTGTCATGTCTCAACATGTCTTGCCATGTCAAGTCTGTTTCTCAATCTGTCTGGTTATCTACTTGGTCTTGTCATGTATCGTAATGTTAATCTGTTTATTTGTCTGTTTGTATATTATTATGGTGTTTGGGTAGGTGGGTTGGCAGGCTTGGAGCAACTTCACTTAATGTAATGAATTTCCACTAGAAATTAAAGAAAAAAAATTTGTCCTCCAAAGAGGGGGTAAGGAAAAAAATCAGCAAAAATAGGACAACAAGACTAAAAACACAATGGATTTACTAATTTGACATTCACCATATATTGTGGAGATAAAACCACATCAATGTTTCAATCTTGGTGACTCCATTTTTTGTGAGTCTCTTGTTAGATTATCACTGATTCACACAGGTATAGATATAGATTCTTCTAGAAGTCTTGCAGAATTGAATTGCCACCGAGCTCCACTTAAAAACCAGTCAGAAGCATCCAGACTTGGTTAGATAAGGTAAGTTGACATTTATTTTCACAGGCCTCTAAAAATGACAAAAAAAAAACCCATGGCAATTTAGCTTTAGTTGGGCCAGCTTAGCTTATCAAACTCATTAACCTTCTTCTTTTCGAGTCTTTGAGTCTTTTTTTCTGCGAGTGTTGGCGTTAATTACTAATCTTTTTTATTTTTTCTACAAATAATTTTCCAGTATCCTCTTAATTTTTTTATTGTACTTTCTCTTTCCTTTTTGTACTTTCCACTTTTGCTTTCCTTTTTCCTTTTATTTCCTCTCTTTTTTCGGAAGAACGCCAAGACTGGAAGCTTTCTTTTTTTTTCTCCTCCTGTGTAAAGACCACAAGTGGAGGCAATCCACATCAGATCTGCTTTAATATCAACAGATCTTTGATTAAGGTACATGAATCCTTTCATCATGGCACACCTTCAGCCTGTTCAGTGTGCTGAGTGCAGGATGTTTAGTCATTCTTCCTCTGTCACTAGCAATAGCTTTATTTGTGATAAGTGCAGATTAGTTAGCTCTCTGATGGAGAAAATTATAGTGTTAGAAGCGTGTATCCAGGCTTTAGAGAAGGTCAGTGAGAATGAGAACAGTGTAGTTTCTGTAGGGGAATGTCTGGATGCCCTAGGTGGAGTTAGTAATCCCCCAACTCCAGCATTAGAGCCCTTACAGTGGGGCGAATGGGTGATGACTCGGCGGCATAAAAGCCAAAGCTACCGCTGAGGCTCGCCCATGGGAGCACCACTCCTCTCTGCGTCACTTGTCGAACAGGTTTGCTCTCCTTAGTGATGCACCCACTGAGAAACCTGAAAGAGCTCTGGTTATAGGGGACTCTATCATACGGCATGTGAAATTAGCTCAGCCTTTAGGGGCACCAGCAGCTTTAGTCAGGTGTGTACCGGGAGCCAGGGCGCCGGACATAGCAGGTAACCTTAGGGTCCTAGGCAAGCACAGGTTCTCAAAGATAGTTATCCATGCAGGAGCTAATGATATATGCCTTCGTCAGTCTGAGGTTACTAAGAGTAACTTTGTAGAGGTGTTTAAATTAGCGAAGGTGATGTCTGATGCTGTAGTATGCTCTGGCCCCATCCCAATGCAGCGTGGCGATATAGCTTACAGCAGGTTATGCAGGGCTGCCAACTTTTCGAAATTCCTTGGAGTGAGATTTTTTTTGGGGGGGGGGTCGATGGCAAAATTTTTCTGCACACCATGCAGTAAGTGGGAATTTTGTATTCAGTTTGATATTCACTTGTCCCCCTGCATTCTGGTGTTTTGTTTGTGGGTCATCCAGCTGGAGATGGACAATGGGGTGGGGGGGGGGGGTGTTGAGATTTTGGATTTAGTAGATGTTCCTGCATTCTGGTGGATTTTTGGAGTGGCCTGCTGTGCCATACCTACATTCTTACACACCCTGACTTGCCAGGCCTTCAGCTTGTGGCCAACAAAAGCACCAAGTTTTGGCTTAAAAGCCCCCACACTAGAAAACTACAGATGACTGCCAATGTTCCTGTAGCCCTATAGACCTGTGTTTCAGATTTAAAGGCAAGTTCATGTTTGAAAATATTTCATCAGCTAAGCCTAAACACCTTCTGAATTGAAACTAAATGTTAAGTTTTTAATAACTGTTGCAAAAAATAAGATTGTCCCTCACTGACTATTCATTATGCATTTAAGGGCTTTCCCCACCACTGGGTTCAGCAGAAGATTGGCATGGGGAAAAATATCAACATCAAAAGAACAAATAAAATGCTTAAACAGTAAGCAAAATGTGCATGTGCTACAAGAAACATTAAAATGATTAAGTTTGAACAGTATTGAAACACAAAAAGCTGAACCTTGGCCATAGGTGGGACTGTGCACACAAAGTTGGGCTTAAAAATTTTGGTCATACTTAAATAAGCTATATTAATATATTTCTTATTAATTTATTTCTTATCTATGTTTCTTATTAGTAATAGAGCATTCGTCAGGGCCTGTTATCTGACAAATATTCTCTACCTGTCTTGCCCTCTTTGAAACCCTGTCTCCTCAGTATATTGTTCTCTGTCTTTTTTAAAAATTATTCACAAGTTCAAGTTCTTTGATATTACAGGTGACCATGCTTTATTTACTTTAACTGAGCAATTACATACATCATAAATAATTAAAAATAAATACCCTGTAAATAAACAATAGGTATGGTGGCTAATGGCTCTTCTTGCATTTGTAATATTATCTCTTACTTGCTTTATTTTACAACATTTCCAGTATGGCTTCAAATAAAGTCATAAAGTATGATAACATACAGTAAACAAACTAAAAATGCGCCTTAATAAATGTGTGCTAAGGAGGTGCTCTCCCATGCTGCTTGTTGGGGAAGATAGAGGCTGTGGCACGGCAGTAGGCCTATAATGATTTAGCATGCCTAGTACACAGCTCTCGATATGGCATTAAATATTCTCACAACACTTATAGGCTAAAACGATTAAGAAACTTTATATAAGTTCATAATTACGCCAGTAACACCACACATTGGCACGCATATGTACAAACCTGTCTGAGACACCCGTCTTCAACTCGGATACCTTCTTCTCTCTCCTGTTCCTCTAAATTGACGGTAGGCAATTATCCAACTTCCGGCGAGTGCAGCATCATTAGATGCGCCACCTACCATAGGGGAGTGTGTACAGAAGGGAACACCTCTCTGCCTGTTTAGCCGTGCGTAAGGCGTAATTGATCAATCGCAAGTGGTTGGCGCGATGCAATGGGTAGCCTAGATTAGATAAACTAGATTTTTTTTTCTAGCGTGAGAAATCGGAGGTATGGCGTGTGAGCGTGTGAAGACAATCAAATGCGTGTGTCTCACGCTCATTGCGTGAGAGTTGGCAGCCCAGGGTTATGGTCGCTGAACTGCTGGTTGTCCAGGTGGTGCTCTGAAAACAGTGTGGGCTTTATAGATAATTGGGCTAATTTTGAGGGCACTGCTGGCCTGTTAGGGCGGGATGGTATCCATCCTACTCGGGAAGGTGCTGCTCTCATTTCCTGTAGCATAGGTCATAGTCTTAGAACAGGCCTAGTTAATTTCTGACCATCCAGAGCCAAGGCCAGGGAGCAGACAAACAGGCTAAACTGACTGTCTGCTAGCTGCACAGAGTCGTCACTCAGGGTCCACTACATCGAGACTGTGTCTGTTCCCCGAGCTCAACAAAAAAGTAGAAATATTCAGAGAGTTTGTTCCAGTAACCTAATCAATATAAAATTAGATCATACTGACTGTACAGCTGCTGCCAGCACCTTTGATATAAAGGTGGCGCTATTAAATATTAGATCTCTTACATCTAAAGCGCTAATGGTTAATGAACTCATTACTGATCAGGAGTTTAATGTACTTTGTTTAACTGAAACATGGATTAAGCCAAATGAATATATAGCATTAAATGAAGCGAGTCCTCCTGGATACAGTTATATACACCAGCCTTGTCTAACTGGCAGAGGAGGAGGCGTCGCGGTTATTTATAATGATTATCTAGGTGTAACACACAAACCTAGTTATAAATTTAATAAATTTGAAGTTCTTCATACTCATATAATGTATGTAGCCTCGAAAAATAAGTCTACCCAGTTAATTCCGTTACTTATTATTTATAGGCCCCCCGGGGCCATATTCTGAGTTTCTTTCTGAATTTACAGATTTTATCTCAGATCTGGTTATTTCCTTAGACAAAGCTTTAGTTATCAGAGATTTTAATATTCACTTCGATAGCCCAGAAAACCCTTTGAAAACAGCGATTGTGTCCATTTTAGATTCAGTAGGGATTAATCAGAATGTCATAAGACTGACCCATAATGGTGGTCACACCCTCGATCTAATACTAACATTCAGGTTAAATGTAGAAAATATAGTCATACTTCCACAGTCTGAAGTTATCTCAGATCATTATCTCATTTCATTCAAAATATGTCTGAGTAATAATATATGCACCTCACCATGCTACTGTATTAAACGTACATTCACGTCAACTACTGCACAGAGCTTTATAAATGATCTCCCAGAGTTATCAACTTTGATTGGGCCACTGTCAGCCCCTGCAGAACTTGATCAGGCAACTGAACACTTAGAGTCAATGTTCCGCCACACTTTAGATAATGTAGCTCCTCTTAAAAGGAAAATGGTCAGAGACAAAAAATTAGCACCCTGGTATAATGATGACACTCGCACTTTAAAACAGACCACTCGAAAATTGGAACGTAAATGGCATCAAACAAAATTGGTAGTGTTCAAATTAGCATGAAAGGAGAGCTTCCTGAAGTATAGAAAAGCTCTTAGTGCTGCTAGATCAACATATCTCTCCTCCCTAATAGAAGATAACAAAAATAATCCTAGATTCCTATTTAATACTGTAGCAAAATTAACCAGGAATAAGTCCACTATAGACACATGCACACCTGTAGTATGTAGTAGCAATGACTTCATGAATTTTTTAATGACAAAATTGAGAATATCCGACAAAAAATTAAAACTACTAAGGTCAGATAATGTAAGTGACCCTGTAGTTAACAATATAACTGTATCAGATCAACACTTAGAATGTTTTACTCCCCTTAGAAAAAATTAATTACTTTCATTAATCTCGGCATCAAAAGCCTCAACTTGTGTACTAGATCCTTTACCTACACGTCTATTCAAACAGATAATACCTGAAGTAATTGAACCGCTTCTAAAAATAATAAATTCTTCTCTTAGGATTGGCTATGTACCCAAATCCTTTAAACTAGCAGTTGTCAAACCCCTGATTAAAAAACCTGACCTTGATCCTTGTCATCTGTCCAATTATCGGCCAATATCAAACCTTTCCTTTATCTCCAAGATCCTTGAAAAAGCTGTGGCACAGTAGTTATGCTTATATTTACATAGGAATAACATCCATGAAATGTATCGGTCAGGATTTAGACCTCATCATAGCACAGAGACAGCTCTGGTTAAAGTAGTAAACGACCTACTGTTGGCATCTGATCAGGGCTGTGTCTCGCTGCTTGTGTTGCTTGACCTTAGTGCAGCATTTGATACCATTGATCATTCCATTCTTCTGGATAGACTAGAAAATGTTGTGGGAGTTAAGGGAACGGCCCTCTCTTGGCTCAGGTCTTATTTAACTGATCGCTATCAGTATGTTGATGTAAATGGTGATTTTTCGAGACATACTGAGGTAAAGTTTGGTGTTCCACAAGGTTCTGTCTTGGGTCCACTGCTTTTTTCTTTATATACCATATGTTACCTCTGGGTGATATTATTCCTAAACATTGTATTAGTTTCCACTGTTATGCTGATGACACACAGTTGTATGTTTTTGCAAAACCTGATGAGAGACACCAGCTTAATAGAATTGAAGAATGTGTGAAGGACATTAGAGACTGGATGCTTATTAACTTCCTTCTGCTTAACTCTGACAAGACTGAAGTACTTGTACTAGGACTACATGCAGCTAGAACTAAATTTTCTGATTACACAGTAACTCTGGATGGCCTTTCTGTTTCTTCACGTGCAGCAGTAAAAGACCTTGGAGTGATTATTGACCCCAGTCTTTCATTCGAAACTCATATTGATAACATTACCCGGATAGCTTTCTTTCATCTCAGAAATATTGCTAAGATAAGAAATTTAATGTCACTACATGACACGGAAAAACTAGTTCATGCTTTTGTTACCTCCAGGTTGGATTATTATAATGCTTTACTGTCTGGATGTTCCAATAAGTGCATAAACAAGCTCCAGTTAGTTCAAAATGCAGCAGCAAGAGTCCTTACTAGAATTAGAAAATATGACATCACCCCTGTCTTATCCACACTGCATTGGCTCCCAATCAAATTTCATATTGATTATAAAATACTACTATTGACCTTTAAAGCACTGAATGGTCTTGCACCGCAGCACCTGAGTGAACTTCTGGTCCTCTATGACCCACCACGCCTACTTAGATCAAAAGGTGCAGGCTACCTGCTGGTACCGGTACCTCGTATAGTGAAAGCTACATCAGGGGGCAGAGCCTTTTCTTACAAAGCCCCACAGTTATGGAACAGCCTTCCAAGTAATGTTCGGGAATCAGACACAGTCTCAGCATTTAAGTCTAGGCTGAAAACATATCTGTTTAGTCAAGCCTTGTGTTAATGGTGTTTATGAGGTAAAGGTGTAGATCTGGAGGGTCCTCAGACATGGAGTGTTTTGGTAAACTGGGATGTATGGATGCTGTCAGTCCCCCACTCACTTGCTCACTCGAGTTTGTTGACAGTGTAGTGGCTGGCTGCTTTATGTTCCGGGGCTCCCTCATGCCTGTGTTACCTTCTGGCTCTCCCCTTTTAGTTATGCTGTCATAGTTAGTTGCCAGAGTCCCTGCTTGTACTCAGTGCAATATGTATACTGTTCCTACTTATTCACATGACATTGGGCATACCTAACAACCTGTATTTCCTCTCTCTCTCTCTCTCCCCCCCCAAAAAAAAAATCTGTCCCTCTGAGTTACATGTCAATCCTGAGATCGAGATGCTGATCTCTTCTGCTTCTCGGAACTGCCTGATCCATCCTGGTGCCCTGTGGCTGGTTGGAGTCTCATCGCATCACTCCTGTGGACGGCCCCATGTGAACAGTTGAAAGTCACACCTGGAGGATGCTCTGGACACTTTAGGACTGCAGTTGTCATGAACAGTTTTGCACTCAAGTTTCCATCAATGAAGAGTTATAACATCAACGAAACTGACTTCATGTTAAAACTGTTAATGTTATAGTTATGTTGCCTGTTGTTGCCCAAATGAGGATGGGTTCCCTTTTGAGTCTGGTTCCTCTCGAGGTTTCTTCCTCATGTCGTCTGAGGGAGTTTTTCCTTGCCACCGTTGCCACAGGCTTGCTCATTGGGGATAGATTAGGGATAAAATTAGCTCATGTTTTAAGTCGTTCAAATTCTGTAAAGCTGCTTTGCGACAGTGTTTATTGTTAAAAGCGCTATACAAATAAACTTGACTTGACTTCTTTTGGCTGCTCCTCTTAGGGGTTGCCACAGCAGATCATCATGATCCGCATATTTGATTTGGCATAGGTTTTTACACCGGATGCCCTTCCTGATGTAACCCTCCTTAATCTATCCAGGCTTGGGACCAGCACTAAGTATGCACTGGCTTGTGCAACCCCAGTGGCTGGGTATTTTCACCTAATCTGTATGCCTTTGAACAGTGGGAGGATACTGGAGCACCCAGAGGAAACCCACACAGACACAGGGAGAACATGCAAACTCCACACAGAAAGGTCCCCATCGGCCATAATGTTTGAACCTGAAACCTTCTTGCTGTGAGGTGACAGTGCTAACCACTACACCACCATGCCACCCATAAAAAAAACTCATTAACCTTATTTCTACCTTATTCACCAAAGTCAGTTTTTAATGTCCTAGATACTGTTGCTATCATAACTATATGACACTATGCTGTGACATAACCTAGCTAATGTCTGGTTAGCTTTTTAATTATTGGTTTGCTAGCTAACTATTGTGTTATGAGAGGATGCCAGCTAAGGCTAATTAATATGTCAACCGGCAGCTAGATGTGACTGAATTTATGTAGCCTACACGACTCCAAGATAACTGTTAGAACAATGTCATCTTGTTTTAGTTTTCTGTGAGTATATTATCTGTAACATAACATTCCCTTATAATCTTCCTTTGCTGACAAACCTTAACTTTCTGGTATTGTTTTAATTTGTGCTCTCTTTCTCTGACATACTCTACGTACCACAGAACTGGTGTTTAATGGACTAATCTCCTGTTTTGATATACATTTGTAAACAGTTTGCTTGAGAAGAGTTCTAAAATATTTATGCTTTACTAGTAAACTCCAGATTAAGCAAAACCTGACAACTGTGTGTGTCTTGTTTCTCTCTTTCTACGGGCGCTCTTAACCAGTCACTAGCAAGGAAAGGGTCAGACTAGGTGAAGATTGAATCCTAACAATAACTCTATCCCAGCAGTCTTTTAGCCTACTTAATGCAGGCATGTACAACTAGTACGTCACCACAGTACGCCCCCTCCTTCAGCTCTGAGCCTGCTGGGAGAAAAACTGTGCCCAGAGGACAAACTTCCAGGAGAGTCCATCAGTGTTTACATGGTGGACTCTTGTTCAATATTGCATCTGAAACAAGAAGTTCTGGAGGGAAAGAAACCAGTGGCTTACTTTGCTATTAGTGTCTTTAGCTTTTGACATCCATTACAGAGGTGTAAGATGCGTGAATAATGTGAAATGGGGCAGTGTGAGGTAAAATTGCAGTTCCTCCACTGCCCAATTGATTGCCAGGGCTTCCTGTTCCACAGCAGCACTCAACAGGGTTTCAGTTTTTGGCTCTTGAAAATGATGGGGTGCTCTTCACCATCAAAGTTTTGGGAGAGAAATGCATCTAAGCTGTGAGGCATCCATGTATACAGGAAAGGAAGCTGGAAGTTGGGGTTTCTGAGCACTGGCTAGCTGGTGAGAGTGGTCTTGAAGCCCAGAAGGCCTGCTCTGCCTCTTGCATTCACCAGACCTTCTTGGGCTTGCCTTTCCTGGTGAGGTTTCTTGGGGGGAGATTAGAGAGGACACAAAGCATCTGTAGTACCTTGTAAAATCCATGAAGGCATGTACCTATCATTTTATGCTGGGCCAGGGGTAGGGGCTGACAGCTTCCGCCTTTTTCTCTTGTGGTTTTAGCAGCCCCTAGGTACTGTGCATCCATGATCCTGAGGTGACATTTCTGGGAGTTGGCAGTCAGCCCAGCTCTGCAGAGTTCACCCAGTGCCTCTCTGAGATGATGGAGATGGTCCTGCCTGGTGGCAGAGTGGATGACCACATCATCAAAGTCGGCAGCAGCAAATGTAGTGGGGGCAGAGGACGATGTCCATTTGCCACTAAAAGGTTTCTGGAGTGCCACAGAGTCCAAAGGAGTGAACCCAGTACTGCCAATGGCCCGTGGCATTGGTGAAGGCCGTTTTCAGCCTGGTGTTGGGTGTGATGGACCACTGCCAGTACAGTAGCTCTTAATTAGGTCCAAGGTGGAAATGAAGTGGGCACTCCTCAGCTGTACAATTCAATTTAATTCAAATAACTTTATTTTTCTGCTAGGAACTTCATATGTGAAAAGCATCAGCGCGTGTCCAATTCACCTACCCACACACACATCACGTACAACATACCCCATGGAACAATTAACAGTGTAAATAAAGCTTGCAATGCACAAATAACAAGTGATGATAAAGCAATAAATAATTAAAAAAGAGTGTTACAAATATTGGTATTCAAAAAAAAAGTGTTCAACCATCACATGAGTTCATCCACTCAGGTCAGGGGGGTAGTTGTGGAATTTGGATACCACAATGAAGTCATTGCAGAGCCTGAGACTTTCACTGAATTTGGAAACTACAACAATGGGACTTGACCAGCAGCTGGTGGACTCCTTGATGATTCCCTCCTGGAGCATATGTGCCACTTCCTCCTCATTAGCCTGGTTGTGGGCATCTGGGTTCTGGTAAGGCCACTGGAGGATGACAACACCTGGAGGGGTCTTTATCTCATGCTGAACAAGGTGAGTCTGCCCAGGCATTGTAGCAAACAGATCTCTGAACTGACCCTCTAACTCCCACAGATCTTGCCACTGTGTAGGGGTCCACTCAACTGAACTTGACAGGGGGACAGAGCATGCTGTGAAGGTTAGCACAGCACAAGTGGATGACCACATTTTCAAGGTAGGCAGCAGCAAATGTAGTGGGGGCAGAGGCCAATGTCCATTAGCTGCTAGAAGGTTTCTGGAGCCCCACGGAGCCCAAAGGGGTGAACCCAATACTGCCAATGGCCCAAGGCATTGGTGAAGGCCATCTTCAGCCTGGTGTTGGGTGCAATGGACCACTGCCAGTAGCCCTTAATTAGGTCCAAGGTGGAAATGAAGTGGGCACTCCCCAGCTGCACAATTCAATTCAATTAACTTTTTTTTTTTTTTTTTGCTAGGAACTTCATATGTGAAAAGGATCAGTGCATCAAAGCATCCAATTTTTTAGCATGTACATGCGATTAGAGTTGGGTTGATGCACACTTACCCAGCTGTTGCAGTCAATAGTTGACTTGGACTACTCGCTCAATGATGATGTAGGGGCCCTGCAATCATGCATGGAATTTGCAACTGGCACTGGGGAGGAGCAGAAGCATGTGGTCTCTGGGTTGGAATTCCTATGGCTGAGCAGGGTAGTTATAGACACACTGTTGCTTGGCTTGGGTCACTTCTATGTGCTTTTTGACAAAGGGTGTGACTTGGTTGATTCTCTTTGGCATTTCTTGAACAAACTCGATGATGGTTGCTCCTCCCAGGCCTCCTTGACAACATCCATTATTTCATAGGTAATGTTTTTGGAGGTGGCTTACCAGAGGGGGGCGGCCTTGGGGTACCTTGTAGCATAGTTTACCAGCAGCAAGATGTACTTATGGCCACAGACATACTTTGGGAGAGTCCAAAGAGTCCATGCACATGTTCTTTGAATGTCCTGCAATAATGTCCTCAGGATGTAATAGGAATCCTACACAATGACATTTAGCGGATGTCTGGGAAGGAACTTTAGGAGATGTTCTGGGGACATTTTTTTGTTTGCTAAATTTTCACTGACCCATATAGAGTCTAATATATTTCTAATATATTGTGTCTAGTGGATTATTATCAAAATGAAGAATGTTGAAGTCTCCAGTAGTTACAAGTTCTTCTACTGAAGATTTTTTTTCCTGGAGAAATTAATTGTAATAATAATAATAACAACAACAATAATAATAATAAAAGAAAATGAATCAGGAAACATATTTTGTAGCTGTGTTCATTATGTTTATTAAAAAAAGTAACCAATTAAATTCATATCCACATTATTGGATAATGCCTAGTGCACATTTGCGTACAAGTATGAGTAAATGTGCACTTCAAAAAGGTTTGTTTGCCTAATGCTCGAAGAAGACCAGCACCCTGGCTCCACATATAAATATACTATATCTACTGGAGCCCCCAAAGACCTAGCTGACTTCATGATTCATAGGTCATATACAAGGGAGCTGTCACAATAGCACAGGGGTCGGCAACCCAAAATGTTCAAAGAGCCATTTTGGCCCAAAAAAAGCAAAAACCGTACCTGTCTGGAGCCGCAAAAATAAAAGCCTTATATGACCTTAATATGAAGGCAACATAGACTGTCAGTACATTAGTTATATAAGCATACTATTGAAAGGACTAAGTAGGCTGCAAATACAAAATGAACATTCATGGTTAAATGTTTATTTTCCCTGCAGCGCATCCTGGAGAGAATGATGCATCACGTGACTACGCTGGCGCACGATATTTGGTGCTTGAAGTTTAACTTCCATTACAGTATCAATGCGTTATGTTTTGTTGCACTGATTATAGAAATACAAGACATGCAAATACAGATTTTTGGTGTCACCTCTTTTTATTGTGAGGTCGCGAGAAAAAAAACACAATGGGATGTGCGTAATAGGCCTTTCAGACCGCAAATGAAATGTCATCTTCAAACCTCAATAACAATGCAACGCTTCTCTTTCACCCTTATCTGGGCAACAGAGTGCAATAACACACAGCCTGCGTTTAAAACGCTGCCTGCAAATATGAAAATAAAATGACTGCCTTTTGAAACGGTAAGTAGGCTATGCAATTTCTGTGCATTATCCCGTTTTCTTTAGTCTTCCGCAAATGCCAAGTTAAGTAGGCTAGCCTAAGTAGTGCAAATGAGTAAAATAAATATAACGATCCTTTTCTATTCTCCCCCCACGTGGCGTCACACACAAATAAAGAGGCTACAATCGCAAACGAGTAAAACAATTAAAATGCTTGCTTAAACATACAACACAGCAGAACAGCTGAAATTAACAAAATTAAAACAAGACAGTTAAAGTTCGATTTCTGTGCATTATCCTCTTCTCTTTGGTTCGTAAATGCCAAGTAGCAGTCAGTGCGAGGGTCAAACGCCGGAGCCTCCTCTTCTCTTCCCCCTCTTATCTACAGACACGCACAATACATCTTCAGACCTGAGTGATAAAACACAAATATATGGCTACTGATAAATATATAGGCTACTGACAAAATCAGAAATCTGGTCATAAAAACAGCCACTTTGTTAGGCCGACTAAATATGCGACAGGATTGTGTTGTCACCTGTTCAATGTGACTTCTGTTTTCGGACATCATTGGACAGCTTCTCAACATCGGGCATGTAAGATGAAACTTTAATCTTCACGCAGGACTGCAAGCTCTCATCTGTGAGGCGGGTGCGGTATTTGGATTTGATGTAGTTCACGTTTGAGAATATCTGCTCGCACAGATATGTTGATCCAAAGATGGATAATACCCCAAATGCGTATGTCTTCATGTTCCTGTAAGTGTCGGGAAGGGCCTTCCATGTTTCAAACACAAGTTTTTCTGGTGTTGGGAGGCTTTCAATGTCGCTCCATTTGTGATTTTGGGCAGCATGGGCTTTCTGGCGGCTGACGTCTTCAAGCTCTGCTGTCAGACTTTTGAATTTGGCCACCCACAAATCTTTGTCAGCTATATCAGCCATTTCCATTTCGAGGTCAGCTTGATTTACTCCTGGGAATGTATTCAACAAGGAAGGGTCAATTTCCAGGGGTGTGACAGGGAAAGAAAGTGTCATTTTTTTCCTTTCGGAACTCACTAAATCTGCTCCCAAATGCAGCTTGCATATCAACGATTGCACCTTGCAAATAATCACCATTGAGAGTGTGATCCTGATGGGCATCTTTGAACTCTCTCAGGGAGGAGAAGTGAGAGAGCGTGCCTCGCTGTACATCCCTAGCGAATACTGCCAGTTTGCGCTCGAATGACAAAACGGCTTCCAGCATTTGCAGTGCAGTGTTTCCCCTCTCCTGGAGACTTTTATTAAGCGTGTTTATGTGACGTGTCATGTCAACCATGAAATGCAGTTTTTCCAGCCACTTGGTGTCTTCCAGTTATGGGTAGCTCAGGTCTTTGCTTTTCAGGAATGTTTTAACGTGTTCTAAACAAGCTACAAAGCGACACAAAACGTCACCTCTGGATAGCCAGCGGACTTTGTTGTGTAGCAGGAGATCCGCATATTCGCTGTCAACTTCATCAAGCAATTCACGGAACTGACGGTGGTTTAAAGCTTTTGCAATTATTTTGTTCACAATCTGGATGACAAGGTTCATCACCTCCATACACTCCGGTGGGAATGTTTGTGCACACAGTGCCTCTTGGTGCAAGATGCAATGGAATACGAGCAGATGCCGATCCAATGCTTTTTGTAGTAAAGTCACAAACCCCCTTTGCGACCCTCTCATACTAGGTGCGCCGTCTGTAGCCACTGAAATCAGGTGGTTAGTGTTTATTCCGTTATTATTTAAACACTGCAGCACAGCCTCGCAGATGTCCTCACCCCGTGTTTGGCCTTTCAGTGGCATCAATCCTATCATTTCCTCTTGCGGCCCATCAGAATTCACGTACCTGCATAACACAGCTGTCTGCTCGATATCGGTCACGTCACACGACTCATCACAGGCAATTGAGTACGCTGGAGCGGAATTGATGTCCTTGATTTGCTGATCGGTGATGTCGTTTGCCATTTTATTGGCCCTGTCCTTCACCGTCTTTGCGGAGAGAGGCATGTCTTTAATTTTCTGGATGATCTCGGTTTTGTTTTTGAAGTCCGAAAATAGGTGCTCTGATATTTTAACCAATGACTCCTTCATGTACTCACCATCGGTGAATGGTTTTCCGCGCCTTATTATCTCCCGGGCCGCAACAAAACTTGCAGCGGTGGTAGAGTTTGGAGATGTAATCCACTTCTTGAAACTGTTTTTTCGACCTTCAAATTTCTCCACAAGCATCGCAATGGCTCCTTTTCTCTCCGTTCCAACTGGGTGATCGGCAGCAAATTTAGCATGCTTAAGCTGGAAATGTCACTCCAAATTGCTCTTCTTGTTATTTGACAACTTCTCATTGCAAATCAAACACGCAGGCAATCCTTCAGCATTGGCAATGAAAGCAAACGCGTCTGTCCATTCTTCTTTAAATCCCCTGTTCTCATCAGCTATCTTTCTTTTTTTGCCTTTAGAATCCATTGCCCATCACACACAACAGTGCATCTCTGACAACAGTGTAGCACAGTGTCGCAGGCTATGACGCAATTCTGCTATTTGGCGCCATTCTGAAATTCGGTATTTTAAATACATTATACACCTACATTACATACATTTTTACAGCATAAGAATTTTACTGTCATGTTCCTCTCTAAAATACCATATTAAAACAACAACAACAACAACAAAATCATTCTTTTTCTATTTTCACAAATTTTTGAAAAAGCTCCAGAGAGCCACTAGGGGGGTGCTAAAGAGCCGCATGCGGCTCTGGAGCCACGGGTTGCCGACCCCTGCAATAGCACCAAGAAATGGTGCCTAGGGAAACTTCCAGATTTATCTTGCATTTTTCATTATTTATGCTACCTTGTTTTCATGTTTATCTGTGCTCCTTGTGTCAAACTTTTTCATGCCTTTGTGTTTGGAATCCTGACTATTAAAACTTTGCACTTGTATCTGTTACCACCTCTCAATCCTGAGAGGCGCAATCTCAATAGGCTTCTCAGCAGGTGCCTCACTGAATGAAACAAACCTGTTGGATATACAAAACAAAGAGAATTGGTGCTCCCATGGACAAGCCTTAGCATTGCCAGAGTTTTCACCTATTCATCACTTTTTGAAGGCTTTCTGTCTCTTTCTAAAGTTCCCAGAGTCAGGTGAATCCATACTCCTCTCTCTACCCTTTGTCTGTCTTTCTTTGTCAAGATACATGTTGATCCTGAGACACCAGTGATGCTGACCTCTTTTGCTCTTTGGACCTGCCTGATCCATCCTGATACCCTACGTCTGGCTGGAGTCTCATCACATCAGTCCTGTGGAGGATGGCCCCATATAGACAGTTGAAAGATGCACTTGGAAGATGGCTCTGGACACTTACAGTTTTGCTATGATGGCTGAGGACTACAACTGCCATGATAACTTTAGGACTGCAGTTGTCATGAACAGTCTTGAACTCAAGTCTCCATCAATGAACAGTTGATAAGTTCAACAAAATAGACTTCATATTAAAACTATAGTCAATTTCCTGGTTGCACAATTGTACTTTGTGAATATATAGGACACAGTTATAGAAGCAAGTTGTTTATAATCACGCTATCTGTTATCACCCAGATGAGCATGGGATCCCTTTTGAGTCTGGTTTATCTCAAGGTTTCTTCCTCATGTCATCTAAGGGAGTTTTTCCTTGCCACCGTTGCCACAGGCTTGCTCATCAGGGATAAATATATTTATTAGGGATAAAATTAGCTCATATGTTTAAAGTCTTTATTTTTCTGTAAAGCTGCTTTGCGACGATGTCTGTTAAAAAATGCACTATACAAATAAAACAAATAAACTACCACTAATCCTCTCAAACATCTGGATGCACATTTCTCATGCTGTAAACTTCTCTATCAGAGTTGCTACTAGTCTACACAAGTAAAGCTATTGGTAATGAAAGAAGAAAAGTATCTGAATATGTTGCACTAAACACTAAGATAAGGTTTGGCCATACCAAAATATTCTAAGTTTTATTGAAAACACATGAATAAAATCTCAAACTACATTGAATTCAATCTGAATATCCATTCAGAAAGATTAATGGGCACTAACCTCACTGATTGTGTTCTTCCTTCAGGTGTCATTCGCCTATACAGCACAAGCAATCATCTGACCCTTCTGACCTAGCCATGGGAAGTGCTAAAAGCTTGAAAGAGAAACAACCAATGTTGGAGAGGGCATGCTCTGCAGGTAATATACAATTCAAAACAGAATCTCAAACAGCTCTCTGTTTGGCTATGTACTATGTAAGGAATAATATTTAAATTGTTGCAGTAACAAATGCCAAAGAGCCAGTAACCACTGTAACCATTCTTCTGGAATTGACACCCAAGACTGATGAGACTGTACATACAACCCCAATTCCAAAAAAGTTGGGATGCTGTGTAAACTGTCAATAAAAATAGAATGTGATAATTTGCAAATCATAGAAACCCTATATTTCATTGAAAACAGTACAAAGATAACATAGAATGTTGAAACTGAAAAAAAAAATTTTTTTTTTTTGAAAAATTATATGCTCATTTTGAATTTGATGTCAGCAACACATTTCAGAAAAAGTTGGGACGGGCATGTTTACCAGTGTGTTGCATCACCTCTACTTTTAACAACACTCTGTAAATGTTTGGGAACTGAGGAGACTAATTGCTGTAGTTTTGAAAGAGAAATGTTGTCCCATTCTTGCCTGATATACAATTTCAGTTGCTCAGCAGTTCAGGGTCTCCTTTGTTGTATTTTGTGCTTCATAATGCACCAAATGTTTTAGATGGAAGACAGGCCTGGACTTCAGGCAGGCCAGTTTAGCACCCGAACACTTCTACTGCAGAACCATGCAATTTTAATATATGCAGAAAGCATTTTCTTGCTGAAAGAAGGAAGGCCTTCCCTGCAAAATATTTTGTCTGGATGACAGCATATTGCTCTGAAATGTGTATATATCGTTCAGCATGATGGCATGAAGGCACCCTCATACCATCACAGATGCTGGCTTTTGAACTGTGCACTGATAATGAGTCAGATGGTCCCTCTCCTCTTAAGCCTGGGGGATGTAGTGTCCATGATTTCTAAAAAGAATTTCTACTTTTGGGGTGGCACAGTGGTGTAGTGGTTAGCACTGTCGCCTCACAGCAAGAAGGTCCTGGGTTCAAGCCCAGCAGCCGATGATGGCCTTTCTTTGTGGAGTTTGCATGTTCTCTCCATGTCTGCATGGGTTTCCTCCGGGTAGAGCCCTGCACTCCCGCGGGAGTCCCGCGGGACTCGCGGGACCCGCCGCAAAGCAGTGCGGCGCGGGACAGATTTTGAAAGCTCATTGTGGGCGCGGGCGGGACCGGAAGTGCACATATGCGCGCGCGCGCACGAGCGCACATATGCAGCGCGGGCGGGAGCAGTGATAAGCTGCAGTCCCGCTAACTAAAAACGTGTTTGAAATAAAATTTATAAATTATTAATTTATGTCTATCATATATAATTTGTGCTGGATATTTTATTTGGCATTAATAAAAACATTTTAAGATGCCTAAATTTGCAGAGAGAGTCAGATTGAGTGAGGAATGGCATCTTAAATTTGCCATTGATCACCCTAACGGGAAATCCTTTGATCACTCTAATGACTCGCAGTTCACACCCAGCTAGCAAGAGAACCATGAGTGAAGTGATTTACTGCTTGCGTTAGTCTACAACTCTAATCAGAGAGACAGGTTACACAGTGACGGTAGGCTTGACTCAATGCTATCCCAGAAATCCTTCCTGTAATATGCAAATTTGGCTGTCCAATCAGAGGTGGCTAAATTTGCATATTACAGGAAGGATTTATGGGATAGCATTGAGTCAAGCCTACCATCACTGTGTAACCTGTCTCTCTGATTAGAGTTGTAGACTAACTCAAGCAGTAAATCAATTCACTTCTCTTACTAGCTCTGCTTTGCAATTAAAAAAAAAAAAACCAAAAAAAAACATACAACACCATTGGTACAAAGCAAGCCCATTCACTTTTTTATGCTGATCAGAGAATTACAATGGTTTCTCATGTGATAAAAATGTGCGATTCGTGATTAAATATTTTAATTGCTTGACAGCACTAATTATTATTATTATTATTATTAGAGACACTACATGCTGAATTCAGAAACAAGGTAAATAATAACAAACGTGAACGTGAGCTGTAGATATTTATGCTCAAATCCACTCAAAGTAGGGGGCGGGGCACCATCATGCTGTGTCAAGACAAGAACTTTCCTGAGAAATAACGCGAACGTCTGCATCATGCGGGATTTGCGGGCAGGAGCGGGACAAAATATGGCAGGCGCGGGCGGGAGCGGGACTGAAAATCATAATTTTTTTGCGGGCGGGAGCGGGACTGAAAATCATAATTCTTTGCGGGCGCGGACGGGAGCGGGACTGCACAATGCGGGCGCGGGTGGGAGCGGGACTGAAAAAATCCGACCCGCGCAGACCTCTACCTCCGGGTGCTCCGGTTTCCCCCACAGTCTAAAGACATGCAGGTTAGGGTAATTGGTGGCTCTAAACTGAGCGTAGGTGTGAATGTGAGTGTAAATGGTTGTTTGTCTCTGTGTTAGCCCTGCGATGACCTGGTGACCTAGCGACTTGCCCGCCTCTCGTTCATAGTCAGCTGGGATAGGCTCCAGCTTGCCTGTGACCCTGTACAGGATAAGCAGCTACAGATAATGGATGGATGGAATTTCTACTTTTGATTCGTCAGACCTTGGGACAATTTTCCACTTTGCCTCAGTCCATCGTAAAAGAGCTCAGACCCAGAGAAGGTGGCGGTGTTTCTGGACATTATTTATATATGGTTTTAACTTGCATTTCTGGATGCAGTAATGAACTGTTTTCACAAACAATAGTTTTCTGAAGTATTCCTGAGTCCATACAGTGATTTCCACTAGAGATACGTGTCTGCTTTTAATGTAGTGTCGCCTGAGGACCTGAAGATCATAGGCATCCAATGTCAGTTTTCAGCCTTGTCTCTTGCATACAGAGATTTCTCCAATCTTCTAATGATATCATGTACCACAGATGATGTGATCCCCAAATTCTTTGCAATTTTACATTAAGGAACGTTATTCTTAAATTGTTGCACTGTTTGCCTACACAGTCTTTCACAGAGCAGTGAACCCCTCCCCATGTTTACATCTGAGAGACTCAGCCTCTCTGGGATGCTCTTTTTATACCCAGTCATGTTACTGACTTGTTGTCAATGAACCAAATTTTTTTTTTGAGCATTTCATTTCACAACTTTTTCAGTCTTTTGTTGCCCCGTCCCAACTTTTCTGAAATGTGTTGCTGACATCAAATTCAAAATGAGCATATATTTTTCAAAAAACAATAACGTTTCTCAGTTTCAAAATTTGATATGCTGTCTTTCTACTATTTTCAATGAAATATAGGGTTTCCGTGATTTGCACATATTCACATTCTGTTTTTATTTATGTTTTACACAATGTTCCAACTTTTTTTGGAATTGGGGTTGTACATATATGATATTATTGACTTCATTTAATAGAAGGATTTGGTCTTTAATGTGCTGTAGTCAGTGAGTGTATCTTACATATTACATGAGTATATGTGAGAGTGTGTGTGTGTGTGTGTGTGTGTGTTCTTCCCCATCCAGAGGTCAAGGGCTGCACTCCCTCTACAAAGATCCTCAACTCTCAGAATGAGAAAAGCAAGGACACGGCAACCAAACTGCCCAGGGTGAGTTTCATTCTGACTGACACTATAAACTACTTGCATTTTTGTGGAGATGATTATGACAGCATGTTTACATTTAAGGCATTTGCCTTATCCAGAGAGAATTACAGAAGGGCTTTGAAGTCTCAATAAATACATCCCAATACTGTTCCACTAGGTCTGGGACTGAGTACTGTCATTCTAGTATGAAATTAGTATGAAAAAACACACAAAACATGGATTTTTATTCTCACAAAATACTTCATAAAGAGGTAGGTAGGTCTGGCTCAACTGTTCAGACATATCAGGGAAGTTCATTCTACCACTTAGGCACAGCAAAGAGCCTTGCTGCATGATGCATTCTTGATTCATTCCAAGAAGGTGTGGTTATGTCCTGCTTGCTCCTCTAACCTTCTAAACCGTGTTTGTTACCTTTTTTCAGTGATTTTGTGAATTTACATGACATCTTTTTTACTCCTGCGATTGAACATTTCATATATATTATATAATTATATAAAAGTCCCTCCTGTGCCAGGACCTGGTCTTCCCAGGCAGTCTCCGTCCCAGTACTAACAAGTCTTTTTTTGAGGCGCATTGGGTGGTGCCGATCTTTGTTTTCATAGCCCTCAGCCTCTCGCCTATTATATAGCTAGGGTTACAGTGGGGGACTGGTCCTTACTCGCATCTGTATTGTAGCGTGCCTTGCCAGATGGCAGTAGATGCCCTCAAAAAAGACTTTGGTCATACCAAAGTCTTTTGGTATGACCCGACTGCAACTAAAACTTGCGATCTTCCAGTCGAGAGGCAGACACGCTAACCACTAGGTCAACTCGCAGCCTCTCTCTCTCTCTCTCTCTCTCTCTCTCACACACACACACACACACACACACACACACACATATATATATATATATATATATATATATATATATATATATATATATATATATAGGGAGAGAAGAGAGAGGATATCACGTGGTCATGCAAAGATAAACTTCATATCTTCATGCCATCATGTAATGTTCTTTATATTATATAGACACATCCACAAAAAATGGTATAAATGGTACAAAAAATTTTCATGGTATATCAGATACATTCCATTCAGCTAGCTGAATGGAATATATCTGATATACCATTCAACACCAGCCAGTATTATTTAAATATGTCACTCAGAGCCATGCTGTATTTCATATTATACAGACACATTCACAAACAAAAAGTATGCAAATTTATCAAAACAATTCATTGACATATTACGAGTGAGGATATAGTTCTGGATGTCCCGGAGGTAGTTCGTATTTAAAAAAATAAATAAATAAAATACAAGTGGGGAATTTTCCAGTAAAACACTCAGATTTATGTAAAAATAAAAAATGTTTTATACAGTCGTGAAAAAATGAGTACATCCATATCTCGTGGAAATTGTTGATTTTTTCAAAATATTTCAATGAGCAAACATTTCACCCTCTTTAATACAGTGCCTACAGATAAATGTGAAACCTGACATCTAGAATTTGGTATTCACTTTGCTATTGAAGTGTGTGGTGTCATCATGCCAAGATCTAAAGAGCTCTCTAAGGCCTTACAATAGGAAAAAAAAAAAAAAGGTTGTAGATGACTATAAATCTGGCAAGGGATTTAAAAAGATTTCTAAATTATTTGAAATGAATCATTCCACTGAAATGAAAATCACCTACAATTTGCATAGACTTCAAAAGACTGCCCCAGCAAACTCAGCCCGAGTTTGAGGTTAAAAGAAGTTTCCACGAGCCCCAAAATTTCGTCACAGGATCTGCAGGTAACTCTTGCAACGGTTGGTGTGAAAGTGCATATGTCTACAATCAGAAAGAGATTGGACAAATTTGACCTGCATGGGAGGCATGCTAGGAAAAAGTCTTTGCTGTCCAAAATGAATGTTAAAGGAAGACTACACTTTGCCAATGAACATATAAACAAAGACCAGGCCCTCTGGGGTTGCTTGGCTGTCTCGGGAACTGGGCAGCTTGCAGTCATTGATTAAACTATGAATCCAGAATCATATCAAAGAGTGCTTGAAGATTATGTGAGGCCATCTGTCCAAAAGTTGAAGTTGAACCAGAGGCAAGTCTTTCAACAGGACAATTGTTAAAAGCGCTATACAAGTAAACTTGACTTGACTTGACAATGATCCTAAATACACGAGCAAACCCACCAAATAATGGCTTAAGAAGAAAAAAATGGGGGCTATGCAATGGTCTAGTGAAAGGCCAGATTTGAACTCCATTGAAAAGTTGTAGGGGGATTTGAAGAAAACCCTCAAACATTTTGTAACTGAAAGAATTTTGCATAGAATTGTGATAAATTTCAGCAAGTTAATGTTAGAGACTGGCGGATAATGACGCAAAACCCCTACAAGAAGGGGGCAATACTTACTTTTTCCAGAGAAGAATATTCCATTGATATTTTTGAATAAATAATTGAAAAAGTTTGTGGTTCCTTGTGGTTCAAGTATATTACCTTTATCTGCAGGCACTGTATGAGTGAAATGTTTGCTTGAAAAAAATAAACAATTTCCATGGGCTGTACTTATTTCTTCACATGATTGTGTGTGCACTATATATATATATATATATATATATATATATATATATATACCGTATATATACCGGTGTATATATATACACACACACACACACACACACACACACACACACACACATATATATACACACACACACAGTGGGGCAAAAAAGTATTTAGTCAGCTACCAATTGTGCAAGTTGTCCCACTTAAAAAGATGAGAGAGGCCTGTAATTTTCATCATAGGTATACCTCAACTATGAGAGACAGAATGGGGGGAAAGAATCCAGGAAATCACATTGTAGGATTTTTAATGAATTAATTGGTAAATTCCTCGGTAAAATAAGTATTTGGTCACCTACAAACAAGCAAGATTTCTGGCTCTCATTGACCTGTAACTTTTTCTTTAAGAGGCTCCTCTGTCCTTCACTCATTACCTGTATTAATGGCACCTGCTTGAACTCATTATCAGTATAAAAGACACCTGTCCACAACCTCAAACAGTCACACTCCAAACTCCACTATGGCCAAGACCAAAGAGCTGTCAAAGGACACCAGAAACAAAATTGTAGACCTGCACCAGGCTGGGAAGACTGAATCTGCAATAGGTAAGCAGCTTGGTGTGAAGAAATCAACTGTGGGAGCAATTATTAGAAAATGGAAGACATACAAGACCACTGATAATCTCCCTCGATCTGGGGCTCCACGCAAGATCTCACCCCGTGGGGTCAAAATGATCACAAGAACGGTGAGCAAAAATCCCAGAACCACACGGGGGGACCTAGTGAATGACCTGCAGAGAGCTGGGACCAAAGTAACAAAGGCTACCATCAGTAACACACTACGCCGCCAGGGACTCAAATCCTGCAGTGCCAGACGTGTCCCCCTGCTTAAGCCAGTACATGTCCAGGCCCGTCTGAAGTTTGCTAGAGAGCATTTGGATGATCCAGAAGAGGATTGGGAGAATGCTATATGGTCAGATGAAACCAAAATAGAACTTTTTGTTAAAAAACTCAACCTGTCGTGTTTGGAGGAGAAAGAATGCTGAGTTGCATCCAAAGAACACCATACCTACTGTGAAGCATGGGGGTGGAAACATCATGCTTTGGGGCTGTTTTTCTGCAAAGGGACCAGGACGACTGATCCGTGTAAAGGAAAGAATGAATGGAGCTATGTATCGTGAGATTTTGAGTGAAAACCTCCTTCCATCAGCAAGGGCATTGAAGATGAAACATGGCTGGGTCTTTCAGCATGACAACGATCCCAAACACACCGCCCGGGCAACGAAGGAGTGGCTTCGTAAGAAGCATTTCAAGGTCCTGGAGTGGCCTAGCCAGTCTCCAGATCTCAACCCCATAGAAAATCTTTGGAGGGAGTTGAAAGTCCGTGTTGCCCAGCGACAGCCCCAAAACATCACTGCTCTAGAGGAAATCAGACTGTGATTTTCTGGATTTTTTTTCTCATTTTGTCTCTCATAGTTGAGGTATACCTATGATGAAAATTACAGGCCTCTCTCATCTTTTTAAGTGGGAGAACTTGCACAAGGGTTTGGGGGCTGCCTTAGACCCCTGAAGCTCACGGGTTCTACATGCTCAGAGATATATTCTACTGCATTTCTTGGCACTTGCAGGCCTCCCTGTAAGTCACTCTTTTTTGGTAATATTAATGAGATTTTTTTTCCAAAAGTTGCTATGATGGATTCAATCAAAAACAATCCATCCTTCCATTCATCCATCCATCCAATGTCTACTGCTTATCCGGATCCAGGCCACGGGGGTAGCAGCCTAAGCAGAGCAGCCCAGACTTCCCTCTCTCCAGCCACCTCCACCAGCTCTTCCGGGGGAATACCGAGGTGTTCCCAGGCCAGCCAAGAGATGTAACCTCTCCAGCATGTCTTGGATCTGCCCCGGGGTCTCCTCCCGGTGGGGCATGCCCAGAGAACCTCCCCTGGGAGGCATCCAGGGGGCATCCTAACAAGGTGCCTGAACCACCTCAACTGACTCTTTTCGATATGGAGGAGCAGTGGTTCTACTCCGAGTCTCTCCCGAATGACCAAGCTTCTCACCCTGTCTCTAAGGGAGAGCCCAGCCACCCTGCGAAGAAAACTCGTTTCTACTGCTTGTATCTGCGATCTCATTCTTTCAGTCACTACCCACAGCTCATGACCATAGGTGAGAGTGGGAACGTAGATGGACCAGTGAATTGAGAGCTTTGCCTTTTGGCTCAGCTCTCTCTTTACCACAACAGACCAGTTTAGCATCCGCATCACTGCTGATGCTGCCCCAATCTGTCTGTCCAATTCCTGCTCCCCCTTACCCTCACTTGTGAACAAAACCCCAAGATACTTAAACTCCTTCACTTTAGATAGCAACTCCCCCCTGACCCGAAGTAGGCACTCCACCTGTTTCCGGCTGAGCACCATGGCCACTGACTTGAAGGTGCTGATCTTCATCTTAGCTGCTTTGCACTTGGCTGCAAGCCGTCCCAGCACATGCTGTAAGTCACAGATTGATGAAGCCAATGCAGTGTTTTTGATTGAAGTCTTATTATAATTAATATTCAACTATATTGGTGACGTATTTATGGAATAAGAATAAAACAGCAGTTGATGTTCACCAAGTGCCAGCTTTATTTTCAGCTTCAGCCATTCAATTACAGTACATGACTATCCAGACCTAACTCATATGCTGCTGATGTTCACTAAGTGTCAGCTTTATTTTCAGTTTCAGCCATTCAATTACATGACTATCCAGATCTAACTCAGGGACCGGCACGTATTACATGCATGGCACGTAAGCGCCTCTTAACACGGATGGCACTTTATGAACACAATATAAGGAAGGAGGTAAACTGGACTAGCATGATCAGTGACCATCTCCACACAGAACTACTCAGGCAGCTATGCACTGGGCACTTACGTGGATGGGGAGTGGAGTATGTCCGAATGTAGAACATCTGCATTGCGGTGCGCTGTCGCCGCCACACAGTAATAACAAGAGAAACTAAACAAAAGACCACATTTTCAAGATTGACAAGTATTTTATTAGGCATATTATGTGAAAATTTAAATTCACTCCAAATTGCTTGAAACTGGTCTCATTGAATTATAGAACTGAATGCTAAACGCTCTTTTTACAGATTTAAAATATGCTTATCTGTGCTTGAGATATTACAAATCAAAGATGGAAGAAATGGCTTAATTTTTAGAAAACTGAGGTAATATTATTTAATAGGATAACATGGTCTAAAATGGGGCTAATTAACAAATGACAACAATTGTTTTTTTCTTAATAACTTTTTTATTTTTCAAAATATTTACGGTACATGGGGCGGCACTGTGGTGTAGTGGTTAGCACTGTCGCCTCACAGCAGGAAGGTCCGGGTTCGAGCCCCGTGGCTGGCGAGGGCCTTTCTGTGCGGAGTTTGCATGTTCTCCCCGTGTCTGTGTGGGTTTCCTCCGGGTGCTCTGGTTTCCCCTACAGTCCAAAGACATGCAGGTTAGGTTAACTGGTGACTCTAAATTGACTGTAGGTGTGAATGGTTGTCTGTGTCAGCCCTGTGATGACCTGGTGACTTGTCCAGGGTGTACCCCGCCTTTCGCCCATAGTCAGCAGGGATAGGCTCCAGTTTGCCTGTGACCCTGTAGAACAGGATAAAGTGGCTACAGATAATGAGATGAGAAGATATTTACGTGGGGCGGCACAATGGTGTAGTGTTTAGCACTGTTGTCTCACAGCAAGAAGGTTCTGGGTTTGAGCCCAGTGGCTGATGGGGGCCTTTCTGTTTGGAGTATGCATGTTGTCTGAGTGGGTTTCCTCTGGGTGCTCCGGTTTCCCCCACAGTCCAAAGACATGCAGATTAGGCTAATTGGTGGCTCTAGATTGACCATAGGTGTGAATGTGAGTGTGAATGGTTGTTTGTCTCTGTGTCAGCCCTGCGATGACCTGGCGACCTGTCCAGGGTGTACCCCGCCTCTCACCCATAGTCAGCTGGGATAGGCTCCAGCTTGCCTGCAACCCTGTACAGGATAAGCGGCTACAGAAAATGGATGGATGGTGGCTCTAAATTGACTGTAGGTGTGAGTGTGAATGGTTGTTTGTGTCTATGTGTCAGCCCTGCGATGATTTGGTGACTTGTCCAGGATGTACCCTGCCTCTCGCCCATAGTTAGCTGGGATACGCTCCTGCGACCCTGCACAGGACAAGCGATTACGGATAATGGGAGGATGGATTGATATTTACATGGAAGTTGGCAGGCACATAGATGGTTGTATACTGAATACAAAATTTGAAAACTTAGTAAAAACCAATGATGCAAAGTAGTATTTAATTATTATTAATTATGCTAATTAGGTTAAAAATTGAAATCGGTACACTCAATAAAAAGTAAAACAGGATTATTTCTCATACCCTCTTCATGTTTAAACTGTAATGATTTTCCTGGTTACACAGTTATGCTTTGTGACTATATAGGACACAGTTATAGAAGCGAGCTATTTAAAATCATGCTATCTGTTATCACCCAAATGAGAATGGATTCCCTTTTGAGTCTGGTTCCTCTCAAGGTTTCTTCCTCATGTCATCTGAGGGAGATTTTCCTTGCCACCGTCACCACAGGTTTGCTTATTGGGGATAAATTAAGGATAAAATTAGCTCATGTTTAAAGTCTTTACTTTTCTGTAAAGCTGCTTTACAGAAAGCTGTGGTTAAAAGTGTGGTTAAAAGCGCTATGCAACTAAACTTGACTTGACGTGAATAGGCAGTTACCACTGTTGTTGCTGGGTTACCAGAGAAATCCACCAAGAGAACTCAGAGTAGAAGCAGACACAACAGAATGCCTTCTTTGCCTTAGAACTAAGCAGAAGACTGACACCACTGACCAATGCTTGGCCTTCATTCCTCCACACAGACAATGTTATCAGATAGTGGGCTTCGACTTGGCTGAACTGCAGTTTTGATTTGTGAACCATTCTGTGCTCTTGGAGTCCAAGTGTCTCAGTGTCATGTAAGGCTGTGCAGAATGATGCCTCGAGCACTTCAGCTTTACTTTTGATGGTACAGACATTGATGGTTCCCATAAATAATGGTTTCCTGCAACAAAGTAGTGCCTTGGTACTCGTATAATGGTCCCTTCCATTGGGATTTAAGGACCCATCATCATCAATTCCTCCTGAGGGATGACTGACATCAAGTATTGGCTGTAAGTATGGAATTCTCAATAACTGTGTGTGCCATAGTGTATAGCTTAACAATACGATAAGTACTGGAGGTGTGGTTGCAGCTCCTCATGTCTCCAATGTCGCATGATGGCCATTAGCTCTAAACGAGTTCATCTGCCCTTAGACACGTCTTGTTTTTCATCCTGCTGGGTGTCATGCCACTCTCCTCACGAGCGTAATGCTAATGGGAGCTGGTTTACCATGCATGTGAGAGGTAGTACTGGGTTACATGGTGCCAGTAGCAGGCATCATGCCTGTCCTAACCTTAACCTGGCCTGACCTACACCTGCCCTCATATGCTTTGCAAAGTATTTAACATCAACTGGACAGATCATGTCACCAATATTGATCTGTATGGTGACATCTGCTGTATCTCAGATAAGATTGGTTCTAGGAGACTTGGCCTTGCTGGTCACTGATATCACCACCATAACCATGCAAGTCAGCTCGTCCTGTGGTAGCCAACCCATGGCCATCTCAGGTGGGGCCATCATTCAGCCACTTTGCTAGACACTTTGAGGGACACTGGAGCCAAAAACACCATTGAGCTATCAGCCTGTATGCAAGATCGTGATGACTGGGCAGCCAGACATATATCTCAGCTGAGGCCACCCAGATGATGATGATGATGATGATGATGATGATGATCAGGTCAGGGGATTGAGATGACCAAGGCAGAAGCTTGATTCTGTGGTCAGCTAACCATTTTGTGTTGATTTGGACAAATGCTTCTAATCATTGTCATGCTGGAAGGTCCAGTGACAACCCAGTTTGAGTTTCCTGGCAGAGGCAGACAAGTCTTCTTTTTATGCCAAACACACCTTGAATGTTTATTGTCCAAAAACTCCATTTTTGTTAGATCAGGCCATAGAACACGGTTCCAGTCAAAGTTGCAGTAGCGTTTCACTAACCTTCGGTGCTTCCATTTGTGGTTAACTGACAGAAAAGGCTTTTTCTGGCATACCTTTCAAATAATCTGTTGGCATGGAGGTGCAGTCTGATGGTGGTTTTGGGGAGTTGGAAACCCCAAGATTATAGTTTTTTTTTCTTGTAATTCAGCAACAGTGATCTCATCTCATCTCATTATCTCTAGCCGCTTTATCCTTCTACAGGGTCGCAGGCAAGCTGGAGCCTATCCCAGCTGACTATGGGCGAAAGGCGGGGTACACCCTGGACAAGTCGCCAGGTCATCACAAGGCTGACACATAGACACAGACAACCATTCACACTCACATTCACACCTACGGTCAATTTAGAGTCACCAGTTAACCTAACCTGCATGTCTTTGGACTGTGGGGGAAACCGGAGCACCCGGAGGAAACCCACGCAGACACGGGGAGAACATGCAAACTCCACACAGAAAGGCCCTCGCCGGCCCCGGGGCTCGAACCCAGGACCTTCTTGCTGTGAGGCGACAGCGCTAACCACTACACCACCGTGCCGCCCAGCAACAGTGATCCTTGGGGATTTTTATTCTCAGTGGACTTGATAAAACACAGCAAATGACATAGCACCCCAAATCATCACAGACTGTGGAAACTTCAAACTGGACTTCAAACACTTTGATTCCGTGCCTCTCCACTCTTCCTCCAGACTCGAGGACCCTGATTTCCAGATGAAATGCAAAATTAACTTTCATTTGAAAAGAGAACTTTGGTCTACTGAGCAACAGTCCAGTTTTTGCTCCACTGAGCAACAGTCCAGTTCTTTCTCTCCTTAGCCAAGGTACAGTAAGACACTTCTGACATTGTTGCTAGCTCAGGATTGATATTAGGAATGCGACAGTTGTAGCCACTTTCCTGAAGATGTCTGTGTGTGGTGGCTGTTTATGGACTGACACCAGCCTCAGTCCACTCCTTGTGAAGATCTCACAAGTTCTTGAATCGACTTTTCTTGACTGTCCTCTCAAGGCTGCGATCATGCCTGTTGTTTGTGCACCTTTTCCAGCCAGCCTTTTCAGCAATGACCTTCTGTGGCTTACCCTCCTTTTGGAGGGTGTCAATCATCATCTTCTGGACAACTGTCAAGTCAGCAGTCTTTTCCATGATTATGGCTGCGTGTACTGAACTAGACCAAGAGATACACTGTAGTTATACTGTTCTACTCAAACTCAAAATGAAATGCTCTAATATTTTGAGAAATTTTTGTGCTGTAGGCTGTAATTATCAAAATTAAAACGGAACAATGCTTGAAACATTTTAGTTTATATGTAATGAGTCAAGAATATAACTTTATACACACACACACAATTCCAAAAAAGTTGGGACGCTGTGTAAAATCTCATCTCATCTCATTATCTCTAGCCACTTTATCCTGTCCTACAGGGTCGCAGGCAAGCTGGAGCCTATCCCAGCTGACTACGGGCGAAAGGCGGGGTACACCCTGGACAAGTCACCAGGTTATCACAGGGCTGACACATATGTTTCATCTCCATCCTTGATCTCAACTTGCTACTGGCAAGTGGTCCTCACTTGAAAACAGCCTTCAGCACCACCACAGGCCACCGGCAGTACCGGGTTCTCCCCTTCGGCCTCCATGGAGTGCTGGCAACCTTCCAGCATCTAATGGACATCTTCCTGCGGCCTCATTGGCTCTACACTGCTGCATGCCTTGATGATTTTGTCATCCACTCATACACCTGGCAGGATCACCTACATTGTATCAGAGTTTTACTGCTCGAACTCCGGCATCCCGAGCTGATGGCCAAAATCTGTAAGTGCCACTTGGGACATTACAGGCATTTAAGCAGATGCTCTTATCCAGAGCAATGTACAACATACCCAGAGTAGGTATTAGATGCCTTGCTCAAGGGCACTTCAGCCATTCCTGGTGGTACAGGGAATCGAACTGGTGACCTTTTGGTCCCAAAGCTGCTTCTCTAACCATGGCTTCCCTGTGGGACTCACAGAAGCACAGTGTTAGGTACTTCTTTTATACCTGGACCAGAACTGTGGGTGAGAGTCTCTTAACCTGACAAGTGCCCAGGGATTGAACTCATAGCACAACACAGATATGAGAGCAACCCAAGTTTATTTGTGCATAAGCAAGCTTATATACAAGATCTGTGCATGCAAGAGAAGAAGAACAGGAAAAGAGGAACAGAGTGATGAAGAAATCCAGAAACAGCCAGAAAGGGAAACGGGGTAGGGGTGAACATTGAATCATGAGGCCTGCAGGACAGGTTTCTCAGTGACATGTCAGACCAATTAAAGGAATAATATTTTTGTATTTTGAATGTGAAAATAATCAAATTTATTCATTGTGCATGAAAATTACTCTTCAATAGACTACTTTTATGAATTGGCTTCAAACTCTTTATTATAAATTAGTTGTATAGATCAGGGTGCTTTTTCATTTTGATTGAATTTTCAACATGTAATGGTATGCAAAATTAACTGTTAGAATTGCAGAAAACTTAATATAAAGTATGTTTCTTTATGTGTTGTGTCTAACTTAAAAAATGCCTTGAGAGAAGATATTCTGGCAGATTTCGCTTTTCTGTCTAGACTGAAAATTAAAGAACTGAAGGTAAATTTTTAATTATCAAAATTACATTTATCTCATTTTATTAAATAAAGGAATGCATTTTTGATAGCTATTTTGTCACTGCTATAGCAAGTTATGAGTGTTTGAAATATGCTATGTAATATATGTCCATATGTCAAAGCAATGGCCGTAAACAAGATTCGTTGAGACCTGTGTGAGACATCGTAGGACGGAAGTAAAACATACAGTGGAAATCAAAGTGACCAACATCTGCCAACGTTGTCAAAAGACGCGCACTCCCTCTTTTGAATACTGATATAATCAAGCCAGAAGTTTTGTTTGTTTTGATAGCAATCAGGAAAGTTTGAAAAAAGTAGGCAGTAATCATAATTTAAACTCATTTTTATGCAATATTTCGTTTGGAAATATGGAAAAATGGCGGCACTGACATCTGGCTGACACTTCACATTTCGAAGTCTCGTACAAGTCTCGTGAAGATCGCACGGATAAGCGACGCCTACCATGGACCAAACGAACTAAATTCAGCGTGGCTAAAAACCAAATAGGCCGATAAGTATAATATTTAATTGAAATTAGTTGCCAATATGAGTCACGATATAAGGTTACTAAAACCAAAAACGTAATTGAATAATCTTTATTAAGAAATAAAGCAAGTTTAAAAATGACTTCAGTTCCCCTTTAATGGCTGAAAATTATGTAGTTCACTTCAGTAATCTTCTGTATTTCCACAATTTTCTGTTGCACCCCACAGAAGCTATAAATATTATCTTTTTAATGCTTACGTATACCTTGAAATTTTCTTCATCCCACAGCCTAATTCTCTGAGACCTGCAATCTTCAGTCATGCCCAATACGTATATGCCATAACATAGTGGCTTATTTGGTTTCAAAAACATAACCATGGCAAAATCTACCCCATCTTTTGTCTTCCCAGTTAAACAAAACATGATTATAACTACAGTACCAGTCAAAAGTTTGAACACACTTACTCATTTATAGGTTTTTCTGTATTTTGACTATTTTCTACATTGTAGAACAATACAGAAGATATCAAAACTATGAAATAACACATGGAACATATATGGAATCATGGGGTAAACAAAAAGTGTTAAAAAACAAAATATGTTTCATATTTTAGTTTCTTCAAAGTAGCCATCATTTACCTTGATAATGCTTTGCACACTATTGGCATTATCTTCATCAACTTCATGAGGTAGTCACCTAGAAAGCTTTTCAATTCACAGGTATGCCTCGTCAAAAGGTAATTAGTGGAATTTCTTGTTCTTTTAATGCATTTGAGACCATCAAACAGTCAATAGTAAATAATAAAAAGACTAAATAGCCCTATTCCACAACTATAGTATGTCAACAACCACACAACTAAGTAAGAAAAATGATAGGCCATCGTTACTTTAAGACATGATGTGTTTTTTTTTAATTAATAAAAAAAAATTGAATTAGAAGGTGTGTCCAAACGTTTGCCTGGAATTGTATAAGCCTATTTATAGCCCTCTTTGCATTCTGCATTTTGGATGACAGAAAATTACCTTATGGAGCACTGCCTACATCTCATTCTTCTGCATTTCACCCTTACCATCACTCACTGTCTGGTTCATGACACTGCTACTTGTGTTATAGGTTATGTCTGTCTGCCCAGCTACCCATATAGGCATTAGCAAAGGGGCAGAATTAACATGCCCTCTTTCTGTGTAATCAGTGTAACCTTTTTTGTCTGTTTGTGTTTAATCAGGTTTTGGTCTCTGAAAGTCTTCTTCCCTGCCGTGTACTGTACCGCACTCTGTCAGAAGAGAGTATGTACAGTAATAGCAAAGTCTCATCCTATACCAGCTCCCGCAGCTCAGTGCTTGACCAGGTTCTACCAAATGATATACTGTTCAGCAGCACTCCACCTTACTGCAGCACTCTCCCTGCTTGCACTGGTCGCAGCCAGCCTGTATCCAACCTCCGGAGTGAGTATTTTTACTGTTACCAAAATTAATGCTTTATCTCTTTTTTACTACTATAACCAATATTTGAGCTATTATTTTATCACAGCAGATGTTTTATTTGTGGAGAGTCACATGGCTAATTATGCAGCCCTACTGTTTATTGTTGAAAGATAGCAGAAATATATTTTTGCTACAACTGTATTTTAAAAAAAAAAGGTTTTGTAAATCCTGTTTGGAATTATCTGGATTTCTGTATGAATGGCTCCTATAATGTGATCTTCACCTGAGTAAATTCAGATATACACGATATGGCCAAACATTTGTCAACATCTGACCATCACATTCATATGTGTTTCTTAAACATCCCATTCCAGATTTGGGTATGGTATATGATTATTACTTTTTTTAACATTACATCTTCACATGCTCTGCATTGATTGCAATTCATTCTTCTCATCTCATCTCATTATCTCTAGCTGCTTTATCCTGTTCTACAGGGTCGCAGGCAAGCTGGAGCCTATCCCAGCTGACTACGGGCGAAAGGCGGGGTACACCCTGGACAAGTCGCCAGGTCATCACAGGGCTGACACATAGACACAGACAACCATTCACACTCACATTCACACCTACGGTAAATTTAGAGTCACCAGTTAACCTAACCTGCATGTCTTTGGACTGTGGGGGAAACCGGAGCACCCGGAGGAAACCCACGCGGACACGGGGAGAACATGCAAACTCCACACAGAAAGGCCCTCGCCGGCCACGGGGCTCGAACCCGGACCTTCTTGCTGTGAGGTGACAGCGCTAACCACTACACCACCATGCCGCCGCAATTCATTCTTATGCAGGTAAAAATTAGTGTATCATTGTCTCAGTGCTGCCACCTTTTGTTACTCTTAAAAGTCTGACAGTGTCAAACTGAAGGCCCGTTCCCTTGTTTTCATCCAGTCTGTGCTAACTTTCAAAAAATAATATTGAAATGGCCCTGAATATAATACAACACATGCTTTAAAATGTTATCGAGAAATGTTTGTAAGACTGTAAAGAAAGCAACATATTACATAAGAGACCACTTTTCAGACAAAAAACATAATGAAGACTGCTGGGTTTTGCATGCAAAAATAAGAAGCAAGTGTGAAAGTCAGTCTCTAGAAAAACTGTGCCTGGTTCTACAGGTTCTATTGATGCCTTACAAGGTAATTTCTTTATAAAATTGCACAAATTCTACCTGAGACTACTATTTAAAAAATGAAATTAAAAGTTTCTACATAAACAATATTATAAAGAGCAATAAACATATAAGCTATAAACAATGTCAATATTTGGTGTGATGACCCTTTGCTAAAAAGGGTCAGATACAATTTGAAAAATAAAAATCTCTAACAAAGTTTGTACATATATTGTATGCATGTATGTCTATATGCATATACAGTGTGTGTGTTTTTATCTATCTATCTATCTATCTATCTATCTATCTATCTATCTATCTATCTATCTATCTATCTATCTATCACTAGATAGATAGATAGATAGATAGATAGATAGATAGATAGATAGATAGATAGATAGATAGATAGATAGATAGATAGATATCGTATTTTCAGAGTCCAAATATACAAAACATTGTCAAGAACCAGAGGAGCTAAATACATAACAAAGGCTTGGTTACATGAGACATCAGGTATGACACATATACTTCGCAAAGTGTGAGTGTAGAGAGAATCCTTTTAAGTATGTGCTGTGATTGCACTCTAATCCGGAACAGGTGCATGGTAATTAGCCCTAATGGCACTGCATGTGTAGTCTGCAGCAGTGCACTCAGCATGCTCAGATCATCAACACACTTGGATGTGACAAAACCCCCCGTCCCCAAAGAGCTCCCACTGGGAGCTTAAAACCTCCTTGGTTGGTTGAAGACCTGGAGCTAGACGATGTCCCCTCGGGGCTCCCCTCTGGGTAGGGAAGGATGTGGCAATGGAACATGGGCTTAGGTAGAGGTTTGAGTTCCAGTTGGGCTTTGAATGGGAGCGTGGATGCAGGTGGAGGCTTTGGTTCGGGCTTGGACATGGACATAGGCGTGAGCATGGCATAGACATGAACATGGGCCCAGGCATAGACTCGGGTATGGACTCAGGCATAGACATGGGCATAGGCATGGGTTTGGACTTTGGCATCGATAAGGGCATGGACCCTGTTATTGGCATGGGCTTAAGCATGGGCATGGACTCAGGCATCGACATGGGCATGGACTCAGGTGTGGGCCTGGGCTTGAGCATGGGCATGGACTTGAATATGGGCATGGACTCAGGCATCAGCATGGGCATGGACTCAGATGTGGACCTGGGCCTGAGCATGGGCATGGACCCTGGTGTTAGCATGGGCATGGACCTGAACATGGGCATGGACTCAAGCATCAGCATCGACATGGACCTGAATATGGCCATGTACTCTAGCTTAGACTCTGACCTTGGCATGAGTATGGGCTCTGGTCTCAGCATAGGCGGGGCTTCGTGCTCAGACATCGGCTCAGAGATGGGCATAGGCTTTGGCATCAGCTCTGGTATCATAGCATGGGCACATTCAGCACAGGACAAGATGGAATTATGTGTCAATGAGCATGTAGGGCCACCAGTATTTTGTACTGATGAGTTTTTATGTGCCCTTAATGCCTAAATGCCCTGTGGGTTAGTGTGTTGTAAGCCCATGTGATTACACAGCCTCTGAAGCCCGGCAGCAGCGCAACGGTCTCATCCTCGCTGAAGCCTTGCAGTGGAGCAGCGTTCTTGTACTCGCTGAAACCTGGTGGTGGAGCAATAACCTCGTCCCCTCTGAAGCCAGGCGGCAGAGAGAAAACCTTGTCCTCCTTGTAGCCAAGCGGCAGAGCAAAGACCTCATCCTCCCTGAAGCCAGGTGGTGGAGCAACAACATCTTCAAAGCCAGGTGGAGGAGCAAAGAGCTCGTCCTCACTGAAGCCTGGAGTGAAGGCCTTCAATTCTGCCGCTGTGTCAGCCTTACAGGTATCAGCCCCCCCCCCCATTTTTCTAGGGGTCATTCCCTCTCTGGAGCTTGGCATTGCTCAGCATGCCAAGTCATTTTCAAGTCTAAGTATTCTGTAATGTAATGGAGGTGATGGACGGATGTAATTGCAAAAAGAGTTTCATTTAAAGACATACTAGCAAACAGATCCAAATTGTCATAAATTGATCTAAATTGTCAGTGTTGAGAAACAAGCAGTGGTCAGGTGAGGCACAACCCAGGGGAGAGACAAAATGCCATCAAGAAAACAGAAACAGAGTCGGAAACCAGAACATCAATAAAATAGCACAAAGGCTTGGTAATGTGAGACACTAGGTACAATGCATATATATCGCAAAGTCTGAGTGCAGAGAGAGCCCTTTTAAGTGTGCACTGTGATTGCATTCTAATCTGGAACAGGTGCATGGTAATTAGTCCTAATGGTGCTGTGCGTGCATAGTCTGTAGCAGCGCATGCTGCATGCTCAGAGCACCAATGCGCGTGGACATGATACAGGGAAGTTTTTTTAAGGAAGATGCCTTTATTTTTGTCACATATACATTCATCATCTCATTATCTCTAGCCGCTTTATCCTGTTCTACAGGGTTGCAGGCAAGCTGGAGCCTATCCCAGCTGACTATGGGCGAAAGGCGGGGTACACCCTGGACAAGTCGCCAGGTCATCACAGGGCTGACACGTAGACACAGACAACCATTCACACTCACATTCACACCTACGGTCAATTTAGAGTCACCAGTTAACCTAACCTGCATGTCTTTGGACTGTGGGGGAAACCGGAGCACCCGGAAGAAACCCACGCGGACAACATGCAAACTCCGCACAGAAAGGCCCTCGTCGGCCACGGGGCTCGAACCCGGACCTTCTTGCTGTGAGGCAACAGCGCTAACCACTACACCATCGTGCCGCCCATGACACAATCAGTTTTATATAAATCCAAAGAGCTTGGCAGACTCCCAGCAATAGAACTGGGAAATAAATTAATTACATTAAAGAGAGCCTTTTTTAAAAATATAATGGAAGCTATAAAGAGTGGAGCAGACTGAATAAAGAGAATTAAAAGTATGGAAGAAAAAAGAGGAAGAACAAGACAAATGTGCCATTTTATAAAGGACTATACACGGATCTCATCTCATTATCTCTAGCCACTTTATCCTGTTCTACAGGGTCGCAGGCAAGCTGGAGCCTATCCCAGCTGACTACGGGCGAAAGGCAGGGTACACCCTGGGCAAGTCGCCAGGTCATCACAGGGCTGACACATAGACACAGACAACCATTCACACTCACACCTATGGTCAATTTAGAGTCACCAGTTAACCTAACCTGCATGTCTAGGAAACCGGAGCACCCAGAGGAAACCCACGCGGACACGGGGAGAACATACAAACTCCACACAGAAAGACCCTCGCCGGCCACGGGGCTCGAATCCGGACCTTCTTGCTGTGAGGCGACAGCGCTAACCACTACACCACCATGCCGCCCCACTATACACGGATTTTTTAGATAAATATGAGCACTTAAAATTAGATTGATGTAATTGGTATCTAACAATAATATATATAAACAAATAAATATGAACATAGGGATATTTAGTTTAAATATGAACATATAAAAGCAACTGAGAGTGAAGATGAGTTCAAAATATACAACCCCAAATCAGAAAAAGTTGGGATGGTATGGAAAATGCAAATAAAAAAAAAAGAAGAAAGTACTGATTAAAAATTTTTGTTTGACTTGTGTTTCATTGCAGACAATATGAACCCAAAATATTTCATGTTTTGTTGGGTCAACATCATTTCATTTGTTAATATACATCCATTCCTACGTTTCAGGCCTGCAACACAATCCAAATAAGGCTGGGATGGGGCAAATTTAGGGCCAGTAATGAGATAAACAATTAAATAATGGTGTGAGTTAAAGCAGGTGATGTCATCAGGTAATCATGATTTGGTACAAAAGTATCCAGGAAAGTCCTAGTCTTTGAGGAGCAAAGATGAGCTGATGATCTCCAGTTTGTCAACAAATGCATGAGAAAATTATTTAAATGTTTAAAAATAATGTTTCTCAAAGAAAGATAGGAAGGGATTTGGATATTTCACCCTCTCATGAAACAGTTGAAAGAATCTAGAGCAATTTCAGCGCATAAAAGGCAAGGGCACAAGCCTAAGCTGAACACTCTCAATTTCTGATCCCTTAGATGGCACTGCATCAAGAACTATCATTCATCTATAGCTGATATAACCACATAGGCCTGGGATTACTTTGGCAAACCTTTGTCAAGCGCTACAATACTGAGTTACCTCCACAAATGCCAGTTAAAACTTTGTTGTGCAAAAAGGAAGCCTTATTTTAACTGTGCCCAGAAGTGCCATCGAGTTCTCTGGGCTCAGAGGCATCTGGTCTTGAAGGCAAAATATGGCCTTGAAGGCAACCATCACACAGTGGAAATGTGTATTTGTCTGAAATATGGTCAGACAAATCATTATTCTAGGTCTTTTTTTGGAAGAAATTGATGCTGTGTGCTCCGGACCAAAGAACAAAAGGATGATCCAGATTGTTACCAGCAGCAAGTCAGAAAGTCAGGGTCTATCATGGTAAGGTGTTGTGTGAGTGCCTTTGGCAAAAGTAACTTACATTTCTGTGATGGCAACATTAATGCAGAAAAGTACTTTGAGATTTTGGAGCAACATATCTTGCCTTCAAGACTACAACTTTTCCAAGGGTATTTAAACAAGATAAATGCAAAATCACATTCTGCACATATTACAAAGGCATGGCTGTGGAAGAAGAGGGTGCCTGTCCCCTCTGTCCTTAATAGAGAAGGTGTGGCAAATTTTGAAATGATGACCCCAACTTTTGCACACCTTAAGACCTGTTTGCAGGAAGAATGGGACAAATTAACACGTGAAACACTTCATCACTTGGTGTCCTCAGTCCATGAACATCTTTTAAAGCCAAACAATACTCAAAACATAAACTCCTTTATACTGACAGATAATATGCATTCAAGACATGTTTGAGTATTTGTTTGTTCATATTTGTACCTGTATACTATGTATAGATTGTTTTTCTTTTAAAATAAAATGTGCGCTGATATTTTACTCTCGCTGAAGTACAAATATCATGCTCCAAGTACAAATTACATGAGAGAATCTGAGATTTATGTCATTTACTCACCAGATAACTTACCTAACCCTAGATTGAGTGGATACATCGCTTCAAAATTGTTGTAAACAACCCTGAAGATGCCTGAGTGTCAAGTGTTTGGGTGTAAAAATAATCTCAATCATTGCAAAGGGAAATAGTTTTTTTGCCATCCCCAATCCTACAAAGGATATTACTTTTACAAGTGCATATTACAAATGGTGAAATGGCTGCATTTCATCAGTACTGGTCACACTTTGGACAAAGATCAAAGATATCTAAATCCCAGACATAGTAGCCCTGTCAATAACTGCCAGCAGCCAGCTGTCAGATCACAGGCACTTACGGATGCAAACGCAGGGGACAGCGGGTGCGGCCCAAACTGCAGACAAAGCCAAAACATGAATCAGGAATCGTAGTCAGGAAACAGGTGTGGGGCAATCGATCGGCAAACAGTGCAATTCAGGGCAGACAAGAAGACGAAGTCAGGAAAAAGCAGGAACAGAGGTCTTAACAGGAAGTCAGTCAGATAAACAGAAGGCTTGGTAAAGTCAGGTATGTGACACAGAACAATACTTCGCGAGGAGTGCTTGGGCCTGCTGAGCTTATATGGGGGTAGGTGATTGCGGGGTAATTAGCTGCAGGTGAAGTGATTAGAATTCCGGTGATGGGGAGGCACTATTGCTCTTGGGAAGTATAGTCTGAAGTGGCCATGTTTGGAGGCTGCTCTGAACTCAGGCTTTCAGCGCTGTTACTGACACCAGCAATTTTGCTGCGTATAAATGCTCCATTGCCAGCAACTTGCAGTGTTTTTTTTCCTTGTATTTTTATGTGACACGCTTTTGTTTGTTTTTATTCACTGAGAAGAGTGATCTTTATTGACGGCAAGAATCACATTTCTGCTATGACAACAGACATTGTTTTCTAGTATCTGTGTCAGTATCTGGCTGCACCCAAGGAAGTCGATTCATCTTACATGTCAGTCTGCAAAACAAAAAGGAGAGAAAAGTCAGAAGGGTGTAAAAGTGTCCCAAAACAGAGTGTAGCTTTCACCTGAGCGAACAGCTGTTGGCATGGCTCTGTCCACTGGACTGGATCTGGTGTCCCATTTCAGTGAGATCAGTCAGCAGATTTGTGACATCAGAATAGTTAGGTATGAACCTGCAATGATAGCCACCCAGTCCCAGGAACTGCCTTTTTGGTCTTAGGTTTCAGACAAGCCAAAATTGCTGCTGTCATCAATTTGAGGATGCACCCAAGTGGAAGCCTGGATACTGTACTTCCACCTGCCCAATTACACACTTATTTGGGTTTGCTGTGAGTCTCAAGCATCTCAATGATCTCAGCACAGTCCTCAGATGTTGTAAATGCTGCTGCCAATCATTACTGTAAATGATTATATCATCTAGATCAGCAGTGGAGAATATGCACTGTGTAGGTGGAGGAGTCTGTGCATGAGTTGCTGAAATTTTGCTGGTGCTCCAAACAATCCAGATGGAAGCATGACAAACTGATGTAACTGAAACAGAGTGGAAAAGGCCAATTTTTCTCGGGACATTGGGGTCATGGGAATCTGCCAAGATCCCTTGGTCAAATACAGTGTTGAATAAATGCGAGCTGCCTCCTAACTGATCAAACAGTTCATCAACGTGAGACATTGGGCATGCATAGTTAACCAATGTGTAGATGCCAGGGTAGTGGAAAAAAAAAAAAACATCAGAGACCTCTTCCTGTAACCTGGCAACCGGTGCTCTCTGGGACAGCAATATGGTAGGTGGTCTCCACAGGGGACTGGGTTGAATTGGGCTGCACTTTTTGTCTTATCTCTGCTCCCAGCTCCTCCCTCTCAGGAACCACCATTGCCAGAGCCACCATTGCCTCAGAGATCCAGACCAACTGTCCCCCACCTCCATCATCTGGCAGTGGTGTCTGGAAGTGCCCCAGTTCCCTGCAGCACCAGCATAATCTCCCAGGCTTTCCTAGTGTTCCCTGTGTTGAACACTCTCCTCCTTCTGCCACTCACTACAACACAGAGCACACTCACTATTCACTAAGGGATCACGATAACTTTTCTTGGGTGACCCCAAGGGTGAGGGCCTGGAAGTGCTTGTACCTTTGAGTCATTCTGGGGATATCAGAATATTGAGCCATTCTGGCATGTTCAGCCTATGGCAGGAAATGCACCCAGTTACCCCGATTCTCAGAACAAAAGACATGGAGGAAACACCCAAACTCTTGATTGGTTCTTTCCACTTGTCTTTTTGACTGTGGGTGATAGCCAGATGTTAGGCTTACTGATGCTCCCAGTTTGTCCATGAATCTAGACCAAAGTCTTGACATAAACTTTGAACCCCAATTGCTTACTATATCTTCCAGGATGCCAAATTATCAAAACACATGGGTAAATATTAATTTGGCTATTTCAAATGCTCTGGGGAGGCTGGGTAGAGGGATAAGACTTAGAGACTTGGAGATTCCATCGATGATTGATTACAGTGATTACTGTATTACCTTATGATTTAGGAAGATCTGTGATAAAATCTATGGCTGTATGGGAACAGGAATGAGAGCAGGCTGTCAGCCAACATCAAAATTCATTCACTAATTTTAGCCTTCTAGCTAAATTGGTTTGAAAGATCCAATACTCTTTTTTTTCCTTCTTCTTCTGCTTCTTCTTCTGCTTCTTCTAATTATTAATATTCTATTGAACTATCCTAGAAACATCATAGCAATCAACTGAGACTACGTTTACATTAGACCGTATCTGTCTCGTTTTCTTCGCGGATGCACTGTCCGTTTACATTAAACCGCCTCGAAACGCCGGGAAACGGGAATCCGCCAGCGTCCACGTATTCAATCCAGATCGTGTCAGCTCCGGTGCTGTGTAAACATTCAGAATACGCGGATACGCTGTGCTGAGCTCTAGCTGGCGTCTCATTGGACAACGTCACTGTGACATCCACCTTCCTGATTCGCTGGCGTTGGTCATGTGACGCGACCGCTGAAAAACGGCGCGGACTTCCGCCTTGTATCACCTTTCATTAAAGAGTATAAAAGTATGAAAATACTGCAAATACTGATGCAAATACTGCCCATTCTGTAGTTATGATTGTCTTTAGGCTTGCCATCCTTCCACTTGCAAGTAGTAAGTGATATGCGCTGGGATCACACACACAGCGGCTCAGTCCCGAATCGTGGCTTGTGCACTTCACTCGCGCGCTGTGTGAGCTGCGCAGGGCCGGAGTGCGCACCCTCCAGAGGGCACTCGCTGTTCAGGGCAGAGTGATTTGGAGCGCAGGATGCCTGCGGAGCCGAGCGTATCCGTGTATTGGCGTTGCTGTGTGCATGCAAATCGTGTATTGGTGTTGCTGTGTGCACACTAATCGTTTTAAAAACGTTAATCTGATGATCCGCTGATACGGTCTAATGTAAACATGGGCTGAGTTTCCTGAGCAACTGAATAGCTACAACCTTGCAACCAATTAGGATCATATTGAAACCTCTAAGAAATATAGCATCCACCTGGGACCCCATAATAGCCATTTAGCAGCACTAGCAATTAGTTGGGATAAACAACAGAAAACGTTAGCATAGCAGCACCCTTGGAACCAACTTGAATATGCTAGCAACATTTTTATATGTTAATGCTTTAACATACCCTTTCAACTTTTTAACTTTTACATGCTTAATTGTTCATAACAAGCTTAACTGTTCATATCAGCATCCAAGCAACCAATTGCTTAGCAGCATTGTTTTATATTAACACTACATCCTTTAAACATTTCAATATTTTTAACATTCTGACCTTTACATATTATAAACAGTTAGCCTTTTAACCTTGACATCGTAAACTGTTTCATGTTTTATTATTTTGAAATAAATTACAACAAAACATTGTAATTTCATTTAACACTTTTAGCATGGTTGGTCTTCTAGTTATTATTACTGCAAAACCTTCTTCTGAATTTCTAGTTCTTCTGCAATTTGTGTGTGTGTGTGTGTGTGTGTGTGTGTGTGTGTTCTTAGATGAGGTCTGGTTTTCTGATGGGTCCTTGGCAGACAGGTCAAAGTTTAGTGATCCAGGACTCCTCCCCCTACCGGATACTGCCACAGGTCTGGACTGGTCCCATCTTGTTGATGTTGCACAAGCCTTTGAAGGTAGGCACATAAGTATAAATGTGTATAGAAAAATCTAGAAAGTAACTGCAGTGTACTTCAGTGATAAATGTAGTGGTAGTAAAAACTGCAGCATAGTACTCAAAATGTCACTTTGCAGCTTTTCAATTTACTGTATATAGAAGGTAAGCACTGTTTTTAAGTATCATTGTAAAAAAGCTCAGCAACAAAATATATTCAGTAGTGCTGTCAAAAATGTCGTGTTATTAATGCGTTAACTTGACTCAATTTTAATGGCGATAATTTTTTTTTATCGCGAGATTAACGCTCTGTGACATGATGTAGGTTTTTCATAAGCTTTTGAAACTGCCAGGAACTTGGAACAGAGACTTTGCTTAGAAAACCGATAGCAGCTAGACTGTAATGCTGCGCCCCGCACAGCCAGAGTCCTCTGCCCCCCCCCAAAGAACCAGCGCGGGCAGGGCGCGCTAGTAGAGATGGGATTTATGGCTCTTTGATGGGATCAGCATCTTTGTGATCCGTTCTTTGAAAAGACCCGTTCAAAAGACTGGCTAATTTGGCTCTTTTTAAATACTTATTCAGTTTTAAGAAGACAGCATCTAAAGAAGCCAGATCCCTCTGAACTGTAAACTCAATGCTATCCCAGAAATCCTTCCTGTAATATGCAAATTTGGCCGCCTCTGATTGGACAGCGCGACGCATCAACAGGCAGAAAGTGTAAAAGTACAAAATGTGTTGAGCTGAAACAGTAAAGATCAGATTCAATGCAATATTTATCAACGAACAACTTAAACTTAATATAATAGTGTACTTTATATTATAATCAAGCATGTCAAGCCTACCGTCACTGAGTAACCTACGTATCTCTCTGATTAGAGTTGTAGACTAACTCAAACAGTAGATCATTTCACTCATGGTTCTCTTGCTAGCCCCGCGCTGGTGCTCGGCTTAGGTTTCACTTTGCAGTGGCTGTGTCAAGATGTGTTATGCTTTTGCAATAAAAAAAACATTGGTACAAAGCAAGCCCATTCACTTTTTTATGCTGATAAGAGAATTACAATGGTTTTTTATGTGACAAAAATGTGCGATTAAATCGCGATTAATCGCGAGTTAACTATGACTGTCGCGACATTAATCGCGATTAACCCTCATCCTACCATGCTATTTTACACCTTAATCTTACCATGTGGGGTCCGTTTGGACCCCAATACTTTTCTTTAAAATTAAAGCTTATAAAGACAAAATCACCAGATAAGTTTTGTTCAGAACATCTTGTATTAATAACATCAATACACTAAAGGGCCCAAGGCATAAAGAACACACTTAACCTTCATCCTACCAGCCAATTTTACATACACAAACTACCAGGCGGGGTCCGTATGGACCCCAGGAGGGAATACCTTGAAATCAATGCAGTAAGAACCAATTCAATGCAGCAAACAGACATAACTTTATTGAAGAACAAAATCCACTATGGCTGAATATCAATGATGTATTACAAATGCAATAACATTGCAATAATATTGCAATAACTAGCATACATGTAGCAAATTATAGCGCCACAAAAAAAAAATTGGCATTATATACATGATTTTTGCAGCTCATGCAGCTGTAAAACATTCTGGATTACAACTTAGGTCTTTTCTTACAGAATTTAAAACAAAAAAGTAATTGTAAAATAATTTAGGGCTTTTGTTTTGCAGCCTGTGCTTATTGCAGCAGTGGGGTCCACACGGACCCCAAGAAGGAATGCCTTGGTAGTTTCATTATGGAACATAAAAGAAATAAAAGAAGTTAACTTTCAGTGTACTATTCAATTATAAAATGAAAGACAGATAAATTTTACTCTGGGGTCCGGTTGGACCCCAGTAACAAATTAATTATACCTTCACAATGCAAAAACCTGATCTTCCGGTGCTTTAGTGTTTTAATTAAGACATAAATTCCGACAAATTCATAAAACGGTGAGGCAGTATGTCACATATTTTTAAAATGGCAAACAAACATATAGGTGCGGGGTCCAGATGGACCCCACTTGGTAGGATGAAGGTTAAATATTTTAATCGCTTGACAGCACTAATATTCAGCAAACAGCCATCCTGTGATCAGAAACTGAATATGATTATAGGTGATTTTGTGCAAAATATTCAGCTAACAGAGATAGGGATGAAAATAAACTACATGCTACCAACTGTCATATGCCCACAGTGATTCAATCTGTAGGAGTAAGCATAAGATTGTACTACTTAATCAACTGCTCTCCTAAAACCAATTAAGCAGAATTCGGCTCAGTTGAAATTTAAATGCATGTATTAAATTCATAACTTCAATATCTGACTCCAATAGTCAACAAATTATTTGAATCCAATATTAGTTAGCTTATTAACCTTTTAGTTAAGGTAGTAAAAGTATAAAATTATATGTCAACATTTAATTATACACCCCCAATTCCAAAAAAGTTGGGATGCTGTGTAAACTGTAAATAAAAACATCCATCCATTATCTGTAACCGCTTATCCTGTGCAGGATCGTGGGCAAGCTGGAGCCTATTCCAGGTGATTATTGAGGTATTTCACTCACGTGACCAAGTCATGTGATGCTGCCATTTTGGACGGCACGGCTCGAATCAGTTTGAATGCGAGGAAGGCGACAAACGAAAAACATAAAAGAAAAAGGAGCGAGATGCAGAAAACACCTTCACTATCCAGCGACGTAGGGCATTTACAGGGCGAGCAGAGGGAGAGGTATTTGCAAAAATTGAGGTTAGCAGGCTTAGAGAACGACGTTTACCTGCTTCCACCAGGATTGTTCACTGACGTACGGAAGTACACGAAGCCCTCGTCTTTACCTGACTTCGGCCCACATGATCTGTATACCTATGTCGTTAAAAACCCATCGCCATACACAGGTATTGATCTGAAAGCGTATACGAGTTTGGATGCCTACAAATATTTTGTGTCAGGCTGGGTAACATGCCTACATCAGCGGGTCGTCCCTGGAGCCGGTGGTCGCCATCTTATTACAACTAAGGTTTGTTCACATTTTCATTTACTTTCGGTCCTCAGGATAAACAAAATGTTATTAAATGGCATTGAAATAACTTCTTAGTCTGTTGAGACATGGCCCGTTATAAATTTGCTGTTACCAGGCAATGACTAAGAACTGTATTATTACGGTCGGTGTAGTTGTAGCAGTGTATTAGCAACTAGCTGTTAGCACTAGCTAATGTCAACAACATCATAGCTAGTATGTTACTGTAGCAATGTTTACGTTCAGTCATTTGGATGACTTAAAACCTTTCAGTCTCAAGTTTTTCCTTTACTGGATTTACTAGTTTACTGAGCTAGCGCGCTCGGCCGAGCCGGGAGCCATCGCGCGCTCTCCGGCCGAGCCGGGAGCCATCGCGCGCTCGGCGGCCGAGCCGGGAGCCATCGCGCGCTCGGCGGCCGAGCCGGGAGCCATCGCGCGCTCGGCGGCCGAGCCGGGAGCCATCGCGCGCTCTCCGGCCGAGCCGGGAGCCATCGCGCGCTCTCCGGCCGAGCCGGGAGCCATCGCGCGCTCTCCGGCCGAGCCGGGAGCCATCGCGCGCTCTCCGGCCGAGCCGGGAGCCATCGCGCGCTCGGCGGCCGAGCCGGGAGCCATCGCGCGCTCTCCGGCCGAGCCGGGAGCCATCGCGCGCTTGCTCAGTAAACTAGTAAATCCAGTAAAGGAAAAACTTGAGACTGAAAGGTTTTAACAGTCATCCAAATGACTGAACGTAAATATTGCTACAGTAACATACTAGCTACTGTTGTTGACATTAGCTAGCTTGCCGTCCAAAATGGTGGACACCGGGGCGTCACGTGACCCTGTGACGTCAGGTGAAATACCTCAGTAGGCGAGAGGCAGGGTACACCCTGAACAAGTCGCCAAATCCTTGCAGGGCTGACACATAGAGACAAACAGCCATACACACTCACACCTATGGTCAATTTAAAGCCACCAATTAGCCTAATCTGCATGTCTTTGGACTGTGGGGGAAACCGGAGCACCCGGAGGAAACCCACGCAGACACGGGGAGAATATGCAAACTCCACACAGAAAAGCCTCCATCGGCCACTGGGCTTAAATCCAGAACCTTCTTGCTGTGAGGCAACAGTGCTAACCACTACACCACCATGCCGCCCCAGTAAATACAAACAGAATGTGATAATTTGCAAATCATGGAACCCCTATATTTCGCTGAAAATACTACAAAATACAACATATCAAATGTTGAATGAAACTCAGAAATTTTACTGTTTGTTTGAAAAAGATATGCTTATGAAATAGATGTCATTAAAGAAAATTGGGAGAGGGGACTGTCACAAAGCAAAAATGAAATCCAGTACATTCTTGACCTGAGAGCAAAACTCCACACACTGAGTCACATAACCCAGGAACATTTGCTACAGGCACAAGAATGTCAATCTTGCTTGTACAACAGAGGTATCAAGGCACCTAACCCCCAATGGCTTCCCAGGCTGCTCTGGCTCTGCTGTATATCACTCTGGATAAGAGTGTCTGCTAAATGCCTGTAATGTACTAATGTAATGTATAAGGTGAAGGGAATTTGCACCAGGAAATAGAGTGCCCATATTACTGCCCATGCCGAGCTCAAAATTGCTCACCAAGTGGCAAGGGCCGTTTAAGGTCACAAATTAAATAGGGGAAGTAGACTATGAGGTCAGGCACACAGATAGGGGTGATGCATGTCAAATTTAACACCTCAATCTCCTGAAACCATGGAGAGAGGAGGTTCCTGTGGCTCTCGCAATGATAGTTCCTGAAAGGGTGGAGCTGGGACCAGAGGTAAGTCCCAAAGGTGCAGCCCAATTCACCCCAGTTCACTGTGGAGACCACCTCTCACTATCCCAGAGAGCACAGTTAGTAGGTTGCAGGAGGAATTCTGTGATGTGTTTTCACCCCTCCCTGGTTGCACTGACCTCAGAGAACACCACACTGAGACTTCCCCAGGTGTGGTGGTGTGCTGCCGCCCATCTTGGCTCCCCAAGCACAAGAAAAATGTGGTTTGGGATGAACTCAACACAATGCTTGCACATGGGAGTTATTGCAGAGTCGCACAGCGACTGGAGCAGCCCAGTGGTCTTCGTGCCTAAGACTGATGGGATGGTCTGGTTCTGTGTGGACTATATTAAAATCTGATGCATATCTGATGCCTCACATTGATGAACTGCTCAATCGGTTCGGTGCAGCTCGCTTTTATTCAGCACTGGATTTGACAAAGGCAGATCCCCTTGAAGAAGAACAACTTTATTCATCACATGTACACTTATGAAATTCCTCTTTGCATTTAACCCATCTAAAGCAGTGAATACACATATGCACACACACGTGAGCAATGAGTACACACACACACATACCCAGAGCAATGGGCAGCCATGCTAACAGCACCTGGTGAGCAGTTGGGGGGTAGGTGTCTCACTCAAGGGGATCTCAGCCTAAGGCCGCCCCACAGTAACCTGTCTTTGAACTGTGGGGGAAACTGGAGCACCCGGAGGAAACCCACGCAGACATGAAAGAAACAAGAAAGAAAGAAACAAGAAACAAAGGGTGAATGAAAAAGAAAAGGGTGTACTTTATTTAAACAGGTGAATGTACAGATGAAGTCGGGCACTTCTACCTTAAAAGATGAAGGAGTAGTAAAATCAGTGGATTGCTATGGAAGGATGGAGGGGTGAATAAAAGAATGGAAAGGTCAGATACAGGATGAGGAGTTATCCTGGGAAAAAATGACCTTTTCCACTCCGTTTGGTTTACACCAATTCATCACCCTTCCGTTTGGTTGTTTGGGGCCCCAGCGACATTTCAGAGTTTCATGGGCCGAATCCTCTGTCCCCACAATGCATACAGTGTCTTGCAAAAGTATTCATCCCCCTAAGTGTTTGTTCTGTTTTGTCGCATTACGAGCTGGAATTAAAATTGATTTTTTTTTTTTTTTTTTTGGGGGGGGGGGGGGGGGGGGGGGGTTAGCGCCATTTGATTTACACAACATGCCTACCACTTTAAATGTGCAAATACATATATACAGTGTATACACACACACACACACACACACATATATATATATAAATTTGACACGAACAATAATTAAGATGAAAAAACAGAAATCTGGAGTGTGCGTAGGTATTCATCCCTCAAAGTCAATACTTTGTAGAGCCACCTTTTGGAGCCACTATTGGAGCATCATGAAGAGGAGAATCACAGCAGTGACCATGGACTGTTGAGCAGCTGAAATCTTTTATCAAGCAAGAATGGACAAAAAATTCCAATTGCAAAACTGCAACAATAATTATCCTCTGTTCCCAGATGATTAAAAAGTGTTATTAAAAGGAAAGGTGATGTACAACCCCGATTCCAAAAAAGTTGGGACAAAGTACAAATTGTAAATAAAAACGGAATGCAATGATGTGGAAGTTTCAAAATTCCATATTTTATTCAGAATAGAACATAGATGACATATCAAATGTTTAAACTGAGAAAATGTATCATTTAAAGAGAAAAATTAGGTGATTTTAAATTTCATGACAACAACACATCTCAAAAAAGTTGGGACAAGGCCATGTTTACCACTGTGAGACATCCCCTTTTCTCTTTACAACAGTCTGTAAACGTCTGGGGACTGAGGGGACAAGTTGCTCAATTTTAGGGATAGGAAAGTTAACCCATTCTTGTCTAATGTAGGATTCTAGTTGCTCAACTGTCTTAGGTCTTTTTTGTCGTATCTTCCGTTTTATGATGCGCCAAATGTTTTCTATGGGTGAAAGATCTGGACTGCAGGCTGGCCAGTTCAGTACCCGGACCCTTCTTCTATGCAGCCATGATGCTGTAATTGATGCAGTATGTGGTTTGGCATTGTCATGTTGGAAAATGCAAGGTCTTCCCTGAAAGAGACGTCATCTGGATGGGAGCATATGTTGCTCTAGAACCTGGATATACCTTTCAGCATTGATGGTGTCTTTCCAGATGTGTAAGCTGCCCATGCCACACACACTAATGCAACCCCATACCATCAGAGATGCAGGCTTCTGAACTGAGCGCTGATAACAACTCAGGTCGTCCTTCTCCTCTTTAGTCCGAATGACACGGCGTCCCTGATTTCCATAAAGAACTTCAAATTTTGATTCGTCTGACCACAGAACAGTTTTCCACTTTGCCGCAGTCCATTTTAAATGAGCCTTGGCCCAGAGAAGACGTCTGCGCTTCTGGATCGTGTTTAGATACGGCTTCTTCTTTGAACTATAGAGTTTTAGCTGGCAACGACGGATGGCACGGTGAATTGTGTTCACAGATAATGTTCTCTGGAAATATTCCTGAGCCCATTTTGTGATTTTCAATACAGAAGCATGCCTGTATGTGATGCAGTGCCGTCTAAGAGCCCGAAGATCACGGGCACCCAGTATGGTTTTCTGGCCTTGACCCTTACGCACAGAGATTCTTCCAGATTCTCTGAATCTTTTGATGATATTATGCACTGTAGATGATGATATGTTCAAACTCTTTGCAATTTTACACTGTCAAACTCCTTTCTGATATTGCTCCACTATTTGTCAGCGCAGAATTAGGGGGATTGGTGATCCTCTTCCCATCTTTACTTCTGAGAGCCGCTGCCACTCCAAGATGCTTTTTATACCCAGTCATGTTAATGACCTATTGCCAATAGAGATCTTGCAGTCACGTGACCGGAAAGTACACAGCCGCCATCTTGTCGGTCAACAGCACAGCTGAATATTGCTGCACTCGTGTACAGAATGGATCAATTTCAACCGACGGACTACACGGCTCATTTTTCTAATGAACAGATAACTAGATATATGTCTAAAATAAACAATCTACAGATTAGTGACCCTTATGGCTTACCGGACGGAGTTTTCACGACCGTGTCAGTGGATATGGAACTGCCAGAGGTGGAATACCCGGACGTGTATAATTACCTCATCAACTTTCCCTCGCTGTTCAGTGGTGAAGCACTGCGTGCTTATAAATCTCTGGACAGTTATCTTTACAGAAATTCAGGATTTGTCAGCTACTCAGATGTGGGATCTTGTAAACAAGAAAATGATCCTCACTGGATGGGTAAGTCACTTAATTATTGAGTATAGCACTGACCAGCCGATTATAGAATAGAATAAGGTAATTCCAGCTGTAATTCCAAATCGTCCGTCTTGTTTACCTGGCGTTGGAGAGGTAGAGGCTTAGCAGTGGAGATTTGAGTGGCTGTTTTCTGAGCTTAGTCAACAGGCCGGCTCTGCAGCCTCGCTTTTGCTTCCTCTCCCGGCGCCGCCTCCTTAGCTTTGCTTCCAATAACTATCCACGGAGACCCCGCTGGTCTCGCTATCTCGTCCGGAATGTTTTTTTTTTTTCTCGTCCGGAATGTTGTGCATGCGATGGAAATCGCTACAAACCGTCATTTTCTGCTGGAAACCAATGTCCAGTAAGTCCATACGGTTGTAGTGGATATTGAAGTCCGGTACAGACGAACAACACGCAAAAATACACACAAAAAACATAAAAAACGTGCACAGGTAGGGAGAGCTTGTAGCCGCAGCCGTTGTAGTAGAATTGTATATAGTAGGGTTTTCCAGAAGAAAAGGTAGAAGTAAAAGCAGAAGTAGAACCAGAAGTAGAAGGCGGAAATATGGCGTTTGACCGACAAGATGGCGTCTGTCACAATCTGGATCAGCTGTGACGTCACATGCAAGTGCTCCATTGACCTAATGAGTTGCAATTTGGTCCTCCAGCTGTTCCTTTTTTGTACCTTTAACTTTTCCAGCCTCTTATTGTCCCTGTCCCAACTTTTTTGAGATGTGTTGCTGTCATGAAATTTCAAATGAGCCAATATTTGCCATGAAATTTCAAAATGTCTCACTTTCGACATTTGATATGTTGTCTATGTTCTATTGTGAATACAATATCAGTTTTTGAGATTTGTAAATTATTGCATTCTGTTTTTATTTACAATTTGTACTTTGTCCCAACTTTTTTGGAATCGGGGTTGTAACACAATGGTAATAATGCCTCTTTCCCAACTTTTTTTGAGTGTGTTTCAGGAATCAAATTCTAACTTAATTTATATTTACAAAATACATTCAGGCTGGCCAGTACTGAAAATAATTTCTTTGTACTTTTGTCAGTTAAATAAAGGTTCACGTGACTTAACAAATCACAGATTTTTGTTTTTAGTGTATTTTGGAAAATATCCCAACTTTTCTGGAAATGGGGTTTGTAAATTGCCAGTCATCAAACACAGGTGAGACTCTCACGTGTTACCTGCCAGTTCTACCTGACTCCTCGCTGCCCACATCTGATGCCTGATCATGACACCCGCTGCCACAAATACAAACAATACTGTAGAATAACAGAATCCTTAAAAAAATTGCCTTCATTTAAACCAAAAGATATGTGTTGCAGTGCTACTGTATGTTGTCCATCTCAGCTAAGAAATGAAAAATGTCTAACTTCTAGTCCTTTCCAGGTCAAACGCATGAGCATACACTCTCACATGGGAGAACAACTTAACAACTATCGAGTGCAAATTTCTAAACTTTACTGCAATTTATTTTTGAGCGCATGAAACAAGACTTAAAAAGTTGCAGGTGCCATTTTTCTCCACTAAAGCTATTCCGTGTGTGCATCTTCTTTATTATTATTAGTTCTACCACCTTCCATGCACTGAGCTGCTGGGCTCTGTTTCTCCCCAAGTGGTGCCATGTTTATGAAATTAAAGTGTGCACAAGTATGAGCTTACACCATATCGCGCGCACACACACACACACACACACACACACTCTCAGCATAGCCATAACTCGCACCCAAAGCTTTGAATATTCACTGTTGATTACTACTGAAGCTCCAGAGCCCAAAAATTATATTAGGGAAAGCCTTAGCAAAGAGATGATGCTTTGTTACAAGTTGAGCAGAACAGATTTAATGCAGTCATATTCCTCACAAAGGACAGGAATCTGGAACTAGAAGTGTATAGTCAGTGTAGAATCTGTATGCATGATTTTAGAACAGATAAACAAGAACAAGTTCCATGGACTTGAACTGGGTTTAGCTCAGATAGTCAATACATTTTCCTCATATTAGACCACTATGCTTGATGCTTAAGAGGCTGAATCACAGTCACCTACTGTACCGGTATATCTAATGCTGTAGAACATTTGTTTGAGAGAGAATGTCACCAAATAGGGATAAGAAATCATCCCTCATCTGGTTCTTGGCACAAGTGAGCCAATAGTGAGGGTAGCTATCACAGAGTTTGACAGTCTAGCACAGGTCTATGACAAATACAGGTCTGCAGTTTTCAGTCATAAAACACATCATGTGTGTATTTTGTTGCTAGATCAAAATATGGCTTCTGTCTACATCATGACTGATATGCAGGGAGCTAGACCTGTTCAGATCTCTCAAGAGCCCATCAGACAGGCTGCTACAGTGGAAGGAGCTATACTACTGCCTGGGTAAGTTTTACACTGAAAGTCATAAACAGTCCCCTTGCCAGTATGTTAGTGCACATGCATTAAATGTAGTTATTAATTAAGGACTAAGTGTTTCTTTGAAAAATGACAGTTGTATACAAACATGCAATGTTAACCCTCATCCTACCATGCTATTTTACACCTTAATCTTACCATGTGGGGTCCGTTTGGACCCCAATACTTTTCTTTAAAATTAAAGCTTATAAAGACAAAATCACCAGATAAGTTTTGTTCAGAACATCTTGTATTAATAACATCAATACACTAAAGGGCCCAAGGCATAAAGAACACACTTAACCTTCATCCTACCAGCCAATTTTACATACACAAACTACCAGGCGGGGTCCGTATGGACCCCAGGAGGGAATACCTTGAAATCAATGCAGTAAGAACCAATTCAATGCAGCAAACAGACATAACTTTATTGAAGAACAAAATCCACTATGGCTGAATATCAATGATGTATTACAAATGCAATAACATTGCAATAATATTGCAATAACTAGCATACATGTAGCAAATTATAGCGCCACAAAAAAAAAATTGGCATTATATACATGATTTTTGCAGCTCATGCAGCTGTAAAACATTCTGGATTACAACTTAGGTCTTTTCTTACAGAATTTAAAACAAAAAAGTAATTGTAAAATAATTTAGGGCTTTTGTTTTGCAGCCTGTGCTTATTGCAGCAGTGGGGTCCACACGGACCCCAAGAAGGAATGCCTTGGTAGTTTCATTATGGAACATAAAAGAAATAAAAGAAGTTAACTTTCAGTGTACTATTCAATTATAAAATGAAAGACAGATAAATTTTACTCTGGGGTCCGGTTGGACCCCAGTAACAAATTAATTATACCTTCACAATGCAAAAACCTGATCTTCCGGTGCTTTAGTGTTTTAATTAAGACATAAATTCCGACAAATTCATAAAACGGTGAGGCAGTATGTCACATATTTTTAAAATGGCAAACAAACATATAGGTGCGGGGTCCAGATGGACCCCACTTGGTAGGATGAAGGTTAAAATGCCTTGCAATTTACAACACTGCAAAATTTAGTAGATTGAATGAAGAAATAAAAGATGTTCATAGACACTGTGAAGAAAGATGAAGAAATAAAAAATGTTCACAGACACTAGCTTTTATTCATTAGAATATTTACTCTGACAATTACTTTTGACTATGTTATGTGTTGTCTGGCATCCTTCTTCATGCATGATTTCTTTGTATACCCTGAGTTGGGTTGTGATTGACACAAAATTTGTTGTCAATCTAATAGCCAGTCTAACTATTATTTAGAAATGACTCATCTTCCACGCTGACTGGGAAAGTCAACCAACTAGAAGTCATCCTGAAGCAGCTCCAGCATGATTTAAGAAAGGTAAGCAAATTCACAGTTTTGGTACTAAAGTACTAGCAAGGGTCACTTGTTGACTTGGTTCCTCTGTGCCCGGACTGCTTGCAGCATTCAGAGTTATGTGAGTTCAAGCTAACATGTGTTTTCTTACTCATGCTTCACTCTGGTCCATGCTCGGAGCTACTGGCACTAAATGGCCAGAGCGTGTGCTTCCCTTCCTTGCCCTACTGCCGACTTTTCATTCATTGAGCTGCCAATTTGGCTGCACTGGTGTTAACAGGATTAGAGTGGTGCTTCCCTCCATTTTTTCTTCACACAAGTAGAGCTAATAATGCTAACAAGTCAGAAGGTACTCCCATCATTAGCTTATGCCCCTAGTCAAACCTTTCCACTGAACAAGAAACTATTCATACACTGCCTTTGTTCTGTGGACTCACATTTATCAATCCCATCTGATTGCCCAACCCTCAGGCAGCCAGTGCCTGAATCTTCTAGAGCCAGAGGACAAATATGTACCTGTGCACCTAATATGTCTGTTTGGGCCAGTTATAGGATGTGACCCTCAGCTTGGAGGTCCCTGTCCCCTATCCCCAACATAACTATGCCTATGCAAACTTTTTGACAGTGACTAGCAGGCATAGCTCTCAATTCAAAGGCCACCCACACCCAACCCGGCCAAGTTGCAAATCACAAATGCTTGATGCCACCCAATACACAAGATACGGTACATCTTGAAAGTCTGACAGTGTAAAGACACTGATGACAGACATAGCTCAGAAAAAAAAGCTGACTTTTAGCACAAGCCCTGCCCAGCAGCACATATGTCACTATGAAATCTTCCTGCAGTCTGAGATCCCCTTGTGGTGCTCAACTGAAATGCAGTAGGACAGCATGTCTTTCACTGAATTAAGAAAAAAAAACCATTCAACTAGAAAACAACCCAAAAGCTGAGTTGTATGTCTTGTTGCTGGCTCTGGTAATGGCAAGTAAAGGACCCAGTTTAGCATCTAGCAGCTCACAGTTAACACATGCAGGCTTCAAATCAACCGTGACCATCACACTTCGAATGGTGGCAAAGCATTTCAGGTTGGACACATTAAGTCAACCTGTGACACCATTGGTTGAGATTGATTTTTTTGCTTGCCAGTCACCACAGAATATTTTTCACCTCAGTTTAAGGATTACATGAACAGTTATGTGGCAGGTTTCAGCATTCTAATACTTGAAGATGCACTAGGATGAATGAATTTTCAGCTCCCTAACACAGAGGCAAGTCAGCCAATAATGCCAAGTTTACTGACTGCAGCTGTGGCAGTGGAGCCCTTGGGCCTGCTACAAATAAGAAATTATTTATAAGAGATAAGACCCTGTTGTAAGAGATGGGCCATTAACCTATGGCTGACTCCCAAGCATGACCAGCTATAACAGGTCCTTATATTGGTGAAGGGGGCATGAGACCTGAATCATTGCAGACACAAGACCTTCCTCAAAAAAGGGGTACCCTTTGGCAGTTCTACACCAGCGAGAGATGATCACTACAGACATCACACTGGCTGAACAGCTGTGTGGTTCATCAGATGTGTAGGGGGAATGTAGGACTGCAACATGAGGTTGGAACACAGGCAGGGCAGTCTGGCTAGCCCTCAAGTTCTTCCTACCACTGCTGAAGCACCACTGTTTCCTGATACATGGTGATGCTCAGGTGGATAAATGATCAGGGTGCCTATTAATATTATCACTAGCATTGATGTATTTTGTCAATATTAACAACAGCATTGATGTGTTTCATCACAGTATAGTCATTTAGTTTACAGCTCAAAAACCACATTTAAGTATGAAGTACTTCTTTAACTGGCTATAAAGTTAGCCATACTTTTTTACATTATGTTAGCTAACATTTTTACCTCGCCCACGATGGAGTAAGTGGAGTGAGGTATTGTAATCAGTACGGTTTGTTTGTTTGTGTGTTTGTCTGTTAACAATCTAGCGTCTAGACGGTTGCACCGATTGACTTCAAATTTTCAGGGTAGGTGGGCAATGGTCTGTAGATTACCTGATTAAATTTTGGGGGTAATTGGGTGAAGGTGAAGGTCAAGGTTACCGGAAAGGTCAACCTTTCGGTCAAAATAACATATTTTCCATTACAACTCAAAAATGGTTGCTGATAGACAGATGTTTACTATTATCAGCATATAAGAACTCCCATATGGCCTTTCATTTGGCACCATAATCTTTGACCTTGAGTGATCTTGAAAGGTCAAACTCAAGGTCACGGATTTTTAGAGGGCTGTAACTTGAAAACTGTTGATGGTAGACAGATATTTACCATTATCAACTTATAGGAAGTGCCATATGGGCTTTCATTTGGCACCATGATCTTTGACCTTGAGTGACCTTGAAAGGTCAAACTGAAGGTCATGGGTTTTCAAAGGGCTATAACTTTAAAATGGTTCATGAGAGCCAGATGTTTACCATTATCAACATATAAGAAGTCTCATATGGGCTTTCAGTTGCTGCCATGACCTTTGACCTTGAATGACTTTGAAATGTCAAACTCAAAGTCATGGATTTTTATCGGACTATAACCTGACAGCTGATGATTGAGAAATATTACAATTATCAACATATAGGTATAAAACAAGTGCTGCCGGGCGAGGTTTGTTTTGCCTGGCAACACTTGTTTAGGTTAATTTGGTTTTGGGGCAACCAAAACATGGAACTGGGTAAGCAAATTAGAGCTTGCCCAGTGCTTTTACAAATGTGTTGGAATCCATTTATATATGTGTTTTCTAGTAATTAAAGGTACTGACTGCAAAGTCATCTGGAATTTTAAAATTTTTTAATTGTGCATGGCCTTGTCCTATGTCCCGCAAGAACAATATCATGTGGACGAGATGTGATTATTCTGATGTGCTTTCCTTCATGTTGGGACCGTGTTTGACTGAGTAGGTCAAACACGCCCCATGGTGGTCGCATTATATTGTTGCTCACTTGCTTTGGCAATCTCCAGAATCGTAAAATGTGGGATGCATTTTATCTCTGCAAAACATTCACACATAGGATACATGGTGTGTGCAGCAGTGCAACTCCTCAATTTCAGATCAAATCAACCTCAAATCAACTTCAGATCAGTGCAAAACATCTCGAAACTCCAACAGCAATTGAAATAGAACATTTTTGCCCAGAATTCAACTTTGCAGTCAGAACCTTTAAGCATGACCATTACACTTTTTACTGTTATTATTCAATGGAAATTATGTTTGGTATTTACAAAGTGTTGAAGGATTCAAAACCTTCTTTAGCTAACATTATATTAGCTAATATTTTTCATGGATTTTTTTCATGGGGTTTTCATGAATATATTTTGCTGAGTAATTAGGAGAAAGGTTTTCATGGAAATATATTTTATTTTTTATATTTATATTTAATTAGGAGAAAGGTTTTCATGGATATATTTTGCTGCTTCTAATTAGGAGAAAGAGGATAAAGCCATCTTGCAGGTGGAGGTACAACATCTTCGACAACATAATATCCGTCTACAGGAGGAGAGTCAAACAGCAGCTGCCCAACTCAGGAAATTCATGGAATGGTTCTTTAATACCATTGACAAAAACCTTGAGAACAACTGAGCCTATTGTTTCAGCTAAGTAAATAGGTGACCCTTTAATAATGCAGCTCCTTCCCCAGTGTGATGTCTGTGTTCAAAAGTTAAAGAGGAACTTGCAAAGGAGCACATTGCTAATACTGTTTGATTAGTGAAGGTGAAGGCTTGGTAAGTGAAATGAAGTGAAAAATGAATGTAATTCACCTGAGACGTACTTTTGCTTGGCATATAAGTAGGCACTTACAGACCAAAGAATTCTAGGGATTCACTGAGAGGAATTACCCATTGGGGAGCGCCCCATAGGACCTTCAAGGGCTTTTTTTCTGTTTGCATTTGCACCACCAGTAGGAATGCTGAAGTGATGTAAGCCGGTTGATGGTCACCAGTTAGCGACATCCCTGTTTTTTTCATATTAATGTGTATTTTGTCCACCAAATTTCTTGTGTTACTGTGAAAACAGCAAACTAGCAACATGAGTCATGTTTTGCTGACATGTTTATTTAGAAACAGATCATTCCACTGTGCTGTAGAATGGGGAAGACCATGAAGTGTTATGTGCTGACAGTAAATTATTTATTTTACATGATAAAGAACGAATTAGTGGTGGAAAATAGTTGGTGATTGCTTAAAATATGCTTACTTAACATGTTATTGTGGACTATTATAACAGGTTTTCTTAAGCAAAAGCTAAAAATGCCCATGGATGAGCACATATACTTTAATTAAGATTTTTATATTTCATTAAAATCAAAATTGCACTGTATTTCCTCCTTCGCACATATGCTCAATAAAGCAAATGCTTCACTTTTGATCCATTTGTCCTTTTTTTTTTTTTTAAACGCTACCATGACGAGCTGGCTAACATTTTACACAGAATTTTAAAAATGGTGGTTGCTGTTGCTGCATTGGCTGATTTAATAACTGGAGTCAACTTGAGTCTGGGCCAATCACCATACATTTATGTCACTCATGGTTCCTCTTCTGCTGGAAGAATGCCTACCCTGATGTAGGACGTAGAAAAATCCCTCAAAATGGCATTCTAAATACTATGATAATCCTCAGTTCCTGCAGTGCGGACAAACAGAAAAGGGGGTACTTCCTCCAACAGTTCCTCTGGTCTGAAAGTGCCTATTCATATTGCCTTTATGTCTGACCCCTTATTTGCATTGTTGTTTTTGTTGATCTCTGGCATTGTAAGATGACGTTGTTGCTGGTGTTATGGCATGGACAGTGTCATAATTATTGATCACCATATTTTATGTGCATTTTTAACAAAATGGTTTTCATACTAGTTTCTAACCACAAATATGTCCTAGCAATGATTTAATAGAAGTAAGAGAAAACGCAAAATGTGGTCAGTTCCTGTTAAGGTTGCAGTTGTACAGTATTTATTCTCTGTTCCTCAAAAAGAATAGTAAAATAAGTTTTTATATGAATGATTCATCTTTTCTCATTATTTGCATTGCTTGTCTATAGTTCACTAAATTTCTGTGTGTGTGTGTTTTTCTGTCTGTGTCTCTGTGTACTTCTTTTCTTCCAGCAGCAAGTGGTTTTATAGAGTTTGTTTTTATCGTGAGTGAACCACTCACATTGTTAAAATATGTATTATATCTTTACCTCATTTGAAGTTGATTGTATTTAACAGCTATTTATATTTATTATACATACACTACCCCCATTTCCAGAAAAGTTTAGATATTTTGCAAAATGCAGTAAAAACCTAAAATCTATTATTTGTTAACTCATGAACCTTAAATTAATTGACAAAAGTACAAAAAAAAAATTTAAATTGTTTTACTGACTAACTAAATTGTCTCGTCTCGTCTTCTTCCACTTATCCGGGACCGGGTCGCGGAGGCAGCAGTCTAAGCATGGAAGCCCAAACTTCCCTTTCCCCAGACACCTCGGCCAGCTCCTCGGGAAGAACACCGAGGCGTTCCCAGGCCAGCCGAGAGACATAGTCCCTCCAGCGTGTCCTGGGTCTTCCCCGGGGCCTCTTTCCGGGGGGACATGCCTGGAACACCTCCCCAGGGAGGCGTTCAGGAAGCATCCGAAAAAGATGCCCGAGCCACCTCAGCTGATTCCTCTCGATGTGGAGGAGCAGCGGCTCTACTCCAAGCTCCTCCCGAGTGACTGTGCTTCTCACCCTATCTCTAAGGGAGCGCCCAGCCACCCTGCGAAAGAAACTCATTTCGGCCGCTTGTATCCACGATCTTGTTCTTTCGGTCATTACCCAAAGCTCATGACCATAGGTGAGAGTCGGAACGTAGATCGACCAGTAAATTGAGAGCTTCGGCTTTTGGCTCAGCTCCTTCTTCACCACGACGGACCGGTAAAGCGACCGCATCACTGCGGAGGCTGCACCGATCCGCCTGTCGATCTCACTCATCCTTCCCTCACTCGTGAACAAGATCCCGAGATACTTAAACTCCTCTACTTGAGGCAGGACTTCTCCACCAACCTGGAGAGGGCAAGCCACCCTTTTCCAGTCAAGAACCTTGGACTTGGAGGTGCTGATTCTCATCCCAGCCGCTTCACACTCGACTGCAAACCGCCCCAGTGCATGCTGAAGGTCCTGGTTTGAAGAAGCCAACAGGACAACATCATCCGCAAAAAGCAGAGAAGAAATCCTGTGGTTCCCAAACAAGATTCCTTCCAGCCCCTGGCTGTGCCTAGAAATTCTGTCCATAAAAATTATGAACAGAACCGGTGACAAAGGGCAGCCCTGCCGGAGTCCAACATGCACTAGGAACAGGTCTGACTTACTGCCGGCAATGCGAACCAGACTCCTGCTCCATTCGTACAGGGATCGGACAGCCCTTAGCAAAGAGCCCCGAACCCCATACTCCCGAAGCACCCCCCACAGAATACCACGGGGGACACGGTCGAATGCCTTCTCCAGATCCACAAAGCACATGTGGACTGGTTGGGCAAACTCCCATGAACCCTCGAGCACCCTATGAAGGGTATAGAGCTGGTCCAGTGTTCCGCGACCAGGACGAAAACCGCATTGTTCCTCCTGGATCCGAGGTTCGACTATTGGTCGAATTCTCCTCTCCAGTACCCTGGAGTAAACCTTCCCTGGGAGGCTGAGAAGTGTGATTCCCCTATAATTGGAGCACACTCTCCGGTCCCCTTTCTTAAAAAGAGGGACCACCACCCCAGTCTGCCACTCCAGAGGCACTGTCCCCGACCGCCACGCGATGTTGCAGAGGCGTGTTAACCAAGACAGCCCCTCAACATCCAGAGACTTGAGATACTCAGGGCGGATCTCATCCACCCCCGGTGCCTTGCCACCGAGGAGCTTGCAAACCACCTCAGTGACTTCGGCTTGGGTAATGGACGAGTCCACCTCTGAGTCATCAGCCTCAGTCTCCTCAGTGGAAGACATGATGGTGGGATTGAGGAGATCCTCAAAGTATTCCTTCCACCTCCCGACAATGTCCCCAGTCGAGGTCAACAGCTCCCCACCCGCACTGTAAACAGTGTTGGCAGAGTACTGCTTCCCCCTCCTGAGGCGCCGGACGGTTTGCCAGAATTTCTTCGAGGCTGACCGATAGTCCTTCTCCATGGCCTCCCCGATCTCCTCCCAGTTCCGAGTTTTTGCCTCCGCAACTGCCCGAGCTGCAGCACGCCTGGCCTGCCGATACCCGTCAGCTGCCTCAGGAGTCCCGGAGGTCAACATGGCCCGATAGGACTCCTTCTTCAGCTTGACGGCATCCCTTACTTCCGGTGTCCACCACCGGGTTCGGGGATTGCCGCCACGACAGGCACCGGAGACCTTGCGGCCACAGCTCCAAACAGCTGCGTCCATAATGGAGGTAGAGAACATGGTCCACTCAGACTCAATGTCCCCCGCCTCCCTCGGAAGCTGGGAAAAGCTCTCCCGGAGGTGGGAGTTAAAGACCTCCCCAACAGAGTGCTCGGCCAGACGTTCCCAGCAGACCCTCACCATACGTTTGGGCCTGCCAGGTCTGTCCAGCTTCCTCCTCCGCCAGCGTATCCAACTCACCACCAGGTGGTGATCAGTTGACAGCTCAGCCACTCTCTTCACCTGAGTGTCCAAGACATAGGGCCGGAGATCAGATGAAACGACTACAAAGTCGATCATCGACCTCCGACCTAAGGTGTCCTGGTGTCACGTGCACTTATGGACACCCCTATGCTCGAACATGGTGTTCGTTATGGACAAACCATGACTAGCACAGAAGTCCAATAACAAAACACCACTCGGGTTCAGATCGGGGAGGCCGTTCCTCCCAAACACGCCCCTCCAGGTGTCACTGTCGTCGCCCACATGAGCATTGAAGTCCCCCAGTAGCACAATGGAGTCCCCAGTCTGAGCACCCCTCAGTAGCTCTCCCAGGGACTCCAAGAAGGCTGGATACTCTATACTGCTATTTGGCCCGTAGGCACAAACAACAGCAAGAGCCCTCTCCCCAATCCGAAGGTGCAGAGAGGCGACCCTCTTGTTCACTGGGGTAAACTCCAACACATGGCGGCTGAGCTGGGGAGCTATAAGCAAGCCCACACCAGCCCGCCGCCGCTCACCACGGGCGACTCCAGAGAAGTGGAAAGTCCAGCCCCTCTCGAGGAGCTGGGTTCCAGAGCCCAAGCTGTGCGTGGAGGTGAGCCCGACTATCTCTAGCCGGTACCTCTCAACCTCCCGCACAAGCTCAGGCTCTTTCTCCCCCAGCGAAGTGACATTCCATGTCCCAACAGCCAGCCGCTGTGTCCGGGGATCAGGTCGTCGAGGCCCCTGCCTTCGACTGCCACCCAATCCACACTGCACCAATCCCCTACTGCTACCTCTGTGAACCCACAGGAGGTCGGGCCCACATCACCTCTTCGGGCTGAGCCCGGCTGGGCCCCATGGGCAAAGGCCCGGCCACCAAGCGCTCGCATACAAGCCCCAACCCCGGGCCTGGCTCCAGGGTGGGGCCCCGGCTGCGTCATACCGGGCGACGTCACGGTCCTTGCTTTTTTCTCCATAGGGGTTTTTGGTGAACTGCTCTTGGTCTGGCCTGTCACCTAGGACCTGTCTGCCTTGGGAAACCCTGACAGGGGCATAATGCCCCCGACAACATAGCTCCTAGGATCATTCATGCACACAAACCCCTCCACCACAATAAGGTGGCAGTTCTAGGAGGGGCAACTAAATTGTATTTTGTAAATATAAATGAAGTTAGAATTTGATGCCTGCAACACATTCAAAAAAACGTTGGGACAGATGTGTTATTACCATTGTATTACATCTTTCCATTTAACACTTTTTAATCATATGGGATCTGAGGCTACATTGTTGCAGTTTTGCAATTGGAAATTTTGTCTATTCTTGCTTGATAGATGACTTCAGCTGCTCAAAAGTCTGTGGTCGCTGTTGTCCGATTCTCCTCATCATGATGCACCATACATTCTCAATAGGAGACAGATTTGGACTTGCAGCAGGCTAGTCAAGCATACTCATTCTGTATCTACAAAGCCATACTGTTGTAGCCCATGCAGAATGAGGCCTGGCATTGTCCTACTCAAATAAGCATGGACTTCCCAGGAAGAGACATTGCCTTGATGAATATGTCTCTCTAAAATCCCAATAAATGCCCCAATACCTTCATCCACATGCAAATGGTACCTTCATCCACATGCAACTCACCCATGCTGTGGGCACTGATACACCCCCATACCACTTTTGCACCATTTTCTGATAACAAACTGGATGGTCATGTTCACCTTTGGCACTAAGAACTTGACATCCGTTTTTTCCGAAAACAAGCTGAAATGTGGAGTCATCTGGCCACAGCACACTGTCTTTCCACTGTCTTTCAGACCACCTGAAATGAGTTTGGACCCAGAGAAATCAGCAGCGTTTCTGCATAGAATTGATGAATGACTTCCTCCTTGCATAATACAGTTTAAGGTTGCATTTCTGGATGGAGTGGTGGACTGTGTTAAGTGACAAAGGTTTTCTGAAGTACTCCCAAGCCCATTTGGCTATATTTGTGACATTAGTATGACGGTTTCTTAGGCCCTGTCCACACGGCAACGGATTCAGGTGAATCCGATAAAATTTTTTATCGTTTCGGCCTGGCGTCCACACGGCACCGGCGTTTTGGGTGCCCCAAAACGATATTTTTTGAGAACGGGTTCCAGAGTGGAAAAATCTGGCAACGGCGCCGTTGCGAAGTCGTCTGGATGAATAGAACGGATTTGTTTACGATGACGTCACAACCACATGACTAGAACAAGCAGCATTCACTCATTCATGCCGGGTAGAAGAAGGGGTTTATGCGCATGCGTCCTACTTCTTCTATTGTTCTGGTGTCTCCGATGGGACCGTCTTACAGCGCACGTAGAGGTGTGGCATGTGTATTGCATCGTTTTCAGCAAGTGTTGCGTTGCCATATGTACCTGATATTTTACTGATCCGTTGCCCATGTGGACGCGATATTTTTTTTACCTGCTAAAAAAAAAATCTCGTTGCCGTTGACGTGTGGATGTAGCCTTAGGCAGTGCCATCAGGGCTCAAAGGTCACGCACATTCAACAGTGGTTTCTGACCTTGCCCTTTAGGAACTGAGATGTCTCTGAATTCCCTGAATATTTTCACAATATTATGTACTGTACATTTTGAAAGACCTAAATTCTCAATAGGAGACAGATTTTCTCCTATTGAGAAATTTTACGTTGAGAAATGTTTTTTTTTTAATTGACTGACAATTCTCTTATGAATTTTGGCACAGAGGAGTGAGCCACAACCCATCCATGGTTGCAAAGACTAAGCCTTTGGTGCATGCTCCTTTTCTACCCAATCATGTTACCAATCAACCTATGTATTGTAGAATCTTTTAAAATGGCATTACTTGAATATCCAATAAACTTTTCAGTCTTACTTTGCCTATATCCCAACTTTTTTTGAGTGTGTTGCAGGCATCAAATGATTAAATTCTAACTTCTTTTACATTTACAAAAAAAAAAAAAAAAATATATATATATATATATATATATATATATATATATATATATATATATAACAAAAAATATATTAAATATTTTTAAATAATATCAAAAGGGGCGACATGGTGGTGTAGTGGTTAGCACTGTCGCCTCACAGCAAGAAGGTCCGGGTTCGAGCCCCGTGGCCGGCGAGGGCCTTTCTGTGCGGAGTTTGCATGTTCTCCCCGTGTCCGCGTGGGTTTCCTCCGGGTGCTCCGGTTTCCCCCACAGTCCAAAGACATGCAGGTTAGGTTAACTGGTGACTCTAAATTGACCGTAGGTGTGAATGTGAGTGTGAATGGTTGTCTGTGTCTATGTGTCAGCCCTGTGATGACCTGGCGACTTGTCCAGGGTGTACCCCGCCTTTCGCCTGTAGTCAGCTGGGATAGGCTCCAGCTTGCCTGCGACCATGTAGAACAGGATAAAGCAGCTAGAGATGATGAGATGAGATCAAAATATTATTTACTTAATATGTATTTACTTAAACTAAATATATACTAGTAATATATAAGTAGGCTGGTAAAACTGTTGAAAATCTTCTCTTTGTACTTTTGTCACTTAAATAAAGGTTCACATGAATTAACAAATCAAAGGTTTTTGTATTTTGATTGCATTTTGGAAAATATCAAAACTTTTCTGGAAATGTTTAGCCTGCTGATTATTCTGGGTGGCATAGACCTAACACACACACACACACACACACACACACACACACACACACACACACACACACACACACACACATATAATTATTATTACATGGTGGCATGAAGATATGAACTTTATCTTTGAGTGGTGAACATATTTCACGAGTGAGCACAGCCACATAAACTTCCTATGTTCAAGCCGATGTGTAATATTCTTTTTATTACACAGACACATTCACAAAAAAAATCTACAAGTTAATCAAAAGAATTTTCATTTTGAACCGGTTCACCATTTTAAAAATGCGCATCAAGTCAGCAGGAAAACAATGGAATTGACATCATTGATATCTTCACGAGTGAAAATATTGGAAAATATATGTTACTCAGGTCTGGAATGTATTTCATATGAAAAATTAGTTTTTCAACATGAGAAAATAAACTTTAAATCTTCAAGCCAACATGTAATTTTCTTTTTGTTATATTGACACATTCACAAACAAAAACTACACAAGTTAATCAAACACAATTCATCAATATCCTCACCAGTGAGGATATTGGAAAATATGTTACTCGATGTCCCAGATGTACTTCATATGAAAAGTACGAGTGGCATATTTCCCAGTTAAAACCTCGTGTGTAGTGTTTCTTATATACGCAAGTGTATCTTGAAAAATGTGAATATTATGAAAAAATATTGTTTTCATAATTTAATTCAAAAATGTAAACTTTCATATATTCTATAGTCATTACTATTGTATTCAAGCCATCCATCCATTATCTGTAGCCGCTTATCCTGTTCTACAGGGTCGCTGGCAAGCTGGAGCCTATCCCAGCTGACTATGGGTGAGAGGCGGGGTACACCCTGGACAAGTTGCCAGGTTATCGCAGGGCTGACACAGAGACAAACAACCATTCACACTCACATTCACACCTACGGTCAATTTAGAGCCAACAGTTAACCTAACCTGCATGTCTTTGGACTGTGGGGGAAACCGGAGCACCTGGAGGAAACCCACACAGACACGGGGAAAACATGCAAAGTCCACACAGAAAGGCCCTTGCTGACCACGGGGCTCGAACCCGGACCTTCTTGCTGTGAGGCGACAGCGGTAACCACTACACCACCGTGCCGCCCATATTCCAAGCCTTTTTTTGTTTTAATTTTGATGATTATGGAAATATGCCACTCATATTTTTCATACGAAGTACATGAATAGGTCATGAAAATCAGAAATCCAGTCCCTCAGCTGATTAGAATATTTTCTAAGATCAATCAAAAAAGGATTTACAATACAGAAATGTCCACCATCTGAAACGTAAGTTCATTTATAAACTCGGTACTTGGTCGGGGCTCCTTTACCAAGAATTACTGCATCAATGCATTGTGGCATCTGTGAAATCGGTATCTCCATAAAGCTTCTCAGCGGATGGAAGCATCAAGTGCTCTAAAATCTCCTGGTCAAAGGTTGTGTTGATAAAACACAATGGACCAACACCAGCAGATGATATGGCACCCCAAATCATCACAGACTGAGGAAACTTCACACTGGACCTTGATTTCCAAATGAAATGCAAAATTTACTTTCATCTGAAAAGAGGACTTTGGACCACTGAGCAACAGTCCAGTTCTTTCTCTCCTTAGCTCAGGTAAGACTCTTCTGATGTTGTCTCTGCTTTAGGATATTGGGAACATGACCATTGTAGCCCCTTTCCTTAAAACCTCTGTGTGTGGTGGCTCTTCATGCACTGACACCAGCCTCAGTCCATTCCTTGTGAAACTCTCTCAAGTTCTTGAATCAACTTTTATTGACAATCTTCTCAAGGCTGTGGTCATCCCTGTTACTTGTGCAACTTTTCTAGCCAGCATTGACCTTCTGTGGCTTAGCCTCCTTGTAGAGGGTGTTGATTACCATCTTCTAGACAACTGTCAAGTCAGAAGTCTTCCCCATGATTGTGGTTGCGTGTACTCAACTAGACCAAGAGATGCATGATATTTATACTGTTTTACTCAAACTTGAAATGCAACATGATAATATTTTAAAATTCTGGATTTCTGATTTTCATGAGCTGTAAGCCATAATCATAAAAATTAAAACAAAGAAGCCCTGAAATATTTCACTTTACATGTAATGAATATTGAACATATGAAAGTTTACCTTTTTAAATTAAATTACTAAAAAATGAACTTTTTCTGATATTCAAATAATTTGAGATGCACTAATAATAATAATAATAATAATAATAATAATAATAATAATAATAATGCGTTAAATGTATATAGCATTTTTCTTACTATCCTTATAATTATAAAGCGACCCAAGGTTTGTACATAAAATGTTTCTGCACTAAGAATTGAAAAGGCTCTGACAAGGCAAGATTAATATATTGGATGCCTTGTTTGGGTGGTGTTGAATATAAAATTATTTCCCTTCCTATTTTCTCTTTCCAACATTTGGATGCTGCAAAACTAAACTTTTGTAGTTCATGTGTTCTTTGTTTGATTTTTTTTTTTACAGATTTGCATTTTGTGATTTTTGTATTGCTTTGCTTTCTAAAGCAAATGTAGCATGTAACTACTTTCTTAACTACTGTATGTATGTATGTATGTATGTATGTATGTATGTATGTATGTAACTACTGGACTAATGGTGGAAGATTGAAAAGCACTGGTTTGATACTGAATTTGCAAACGGATTGGTTCTTGGTGCTTACTGTCATTGTGTATTTTGATATTTTGAGATTTTTTTTTCAACATCATTTCAACTGACATCAGAATTATACTTGCGATTGGGGCAGCATATTAACTTGGTGCCCTTTTAGAAGGGACTTGATTTGACAGTTTGCCATGAAATGACAGTCATCTGTTTTTTAATTGTTTTTACCATTTATACCACTTAAAATTCATTTCTGTCTATTACGGTCTCTGTGTTGATTTTTTTTGTATGTTTCTTCAAAAGGAATTAGGTAGACTTGGAAGAAGCCAAGAAGGCTTTAGTTGTCACACTTACACTCGAGCACAGACTTAAGCTCACAGTGAAATTTAAACTTTGCATTTAACCCATCTGAAGCAGTGAAAACACACACACACACACACACACACACACACACACACACACACACACACACACACACACACACACAAGTGAGCAAGGAGCACACACACATACCCAGAGCAGTGGGCAGCTATGTTACAGCACCTGGGGAGCAGTTGTGGGTTAGGTGCCCTTGCTCAAGGGCACTTCAGCCCAACCTCAGGCCATGGCTGCCCCATGTTAACCTAACTACATGTCTTTGAACTGTGGGGGAAACCGGAGCACTGGGAGGAAACTCACGCAGACACAGGGAGAACATGCAAACTCCACACAGAAAGGCCCCTGTTGGCTGCTGGGCTCAAACCCAGAATCTTCTTGCTGTGAGGCGACAGTGCTAACCACTACACCACCGTGCAGCCCAAGCACTAGCAATTACAAAATTCAGTACAAATATTTACACAATCCACAATTTGCAGGGTCCAAGCACTTCTTGCAAACAGTAACTCCAGTGGTCAGTTCTTGACAATTATAATACATAGATTAATAAATATACCATAGATCAACTTAATAAGTATGAAATATCTGAAATTGTTGAGGAAAGCTGAAAGGCTGAATACAGCCAGGTGACCAATGGAAATTAAAATCCAATTAGCAGAACAATGCAGCTCACCAAATTTTCAAATTTCAAGAGATAATTTTTAGTACTTAATGAGGATTAGATTCTGTTGAGTAATTTGATACTAATTTTGTGAACATAGCCCCAAAATCCTGGGACTAGTTTGCAAAAATATATTTTGCAAATTATGCAAATTTTCATAAATTTGAGTGGGTGTGGCTACATATTTCAAAAGACAGATTTTATGTGTTCAGTATTGGGGGGTGTTTGACTTTTATGGTTAAATTTTACTGAATAATTTTACCCCTTTTTTTTGCCAGATTTGGCTAAAATCCTAGAACAAGTATGAAAAAGTAGGTTTTGTATGTTCTACAAATTATGTTAAATAAATTGATATGGGCAGGGCTAAATTGCACAAAAAGCTAATTTCTGTGCTTTCAGCTGCAAAATCAGCATAAGAAAGAACATTTATGGTTCACCTTATTTAACAAGAGATATGCTTTAAATCCCCCTTCCCTATCCTTCCTTTTAATAGTCACCAATTTGCATCAATTACAAGTGGGCCCCAACAAGAACCTAGCTTTGATGTTTTGTGACAATAGCTCAACGTTAAAGCTGTCAAATTCCTGCTGAAACTGATTAGTCAACGGTGGCCATGTTTTTTTTATTTTCATGTGTCAGCATTAAATATTCACTTACAGATTAGCATATACAACCCCGATTCCAAAAAAGTTGGGACAAAGTACAAATTGTAAATAAAAACAGAATGCAATGATGTGGAAGTTTCAAAATTCCATATTTTATTCAGAATAGAACATAGATGACATATCAAATGTTTAAACTGAGAAAATGTATCATTTAAAGAGAAAAATTAGGTGATTTTAAATTTCATGACAAGAACACATCTCAAAAAAGTTGGGACAAGGCCATGTTTACCACTGTGAGACATCCCCTTTTCTCTTTACAACAGTCTGTAAACGTCTGGGGACTGAGGAGACAAGTTGCTCAAGTTTAGGGATAGGAATGTTAACCCACTCTTGTCTAATGTAGGATTCTAGTTGCTCAACTGTCTTAGGTCTTTTTTGTCGTATCTTCCGTTTTATGATGCGTCAAATGTTTTCTATGGGTGAAAGATCTGGACTGCAGGCTGGCCAGTTCAGTACCCGGACCCTTCTTCTACACAGCCATGATGCTGTAATTGATGCAGTATGTGGTTTGGCATTGTCATGTTGGAAAATGCAAGGTCTTCCCTGAAAGAGACGTCGTCTGGATGGGAGCATTTGTTGCTCTAGAACCTGGATATATCTTTCAGCATTGATGGTGTCTTTCCAGATGTGTAAGCTGCCCATGCCACATGCACTAATGCAACCCCATACCATCAGAGATGTAGGCTTCTGAACTGAGTGCTGATAACAACTTGGGTCGTCCTTCTCCTCTTTAGTCTGAATGACACGGCATCCCTGATTTCCATAAAGAACTTCAAATTCTGATTCGTCTGACCACAGAACAGTTTTCCACTTTGCCACAGTCCATTTTAAATGAGCCTTGGCCCAGAGAAGACGTCTGCACTTCTGGATCATGTTTAGATACGGCTTCTTCTTTGAACTATAGAGTTTTAGCTGGCAACGACGGATGGCACGGTGAATTGTGTTCACAGATAATGTTCTCTGGAAATATTCCTGAGCCCATTTTGTGATTTTCAATACAGAAGCATGCCTGTATGTGATGCAGTGCCGTCTAAGAGCCCGAAGATCACGGGCACCCAGTATGGTTTTCTGGCCTTGGCCCTTACGCACAGAGATTCTTCCAGATTCTCTGAATCTTTTGATATTATGCACTGTAGATGATGATATGTTCAAACTCTTTGCAATTTTACACTGTCAAACTCCTTTCTGATATTGCTCCACTATCAGTGCGTTTACATGCACATAGAGAGAATCGAGTTTCTGCCGTTGCTCGACTGAAATCGAAGTTCAAAACAGGGCTTTGAACCAGAATTTTTTTCCTATTGGTTCGTTCCGAACAGAAACGGAATTTTAACGTTTCCGGTTTTGGGTTCCACCATTAAATAGACGTTCCCGAACCGGAATTTCGTTCCTGGAACGGTTAATTACGTTCCCTGTCAGCTGTTTAACAAATGGCTATAAAATTATGTCTCTGTCTCATCCAGCTTAAGCCAAATGTAGGCTAATTCTATTACAACCTTCATTAAATAAGACAAGAAATAATTCAAAACAATTATTATTTCAAACGTTGGTGATTTGGATTCTCAGTATGTCTTCCCATCTACACAAACAGAAAAAGTGCCAAAAATGAAAGATAATTCGTTTAGTGTGTTACCAAAGGCTAGTCAGGCCCTATACAGGGCTTTCCACAAGCGCCGGCTGCCGGCCATACAGCCGGCACACAATTAAGTCCAGCCGGCTACTTTAATGACTATTATTTTTGTAGCCCACAGGTTCTAAATATTAATTTTCGATTTTAATAAAATGAAATGTTTATCTAAGGGACTGACAATGTCAAACTGAACCGCACTCATTTAAGTTGTGATTCGCGCTGTTTGTACCGATAATAACCACAAATTCTCCGCCGACTTCGCTGATCCGCGGCCCCGACATGCGGTGTGCGCGTGCGCGCACTCGGCGGAGGCAGTAGTGTGCGTGCGGGCGCACTCGGCAGAGTTTATTTTGTGTTTAACACCCCCCCCCCCCCCGGCTGGCTACTTATTTGTCATGGCTGGCTAGTATGAGCCTTAGTGGAAAGCCCTGTATGCATTGATAGGCTAACAGAGGTTAACGTCATTTAATGTTCGCGAGCCTCTCAGTAACGTGGACAAATATATTGATATCGTGTTTGAAATTGACGTTTTTGAATAACAATAGACTGCAATATTTACCTCTTATTTAAGATGTGGATACGTGATAGTAGTCCACCCTCCCCCTCTCTCCATTCAGTCAGCGAACGTCACACAGGAAGTGAACCCCAGCAGGTCATAGAAACTTGCGCAGGAGAAGAATGACTTTTTTATTTGTAGGTTACGTAAACTTTGAGGAACTAAATAAAAACCGGTATTAACCGGTTACCATTATTTTTAATAAGTGTTTCTGTTCCGGAACATAAAAAATAATAAAGTTTCTGGTTTTGTTTCTGTTCCATGTGAAATAGAAAAAGTTCCCGGTTTTCGTTTTCGTTCCTTGAACCGGTTCAAAGCCCTGGTTCAAAATGCCATGTATACACCTTAATTCGGCTGAAATTGAACCGAACTTGATTTCTCGGAATTGCGCTACACGACCTAGATTATGCGATTTCTGCCGAGCTACTTAGTGCATGTATACCCTATTGAGCTATGTATTCGAGCTACTTACTTCAGCACTGCCCCTTCCGGAAGTGATGAGTGACGAGACCACAAGTGGGAAACACAACAGCCTCGGTCGGCATGACAACGGCATGAATCTTTTCTTTTTGTGGCATTGTTTGCACTGTTAAAATTTAGCTCACTTACTGTATCACCAAATACATCTGTACAGCTGTTGCATAGCTGTGAATTGTGTACATAAACAAGTCACTGTATTTGTGTGTGTGTGTATATATAGATGTCCAACATCTGAAGAATGTCAATAAAAACAAAACAATTGAACTTTGTGTGTTTATTAAGACATAAGTTAAATTGTAAGCAAAAAATGGACTTTAGAAAAATATTTTTTGTAAGCAAAAAATGGACGTTAGAAAAATATACAATTGTGCAAAATAAGTTGTCTTACAAAACAGTGGTCTGCACAGGACAGTTTGTAGCCATACAGTCTGTTAGAGCAAGCCTAACAGCTTGAGCACGGAACTTGTGAACACAGAATTGCCAGTGTTGCCAGATTGGGCGGTTTTAAGTGCATTTTGGCGGATTTGAACGTTTTGGGCTGGAAAACGTCAGCAATATCTGGCAACACTGCTGATAACTTTGTTTATACTCTCGAATAGCTCTTCTTCATGACGACAACCAGAAGTGTACCAACACGATGGGGCGTGTAGCGCCACCTGTGGCTCGGGTGCACAATGTACCTCACACAATAGCTCGATTAACTTGTGTGCATGTAGGATTGGATTTCTCTGGCACCCCTGCTGGGACCCTTAGCTCGATTACCGACAGTAGCTCGATTTGGATGTGCATGTAAACGCACTGCATTTGTCGGCGCAGAATTAGGGGGATTGGTGATCCTCTTCACATCTTTACTTCTGAAAGCCGCTGCCACTCCAAGATGCTCTTTTTATACCCAGTCATGTTAATGACCTATTGCCAATTGACCTAATGAGTTGCAATTTGGGCGGCACGGTGGTGTAGTGGTTAGCGCTGTCGCCTCACAGCAAGAAGGTCCGGGTTCGAGCCCCGTGGCCGGCGAGGGCCTTTCTGTGCGGAGTTTGCATGTTCTCCCCGTGTCCGCGTGGGTTTCCTCCGGGTGCTCCGGTTTCCCCCACAGTCCAAAGACATGCAGGTTAGGTTAACTGGTGACTCTAAATTGACCGTAGGTGTGAATATGAGTGTGAATGGTTGTCTGTGTCTATGTGTCAGCCCTGTGATGACCTGGCGACTTGTCCAGGGTGTACCCCGCCTTTCGCCCGTAGTCAGCTGGGATAGGCTCCAGCTTGCCTGCGACCCTGTAGAACAGGATAAAGCGGCTAGAGATAATGAGATGAGATGAGTTGCAATTTGGTCCTCCAGCTGTTCCTTTTTTGTACCTTTAACTTTTCCAGCCTCTTATTGCCCCTGTCCCAACTCTTTTGAGATATGTTGCTGTCATGAAATTTCAAATGAGCCAATATTTGGCATGAAATTTCAAAATGTCTCACTTTCGACATTTGATATGTTGTCTATGTTCTATTGTGAATACAATATCAGTTTTTGAGGTTTGTAAATTATTGCATTCCGTTTTTATTTACAATTTGTACTTTGTCCCAACTTTTTTGGAATAGGGGTTGTAGATGATGGTCATCTACTGTACCTAACATGTTTCATGTCTATATGTTTCATGCTTTATGGTTTAGGATGCACAATTGGTAATAATAATAATAATAATAATAATAATAAGAAGAAGAAGAAGAAGAAGAAGAAGAAATAGCTCCATCAGTCACAGAAATATGCACCCATCCCATTCTAATAAAGAATGCTAAGCTGTCATATCTAGCAGAAGGCTATGACTTCCTCAGGAAAATGTCTGCATCACTACTCACAGAAATAGACTCTGAGAATAGAAGAAGGGCCTATAACTTCTCAAAAAGAAGCTGAAACAGATGATGAGGCACCTGATAGTGAAGATCAGGGAGATGGAGAGATTAGAAGCTCCTGGCTAAATAGCCTCATTCCTTCAGGTAGACTTTGAATGACCTCTACTCCGCAAAGACAGGAGTGTAGGTCAGATACAGAGGAAGAGGACCAGGAAACAGAATCATACTGTTACCCTTGCAGAGCAACAATAATAAGGCCTAAAACACCTCAGAAATAAAGGAACGAAAAAAGCAGTCTGATTTAGAGAAAGCTCAACTGAAGAAAGTGAGGAAGAAAGTTAAATTTCATTAATGACACAACTTTCTAACTATGTTAGATGCACAGTAAAAGACAAACAATTAAGAGAATCAAATATTGAACATGCTAAAGGGGACAGTGGAGAGGGCGAATGAGTTGAATGACTTCTTCAATCAGTTCAACCAGCCCACGCCCCCCCCACCCTCTCCCTCACTGCAGCCATCTCTCCTTCTTCCCTCAACACACCTCCCTCCAGTCATCACAGCAGCCCCTTCCTCCCCCTCCTCCCCACCTCAACACAGACTCCTCCATGCATTACTGCAGACCAGGTCAGAGGTCAACTGAGGAAGCTTCACCCCAGGAAAGCAGCAGGCCCAGACAAGGTGTGTCCCTGACTACTGAAGACCTGTGCTGCTGAACTGGGTGAACCACTCCAACACATCTTCAACCTTAGCCTGCAGCTGGGGAGAGTGCCCACCCTCTGGAAGACATCATGTATCGTTCCAGTTCCCAAAAAAAAATCGGCCCAGCGAGCTGAACGACTTCCGACTGGTGGCACTCACTTCACATCTGATAAAGACTTTGGAGCGGCTCTTCCTCAGCCTCCTCAGACCCCAGGCACAACACGTCCAGGACTGTCTGCAGTTTGCGTACTGGGCAGGTGTCGGTGTGGAAGATGCCATCCTCTACCTGCTACACCGAGCCCACTTGCATCTGGATAAGGCAAATGGCACAGTGAGGATCCTCTTCTTGGACTTCTTGAGTGCCTTCAACACCATTCAGCCCCTATTGCTTCAGGACAAACTGAACAGGATGTGAGTGGACCCCTGCCTGGTCACCTGGATCTCCAGCTACCTCACTGACAGGCCGCAGTATGTCAGGTTGAAGGACATCACATCTGACACTGTGATTAGCAGCACCGGAGCACCCCAGGGCACGGTGCTGGCCCCTTTTCTCTTCACCCTGTACACCGCAGACTTCTGCTACAACTCGGAGCTGTGTCACATTCAGAAGTTTGCCGATGACACCGCCATCGTTGGGTGTATCAGTGACGACAGAGAGGAGGAGTATAGGAGCCTGGTGAGGGACTTTGCTGTGTGGTGCAACAGGAACCATCTGCAGCTCAACACCTCGAAGACCAAGGAGCTGGTCATTGACTTTGGGAGGTCCAGACCAAGGTCACGACCAGTTCTGATCGAGGGAGTCAAGGTGGAGGCTGTGGATTCCTACAAGTACCTTGGGCTGTGGCTGGACAGCAAGCTGGACTGGACTTGCAACACCAAACACTTATACAGGAAGGGATAGAGCAGGCTATACTTTCTTAGGGGGCTGCGGTCCTTTAACAGCTGCAGGAAACTCCTGTGGATGTTCTATCAGTCTGTGGTCGCCAGTGTCCTGTTTTACACCATGGTGTGCTGGGGGGGCAGCACATCCAAGAAGGACACATCCAGGCTGGACAAACTGATCAGGCGGGCCGGCTCTGTGGCCGACATGAAGCTGGACTCTCTGGTGACGGTGGCAGAGAAGAGGTCTATGGACAAACTATTGAACATCATGGACGATGCCAGTCACCCTCTGCACACCATCATCAGCAACAAGAGGAGCCTGTTCAGTGACAGAATGCTCCTTCCCAAGTGCAGGACAAACCGACTTAAAAACTCCTTTGTCCCTCACGCCATCAGACTGTACAACTCCTCTCTGGGGGGGAGGAGGGGTAACAGGAGGACAGAGGATGGGAAGGAGCAGTAACCTAGCCTAACAATAAGCAATACCAGACAATGTGCAATACACAGTAATGTGCAATATAAAGTGCAATATTTCTCCTGCCGCCGACCACCCCCTTCTCCCCCCCTTCTCCCCCCCTTTCCCCCTCCCCCCTTCCCCATATCTTATTCTTTTTATATTTGTATATGTAAATAATTTATTTTAATTTATCTAGAAGTTTTCTCTATTTCTTTTCTCTGTTTATCTGTAATGATGCTGCTGGAATCTTAATTTCCCTGAGGGAATCCTCCCAAAGGGATCAATAAAGTTTTATCTAATCTAATCTAATCTAATCTAATCTAATCTAATCTAATCTAAAAGACTCTGGAAGACAGGGGTGTATATGGGTATACTACAACTCCGATTCCAAAAAAGTTGGGACAAAGTACAAATTGTAAATAAAAACGGAATGCAATAATTTACAAATCTCAAAAACTGATATTGTATTCACAATAGAACATAGACAACATATCAAATGTCGAAAGTGAGACATTATGAAATTTCATGCCAAATATTGGCTCATTTGAAATTTCATGACAGCAACACATCTCAAAAAAGTTGGGACAGGGGCAATAAGAGGCTGGAAAAGTTAAAGGTACAAAAAAGGAACAGCTGGAGGACCAAATTGCAACTCATTAGGTCAATTGGCAATAGGTCATTAACATGACTGGGTATAAAAAGAGCATCTTGGAGTGGCAGTGGCTCTCAGAAGTAAAGATGGGAAGAGGATCACCAATCCCCCTAATTCTGCGCCGACAAATAATGGAGCAATATCAGAAAGGAGTTCAACAGTGTAAAATTGCAAAGAGTTTGAACATATCATCTATAGTGCATAATATCATCAAAAGATTCAGAGAATCTGGACGAACCTCTGTACGTAAGGGTCAAGGCCAGAAAACCATGCTGGGTGCCTGTGATCTTCGGGCCTTCAGACGGCACTGCATCACATACAGGCATGCTTCTGTATTGGAAATCACAAAATGGGCTCAGGAATATTTCCAGAGAACATTATCTGTGAACACAATTCACTGTGCCATCGCCGTTGCCAGCTAAAACTCTATAGTTCAAAGAAGAAGCCGTATCTAAACATGATCCAGAAGCGCAGACGTCTTCTCTGGGCTAAGGCTCATTTCAAATGGACTGTGGCAAAGTGGAAAACTGTTCTGTGGTCAGATGAATCAAAATTTGAAGTTCTTCATGGAAATCAGGGACGCCGTGTCATTCGGACTAAAGAGGAGAAGGACGACCCAAGTTGTTATCAGCACTCAGTTCAGAAGCCTGCATCTCTGATGGTATGGGGTTGCATGAGTGTGTGTGGCATGGGCAGCTTACACATCTGGAAAGACACCATCAATGCTGAAAGGTATATCCAGGTTCTAGAGCAACATATGCTCCCATCCAGACGACGTCTCTTTCAGGGAAGACCTTGCATTTTCCAACATGACAATGCCAAACCACATACTGCATCAATTACAGCATCATGGCTGCGTAGAAGAAGGGTCCGAGTACTGAACTGGCCAGCCTGCAGTCCAGATCTTTCACCCATAGAAAACATTTGGCGCATCATAAAACGGAAGATATGACAAAAAGGACCTAAGTCAGTTGAGCAACTAGAATCCTACATTAGACAAGAATGGGTTAACATTCCTATCCCTAAACTTGAGCAACTTGTCTCCTCAGTCCCCAGACATTTACAGACTGTTGTAAAGAGAAAAGGGGATGTCTCACAGTGGTAAACATGGCCTTGTCCCAACTTTTTTGAGATGTGTTCTTGTCATGAAATTTAAAATCACCTAATTTTTCTCTTTAAATGATACATTTTCTCAGTTTAAACATTTGATATGTCATCTATGTTCTATTCTGAATAAAATGGAATTTTGAAACTTCCACATCATTGCATTCCATTTTTATTTACAATTTGTACTTTGTCCCAACTTTTTTGGAATCGGGGTTGTACATACTTTAATAAACAAAGTCCTAAGTACAGTAATGAAGATGGTTTTCACAAACAAATAAATGATAAATGAATGAATGAATGAATGAATGAATGAAACAGATGCTACCTATATAAACCACAAAGAAGAAAAGGAAGCAAAGATTCCTCGAGCAAGTCAAAGAGTCAGGAATTTGTGCAGCAATGATGCCACTAAAACAAGAATTCACTTGACTAGAAGAATCACTTGTAGTGGAGATGCTATATATGTAGATAAAAACATTTAGAACATTAGTGAGTTAAAAGTTTAAAAATATTTTAACTTAAGGCTAACTTAGGTACGAAGATAGTTACGAGGTTAGTTTGGAGGACACTTTGTTTAGTTTGTAAGACAAGGAATAAAAAGTCAGTGCTGTATGTTTATATGTAGCTTGCTTTTTAGGGTTTTAATTGCACCATCCAAGCTAAAATTCACTTATTATTTAAACTAAACAAGAATGTAGAGTAAAATCAATCTGAGAAAAAAATGGTCAGCGCAGACTCTGCTTTGCTTCATCGGAATCCAGTTTTTACAACTTAAGTTGGTGAACTGCTGCTCTTGACTTTTCTTTGAAATTTCATGTGTACAGTCTCCTTGATGATAAATAATAGCGGAGCTCCAGCGGAGCACCATATCTAAGAAAAAATGGTAAACCCATCGAGTCAATTTTTTGTGGTTTGTCAGTGTACCACCAGTCATACACACCGCCTAGTGGCCAGTGTTCGTAATTACCAGTCATACACACCGCCTAGTGGTCAGTGTTAGTAATTACCAGTCATACAGACCGCCTAGTGGCCAGTGTTCGTAATTACCAATCATACACACCGCCTAGTGGCCAGTGTTAGTAATTACCAGTCATACACACCGCCTCGTGGTCAGTGTTAGTAATTACCAGTCATACACACTGCCTAGTGGCCAGTGTTAGTAATTACCAGTCATACACACCACCTCGTGGCCAGTGTTAGTAATTGCCAGTCGTACACACCACCTAGTGGCCAGTGCTAGCCAGTAAAGAAATAAAGCAAAAGAGACTGGCTATGATATAAGAAGATTCTACAATCCAGAAATAGATGGGAGCTCCGCTTTTAGGCAGTGCCTAAATCTATATATTAGCTAGAAAGCTACAAAATGACTTTTTATCTTGGTTAGAGTGATTTGAGCATCCAAAAACAGAACAAAAATTGACCATCTTCACATCAAAACGAAGATTCTCTACTGAATTAAGCCTACAACTTGACCATAAATGTGGCCAATGCATGTTGTCATGGGAGATGTGATGTCACTTGAAATCTTTCAAGTATAGCTTTCAATGAAGGAGAGAAAATTCCTGTGTTTATATATATATGACCTCTGGCAAAAAGTATGGAATCACCAGTCTTGGATGAGCATTCATTCAGACATTTTATTCTGTAGAACAAACTGAGATCACAAACATGATACAATAATAAAGTCATTCCAAAGTGCAACTTCTTGGCCTTCAGAAACACTAAAATAAACGAAGAAAATACATTGTGATAGTCAGCAAATGTTACTTTTATAGACCAAGCACAGGGAAAAAATATGGAATCACTCAATTCTGAGGAAAAAAATATGGAATCACTCAATTTTCAGGTAGAAAATAAGGACTCACCCAGTCAATTTCCTTTCCCTAAATTGACACCTGCCTCAGATTAGATCTGCTCGTTAGTCTGCAGTTAGAAACAGCGCAGTTATCACACCTTGGAGGGCTGCTGGACCAAGTGGATTGGCAAGAATTATGGCTCCAACAAGAGAGATGTCTCTTGAAACAAAAGAGAGGATTGTCAAACTTCTTTAAGAAGGTAACTCTTCACGCATGGTTGCCAAAGATGTGGGCTGTTCACAGTCAGCTGTATCTAAGATATGGACCAAGTACAAACAGCATGGGAAGGTTTTTAAAGCCAAGCGTACTGGTAGATCAAGGAAGACATCAAAGCGTCAAGACAAAAAACTTAAGGCCATATGTCTTGAAAACCGAAAAAGTACAACAAAACAAATGAAGCATAAATGGGAGGAAGCTGGAGTCAATGTACAAGTATGTGACCGAACCGTGAGAAATCGCCTAAAGGAAATGGGATTTTCATATAGGAAAGCTAAAAGAAAACCATCATTGACACCTAAACAGAAAAGAACAAGACTACAATGGGCTAAGGAGAAGCAATCATGGACTGTAGATGACTGGATGAAAGTTATCTTCAGTGATGAATCATGAATCTGCATTGGACAAGGTGATGATGCTGGAACTTTTGTTTGGTGCCATTCCAGTGAGATTTATGAAGAGGACTGCCTGAAGAAAACATCCAAATTTCCACAATCCTTGATGATATGGGGCTGCATGTCAGGCAAAGGCACTGGGGAGATGGCTGTGGTTACTTCTTCAATAAATGCACAGGTCTACATTGACATTTTGGACAGTTTTCTTATCCCTTCAATTGAAAAGATGTTTGGGGGTGATGAAATAATTTTCCAAGATGACAATGCATCGGGGGGCGGCACGGTGGTGTAGTGGTTAGCGCTGTCGCCTCACAGCAAGAAGGTCCTGGGTTCGAGCCCCGGGGCCGGCGAGGGCCTTTCTGTGTGGAGTTTGCATGTTCTCCCCGTGTCCGCGTGGGTTTCCTCCGGGTGCTCCGGTTTCCCCCACAGTCCAAAGACATGCAGGTTAGGTTAACTGGTGACTCTAAATTGACCGTAGGTGTGAATGTGAGTGTGAATGGTTGTCTGTGTCTATGTGTCAGCCCTGCGATGACCTGGCGACTTGTCCAGGGTGTACCCCGCCTTTCGCCCGTAGTCAGCTGGGATAGGCTCCAGCTTGCCTGCGACCCTGTAGAACAGGATAAAGCGGCTACAGATAATGAGATGAGATGAGAGACAATGCATCGTGCCATAGAGCAAAAACTGTGAAAGCATTCCTTGGTGAAAGACACATCCAGTCAATGTCATGGCCTGCAAATAGTCCAGATCTCAACCCAATAGAAAACTTGTGGTGGAAATTGAAAAAAATGGTCCACGACAAGGCTCCGGCCTGCAAAGCTGATCTGGCAACTGCAATCAAAGAGAGTTGGCACCAGATTGATGAAGAATACTGTTTGTCATTCAAGTCCATGCCTAAGAGACTGCAAGCCGTTATAAAAGCCAGAGGTGGTGCAACTAAGTACTAGTGATGTGTTTTGAATGTTCTTTTGTTTGTCTGTTTTTCATGATTCCATATTTTTTTCCTCAGAATTGAGTGATTCCATATTTTTTTTCCCTGTGCTTGGTCTATAAAAGTAACATTTACTGACTTCCACAATGCTTTTTCTTCATTTCTTTTAGTGTTTCTGAAGGCCAAGAAGGTGCACTTTGGAATGACTTTATTATTGTATCATGTTTGTGATCGGAGTTTGTTCTACAGAATAAAATGTGTGAATGAGTGCTCATTCAAGACTGGTGATTCCATACTTTTTGCCAGGGGTTGTATATATCTCGTGAGTTATGAAGGTAACTATGGATCTGTGAGACCGAGGGATGACCGTCACTACGGTCTAAAAAAAGGAATGATCACCTTCATTCTGCCTATCACCGAGACCATATGTCAACAAAGTCATGTCCATGACCTCCAGAAGCAGAACGACTCGCGTTATAAATAGCAGAGATTGCTCCCGGTTCAGTGAGTGCCTCTGGATGGTCTGAGCGACAAGGATAGTGACGGTCATCCCTCGGTCTCACAGATCCATAGTTACCTTCGTAACTCATGATCTGTTTCAACCTTGCTCTGACCGTCACTACTGTCTAAAAAAAGGGATGACACATACCAAAAGAGTTGCGAGGAACCCAGAATTAATCATTGGAACCTCGCTCGGTCACGGACATGCGGGCACTGACCGGAGCTGGGCGAGTTATGTCCACCCTGTAAAATCTGGTAAAAGTGCATGGCGTAGCCCATGAAGCTGCTGCACAGATATCGCCTGCTGCCACACCCCTAAGGGCAGCCCAAGATGTAGCTACACTTCTGGTAGAGTGAGCCCTCGTACCCGAAGGGACCGGTATCCCCTGAGCCCTGTAAGCATGGGAGATAACCTCCACCAGCCAATGAGACAGCCTCTGTTTGGAAAGCAGCAGCCCACGCTTCGCCGCCCCATAACAGACAAAAAGTTGAAAGTGTGTTTTCCTCAAGGACTGTGTACGGGCCAGATAAGCCCTCAAGGCCCTGACTGGGCACAAAGTGAGCAACTTGTCCTGCTCTGCCTGCGAGGCAGAGGAAGGCTGGAATTGGGACACCTCCAGAACCTGGTTGATGGACTGCTGATTAAGAACCTTTGGCAGAAAAGCTGGATTTGGCCAAAGCGACACGCCAGTGCCTCCTGCCTGCCACCTTAGATAGTCATCGCTAATGGAGAGAGCACACAGCTCTCTGACCCTTTGCTGAGCAGAGTGCCAAGAGAAAAGCAGTCTTAAGGGACAAAGATCATAAATCTGCATCTGAAATAGGCTCATATGGAGCTTCAGTGAGCGATGTTAAGACTGTGGGCAGATCCCAGCTCAGCGCCCGCAAGGTGCGACCTGGACGCAACCGGCGGGCTCCCTTCAAGAATTGGCCAATCAAAGGATGCCTACCCAGGGGTCTGTTAACTGCACCCTGGTGAAATGGCCGAAGCATAGACCTTTACTGTATTGACTGCCCTGCCTTGATCCAAATGGGACTGCAAGAAGCGTAAAACATGTGGCAGAGGGCAAGCTGCTGGCTCAAGATCCATGCCGGCACACCAATCTGAAAAGATCCTCCATCTGAGTGTATAGCAAGCTCTAGTAGATGGAGCCCTGGTGTTATTGAGTGTCTCTTGAACAGACTTGTCTAGCCGCTCAGTGATGGACTCTGCAGGGGCCAAACCCATAGACATAGGGCACCTGGGTTCGGAAACCAGATCCGCCTGTCCGCCTGTGACAGAAGATCCGCTCTGCATGGTAACTGCCATGGCTGACCCTGCAGCAGTCAGAGCAGGTCCTGGAACCAAGGCCTCGACGGCCACCATGGAGCAACCAGCAGGACTGAGTGTTGGTCCTCTCCGATCCTCTGGAGGACCTGAGCTATGAGAGAGAGTGGAGGAAAAGCATACAGGAAGCTTGTTGGCCATTCTTGTGACAGAGCATCCAGGCCCAGACTGCCCCCCTGCCCCGTGAGGGAGTACCATTCCGGGCAGTGTGTTGTCTCTGCTGACGCAAAGAGATCCACTTGTGCAACACCGTACTGCATCCAGATCTGGCTGATGATGTCCGTGTTCAGTCTCCATTCTCCCGGGAGTGGTCCCGTCCTGGAGAGAATGTCGGCCGCTCTGTTTTCCACACTCAGGATGTGCACTGCCCTCAGTGAAGAGAGTTGTGGCCATGCCCATGTCAGCAACTCCTCCGCCACCTGGAGGCACCACCAGGACCTCGTGCCCCCTTGGTGATTCACATGATACACCGCCGAGGTACTGTCTGTTCTCACAAGAACATGTTGGTATTGCAACACCGGCAGGAATCTTTGAAGAGCGAGATGGATTGCCTTCAGTTCGAGGACGTTTATGTGCTCCAACATCCACGGGGGTTGCCACATGCCCCTCACCGACCGTCCTTCCCAGACAGCTCCCCAGCCTGTCAGGGACACATCTGTCGAGATGACCTGTCACCTGTGGGGAAGGCCCCCCAGTGGGACACCTCGGAGCAGGAACTCCTGGTCCCTCCAAGGACGTAGAGTTTGGATGCAAGCCCGAGACACATGCAGCCTCACCTGCCTGTCATCTTTCGGATGGAGATGGAAGGCATTGAACCAGCACTGCAGGGGGCATGTCCTCAGCAGGCCAAGAGGAATTACTGCTGCTGCTGCAGCCATCAAACCCAGCAGCTTCTGGACTCTGTGAGCCATAACAAGACTGCCCAAGCGGAAATACTTCAGCATTTCGATAAAGCTGTCCACTCTCCGTGGAGTGAGAGACACCATCATGCCGAGTGAGTCGAGGAAGATGCCAAGGAATTCCACCTGTTGGCGGGGTTGCAGGTCGCTCTTCTTGTGGTTGACAGTGAAGCCCAAGGATTGGATTTGGGCCAGAACTGTGTCTGTGTTGCGCACTACCTGCTCTCGAGAGGGGGCGCAGATGAGCCAATCATCCAGGTAGGGTAGGATTTTTAGACCTTGAGCCTGGAGGGGGGACAGCACGGCTGACACCACGCGAGCAAAAACCCTTGGGGCCAGGGAAAGGCCAAAAGGAAGGACCTGGAATTGGGACACCCTGCCCTGGAAGACGAAGCGCAGGAAGGGCCTGTGTTCTGGGCAGATTGGGACATGGAAATACACATCCTTTAGGTCCAGAGATGTGAACCACTCCCCCTGCTGGATGGACTGCATCACTACTCTTGTGTGGACCATCTTGAAAGGCAGCACCTTGAGATATCGGTTCAAGGGCTTGAGGTCGAGAACAGGCCAATGACCGACGTCTTTTTTGGGAACAATAAAATACTTGGAGTAGAACCCAGTGAGCTGTGCGCTGGGCGGCGGTACTTCTGAGATAGCCCCTTTTAGAAGTAGCTCTTGAACTTCCTTGATGAGTATGGACATCAAAGCTGGGTCTTTTACAGATGTTACCCTGACCCCTGAAAAAGTAGGGGATCGCTGTTGAAATTGCAATCGGTAGCCGCGAGCCATCGTAGCCACGGCCCACGGGTCTGGCACAATCCCCTCCCAGGAGGTCCGTGACAGCTGGGAAGGACAATCAATGGGCGACCCAAGACTCCTATACAGGACTGCTGCTGTGGCCTGCACCCCTGCCTGTGCCCCGCTGCAGTCCTTTTCTTCCCCTGGGTCGGGGATTTGGGGCCGTACTTCGGTCGGGTGCACAAAATCGCCAGTCCCGTGGGGCCACCGGGTCATTGCCCACTGGCGGAGGCCGGGTGGGCTGCTGCAGCCTATACCTACCCATAGGCGCCCAGCTGGCAGTTGAAGCTGACTTACGGCACACATGCTGGACAGCTTCCCTAGATGCCGCAGTGCGTTCAGCGCGATCAAGCACCTCCTGGGATCCTGGGTGAAAGACATGCCCAGGCGCCACAGGGAGGCTCAGCAACTCCTGCTTGATGGTTTCCGGCAGGGAGGTTTGCGCCAGCCAAACCTGTCTGCGGCACAGCACCGCAGAGGCCATAGCGTTCCCCACGTCTTGCGTCAGCTGGGAGTGGGAAGAAAGAGCTGCATCCACCAGGGCCTTGGTGTCCTGATCGTCTGGGCTCAGTGTCTTCTGTAGAGCCGCCAGGGTGATGGCTAGAGCGTTACCCATTCGGGCCACTCGTGCCAATGCATTAAAAGAGCGAGTGGCCAGGTGGTCTGTCTTGGCGCACTCCTTACGAGGGCAACGTGGATTGGGGGATACGCGGGCAAGGCCCAGGGATGTCAATGCAGCCATTGATGGCTCAACTGGTGGCATGTCCCCTAGTCCAGTCTCAACCGGGTAACCAGCTGTTGCCAGCTGGCGGCAGCCTGCATGAAATGGGGGGCGTTGCAACGACTTATCCCATGTTGACTTGAGCATTGCTGCATAATCATCCACCACAGGTATAGGAGGTGGTGGGGTAGCAGGAGAGATGCCCTCCCAAACTCCTCCCAAAGGAGCCAGGGCCAGTGCAGGCACCTGAAGGCCCAGGACCTTGGCAGCGCTCAGCACCCGTGACACCAGGGAGTTGACAGGGGCCTCTTCTGTCCCCATGGAGCCATCAGCTGGTTCTGCAGAGCCAGAATGCAGGTCTTCCCTGAGGCCATCCCCACCTGTTGTGTTGTCCATCTCTGTGTGGGGAGCGTAGAGGGATAGCACATCCACATTGCCCTGCCCATCCTCCTCACCATCGCGCTCAGGTCTGGATGAGAGGGTACCCCCCTGGCTCAAGGGCAGGGAAGTAGATGACAAGCCCTGTTGACCTTCCAGCCTGTCCATCCTCTGTGAAAGAGCCTGGAGAACCAAGAGGATCTGGAGCGACTCCACGTTACCACTTTCCGTCACTGTAGCTGAGGTAGGGCGTTTAGCAGGTCTGGGCGCCTCTCTTTGGGCAGGCCTGTGGGGGGACTCCCGCTGCCAGTCACGTGAATGCTTGCATTTGTGCTTATGCTTACTGGAGAGGGATGGCTGGTCGGGGGAGCGTCGCCTCTCTCTCCAGCTCTCGCGCACATGGCTGCCCACCTGGCTGGCCCGGCGCTGTCTTTTCCCCCTGGAGAGGTCGCAGGCCACGCTGCAGGGGTTGTCCATGTCCTCCAGCATGTGGGTAGCTCCAAGGCACATTGGACACTCCCTGTGCCCATCTCTGGAACTCATTGAGGCCCTGCAAATCCTGCAGTAGTGGGAAGCCATCGTAGCCACACAGAGGCCTAGGTGGTCTGAAGTCTGGAGTCCTCCTCTAGTAGTCCTCCAAGGTATTATGGTGGCCCTCACCAGCACGCAAACACACTTAACAGGTGCACACTAGCCCCACCGGCTGCGAACAGCGGTATAGGGTATGCCACAAGATCACGATGGTGGCCTGCACCAGCGTGCGAATGCACTTAGCGGGCGCACACTCATACATGTCAACCTTTGGTCAATCAAACCTGTATAACCAACCTCCAAAATCCGTATTTCCCTTATAAAATCCATATAAGATGCAAATTAAAATAATTTACCTAAAATTTGAATAATAATTAACAATGATATATCCAAGTTACTTTTTATTCAATATTAATAACAATAAGCCTTCAGAATAATACAAAGCTCCAATGTTTGACAAAAACACCAAGTGTCACTCTAATGTTTTGAATTGTACTCCATGACAGCTTTTTTAGCAGTCTGCACCAACACCTCACGAGGCTGCATGTCACAGCAAGTGTCTGTGTTGATCTTGCCGGAGTGCCCATTCAGAATCTTTTCAGTCACTCGTGAAAGTCACTCAGGTGGAAATACGCGTTTCAGACAAAATGTTACTTCCGGGTTGGCGGGATTCTCGCAGTGCAGTGTGCGCATGATCAAAAGTGGAACGAAGTCTCGCTACCACAAGATAACGCACGATTTCATAAGACTCTTTACTGGCTGTTTGTGCTGTCTGTGGTGTACAGTACGTTTGTAAATGTTATGCGCTCTTTTATCATCGTGGGAATTGATTATAGCTCTAAATAAATATTGAAGTTTTTTTAAAGAATCCGTATAACTATTTGTACGCCCGTATACTACGTTTATTGAATCAAATCCGTATAAAATACGGACATTCCGTATAGGTTGACATGTATGCACACTAGCCCCACCAGCTGCGAACAGGGGTATAGGGCATGGCAGAGGAGGGTGTTGCCGAGGAGCACTGTCGTGGCCTGCACCTGATGGAAACAGAAAAAAACACATTACACAGTATTATGATGCCCCTCACGAATGCAGTTAGTGGGCACATACTAGCCCCACCCACTGCAGACAGTGGTATAGGGTGTGACACAAGAACACTGCCGAGGCCTGCACAGTGTGCAAACGCACCTAGCAGGCTACCCCAGTGAAAAAAAAAAAGCACAACACAATAACAGGTGCACACCAAAACACAGTATGAAACTCAAATAACAAATCCACTTACCATGGCGATATAGGACAATACAAACAAATATAGTGCTAGGTGGCCTTTAACAGCAATCTGACAGGCTCACACGATTTCCAGCTGTGACAACAGCAGTAAAAAACACAGAACATTGGTATTACAGCGGCCCACACCAGCGCGCAAACGCACTTAGTGGGCTCGCACTAAGCCCACGGCTGCAAACAGCAGTATAGGCACACAGTGGTAACAAACTCAGATTACCCGGAAATCTAGCGCATATAACGTAAACAAAAAAGGATACCTGAAATACACAAACCACAACAATTCTCGGGGACACAAGGCACCTGTACCGAGCAGGTAACTAATTAGTGGAATGTGAAGCAAAGAAATCAGGATTTCTTACCTTATGGGTCTCTTACTTATGGTCTCATACGAGGCGATCAAGGTGAGAGACTGAACCGGGAGCAATCTCTGCTATTTATAACATGAGTCGTTCTGCTTCCGGAGGTCATGGACATGACTTTGTTGACATATGGTCTTGGTGATAGGCAGAACGAAGGTGATCATTCCTTTTTTTAGACTGTAGTGACAGTCAGAGTGAGGTCGAAACAGATATATTTATATGGTCAGACACTTTTATTTCCACTGGAAGGAAGTGGCCTGAAAAAAAAATGCAGAAAAATCCTTTGTGCAATAGTTAAGAGAATAATAGATGTAAAATGATTAGTGTGAGGAACCCAGGTAGTAATCAACACACAAGATTTTTCATGATCAAGATGGAAAAAGAACTTGGTTAGAGATGTCAAAACAGCTCACCAATATAGGGAAGAATAATGGTCTATTCTCTTACATCAGGGGTTCACAACCTTTTCTGCTTTGAGACCCACCTATTCATACTTGTAACAAGTCGGGACCCATTAAAAAAGATCCCCAATAATTTTGGCTCATCTATTCTATTAGAATCTAATAATCTATTCTAAAGTGTATTAATGGGATGCGACATCACTCCCTGTTACCAATGGGAGCCCAGGAATTAAATAAGTGCAATAAAACCAAACTGTTTTTAATTGTAGGTATTGTATTTAAAACTGTATGGATGTGCCAGAAGCCAACATAAACCCATGCATGCAGGGCATTCTCAGTCAAAATGGATTAATGATCCAAAAGTGGAGTCTGGTCCATTAACATAAGAACTTATTGCCATGTTTGTGTACAGCAAACAAGTAAGTTATTAAAACCAAGAAGTACACTCAAAAGAAGTGGATATAGAAACCACTCAATGGGATTAGATCCTTACATGCTAACAAAGAAGGATTTTTCCTATGAGTTGGAAAATTATCCATGTGTCGAGTTCCCTGATATCTCAGACTACCTGTTGCTGCAGACATCGTTCTACACGGACAAAGAGATGAAAACCTGGAAGAGCATGGAGGAGTAAAATTTTCTATATGGGGCTGGGTTAAAGATCTGGAGATCAGGACACTATAAGATAGACAGCAGTAGATGGATCTAAGTGCAGGAAGAGTGTTTATTAGCAGGCGTGATATTTAAGTCAAGTTTATTTGTATAGCGCTTTTAACAGCAGACATTGTCGCAAAGCAGCTTCACAGAGAATTACAGACCTTAAACATGAGATAATTTTATGCCTAATTTATCCCTAATCTGTCCCCAATGAGCAGGCGATAGTGGCAAGGAAAAACTCCCTCAGATGATATGAGAAAGAAACTTCAAGAGGAACCAGACTCAAAAGGGAACCCATCCTCATCTGGATGATGATGGATAATGTGATTATAAATAACCTGCTTCTATAACTGTGTCCTGTATAGTCACAAAGTATAACTGTGTAACCAGGAAATTCATTACAGTTTTAACATGAAGTTTGTTTTGTTGAAGTTATAAACTGTTCATTGATGGAAACTTGAGTGCAAAACTGTTCATGACAACTGCAGTCCTAAAGTTAGCAAGTCAACTGTAGTCCCCTGATATAAATGCATTACTGTAAGTGTCCAGAGCATCTTCCAAGTGCAACTTTTGACTGTCCATATGGGGCCGTCCTCCACAGAAGCAATGTGATGAGACTCCAGCCAGATGTAGGGCATCAGGATGGATCAGGCAGGTCTGAAGAGGAGGTCAGCATCTCGGTCTCAGGATCGACATGTAACTCAGAGGGACAGACAGAAAGAAGGGGGGGAGGGGAAGAGAGAGAGAGAGAGAGAGAGAGAGAGAGAGAGAGAAAACACAGGTTGTTAGGTATGCCCAGTGTCACCTAATGAGTAAGAACAGTATACATTTTGTGCTGAGTGCAAGCAGGGACTCTGGCAAAACTAACTATGACAGCAAAACTAAAAGGGGAGAGCCAGAAGGTAACACAGACATGAGGGCACCCTGGGACATAAAGCAGCCAGCCACTACACCATCAACAAACCTGAGTGAGTGAATGAGTGAGTGAGTGAGCGGGGGGTGGAGGGTTTAAACATCCCAGTTTACCAAATCAGATGAGGAGATGGTGGAATGGGGTGTGGAGCCTCCTAAAAGACATGTCTACAAGTAACCTCTTTGTCTCATTTTCATTACAGAAACATGGAAAATGAAGAAAATGTAGGACAGAGAAAAGACGCATGGAAAGACAAGGAAGAACAATTAATACACAGAGTATCAAAGTATTATAAAAATAAAGAAATGACAATTCTTCCAGTGGAATGGAAATTGACTTAACAAACATTTTTCATCAGTATAAGCCAATGAAATACTGTAATGTCACAAAACTCTTACAGGATTAATCAGGAGGCTCTTGGCTTCGACTGAGTAGATTATTGTGTCAGTCTGTTTATGTGCTGCTGTGCATATAACATTTAAACCTAAATAACAGATGTGTATAAATGCTAGCCTTATTTATCTACAGTAATGAAAATCCAGGTTACTTCCAGTTTTATAAAGACTTGCAATTTCCCACCAGAACATAGTCCAAAGGAAAAAAAATGCAAAGTTCCCCATTTAGTCACAGAATGCAAAGTTCCACATTTAGTCACACGTCATTTTCAAAATGCATTTAATGTTTAGGTATCCCGAGATGGTTTTTATCACATTATTTTTATCCACACAATCACAGCTACTTATACAGTACAACAATGTTTTAGCATCTGTATTGTTAAAAACCCACATGACACCCAACCTTACTCACAAGATATGAAGCAGTGTTGATATAACTGATTTATTGGTACATTGATCATGAATTATTTAATTGAAGAAAGATGACTGATTTACTTTAGAAAGGAAGGAAATATTTTGTGCACACTTAAGTAATTTGACATTTGGAGGGACATTTTCTATACATGATTCAAAGTTTTTCTAGGCAAGTTCATTGAGGTGTTGCCATAAAGACCTTTGTCCTAGAGTGTCATATGTAATGTCTTGTCTTATGAGCTGGGTGGAGGTAATTTTGCCCTCATACCTACCTAAAATGTTCAATATCATGAATTGAACTGAATTTTGAATTGGGTGAATGGCTACATGTCTAGTCATCAATAATTCTGACCAGTAATTTTATATGTAGATGGATTTCTCCTTTCTAAATTGTTTCTCAAGCATACGCTCTCATCTCCACCTGCTGTCTGTGCCCAATTCTCATCAGGTCTCTTGGCCAAGTCTTGCATGAGTTGAAGGTGTGGCTGTCCCTGTGGATCTCATGCCATGGTGCCAATGGGATTTCAAAATAAAAGTCCCTTCTCATGCCAGACCTTCTTTGAGTCACATGGAGAATTATCATGGAGGAGGAAGAATTACCATATTGAATTGCATAAAATCATATTCTGTTGCATCACATCTTCTCATCTCATCTCATCTTCATCCAGTTATCCAGAGCTGGGTCACGGAGGCAGCAGTCTGAGCATGGAAGCCCAAACTTCCCTCTCCCCAGACACCTCAGCCAGCTCCTTGGGAAGAACACCGAGGCATTCCCAGGCCAGCCAAGAGACATAGTCCCTCCAGCATGTCCTGGGTCTTTTCCCAGGGCCTCCTCCTGGGGGGACATGCCTGGAACACCTCCCCAGGGAGGCATCCAGGAGGCATCCGAAAGAGATGCCCGAGCCACTTCAGCTGATTCCTCTCGATGTGGAGGAGCAGCGGCTCTACTCCAAGCTCCTCCCGAGTGACTGTGCTTCTCACCCTATCTCTAAGGGAGTGCCCAGCCACCCTGCGAAGGAAACTCATTTCGGCCGCTTGTATCCACAATCTTGTTCTTTCAGTCATTACCCAAAGCTCATGACCATAGGTGAGAGTCGGAACGTAGATCGACTGGTAAATCGAGAGCTTCGGCTTTTGGCTCAGCTCCTTCTTCACCATGACAGACCGCCAATCTGCCTGTTGATCTCACACGCCATCCTTCCCTCACTCGTGAACAAGATCCTGAGATACTTAAACTCCTCCACTTGAGGCAAGACTTCTCCACCAACCTGGAGAGGGCAAGCCACCCTTTTCCAGTCGAGAACCATGGCCTCGGACTTGGAGGTGCTGATTCTCATCCCAGCCACTTCACACTCGACTGCAAACCACCCCAGTGCATGCTGAAGGTCCTGGTTTGAAGAAGCCAACAGGACAACATCATCTGCAAAAAGCAGTGATAAAATCCTGTGGTTCCCAAACAGGACTCCCTCCGGCCCCTAGCTGCTCCTAGAAATTCTGTCCATAAAAATTATGAACAGAACCAGTGACAAAGGGCAGCCCTGCCGGAGTCCAACTTGCACTGGGAACAGGTCTGACTTACTGCCCGCAATGCAAACCAGAATCCTGCTCCGTTCATACAGGGACTGGACTGCCCTTAACAAAGAGCCCCAAACCCCATACTCCCGAAGCACCCCCCACAGAATACCACAAGGGACACAGTCGAATGCCTTCTCCAGATCCACAAAGCACATGTGGACTGGTTGGGCAAACTCCCATGAACCCTTGATCACCCTATGAAGGGTATAGAGCTGGTCCAGTGTTCCACAACCAGGACGAAAACTGCATTGTTCCTCCTGGATCCGAAGTTCGACTATCGGCTGAATTCTCCTCTCCAGTACCCTGGAGTAAACCTTCCCAGGGAGGCTGAGAAGTGTGATTCCCCTATAATTGGTGCACACTCTCCGGTCCCCTTTCTTGAAAAGAGGGACCACCACCCTGGTCTACCACTCCAGAGGCACTGTCCCCAACCACCACGTGATGTTGCAGAGGTTTGTCAGCCAAGACAGCCCCACAACATCCAGAGACTTGAGATACTCAGGGCAGATCTCATCCACCCCTGGTACCTTGCCACCGAGGAGCTTTCAAACCACCTCAGTGACTTCGGCTTGGGCAATGGACGAGTCCACCTCTGAGTCATCAGCCTCCGCTTCCGCAATGGAAGACATGATGGTGAGATTGAGGAGATCCTTGAAGTATTCCTTCCACCGCCTGACAATATCCCCAGTCGAGATCAACAGCTCCCCACCCACACTGTAAACAGTGTTGGCAGAGTACTGCTTCTCCCTCCTGAGGCGCCGGATGGTTTGCCAGAATTTCTTCAAGGCTGACCGATAGTCCTCCTCCATGGCCTCACCAAACTCCTCCCAGTTCTGAGTTTTTGCCTCTGCAACTGCCCGAGCTGCGGCATGCCTGGCCTGCCGATACCCATCAGCTGCCTCAGGAGTCCCGGAGGCCAACATGGCCCAATAGGACTCCTTCTTCAGCTTGACGGCATCCCTTACTTCCAGTGTCCACCACCGGGTTCAGGGATTGCCGCCACAACAGGCACCAGAGACCTTGCGGCCACAGCTCCGAACAGCTGCATCAACAATGGAGGCAGAGAACATGGTCCACTCAGACTCAATGTCCCTCGCCTCCCTCGGGAGCTGGGAGAAGCTTTCCCAGAGGTGGGAATTAGACCTGCCCGACAGAGTGCTCGGCCAGATGTTCCCAGCAGACCCTCACCATACGTTTGGGCCTGCCAGGTCTGTCCGGCTTCCTCCTCTGCCAGCGGATCCAACTCACCATCAGGTGGTGATCAGTTGACAGCTCAGCCTCTCTCTTCACCTGAGTGTCCAAGACATAGGGCCGGAGATCAGATGAAATGACAACAAAGTCAATCATCGACCTCCGACCTAAGGTGCCACGTGCACTTATGGACACCCCTATGCTCGAACATGGTGTTTGTTATGGACAAACCGTGACTAGCACAAAAGTCCAATAAGAAAACACCACTCGGGTTCAGATCGGGGAGGCTGTTTCTCCCAATCATGCCCCTCCAGGTGTCACTGTCGTTGCCCACATGAGCGTTGAAGTCCCCCAGTAGAACAATGGAGTCCCCAGTCTGAGCACCTCTCAGTACCTCTCCCAGGGACTCCAAGAAGGCTGAATACTCTATACTGCTATTCGGTCCATAGGCACAAACAACAGCAAGAGCCCTCTCCTCAACCCAAAGGTGCAGAGAGGCGACCCTCTCGTTCACTGGGGTAAACTCCAACACATGGTGGCTGAGCTGTGGAGCTATAAGCAAGCCCACACCAGCCCACTGCCGCTCACCGTGGGCGACTCCAGAGAAGTGGAGAGTCCAGCCTCTCTCAAGGAGCTGGGTTCCGGAGCCCAAGCTGTACATGGAGGTGAGCCTGACTATCTCTAGCCAGTACCTCTCAACATCCCGCACAAGCTCAGGCTCTTTCCCCCCCAGCAAAGTGACATTCCATGTCCCAACAGCTAGCTGCTGTGTTCAGGGATCAGGTCGTCGAGGCCCCTGCCTTCGACTGCCACCCAATCCACACTGCACCGGCCCCCTACTACTACCGTACCTCTGTGGGTGGTGAACCCACAGGAGGTCGGACCCACGTTGCTGCTTTGGGCTGAGCCCGGCCGGGCCCCGTGGACAAAAGCCCGGCCACCAGGCGCTCGCATACGAGCCCCAACCCTGGGCCTGGCTCCAGGGTGGGGCTCCGGCTGTGCCATACCGGGCGATGTCACTGTCCTTGTTTTATTAATTTCCATAAGGGGTTTAGTGAACTGCTCTTGGTCTGGCCTGTCACCTAGGACCTGTTTGCCTTGGGAGACCCTAACGGGCATAATGCCCCGACAACATAGCTCCTAGGATCATTCAAGCACACAAACCCCTCCACCACAATAAGGTGGCAGTTCTAGGAGGGGGCATCACATCTTATTGCATTGAATCTCATTGTTATAGGATCAAATCTCACCATGAGAGATATTGATCTAACAGTGGACAATCTGGTACTCTCAGATTATAAAACTAGGCAAGCTTGCTTACAAGAAATTCCATCACACCCCCAGGGAGGCCCAAATGGCCTCCAAGAATGATAAACTAAGGACCTCCTGTGTCTCTTTCAGAGATGTGCCTGATTCCCTGATGATGCACAGCAGGGGCCCACAGGATAGCACTGTCCTGTTAATTAATACAAATGCAGGGGAGGTCAACACTGGTCTTTCAGTGACAACATTTCATTCTGTATTGGCTATTAGCATTCCATCTTCCATCCCTTTTTGTTTGTCTGACGTTTACATTGGCTGTTATATTATTTGATGTTTGTTACTGTGTAGTTAATAGAAATTAATGTTTGTTACAGTCCATAACTTTGTCTATTTTGCTTATATGTAGGTCAATTATTGTTGAAATATCCAACCAGAATTCTGCCAGAAGATTGTTCATGTTAAACAAAAATATTTGGTCAAGGTGAATCTTGTGAAGAGACATTTTACCCAAATACTTGTATTAGGTGTGCTGTATGTATATTTTTGACCCTGTATGCATAATTTTGACCCTGTGTTGATTTCAGAAAACCCAAAGAAAATTAAAACTTGTGCACCAAATTCTAGTGTTTTTTTAATTAAAGATGTATGCTGTACAATTATTCTGCGGCAGAAAAAGAACAATTCAAAGAAATGACTGAAAGCCCAAATATTACCATGACATTCATATCCAAGATGGCATTCATGTCACTGTATGTAAACTTCTGACCTCAACTGTATATAAAAAATTTGCTACATTGCACAATGGATGACTGATGCTATGGTCGCAATCACATTCACTTTTTCTCATGGAAATGCATCTCTATTTATGTGATTGCAAAGCAGTTATGTATTGTTATTCTTAAGTATTATTACAAATATTATTCCTCAAATTTCTGACTGTTTACTTCCTCGCAGTTTTTGAGATATTGACCCCAAAACCAATTTTAACTCATCCACCTTGTGCCTGAGTAATGTGTTTGTACACAGCTAATCGATATGTCCACTTGGATTTTAATTGCCATTTTTAATCACTAATTTTTCTATAGATTTGTGTAGCACTCGTGCTGCAAAATGTGGAGAACACAGACATGGAGCCCAAATCTTCAGTGCAAAAAGACCAGTGTTAATGAAATATTAGGGAAGGGGGCATGTAAGGAGAATGTAGCGTGCATGCAATGCAGTCCATGCAGGTGGCGGGGAGTCCAAACAAGCCTAGAGCAAGGTCGCTGGCGGGTGTTGGCTGTGCCGGAGTCGATCAGCATCCCAGAGATGGGGAAGGTCGGGCTGAAGTATGCAGGAAGCTTGTGCTCATCATCGTCATCCACATTGACAAGGTTGCCTGCCCAGAGAGAGGGAGGGAGAGCGAGCACGTGAGCCAAAGAGCACATTTGCAAGTCAACTAACCTCTGAGAGCCGTGGAACCTTTTTATACTCCCCTGGCTGCTTGAGGAGGATGAATTCAGGTGCCAGTTATGCTGCTCCAGGTGTGTGTGATCAGCAAGCCCTGCCCCCTAGCAACGCTGCTTTCGGCTGTCAAAATGGCTGGCACTGAATCACCGCTATCTCTTCAGTGCTGTGGGAGTGGTTGGGTGAGGAGCAGTGTGCTGCTTTGGTGGTGGGCTTTTGGAGCCAGCGTCATAGTTGGCATGGGTAAACACTTTGGTCTGAACATGTTGGAAATTTACCAATTGTCACAAACTCACAGGCAGTATAGGATGCAACAGTGCAAAGGTGTTTATTTGCAAGCTAGTTCAAGCAAATAAATCTAAATTAGTAGGCATAAACCAGAAAGAATAAACAGGCACTACAGACTGTTAGGACTAGGATTGTTTTGGCCTCTAGAGGCCGCTGTTATTTCCTTTTCATGTCATGTTTATTTTGGCCTCTAGAGGCCGCCACTGTTCCTGTGTTTTGTGTTTGTGTTAATTGCCTGTTTAGTCCTGATTATCTTCACCTGTGTTCAATTTAGTTTGTGTATTTATACCCCCTGAGTTCAGTCCTCTTGTCACGGAGTCTTTGTGCTGTTATGTTTATCTCCAGTTTCCTCTGTACTGTGTTCTTTGTTTTGCACTTTGCTTTTCTTTTGGATTTAGTAGTGACTGTGTTTTTGGATCTTCTGAGCTTTTGCATTTTTGCCTTTTCGGACTTTGAACTTTTGGATATTTTATTTTTCCCTTTGTCTTCCCAGTGTTGGATTATATTCTTTGGGTTTTTTTTGTTTTGTTTTGCCCTGGATTGTATATAGTGTATATAGTATAAATAAACCTTTTGATACTTTTTCTACTTCCGCCTCACGCCTCTGCATTTGAGTCATCCCCCTGGTGGCCTAGTGGGGGTTTGCTGGATTATCACACCAACGAACCAGGTTCGAATCCCAGCAAAACCCTAACACAGACAGGATATCAGAGGAGAGACAATAATCATACACAATAGTTGAGTTGAGAAGTCATACATGGGTAAACAATCAATAAAGTGAACAAGGCTTGGCACTGTCAATCAATAATGAACTGAGCAGTTGCTTCACAACCATTATATAGATGACTAACACTGACAAAAAGTCTCAAATAGGTGAGAGGGTAACTGGTGACAGGTGAGTGTGATCAGTAGGCTGGTGAGTTGGAAAGCATGGGTGCACATGAGGAGGGTGGGGAATTGACAGAGTCTACCATGATTGTAGTCCATGAGGATTCCTGGGGAATTAAGTTTGCAGCTGGTTCAGGCATGGATGCAAATACCAGTATCATAAAAGTTATGACATCCCAATTGGATTAATTAAAGCTTATTTTTCGGCAGACATTTTGTTTGTGGTGATTCAAACTGACAATTTATCTCAGAAAAACAAAATACCTTAATTGTTAAACATGTAGCCTGTAGCACCTTCTAAGTAGCTAAGAAGCACTACTTGTCCACCATTCTGTTGTTTAAATTAGCAAAAAATCCAAACATTTTGGACTATTTTCAAACAACTATTCATTAGCCTATGTATAAGCATATACAGTGGTGCTTGAAAGTTTGTGAACCCTTTATAATTTTCAATATTTCTGCATAAATATGACCTAAAACATCAGATTTTCACACAAGTCCTAAAAGTCGATAAAGAGAACCCAGTTAAACAAATGAGACAAAAATATTATACTTGGTCATGTATTTATTGAGGAAAATGATCCAATATTACATATCTGTGAGTGGCAAAAGTATGTGAACCTCTAGGATTAGCAGTTCATTTGAAGGTGAAATGAGAGGTGTTTTCAATCAATGGGATGACAATCAGGTGTGAGTGGGCACCCTGTTTTATTTAAAGAACAGGGATCTATCAAAGTCTGATCTTCACAACACATGTTTGAGGAAGTGATCATAGCATGAACAAAGGAGATTTCTGAGGACCTCAGAAAAAGCATTGTTGATGCTCATCAGGCTGGAAAAGGTTACAAAACCATCTCTAAAGAGTTTGGACTCCACCAATCCAGAGTCAGACAGACTGTGTACAAATGGATGAAATCCAAGACCATTGTTACCCTCCCCAGGAGTGGTCGACCAACAAAGATCACTCCAAGAGCAAGGCATGTAATAGTCGACGAGGTCACAAAGGACCCCAGGGTAACTTCTAAGCAACTGAAGGCCTCTCTCACATTGGCTAACGTTAATGTTCATGAGTCCACCATCAGGAGAACACTGAACAAGAATGGTGCGCATGGCAGGGTTGCAAGGAGAAAGCCACTGCTCTCCAAAAAGAATACTGCCACTCACAGAGATGTAATACAAGTATTGGATCGTTTTCCTCAATAAATAAATGACCAAGTATAATATTTTCTCATTTGTTTAACTGGCTTCTCTTTATCTACTTTTAGGACTTGTGTGAAAATCTGATGATGTTTTAGGTCATATTTATGCAGAAATATATAAAATTCTAAAGGGTTCACAAACTTTCAAGCACCACTGTATAGAGGAATAAGAGTCAAAAGACTCTTGGCTTTCATTGTGTAGATTATTGTATCTGTATGTTTATTATGCATAACATTTAAATCCAAATAACAGACTTTGACAAATGTTTGGTGGCATACCAGTGGCATGCACCTCCCAGCTGCCAAGCACTTCTCACCATGCCACTCTGGTGGTGCTGAAAAGATAGCACCATTCACCAAACCATTCTCTGCTGCAGCAAATTAGCACTGTGGCAAGATGATCGGCAGAGGAGTCAATGGAAGAGGCAGAAACTGTTTTCCAGTAAAATAGTGCTCTTTTTTATTATATCTTTTTTCTATTTTTTGAAAAAGGTGCAAATATGTAGAGTTCAATAATGAAAAATGTCAGAAAATGGCAAAACAAAACTGTACAAAACACAAAATAAATAGGCATAAAGTTGCTGGGCTATGCCGCTAAAGGACCCTGCATGAAATTTCCACCACCTTACAAACAACAGTACCTCCTTGTTCAGTCAGAAGACAGACTGAGGCCATGCCCTCACATGCCTTCTTAAAAAAAATGGGCCTAATGCGGTGTCTGAACACTGTTCCTCATCAAGGTCACTCTTAAAAATCATATAAGTTTCAGTCAAAGTAGGGAGACCAACATCAGACTCTGGTTGAATGTACAGTGGTGCTTGAAAGTTTGTGAACCCTTTAGAAGTTTCTATATTTCTGCATAAATATGACCTAAAACATCATCAGATTTTCACACAAGCCCTAAAAGTAGATAAAGAGAACCCAGTTAAACAAACGAGACAAAAATATTATACTTGGTCATTTATTTATTGAGAGAAATAATCCAATATTACATATCTGTGAGTGGCAAAAGTATGTGAACCTTTGCTTTCAGTATCTGGTGTGACCCCCTTGTACAGCAATAACTGCAACTAAATGTTTCCGCTAACTGTTGATCAGTCCTGCACACCGGCTTGGAGGAATTTTAGCCCATTCCTCCGTACAGGACAGCTTCAACTCTGGGATGTTGGTGGGTTTCCTCACATGAACTGCTCGCTTCAGGTCCTTCCACAACATTTCGATTGGATTAAGGTCAGGACTTTGACTTGGCCATTCCAAAACTTTAACTTTATTCTTCTTTAACCATTCTTTAGTAGAACAACTTGTGTGCTTAGGGTTGTTGTCTTGCTGCATGACCCACCTTCTCTTGAGATTCAGTTTATGGACAGATGTCCTGACATTTTCCTTTAGAATTCGCTGGTATAATTCAGAATTCATTGCTCCATCAATGATGGCAAGCCGTCCTGGCCCAGATGCAGCAAAACAGGCCCAAACCATGATACTACCACCACCATGTTTCACAGATGGGATAAGGTTCTTATGCTGGAATGCAGTGTTTTCCTTTCTCCAAACATAACGCTTCTCATTTAAACCAAAAAGTTCTATTTTGGTCTCATCCATCCACAAAACGTTTTTCCAATAGCCTTCTGGCTTGTCCACGTGATCTTTAGCAAGCTGCAGATGAGCAGCAATGTTCTTTTTGGAGAGCAGTGGCTTTCTCCTTGCAACCCTGTCAGACACACCATTGTTGTTCAGTGTTCTCCTGATGGTGGACTCATGAACATTAACATTAGCCAATGTGAGTGAGGCCTTCAGTTGCTTAGAAGTTACCCTGGGGTCCTTTGTGACCTCGCTGACTATTACACGCCTTGCTCTTGGAGTGATCTTTGTTGGTCGACCACTCCTGGGGAGGGTAACAATGGTCTTGAATTTCCTCCATTTGTACACAATCTGTCTGACTGTGGATTGGTGGAGTCCAAACTCTTTAGAGATGGTTTTGTAACCTTTTCCAGCCTGATGAGCATCAACAATGCTTTTTCTGAGGTCCTCAGAAATCTCCTTTGTTCATGCCATGATACACTTCCACAAACATGTGTTGTGAAGATCAGACTTTGATAGGTCCTTGTTCTTTAAATAAAACAGGGTGCCCACTCACACCTGATTGTCATCCCATTGATTGAAAACACCTGACTCTAATTTCACCTTCAAATTAACTGCTAATCCTAGAGGTTCACATACTTTTGCCACTTACAGATATGTAATATTGGATCATTTTCCTCAATAAATAAATTATTAAGTTCAATATTTTTGTCTCATTTGTTTAACTGGGTTCTCTTTATCTACTTTTAGGACTTGTGTGAAACTCTGATGATGTTTTAGGTCATATTTATGCAGAAATATAGAAAATTCTAAAGGGTTCACAAACTTTCAAGCACCACTGTATGTTCTAAAATCTCCCCAGTAGTTCTCCTGTGCCTCTCACATCTCTCACCCCTTGTTTGAGTGGGCTCAGCTGGACCATCTTCCCCACAATAAGGCAGTTCTTCAAAATCTGTCAGCTGCTGTTGTTCTCTGGTACTGGCCCTGGTAACCATACCACACCAAGCAGTCTTTTCTCCCAGCTTTGGCAGCAAAGGTAGGTCTGACCCAACAAAACAGAATAAGGGAGCTTAGACACTAGCCCTACCCTCAGCAGGAAAGGCTGTCCACACACCCTGACATACACATCTGCTTTCATGTGCTCAGGTTCATGTCTATGCACACAGAAGATAGACCATTTGTCCTCAAAGTTATGTCACTCACTGGGGACTAGGTCTTCCTGCACCAGTGTCTGGGAACAACCAGTATCTATCAGGGCTTGGGCGGGCTTACCATTAAGTTCTATATTTATTACAGGGTCTCTGTGCTGACTAGCTGTTATGGATGGGGTAGGGAACATAGCAACGTTGGGTGTATTTAGATTTCCTGGGGGGAAAGCTGGGCTCTTGTGGCCTTCCTTACTACAGTTAAAACAGGATAAACCTTTGGGGAAGTCAGGGGAAGGGGTGTTTCTAGGGGTATCAGAACCAACTCCTCTACCAGCACCATCTCCTGCACTCCAGCATAGTGGTAGTTCTTTGGCCCCTTGTGCACCGCCACAAAGTTCTCCACCAGCTTGGCTGTCTCTGCTGCTGTCTCTGGGTTATGCTCCTTCACCCAGGTCTTCACCTCTGGGTAGAGGACATGCAGGTACTGCTCCAGGACTATTGTTTCCATAATATCCTACTTAGTGCTCCGCTCATATCAAGTCCCTTTACAAAATGGATCCTTCGAGCGGACATAAAGTTCCTGTGGTGTCTCATCTGGGCTGGTTTACAACATTTGAAACTGCAGGAGGTAAGTCTCTGAATTGATTTCATACTTTTAGAGCACACCTTTAAGAAGTTCATAGTTCAATGTACTTCCAGGGTTCATAGCCACAAATACACTGCGGGTCTTGCCAGTCAGTACCAGAATCAAATGAATGGCACAATCCGCCTTTGGCAATGCATAAACAGTTGCCAGGCACTCAAAGGTGGTTAAGTAGTGCTCAATGTTATCAGAGTCCTCCAGCTTGGCCATCTTTGGTTCGTAGCCTCACCCTCTGGTGGTGACTGCTGGCAGTTCAAGGTATAGTAGTTCCAGAAGCTGTTGGCAGTGGTGTAGTCCCCTGTTCTCATGCTGACTCCACATACAGCTGCAGCTGATTTCACCTGATGGTTGAGGATCTGGAACTGGTGGGCTTGCCTGGCAGACTCCCTCTCTAACTGCTTGTCTCTGGCCCATTGTATCTCCAAAAATGATTCAAACATCTTGGACAGATGAGTGAGCACATCACCCTGGGAGGTTTGGGCTTAGTCATCTCAGTGGCACCCCTACTGCGCACTCTTTTTCTGTCATCTTTTTCTTAGATGTAATTAGTTTTCTTACTGTTCCTCTCCTTCTTGCCCGTCTCCTTTGATCCCACTTCTGACACCAAATGTGACAAGAGGATTGGCAGAGGAGTCAATGGAAGAGGCAATGATTGTTTTCCAATAAAAAAGTGCTCTTTTTTATTGTCTTTTTCTAATTTTTTTTGAAAATGTGCAAATATGTACAATACAATAACAAAAAATGTCAGAAAAATGGCAAAACAAAAAACAAAATAAATAGGCATAAAGTTGCCAGGCTATGCTGCTAAAGGACCCTACACAAACTTTCCACCACCTTACAAACGACAATACCTTCTTATTCAGTCAGAATACACAGACTGAGGCCATGGGGCCTAATACAGCCTAAAACTAGCTGTAGCCCCTCCCACTGGCTTACACCATTCACAAAAATAATCAATTCACTTAATGTAAACAAAATCCTTACAAAATAATGAATCAAATAAGATAAAAAAACAAACAAACAAGCAAAGCCATTTCCATTCACCTAAAACATTTCTGTACAATTAGAAAACCCACTCTGGCAATAACTATAAAAACACCCCTTCCAAAATGGACCATTCCCTCAGTTCCCCACCAAACACCCTATTTACAGTGAATAGTATGGTCCCCCCCCCGGAACCACATACATGTCAACCTATACGGAATGTCCGTATTTTATACGGATTTGATTCAATAAACGTAGTATACGGGCGTACAAATAAAGTTATATGGATTCTTTAAAAAAACTTCAATATTTATTTCGAGCGGCGGCACGGTGGTGTAGTGGTTAGCGCTGTCGCCTCACAGCAAGAAGGTCCGGGTTCGAGCCCCGTGGCCGGCGAGGGCCTTTCTGTGTGGAGTTTGCATGTTCTCCCCGTGTCCGCGTGGGTTTCCTCCGGGTGCTCCGGTTTCCCCCACAGTCCAAAGACATGCAGGTTAGGTTAACTGGCGACTCTAAATTGACCGTAGGTGTGAATGTGAGTGTGAATGGTTGTCTGTGTCTATGTGTCAGCCCTGTGATGACCTGGCGACTTGTCCAGGGTGTACCCCGCCTTTCCCGTAGTCAGCTGGGATAGGCTCCAGCTTGCCTGCGACCCTGTAGAAGGATAAAGCGGCTAGAGATAATGAGATGAGATGAGATGAGATTTATTTCGAGCTATAATCAATTCCCACGATGATAAAAGAGCGCATAACATTTACAAACGTACTGTACACCACAGACAGCCAGTAAAGAGTCTTATGAAATCGCGCGTTATCTTGTGGTAGCGAGACTTCGTTCCACTTTTGATCATGCGCACACCGCATTGCGAGAATCCCGCCAACCGTGAAGTCATAGACATATAAACATAGACGCTGCCTTCTGTGTAGAATCATACGTCATCCTCGCCGCCATGTTGGATGGGGCAAAGTGAGATTCTTCAACCGTCTCTGGTATAGCGTCTAGACAGTAGCCGAGAATAAAGATGCCTCATTCATATGCTGCGTTTAACTGTACCAACAGGTTTACCGTCCAAACGAGATCACATGGGATTACCTTTCACAGGTGAGACTGGAAAAATACTTTTCATTGTATTTGGTCATTATAACGTAATTTTACAAACAGAGTTTCCTGACTTTGTGGCTAATATGAAGTCTCGCGCATAATAGCCGCTCGGTGAAACCTGTCTCCAAACAACGAAGTATTTCCTTCGTACTACGCTGATAACACTGTGTTTTTGTCAAACATTGGAGCTTTGTATTCATTCTGAGGGTTTATTGTTATTAATATTGAATAAAAAGTAACTGGGATATATCATTGTTAATTATCATTCAAATTTTAGGTACCGTAAAATACCAAATAATAGCCCGGGCGATTATTTGTCTCAATCACGTAAGAGACCCGGCGCGTATTAGAGACTAGGTGGCTATTTGGAACAGGCGATTAATTCCTTCTTCACAAACACCTTCCCCAAAATCTACCTCAAAACGGGGAAAAAAATCATTCTCAGATAGGCCTACTTTTAACCAGTATAACTTACAGTTTGTTTAGAGTTAGATTACAGATAGCACGGTGCCGACTTCGGGGAATTTTGAAGACGCAGAATGCATCTTCGCATGGCACAGTCGGGGTGGATAAAGGATAAATCACACACCTTTTCCTGTTAATGACTAGTTAAGCGCATGCTTTACAAAATAATCAAGAAACCACACCATTGTCTGTGCGCAGCACTGTGATTTAATTACTCTGCAAAGTTATGGTCACTTGCTATCACCCTCACCCATGCAGCCTCCACCCTTTGCGCTTCGCGATGTCTGTCAATCTGAAATTGCATGGAGGGCGCGACGTTGAAGCAACAATTAGGGTGCGAAGTGTCAAACCAAAGGGTTTTTTCTTATGCTGAAAAATAAGTGACCTGCAGTGGCTACATCCTGTCATCTTGCATCACGTTTCTCTCCAAGACGTCTCCCTATTTGGCCGATATGAGCCTATTCCCCGAGTGAGTTGGTACGGTGGCTCGACCCCGTAGAAAACTTAAAGTTCGGATGAAAGTTAGTTGAATAGGTTACTGACTTGTAGGCCTACATGTTGCCTGCCTGACGCGTGCTTCTGCCCAACTTGCACGACAGATTACTTGTTGAAAAGGCCCCTTGGATTAGATTGGCCGCGAGCAGACTGAAATGCATGTTAGAACGCTCTCACCTTTTTTGTAAAGCGTCTTCCAGATCCGAATGGGTAAGGGCAAGTGAAATGGTATAAGGTCTTTAATAAAACTCAGTGTGTGCTTTGACGCATGCATTCGGCAATTTAGGTCGTTTAACAGAAGCAGCAGTCCAACCTTGGAAACCCGCAGTCCTCAATGTCACCACACACGCTGGCTTTCGTTGGGTATACCCAAAGGGGTGGCTAAGACATCTGTCAAAAGTTACAGAGTTGCATTCCTCAAGAAATATTACGGTAGACCAAGATTATAACATTGAAATGGCATGTTTATTATCACGTAACAAAATGTTGTAAACAGTATTATAGAAATAATTTCATTCATTCATTCATTCATTCATTCATATTGTTTCGGTAGAAAACTATGCAATGCAAAATCGTTTAAACACCAGAAAACCAGAAAAGTGCTGGGCCTCAAGATTCTAGATAGAACGTTCGGACGCTTTTTTTTTTTTTTAGACCCCGGCGAGTATTCGGAACCGGCCTTTATTTGTCACAACACACGCGTACACCCGGCCGTTAAAGGGAACTCGGCGGTTAATTGGAACTCGGCTATTATTTGGTATTTTACGGTAAATTATTTTAATTTGCATAAATAAAATGTCTCTTTCTCTTATACGGATTTTATAAGGGAAATACGGATTTTGGAGGTTGGTTATACAGGTTTGATTGACCAAAGGTTGACATGTATGGAACCAGGAAGTGGATGCTGAAATTAACATGATGAACTGTTTATGGAATGGTGATTACCAAGTTTTAACAAATAAATAAGAATGTTTTTAACAGCCAGTATGTAGCATTGCATTTGTAGAAACCAGACAGAATTAATACAGATGAGTGGTGAATGTGGGCGGCACAGTGGTGTAGTGGTTAGCGCTGTCGCCTCACAGCAAGAAGGTCCGGGTTTGAGCCCCGTGGCCGACGAGGGCCTTTCTATGCGGAGTTTGCATGTTCTCCCCGTGTCCGCGTGGGTTTCCTCCGGGTGCTCCGGTTTCCCCCACAGTCCAAAGACATGCAGGTTAGGTTAACTGGTGACTCAAATTGACTGTAGGTGTGAATGTGAGTGTGAATGGTTGTCTGTGTCTATGTGTCAGCCCTGTGATGACCTGGCGACTTGTCCAGGGTGTACCCTGCCTTTCACCCATAGTCAGCTGGGATAGGCTCCAGCTTGCCTGCAATCCTGTAGAACAGGATAAAGTGGCTAGAGATAATGAGATGAGATGAGATGAGATGAGCAGTGAATGTATTTTAACTAGGGCTGTCAAACGATTAAAAAATTTAATTGCGATTAATCTCAGAATTTCATATAGTTAATCGCGATTAATCACATTTTTTTAAATCTATGTAAATGAATAAGGCTTTTAAAGTGAAATGTTACAATTAAAATGGTGAACACATTTTATGCTAAAAGTACTTGTTAAAAACTGTTGGGACAAGAGAAAATGGTATGGGAGTTTATTCACTCACAAACTAGGCAGTACTGAACATACAAAACACAAAATTGGATTTTGTGATGGATTAGGGAGCTGTGGTCTCAAATATAAAACATGTAGTCACATACTACTGTGTCTCAGTTCAGACATGTGTGACAAAAGAAAATAAAAATTGTGCTGGAGTTGTATTCAGTCACAGTCTATAGGACTTCACAGTACTGTGCAAACAAAAATAAATTGCAGTTGGACTTCAATAAAGACATTTAGTGTCATATCGCAGTGCTACAGCATACTGAAATCTCACTTTACAAAAGTATTTTAGAACTGCAAAGTGCATACCAAAACCAACTCAATCACATTCTTCTTTTGAAATGAAACTTTTGAAATGAAACTTCCCGTTTAACAGACCTTTCTCCATCACTCACACTTACTCTCATTGAAGCAGCGCGCGACAAGCCTCAACATGAACTATGGGTGACTCGCAGGGCCAAATTAGAATTTGCATTAACGGCACTATTTTTTTAATCGCGATAAATTGAGATCGCGTTAATGCATTATTATCCCATTAACTTTGACAGCCCTAATTTTAACAGAATACTATGAATGAGGAATGACAAACTGCTGTTTATTAAAATGCCGGTAGGGCTTTCCCCGCATTCTTACACAACACAGTTGTTAGAATGGCAATTAAGTTAGGGCAATTAGTGATAAATGACAAAATGACCAGTAATATGAAACAATGCAAACAGTAGTGACAATGTAATGTGGAGAATACCAGCGACACTAGCGGCAAGTCAGCTTAGATGTTAGTGTTGGCAGATGATTGACTGCGCGCTAGGTTTGCAACTAGTCAGGGTCACGGTTCTCTCTGTGACGAGCACCACCAGTGTTGTGGACTACCAGGGCACACATGGCCAGATGTTGGGCCCTGATAACTCTGCTCGGCTGGGAGCATGCTAATCTACCCTCCAGGAGATGCCGGGGGAGTATAAAGAGGCTCCACAACTCCACACATGCAAAAAAAGTTCACTCTTGTTCTTTCTGCTGGAGCTGATGCCTGCTTCTTGTGCTTCCAGAAAACAAAGATGAGAGCACGCTGCATGCCATTGCTGCTACCTCCTCTGGCTGGGACAGAGACCCTCCAGGAAGAGAGCATCAGCTATCTGACCCACACAGTGCACTCAAGAGCACTGCTCCACCAAGCTAAGCACTTCACTCACCCCCATTTTCACTTCCCTTCACAAATAAAAAGAGCACTTTTCTGGAACCAAATCACTACCTCCTGAGTCGGTTTCCAATGCTACCATAAAAGACCTTACAAATGTTAGTCTTACTTACATACTATAATGAAATTTCCATTTGCTTCCAGTTTTATAATGCATGTAGATTCCTGTGAGGATATAGGGTTAGCGACTTGGCATTAGTCAGCATTAGACTAAACACTACTTTCATTTAAATAATTTCATTATTTTAATCCACATGCATACAGCTTCTAATATGTTAACTCTTAGTGTACAGTGGTGCTTGAAAGTTTGTGAACCATTTAGAATTTTCTATATTTCTGCATAAATATGACCTAAAACATCAGCAGATTTTCACACAAGTCCTAAAAGTAGATAAAGAGAACCCAGTTAAACAAATGAGACAAAAAATATTATACTTGGTCATTTATTTATTGAGGAAAATGATCCAATATTACATATCTGTGGAGTAGCAAAAGTATGTGAACCTTTGCTTTCAGTATTTGGTGTGACCCTTTTGTACAGCAATAACTGCAACTAAACGTTTCCAGTAACTGTTGATCAGTCCTGCACACTGGCTTGGAGGAATTTTAGCTCATTCCTGCATACAGAACAGCTTCAACTCTGGGATGTTGGTGGGTTTCCTCACATGAAGTGCTTGCTTCAGGTCCTTCCACAACATTTTGATTGGATTAAGGTCAGGACTTTGACTTGGCCATTCCAAAACATTAACTTTATTCTTCTTTAACCATTCTTTGATAGAATGACTTGTGTGCTTAGGGTTGTTGTCTTGCTGCGTGACCCACCTTTTCTTGAGATTCAGTTCATGGACAGAAGTCCTGACATTTTCCTTTAGAATTTGCTGGTATAATTCAGAATTCATTGTTCCATCAATGATGGCAAGCTGTCCTGGCCCAGATGCAGCAAAACAGGCCCAAACCATGATACTACCACCACCACCAAGATTCACAGGTGGGATAAGGTTCTTATGCTGGAATACAGTGTTTTCCTTTCTCCAAACATAATGCTTCTCATTTAAACAGGCTTGGGAGGGCCCATTTCATCTCTACTCTGGACCTCACTAAGGGCTCCTGGCCAGTGGCCCTGATGCCCTGGGCCTGCCCCAAACCCACTTTCACCAGTGTGTCAGGCCACTGGCAGTACCGGGTCCTCCTGTTTGGCCTCCCTGGGGTGCCAGTGAACTTCCGACAGCTCATGGACATCATGCTGCACCCCCACCAAGAGTTTGCTACTGCTTACCTGGATGATGTCATCATCCAGTTGTCCACCTGAACCAATGACCTGCACCACCTAAAATCTGTCCTAGGGGAGCTGAGGAAGGCTAGGCTCACTGCCAACCCCCGAAGGTGCCATCTGGGGCTGACTGTGGTGCAGCTCCTGGGCTACTGCATCAATTGGGGGCTGCTGAAGCTGCAGGAGAAGAAAGTGGAGGCCATGCAGAAATATCCCCAGCCCACCACCAAGTGCCAGGTATGTGCATTCTTGGGGCTGGCAAAGTATTATCACAGGTTCATGCCTAACTTCTCTCTAGCCTCTACCCTCTCAGACCTCACCAAGAAGGGCAAGCCAGAGAATGTGCAATGGACCAACCAGGCGGAGCAGGCATTACAGGCCCTGAAGGATTCTCTCCTCACTGTCCTGTCCTCCGAAACCTGGACTTCAGTCTCCTGTTCATTGTGCAGATGGACACTTCAGAGATGGGCCTGGGTGCCATGCTCTCGCAAGTCATAGAGGGTGAAGAGCATTCCATGCTGTACATCAGCCGCAAGCTACTTCCAGCTGAGAGGAACTGCATGGCTGTGGAGAGAGAAGTCCTGGCCATCAAGTGGGCAGTGACCAAGTTGAGGTATTGAGGTAACCGAGTTGAGGTGTGGTCGTCATTTCACATTGGTCACCTAACATGCCTCACGCCAGTGGATGGAGGTCACCAAAAATACCAATGCTTGTGTTACTCGCTGGTTCTTGTGCGTCTCTTCAGGACTTCTCTTTTCAGGTCCAGCACAGATCCAGGACCGAGCACAGGAATGCTGACAGCATTTGCAGGACAGCATTGCAGGACTAACAGACTTAAAAACTCCTTTGTCCCTCACACCATCAGACTGTACAACTCCTCTCTGGGGGGGAGGAGGGGTAACAGGAGGACAGAGGATGGGAAGGAGCAGTAGCTTAGCCTGACAAAAAGCAATACTGGACAATGTGCAATATAAATGTGCAATACCTCTCCTGCTGGACTTTTTTCATATTTTATTTTTTATATATGTATATGTTTATACTTAGGGGTGGCACGGTGGTGTAGTGGTTAGCGCTGTCGCCTCACAGCAAGAAGGTCCTGGGTTCGAGCCCCGTGGCCGGCGAGGGCCTTTCTGTGCGGAGTTTGCATGTTCTCCCCGTGTCTGCGTGGGTTTCCTCCGGGTGCTCCGGTTTCCCCCACAGTCCAAAGACATGCAGGTTAGGTTAACTGGTGACTCTAAATTGACCGTAGGTGTGAATGTGAGTGTGAATGGTTGTCTGTGTCTATGTGTCAGCCCTGTGATGACCTGGCGACTTGTCCAGGGTGTACCCCGCCTTTCGCCCGTAGTCAGCTGGGATAGGCTCCAGCTTGCCTGCGACCCTGTAGAACAGGATAAAGCGGCTAGAGATAATGAGATGAGATGAGATGTTTATACTTAATTTATCTATAAGTTTTCTCTGTTTTCTATTCTCTGTTTATCCTGTAATGATGCTGCTGGAATTTTAATTTCCCTGAGAGGAACCCTCCCAAAGGGATCAATAAAGATCTGTCTGTCTGTCTGTCTGTCTGTCTGTCTGTCTGTCTGTCTTTCTTTTTCCAGGAGGCACAGCCTCTGGCTTGGTGCTAAGGGGTCTGTGACAGCAACCTGGGAAAACTGCCACATAAGCAGCACATTGGTCCTCATTCTACTGGTCCTGTGGTGCTAAACAGATGACAGCATTTCAGCACCACTGTTTTGGGCAGCTGAAAGCAGCATGGCTACGGGGCAGGGCCAGCTGATCAGACATGGCTGGAGCAGTATAATCGGCACCTCAATTCACCCTCCTCAAGCAGTGAGGGGAGTACAAATGAGGCACCACCACTCTCAAAGATTAGTGAAGTTCACTCAGTGCACACAGGTTCATTCTCACTCTCCCTCTTCACTCAGGGCACCTTGCTGACACAGAAAACTACAGACAGCCTTCCCTCCTCCGCTGCCAGATCCAGCTGCCTTCAATCTGAACAATCTTCGGTGCAATTTATTTAAGTTTAAATCGAGTTGTACCAGATAAACTTTTCTGTGTAAAAGTAAATTGTGCTCAGTTGAGGCATAAGAGACCAGTCCCTTAAAGAATTACGCTAGAACAAGAAATATGTTTTTACCTTCACGCAGAGCTTTTTGAAGAGATATTCATGTGGTCTTTTTATTCAGTGAAGTCTTCAGATCAATTTATAAACTTAACACTAAGCTTTGTCTTTTAATGCATCACCATGAAAGGGTTTCATTTATTAATATTATAAAGCAATGAACATAATATTTGAGTACAAAATTAATCTGAAACAATCGTAAAAAAAAAAAAAGAATTAAATAAAACCAGCTACAATGAGCAATTCTATCAACAGTAAACCCGTGATAAACTAAGCATATCATGGGAGAGCAAATAAATGATTGACAGATAAACTGTCAGCAAAAAGGCTTCTATATACTGCCTTTAAAAATGTAGATTATAAGAACCTGAGTTCTAATCATCCTCACCACCTAGACATCCCAGAAACTACTGGGGTTTGCCGTATGGCTTTTATAGTTAATGGGCCAAACCAAAATTAAAACATAAACAACAGAACATCCTTATGAGATCAAGTGTCTATAAAAGGAACAGAAGCATTCTTCTCCCTCATCAGCCCAAGAGGCAGGTGTAGGGGAATTTCCCCACACCATACAAGTTTCAGTATGAGTCACAAAGTTCACAGAATGTAGTTGAGCAGACAAAGCTTCAATTTCTTTTGTCAGCCTCAGGAGTCACTGGTGATATGGGGATTTCTCCAGTAGATTCCTGATCTCCACAAGTCTTTGCTGACTGTCCTCACAAAACCTACAGTGGTGCTTGAAAGTTTGTGAACCCTTTAGAATTTTCTATATTTCTGCATAAATATGACCTAAAACATCATCAGACTTTCACACAAGTCCTAAAAGTAGATAAAGAGAACCCAGTTAAACAAAAGAGACAAAATATTATACTTGGTCATTTATTTATTGAGGAAAATGATCCAATATTACATATCTGTGGAGTAGCAAAAGTATGTGAACCTTTGCTTTCAGTATCTGGTGTGACCCCCTTGTACAGCAATAACTGCAACTACATGTTTCCGGTAACTGTTGATCAGTCCTGCACACCGGCTTGGAGGAATTTTAGCCCATTCCTGCATACAGAACAGATTCAACTCTGGGATGTTGGTGGGTTTCCTCACATGAACTGCTCGCTTCAGGTCCTTCCACAACATTTTGATTGGATTAAGGTCAGGACTTTGACTTGGCCATTCCAAAACATTAACTTTATTCTTCTTTAACCAATCTTTGGTAGAATGACTTGTGTGCTTAGGGTCGTTGTCTTGCTGCGTGACCCACCTTCTCTTGAGATTCAGGTTCATGGACAGATGTCCTGACATTTTCCTTTAGAATTTGCTGGTATAATTCAGAATTCATTGTTCCATCAATGATGGCAAGCCATCCTGGCCCAGATGCAGCAAAACAGGCCAAAAGCATGATACTACCACCACCATGTTTCACAGATGGGATAAAGTTCTTATGCTGGAATGCAGTGTTTTCCTTTCTCCAAACATAACACTTCTCATTTAAACCAAAAAGTTCTATTTTGGTCTCATCCATCCACAAAACATTTTTCCAGTAGCCTTCTGGCTTGTCCACATGATCTTTAGCAAACTGCAGACAAGCAGCAATGTTCTTTTTGGAGAGCAGTGGCTTTCTTCTTGCAACCCTGCCATGCACACCATTATTGTTCAGTGTTCTCCTGATGGTGGACTCATGAACATTAACATTAGCCAATGTGAGAGAGGCCTTCAGTTACTTATAAGTTACCCTGGGGTCCTTTGTGACTTCGCTGACTATTACACGCCTTGCTCTTGGAGTGATCTTTGTTGGATGACCACTCCTGGGGAGGGTAACAATGGCCTTGAATTTCCTCCATTTGTACACAATCTGTCTGACTGTGCATTGGTGGAGTCCAAACTCTTTAGAGATGGTTTTGTAACCTTTTCCAGCCTGATGAGCATTAACAATGCTTTTTCTGAGGTCCTCAGAAATCTCCTTTGTTCGTGCCATGATACACTTCCACAAACATGTGTTGTGAAGATCAGACTTTGATAGATCCCTGTTCTTTAAATAAAACAGGGTGCCCACTCACACCTGATTGTCATCCCATTGATTGAAAACACCTGACTCTCATTTCACCTTCAAATTAACTGCTAATCCTAGAGGTTCACATACTTTTGCGACTTACACATATGTAATATTGGATCATTTTCCTCAATAAATAAATTATTAAGTTCAATATTTTTGTCTCATTTGTTTAACTGGGTTCTCTTTATCTACTTTTAGGACTTGTGTGAAAATCTGCTGATGTTTTAGGTCATGCAGAAATATAGAAAATTCTAAATGGTTCACAAACTTTCAAGCACCTCTGTACCAAGAACCGTTCTTGTTCTGTTTCTGCAATGCTTTCTGTGACACTTCTTGGTTTCTTCTTTCTTCTGCCTTTCTTCCTGCTTTTGGATCTAAATGTACACAATTTATGACACCTGCTCTTGGATTTCGAGACTGAAGCAAGCACTTATTACAGCCTTGTTTTTTCCCCTTTATCTCTAATTGCATGAGACTAGCCCATCTATGAAAATCAACAAATGACATTTGAAAGGCAGCTTTTGTTCTGATTTTGGATTGATACACAATCTCCTCAAAGTCAGATTTAGATACCAATTTCCTGAATATTGATAAATTTCATAGTAAGGAACTTCTTTTGTATCTGGGAATTAAATTAATTAACTTCCAACCCATTCTACAGGATCAAATGTAGTTGGGTGTAGATCTGCCACTTTGATCTGTTGTCTAGATTTGTTCTTGCAAACCCAGAGACAATGTAATACCTGTCTTCTCATAAAGACCTGGTCATACCTTCTCCCGTCCAACACAGAGCTCACCAAGTCTACTAAGAGCCCATAGTTCATGACACCGAAGACCCAGATGGCCACCTCTGTCCCAGGATCCGATTCACACAGTGTCTTTGAGAAAGCAGACACCACATATCTTTATATATCCTCGAACAGTTCCTATTTTATCCACAAAGATTTTGACTGGGTGGAAGTGATAGTTTTCAGTGATTTTTTTTCTTCCCAGCTCAGACCATGGATTGTATCATTACCCTCTGGCATTGATGGGAGGAAGCATTCTATCATTTTAGCCAATACTGTGTTTCCTGATGGAACATACATTATACCAGATAAAATTCTTTCCTTTGGAATTTCTTTTCCATTCTGAAGGAGTACACTCTTTGCTTCTTTCATGCACTTCATATATAGCTCTACTTTTGTTATTTAGAATACAAGACATTCTTAGACAGCTTCTTTCACAATTTACACATTCATAGCTTTCTCAATCTGGCTTCTTATATTCAGGATTATACAGCAAATTATTTCCTACGAGAATGTTCTCCAATACTTCACTCCTTTCTTTACACATCTCTGCAACAGAAAGATTGCTGCTGAAAGTTGAAACTCCCATTTCAATCTGAAAAAGAGGAATCAGATGGGTTTTTTTCTGATTCTGATTTTAACTGCAACTTTTTTTCTGGTTTCAAAAATAAGGCAATTATGCCTAGAACTTTTAGCATCTGTTCATTATAAAATTCTCATCCAAAGTTCAAAATTAGACTCATGATTACATGAAAAACAATTATCCTTGTTCTCTCTACTTTGAACCCCTCTCGATTAAAATCAAGAGTCTTATTAAATACAGATAAACAATGCACCTGATCCCAAAATTACACCAGGTGAACCATTTTATCTTACAGAAAATCTGAATGATAGTGAAGATAGCATTTGCAATAGTTTTAAACAATATTACAATCCTACCTCTCAGTTTGAGAATTGAATTCCAACAATTATGGGTCAGGTAGACCTGAAGTGGTCAATTCCTGCTTCAATAAGGTCACAAGACCTTGAATTATTAAAACTGTAAGTGTCCACAAAGGGGAATTTTGGCACAATGCACAAAACTTGCCAAAATTGAGGAAAATAGCCAAGAATGAGCTTCTGATCTGAGTCCTGGCTGTGAGTCAGCTGTTTCATTCACACTATTAGATCCCTGTTTCCTGATGGTGATGGTCAAGTTTGAGCTGTTGTAGCAGTAACAATCTTAGTGCAACAATCTTGGTGGAAGAAGCAAATTTGAATTTCAGTGCTTTCTCAATGTTTTCAGGAATTTCCCTCACTGTCATTGAAATGGTCAGGAGTTAAAGTGATTTGCTCTGCCACTCTCCTGATCTTTTTGAACTTCAATATGATCTGAGGCTAGTACATCATCAAATCACACCTCTGCCTGCTCCTGCCTGTCTCTATGTCTGGTTCTGTGTAGTTCAGGCATTTATGATGTCTGGTTGTTCTTTTTTCTTTGCAAGAGAGATTTTGTTTTGTCAGCTTGAATTTCACCTGTATGGCTGCTTCTGTAATGTTTGCAGATGCATTGATATCTAATTTTAGTAAGACAATTATGTACGGCAGAGAGACAGCTCCAAATCATGGGTGTTAAGCCAGATAAATAAAAAATAATTGATTAATACAAGGGCAGCACAGTGGTGTAGTGGTTAGCGCTGTCACCTCACAGCAAGAAGGTCCGGGTTCGAGCCCCATGGCCGACGAGGGCCTTTCTGTGCGGAGTTTGCATGTTCTCCGCATGGGTTTCCTCCAGGTGTTCTGGATTCCCCCACAGTCCAAAGACATACAGGTTAGGTAAATGGTTGTCTCTAAAACTGCTTTTCCCAATTTTTTGACTGTAATACCTGCATGTATTAAAGGTAGACTGCCGTTCAGATTTTTCAAGTGTCGGTCATAAAAAGAATTTTCCCTGACACCCAATTATTTTTGTTTAGTGGACTGAAAGCTTCTGAATTCAAATCACATACAGTTAGGTCCATATATATTTGGACATTGACACAAATTTTGTTTTTTTACCTGTTTACTGAAACATCAAGTTATAGTTATATAATGGACATGGACATAAAGTCCAGACTTTCAGCTTTCATTTGAGGGTATCCACATTAAAATTGGATGAAGGGTTTAGGAGTTTCAGCTCCTTAACATGTGCCACCCTGTTTTTAAAGGGACCAAAAGTAATTGGACAATTGACTCAAAGGCTATTTCATGGGCAGGTGTGGGCAATTCCTTCATTATGTCATTCTCAATTAAGCAGATAAAAGGCCTGGAGTTGATTTGAGGTGTGGTGCTTGCATTTGGAAGATTTTGCTGTGAAGAAAACATGCAGTCAAAGGAGCTCTCCATGCAGGTGAAACAAGCCATCCTTAAGCTGCGAAAACAGAAAAAACCCATCCGAGAAATTGCTACAATATTAGGAGTGGCAAAATCTACAGTTTGGTACATCCTGAGAAAGAAAGCAAGCACTGGTGAACTCATCAATGCAAAAAGACCTGGACACTCACAGAAGACAACAGTGGTGGATGATCGCAGAATAATTTCCATGGTGAAGAGAAACCCCTTCACAACAGCCAATGAAGTGAACAACACTCTCCAGGAGGTAGGCATATCAATATCCAAATCTACCATAAAGAGAAGACTGCATGAAAGTAAATACAGAGGGTTCACTGCACGGTGCAAGCCACTCATAACCCTCAAGAATAAAAAGGCTAGATTGGACTTTGCTAAAAAACATCTAAAAAAGCCAGCACAGTTCTGGAAGAACATTCTTTGGACAGATGAAACCAAGATCAACCTCTATCAGAATGATGGAAAGAAAAAAGTATGGCAAAGGTGTGGTACAGCTCATGATCCAAAGCATACCACATCATCTGTAAAACATGGTAGAGGCAGTGTGATGGCTTGGGCATGCATGGCTGCCAGTGGCACTGGGTCACTAGTGTTTATTGATGATGTGACACAGGACAGAAGCAGCCGGATGAATTCTGAGGTATTCAGAGACATTCTGTGTGCTCAAATCCAGCCAAACTGATTGGTTGGCGTTTCATAATACAGATGGACAATGACCCAAAACATAAAGCCAAAGCAACCCAGGAGTTTATTAAAGCAAATAAGTGGAATATTCTTGAATGGCCAAGTCAGTCACCTGATCTCAACCCAATTGAGCATGCATTTCACTTGTTAAAGACTAAACTTCAGACAGAAAGGCCCACAAACAAACAGCAACTGAAAACCGCTGCAGTAAAGGCCTGGCAGAGCATTAAAAAGGAGGAAACACAGCATCTGGTGATGTCCATGAGTTCAAGACTTCAGGCAGTCATTGCCAACGAAGGGTTTTCAACCAAGTATTAGAAATGAACATTTTATTTACAATTATTTAATTTGTCCAATTACTTTTGAGCCCCTGAAATGACAGGATTGTGTTTGAAAAAATACTTTAGTTCCTCACATTTTTATGCAATCATTTTGTTCAACCCACTGAATTAAAGCTGAAAGTCTGAACTTCAACTGCATCTGAATTGTTTTGTTCACAATTCATTGTGGTAATGTACAGAACCAAAATTAGAAAAATGTTGCCTCTGTCCAAATATTTATGGACCTAACTGTACTTCCAATTTTATTATTATTATTATTATTTATTTTTTTTTTTTTTAATCGAACAATTAATGAATTTAGGGCCACGTGGCCCTAAATTCTCTGCTATTTTTTTCTTGCTTCACCATGACCCAATTCAAGATACTACATCATGCATAACATGGTGGGCCTTCCCCATTCACACAAGGCATTGTGGGATACAAATTTGAAACAGGAGAGTAAAATGGAGGACATGAGTGTGTGAATGAAACACGAAAGACCGACTACAGTAATGGAAAGCGAGAAGAAAAGACGTTATGTTGTGAAGGAAAGGAAATGCAGGACCAAACTAATAAATATCGGCGCTCAGCGAGCACCTCGGTGTGATCAGCTGCTTGTTTAGCAACAGAATGATGTAACTGTCAGTGCATTGTCAAAGGTAAACCTGTAGATGGCAGTAATGCAACACTGGATGCCAGCTGCCATAAAACCCAAAAGAAGAAGAAGGTAAACCTGCACATGCGCACATGGACTTCTTCTGTCTGCTTGACTGTGCAAAGCAAGCAATTTCATGAACATTATTTGCTAAGGAATCCCTTCAAATTAAATAGTTTCCCAGCCACAGAATGGCCTGTGGTTTTTTTGAGATATTACAGAAATAAACGTATATTACAATGACCAAATTTCAGAGGGAACTAAATTTCACCGATTTTATGAAATCAAAAGGCCATCTAGCGTTAATCGTATGCCTAATTTTCCCCAAAATATGGTTTTACTGCTGTATAAATATCTAGTATCCATATGGGCCAAATTCCTTAAATAAATCCATAGCCATGGAGCTGGAACTATTCGGGAGTTTGTACCAGCCGGCAGTCCGGTTGTATGGTTGTACATTCCTTCAGGGAGTTCTAACCACCAGAATGCACATTCTTCAACTGAAATTACTTTAGCTGTAATATTATATCCAAATCTAAGCCCTTTCTTTTCTTAGGTATTTTAGCTGTAACATTGCCTCTTTATTTAATTTCACCTGGCAGTCCTTGCCATGTAAATATATTTAACCATAGTCTTGAATTTGAAAGGTTGAATTCCTGTTTCCCTTGTAAAATCATAGTGTAGTTAATCAGGTGGTCCCATGTCAAGTGACAAGCCATAGTACTTCCACTCCCTCTCAGCCCTATTTCAATCAACACTGTTCTCCAAAAAAGGATGTCCTTATTGGGCTTTATCAGGTTTCACTTTACTTGAGCGTATAATAGATCAGTATAGCCGGTTGGATCATTAAAATTTAGAGACTGTGGTTCAAGGATGGTCCATCTAGTTTTCAGGCTTTCCCTATAGATTGATGGATTGGCTGGATTCCTGTTCTTAGCCCATCCCCACATTTTCCGAAGTTTTTTTTTTTCCTGAATAAACTAATGGTATTGGATATATTTATACTTTTTTCAACTTCCCAATGAGAAGCATGTTGAGCATGTCCGTTGTATTCAAAGGATTCAGTTACTGTATATGTTGTTTGAAAGTTGGATTTTCCCATTCTAACAAGTCATAGACAGCATACATCCTTGTTTCCTGATCTGTCTGGTTCTGAATCAATTCCCAAACATTAGATTCTTTTGCTACTGTTTCATTTAATCCGGGGGGCTACTTACCAAGGGTTAACGGATGTCCTGCTCCATTCTCACGCCGGTGCCATCAATTTATTGAAACGCCTGGGAGCTCTTTTATATCTAAGAGAGATCATGTTGCACATACAGTAGGTATGGTAGTTTAACACTCTAATTGTTTGCTTTGAGGTTTCTCATAACTTATTAGAACATTAATTCTCAATAAGATTTACAGCCTTCTTTAGCACATTTTTCTTGTATGCAGTTTCAGTGGGTTATCTTACACATGTTCATAATGTGTTTACTAGAATTCCATTGAACACAGTAATCAGATTGAGGAGTATTTTCAGTAATATAGGGCCTGAGGCCTCCCTTTTCTGGCAATGATTGGGTAGTTTGAAGTTTCATTGCAGCATCTAGTCCAATTCAATTCTGAGTATTTCAGCTTAGGCTACGTAAGTGTCTGCTGAGACTATATATATATATATATATATATATATATATATATATATATATATATATATATATATGAGTAAATCCACAGGTCCTTGGTATTACAGTATTTCCCAGGCTTCTAACTGTGTGATTTTGGGACATATAAGATAATCTGAATATGCCTACTTCTGGTTTCTGAGATACTCTCTGGAAAGTCAGGAGAGTAGGTTTCCAATTTTATTCAACTTCTCACCTTATCTGGGGCTGTAACATACTCCATCCTGATCCTATTTTTTTTTTTTCATGGTGAGTATAAATCACATTCCCAAAAAGCCAAGTTACTACATTAGTAGTTGTAATGTTTGTGGAATTTCTCCATTCTCATTCATGCATTAAGGCCGTGAAATGGATGTCATTGTCATGCAACTTTTGAATCTGATTTCCCCATGGCGTTTTTGCACTGCTTTCAAAAGTAGGACCTACAGTTGGAGGAAAATGTTTGTACACCCTTTGGAATTTTTTACATTTCTGCCTAAATTGGTCATAAAACATCATCTGAACTCTCCAGCAATCTTAAGAATGAACAAACAGTGTCTGCTTGAACTAAAACCACCCAAACATTTGCGTTTTATCATATTTTTATTGACCATAAGATGGAATTATTCACAGGATAGGGAGGCATAAGTAAGTACACCCTTTGATTTAGTAGCTGGTTGACCCTCCTCTGGCTGCAATAACTTCAACCAGACGTTTCCTGTAGTTACAGACTAGACGGGCACAACGATCAGGAGAAATCTTGCACCATTCCTCTTTGCAAAACTGTTGCAATTCAGCAAGATTCCTGGGATGCCTGGAATGGATGGCTTTCTTGAGGTCATGCCACAACATCTCGATTGGATTGAGGTCGGGGCTTTGACTGGGCCATTCCAGAACGTGAATTTTGTTCTTCTGAAACCATTCTAATGTTGACCTGCTTCTGTGTTTAGGGTCATTGTCCTGTTGCAGGACCCATCCTCTCTTGAGTTTCAACTTTTTGACAGATTGCCTCAGGTTTTTCTGCAAAATATCTTGATATACTTGAGAATTCATTTTCCCATTGATTATAGCCAGTTGTCCAGGCCCAGAGGCAGCAAAGCACCCCCACACCATGATGCTACCGCCGCCATACTTGACGGTGGGGATGAGGTTTTGCTGATGGTGTGCTGTACCGACTTTCCTCCACACATGATGTGGTGTGTTCCCCCCAAACAATTCAACTTTGGTTTCATCAGACCACAATATGTTTTTCCAGTGGTGCTGAGGAGCATCCAAATGCTTTTTCGCGAACTCCAAACAAGCAGAAATGTTCTTTCTGGACAGCAATGGCTTCCTCCGTGGCCTTCTCCCATGAATCCCATTCTTGTTCAGTGTCTTTCTTATAGTAGATGTGTCCACAGAGATGTCTGCATGTTTCAGTGATTTCCTCAAGTCTTCAGCGGACACTCTTGGATTCTTTTTTACCCCATTGATGATGACTCGCAGTGCCTTTGGAGTGATCTTCGCAGGGCGGCCACTCCTTGGCAGAGTAACAACCGTTCCAAATTGTCTCCATTTATACACAATTTTTCTAATTGTAGACACATGAACACCAAGGGTCTTAGAGATGGTTTTGTAACCCTTTTTAGCTTTATACAAATCAATTATTTTGTGTCTTAAGTCTTCAGACAGCTCCTTTGAGCGAGGCATGATGCACAGAACATGCCTCTCGTCAAAACACATCTTTTAACTGGTTTTCCAGTGGGGTGGGTAGCTTACGACACACCTCAGTGATTGGACATCAGGTTGGCTCATACCTGAGTCAAATTGTTTAATCATCTAATTAGTCTAATTAGCTCTTGGATGAGCCTTAGCTAAGGGTGTACTTACTTATGCCTCCGTATCCTGTCAATATTTCCATCTTATGGCCAATAAAAATATGATAACGTAATTGTTTGAGTGGTTTTAGTTCAAGCAGACACTGTTTGTTCATTCTTAAGATTGCTGGAGAGTTCAGGCGATGTTTTATGACCAATTTAGGCAGAAATGTAAAAAATTCCAAAGGGTGTACAAACATTTTCCTCCGACTGTAATTGTGTGATAAAATCACTTAGCCAGGTACAGTTAGGATTATATTGACAATATGGCTCCCATTTAACAAGGGCATTAATTTCTTTTGCCCAAATGTGAAGTATCTGCAGCATCTGAGTCATGTTACTGTTATTCAGTGATTGTGGGCAATAGAGTTTTCCAGTCAGTATAGCATGGCTACATGGAGTCCATTGATTGTAAGCTTCTTCTGGCCTTACTTTGAATCCCACAAATACAGCTACAATCATGCTTGGAAGTTTGTGAACCCTTTAGAATTTTCTATATTTCTGCATAAATATGACCGAAAACATTAGCAGATTTTTACACAAGTCCTAAAAGTAGATAAAGAGAACCCAGTTAAATGAATAAGACAAAAAAATATTACACTTGGTCATTTATTTATTGAGGAAAATGATCCAATATTACATATCTGTGAGTGGCAAAAGTATGTGAATCTCTAGGATTAGCAGTTAATTTGAAGGTGAAATGAGAGTCAGGTGTTTTCAATCAATGGGATGACGATCAGGTGTGAGTGGGCACCCTGTTTTATTTAAAGAACAGGGATCTATCAAAGTCTGATCTTCACAACACATGTTTGTGGAAGTGTATCATGGCAGGAACAAAGGAGATTTCTGAGGACCTCAGAAAAAGCGTTGTTGATGCTCATCAGGCTGGAAAAGGTTACAAAACCATCTCTAAAGAGTTTGGACCCCACCAATCCACAGTCAGACAGAATGTGTACAAATGGAGGAAATTCGAAACCATTGTTCCCCTCCCCAGGAGTGGTCGGCCAACAAAGATCACTCCAAGAGCAAGGCGTGTAATAGTCCGTAAGGCCACAAAGGACCCCAGGGTAACGTCTAAGCAACTGAAGGCCTCTCTCACATTGGCTAATGTTAATGTTCATGAGTCCACCATCAGGAGAACACTGAACAAGAATGGTGTGCATGGCAGGGTTGCAAGGAGAAAGCCACTGCTCTCCAAAAAGAACATTACTGCTCATCTGCAGTTTGCTAAAGATCATGTTAACAAGCCAGAAGGCTATTGGAAAAAAAGTTTTGTGGACAGATGAAACCAAAATAGAACTTTTTGGTTTAAATGAGAAGTGTTAGAACCTTATCCCATCTGTGAAACATGGTGGTGGTAGTATCACGGTTTGGGCGTGTTTTGCTGCATCTGGACCAGGACGGCTTGCCATCATTGATGGAACAATGAATTCTGAATTATACCAGTGAATTCTAAAGGAAAATGTCAGGACATCTGTCCATGAACTGAATCTCAAGAGAAGGTGGATCATGCAGCAAGACAACGACCCCAAGCACACAAGTCATTCTACCAAAGAAAGATTAAAGAAGAATAAAGTTAATGTTTTGGAATAGCCAAGTCAATCCAATCAAAATGTTGTGGAAGGACCTGAAGCGAGCAGTTCATGTGTGGAAACCCATCAACATCCCAAAGTTGAAGCTGTTCTGTACACAGGAATGGGCTAAAATTCCTCCAAGCTGGAGTGCAGGACTGATCAACAGTTACCGGAAACATGTAGTTGCAGTTATTGCTGTACAAGGGGGTCACACCAGATACTGAAAGCAAAGGTTCACATACTTTTGCTACTCACAGATATGTAATATTGGATCATTTTCCTCAATAAATAAATGACCAAGTATAATATTTTTGTCTCATTTGTTTAACTGGGCTCTCTTTATCAACTTTTAGGACTTGTGTGAAAGTCTGATGTTGTTTTAGGTCATATTTATACAGAAATATTGATAATTTTAAAGGGTTCACAAACTTTCAAGCACCATTGTACCATGAATAGCAAAGGCATAGCTACTGTACCAATCCCATGTAGCATGGTATGTTCCGCTTTGTTCTTTTGGATTCTGAGATTAAGGCTTCTTCTTCCTATTTCCAAGCATTACTGTTTCTTTTAATTCTTCGTCCCCTTATCTGTAATAAAGAATTACATACGGAATTAGAGAGGGCCTATCTTTATGGAGGTCCCTCAACCCCATTAACGAGCTTTCTTTTTCAGCATCTTCCTTAAAATATTTACCATTTTCATCCTTTCTTCAGAGTTGGCATTTCAGTGTTCAGATGCATTGAGGCTGTAATTCCATGCAGCAACACAGACAGTAAACATGTAATATTACCAGATATAAATCTTGTTACTTCAAAAACTTTGAGTTCTGGTATTCCTGGAGTAGAGGGCACAGCATATCCTTCTCCTCTCTCGACCTGTGTGCCAGGAATGCCACTTCCACAATTTCCCAGTTTTTGTGACATGTTGTGAATGTAGTGTAACAATCGAGTAGTTACATCCATGTATTATGTATCTGGGCACTGAGGGCTGTGTGGAGGATTTTGAATCATCCAACCGCCCTGAGTTCTAGTTATATCTTGTATAATAGCTGAGTATGAAATGTGCAGCCAATCTGACATTTCTGCAGAGAGATACGGAAGATACAGTGGGGCAAAAAAGTATTTAGTCAGTCACCAATTGTGCAAGTTCTCCCACTTAAAGAGATGAGAGAGGCCTGTAATTTTCATCATAGGTATACCTCAACTATGAGAGACAAAATGAGAAAAAAAATCCAGAAAATCACATTGTCTGTCTTATTTTTAAATAATTTATTTTCAAATTATGGTGGAAAATAAGTATTTGGTCAATAACAAAAGTTCATCTCAATACTTTGTTGGCAATGACAGAGGTCGAATGTTTTCTGTAAGTCTTCACAAGGTTTTCACACACTGTTGCTGGTATTTTGGCCCATTCCTCCATGCAGATCTCCTCTAGAGCAGTGATGTTTTGGGGCTGTCGCTGGGCAACACGGACTTTCAACTCCCTCCAAAGATTTTCTATGGGGTTGAGATCTGGAGACTGGCTAGGCCACTCCAGGACCTTGAAATGCTTCATAAGAAGCCACTCCTTCATTGCCCGGGTGGTGCGTTTGGGATCATTGTCATGCTGAAAGACCCAGCCACGTTTCATCTTCAATGCCCTTGCTAATGGAAGGAGGTTTTCACTCAAAATCTCACGATACATGGCCCCATTCATTCTTTCCTTTACACGGCTCAGTCGTCCTGGTCCCTTTGCAGAAAAACAGCCCCAAAGCATGATGTTTCCACCCACATGCTTCACAGTAGGTATGGTGTTCTTTGGATGCAACTCAGCATTCTTTCTCCTCCAAACACGACAAGTTGAGATTTTACCAAAAAGTTCTATTTTGGTTTCATCTGACCATATGACATTCTCCCAATCCTCTTCTGGATCATCCAAATGCTCTCTAGCAAACTTCAGACGGGCCTGGACTTAAGCAGGGGGACGCGTCTGGCACTGCAGGATTTGAGTCTCTGGCGGTGTAGTGTGTTACTGATGGTAGCCTTTGTTACTTTGGTCCCAGCTCTCTGCAGGTCATTCACTAGGCCCCCCCGTGTGGTTCTGGGATTTTTGCTCACCGTTCTTGTAATCATTTTGACCCCACGGGTTGAGAGCTTGCGTGGAGCCCCAGATCGAGGGAGATTATCAGTGGTCTTGTATGTCTTCCATTTTCTAATAATTGTCCCACAGTTGATTTCTTCACACCAAGCTGCTTACCTTTTGCAGATTCAGTCTTCCCAGCCTGGTGCAGGTCTACAATTTTGTTTCTGGAGTCCTTTGACAGCTCTTTGGTCTTGGCCATAGTGGAGTTTGGAGTGTGACTGTTTGAGGTTGTGGACAGGTGTCTTTTATACTGATAACGAGTTCAAACAGGTGCCATTAATACAGGTAACGAGTGGAGGACAGAGGAGCCTCTTAAAGAAGAAGTTACAGGTCTGTGAGAGCCAGAAATCTTGCTTGCTTGTAGGTGACCAAATACTTATTTTACCAAGGAATTTACCAATTAATTCATTAAAAATCCTACAATGTGATTTCCTGGATTCTTTCCCCCCATTCTGTCTCTCATAGTTGAAGTGTACCTATGATGAAAATTACAGGCCTCTCTCATCTTTTTACGTGGGAGAACTTGCACAATTGGTGGCTGACTAAATACTTTTTTGCCCCACTGTATGCCTTATACAGTTGTTTGTCTGTCATTTTTAAGGCCACAAGACCTGAGGAGTCAACCTCAGCATTCCGTCTCTGTCTCATCAGCTCTGCTTGAGGAATGCAGTTTTTAGGTTTTGATCTGTCTGTACCAAAGGAGGTTGAATTGACAAAGTGTGATCTAGGAGTGTAGACTTCTGCTACCCCCTTTTGTGCAGCGTGTGAAATACCATGATAATGTCACAACAAGGAAAAAAAGTCCAGACCTAGGTAGAGTGATGCGTCTGTCAGAGGTTCTGATGATACTGTCAGGTCCAGGAGAGCATGACACCCAAACGAGCCCCCAGAAAACACTTAGGTTTTGATCTGTCTGTACCAAAGGAGGTTGAATTGACAAAGTATGATCTAGGAATGTAGACCTCTGCTGCCTAAGAGATTCTGCCTCACAGATGTATCTGGGAGTAAAGAGTCACTGACTCAGACATACAGTGGTGCTTGAAAGTTTGTGAACCTTTTAGAATTTTCTATATTTCTGCATAAATATGACCTGAAACATCATCAGATTTTCACACAAGTCCTAAAAGTAGATAAAGAGAACCCAGTTAAACAAATGAGACAAAAATATTATATTTGATCATTTATTTATTGAGGAAAATGATCCAATATTACATATCTGTGAGTGGCAAAAGTATGTGAACCTCTAGGATTCGCAGTTAATTTGAAGATGAAATTGGAATCAGATGTTTTCAATCAATGGGATGACAATCGGGTGTGAGTGGGCACCCTGTTTTATTTAAAGAACAGGGATCTATCAAAGTCTGATCTTCACAACACATGTTTGTGGAAGTGTATCATGGCAGGAACAAAGGAGATTTCTGAGGACCTCAGAAAAAGCGTTGTTGATGCTCATCAAGCCGAAAAGGTTACAAAACCATCTCTAAAGAGTTTGGACTCCACCAATCCACAGTCAGACAGATTGTATACAAATGGAGGAAATTCAAGACCATTGTTACCCTCCCCAGGAGTGGTCGACCAACAAAGGTCACTCCAAGAGCAAGGCGTGTAATAGTCGGCGAGGTCACAAAGGACCCCAGGGTAACTTATAAGCAACTGAAGGCCTCGCTCACATTGGCTAATGTTAATGTTCATAAGTCCACCATCAGGAGAATACTGAACAATAATGGTGTGCATGGCAGGGTTGCAAAGAGAAAGCCACTGCTCTCCAAAAAGAACATTGCTGCTCATCTGCAATTTGCTAAAGATCATGTGGACAAGCCAGAAGGCTATTGGAAAAATGTTTTGTGGATGGATGAGACCAAAATAGAACTTTTTGGTTTAAATGAGAAGCGTTATGTTTGGAGAAAGGAAAACACTGCATTCCTTATCCCATCCATGAAACATGGTGGTGGTAGTATCATGGTCTGGGCCTGTTTTGCTGCATCTGGGCCAGGACGGCTTGCCATCATTGATGGAACAATGAATTCTGAATTATACCAGTGAATTCTAAAGGAAAATGTCAGGACATCTGTCCATGAACTGAATCTCAAGAGAAGGTGGGTCATGCAGCAAGACAACAACCCAAAGCACACAAGTCGTTGTACCAAAGAATGGTTAAAGAAGAATAAAGTTAATGTTTTGGAATGGCCAAGTCAAAGTCCTGACCTTAATCCAATCTAAATGTTGTGGAAGGACCTGAAGCGAGCAGTTCATGTGAGGAAACCCACCAACATCCCAGAGTGGAAGCTGTTCTGTACGGAAGAATGGGCTAAAATTCCTCCAAGCCGGTGTGCAGGACTGATCAACAGTTACCGGAAATGTTTAGTTGCAGTTATTGCTGCACAAGGGGGTCACACCAGATACTGAAAGCAAATGTTCACATACTTTTGCCACTCACAGATATGTAATATTGGATCATTTTCCTCAATAAATAATTGACCAAGTATAATATTTTTGTCTCATTTGTTTAACTGGGTTCTCTTTCTCTACTTTTAGGACTTGTGTGAAAATCTGATGATGTTTTAGGTCATAATTATACAGAAATATAGAAAATTCTCAAGGGTTCACAAACTTTCAAGCACCACTGTAGCTGTTCAGAGATGCCTCTCAGTTTATTGTCAGACAAACATGAGTATATATTCATATTCAAGAGTGTGTTGTAGCTATGTGGTTGGAGAATGATTTAAGAAGCTGAGTAGTCTGTGTGTGACAGAGTAACGTAAATGGGTGAAGTGTTACATCACTGGTTTAGACTACACTGCTTTTGAAAGAAGAGAGACATCATCTACCATCACATGTACATTACCTGTCAGGATCATAGTCTTATGAAAAGAAGAAAGACATTACTGGTCAACATAATCTTCATTAAGCAGAGAGCAGAATATGTGAGCAAAGATAAATCTCAAGGATTAACTAACCAAAACAAGCAGCAATCAGACCAGCCTGTACTAGTTTTAAGCATGCCCAACATATATTTCTATCAATGCCGTCTTAGATCCTCAAAAGATCTGATGCATGCTTGCTCACATTTCGAGATCTCACAATGGTACAGTAGAATTCACAAGTCATGACATTGCACAGGTTATAAGTAATTGCAAATGTTGAATAATGAATCACACACACACACACACACACACACACACACACACACACACACACACACACACACACACACACACAAGTAGCAGGACACAAAGTACAGGCACGCCCACAGTAAGCAACTAAAGCCCCCATCCACCCCAAGGGTTTATAGCTATGTAAACCAAGAGTTATCAGCTTGGTAAGGGTTAGTTATGGCATGACAGACACTGAGATTTGAAATATTCTGAAAGTTATTCGGAATATAGAAACAGCAGGAGGTATTGAGAACCTTACATACACCTCCTTTTTGCATACAATTGTCAAGAGAAACCAACCCACTTGGTTCCTTTTCTACTCTGACAATGTTGATTCGCCGTCTAGCATGGTTTGCATAACCTATTACATGACCAGTGAAAGGGGAGAACTTAGGAAAAGAGGGATGAATAAGTTCACCTGTACGACAAGAGGATATCAACCCACAACTGCGAAGGCTAGTTGGTGACTAGTAATGCAGCACAGAAAATAATTAATGTAGGACATATGCCAGTATCAACATTGAGATGCTACATGCACTATCATGCAGGAATAGTCATGTATTGCATAGAAATTCGGTTTGATTGTGTTCAGAAAGCTCATACAAAATTTACTATAAGTGTATGTGAAAAGGTGATTTGAGAAGAGGTCCCCTAAAGACCTCTTGATTGCTGTATTGCTCCTGTCAAAGATGAGATGAGATGAGGTCCCCTTGACACTTTTTGATTGCTGTATTGGCCCTGTTTTCTCAGGTGAGATGATAGGAGTTAGGGATGTTGGAGAACACCTTTTCTGATGACTGGCATGTATCCACTGTGTCTGGGAGTCAGTGAGGACAGCTGTTTTCATTACTGCAAGCATGACAGACCCATAAGCAGCCTCTTCAACTTTCCTAGGATTTAGACTGCACACTAGTACTTGATCACCTGGAAGAAATGGGGGAGTGGGTGAGGAAGAGACAGAGACATCAGCATATGGAGCACTTGCATGTGACGTCACAGCCGATCCAGATTGTGACAGACGCCATCGTGTCGGTCAAACGCCATATTCCGCCTTCTACTTCTGGTTCTACTTCTGCTTTTACTTCTACCTTTTCTTCTGGAAAACCCTACTATATACAATTCTACTACAATGGCTGCGGCTACAAGCTCTCCCTACCTGTGCACATTTTTTATGTTTTTTGTGTGTATTTTTGCGTGTTGTTCATCTGTACCGGACTTCAATATCCACTACAACCGTATGGACTTACTAGACGTTGGTTTCCAGCAGAAAATGATGGTTTGTAGCGATTTCCATCGCATGCACAACATTCCGGACGAGAAAAAAAAAAAAACATTCCGGACGAGATAGCAAGACCAGCGGGGTCTCCGTGGATTGTTATCGGAAGCAAAGCGAAGGAGGCGGCGCCGGGAGCCGAAGCAAAAGCGAGGCTGCAGAGCCGGCCTGTTGACTAAGCTCAGAAAACAGCCACTCAAATCTCCACTGCCAAGCCTCTACCTCTCCAGCACCAGATCCATGTAAACAAGACGGACGATTTGGAATTACCTTATTCTATTCTATAATTGGCTGGTCAGTGCTATACTCAATACTTAAGTGACTTACCCATCCAATGAGTATTCTTGTTTACAAGATGCCACATCTGAGCCGCTGACAAATCCTGAATTTCTGTAGAGATAACTGTCCAGAGATTTATAGGCACGCAGTGCTTCACCACTGAACAGCGAGGGAAAGTTAATGAGGTAATTATACACGTCCGGGTATTCCGCTGGCAGTTCAAAATCCGGTCGTGAAAACTCCGTCCGGTAAGCCATAAGGGTCACAAATCTGTAGATCGTTTATTTTAGACATATATCTAGTTATCTGTTCATTAGAAAAATGAGCCGTGTAGTCCGTCGGTTGAAATTGATCCATTCTGTACACGAGTGCAGCAGTATTCAGCGGTGTTTTTGACCGACAAGATGGCGGTTGTGTACTTTCCGGTCACGTGACTGCAAGATCTCTATATACTGTTTAATTTTTCAAGCAAAGCTTGAGTGTAATCACCAACAATCACGTCCAGATCACCTGTAAATGAAACACCAGGGTTACCTTTGGTCCAAGGGGTTGGAAATGGTCAGCCCATTATTACCTCAAAAGGAAACAAATTGGATCTCGAACTGGGAGTTGTTCTAATTTCACAAAGGATGGACAGTAGAAGGCCAACCAATTTTTACCAGTCTCCATCATCGCCTTCTTCAATCAATCCTTAATTGTTCTGTTTTTTTCTTTCCACTCTCAGTGAACTTTGTGGGTGATAGGGAATGTGATAATTCCAGTCACTACCCAAATACCGACATAGCTTCTGTGTTACCTTTGACACGAACGACATGCCATTATCAAGATCAATCGAAAGAGGAATGCCATATCTAGGAATTATTTCTTTTGCTAGGATCTTGACCATGGCATTAGCATTTTCCTTAGCACATGGAAAGGCTTCAACCCATTTTGAAAACTTGTCTACAGTCACAAGCAAATGTTTCAAATTTCTCACTGGTGGCATAAGTGAAATCAAGTTGCAAACGTTGAAAAGGGCCACTAGGTGGCAGCAGAGCATCATGCTTGGCTCTTTTACCTTGAACATTTGCCCTGGCACAAATCACACAGGAGGTCCAACATCAATTTCACAGTTTTTGGACATCAACAATGCAAAATTGCTCAAATATCTGTTTAGTTACCCCCTTTTGTGCAGCATGTGAAATACCATGATAATGTCACAACAAGGAAAAGTAGTACAGACCTAGGTAGAGTGATGCGTCTGTCAGAGGTTCTGATGATACTGTCAGGTCCAGAAGAGCATGATGCCCGAACGAGCCCCCAGAAAACTCTTAGGTTTTGATCTGTACTGAAGGAGGTTGAATTGACAAAGCATGATCTAGGAATGTAGACCTCTGCTGCCTATGAGATTCTGCCTCACAGATATATCTGGGAGTAAACAGTCACTGACTCAGACATAGCTGTTCAGAGATGCCTCTCAGTTTATTGTCAGACAAACATGATATTCATATTCAAGAGTGTGTTGTAGCTATGTGATTGGAGAATGATGATTTAAGAAGCTGAGTTGTCTGTGTATGACAGAGTAACATAATGGGTGATGAAGCATTACATCACTGGTTTAGACTATACTACTGTATGAAAGAGAGACATCAGGTATTGTGCCATTATGTCACCTATCAGGATCATAATCTTATGAAAAGAAGAAATACATTACTGGTCAACATAACCTTCATTAAGCAGAGAGCAGCATGTGTGAGCAAAGATAAATCTCAATGATTTAATGAACCAAAACAAGTAACAATCAACGCAGCCTGTACCAGTTTCAAGCATCAAGTAGCAATAAGACCAGTCTGTACTAGTTTCAAGCATGCCAAACATATTTTTCTATCAGATATTTCGACACTATCATACTATTCACTTTAACATGAATGATCATATCTGACCTGACTTTTTATCAGAATGATGTGAAAAGTAGCCCTTCAGAGGGGTACGACATATTGCAGGTATGCCTGTGCATGAAACAGCTTTCTTGAAGCAGCAGCAACTTGAAAGTCTTAGGATAGCATTTTGAGCCTTTAATACAACCACAGGAGAGCACACAGGGATTTTGTGAGAAATGAGTATGTTTGATCATATTTGACAAGTAAGAACTTTCTAACCATCCATTTTCATGTGTTTATTTCATGCCTTTACTTTTATCACACGTACACTCAAGCACACTGAAATTCCTTCTCTGCATTTAACCCATCTGAAGCAGTGAACACATGCACGTGCACACAAGTGAGCAATGAACACACACACACACACACACACACACAGAGAGAGAGCAGTAGGCAGAATAAATAAATAAATTAATTAATTAATTTGTGGAGGGGGCGGCACGGTGGTGTAGTGGTTAGCGCTGTCGCCTCACAGTAAGAAGGTCCGGGTTCGAGCCCCGTGGCCGGCGAGGGCCTTTCTGTGCGGAGTTTGCATGTTCTCCCCATGTCCGCGTGGGTTTCCTCCGGGTGCTCCGGTTTCCCCCACAGTCCAAAGACATGCAGGTTAGGTTAACTGGTGACTCTAAATTGAGTGTAGGTGTGAATGTGAGTGTGAATGGTTGTCTGTGTCTATGTGTCAGCCCTGTGATGATCTGGCGACTTGTCCAGGGTGTACCCCGCCTTTCGCCCGTAGTCAGCTGGGATAGGCTCCAGCTTGCCTGCGACCCTGTAGAACAGGATAAAGCGGCTAGAGATAATGAGATGAGATAAATTTGTGGGTAAATTATATGGATCTGTGATGCCTGCGTGTTTCGGCTTTTTGATGTCACATGATCTGCTGGTATAATATAAATTTTTAATTGTTTCAGAGAGATTGTACTGACTGCAGTCATCTCAATTTGCATTATTACATGTTATGGCTATGTTTCTTTGTTTGCCCAGCAATATGAAGGATGCTGCTTAATAAACAAAAATGTCAATGAATTTCTGAGAGACAATGATTGCTGGTATCCACTAATAAACCAGCAGCAGATGATTGCAATGTTGTTGAAGGCTCATAGTTACTGTAACAAAGAACTGAGCAATGTACAGTAGTTTGAGCCTTGTCTCAGAGGACAAGAATTGAGACCTTATTTTCAACAGAGTTCAGTTCACGGTCACTGATTATTTTAGTAAGAGCAGTTTCATTGCTGTGGTATGCTAAAGCCTGACTGAAATTCCTCCAGGATATTGTTTTCTTGAACAAAGGCATTTATTTGCATTGAAACTATCTTTTCAAGTATCTATGAATAGAAGGTTGGATATCAGCATATAGCTAGTCAGACCCTGGCTGTCTAGGTTGGGCATCTTCAGTCACATTGTTGGTGAAAGAGCTGGTAATAGTGGAGAATAAAATTCACTTTTCAAACATAGTTCAGGAAAGTCTGTTTTCAGAACTTACATTATAATGAAAATTTGACTCGTTTTCCCAGGCTGCCACATACCGTACTTAGATTTTTAAAGGAGACATATTATACCCTTTCACTTATTTTATATTATTCTCAGAGATGTAAAGTTAGCAAGTGTTTTGATTGAAAAAACACTATGCTTCTTTTTTTTTCATGGCGTTTTAGCATTAAGAGGGATCCCGCATGACGTCACCGCGCCGCGAGATTTCGGTAGTCGCCATATTGGAAGACCAAGTACACATCTATGCAAGTACATACATACATAAAACAAACTACACCTGAAATGTAGCCAGGGCCGGTTCTGCCCTAATCTGGACCCTGGTGCAACATTGCGCAACCCCCCCCCCCCCCCCCCCCCCCCCCAAAAAAAAAACAAAACACACCAGTCTAAATCAGGACAACCAGTGTTTGAACTACGGGGGTACTCGGGGGATCCGAGATCCCCTGAAACAGACATAAGATCCCTTGAAAACATGATCTGGGAAATGTTGGGGGGTCTCTAAAATATTGGCAAAATGATGTTTATTAACATATCAATCGTGTGTAACGGGAAGCATTTGCATATCTGAAGTGTTGTGTTTACATCAAAGATAAAATAAACTGATATGACAATGACTGCTGCTGCCAGGTTGGTTGTTGAGTAGCCTGACTGTTTTTTTTTTCTTGCGTGTGGTATCATTGTTGACACGAGGTAGTTTTTTGAACATGCCAATGTGGACACGATTTCCCCTGATGAGTTATGACTTCAGACGCGATGCGTGTGTGGAGGTGTGGAGTCCGCGTGATATGTGCGTAAGATAGGCTTCTCATGTGTTTGGAGATCCACGCTCCGAGACAAGCGCAAGCACCCCCCAGGGAAAAAAAGGGACCCCCCGAAAATATCGGCATAGTTCGAACACTGAGGACAACCATCACAGAACTATAAACATTTTAGATCAACTATTTTAACTCAATGGGCTAGAATAAATAAGCCTGCAGGCAGCCACGGCAGGCTGCCTCAGAAAAGTAACCATTCAATGACACAACTGAAAGCCTGCAGCCACGGCGGGCTGCCTCAGAAAAGTAACCATTTGTCCGACCTTAAAACTCGTTTTGCATTTTCTGCCTCCTTTTTTGTATTTTCGACCCTGCGTTTATTTTCTTTCCTTTTCTGAAAACCCGATTTGTGTCCAGACATTTTGTTCTGCTACCAACGAACTAACTCGTCAGGTCTTGTCTCTCGAGTCCACAATGAAGGGCAACAATTGATACATTTTTACAAACAGCCAATAAACAGCCAATAGGGAGGTTGCAACGTTCAGGCTCTCCTTTGCTCACAGACACTCAGTAATGCACTTATTCTCTGTCTCCTGGCAGAAAGCTCCTTGGTTTGCTCCCCTTGTGTCTCAATCACAGCTGGTATTCTGAAGAACGACTTCTTTTCACCTTTCCCATCAGCTTTGTTGGAACACCCTAACACAGCACAAAAGTTTACCATTGTAGGTTTATGATGAATCAAGTGCCTCGTGGGTTTAAATTCCACGCGCTGCCGTTATTTCCTCCTGATCACGAGTTTGTTGGTCTTCCAATATGGCGCAGGGTCTGTTTACTTCTGGTTTCCGGTGACGTCAGTGGGAAGGGTCTATAGATAAGAGACTGACTTTGTGGCTGTGCCTTTAAATATGTAAATAGCTTTGCTCTGATTGGCTAATGCAGTCTTGGTGTCGATGAGTTGGATATTTATATTTAATTTATTGGTTATAGGTCCGGTAGGGGGGGCGGCACGGTGGTGTAGTGTTTAGCGTTGTCGCCTCACAGCAAGAAGGTCCGGGTTCAAGCCCCATGGCCGGTGAGGGCCTTTCTGTGTGGAGTTTGCATGTTCTCCCCATGTCCGCGTGGGTTTCCTCCGGGTGCTCCGGTTTCCCCCACAGTCCAAAGACATGCAGGTTAGGTTAACTGGTGACTCTAAATTGAGCGTAGGTGTGAATGTGAGTGTGAATGGTTGTCTGTGTCTATGTGTCAGCCCTGTGATGACCTGGCGACTTGTCCAGGGTGTACCCCGCCTTTCGCCCGTAGTCAGCTGGGATAGGCTCCAGCTTGCCTGCGACCCTGTAGAACAGGATAAAGCGGCTAGAGATAATGAGATGAGATTATTGACAGTATAATTATTTATTGTTGTCAGTGTGAGTGTTGCTGCAATTTATAAATGCTTATGAGTGTGATTGACCAGCAAGCTGAAAACAATTACATCGTCACAGTCTGTTCATATATACAAAGATGCAAATGATTAGAACGCCCAATTAGTCTGTGCTCTCGGACTCACATTGGTTTATCCACTGAGATGTTGTGCCAATTAGAAATGATCAGACCTGATACTAAATTACATACACTTGCATATATAACCTCTGACCTGAACTTTGTTTTGCACTTGGAAAAGCTTTACACATTCTTTGACATGGAAATGTCATGAAAAAATTCTCACACAGGGGAAAAAACAACAACAAAACGCTAAGGTTACATGACATCTAGACTGCTAACAAGGTTTCCTGATTCTCAAGGTCTCCCCCCCGTCTTTGGTTGCTTGTCCTCACCATCATTGCTCTCATCTCAGCTTGATTGTTAGAAGGCTTTTTTTTGTGTAAATGGCTGCGGCTGAGGAAAATTTACTACAAATAAAAATTAACTGAATAAGGTTTATACTGCAAAGTGGATGTGAGGAGAAGTGATTTTACAAGTAAACAGTAAGTAGTGGGCAACAGTCAGAGATTGCATGCACCAAACTCCAGATATAAACACTACTCAGTCATGGAAAGAACCTTTTTCAACTTTATTTCATAGTTGTAAAGCAAAGCAAACATTGATTTATGAAGGCATAAAGTCATCTGATGTAATTATGGCACCACTTCAAGTAATTAATCAAATCTTCCAACAAAATAAATGAAATATAGATTTTTTTTTTAATTTTCACCTTGAACCCAAGAAAAAAAAAGAAACATATTTTTAATACGACTCATCAGCTTATATATCTTTCTTGCATGTTGCACTGCCATCGTTTTTGTGATCATGTTGCACGTCCTGTCAAATAAGGCTGTTTTTCTTTTGAACACATAGTTTAGTAAAAAATATTGAGTGCGTGCTCTGTTTAGAAAGAAAGAAAGAAAGAAAGAAAGAAAGAAAGAAAGAAAGAAAGAAAGAAAGAAAGAGCCACAAAGAAACCCGTTTGCATGCATTAGGGAAAAACCGAGACACATTCATGTTAACGAATTCCACAAAAACAAATCATCAGTGTGAGGCATCAGTGAGCAAGATTAGAAGAAACTGTCAAACGTGGACATAAAAAGAGATGTAGGAGAGGTTTCTATAATGTGGCATGGTCTTTGAAACACAATATAGGAAAACATGTGAACCTCTCCGACATGTGTAGTGATGCATTACTGTATAGACCTGTTAACATCATTTGAAAGAAAAAAAAATTACTTGCAAACAAAGATATGCTGTAGTTTTCTTATTTAGTTTAAACTACCCTGGTTTGACTGTTTTATCAGGCCAGTATATAAAAAAGGAAAAGAAAAAAAAAACTTTCTATGAGGTCTCCTTTCCATGTTCAGCATTCAAATTAAATTGTCCACATAAAGAATATATAGAATTTGGAAATCCATATTATTTTGCATACTGTTTAATTATTTTATTTCATATATTTTCTATATTTATAGTTCATATCAGTTTTATTTTATCTATATTAATTGCATGTGGAATCCAAGCACTAAAATGCATCTGATATTTTTTTCCCATTTCACTAAGCACTTACTGTATTAATGCCAAGTGTTTAATTTCATCATTGGCTTGCATATTCATACATATGGCCATATGCAGACATGGACATTCATACTGACATGTCACTTTTAGCATGAAGTATTAAAGGAAAAAACAAACAAACCCAAACATCTGTAATTGATAGAAAGGTGCAGGTGTTACAGCAGACCTTGTGCAAAGCATCAGTCAATCAGAATATATTCTTTAGAAGCATAAATTAAGAACCCATCTAACCCAGAGTACTAACTTTTTTATTTAAACACCTGTTCAGATCCAGCACCAGGAAACCTGGAGAATGGAAATGATCAAGCAGCAATTCAGTGAGGTAAAGTATCACCCCGTAACCCTTTAGATTCTTCGATATGTTCATGTGTGTCTCTCTAATATATGTTTCATTAAATTCTGAATTAAATGAGGAAAAGAAAGGAAAAGAACAAAGGAAGGAGGATGGCGGTGGACAGATCCTCTCCGTGGGTTTTTTTCAGGAGACTCCACCGTGTGGTGTCATGTTCACCTTCGCACAGTTTGCCGGTGCGTGTAACTACGAGGCTGATTGTCTTCTCACTCCTTACTCGGCTCACTCTTATCACTGGAGCCATCTGAAGGAACAAAATGCAATGGAAATTAAAAAAAAAAAAAAGGTCAGTAGAAAGGACTAGTTTACTGGAAGGAGTGAACAAATTAGCACAACAACAACAGTCTTACAACTTGCATAAATCTGCATGAACCAACCAGCATGAAAAGTCCAGCTTCACCCCACTGTCCTTGTTTATTCCTTTATTATTATTATTATTATTATTATTATTATTAATAAAAAGCACATATTTCATCAAGTATAATGAAAATGATCATGCAATTATGTGAGTGAGGAACTTTTAAGCAGTTAAGGTTAGGATGATTGTAATATTACCAGTTGTAGGTCTTCTGATGGTTTCTTTTGTATAAAAGCCCTAAAACCCCATTCTTGTTTGCAGACGAATCCTCAAGTGGAAAGTAACTGACAGCACAGTCTGCTTCTGAGACTTGTGTTAATCCAATCGTAGTTATTTTCTGCTGAGTGTTACAGCTTGGATGCTTGAGCTGGATGAACTTTTACAACACAGAATAACATTTAAAGTTCTGTTCGATTTATTTTCATAATTAGCTTTTTACTGTTTTGGGGTATAAACCTTAGGCTTCCACACAATATGATTTAGATTTTTAAAACAGTTTGATATTTGACGATACCACAGAATCTGCTACAATATGATATGATTTTATTCGATTTTGTATCCCCTGAGCAATATGTAACCAAATTTTTTTCAGAACCTAGCATCTCGTGCAGGCCTACTAGCGGTATTAGTACACGAATACTTGTAACACAGAGAAGGACTATTAAGTATCGTTTCTATCACACTGCTAGCCTATTATATTAAGTACACATCCATTTAAAGATATAAAATTTAGTTTTTACGAAGTAATCTGGCTCTTAAAAAATTATAATCATAATATAATTATATAATAATAATGATAATAATAATAATATAATTGATTTATGGTTGTTGTTATGATTCATTTCAGTAGTTGCCATTAAACTGATATGTCAATCTGAATTGTCCAACCCCTATTAGATATAGTTTCTGTGGTGCATGTGCCACCAACTGCCAAAAAAAAGGACAATGTCAAGGTTTTTAGGTTTTTTTATATATATATATTAGTGCTGTCAAAAATGTCGCGTTATTAACGCGTTAACTTGACTCAATTTTAACGGCAATAATTTTTTTATCGCGAGATTAACGCTCTGTGACATGATGTAGGTTTTTCATAAGCTTTTGAAACTGCCAGGAACTTGGAACAGAGACTTTGCTTAGAAAAACGATAGCAGCTAGCCACGCCCCGCACAGCCAGAGTCCTCTGCCCTCCTCCCTCAAAGAACCAGCGCGGGCGGGGCGCGCTAGTAGAGATGGGATTTATGGCTCTTTGATGGGATCCGCATCTTTGTGATCCGTTCTTTGAAAAGAGCTGTTCAAAAGACTGGCTCATTTGGCTCTTTTTAAATATTTATTCAGTTTTAAGAAGACAGCGTCTAAAGAAGCCAGATCCCTCTGAACCGTAAACTCAATGCTATCCCAGAAATCCTTCCTGTAATATGCAAATTTGGCCGCCTCTGATTGGACAGCGCGACGCATCAACAGGCAGAAAGTGTAAAAGTACAAAATGTGTTAAGTGAGCTGAAACAGTAAAGATCAGATTCAATGCAATATTTATCAACGAACAACTTAAAGTTAATATAATAGTGTACTTTATATTATAATCAAGCATGTCAAGCCTACCGTCACTGTGTAACCTGTCTCTCTGATAGACTAACTCAAGCAGTAGATTACTTCACTCGTGGTTCTCTTGTTAGTCTCGGGACGAAGAGCCACGGTGCTCAGCTTAGGTTTCAGTTTGCAGTGGCTGTGTCAAGACGTGTTATGCTTTGCAATAAGAAAAACATTGGTACAAAACAAGCCCATTCACTTTTTTATGCTGGTAAGAGAATTACAATGGTTTTTCGTGTGACAAAAACGTGCGATTAAATTGCAATTAATCGCGAGTTTACTATGACAGTCGCGACATTAATCGCGATTAAATATTTTAATTGCTTGACAGCACTAATATATATATATATATATATATATATATATATATATATATATATATATATATACATACACACACACACACACACACACACAGAAACGACAATACAACAGACAAAAATAAATAAATAAATGATAAAAGGGGGGAGGGATGTAAGCAAACAGTTGGCCTAACTATTCCTGCGTGTAGAATTGTTTAGATTCCTCAATAAAAGTTTGGACAAATGAAAATAACTTTCTATTGTTATCAAAAGATAACAAATTGGAAACAAATAAGAAAGAGGATACTTTAACTGAGTCCGACATAGTAGACCAACTGCTTGCAAATAAATGAGCAGCTGAGGAGAGCAGTTTGTTCCTATGGGCAGCAAAAAGTGGACAATAAAGAAAAAAATGCTTTATCGTTTCGGAACGAAAACCAACATAAGCAAGCAGACGATATTTTACATCCAATACGAAAAAGATAATAATTAAGCGAGCATGCATTTAACCTCAATTGAGTGTGTAAAATTGACAAATATCTATTAAGGCGATAATCATAAAGAGTGTTTGGCGAACGATTAGATAAATTAGACAACAAAGCTTTTTTAAACAAACAGAGTTAAGACTGCGAATTTCAAGACTAAGATATATATATACACACACACACACACCGTGGTGCTTGAAAGTTTGTGAACCCTTTAGAATTTTCTATATTTCTGCATAAATATAATCTAAAACATCATCAGATTTTCACACAAGTCCTAAAAGTAGATAAAGAGAACCCAGTTAAACAAATGAGACAAAAAATATTATACTTGGTCATTTATTTATTGATGAAAATGATCCAATATTACATATCTGTGAGTGGCAAAAGTATGTGAACCTCTAGGATTAGCAGTTAATTTGAAGGTGAAATTAGAGTCAGGTGTTTTCAATCAATGGGATGACAATCAGGTGTGAGTGGGCACCCTGTTTTATTTAAAGAACAGGGATCTATCAAAGTCTGATCTTCACAACACATGTTTGTGGAAGTGTATCATGGCACAAACAAAAGAGATTTCTGAGGACCTCAGAAAAAGCGTTGTTGATGCTCATCAGGCTGGAAAAGGTTACAAAACCATCTAAAGAGTTTGGACTCCACCAATCCACAGTCACAGACTGTGTACAAATGGAGGAAATTCAAGGCCATTGTTACCCTCCCCAGGAGTGGCCGACCAACAAAGATCACTCCAAGAGCAAGGCATGTAATAGTCGGCGAGGCCACAAAGGACCCCGGGGTAACTTCGAAGCAACTGAAGGCCTCTCTCACATTGGATAATGTTAATGTTCATGAGTCCATCATCAGGAGAACACTGAACAATAATGGTGTGCATGGCAGGGTTGCAAGGAGAAAGCCACTGCTCTCCAAAAAGAACATTGCTGCTTGTCTGCAGTTTGCTAAAGATCACGTGGACAAGCCAGAAGGCTATTGGAAAAATGTTTTGTGGATGGATGAGACCAAAATAGAACTTTTTGGTTTAAATGAGAAGCGTTATGTTTGGAGAAAGGAAAACACTGCATTCCAGCATAAGAACCTTATCTCATCTTTGACACATGGTGGTGGTAGTATCATGGTTTGGGCCTGTTTTGCTGCATCTGGTCCAGGACGGCTTGCCATCATTGATGGAACAATGAATTCTGAATTATACCAGTGAATTCAGTACTATGATTGACTAAGTGTGTCCAAACTTTTGACTGGTCCTGTATTTGGTACAAATTACAGTGTGGTGTCGTGATTTGAGTCATCAGGGTTACTCTAAGGTACCAGTGAGTACCTGCTTTACCCAATATTTAATACTGTTACTACACTAATTTAGTGTTGTTAATGTGTGGTATTGGTTTGCCTTTTTTTTTTCAGCTAAAGGATGACATCTGTCCCGCGATTGACATAATCATGATCTACACACCTACTACTGTACATGGTAAGCAAGCTGCATTTTCGCTGAACACATTTATAGAGTACTCATTACTTATACATACACACTGAAAAGCCAAGGCAGTTTTTCCTGTTTGCATGATAAAATCTGACATTATATATGATAAAGTTAATCTGATCCTGCTGTCAGCAGCTATGTGATAGCAGGTGGTTAAATGAGAGGACAGTTAAGCTCATTTTAATACATTTTATCAAAACTGACACAATCACCAAAGCGGTTGGGACATCACCAACGCAGTTATTAAGGTTGAGCATATTGAAGGAGGCTCTTCTCACAGGTCAAAGCTCTGACAGTATATGACTGTGAGGTACTTTATGTGGGAGTTAAGACAGTTTCTTAAGCCTGACCCAAGATTTTCAGTTGTGTGTTGAATATTTAATACTATTATTTAATTTTAGTTTATTATTCATTTCTGGACATATACCGTATATCAAGGCTACGTACTACCCCTTCACTAGCAGTTTCCTGCTGAAAGCCTGTTTATGGCTCTTTTCCATTGCATGGTATCAGATCAACTTGACTTGCTTTTGGTGTCAGTAGTTTGTTTTCCACTATAGCTGGTCGTCATAGCGATGCCACATGCAACTGCCATGATGTCATCTTCCACACGACACACACAGTAACATTATGATTATGTATACTACTACTCATGTGCATGTTTGTGTGTGTGCATGCAAAATGGTGTTATGTCAAGCCGAAGTTGCCACAATTTGTCACATTTCTAATGCATTTTGTTAACCAAACAAAAAGAAAAGGCGGAAAAATAGCTGGTTCTGAACTGTCAGGACGTAATGGTGACGGCATAAGTTACCATAAAGTGCCATCAACAAACCAAAACCCAACAACCCGGCTGTATATGCTTAAGGGATGAAAGCACAGGGTTTTCAATCATAGAATGCAGGTTTATGTCCTCAGCTCAGCATATTTTATTTGGGGAACATTTTGTTGCAGGTAACTTATTTAAAATTAGCCGGCCTGTACTGACATTTTGCCGAACTCTGTCGGTGTGTTTAAAAAAAAAAATGTTATGGGTTGACTGAGGTTTTGTAATGAATCAAACATCATGGCATAGCATTGCATTACTTGGACTGAAACAGGATTCTATATGTCTTCCTGAAAGTTAGGATCTCGAATGGTTTCTTCTGAAGGTCTGAGGCCTGTTTTAATATGCTTACTGACTACAGAAATGAGAGGCATTGTGTATATACACTCATCGGTTTTACGAACAGAGGGTGAGGGGGAATATCAGTATAGGCTGGCTAATTTTAAATGACTTACTTGCAGCAAAACTTTCCAAAAACAAAACATGCCGAGTGGGGACGCAAATCTGTGTTCTCAGATTGAAAGCCCCATACTGTACCTTCACAATTATACCATACATAGCATCAACAACATTTGGGATTTTTTTTTTTTTTTGCTGCTTGTAAACGGATAGCACTTTTTATTCTGCTACTTCTTGACAGTTTGGGTTTTTTTATGCTAGCATTTTTTTTTATGTTTGCTTAATAAAACACATTAAAAATGTGACTAATTGTGGCAACTTCAGCTTCACATAACACTGTTTCATGTGCACATATAAAGACGTGCATGAGGGGTGAAAACACACATCAGTGAACACACAACACAGACTATCCACAACTTTGGCCTGATGGAAAACCAAAAAAGGCGAGTAGAGTCGAGTCAAGCTGATGATATGCAGTGGAAAAGAGCCATTAGTCTAACCAGCTACTAAAACACTGGACAAGCTGGTTGCCCATCTTTTCCAGTTGGTAACCTCTATGAATGCTACACTGGAGATAAATTATCTCATCTCATCTCATTATCTCTAGCCGCTTTATCCTGTTCTACAGGGTCGCAGGCAAGCTGGAGCCTATCCCAGCTGACTACGGGCGAAAGGCGGGGTACACCCTGGACAAGTCACCAGGTCATCACAGGGCTGACACATAGACACAGACAACCATTCACACTCACATTCACACCTACGGTCAATTTAGAGTCACCAGTTAACCTAACCTGCATGTCTTTGGACTGTGGGGGAAACCGGAGCACCCGGAGGAAACCCACGCAGACACGGGGAGAACATGCAAACTCCACACAGAAAGGCCCTCATAGGCCACGGGGCTCAAACCCGGACCTTCTTGCTGTGAGGCGACAGCGCTAACCACTACACCACCATGCCGCCCGGAGATAAATTAGTTTTGAGAAAATAACAGAAAGAGAGTCATCAATTTAATCAAGTATTAAGGAATCTAGAAAGCAACTCGCCTGGGGGAAGCCATGGCCTAATGGTTAGAGAAGCAGCTTTGGGACCAAAAGGTCACCAGTTCGAGTCCCTGGACCAGTAGGAATGGCTGAAGTGCCCTTGAGCAAGGCACCTAACCCCTAACTGCTCCCCAGGCTACTCTGGGTATGTTGTACTCTGGATAAGAGTGTCTGCTAAATGGCATTAATGCAATGCTACGTAATGTAATGTAAAGATGATGTCCCAGTTTGTTCAGCTCAGCTTGTGTTTTGGCAGCTGATAGCAGATCAGACTCAAGGCCTTTACATGTACAGTGTGATGTGAATAAACAATGCAAAAGTGTGGAAAAAAATTTAAAATGACAACTTTAACGCAAAACTAATATTCACGTTAAGTGACATGGTTATGTGAGTACCCCATAAAAACAATCACCTGACAATGAAATCAACAAGTGATGATGAGTTGGTGCTTATTCTTTTATTTATTCTAACAAAGAAAATTTTGGGTTCGTCCTATTCTGAGAAGTAGGCGAGAACACGGGGAGTTTCATTACTTGGTTCAGGAGTTTCTGAAACTGATAACAACCTTCACCACATTACAAAGTAGGCTACGCACCATGGATTGGACACCCACCATTTTCACTTCCAAGCTCCTCTCCTATTTTTTCCAGATGTTCTCTTTAAAAAGTCGTTATCTTTATTATTTTTGTTACCCTTGTCAAACAACGCTGGTTTTTGAGACCCAAACTGAATGAGAGACTCCACCAAGCCTGCAAGAGTGATGACGTTTCCACAACCTGCGCCTTGATTGGTTGAACGCATTCCTTTTGCAGATGAACTAACAGAAAAATCAAACCTGCTGCAAAAAAAAAAAAATCACTTTTTGCCCACGTTCACCTTTGATATGAAAGTGTTCATTTACAGGATAGGTATTCGAAAAAATTTATTTTCAGACAAAAATATAATGAGAAATCGCATCGTATGGGTAAAAACCTTAAGACAGATTTTTCAGCAGCATATCCAGCAAATTATTAAGTGTATGTATATTGACATTTGACACTATCATATGCAGAAATTTATGATGACTATAACAAAATAAATCTGGTCCAATATTGTAGATGTGGTGACGCATCACAGTGGTTAGTAGCAGCTGCTAACAAAAAGAGCTTAGATGAACAAATCTGTTCAAGTGTAAGTTTCATCATATAGCGTCTTGTCTTTTTGCAATTTACCAACACATCTGAGGATAACATTGATATTCATAACTTTTTTTTTTTACCTCCACCAACTTTGACGGAAGCGGTTATGTTTACGCCTCTGTTTGTTTGCTGTTCCCAACATAACTCAAAACGTAGTGGATGGATTTTGATGAATTTTGGCGTACAGCTTTAGTATTATCCTAGGTTTAAATGATTTGATTTTGATGTTGATTTGTAGCTTAGTGGAGGTACACACTCTCCCAAGTGCCCTTCTAGTTATTTTCTTGTTTCCTTTGTCATCACATTAAAAAAAGATTTATAGTCTAACAGAAGTTGGCTAAAATATTAGCTTCTGTGATCAGTAATGTTCTCTTAACACTAAGCATATGAAAAGTGAGTATATCATGTGTTCACTGCCCCAGATCAAAATGACTAAACTGCGATTCCTGTTAAATGTCCTTGTCTGTGTATCTGCTAATTTTGTATAACTTTATACCAGAGTGCTATTTATTTAACAGTGATGGAGTTTTTGTGAGGAGTCATTTATCCAGACTGTTTGTAAGGAGTCTCCAGTGTCAAGAGTCAACAGTAATACTGTGACTACGTTTCCAGACTCAGGAAAGTCTTCAGGACATAGGGCCATATTTTTTTCTATGAAAATTGAGGGGCTGGAGAGGGAACAATTTATAGCTGATGTAGTGCAAGTGTTAACGGGAACTCGCTTGTTTCGTTAACATGCCACAACAGGAAAACTAACTAGAACTGGATATAAAGATTGACATGTAGTTCTGTGATCAATAAATAAAACACAATTGTTGGAAAATTACTGTGGTATAAGAGGAATAAGAGAGTTGATGCATGTTATCGGAAAATAATCAGCTTTGGGGTTGTAAGAGTAACTTTGATCCATCTCAGGCTCCATCACACCATCCTGTTGTTGATTATTTTACTTTGACAGCAGGCCATATCATGTTTACATGAAACTATTTTCCCATATTTTGTGTGTGTGTGTAAGGTAATTATCTATGGTATGTACAGTGTAAAATTCATGGTGTAACTACGTCAGATTTCATTTTCATATTATAGCATTAAAACAGATTCACCTCACACTCCTGTCACACTACATTTCTATAACTCTCTGACTTCTTTAGTTTATTTAAATCAGGAAGTGAAAGTTCTAGTCCTGTGTCGCCAGTCCTACTCTCCCCCTGTGGACGTGTTACAGGCTTTCACAAAAAACAAACAAACAAACAAACAAACAAACAAACAAACAAACAAACAAACAAACAAACAAACAAACAAAAAAGAACCCCACTCATTTACTGAATTGAATCAGATGCAATAGAATTGGGAGTGTGCTAAATTGGCCCTGAGGGACTAGAATTGCTTGGCTCTGTCCTAATCTCATCACCATTGCTCCCATCCATTGAGCAAAGCATCAGAATCAAAGGCATACAGTTTGAATGTTATATTTTCTGGAAGGCAAACATTTAAGCACAGTCTGAATCCCAGATTATAAACATTCAGTGCTGTCTGGCCTACATAAGCAAACCAAAGTCATTACATCAACCCAAACTTCTGGCTCCAAACCTTTGTCCAGCCACACACCATTTTCACTCAAGTTTGTACCCGGTCCTAGTTTTACTGTCTGAAATGGATTTACTCATTTCTTCACCAAGAGCCATTTTCAGAGTTAAGCGCACTCAGGTTGGACTTAATAGTGAAATTGCGCAGTATTCAGACCTCAGACATAACTACAGACTTAAGCACTATTCAGAGAGTTACACAAGAATTACGACAGGGTGACGTTTGGCTAAACCAGAGGCTTACTTACAGTTGCATGCAATTCTGACCTTGAAAGTAAACCTACTTTGAGCTCCCGAGTGGCACAACAGAAAAACGTTAGCCCTAATCATCTGGAGATCTCAAGTTGAAGAGGGCAAAACTAGCATGTGCTCTGAGGGAGCGACAGCATACTCTCACTTCCCTTCAATTACAGTGACACTCGCCAATCACACACATCTGTGAGCTCATGTACAGTATGTGGAAGTAGTGCTTTCCTCCAAATGTGTAATGCCACCGCTGACACTGTATGAGCAGCAGTTCAAAAAGATGCAGGTGGCTGGGATCATGTGCCTCAGAGGAAACACATGATAGCCCTTGCCCTCCCTGGTTGCTGTCATGTGATAAAGGAGGGCTTTTTTTAAATGATATCTCTTTGTATTACATGCAGCACCATATGCCAGGCTGAAATTTGTTTGGGGCCATAAATGCACAAAACCCCCCACTGTGGAATGCCATTTGTGGTCAATATTAAATACATACATATAACTATTAATTAACCAAAAACTTTGTCCATCTAATGTCCTTGAAAATGTTTTTTTTCCCTCCATGAATGCCACCAGAGACATCTTAATTTGATACATTGCTTATCTCAAGCACCGAAAATTTTATGGATGAAAGTAGGAATTAAATTAAAGTGAGCTGTGAGTATACCAGGGGAGTGCTTGGTCAGCATATCCTTCAAACCTTGGGTAAATTTTCTTTACAGGAGAATGCATGGAATTAGCAAAAACATCAAAAAAGGTGAATTCAGAATAGTGTGACAGAACGGGGACGCTAAAATTTATGACCTTAATTTAGTATCTCCTGGTTTCATCAAGTTTAATCAACTGTTGCTGCACAACATAAAATACAGAATAATAATAATATGGGCTGGATCAACTGCTATTCTGTAAGCTGCCTAACAGCATTTAATTATTGTTAGATTAAACTAAATTTCATTCTTTGCATTTTCTAGCCATGATTTTTGGGCTTAAAGGGCTGATGACATGAACATGACTCTATGCAATTTCTTAAATAAACTATACAACATGGCAAACGTGTTACATTTCTGTTATAATTATGTGAAAAGAAGCTGTTGTTACGCAAATATCCAACTTTTAATTGCACAGCGCAAGAAAACTGGGTCCGTGGCTCGCGGCCATGTTGTGACGTCAGCGGAAGAACACGCTGCGGTTCACTGGCTGTTCTACTCATAGACATCCTATGGTTCTACTCTGGTTCTACTCAATGGAAATGGCGGATGAAAACGCCGGTGAACTCTCTAGTGCTAGCTCTTCCTCTTCTGGGAGTCTAGAATTGTGTTGATCTCTTCCGAATAGAATCTATGATAGCCTACCCTCTTTACCCTTTGCCTCTCGTTGCTAGGCGGCAGTTACATGAAAGCCGCAAGCTTTCACAAGCAAATACATGACTGATATCACGCTGATCTTATGATTACATTTATGATTATCATGTAGAATCTATAGCTCTACGTACCTTTATCTTATGTCAATTCACAACACATGTTCTGACAGGAGGACTGTCTTTGGATCCGGCATAGCTACTAGTAGACCCCCTCCGGAATACTGGCAGTGTTGCCAGATTGGGAGGAATCCCGCCCAGTTGGGCGGTTTCAAGTGCATTTTGGTGGGTTTTGAACATGTTTTGGGCTGGAAAACGTCAGCAGTATCTGTTGCCAGATACTGCTGACGTTTTCCAGCCCAAAACATGTTCAAAACCCACCAAAATGCACTTGAAACCGCTCAACTGGGCGGGAAACCTCCCAATCTGGCAACACTCTGTAGGCACTGCTGATGGTAGTAACACACGTTTGTGATGAACTGAACACCCAAGAGATTCTTTTAAGCTGGGAAGAGTGTCAAAACAATCCAAATCGAAGTGTTCAGAGCACAGGACGGATGTTGGTGAGGGCTCCCACTTGTCACGAGTGCGCCTGACTTGCTTCACCCACTTCGCATGCAGCTCGGGATCTCTGGGAAACTTGAATAAACTTACCCCATCCTTGTAGGTTTTGGAGCAAAAGCCGGCAACACAACGCGAAGGCATAATAACTACATATATAATAATGTATAATAATAATACTAATAATGACAAACTGAGGCGGCACGGTGGTGTAGTGGTTAGCGCTGTTGCCTCACAGCAAGAAGGTCCTGGGTTTGAGCCCCGGGGCCGGCGAGGGCCTTTCTGTGTGGAGTTTGCATGTTCTCCCCGTGTCCGCGTGGGTTTCCTCCGGGTGCTCCGGTTTCCCCCACAGTCCAAAGACATGCAGGTTAGGTTAACTGGTGACTCTAAATTGACCGTAGGTGTGAATGTGAGTGTGAATGGTTGTCTGTGTCTATGTGTCAGCCCTGTGATGACCTGGCGACTTGTCCAGGGTGTACCCCGCCTTTCGCCCGTAGTCAGCTGGGATAGGCTCCAGCTTGCCTGCGACCCTGTAGAAGGATAAAGCGGCTAGAGATAATGAGATGAGATGAGATGAGAAACTGAACACCTGTCGCATCAACAACAAACTGGTAAGTTAGGAGGAAGGTTCTTTCGCTGACGTCATATAGCTCCTCCTCCTCTTTCGTCTCCTGGGTGCTGCAGCCCTGTCAAATTTGCCCAAATAGCCGCGTTTTTTATCGTAACTTGTAAAATAGGCGCCTTCGTGAATTAATATATGGATCATCGGGAATTACTTTTTATGTTATAAAACATCGCCAAAGATGTCAAAAACGTGTCATCAGCACTTTAAAAGGTGAGTACTTGTGTTTAGAGGCATTGGTCAAAAGACATGATTGAAAACCCTATGTGTGTAATTGTACTCAATAAAATTGTGGCAATTTTGGAGGCGCAAACTACACATCGGTAATGAACCTAAGCAGCTGCAAACCCTGATTCTGACTACGGCCCTAAAACATTTCATTCATAAAGAATATTTTTTGACCTTTGGAATGACTGCTGTCTGTTGGAGTTGCTTGGTTTGTTTCTGAAGGGCTTTTATCCTGATGTTTCACTTCACCTAGAGAGAGACAAGAAGAAGAAAGTTAGGACTATACTATTGACCCTGAAATTAAAAGTTAGAACATAACTAGGTGGCCACTTAAGCTGTCTATCGAGATTTTGCTCTGAAGATAACAGGCTGAAGCTACCAGAGGCTATGCCTAGAGCAACAAAAACACACAGAACTCTATCCTTACTTTTATTTCACTTAAACATAATTAAAGCCCTAAGTTTTACTTTCTTTAATGTCCTCCATGCATCATAAATCAAAAGCTACATGCAGTATACTCTCACAAGAATACACAGGATAAATGTAAATTTAAAAGACCAAAGTAATAAAACCTTTTCACTGTCCTGCCGTCTGTATGCTCGACTTGTACAGGACTAATAAACCATTAAGTGTGTTTATCATGTGCAGAAAGGCAGGAACAGCGTACATGCAGAAGAGCCGGGGTCTTTACAGAGTCAGCATATGAGTGCAGTGCTGAATTTAGTTAGCTGTTTAGCTTTCATATTAAATTGAAAATTAAAATTCAAGTCATTTTAATATTAATAAAACATTTTTGATTGTGCAGTTTGAAATACAGGAAAGGTACGTATGCTCCTTCTGCACACACAAGCACGCACACATGCAAAAGTGTGAGGGCAAACCAGTTTATTAAGGTAAAACAAATTAAACACATGAATGTGACAAATAATTTTTTTGCTTGTAACATACAGAAGTAAATGTTCATTCAGATTATTATATCTATTATTATAGACACATTATTACTTTAGCAATTATTATTATTACTTTTATTAATTATTTCTCAGGAACTTTACAAATTATATCGAACACACACACACACACACACACACACACACACACACACACACACACACACACACACACTTTCTCACCTTCGGGGACTTGCTAATATCAGTAGCTGTGTTTTCCTCTTCATTTTCTTCACCTATAACACACAATAGCAACATTTTGGGCCGTATACAGAATTGAGTTAAGTAAGTGTAGTAAAGGTTCATGCTGCGTTTGACTTAATTTGTTAGTGGGAAGTTGGAACTGTCATTTTCGACTGCCGTGTATTCAAACTACAAAGTGGGGAAAAAACATGGATGCCTCTGTGTTTGCCAGCTAATTGACATGATAGCTGTATATTTACGTCCTCAAAACTGTGATCTGTATGGTCAGTGTTAGACTTAACAAGATAATATGCTTATATTGATTGATCGAAAAGAAATACAGTGGTGCTTGAAAGTTTGTGAACCCTTTAGAATATTCTAAATTTCTGCATAAATATGACCTAAAACATCATCAGATTTTCATTCAAGTCATAAAAGTAGATAAAGAGAACCCAGTTAAACAAATGAGACAAAAATATTAGACTTGGTGATTTATTTTTTGAGGAAAATGATCAGTAGTATGTATCTGTGAGTGGCAAAAGTATGTGAACCTTTGCTTTCAGTATCTGGTGTGACCCCCTTGTGCAGCAATAACTGCAACTAAACGTTTCCGGTAACTGTTGATCAGTCCTGCACACCGGCTTGGAGGAATTTTAGCCCGTTCCTCCGTACAGAACAGCTTCAACTCTGGGATGTTGGTGGGTTTCCTCACATGAACTGCTCACTTCAGGTCCTTCCACAACATTTAGATTGGATTAAGGTCAGGACTTTGACTTGACCATTCCAAAACATTAACTTTATTCTTCTTTAACCATTCTTTGGTAGAATGACTTGTGTGCTTAGGGTCGTCTTCTTGCTGCATGACCCACCTTCTCTTGAGATTCAGTTCACGGACAGATGTCCTGACATTTTCCTTTAGAATTTGCTGCTATAATTCAGAATTAATTGTTCTATCAACGATGGCAAGCCGTCCTGGCCCAGTTGCAGCAAAACAGGCCCAAACAATGATACTACCACCACCATGTTTCACAGATGGGATAAGGTTCTTAAGCTGGAATGCAGTGTTTTCCTTTCTCCAAACATACCGTAATGCTTCTCAGTGAAACCAAAATGTTCTATTTTGGTCTCATCCATCCACAAAACATTTTTCCAATAACCTTCTGGCTTGTCCACATGATCTTTAGCAAACTGCAGATGAGCAGCAATGTTCTTTTTGGAGAGCAGTGGCTTTCTCCTTGCAACCCTGCCATGCACACCATTGTTGTTCAGTGTTCTCCTGATGGTGGACTCATGAACATTTAACAATAGCCAATGTGAGAGAGGCCTTCAGTTGCTTAGAAGTTACCCTGGGGTCCTTTGTGACCTCGCCGACTGTTACACACGTTGCTCTTGGAGTGATCTTTGTTGGTCGACCACTCCTGGGAAGCAATGGTCTTGACTTTCCTCCATTTGTACACAATCTGTAGATTGGTGGAGTCCAAACTCTTTAGAGATAGTTTTGTAACCTTTTCCAGCCTGATGAGCATCAACAACGCTTTTTCTGAGGTCCTCAGAAATCTCCTTTGTTCGTGCCATGATATACTTCCACAAACATGTGTTGTGAAGATCAGACTTTGATAGATCCCTGTTCTTTAAATAAAACAAGGTGCCCACTCACACCTGATTGTCATCCCATACACTGAAAACACCTCACTCTAATTTCACCTTCAAATTAACTGCTAATCCTAGAGGTTCACATACTTTTGCCACTCACAGATATGTATGGTAATATTGGATCATTTTCCTCAATAAATAAATGACCAAGTATAATTTTTTTGTCTTGTTTGTTTAACTGGGTTCTCTTTATCTACTTTCAGGACTTGTGTGAAAATCTAATGATGTTTTAGGTCATATTTATGCAGAAATATAGAAAATTCTCAAGGGTTCACAAACTTTCAAGCATCATTGTACTTGTATCAAATGTACGGAAGAACTACTTTCTTTCCTGCTGCTACTGTGAGTCGCCATGCTGATTTGAGGCCACTTGCTGACCTCGGGGTTGAGGAGACATTTCCAACTTTCTGAGTAGAAAGTCTAAAGTGAAGGATTTCTCTGATGGTCAGAAATTGGTCATTTTCTATTGGTCTTCCGTATGGGCGCTGTGTGAGATGGCTGCCTCTCCAGTAGCTCTGTAGTTTTTAGCTCTTTAAACCTCTTTTTTTCCACCTTTTTTACTTTTTTGCTCTTCTTATGAAGACATAGTGTGTTTAACTATATAACATGGATATATTTAACTTTAACACGCAACCAGGAGCCAGTTTTCTCACTTATTCGAGAGCGGAGCTGCTGGCCCTGAAAACAATGGGACGAGCCGGGATACGACACCCCATCCCAGCCGAGCTGAGGAGGAAACCCAGGGGCTGCAAAGCTGAAGCTAAGCTAAAGGCTAGGCTAGCGGACAACTGGCGGCGCTACAAACCATCCATTCCCTCCATTATCATGGGGAATGTGAACTCGCTGCCGAATAAAGTCGATGAGCTTTCCGCTCTGAACAACCAGCGGATTTACCGGGAGAGCAGCTTATTTATCTTTACAGAGACATGGCTAACACACCTTGTACCGGATGCTAACATGGACCTGCGGGGATTCACTGCTGTGAGAGCCGACAGAGACACGAACACATGCGGGAAAAGCAAAGGTGGGGGACTCATCATTTATGTCAACAATCGCTGGCATAAACCGGGACATATCTCCGTAAAGACAGCTTTATGTTGCCCGGACTTGAAGCTGCTAGCCGTGAGCCTGCGGCCATATTATCTGCTGAGGGAGTTCAGTCATGTGATCACCATCTGTGTTTACATCCCTCCGAGGGCAACCGCAGCCGCTGCATGTGAGAGGATTCACTCTGTCACAGCAAGGCTGCAGCTACGGCACTCTGAGGCATTTATCATAACTTCTGGGGACTTTAATCACGCTACTTTGGACTCTACTTTGGCTGCGTTTTACCAGGCTGTGGATTGTCCAACAAGGAACAACAGGACAATTGACTTGCTGTATGCTAATGTGAGGGATGCATAAAGAGTCACACCCCTCCCCCCACTAGGGAAGTCTGACCACAACCTGGTTCTTCTACAGCTGAAGTCAAACTGGTTCAAAGGCAGCCTGCAACAACTAGCTCCATCAGGAGGTGGTCCCCTGAAATGGAAGATGCCCTCAGAGACTGCTATGACATCACGGACTGGGATGTGCTGCTTAGCCCACACTGTGAGGACATAGAGGGGCTGACACACTGTCTGACAGATTGCCTCAACTTCTGTGCAGACGTGGTCTCCCCCGCTAAGACTGTATGGTGTTACCCTAATAACAAACCATGGGTAACACAGGAAGTCAAATCTGTCCTCAACAGGAAGAAGGCTGCCTTCAGGAGCAGGGATAGGGAGGCGATGAAAGCAGCACAGCAGGAGGTGAAACACTGCATGAGGGAAGCTAAGACAGCTACAGGAGAAAGGTGGAGCAGAAGCTGAAGGAGAACAGCATGAGGGAGGTCTGGGAAGGTGTGAAAACCATCACAGGCCACAATACAAAGGTGGTGTTTACATTAGACCGTATCCGTCTCGTTTTCGTCGCGGATGCACTGTCCGTGCACATTAAAACGCCGGGAAACGACTCCACAGGCAGAACAACTTGAATCCACCAGGGCCCACGTATTCAACCCAGTTCGTATCTGATCCGGTGCTGTGTAAACATTGAGGAACGAGGAAACGCAGTGCTGAGCTCTAGCTGATGTCGTCATTGGACAACGTCACTGTGACATCCACCTTCCTGATTTGCTGGCGTTGGGATCACACACACAGCGGCTCAGTCCCGAATCACTGCTCGTGCGCTTCACTCGCGCGCTCTGTGAGCTGCACAGGGCCGGAGTGCGCACCCTCCAGAGGGCACTCGCTGTACAGGGCGGAGTGATTTGGAGCGCAGGAGGAAGCGCTGAGCCGCACTGAGGTTTATTTACACATTTCAACTTATTTACCTCCTTCAGGTGCTTAAACTCAGTGAGAACATGAACATCACAGCCAGGTGTGTTTATCTGCTGGAGAAGGTGTTCGCTTGCCATCCTTCCACTTGCAAGTGGTGAGTGACTTACGCATGCCCGATATGCACTGGGATCATGTGACGTGCCGTCTAATTAGTCATGTGATTAGCGTATCCATGTATTGGTGTTGCTGTGTGCACCGAATCATGTATTGGCGTTGCTGTGTGCACGCGAATCGTTTTAAAAATGTTAATCTGATGATCCGCTGATACGGTCTAATGTAAACACCACCAAAGACCAGAGTCGTTGAGGGGACAGTGGAGAGGGCGAATGAGTTGAATGACTTCTTCAATCGGTTCAACCAGCCCACATCCCCCCCACCCTCTACCTCACTGCAGCCATCTCTCCTTCTTCCCTCAACACACCTCCCCCCAGTCATCACAGCAGCCCCCTCCTCCCCCACCTCAACACAGACTCCTCTATGCATTACTGCAGACCAGGTCAGAGGTCAACTGAGGAAGCTTCACCCCAGGAAAGCAGCAGGCCCGGACAAGGTGTGTCCATGACTACTGAAGACCTGCGCTGCTGAACTGGGTGAACCACTCCAATGCATCTTCAACCTCAGCCTGCAGCTGGGGAGAGTGCCAACCCTCTGGAAGACATCATGTATCGTTCCAGTTCCCAAAAAGAATCGGCCCAGCGAGCTGAACGACTTCCGACCGGTGGCACTCACTTCACATCTGATGAAGACGTTGGAGCAGCTCTTCCTCAGCCTCCTCAGACCCCAGATACAACATGCCCAGGACTGTCTGCAGTTTGCGTACCAGGCAGGTGTTGGTGTGGAAGACGCCATCCTCTACCTGTTACACCGAGCCCACTCACATCTGGATAAGGGAAATGGCACAGTAAGGATCCTCTTCTTGGACTTCTTGAGTGCCTTCAACACCATACAGCCCCTACTGCTTCAGGACAAACTGAACAGGATGCGAGTGGACCCCTGCCTGGTCACCTGGATCTCTGGCTACCTCACTGACAGGCCGAAGTACATCAGGCTGAAGGACATCACGTCTGACACTGTAATTAGCAGCACTGGAGCACCCCAGGGCACGGTGCTGGCCCCTCTTCTCTTCACCCTGTACACCGTGGACTTCTGCTACAACTAGGAGCTGTGTCACATTCAGAAGTTTGCCGATGACACCGCCATCGTTGGGTGTATCAGTGACTACAGAGAGGAGGAGTATAGGAGCCTGATGAGGGACTTTGCTGTGTGGTGCAACAGGAACCATCTGCAGCTCAACACCTCGAAGACCAAGGAACTGGTCATTGACTTTGGGAGGTCCAGACCAAGGTCACGACCAGTTCTGATCGAGGGAGTCGAGGTGGAGGCTGTGGATTCCTACAAATACCTCGGGCTGTGGCTGGACAACTTGTAACACCAATCACTTATACAGGAAGGGACAGAGCAGGCTATACTTCCTTAGGAGAATGCTGTCCTTTAACATCTGCAGGAAACTCCTGTGGATGTTCTATCAGTCTGTGGTCGCCAGTGTCCTGTTTTACACCGTGGTGTGCTGGGGGGGCAGCACATCCAAGAAGGACACATCCAGGCTGGACAAACTGATCAGGCAGGCCGGCTCTGTGGTCAGCATGAAGCTGGACTCTCTGGTGACGGTGGCAGAGAAGAGGTCTATGGACAAACTATTGAACATCATGAACGATGCCAGTCACCCTCTGCACACCGTCATCTGCAACCAGAGGAGCCTGTTCAGTGACAGAATGCTCCTTCGCAAGCGCAGGACGAACAGACTCAAACTCCTTTGTCCCTCACGCCATCAGACTGTACAACTCCTCTCTGGGGGGTAGAGGGGTAACAGGAGGACAGAGGATGGGAAGGAGCAGTAGCCTAGCCTAGCCTAACAATAAGCAATACCGGACAATGTGCAATATCTTTTTTGCTTCTCCCCCCCCACTTACCCTAACCCCACTTCTCCCCCCTTTCCCTCTCCCCCTTCCTCTCTTCCCCATATCTTATTCTTTTATATTTGTATATGTAAATAATTTATTTTAATTTATCTAGAAGTTTTTCTCTATTTCTTTTCTCTGTTTATCTGTAATGATGCTGCTGGAATCTTAATTTCCCTGAGGGAACCCTCCCGAAGGGATCAATAAAGTTTTATCTAATCTACTCTAATCTAATCTAAATCACGACTTACAAGTTACAAGGGTGCAGCTTGCATAAAAAAAATGCTGTTTCTTTGTTACACGTGATTCTGATCTTGGACACTGCTACTTCATACCATTCTGTGTATTTTCTTGTAACCAACAGTGATGTGGTTCTCTGTGGTTCCACAAAAATCCAAAGCAATCTGCCTAAAGTATTTGTTCATAGAAAATAATATGATGTATGAGAGAATGGACTTGGCCCCACGAGCTTATTTATATCAGGTGCCCCTGCACAGTTATGAGATTTCAATACTATTTTTGTTCAATGTGAAGTAACTCCATATTCAGATCTGGGGTTCACTGCAGACTTTTAAGGTCCCAGCATAATTTACATTTTCTGTTTTTCCATATTTAGAATGACTACTGGCTAAAGACTGATCTACGGGTGATTGAACAGTGAGTGTTCAAAAGGTGTTATATTGGATATTATTCTACATTTTTACTAATGATTTCTTCAAGACAGACTTCTTCTCTTCAGCAAATCAACAATTTTTCTCTCTCAAAATGTTTGGATTGTATTTTATGTTCTGATTGCTCAGACCCCTAAAACGCTTCTCTGACAAATGCTGAATATGTTATGAGTGATACTATAGAAGTTGCATGCATATTTGAGTCCTGGCTTCCACACTACTTTCTCTTTTTCTGTCCCTCTTTCGCTGTCATTTTCATCTCCTAATAAGCAGTGCTGATAACGCAATGAACCAAGTCTGGGAAAAACACAACGAGGCTGGAATCTCAATCGATGCAGTCGCCCCACATGCTCTCGCTGCACCAGTATGCCATTCGATAGAAGCAAATTGGCTGTCTCTCTAATTTGGCTTCTGCTCAGATGAAAACATGAGGCCTATCATTTGGCGAGATGGCATGTGGCGTATACAAAGAAACATGAGCATGAAATTAGCATTAGGACCTTCAAGGCTTTCAGCAATAACTCTGACTAATGAAGTGAAAATGATATTATATAAACAAGAACGGGAAAGTTTGTGGCCAAACTCGTGAGCATTTAAACTAGAGCCTGGAAGTCTTGAGGGTTTGGGATGTTTTTTAATTGTTTACACTTTGCCAAAGCTGCTTCTAAGAAGCATCTGAAATGAACTTTGGAAAGCCTTGAGCGATCATATTTCAGATCAGTAGGAAGACCTTAACTGTCAACAAACAACAGCCGGTTAGTCAACAGCGAGGCATGAGATGTGAATGCACACGTTTTATTGTTGTTCATTACAAAAGAAGCCCGTGTTTCAACTGAGATGAGAATGTTGTCATTTTTGCAATGGAAGATTATCCAGAACTGCATCGTACAGACTTTTATTTGAAAGCAAGATTCAAACTTTATAATTTTAGTCAAGGCTCAGTTAAAGTGAATTGCTTGTATGATGCCTCTGCATCATGATTTAAATGTTCATAGGCAAAAAAAAAAAAAAAAGCAGGTCGTGGTTAAGCTAAGCTAAGACCCAAAACACTGATTCTGTTAGAAACAGGTTCACTGCACTGAAGAGAAATAGAAAAACAACTGCAATCAACTTTGCCATTTTTTACCTTCGTGCATCAGTTTAAAATTTGTGTATGGTAACAAAATGAGAGGAAGTAGTGTTTTTTCCATCACTTGGTCAATAAAAGAGTTTTACTAAATGACGAGATAATTGTGTGGCGGCCTGGAAGAATGCTTCATGCTAAAATCTGTGGTTGGTTGAAAAGAGCAACTGGACTTGCTTGACGATGCTTGAAAACGTTTCGCCTCTCTTCCGAAAGGCATCCTCAGTTCTGTCTGACTACTAGGGAGTATCCAGTATTTATTCTCTCATGGATCATCATAGAATCCGAATCAGAATGCTGATGGCTGCATTGTGGGCAGCTGATAAGATGTCATAGACATCTATGACATCTTACTATGACATCTTATCAGCTGCCCACAATGCAGCCATCAGCATTCTGATTCAGATTCTATGATGATCCATGAGAGAATAAATACTGGATACTCCCTAGTAGTCAGACAGAACTGAGGATGCCTTTCGGAGGAGAGGCGAAATGTTTTCAAGAATCGTCAAGCAAGTCCAGTTGCTCTTTTCAACCAACCACAGATTACTATGTACCTGGACGACTGAGTTTCTTCACAGATATGTTCATGCTAAAATTACTTGGGAGTTTCACTGGTTCTGGGTTTACAGTTGTGACAAGAATAATTGCTTGTCTAAAGGATAGAAGAACAAGGGAACAATAATAAAAAAACACAAGTTAACAAGTGGAACCCCTTTAGAAAGCTAAGAACTCTCATCCAAAGAACCTTGATGAACTCGTTTGGAGAGTGGCTGTATCGTAAATGCTGTATGAACAAACAAGGATCATAGACAAATAAGTAACATTAAACCTTAATTTTGCATTGAAATGGCACTAATTTACTCAGACTGAATAAAGCCTCTTAGCTGGTTTTGGCCAACAGGGCACGACTACTTAGCTTCAATCAGTTGGGCTTTCCCTTTACTTAATCTGCTCACTTGTAATAAAAAGCATTTTGCAATGATGAGAATTTGAAAGCTCGTTAAAACCTCTTTTATGTGGTCGGTACTTCTGCAGTAATTTCAGGCCCCTGTCTCACCACAGTGGGTGGGTAGCAGGGGTACATAAGTCATCTTCATACTCAGACAAGCAGAAAATTAGATCTGCCGTCTTCCATTTGTTCCCGAGATAGTGGGAACTACAGGATGTATTGTTAGTCAGCACAAATTGACTGCATCACACAAATAATGAGCTGAAGTGTCATGAGAGAGTCAACATGCTCTTATGGAGTGGTTCATGGGGTCAAGCTGAGCAGCGGTGTTACGAGTGAGTGGATTTGATTTAAGAGGGTGCTATATATGAAGATTTAGGAGATAGACAAAACTTTTGATCATCTTCCTGATGAGTCATGCCTATGCTTGTGGTTTATCAGAGGTCGACAAATCATAGATTTCTTATGCAGCCTAGCAAGCAAGTAAAAGCTCCAGTGTGCTGCCTGGTCTCATGTGTTAGTTGATCAGGAATCTAACAGATGAGAAGAAAAAATAGTGGTGGCTAACGTAATATAACGGTGTATGGCAAGATTATGAGTTAGTTAAGAAAATTAATATAGATTAATTGAAATAAATAAATATTATCATTCTCATAGTTTTAATGTATTTATGTCCTTGCCAAAAGTCATTGGGCAACATTTTAGCAATAAGATTTTGTGTTCTGTCCATGCATTGTACGTTTCTGATTCACGTCACTTTTCTCGACATGTTTAACTGTAGTGTGACTCCTGTGTAGTTAGCAGACACACCGAGTTTAAACATGGCTACACTCAGTAAGGAGTAGGATCTTTTCAGTCCCTCAGACAACGACAAATAAAAAACTAAAAGCCCAGCCGTGAAAGCTGCATGAAATTGACACATAAAGTACTGATTTGTCCAACCAAGTTTAAGATTTTGTCCACCCAGATTCTAAAGTTGAAATAAGCATCTCCAGTGTTAAATGTGACTCACACAAGTGATGCGTCATTATGCATGAAACATCATGTACAACCCCGATTCCAAAAAAGTTGGGACAAAGTACAAATTGTAAATAAAAACGGAATGCAATGATGTGGAAGTTTCAAAATTCCATATTTTATTCAGAATAGAACATAGATGACATATCAAATGTTTAAACTGAGAAAATGTATCATTTAAAGAGAAAAATTAGGTGATTTTAAATTTCATGACAACAACACATCTCAAAAAAGTTGGGACAAGGCCATGTTTACCACTGTGAGACATCCCCTTTTCTCTTTACAACAGTCTGTAAACGTCTGGGGACTGAGGAGACAAGTTGCTCAAGTTTAGGGACAGGAATGTTAACCCATTCTTGTCTAATACAGGATTCTAGTTGCTCAACTGTCTTAGGTCTTTTTTGTCGTATCTTCCGTTTTATGATGCGCCAAATGTTTTCTATGGGTGAGAGATCTGGACTGCAGGCTGGCCAGTTCAGTACCCGGACCCTTCTTCTACGCAGCCATGATGCTGTAATTGATGCAGTATGTGGTTTGGCATTGTCATGTTGGAAAATGCAAGGTCTTCCCTGAAAGAGACGTCGTCTGGATGGGAGCATATGTTGCTCTAGAACCTGGATATACCTTTCAGCATTGATGGTGTCTTTCCAGATGTGTAAGCTGCCCATGCCACGCGCACTAATGCAACCCCATACCATCAGAGATGCAGGCTTCTGAACTGAGCGCTGATAACAACTTGGGTCGTCCTTCTCCTCTTTAGTCCGAATGACACGGCATCCCTGATTTCCATAAAGAACTTCAAATTTTGATTCGTCTGACCACAGAACAGTTTTCCACTTTGACACAGTCCATTTTAAATGAGCCTTGTCCCAGAGAAGACGTCTGCGCTTCTGGATCGTGTTTAGATACGGCTTCTTCTTTGAACTATAGAGTTTTAGCTGGCAACGGCGGATGGCACAGTGAATTGTGTTCACAGATAATGTTCTCTGGAAATATTCCTGAGCCCATTTTGTGATTTCCAATACAGAAGCACGCCTGTATGTGATACAGTGCCGTCTGAGGGCCCGAAGATCACGGGCACCCAGTATGGTTTTCCGGCCTTGACCCTTACGCACAGAGATTCTTCCAGATTCTCTGAATCTTTTGATGATATTATGCACTGTAGATGATGATATGTTCAAACTCTTTGCAATTTTACACTGTCGAACTCCTTTCTGATATTGCTCCACTATTTGTGGGCGCAGAATTAGGGGGATTGGTGATCCTCTTCCCATCTTTACTTCCGAGAACCGCTGCCAATCAAAGATGCTCTTTTTATACCCAGTCATGTTAATGACCTATTGCCAATTGACCTAATGAGTTGCAATTTGGTCCTCCAGCTGTTCCTTTTTTGTACCTTTAACTTTTCCAGCCTCTTATTGCCCCTGTCCCAACTTTTTTGAGATGTGTTGCTGTCATGAAATTTCAAATGAGCCAATATTTGGCATGAAATTTCAAAATGTCTCACTTTCGACATTTGATATGTTGTCTATGTTCTATTGTGAATAGAACATCAGTTTTTGAGATTTGTAAATTATTGCATTCCGTTTTTATTTACAATTTGTACTTTGTCCCAACTTTTTTGGAATCGGGGTTGTAATTAAAACGATCAATAGCAGGCTTGAGAAAGATAATTAAATACAAAGACTCACCAGAATGCATTTTTATCATAAAGACTAATCAATATTTTAGACAATATCAACACTATGCGCGCAATGCTTCCATAGCTGGTTATTTTATGACCAGTTTGCATGTTCTCCTTGTGCCTGTGTGGGTTTCCTCTGGGTGCTCTGGTTTTCTCACACAGTCCAAAGAGGACATATAACTACTCTAAATTACCCAGAGCTGTGTGAGTGCGAGTGTGAATGTCTCTGTCTCTATTCAGTCCTGAGATAGATTGGCGACCTGTCCAGGGTGTACTCCACCTCTCGTTCAGTGTCACCTGGGATTGTCCCCAGCTTACCCTGTGACCCACAATGGATAAACAGTATAAAAAAATGAATGAATAAATGAATGAATGAATGAATGAATGAATGAATGTAATTATGTGCATATGGCAATGTTTATGGTCAGTTTAACTGTACTGGGTGCTTCTTAGTGATCTGACCTGATGTGCAAATACCTTTTTACATTTACATGTTGTTTTCTAATAATTTTCCAAGGTGTTAATATCTGGGCAGTACGGTGGTGTAGTGGTTAGCACTGTCGCCTCACAGCAAGAAGGTCCTGGGTTCGAGCCCAGCAGCCGATGAGGGCCTTTCCGTGTGGAGTTTGCATGTTCTCCCCGTGCCTGTGTGGGTTTCCTCCGGGTGCTCCGGTTTCCCCCACAGTCCAAAGACATGCAGGTTAGGTTAACTGGTGGCTCTAAATTGACCGTAGGTGTGAATGTGAGTGTTGTTTGTCTCTATGTGTCAGCCCTGCGATGACCTGGCGACTTGTCCAGGGTGTACCCTGCCTCTTGCCCATAGTCACCTGGGATAGGCTCCAGCTTGCCCGCGACCCTGCACAGGATAAGTGGCTATGGATAATGGATGGATGGATGTTAATATCTCAGATACACCCAATTTTCTGTGCACAGTTTATCCCCTTGCACACAAATTAACACACATTATAAATCAGTGCCTCACTTCTGATTTTTGCCATTATAACATTAACTATTATGCTACACAGCAACCTTCCTGTTTAGATAAAATTCTGCTAACAAGTAAACAGCTTGGGACTAAAACACACCTGAAGCTACTCATCAAATCCAGCTTCAACAACTCTTACCTCATCTAAGTGTGCTTAAAAGAGAGCATAGCACCCATAAAAACACAAACACTCCAACATGGACCGTCAAAAGCTCGAGCAGCCAGATAAGAGTGCACGGCAGTGCTGTCACTGACTCACAGTTAGATCAGAGTGATCACGATTTCCCTGCCTCCGTCATCACTTCACTTTGTGATGATATCTATTAAGAGACCTGAACCAGAATTACTTTGTTTTTGGCACAAAGGCAAAATATTTATATGATACATAGAGGATATGAAGTTTATCTTTGAGTGGTGAATGTATATATTACAAGTGAGCAAAGCAAATGAGTAATATATTTTTCAACACGAGAAGATAAACTTCATATCTCTGTGCCACTGTGTAATGTTCTTTATATTATATGGACACATCCACAAAAAATATGCAAGTTAATCAAATGAATTTTAATTTTGAACCGGTTCACCATTTTGACAATGCGTGTCAAGTCAGCGGGAAAACACTGGGAGTGACATCATCGGAGTGAAATACCAGGAATTCTGCCACTCAGGTACACAATGCATTTTGTATGAAAAATGTGAGTTTTGCAACGTGAGAAGATAAACTTCATATCTGCAAGCCAACGTGTGATTTTCTTTTGATTACATAGACACATTCACAAACAAAAAGTACCCAAATTTATCAAAACAATTCATCGATTTCCTCACGAGTGACATATAGAGATTTAAGTCACTTTTTTGGTTCGCCATGTCTTGGATGTAGCATGTATGAAAAATACGAGTGGCATATTTCCCAATAAAACACTCATGTCCATATAATAAATAGTATTATTATACATACAGGCCACTTTTTCCATGGAATAAAAACATGTATTCTATTCCCTTGTAATGGGTTTATTGATGGCATGCAATAGTGTTATCATATTGCTTATCCTCTGTGTATTACGCCACTCTCCCCAATGGAGAATGAGCGTGCAATATTGTTATAATATTGCACATTGTCAAGACAACACATCATCACACATCAGAGCTCATGCAAAGATCCAGTGACAAAACTCTTCTGCCGCGCATGCACATAATCATTTCTTTGTTGGCGAGGAGAGAGAGAAGATCCAGTGCTAGGTTTAAGCACTAAATAAATAAACTGAAACTAAAGATGTGCTGAACACCCAAAAGGCTACCAAAACTTCATTATATATTATTCACGCATATTTACAAATGAAAAACATACCAACAGACGTCGAAAAACTGAAAAAGACGCACATCGGAGACATAAAACTTCCACGCTAGCGAGTGACTGACAGTTTGTAAATAAACATGGCCGTGAGGTTTGCTTCATTAAAAGCGGAAGATTTGGAGAGAATTTTGAAAAAGAGAGATGTACTGAACACCCGAAAGGCTACCAAAACTTCACTGGATATTCTTCATGCATATTTACAAGAGAAAAACATACCAACGGACATCGAAAAACTGGAAAAGAGAGCAATAGCAGAAATATTGTCAAAGTTCTACTTGGAGGTGAGGAAAAGTGACAGAGACTTTTACAAGAGGACTTCCGTCGTGGACTTCACTCAGCAAAGCCCTTTTGTTTTTAACAACTGCAATGTAACAATTAACTACGACCAAAAGTAACTCTGAACTTGAACTGTCAACCTGGATATAGCTTGTATATAAAGGCCCGGTCCCACTGCACTTACGGATGCAAAGAGGATGTAAAACGTAAAAAAATCTTTGCCATCCGTTGGAAAACGCTATGCATCCGTTGTGTACTCATTGCATACGTGCTTCATACGCTCTATCCATCGAGCATCCGTCCACTGTGATTTCATCCGCGCAAAAAGTTTTGAGCTGCACAAAACTTTTAGAACGGATGAACTTTCCGCCGTGTACGATGTAAATCCGCGACATATACGAGCAACAAACGTTCTATGTCCGTTATCATCCGTTAAACGTCTGCTGTATCCTCTCTGCATCCTCTGGGCATCCTCGCAACTCACATCCGCTGCAGCTGAAAACGGAAAGAGGGAGGAAAGATAAGGTACATGAAACGTCTATTCATCGTTAGTAGCACGGAAATAGAAAGGATGTAAGCGTATGCATCTCGTACATAAAGTATTCAAAACGGACAAAGCGTTTATATCTGGGATGTATCTCATATATTTAGGATGTCTGGAGTATGTCTAGAGTATGTAGAAGGACACCTAGCGGACAATCGATATTTTGTATAAAAAGGGGGAGAAAATCATCTGGATCTCTCGATGTAGCCGCCAGCACATCTTTCCGCTTTATGCTGACGGCGTGCGTGCTGCATCCCTTTATATCTGCGGAGCAGACGCAATTCATACCCCCCGCATGCGCAGTGAACGGTCTGCATCCGATATACATCCGCGCAACATCCCCTTTGTTTCCGTTAGGCGTACATGATGCATCCCCTTCATCCGCTATGCATCCGCTCTTTCTGCTATGCGTCCGCTTCTCAGTTATCACCGGTAACCCCTTCGGAGCTGTCATCCACTTCCATCCGCTTTCATCCGCTAGGCTTCCTATGAACATGCGTTTAACATCCCCGCTATATACTACCCACGTCCGTTCTTTTCCGTTCTGTTTTCGCAAATTTTCGCCAATTTTGTCCATTTCTGGAGCGGATGAAAACGGATAGAGCCACCCCCGAAATTTTGCTCGTCCACTGTGTCCTTTTTGCATACGTTTTGTGTCCATCGGCCAGTGGGACCGGGCCTTAAGTTGGGTTGTTGTTCAGGCTTTTTGGACTTGTACCATTTTTATTGTTAGAACTTTGACTTTGTACAGTACATTGGATTGACAGAACACTGAATTACATTCAATCAGATTCAGCATTCAATATTGGTAAGCTACACCCCTGTTCTTAACTTTTTGTAAAATCTATAATTGTTCCATCGAATTTGTAGGAATAATAATAATAATAATAATAATAATATTGGCTGGCTTTTTTCGTGGTATATTGGATATATTCCATTCAGCTACTCGTCTTTGACTCGTTCAGTATCATGCTAGCTGAATGGAAAATATCTGATATACCACGAAAAAAGCCAGCCAATAATATTTAAATATGCTACAGTGCTGTATCAGTTGTAATGTTAGTTTGCCGATCTGGAAGCAGTTACATGATTGTAAATGGAAATCAACTTGCATGAAACGTTCTGACTGGTTATACTAAAGGGAGGAGTTCAAGGTCAACTTGTTGGAGTTCATTAAACTAACCTTTCTTTTGGCTAAATTTGTACTGAAACCCAACAAAACTGTTCATAGCTCCTACGGATTTTGTGAGATTGTGTTGACGGTGCAGTGAATTATGTACAATGCACTTCAATGAATACATTTATATATTTCGAATATACATTTGTATAATTTCATTATAATATATTTTATAAAATGTATGTATGAACATCAGTGATGACTGGTTATGATGTTAACTGTGAGGGCTAAAACAGCTCTGCAATCCTATAACTAACTTGCGGATTTAACTATCAAACCATTATGGTTGAGCCTTTTAGCACAGTCTCTTCACAGGCTAAATAAATAAATAAATGAATGAATAAATAAATAAAAGGCGGAGCACACATTTAAAACTAATCAGCATTTATCATTCCTACTTTTTTCCTACTACATAATCATGCTGTGTCTCTTCAGAATAATAAGCACTGCACTAATATACCGTTCAAACAAAACCTATCATTTGTCATTTGGACTTTGATTGGACAATCTGTGTTTAGTCAGTTGACTTCTAGTTTCTCCAACAAAGGCATTTTAAAAAATCAGTGATTGAGAAAGTAATCTAAACTATATAGCCAAACGTTTGTGGACACCTGGCCATCACTCCCATATGTTGGTCTTCACAAAACTGTTGCCACAACGTTGACGGCACACAACTGTCAAAGTTGTGTGCAGCATATAATGCCATTATATGCTGTAGCATTACAGTTTCCCTTCACTGGAACCAAAAGGTCCAAACCTGTTCCAGCATGACAACGCTCCTGTGCACAAAGTGAGCTCCATGAAGACATGGTTTCCAAGGTTGGAGTGGAAGAACTTGACTGAATTGAACACAGCCCTAACCTCAACCCCACTGAACACCTTTGGGATGAACTGGAACACTGACTGCACCCCAGACCTCCGCGCCCAACATCAGTGCCTGACCTCACTACTGCTCATGTCTGAGTGGGAAGCCATGGCCTAATGGTTAGCAAAGCAGCTTTGGGACCAAAAGGTCACCAGTTCAATTCCCTGGACCAGCATGAATGGCTGAAGTGCCCTTGAGCAAGGCACCTAATCCCCAACTGCTCTCCAGGCTGCTTTGGGAATGTTGTACATTGCTCTGGATCAGAGTATTTGCTAAATGGCATTAATGTAATGTAATGAATGAACACAAAACCCCACAGCCATGCTCTAAAATCTGGTAGAAAGCTTTCACAGCAGTGGAACGTTGAATGCAATTAGATGTTTAAAAAAGAAAAAAAAAACACTGGCAAACAGGTTCAAAATGTGAGCCAAAATTGTGTTAAAAAAACAACAACAAAAAGGTCAGACGATCAGCAACAGTTTGATATATGAAACACAGATGTGGAACAAGATCAAAAACCAAGATAACAAACAGAATAAAGGATTAGTAAGCCAGGTATGGTAAACACTGAGCGTTACTTGGTGGTGTGTGAGCGTTACTTGACTGACGTCCTTTTATGTGAAATGAGGAAGACGTGTGCATGATTAAGGCCATGTACACACGTAGCCAGGTATTTTTAAAATCGAACATTCCCCCCCCCGTTTATAAAAATGTTTTATCCACACCACCTCGTCTTCGAAAAAAATCCCTTCCACACATAACCGAACATCTGCGTTTTCAATCACATTCATAAGCATTCCAAACCTGTAGATGGCATTATTTCCCCAAATCCTACCCCCTAATCACATCAGAATAGCCCTCTGTTGGCGTCACTTCCACCTAAACATAAAACATGATGCCAAGCTCGTTCGTCTGGACAGACTCGGAGACAGAATTGCTTCTAAACACAATTTTGGAGTATAAACTTCAAAAGACGCAAGAAAACGTTGATTGGGAATCTTATCAGTAGTTGGGCTTCTAAAATTAAACATGTAAATAGCACCTGCACAATAATTAACGCTTTCAAGGCACTACTCCGATCCATTACTCTTTGTCCATGCTTAATCTGGCTTCTGCAGTAAACAAAGGTCGCACGTTTGACATCAGGGCAGATTTGTTGTCATTTTTTGGCACAGATTGTGACGTTCTAAAACGCAAAACTCCGGTTATCTCTGTCTACACGAAAAGGCATACACGGAGTTTTCAAAAATCTTCACTTTGCCCGGAGTTTTTTTAAATATTCGTTTTTGATGTGTTTTCATGTGGATGACAGGCCAAAACGTAGAAAAATATCTTCGATTTAGCAGATACCCGGCTACGTGTGGACGGGGTCTAAAAGTCTGATGAACTTCAATGCGACAATGAGCTGTGTGTAGGTGTTCTAGTCCATGATGGCAGCCATCTCTGAAGGCCACAGTATGTTCTGGCATGTTGAGTTTGGCATGGGTTCTGGCACAGAGGTGACAACTGGAAGAAGTCATGCACAAAAAAATAATTTGACTTATATATACACAAAAAAAAACAACAGTAAGTATATAGGTCGATCTTGTCCATCCTACTTTACCTCTTTTTTCTTCCAGTGAACGTCTTGTGAAAGGGTGTTTTTGTCAAGAAATAACAGGTTTTTTTTGTTTCTTTTTTTTGTATTCCATGGTTCCACTTGCCATTTCCTGAAAATACAGGTCAGTTATCGAAGAAGAGAAGGGAAAATCATGCTTGTGCATCCATAATGGTGGCTGGCGGGCATGAACTTGAAATATACCGTAGCATTGAACTGCTCGTTTAAATTAGAGCAAAAATCCATAAAAATACTAATTGGCTGCCAATAAAAGTAAGAGTGTGTGGGGTGCAGATTATTAGACAGCAGCCTCAGGTCGCCTGATTGCAAAAAGTTTAAGGCCTTACATATATGACTCATTTGACTGGCGCCCCAACCAGGAAGTGTATGTATTCACAGAAAAAATAACCAAGTACAATTTGGAACCAATTTTTCATAAATGCTGACAGGCGCTGACAGACTACCAGGCACACTGTATGAGTAAACATTTTTTTTCATTATGTAATTAATTTATGTTTAACACATTTAAGTAGGCGGCACGGTGGTGTAATGGTTAGCGCTGTCGCCTCACAGCAAGAAGGTCCGGGTTCGAGCCCCGTGGCCGGCGAGGGCCTTTCTGTGTGGAGTTTGCATGTTCTCCCCGTGTCCGCGTGGGTTTCCTCCGGGTGCTCCGGTTTCCCCCACAGTCCAAAGACATGCAGGTTAGGTTAACTGGTGACTCTAAATTGACCGTAGGTGTGAATGTGAGTGTGAATGGTTGTCTGTGTCTATGTGTCAGCCCTGTGATGACCTGGCGACTTGTCCAGGGTGTACCCCGCCTTTCACCCGTAGTCAGCTGGGATAGGCTCCAGCTCGCCTGCGACCCTGTAGGACAGGATAAAGCGGCTAGAGATAATGAGATGAGATGAGACATTTAAGTAGACTTTCTTCTTGAGACATTTGCACCCCTGCACTCCCAGAGGAGTGGAGGTTAGTGTAATGGGACTAGATCTGGAACTGAATGTTTAAAGAGCAATGACAGGTGCGATGCATGGGTGTCCAAAAACCTCCGGCCACATAGTGTACCTTGTTTATGTTTATTACACCTGCTGTTGTATTTCATGTGGTCCTTTCACAATCACTGCTCCTGATGTGTTATGGAGCTTCAATAATCCAGAATGCACACAAAATCTAGGGGTTTCAACAAGTGTATTCACTTCACACTTGTCTGCATGAATCTAAATTCAGGTCGAGAAAGAAATCACTCATCCTCTACTCTTTGCACTGTTAGTATGATCCTTGTTCCCACAAAAGTCAAAAATAGTCAAATAAACCTTTGAACAAGATGATGTGGAAGCCAAAAACCGACCATTTTTGTTATTCTTCTTAGCCCTGCTAAGGCATTTATACCCAGCGGCCCTGATTCCAGCTCACTGGGTTCATCTAAGCCTGGTTTCATCTAAGCCTGAGTTCATCTACTGTAAGTGGTAGGAATCTCTAATGGCTTGGCTGGTAAGTGTATGTAGTTATTCTTCAAACTATCAGAACTCGAACTGTGTGCTCTCTTTTCAATAACTGCAGCATGCACATTTCATGCTCTCTGACTTTCAGCTTATCTAGCCACAACAAATTAAAGAAAACAGAAACACACCGGAGACAGAAGACACACGTAATCAAACCAGTGACATGTGACTGGCACCTTAGAGGATCCCTTTCAGACCTGACTCTCAGGGTTAATCGAAAAGTCTCCCTTTAAAACGAGCACAAGACGCAATGCTTTGAGGCAGTCACAAAAACCCATCATCCGTGTATTGAACAAAGCTGCTCAATATCTCACAAGGCAATGAAGAGCTGGGTATAACCTTTCACTTGAGGCACAGTATCTAGGAAAGATCAGTATGGTTTTTGTGGCAAGGAGAAATACCGTTTTAATGAGAGACTGCTTTGAAAGGCAGCGATGAGGAAAAAGCAGAAACATTGATGTTTTACTCACCAGAGCCAAGTGCTCCATGAGACTTACAATCAAAGGCAACTATGTTAACACCGACTGTCACATCCTTGTCATACCATAGACGCTGCCTTCCTAAAACACAATGACAACCTTTCTATAAAGACTCCACTGTGGAAAATGAAAGCAAATACAGTACGCACCCAGGCCGAAAATCCGAGTCCACCCCTGAGAACTACTTTCATATGATCAGAATGAACACAATCATGACAAATTATATTGTGAAAATAAGAAAACAACTGTCACAAGGTCAAATATTTTTTCTAATTTGTGTAATTTGGACATAATTGCCTCTCTGTTATATCACAGCACTGTTGGATGCTTTAATCTTATCGTTGTTTGGCTGCAAGGCAAATCACACATTTATATATTTACCTCGCCTGCGATGGAGTAAGCGGGGCGAGGTATTGTAATCAGTGCAGTCTGTTTGTTTGTGCATGTGTTTGTCTGTTAACAATCTAGCGTCTAGATGGTTGCACTGATTGACTTCAAATTTTCAGGGTAGGTGGGCAATGGTCCGTAGATTACTTGATTAAATTTTGGGGGTAATCGGGTCAAGGTCACTGGAAAGGTCAACCTTTCGGTCAAAATAACACATTTTCCATTACAACTCAAAAACAGTTGCCAATAGACAGATGTTTAGTATTATGAGCATCTCGGAACTCCCATATGGCCTTTCATTTGGCACCATGATCTTTGACCTTGAAAGGTCAAACTCAAGGTCACAGATTTTCAGAGGGTTGTAACTTGAAAACTGTTGATGGTAGACACATATCATTATCAACGTATAGGAAGTGCCATATGGGCTTTCATTTGGCACCATGATCTTTGACCTTGAGTGACTTTGAAAGGTCAAACTGACGGTCATGGGTTTTTAAAGGGCTATAACTTTAAAATGGTTCATGATAGACATACATTTACCATTATCAACATATAAGAAGTCCCATATGGGCTTTCAGTTGCCACCATGACTTTTGACCTTGAAATGTCAACCTCAAGGTCATGGATTTTCATAGGACTATAACCTGACAGCTGATGATTGAGAAATATTACCATTATCAATATATTATAGGTATAAAATAAGTGCTGCCGGGCAAGGTTTGTTTTGCCTGGCAACACTTGTTAGCGCTGTACTTCTGTTTTATAATATTCTATATTGCATTATATTTTATTTCTTGCATTCAATTTTATTTTCTATTATCTGTCTTTATTCTATGTTTTTTAACTTGACCTACATTTATCTATATTTTACTCTGTACTTGAGCTGCTGCAACAACTGAATTTCCCCTCATTGGGTTCAATAAAGGAATATCTTATCTTTCTTATCTTTTTGAATGCACTTGTTCGAACAGATTGTGGTTTCTATAGTAACAACTCATTCACAGGGACTTGTACAGCAGACTCTTCACAATAATTTAAGGGTAATAATAAACAGACTATGAAAATGTGTTATTATTTAACAAAGAAAACCCATATAATCTTTGCTATGGAGAGATTTTCTGTCAGGAGACATTTGCATCACATAATAGAAGGAGTCTCAGAGAGCCACACTAACACTCAGTAAGCTTTCTTTGTAACATGACAAGCAGAATTTCTTTTGTCTTATTAACTTCAAGAGAGAGAAGGAAAAGTTTGGTGAGGGAACAACTGTTTATCGCTGCTATAATGTAGTCTAAGATGTAATAACAGAAACAAACTTGTTTTGTGAAATGTTCAACAACATTAAATGCAAATGAATAAAACATACAACTTTTTCATTTGTTAATAAATTAAACAAAATAATTACTGGCAAATTGCTGTGGTATGAGAGGAATAAAATGCTGCTGTTATTTTTACCTCAAGTTTGGGGTGGTATGTGTAACTGCTTCATGGTGGGCCACATCCCATTGTTGATTATGTTCCTATAACAGCATGTTTTATTCCTTACACTGCGTACTTGTGTTATTATTTGCTTAAATTATATGGCTCCCTAAATCTTTGATGTATGAAAAAACGGGAAATGTGTGAATAAGACATTCTGATATCAAAGTCATATGAGGACCGGGGCGGCACGATGGTGTAAGTAGTTAGCACGATTGCCTCACAGCAAGAAGGTTCTGGGTTCGCGGCCAGCGGGGGCCTTTCTGTGTGGAGTTTGCATGTTCTCCTCCAAAGACATGCAGTTAGGTTAATATGGGACGGCCTTGGGCTGAGGTGCCCTTGAGCGAGGCACCTAACTCCCAACTGCTCCCCGGGCACTGTCAGCATGGCTGCCCACTGCTCTGGGTATGTGTGTGTGCTCATTGCTCATGTGTGTGTTCACTGCTTCAGATGGGTTAAATGCAGAGAGGAATTTCACAAGTGTGTGATGAATCAAGTTGTTCTTTCTTTCTTTCTTTCTTTAAAAATCCCACAAAATGATAAAAACAGAAAAACAAACAAACAAATAAACAAACAAACAGCTAAGGTTTTTCCTCATTTTTGAGTAATGTATTATTGAATAACAAAGTCTCCAAGTGAGTAAAAAAAAAATCTGTCTTGTTTTTTGTTAAATGATGAATGAAAAAGAGTGCTGATAGACTCTTGCATCTACTGTATGCAGTGATATCACTGAGTGTTTCACCTTTCCTTAAAGGAACAGTCCACCGTATTTCCATAATGAAATATGCTCTTATCTGAATTGAGACGAGCTGCTCCGTACCTCTCCGAGCTTTGCGCGACCTCCCAGTCAGTCAGACGCAGTCAGACGCGCTGTCACTCCTGTTAGCAATGAAGCTAGGCTCAGTATGGCCAACGGTATTTTTTGGGGCTGTAGTTAGATGCGACCAAACTCTTCCGCGTTTTTCCTGTTTACATAGGTTTATATGACCAGTGACATGAAACAAGTTCAGTTACACAAATTGAAACGTGGCGATTTTCTATGCTATGGAAAGTCCGCACTATAATGACAGGCGTACTAACACCTTCTGCATGCTTTGGCAGCGCATTGATATCTGAGCTCCGTATCAATGCGCTGCCGAAGCGTGCAGAAGGTGTTAGTACGCCTGTCATTATAGTGCGGACTTTCCATAGCATAGAAAATCGCTACGTTTCAATTTGTGTAACTGAACTTGTTTCATATCACTGGTCATATAAACCTATGTAAACAGGAAAAACACGGAAGAGTTTGGTCGCATCTAACTACAGCCCCAAAAAATACCGTTGGCCATGCTGAGCCTAGCTACATTGCTAACAGGAGTGACAGCGCGTCTGACTGCGTCTGACTGACTGGGAGGTCGCGCAAAGCTCGGATAGGTACGGAGCAGCTCGTCTCAATTCAGATAAGAGCATATTTCATTATGGAAATACGGTGGACTGTTTCTTTAAAATTTACATTCCCAGAGCTCCCTGGGCATTTATGAGAAACACTTCCAAACAACTTTCAAGAGGCAGCAGGGCCTACAGAGTTAATGAAGTTCTAAATGTGAAGAACAAACCCTTATTTTCATATGTAAATATTCAAAGGTTGAAGTAACTTGAGTGGTTATAGCACCAATGAAGGAATGATTGGAGAGGAGCATTGTGGGAAATACTTGAATGTCCAGGAGGGTTTCTCTCCTCCCACCCCACCCTTTCTATTTTTCATTGCTGTGAGATGATAAAGCTCTGGACAATCGAAGCCAATTAAAACTTAGTGAGCTTAGAAGCAATTGGGGTCAGAGGCGGGTCATGAATACCACAGATGCTTGCTCCTTCAGTGAAAAAATAGTGACCCTCTTGTCTTTAGTCGGCCTTTTGTCACCAGAGAGGGGTATAGAGAAAGAAGGGAGACAGAAGGGGGCAAAAATCAGTAGCAGACTGCTGGGACATTTACTCAACATTACAAGATGTGCATGTTAGATTTGGCTTTGTAAGCAAAGCTTTTTCAAAGAGCTCTTGGCTGCTCTGAAAGATCTTTCTCTCCAACAAGGGTGGAAAGGACATTGTTGGGAAAACATGAGGCTCTTAAAGCAGGGTGAAAAGAGAACATGGGGCCAGCTGCTTTAGGGGTTACACTTCATGCATTAAGATGAGAGAGGGCGTGTGGGATGGTTTGCCCAGGGAGCAGTTGCTAGACACGGAGGAAATCAGTTGCATAAAATTTGAAAAGCTTAATATAACAAAAAGGCTGGGTTTTTTCTGTTTTTTTTTTAAGACTTGTAAGTATATGACATCATAAGACCTAGTCATACTTGAAATGTGTGTGTGTGTATGAAATTATAGTTAGGTTCAGACTAATGTAAATGACTAGTTTAAATTAAATGGTCTTTTTTGTGATGGATATATTTATGATACGATAATTAAGCTACTTGGTGTTTAGTCTTCTGCCACACGTACAGCAAAAATGCACAATTTGCAGGTAAAAGCATAAGAGAAAGAAGATGAAAGCAGGAGCTGTAAATAGAGAGGGGAAAAAAGTCATAAAAAGAGAAGTGAAAGCAACAAAAATGCAAAAAGAGGTTGAGCTTTGGTGTGACCTACATACCTGCTAAACTGAGCTGTCACAGGTAGCTGGGCCCTCTCTCAACACTCCCTGAATTATTTAGCATACTGAAAAGCCACTAGCTATGCAAGCCCATAGGCTGTCTATGAGATTGAAGGCTTAAACTGCTAAAAACACAAAAGAAAGGCAAATCTGCCAAGAAAATTTTTGTACCTGGTGGAGCACTGGTATTTACGGTCAGAGTTCAGGAAGCAAGCAGAAATGTCAAGGGTGGAAAAAAAAAAATCTAGTGCTAAAAGCAAGCAAACTGTCAGAAAACTGATAAATTCGGGGTGTTGCTAGCAATGTAAAAGCAAAATTCCTTTCTATAATTACCCCAATATGCTCTTAGCTCAACTGTATTTGATAAGAAGAGATATAATTCAACACAAGGCAAAGCATGTGTTTTAACAGGCGACCATTATTTGTTATAATGACAGTTTAAATGCGCGGTGCAGGTGTATGCCGCTGAATCTTGGCCAATTTATATCTACACTATTCTCAGACTCTGGACTAATTACACAGCATTACAAGAGCATGGACCAGGATTTTTTAAAAACATGCTGGTACTTATTATTAATCGCAGATATGAGCAAAATGCCTATGAAAAATGCTACTGGTGGTTATTACTTGAAATGATGAGAGAGATTTAACCTTTGTGGTGAACCTAGATTCTTTAAGTGAAACTTAGATCTAGATGATAAAATAAGCATTCCTGATAACTCCAGAGAAAATCTGTAGTATGGGATACCACAGATTGATAAGAATAACACTTCATATCATACTCGAGACAGATTTGTATTTGTATGGAGAGATAGAAAAAGGGGTGATGCTGAGGCTTACCCTCTACCTCCACTGTCCCCACTAATCCTTGACTGTCTGCTTCCTTGTTGTTCATGCTTGTTACTTGGTCTTTGGAAAGAAAATGACAAGAAAAAAAGAACAAGGCTGATAAACTGGTTAAAGTGCATCCATATGGTATAAACAGCATGAGGCAATTGCTACATGAATTAAAAATTCTCATGATTTCACTGTCATGAATATCCTAAAGTGTGGAGTGCGCTTCCTTAATTAAGATGGCTCATTTCAAAAAGGTCTCTACAATCTGAAAATGCAGCAGGCGCCATTAGGTTGTGGGTGTATAATACAGTGTATGGGGCTGAGAAACAAAACCAAGACAAAGGATTATGTTAATCAAGCCTGACAAAACCCCGCTCTTTGCATAATCAGACACAAATCACATGCCTTACAAATCACTCTTTTCCCTTGTTTGTGTGCACTGACATGTATTCTCTCAATGTATTCCTCCCATCTTTCCCCCGAATCTCAACCTAAAGGCAGCAGGATGGACGAGGGTGCTGATCAAAAGCAGATCTTCAAAGCGCCACTCAGGGACACAGGTAAGAGGCTTCTCTTCCCCATGTTCGCTTTGATGCTAACTGGGCTACTGGGACGTAGGAGAGCACAAATGACAAGAGTTTCTGGGTTTGTAGTCTCCTATCCATCATCATCAGATCTATCATGTGTTCAAACGTGGGGTATGTTTTTATGTTCACTACTATGTTCACATTTATCCTTTTAAGCAGTCACTTGTAATTCTTTTCTATATCAATAAATAGACAATACAAACATTTTTCTAATAAGAGAAATATAAACATTTTTCTAATAAGAGAACGTTTTCCGTTGTGCTCTCAAATAGTTGACGAGGTTTTGTTTTTCATTAATTTGTCTTCCACGTTTCTTGATGTAGGTCATAGTGGCAGCAGTTTGAGAAGATTATCCCAGGCTTCTCTATGCACAGCCACAGATTCCCTAGACATTACAAAGACAACTGAGAGACATAATCTCTCCAGCATTTTCTGTCTGCACTCCAGGGTTTCTATCCTGCGGGATGTGCTTGATACAGTTCTAGCAGGAGCAGACCAGGGGACATCCAGTTCAGAGGAGCCGAGACTCTGCTACAAGCCTCTCCTGGACTGTCAAGTTCCTCAACCTTTCACTTGCCACCAGGGGAAAGGTCTCTCCCCTCACCTTAAGGGAGGATCTCACTCTTTTCAAGCAAGAACCATAGGCTTAGACTTGGAGGTGCTGATTTTCTTTCCATCCACGTTACACTCAGGAGTGAAATATTTGAGTGCTGGCCAGAGGTCCAAGGTGCCAAAAGAAGAACATTATTAGTAAAAACACAGGGATGTAACCACTAGCCCCCCATACCCTGTACCCCTTTCCATTCTTGGCTGCATCTTGATATCCTGTCCATGAAAAACACAAACAGAAATGAATACATCCATGATGGTGTCTGATACCCAGCTTAAACCCACATTTTTACCTCATTGCCAAGAAAGAAGACACAATTATAAGTGCACTCATACAGAGACTGGATCGCACAAAGTAGTGACCCAGATACCCAGTACTCCTGCAGTATCTCTAACAACAAATGTCAAGGCAAAATAGTCATATGCCTTCTCCAAAATCCACAAACATCCCCATACAGCACTGAAGAGGCATTTTAACCACACAACCTCACCCATCAACACCTCCAGCCAAAACACATCCACCCCTGCACCCTAAAAGGGGATTTCACGGACATTTTTAAGGCCACTCAAAAGGGTTTTTTTTTCCCCCCATAGCCTCTCCAAATACCTACTGTGTTGCCTTTGAAAACCATGAAGCTGAAGGCCAGTCTCTGCTAGATAGGTAATAAGAACCAAGATATTTGTCTGAAAATTCAGTAATTAAAGGTCAAAGCTTAGTTAGCTAACTAATGTGGAAGAACTCCACCAGCTACCATAGATTCTGAGAGAAGGATCTTTCAGTCCATGGGACATTATCCCAGTCCTTCACAAACTCCCACAATAATCTTTAACCCACAACTAAATATTGTGTTTCACTAAATTCTTTCTTCTGAAAACAGGTAAAGGTAAAAAGGCAGCTATGATTTCTCTCTAGAGGGCCACTTAAAGGTGTACAGACACAGTGGTGGTCGATTGTATTACTGATTCCCATTCACTCAATGAAGCATGAGGAACACAGTTCATTAAAAGAAATCTATGGCACTTTCAGTCATGAATGCGCTAAATACTTCAATAGTGCAAAAGGACCTTTGAAGTATTTAAGGATGGGAAGCTGGGATGCAAAGAAGAAGGGTAAACAAGATTGGAAATGGATCCTATTTAATTTTGATGTTGAAATAAATGGCAAAAAAGTCTGCGAATGTTCTTGACAGATACCTCAAAGCATTATGCAGATTGCAACGTCTACACTTCCTGGTGACTTATTTGTATTCAGCTCTCCAAAGACAAAATGTAGGCCTATCTTTGATGTGTAGGATCACTTGAAAGAAATGGGTTCTATTTTCCAGTCATGTTTACCGTTCTCCTTTACCTCTCATCTGCTCATCATGATCTTTGCTTTATGCCCTACTGATGTATCTATTCATTACAGAAGGCTGAATTTAGACGGACGTATACAGAAGAATTTATTTTAATTAACTGTTTTTCTGCTGCTTCATACAAAAATATGGAAAACATGAGACTTCCTACAAAGACACAAGATAAAAGAGGAGACAATCATTTCAAGGCCTCTAAGGTCCAGGTTTGAACCTCACGGCCGATGGGGGCCTTTCTGTATGGAGTTTGCATGTTCTCCCCATGTCTGTGTGGGTTTCCTCCAGGTGCTCCGGTTTTCCCCACAGTCCAAAGACATGTAGATTAGGTAAAATATCCAGCAACTGGGGTTGCACAAGCCAGTGCATACTGTACTTGGTGCCGGTCCCAAGCCCGGATAGACTGGGGAGGGTTGCATCAGGAAGGGCATCTGGTGTAAAACCTATGCCAAATCTAATATGCAGAGCAGATCTGCTGTGGTGACCCCTAACGGGAGCAGCCGAAAGAAGAAGAAGGTCAACTCTGCACTTTAGCACAACTGTCAATTTGTTGCACTAAAGCTAAAACTATTGCTGTATAATCAAATTTTTATCTTATGTACATCTATTGTTATAACTAAAAAGGTTTTGCCACAATTAACTTCGAGTCAGTAAAATATGTATGACTTAAAGGGAGGACAAAAAACTTCACTCATACCATCAACGGGAGCGAAGATAATTTGCTTACCTCATGAATGTTTTCTTCTCATATGCTTTACTGCCAAAATTATGACAGTACAATGGTCATCATAACTTATATTTTTAAGCAAAACTAAATCCTTGCACACCCCCTCACACTTGTATCATTTCCAGAGACAATTACATGGCTCTATAAACGCCCTAATTGTTAAAGCTTACATCCTTTTCATGTGTTCCACTGCTCTTTGATGCAGAGACGAATTTGGAGAGCATTACACAAAAGATGAAAACCTCTGACCTTATTTAACGCTGTGCTCAGATCTTTCTGCACACCTACGCTGATGGTCTGATTGAAGATAACAGATTTGAAAGAGCTGTGGTGAATTTTATACCAATTATGAGAAAGCCACTTTAACAACCCCTCCCCATGCACAAAACTGTAAGTAATACAGTAGTAATAGCAGTAACTGCCAATCTCAAAGATGGCCACTATACATTACAGAAATGAGAAATTAATATTACAGGAATAACAGGAAAATACTTTAGATGCTTCCAGAGTCAGAGGTCAGCTCAGTCTCTTGAATTCAGTTGAACTGTGACATTATGTGCCACTGTTCGCATAAATATGAAGACAGAACCTAAAAACATGCTGGAAAAGGAAATGGCTGCTGGAAAGCATTTAAGAAGAGCAAAGTTTACTGATGTCACAGACACAAATGACACTCATTATGTCACTATTGCACCAGGATCGCAAACAATTTGTGATTTCCAGTGGTTTGCCAAAGTAGTATATTATAGTATAATGTAAATTAAAAATAATGCCTGGTTCAATGATGGATTTGATTTAATAAACAGGGTGAAGAAAACATCATGAAAATAAATAAAAATAAATACATAAATAAATAATCTCATCTCATTATCTCTAGCCGCTTTATCCTGTTCTACAGGGTCGTAGGCAAGCTGGAGCCTATCCCAGCTGACTACGGGCGAAAGGCGGGGTACACCCTGGACAAGTCGCCAGGTCATCACAGGGCTGACACATAGACACAGACAACCATTCACACTCACATTCACACCTACGCTCAATTTAGAGTCACCAGTTAACCTAACCTGCATGTCTTTGGACTGTGGGGGAAACCGGAGCACCCGGAGGAAACCCACGCGGACACGGGGAGAACATGCAAACTCCGCACAGAAAGGCCCTCACCGGCCACGGGGCTCGAACCCGGACCTTCTTGCTGTGAGGCGACAGCGCTAACCACTACACCACCGTGCCGCCCCTAATAATAATAATAATAATAATAATAATAATAATTATTATTATTATTATTATTATTATTGTGCATTTTACATGCATATATGATCAAATACACTTAAAATATTGTACATAAATACATTAAAAGAATACAAATGAAATGATATCCTGAAGATAATATAAAAACCAACATATTGCTAAGCAAAATTTATACCATCAAGTGATTGAGATCTGCGTTATTAAAGTCTGCTCAACAAATAAATTCAGAGAAAGAGCAAGTGTATGCTAACATTACCTAGTTTAGTCAATGCCAAAAAAAAACTATATTTTTTTTAAATAATAACAAAGCCTGGCCTGAAACAACTGAGAAATTTGCATTTCTAGGGAAAAAAAAAATCCAACATGTGCCTACTTTGCAACAAAACTACTGCCTCATGCTCATGCATAACCCGAGCTTTAGGGAAAAATCTAGTCTCTAGCAGTCTTATTACATCGGAGATAATCTGTTTATTAATTCCTGTTGCATTTCCTAACTGGTTTAATGTATGTAAAAAGAAGAACATAGAAATACACTACATGGCCAAAAACTTGTGGATACACTTCCATCACACCCATATGGGTTTTTCCAGATTTATTTCCCCTTTGTTATTATAATAAGCTCTACACTTCTATGAAGGTTTCCACTAGATCTTCGAACACGGCTGTGGGGATTTGTGCTCATTCAGCCACAAGAGGATTAGTGAGATCAGGCACTGGTGTTGGGAGAAGAGTCCTGGTGTGCAGTTGGCATTCTAGTTCATCCCAAAAGTGTTCAGTGGGGTTGAGGTAGGTTTTCTATGCAGAACACTTGAGTTCTTCCACACTAACCTTGGCAAACCATGCCTTCATGGCACTCACTTTGTGCACAGGGGCACTGTGATGCTGGAACAAGTTTTGGCTCCTTAGTTCCAGTGAAAGGAAAATGCAACATTACAGCATACAAAAACATTCGAACCAACTGTGTGTGTCAACCTTTTTTGCCAGAGTTTGGGGAAGAACCACATATGGTCAGGTGTCTACAAACTTTTGGCAAAATAGTGCATATAGCACTGTCATACAGCCAGGACCCATCGATCAATCTTTAATACTAAAAACAAGTAAAGAATAACATACTTGGAGGTGCGTTAGAGGAAAATGATCAACGATGGGGTGGGGTAATGTTTCCCGGTGCACAACAGTGTTACTGTTATTATCGCAAAATCTTTTACTTCCCAATAACAGTACGTACAATATCTTATATAAAAAACAACAATTTAATTGATTAAGCAGACACACTATACTTTCTATCAGTTTATAGTTAGTTATTGTGTTATCCCAGCGATAAACCAGCTATATATACACCAGCCGTTCTTTCACTAGTCTCTTTTCCTCTCTCTTGTAGCTGAAATTCCTGTCAGATCTGATCTTATAGAAAATTAATCAACATCTGCTGACCCATTTATTTTCCTTTCTGAAAATATAGTCATATAAATAAATAAACTAAGAAGTATGTGTTAAAAAATCCCTAGCATTTCAATGTGCGTTGGCTTTTTAAAACAAGTTAATGTTTGATATAGACTTCTTTTTCTGCACAATAAATGTACCTTCCTGTGGGAGAAGTGCAAACACAAAGCCAGCAGCCAGTGAGAACAGAGACGGAACAGACAGAAAGAGGGTGAGTGACAGAAAAAGAAGAAAAATGAATAAATGGAATAAGTCCAAGCAGCATATCTGGTTTCCAAGGCATATGTATGGACAGCCTGGTGTGTGTCTGTGTGTGTGTGTGAGTGAGTGTGTGTGTGTGTGTGCGTGCACGCATGCATGCATCACCAGGGGCTAGCCTGCTTCCGCTCCTGTCTGTTCAAGGTTTCCTCCCACGCACACTTAGCTTGGCTTTAACACCCTATACCTCTCTGACAACTCTCTCTGTCTTTTGCTCTCTCTCTCTCTCTCTCTCTCTCACACACACACACACACACACACACACACACACACACACACACACACACACACACACACCTCATTCTTGTCCATCACAGCTTGGTCCCATTGAAAGATTCCTACAATAAATTATAATATAAGCTGAATCATAATTAAGATTAATTCAAGATCCACACCTTCACAGCACCTACATGTCAACTGCAAGTGTCCTAATATCACTGATGTGTTATAAAAAGCTAAATATAATTAAAAACAATCCCACAGATTCTGCAATACATGGTGTGTTCTCTAAACAGTAAGAAATGATCAGAGCCTGGATGCACTTTGTTCAACACAGTGCGAAGGCTGAGCTCATTTAAAGCCACTGAGGCTCTGGGGCCATTACTTTAAATCTTAACCTGTCAGAGACAGGACAGAGATTCAATTTTCAATTCTGTGGCTCTCTCTTTTCTCGCCCTTTGCAAACCCAGATTTATTTACATGTGGCTTTGGGATAAAAGTGCTTCAATTTAATCTGTGTGCTGCAAAGTCATTGAACGGACTGCAATCTGTGCGAGAAGCACTGTTGTTAGCTGGATATTTTGGTTGGTGCACTGTTTCTCAACAGTGCATTTAAGATGATTAAAAATCCACCAACTCTGCTGCACTACTACCAAGTCACTTATATTGTAACTGACAAAAATTTGCGTACGTAAATGAGTGTAGCTGTGTGCCTTAACTCACGTCCTTCCGTACTTCTGCTTTCTAGTTGGACTGCACAAGTGCGTTCCCACTGACAAGTATGTAAACATGCAGTGGACTATGAGTATCTGGATGGTGGACTCAAAATGGTCAAAATGTCAAGTGGACAACACTAAACATCCTAAATGGTCGCCATCCTGGCTACGTATCGGAAGGGGAGGGAACACCAAACTATTTTCAGCCAGTCAGAAGAGGGCATGTCGTATGAAATATCTATGCATACAAATGAGGAAAATTAAAAAAAAGTGTTCATTTTTAGAGGTGAGCAAAAAAAGCTGCCAGATATTTTTTTGGTGGTTATGCAACGGTTATGGGCAAATGTTGCAATAGTCATTCCTGGCAAGTGCACAACTTGCTGTGCTCGATTTGAGACAACACTACCCTGTATAAGTAAGTATATAGTGTGCACAGTGTACTAAATGGAAGCGTATTAACTGAAATACATTAATTGAGACACAGCGTAGATCAAAATGACCCACACCTAAAAAAAAAAATCCAGAAAGAAGGTTCAAGCAGATTTAGTAATGCGTCAATGAATTACTATGAAGAGGTCATGTGTTTTGCATTTTTTGCCTGAATTTAGGTCCAAAGTAGAGGGTGGAGTCAATGGAAATTAATCAGTTTTGCAGCCTGATAGTCAATTTGTGAACAGAGTTAGCCACAGCAAATGAACACAACCTATAAGCAGGTATTATAATTGTAGGAGTGGTGACTCAGGGAGCCTCTTCCACGGCGTAATGGTTAACAAACCCCGTCACAACCCAAAAGGTGCTGAGTTCGAACCCTGCTTGCAGAGGCCTGCCGGGTTCAATACAAGAAAGGAGTGGCATGATTGCTAAAATCCATAGATAGACTGGTGTACCCTGGTCAGCTGGGACTGGCTTCAGCTTCCTCCGTGATAATGGATGGATAGATAATGGATGGATGGAACGCTCTGGACTACTGATCAGATGGTTGCGAGTTTGAATCCCACCTCTGCCAAGCTAGCAACGGTCGGGCCTTGAACAAGACCGTTAACCTTCAAATGCTTGTATCCTGCATCAGTTGAGCAATGTCTTTAGAGAGTGTATTTCTTGGGGAGTATCTCAAACTTGGCAAAATATCAAATGCAATTTGCTCATGAAAAAAACCTTTTTAACATTAACGTTCAAATCTCATTTCCTCCCACTACTCGGTATGTAATATCATTCATGCAATTATTCTTTGTAGAATAATCAAACATCAACAAGGCCAGTGAAAATGGCCACCTGAACAACAAACGTTAAGGACAGAGAGTTTGTATCTTTTCTTACACTACCGTTCAAAAGTTTGGGGCCACCCAGACAATTTTGTGTTTTCCATGAAAAGTCACGCTTTTATTTCCCACCATAAGTTGTAAAATGAATAGAAAATATAGTCAAGACATTTTTCTGGCCATTTTGAGCATTTAATCGACCCCACAAATGTGATGCTCCAGAAACTCAATCTGCTCAAAGGAAGGTCAGTTTTATAGCTTCTCTAAAGAGCTCAACTGTTTTCAGCTGTGCTAACATGATTGTACAAGGGTTTTCTAATCCTCCATTAGCCTTCTGAGGCAATGAGCAAACACATTGTACCATTAGAACACTGGAGTGAGAGTTGCTGGAAATGGGCCTCTATACACCTATGGAGATATTGCACCAAAAACCAGACATTTGCAGCTAGAATAGTCATTTACCACATTAGCAATGTATAGAGTGCATTTCTGATTAGTTTAAAGCGATCTTCACTGAAAAGAACAGTGCTTTTCTTTCAAAAATAAGGACATTTCAAAGTGACCCCAAACTTTTGAACGGTAGTGTATGTCTTCCAATCACATCACCCTTACTAATTTGAATTTGGACTTTTTTTGAAACAACATTAAGTGCATCATGAAAAATTCTGTACTACAGACCAAAAATGGTTGGTTCAAACCCCACAGCACAACCCAAATGAATAAATATATATCTTAAATAAGTTTAAGGCCTAAAAAATAGAATTGTACCTTCCTCATCTTCTTGTTTTGTATCAGCAGGGGTATTCTCAGTCTCCTCTCCGGTATGCTTCTCCTTCTTGACCCCTTGAGTGTGAAAGTAGGATTAACAAACTGAAGGACTTGATAAATTTGCCTCACCCCTTTTCTAATTCAGTCCTCAAACAGTTTTGATCCATAATTCAAAACAGCCCATCCGCCTCTGCCTATTTTATTAGCCCTTTCAAACCCAGCCAATCTAAACTGCACAGCCAGCAGGCAGCCAGATTATGGTTATGATTTTTAATAATGGTGCCCAGAGACAAATTTGAATGCTGCTTATGAATAGAAGAGGGATATCTGTAACTTGGTTTGAATTATCTATCAGGAACAAGGCAAGGAGTGAGGGCATGCTTTCATACACATAGCCAGGCAGCAGTGTAACACAATGCAGACACGCTACAGAAAAGTAGCATATTAGATGAAAGTAGAAGCCACACCTTTGGGTGTGAATATATCAAGATTCTGAGCACATTAAGAGTGTGAAACAATGCACAAAAAAGCTTAAGAATCTCTGAGAGGTTGATAATTTCAGTGTCAAATTTATCATTTTGAATCTGCTGTACTGTACATGTTTTGATAGAAACATTGTCTTGATCTTGATGTTGGTGTGTGAAATTGATGATGCACTTACCAGCACGATCAGTGCCTTCCTCTGAATCGTCTTTCTTTTCATCATGCTTTTCTTTCTCTTGCTTGGTTTGGCTCTCTCCTGCTGACTTCTCATCATCCACTTTAACACACAAACACACATGGATAAGTAACTCATCTCATCTCATTATCTCTAGCCGCTTTATCCTGTTCTACAGGGTCGCAGGCAAGCTGGAGCCTATCCCAGCTGACTACGGGCGAAAGGCGGGGTACACCCTGGACAAGTCGCCAGGTCATCACAGGGCTGACACATAGACACAGACAACCATTCACACTCACATTCACACCTACGCTCAATTTAGAGTCACCAGTTAACCTAACCTGCATGTCTTTGGACTGTGGGGGAAACCGGAGCACCCGGAGGAAACCCACGCGGACACGGGGAGAACATGCAAACTCCACACAGAAAGGCCCTTGCCGGCCACGGGGCTCGAACCCAGGACCTTCTTGCTGTGAGGCGACAGCGCTAACCACTACACCACCGTGCCGCCCCATTATTATTATTATTTAAAATAGATGTAAGAAGTTGATCATATAAAAAATTCAAAAGATATACTGTTGCACATTTAAGATAAAAATAAATTATTCCTCAATTAGTTTAAAACATAATAATAATTTTAAAAAAATTACAAAACCTCAGCTCTGGTGGAAAGTAATCTAAAATCGTCCACTGTTTCATTAGTTATTTTCCGAAATGGTGTTCTTGATCCTCTAATATATAAATGTACTAATTTCACAATTTCAAATAACAGTCTAGTTCAGGCGTCTCAAACTCCCGGCCCGGGGGCCACTTCCGGCCCGCCTCCCTTCCCAATCCGGCCCCTGACTTGATATCAAAATAATAATGTAATTCGGCCCTCCAAGAACCGACTGTAGCAAAGCCCTCAAGTTACTCAGACTGAACAGGAGAAAATCACGTTAGAACTATTTTTAAAGCTTATAGAAACTACTAATTTCATAATCTGTGAATAACATTGCGATCGGTTTTGCTCACGTTGTAAACAAAATAAAAACAAATACTCTTATTTTGACGACGTAAAATAAGTGTAGCTTAAAATGAAGTGCGCACCCATAACGACAGTTGAACTTGATGACTCAAAAAACTACTAGCCCAGGCAAGGTATGTCGCTTTCAAAACCCAAGAAGAGAAAGGTGGATGAGGAGCATAGACAGTTTCAAGAAAGATGGACATCAGAATATTTTTTTGTTGAGTTCGGTGGAAATGCGATTTGCCTCATATGTAAAGAGAAACTTGCTGTTAATAAGGAATACAATCTCAGGCGCCATTATTCGACTAAACACGGCGAGCATCATGACAAATACAACGGAGATGACAGAAGACAACGAGTCGAGCAGCTACAAAAAGGACTATTATCCCAGCAAGAACTTTTCCACAAAGCCGGTAAGGAGGCTGATGCTGCAGTGGAAGCAAGCTTTTTGGTCAGCGAATTGATCGCCAAAGCGGGGAAGCCGTTCACTGATGGACAGTTTGTGAAGGACTGTATGGTGCGAGTAGCTGACATCGTCTGTCCTGAAAAGAGGAGTTTATTCAACAACGTTTCTCTGTCAGCAAACACCATAGCCGAGCGGATTAATGGACTGTCAGGTAACATATACGAACAGTTACAGAACAAAGCCCAAAGTTTCATTGCATACTCCGTTGCGCTTGATGAAAGTACTGACAAAACGGACAACGCTCAGCTAGCGATTTTCATCAGGGGTATTAATGACAAGTTTGAGGTAACAGAGGAGTTGCTGAGTTTGTGTCCAATGTATGGCCGTACCACAGCAAAAGACATATTTCAGCAGCTGTGCGGTGCGATTGAGCGGCTTGATGTGCCGTGGAACCGACTGGTGGGCATTACCACGGATGGAGCACCATCCATGACCGGCAGAAAAAGCGGACTGGTAGCGCTGGTACAGAGAAAGTTGGAGGAAGAAGGTGCTGATCCAGCTATTGCTCTGCACTGCATTATACACCAGCATCAACTGTGTGCCAAATGCTTGAATTTTGAACATGTGATGTCTGTCGTCCTGAAATGTATCAATTATATCAGGTCCCGAGGTTTACAACACCGCCAGTTTCGAGCTTTTCTGGACGAAATTGAGGCATCGTACGGTGATGTACTCTACTTTACTGAGGTGCGCTGGTTAAGTAGGGGAAACGTGTTGAGGAGATTTTTTTGAGCTAAGAGCAGAAGTGAACAGATTCATGGCAAATGGCAGGCTGGATGTTCCTGAGCTTGATGATCCAAAATGGACAATGGATTTAGCCTTCCTTGTGGACATAACACGTGAACTGAATATCCTGAACTTAAAGCTGCAGGGCCCTTATCAGCTCATCACATCAGCATATGAGAGTGTGAAAGCCTTCTCCACAAAACTGAGATTGTGGAAAGCTCAACTGTCTGTTGAAAACCTCTGTAATTTCATCACATGCAGATCTTTGGTGGAAGAGGGCACAGCGTTCAGTGGTGATGAATATGTCTCTGCTATTGAAAGCCTGCAACAAGAGTTTGATGAACGTTTTGCTGACTTTAAGGTACACCGTGACACCTTTCAGCTATTTGCAGACCCCTTCTCAGCTGATGTGGAGAATGTCACAAGTGTTTTGCAAAATGAACTTATTGATTTGCAGTGCAACAGTCAACTGCAATCTAAATTCAGAGAGGCACAGGGAAAGGCAGAAAAGATTGGAATGTTTCTGAGAGAGCTGCCTCCATCATTCCCAGAGCTGTCCAGAGTTTTCAGTCATGTCATGTGCCTTTTTGGAAGTACATATGTGTGTGAGAAATTATTCTCAACAATGAACTTCACTAAAAACAAATACAGATCAAGGCTTACAGATGACCATCTTGAATCTGTACTCAGAGTGTCAACGGCAAGATCCATCACAGCAAATATGACTCAGCTTTATGAGCACAAGCGCTGCCAAGTATCTGGCAAGAAATAAAGCAGAATGGGGTTAAGGATGATCTGTTTGAGTGTAATGCACTACGGTAAAATAGTTTACAGTTGAAAAGTTAAAATTTACATACAAATGTATCATATTTGAGATTGTTATATAAAGACAATGCAAAGAGGTTGTTTTTTTTGTGTTGTAAGAAGTAATATATATATATATATATATTATATCTTTGAATCAATGTTTATTATCATTAGTTCAGTGATGGCACAGGTGTCTGAAATGAGATTAAAAAAAACTTTTTGTTTTGTGTTATACAGCACAAATGTGGTTAAGGATGATTTGTTTGTTGAGTGCAGTGTAACAAAGAATGGTTAAAATTTTGATACAAATGTATTGTATGTGAGATTGTTATTTGAAGACAATATGCAAAGTCTTGTTATTGTGTTAGCAAGAAGTAATGCATTCTGGTATTTTATTTATCAGATCCTTGCCAGGTTTATATGCTTTGAGGTAAAAAATAGTTTTTTATAGCTCTTTTTTATCATTATTTCATTTGTATAAGCAGGTGTATATATACAAATAAAAACTTGCACTTTCGGTTTGTAGTTTTGTTACACAGTATTTGAAATAAAAAGCACTGCATTTTCGGGAAAAAATCTGTTCTTTTCGTATTATACTTGACATGGCCCTCCAATCAGATTAAGTTGGCAGCAGTGGCCCCCAGCTCATTTGAGTTTGAGACCCCTGGTCTAGTTCTTTTCCACATTATTGCAGTAGCATAATTGTCCCCATTTTTCTGTGAAAATTTTTTGGCTAGATTTTTAAGGAACATTTGACATTCAGTTCCCATGCCTCCATTGGTTCCAAAAACCAGGGCTGTGAAGGTACCCATTTCTACATTGAGGATTCTTTGTTGGTATTTTCTTTTCTTTTCTCTTGTTCTTTGAAAATCTCCGATGTATGTTTTTTCGGGTTACTTTGGGAGTTTACATGCATTACACGGACGTCAAAGAATGCTGTAACCCCCCTGGTCCAGAAACCTCCAGCCTTTATTTCGAGTCAGGCTTCAGGACTTCTATTGGTGGACTTCAGATCAAAACCTTCGTTGTCTAATGGAATAAGTCTCGGTTCTGCCTCTACGTCATTACAGACTTTACCAAGTAGTGTCGTCAAAAGGTCGTGAATACCATCATGTCTTTGAGCCACGAAGTCCCCTCTTTTGCAAGATAAGGCATGGTTGACGGAGAAACTTACTCCACAAGTACAAAAACTTGGAAGGTCAGGTAATGTGAGGTTGTAGCGCAGTTTCAAGGAGTCCCTGAATTCGTGTTTGTTTAAGGCAAAGCCCTGCTTTGTAATAGGTATTGCGTTCAGCCATGAGCTGGCACCTTTGTCCCTCGCTTGTGTAATGTATGTTAGTAGATCTATTGGGAGGGAAGCGTTGATGTGTTCCATTTTAGATCTCATTATCGCTGTCTTAAGTGACTGTTGCTGTTTCTTCAGGTCCTCCGTTGTTGAAGGCATCAGTGTACTTTGCGATATGATTGACTGTACATGTGGAAACGTTATTGAAGTTGAAAAGGCGTATTGTTGAGGCGCTTCTTCTTTCTATGCAGATATGCAAACGGTAAGTTCTTTTGAAGACTACGTAGATCCTATTCATGAACCCTGAGCGGGGGATAGAGTTATAAGTTCGTTTAACATGCCAGGCAACAGATCTGTTTGTCCAAACAACGTAGTCAGAAACAGCTCATTGATGGTTTCATGAATAGGATCTATGTAGTCTTCAAAAGAACTTATCGTTCGCATAAAATAAGTGAATTTCGGCTTATACCCCTTGGTAAAGGTGATATAAGCTGAATGCATAATAATAATAATAATCTAATGTAATGGGGCCATGCTGGAGCTCATGGCCGTTACAATCAGATTACTTGCTGATGACACCATTGCCATTGTGTCTTCTGTTATCAGAGCATGTAAGTGGAAGTGAGTGGATGGCTCTCTCACATGACAATTTCACAGACTTGCAGAAAACTCAAGCGCAGATGGCATAAGACAAAACAAGACACTTTTTTTCCTTGCCTGGGTAGATAACTAGAAAAAAACTATAAATATGCACTCTCATGTTGACTTTCTGAAATTTTTCATAAATATGATTCACTTGATTAGAGACTAAATCAGCGGTCTCCAATCATCTCAGTATGATGGCGAAGAATTCTCTAGTACTTTGATAAATGCAGTTGCTGTGTTTCCTGTCTTAATTAGTCCTACACTTCATATTATTAACAAGTCACTTTCCATTGGTTCTGTCCCATCAACTTTTAAAACTGCCATGATTAAACCACTGCTTAAAAAAGCTAACTGGGAGCCACAAGCTCTGAACAACTACAGACCGATTTTCAATCTTCCTTTTATGTCAAAACTACTTGAAAGGGCCATCATTGATTAACTTATTGCCTACATGTCTGACAACAATCCTTTTGACAAATTTCAGTCTGATTTTCGATCCCCGTCATTCCACAGAAACTGGCTTGACCAGAGTAATCAATGATCTACTAATTACTGTTGATTCCGATTTGATATTATTGTTGCTGCTTCTTGACTTGAGTGCAGCTTTTGCCACCATAGACCATGGCATACTTCTAAGTCACCTGGAGAAGTACATTGACATCCAAGGGATGGTACTTTCATGGTTTCCCTCATTTATCAAACAGAACCCGATGTGCAAGTGGCAATAATTCAATCTCTGAATTCTCTGAAGTAAAGTTTGGTTTACATCAGGGACCAGTTCTTGCCCCAGACTTTTTTCCATCTATATGCTTCCTCTTGGTGATATCATTTGCAAATACGGTGTCAACTTTCATTGTTATGTGGAGGACACACAGCTATATGTATCTGTGAAGCCAAATGACCTTTTCCAACTCCTAACCTTAGATGCACGCCTAGCAGAAATTAGAAAATGGATGGATATGAACTTTCTTGGGCGGCACGGTGGTGTAGTGGTTAGCGCTGTCGCCTCACAGCAAGAAGGTCCTGGGTTCGAGCCCCGGGGCCGGCGAGGGCCTTTCTGTGCGGAGTTTGCATGTTCTCCCCGTGTCCGCGTGGGTTTCCTCCGGGTGCTCCGGTTTCCCCCACAGTCCAAAGACATGCAGGTTAGGTTAACTGGTGACTCTAAATTGACCGTAGGTGTGAGTGTGAATGGTTGTCTGTGTCTATGTGTCAGCCCTGTGATGACCTGGCGACTTGTCCAGGGTGTACCCCGCCTTTCGCCCGTAGTCAGCTGGGATAGGCTCCAGCTTGCCTGCGACCCTGTAGAAGGATAAAGCGGCTAGAGATAATGAGATGAGATGAGATGAACTTTCTTCTGCTAAATGCTGACAAAACGGAGTTGTTGATTGTTAGACCAGCCAAATATGGGTACACTTGTGAGAACTTGAGTGCTAACACTGATGATGTAGTATTTCTGAAAGTTTGACCTTCAAAAATCTTGGTGTGATTCTTGATTCTCGTCTCACATTCCAGGCACATATCAAGGCTGTTACCAAGGCAGCATTTTTTTTTCCATCTTGGTAATGCTGCCAAAATCCAATCTATTCTATCTTTGTGTGATGCTGAAACATTGATACATGTTTGTATCCTCCAGACTTGATTACTGTAATGCTGTTTTCTCTGGTCTTCCTAGCTGTGCTACATGTGCAGCTAAAATCCTGACAAAAACTAAAAAAAAACCCTGATCATATAACACCCATCATAGCCTCTCTTCACTGGTTACCAATATAAGCTAGCTTTGCTTTTAAGATTCTTCTTTTAACTTATAAGGCTGTGCATGGACTCACACCACCTCACCTACAGTAGCTGAGCTAATTACAGCCTATCCACCGGTATGCCCCCTTCGCTCTCTTCATGCTGGTCTCTTGGTCATTCCACCAGTTAAGAAAACAAATTAGCTGGTCAGAGAGCATTGATCTACCGTGCACCCCATCTCTGGAATGGCCTTCCATGTATCCAAGATAAGCACGCTCAGTGGATATTTTTAAATGAAGACTGTTCATTTAAAAATGAAGGCTGTTTTATTGTAATTTTCATCCACTGATTTATTTTCCTTGATTCCATTTATCTTTTATGACTTAAACTCAAGAGTTCCTCATACATGATGTTTTAATGTCACTTTTTATTGCTATTAATGTGCTATTGATATGGGGGCCTCATTTCATTTTTATTTTTACATGCTGGCCGAATGTTTTATTCCATGTTTTATTTGTGTAGTGTGTTATGGGACCATGCTGCATGGTGATTCTGCACTTTAACTAAAACAGAATTGAATTTTTCCCAACACAACTCAAAGCCCTTTCCCATCCCATAAAACATGCACATGAAAAATCACTACATATTGCTAAACACATATTTTACAATACAATGTATGCATTATGAATGGAAAACCATGTAGACTAGCATGTCCTATCAATTGCTGTGATCATCAAAACTCTTATGCATATCCTGCAATTGTTATTCACAATAAGATCTTCGTGCACACTATCCTTTCAAAACATGTAGCACTGTTTGGCTTTTCTCAATATGGCTGCATGCTGTAATCATTTCAATCCCACTTGAAGATGATGGGTTCTCTTTTGAAGCTGGTTCCTCTTCAGGGTTCTTCCTTTGGGACTTTTTCCTTGTCGCTGTCCTGGCTTCCTGGTTTGCTTGTTAGGCATCTAAATCTATATCCAGATTCCTGGATCAGTTGCTTTTGAGTCAAGTGAAAAATCCATCCATCCATTATCCATAACTGCTTATCCCTTACAGGGTCACAGGCAGGCTGGAGCCTATTCCAGCTGACTATGGGCGAGAGGCGGGGTACACCCTGGACAAGTCGCCAGGTCATCACAGGGCTGACACATAGAGACACAGACAACCATTCACACTCACGTTCACACCTACGGTCAATTTAGAGCCACCAGTTAACCTAACCTGCATGTCTTTGGACCCGGAACACTCGGAGGAAACCCATGCAGGCACGGAGAGAACATACAAACTCCGCACAGAAAGGCCCTCATCAACCACTGGGCTCAAACCCAGAACCTACTGTAGATGACATATCAAATGTTTAAACTGAGAAAATGTATCATTTAAAGAGAAAAATTAGGTGATTTTAAATTTCATGACAACAACACATCTCAAAAAAGTTGGGACAAGGCCATGTTTACCACTGTGAGACATCCCCTTTTCTCTTTACAACAGTCTGTAAACGTCTGGGGACTGCGGAGACAAGTTGCTCAAGTTTAGGGATAGGAATGTTAACCCATTCTTGTCTAATGTAGGATTCTAGTTGCTCAACTGTCTTAGGTCTTTTTTGTCGTATCTTCCGTTTTATGATGCGCCAAATGTTTTCTATGGGTGAAAGATCTGGACTGCAGGCTGGCCAGTTCAGTACCCGGACCCTTCTTCTACGCAGCCATGATGGTGTAATTGATGCAGTATGTGGTTTGGCATTGTCATGTTGGAAAATGCAAGGTCTTCCCTGAAAGAGACGTCGTCTGGATGGGAGCATTTGTTGCTCTAGAACCTGGATATACCTTTCAGCATTGATGGCGTCTTTCCAGATGTGTAAGCTGCCCATGCCACACGCACTAATGCAACCCCATACCATCAGAGATGCAGGCTTCTGAACTGAGTGCTGATAACTTGGGTCGTCCTTCTCCTCTTTAGTCCGAATGACATGGCGTCCCTGATTTCCATAAAGAACTTCAAATTTTGATTCGTCTGACCACAGAACAGTTTTCCACTTTGCCACAGTCCATTTTAAATGAGCCTTGGCCCAGAGAAGACGTCTGCGCTTCTGGATCATGTTTAGATACGGCTTCTTCTTTGAACTATAGAGTTTTAGCTGGCAACGGCGGATGGCACGGTGAATTGTGTTCACAGATAATGTTCTCTGGAAATATTCCTGAGCCCATTTTGTGATTTCCAATACAGAAGCACGCCTGTATGTGATGCAGTGCCGTCTAAGGGCCCGAAGATCACGGGCACCAGTATTTTCCAGCCTTGACTCTTACGCACAGAGATTCTTCCAGATTCTCTGACTCTTTTGATGATATTATGCACTGTAGATGATGATATGTTCAAACTCTTTGCAATTTTACACTGTCGAACTCCTTTCTGATATTGCTCCACTATTTGTCGGTGCAGAATTAGGGGGATTGGTGATCCTCTTCCCATCTTTACTTCTGAGAGCCGCTGCCACTCCAAGATGCTCTTTTTATACCCAGTCATGTTAATGACCTATTGCCAATTGACCTAATGAGTTGCAATTTGGTCCTCCAGCTGTTCCTTTTTTGTACCTTTACCTTTTCCAGCCTCTTATTGCCCCTGTCCCAACTTTTTTGAGATGTGTTGCTGTCATGAAATTTCAAATGAGCCAATATTTGGCATGAAATTTCAAAATGTCTCACTTTCGACATTTGATATGTTGTCTATGTTCTATTGTGAATACAATATCAGTTTTTGAGATTTGTAAATTATTGCATTCCATTTTTATTTACAATTACTTTGTCCCAACTTTTTTGGAATCGGGGTTGTAAATAACGAAACAAAAAGCCACACACACACACCCTACTCCATACAGACACGCACTTAACCATGCACTTTACTCTACACACTTGTTACAGAGCCAGCTGGAGGTTTTATTGATCAGAGAATGAGTGTTCAGTGGTAAAATAGCCTCCATTATATTTTGCTTGGAATAAGTTTTCTTCTGCCCGAGTGTGAGGGAATTGGGTGAGTGCCCTTGCAAGACTGGTCAGCATGATTTAAAGCTCCAGTTTGTCAGAATCTGCTTCCCCTAACTAGATAGCTGCATGCTATGAGTCAAGTACGTGTGTGTACACCATCGCAGGATGAGAATTTAAGCTTTTGCGATGTTCAAGGGAAGCTTGTGATGCTTTGTTGACCGGGTATTGACATGGCCAACCAGCCTGGGGTTGCCTTCGGTCCTTTCAGTATAGTAATGCGGCCATGTTCTCTTCATACTTCAGCATTTACAGGCAGTAATTATTATTTTTTCATCTTACTTTCAGGTCGAAATGATGTACACAAGATCGCCATAATATATAACAGGAGAAAAAAAAATTTTCTCAGTATCTTTCTTCGAGAAATTGAGTCAAGCCTGAAAAACATATTAGTACTGTTCCACTTTAATGGGTCACTGTGATCCTGAAGGAACAGAGTAGTTAATATGGGATGATGCACACTTATGTCAGGCTGTGCAGCTCGTGTGACCCAACAGCAGAAAAGAAAACTGGCTCGAGAAGCTCTTATTATAATTCTGGGAACAATTTCTTTCCTTAGACCGCTGTACTGAAGTAATCTTAAAAGAGAGCCCATGCAGAGTTGGTAGAAGATGGAAAAAAGGAGTTTTTTCTAACTCGTAAACTACCGTACATGGCTAACAAGTTAAAATCTTGTTGTTTGCTGTCCAAGTTGATTTTTTCCTCATTACCGGTTAATTTCTGCTAACATGTTTATGACATTTAAGTAATTTTCTCCGAACTGCTGGAGTAACGTGTAAAAGCTTGGCATATTAGCTACAGGCTCTGCTAAAGGCTGAGATAATTATAGTCTGGAAAACAGAGTATATTATCCAACAATGTGTCTTAACTATAGATGTCTTAACTACCGTACCTTGTTGCATCTTTCCATGTTATGCTTTAATCTTCCATATTACAGTAATTTACAAAATAATGCTAAACTGCAGCAAGTCACACAGTTACCAAGATTATTCCAACCCCATGAATTTGAATGTAGACAAACTGATGACACCACCCCATAAACTGCCTGGGTTGCTCCATCACTCTTGTTCTCTTAAAGACAAGATGGCTCATTAGCTATATCGTGTCAGAATGTCTTGATTGCAGCCTAACATGTTTTCATAACTGTAAAGATAAATCAACTGCAATATAGTATACAGTATCTTGGGTAGGTATTGGATGCATTCTTTATTCTAAATACTATATTTGTTTCTTATTGCTTGGGGAGTTCAAGATACAGTCAATTCAGAGCTTTCAGTGTTTTAAAAGGACTGTTAAAAGGCACTTTTTTACATCATCCGTAATTGTCTTTTTATGCTTTTTTTTAGTAATATTTCTGCTGATGTCCGAGTCATTATGCTTATGAGTGATTTCCATTGTCGGTATTTCTAGTCTGGTTTTTTTGGTTTTTTTTTTTACCTTGTTCCTGCCATTTTGAAACTTTACTGTGGGACCACAATGGAAATAAGTGTAATTTGCACTTTTTGTGTAATCCTTGGTTTCGTTTCATGTTTTTCAGTTGTGGTGTATATGCATACAGTATAGCTGATTTGCGTGTTATTTTACCTCAATCAATCAGTCAGTCAGTGCGTTTACATGCACATCCAAATCGAGCTACTGTCGGTAATCGAGCTAAGGGTCCCAGCAGGGGTGCCAGAGAAATCCAATCCTACATGCACACAAGGAAATCGAGCTATTGTGTGAGGTACATTGTGCACCCGAGCCACAGGTGCCGCTATACGCCCCATTGTGTTGGTACACTTCTGGTTGTCATCATGATGAAGAGCTATTCAAGAGTATAAACAAAGTTATCAGTTCCGTGTTCGTTTGTTCTCCTTGTTCCTCCTGACCTCTTCTGCTGCTCGGTACTACTACTGTTGTCATGCCGACCGAGGCTGTTGTGTTTCCCGCTTGTGGTCTCGTCACTCGTCACTTCCGGAAGGGGCAGTGCTGAAGTAGCTCGACTACGTAGCTCGATAGGGTTTACATGCACTAAGTAGCTCGGCTACAATCGCATAATCTAGGTCGCATAGCTCGATTACGAGAAATCCAGTTTGGTTCGATTTCAGCCGAGCTAAGGTGTTTCCATGGCATTTAGAACTTCGATTTCAGTCGAGCTATGGCAGAAATTCGATTTTCTCTATGTGCATGTAAACGCACTGAGTGATTTAAAAAGAGGACCTGGGCAAACGTGAACCATACTGTTGCAAAAAAAGGTAAGTACTTTTTACCGTAGACATTGCAAATCGATAAGTGTGCTGCTATAAAGTATTCTGTAATATGTGGTGTCTGAATCCAGCCACCACCCTTTTTTAAATTTTTGTTAAACTTATCTTGGTCTATCTGAATACACACTTTCTATTTAAAGAAATATAAACAAAACAGAAAAAAAAGTCAAGAGACATCACGGATGTAAATTTGAAGTGCACTGGTGGTATGTTAAAAATAACAAAACCAAAAATGGCCAAATGCATATTCTCTTTCACAGTGCTTTGCGTTTCAGGGTGGATTGCTCTTTGAATTCAGTATAAAGTATAACCACATAGATGCAGATTGAACTTAATAGCTTAAAATGTTAAAACACTAAAATGTTAAATAATTTCAGTCCTTCAGCTTTACTTTTTTTTTTTTTTGATAAGACCACATTGGGGCGGCACGGTGGTGTAGTGGTTAGCGCTGTCGCCTCACAGCAAGAAGGTCCGGGTTCGGGCCCCGTGGCCGGCGAGGGCCTTTCTGTGTGGAGTTTGCATGTTCTCCCCGTGTCCGTGTGGGTTTCCTCCGGGTGCTCCGGTTTCCCCCACAGTCCAAAGACATGCAGGTTAGGTTAACTGGTGACTCTAAATTGAGCGTAGGTGTGAATGTGAGTGTGAATGGTTGTCTGTGTCTATGTGTCAGCCCTGTGATGACCTGGCGACTTGTCCAGGGTGTACCCCGCCTTTCGCCCGTAGTCAGCTGGGATAGGCTCCAGCTTGCCTGCGACCCTGTAGAAGGATAAAGCGGCTACAGATAATGAGATGAGATGAGAAGACCACATTGACATTTGAGTGTGTAAGCTTGCACCTGCACTTTGGTGAAATTATAGACTAACAGTGATTTTTATGCACTGAAAGCTCAGCTGCTGCTTCTCAGTGCTTCAGGGTTTCGGTCAAAAGCCTGAGATTTACAGTTCATTCATACAGTTATTCAGAGCAGCACTAAATGCTCTCGTAATTGTTCATCCCTTGTTGACATCTTATGAATAACAAATGACATCCTGAATACAGATGAAAAAGCTGACCTACGACTAAAGCCCACACGTTCCACAAGTTAATTTTAGGAGAAAGATGAAGCAGCTGGTTCAGTCTAATGCCTTAATTGCATTGGGTTTAAGCATGCTGTTTCTGGCAGAGCGCGTGCGCACACACACACACACACGCGCTATAAATGCGAGGCAGGATTCATCTGTGGGGTTCCAGTGAACATCTACATGTATTCCAGTTTGGATTATGTGGTGATGGTGAAGGCCATCCATTCTGCACCACATGCACACAGGCGAGAGGTGAGAAAACATGCAAATGGAAAACGTGGAACACACAGAAAAACACCATAACGATGCTGATGGGCTGATGTTTGTTAATGTTAATGGGGATCACAATGCCAATATCCAACACACTCAATCAATCACAACACACACACACACACACACACACCTGAAAAGAAAAAAACTAAACGTGCACCACGTGGTCATTTCCTACTGTATCATGTCATCATGGTGTGATTTTACATTTGGAAGAACTTCATACAAACTAACTTGTGCTCATTTGTGCAAAGACCAAAGAAGGGGTGTGTTTAAGGCTCATAGCTTTTATATTTTATCATGATTAGCTATTATATGAATTATAATACTTCCTTAATCTTTACAATCAGGATGGGCTGCTAGATTTATTTATTTATGTCTCATAATGGGTGTTTAAGTTACCTTGGTCCAACCATATATTAACCAAATGTACAGTATATCTGAAGTGTAGTTATTAATGGTGCTTCGTTTGTACTGGCATGGATCCAGGACTGTTCTAGAACAATGATTTCGGCTTCTTAACAAACAGAACTGGACTGAATGATATTGCACTATTGTAGGATAAAAACTAAGTTAAGTTGGTATTCATAGTGCATACAAACTACAGCTGTATGTACATGTACCGGTGTTCTGTAAAGTTATCCTACCTCTTGGATTTGTCCTACCAAGCCTACTGCGCATGTGCGAAATCCAGGAGGGTAGGAAAATTCAACAGACTCGTCTGCCGAGCCGTGCTGCTTGTCAGGAAAACCCTACCTCAAGCTTCCAGCTGTTTTGACGCTGTTTTTTTAAATATTACATTCAAATTGTTTGATTTACTCAACCAAATAAGCTATATTCAATAATTACAATGTAGGCATATTTGCAATTCAGAAACATATACAATACAGTATTTATAAACAAACGAAACGATGCCCCGTCATAACTTTGACTGCACAGTGCCCACTGCGTGACAGAATTAGCAAGTTCTCATACAGACCGTTTTATTATTCAAAACAAGTCATTACAAATTATTTGACTCGGCCAAAGATTCGACCAATACGCACAAAACATAAAAATCGGCAAATGCGTGAAATACTCACCGATTTTCTATCAGCCCAGCTGATCGGTAGGACAAAACTCGGTCCAAATTCCAAGATATGACGTCATGTGTTCTGCCCATGCGCAGTAGGCTTGGTAGGACACTCGGCCAAAGACTCGACCAATACGCACAAAACATAAAAATCGGCAAATGCGTGAAATATTCACCGATTTTCTATCAGCCCAGCTGATCGGTAGGACAAAACTCGGTCCAAATTCAAAGATATGACGTCATGTGTTCTGCGCATGCGCAGTAGGCTTGGTAGGACAAATCCAAGAGGTAGGATAACTTTACAGAACACCGGTATCTATGCTCAAAGTCAGGTGTATAAGCACTTACGTCCTCACGGTTAGTCAGGCAGTATGATCAGATGATTACCTCACAACCTACTTTTCCAAAATGCATTTCCTTTCATTGCTTTCCTGCAAGTTCCTTAGGCCAAGTTTACATTAGACCGTATCTGTCTCGTTTTCTTCGCGGATGCACTGTCCGTTTACATTAAAACGCCTGGAAACACCGGGAAACGGGAATCCGCCAGGGTCCACGTATTCAATCCAGATCGTGTCTGGTCCGGTGCTGTGTAAACATTGAGAATACGCGGATACGCTGTGCTGAGCTCTAGCTGGCGTCGTCATTGGACAACGTCACTGTGACATCCACCTTCCTGATTCGCTGGCGTTGGTCATGTGACGCGACTGCTGAAAAATGGCGCGGACTTCCGCCTTGTATCACCTTTCATTAAAGAGTATAAAAGTATGAAAATACTGCAAATACTGATGCAAATACTGCCCATTGTGTAGTTATGATTGTCTTTAGGCTTGCCATCCTTCCACTTGCAAGTGGTAAGTGACGCGCATGTCCGACATGCACTGAGATCTCACACACAGCGGCTCAGTCCCAAATCACTGCTTGTGCACTTCACTCGCGCGCTGTGTGAGCTGCGCAGGGCCGGAGTGCGCACCCTCCAGAGGGCACTCGCTGTTCAGGGCGGAGTGATTTGGAGCGCAGGATGCCTGCGGAGCCGAGCGTATCCGTGTATTGGTGTTGCTGTGTGCAGGCGAATCGTGTATTGGTGTTGCTGTGTGCACACTAATCGTTTTAAAAACGTTAATCTGATGATCCGCTGATACGGTCTAATGTAAACCCCACCTTACTCCAGTGGTGCATCACATTTTTGTCTGGCTGGGACACCACAGAAATTTCCCCAGCTCTTTCCTTTGGACTAGCCCTAAATCAGACTACAGAAACCTCGGTTTCTCTGCGCAGCAAACGCCACTACTGTTGTAACCATGTTACACAGCCACCCCCGCAGAAACGGCGAGCATTGTTGTACTTTCATCAACGGCTGTCAAATGTACAAAATGTGTCACTGCTTACCAGAATTAAACCAAACAACTACCGTATCTGTTTTTTTATCTTATAATAACATGACACATTATTTACTTCTAAGAAAGAACAATTCTTTTTTTTCCTGACTTATCTAGACCAAGCTATTATGTTGTGAGCATTTCTAAACATAACACCATTAATAATCACTGAAAAGTGTTGGGAAATATTTCAGAGGCAAGTCTTACCAGGGTCACTTCTTTCCGTAGTTATTTCCTTTGCAGAATCTTCAGCAGCTGAAAAGCAGGTTTCTGGTTGGGGGGGGGAATAAAAGAACACATCAAAAACAGCTCAACAAAATTGATGTTATGGAATCAGGAGATAAAAATACCTACATAGAGCTTTTAGAACACATTCATGAGCATTGCATAAATCTTTCACAAAGCAATATATTGCTTTAATTTATATCGAGGAGAGAAACAATAGAGAAACTCAGTTGACTGCTTTGAGACCGTTACCGTATTTTTTTCTTTTTTTAAAATCTCATCTTGGTTGCTTTGTGTTTACTAATAACACACATCTGCAGCATCTAGCAATCCTCTATAAAGTAACCATCTGTCATTCTACCTTGAATTTTAGAGACATGCCTGAACTGAATCTATGTCTTATGCAAACGGGAACTGAATGCCTTTCAAATGAAATGATGCTGGGAAGCTTTGGGAGAGAAAAAAAAACAGTCCCAAAACATCACAGAACTTCCACCATGTTTTACAGTTGGGATCGGGTTCTTTTCATTATAGTCATCCTTCTTTTTACGCCAAACCCACCTTGAGTGTTTATTGCCAAAAAGCTCCATTTTTGTTCCATCAGACCATAAATACAGTTCCAGTCAAAGTTGTAGTAGAGTTTCGCAAACTTCAGGTGCTTATGTTTGTGGTTAACTGACAGAAAAGGCTTTTTTTGTGGCAAACCTTCCAAATAATCTGTTAGCATGAAGGTGGAATCTGATGGTGGTTTTGGAGACTCGGAAACCCCAAGATTTTACTTTTTCTTGTCATTCACCAACAGTGATCCTTGGGGATTTTTTTGCCCCTCTTACCATCCTCCTCACTGTACATGGGGGCAAAATAAACTTAAGTCCTCTTCAAGGCAAGTTTGTAACAGCTCCAGTTCATATCCACTTATTTATCATTTCCGTAACAGTAGAAATGGGCATTTTCAGGCGAGTAGCCATTTTTTATAATCATCCTTTGACTTATGAAGGTCAACACACTTCTCCCTCATTTGGTTTGTGTGTTCTCTTATCTCCCCCATGTGCTTTTGTTGAAAACAATTATTTCTTGATGAAGGATTTGTTTTTCTCTGAATAAATTTATTTTATTAAGGTTGGATTTTTCTCATTTTGTCAGGGTGAGATGAAGTGACTTCACCAAAAGGTGGATTTTCTCTAATCCTTTTTACTATTCTTTAAGGGGTGACAATAATTGTGGAGGGCTCTGTGTGTGTGTAAGTGTGTGTGTGTGTGTGCGCGGACACAAGTGTTTTACTGGGAAATATGCTACTCGTATTTTTCTTGCGAGCTACATCCAGGACATTGAGAACCAAAACTGGGATATATTTCTCTGTACGTCACTTGTGAGGAAATCGATTAACTGTTTTCATAAATTTGGGAACTTTTTGTCCAACAAGTTGGACCTCAAACTCCTCCCCTTAGTATAACCAGTCAGGGGTGGGTTTCCCAAAAGCATCGTAACACAAAGATCATCATTAAATGGTAGCGTGAGCATCACAATGAACACTCTCTCTCCTAGTTAAGATGCTTTTAGCGTTAAGAGGCTTTTGGGAAACCCACTCCAGAACCTTTCATGCAAGTTGATTTACATGTACAATGATGTAACGGTTTCCAAATAGGCAAACTACCTTTACAACTGATACAGCACTGTAGCATAAGACTACCGTATATATTACATGGACATGAGAGTTTTACTCGGAAATATGCCACTCGTATTTTTCATACAAGCTACATCCAGGACATGGAGAACAAAAACTGTGACATAAATCTCTATATGTCACTCGTGAGGAAATCGATGAATTGTTTTGATAAATTTGGGAACTTTCTGTTTGTGAATGTGTTTATATAATAAAAAGAACATCACATGTTGGCTTGAATATATGAAGTTTATCTTCTCATGTTGAAAAACTCACATTTTTCATACAAAATACATCATGGATCTGAGCGATATATTTAAATAATATTGGCTGACTTTTTTTCATGGTATATCAAATATATTCCATTCAGCTAGCATGATACTGAACAAGTCGAAGATGCGTGAATGGAATATATCCAATATATCACAAAAAAAAAGCCAGCCAATATTATTATTATTATACATACACATTCGATGGAACAATTATAGATTTTACAAAAAAGTTAAGGGGAGGGGGGTTACTCACTTTTCCTCACCTCCAGGTAGAACTTTGGCAATATTTCTGCTATTGCTCTCTTTTCCAGTTTTTCGATGTCTGTTGGTATGTTTTTCTCTTGTAAATATGTGTGAAGAATATCCAGTGAAGTTTTGGTAGTCTTTTGGGTGTCCAACAAGTCTTTCTCGTTCCCAGCGAACAAAGAAATGCTTCTGCACATGCGCAGCAGAAAACTCTTTCACTGGATATTCATATCAGCTCCGATGTGTGAGGTCATGTTGTCTTGACAGCCATGCAATATTGTAAACCATATTCAACACTCATTCTCCACTGGGTAGAGTGACGTAATACACGTAGGATTAGCGATATGCTAACAATATTGCATGCTATCAAACCAAATGAACAAAACCCGCTAGAAGGGAATAGAACACGTTTTATTCCATTGAAAGTGTCCTGTATGTTTAATAATTCCTGAGATTTCACTCTGATGACATCACATCCAGTGTTTTTCCGCTGACTTGACACGTGTTGTCAAAATGGCGAACCAGTTCAAAATTAAAATTCTTTTGATTAACTTGCCTTTTTTTTTTTGGATGTGTCCATATAATGGAAAGATGATGACACAGTTGCGTAAAGATATGATGTTTATCTTATCGCGTTGAAAATATTTTCACTCATTCACTTTGTTCACTCGTGAAATATACATTCACCACTCAAAGATAAACTTCATATCTTCGCACAACTGTGTAATATCCTCTATGTATGTATGATATAATATATTATATAATGCAGTACCAGTCAAAAGTTTGGACACACCTAATTCAATGTTTTTTCTTTATTTTTATTAATTTAAGACACTTTGTGTCTTAAATTAATGATGAATTGTCATTTCTCTTTACTTAATTGCGTGCTTCTTTGTGGACCTTTCATTATTATGGATTCAATTAATTATAGAATGCATATTACACAAAAAAGGACAACCTTTCGAAAAAAACAACTGGAAAACCTTTTGAAAATCTGGAAACCATTTATTTATTTTCTAAATCTGCTTGTGAGCTAGCACCACTTCTACACCTACTTTGACATGCTCATGCACGTGCAGACCCCCCTCACACACACACACACACATACATACATTTGTCACACTATACTTGTGAGGACCTTCCACTGACATAATTATTATTGCAGTTAATTAATGCTGTGCCTGCACCCAAACCTAACCCTAACATCAGTAATAAAAGGAAACTTTTTGCATACTTGCCAACCCTCCCGATTTCGGCGGGAGGCTCCCGATTTTAGCCTCTGTCTCCCGCTTCCCGATCGTATTTGTTAAAAACTGGATAATCTCCTGGTTTTGGGAAATCCCTACCGCCAGGTTAAAAATACTCCAGATTATGTCCAATCAGAATCGTATGAGAAACACTGCTGACGTCAACTGATTTTTAACCAATCAACGAACAGAACGACAGTCACTTCCGTAATGTAGGATTCACCCAGGCTGTCCGACATTTTTTACAAGCAGTCATTCATCATGGCCACTAAACCCAATACCAAACTGCAAAAACATGAATGCAAACACCAGGTTGCACGGGAGAATGAATTTCCATGGATAAGCAAATGTTCGACTAGCCAGTTACACATTTTAAGGTAAAAATACCTTAAATCAGAATATAATGGACATTTGAGTGTGAAATTAAACTAGTCTTCCCTACCATTTCAGAAACAAACTGTACAACTTCTAAAGTGTTTAGTGAAATTTTGCATGACAGAGAATGTGTTTGGTGAGTGTATTTGAATAGTGTGGTCGTGTCTTAGTGCTGTTTTGAATTTATGTTTGAAAGTTTTAAGTGAAAGTTTACAAGTGAATTATGTGGAAAGTGATTGATTTTGATAGAGTTTTGAGGTTTTAAGTGAAAGATTACTAGTGAGTGTATTTTGGTAGTACTAAAATTTTGCATTGGAGTGAATTTCTTTGCGGAGTATATTTTGATAGTATGGTAGTATTTATAGTGCCATTTTTAAATTTTGTTTGAAAACTTTCAAAGTTTGCAAATGAGCAACTTCCTTTGATGCATTCCGACAGGATTTTGATCGGATTTCTAGTGCTTTTTAAAAATTCTGTTGGAAAGTGTTTAGTGAGAGAGATGCATTTTACTAGTACTAAGACAGTGCAGTATTTATTTAATTGAGTTGTTACTATTTTGGTTAAATCTTATTAAAATGTAATTTATATATGATATTATAGTTCTCTGTATTTTTACATGAGCTTACAGAAGGAAAACACATTTGATGCAATCCAATAATACTTTCATTCACTGTGACTATTTTAAGAAATGATAAACATTCTTCTGAAGCATCACTTGTGTTATTTTCTGTGGGTCTCTGCATGTATACAATAATCAGGCATGAGATTCTTCAGCTCAAAATCTGATTTAAGACTTCCCGTTCATTGTTATTATATTAAAATTCAAGACGAGCATTATTTCAGATTTTTCACTCTGAGCTCTCTCATGCCTGATACATGAATCCCATAACCTATAGTAATTGATAGAACAATTCAAAAACTCTTTAATTGTATAAATTTCAAATGGTTTGCAATTAATTGGGATCCACTGTTTTTATCGTTTCAACCGCACATCATACCCTCGTCCAATTGAAAAGGTTGTTCATGCACTTTTCTCCCCCATGAGAATTTTGAAAAGTTGGCAAGTATGTTTTTGTCTCTTATTTTATTTTTAACATTTTTGTTTAAAAATAAATAAATAAATAGACAGCAATTTCCTTGTGGGGACCATCTGAATGTCCCCACAAGGTCGAAACTGTCAGATTTTACTATCCTTGTGGGGACATTTGGTCCTCAGTAGTGTATAAAAGCGCACACACACACACACACCATTACACCCTGACCTCCATGCACACAGAGATGCACAAATGCAACACCCCAACATATATTAAATTTGTCCAGTTTTTTCACAGTTTGTTTGTAGCTGTCTAGGTTTTGTGTGTGTGTGTGTGTGTGTGTGTGTGTGTGTGTGTGTGTGTGTGTGTGTGTGTGTGTGTGTGTGTGTGTTTATCGGTCTGTCGGCCAGTAAATCCCACTTCATTATGGTGCAACACTGGACAATGACGAGGCTATGAAATTTTTACTTTTCGACATCTGCAGTGCTAACCTGGTTGACTGGCATGGCACCGCTCTCTGCATAGTGATACAGAAAAGCATATCTGAGGAGTTACTGGGATCTTGCAAAAGAACTGATGTCTAAGGATGAAGAACAGTACACAAAGCTCCATGTAGCTGGTACATAACAGTACACATCCCTGCAGAACGGAGAGGCAGATACACAGGGGTGTACAGTGACCACTGAGGCATGTCAGCATGGCTGTGGGGGCATTCTGCACGCGCTCCTGAGTCAAGGCATTGTTGACAGTACTGCCGCTGTCAGAGGTGGGTGGACACCACTGCATCAAGCAGCCTGGTGTGGCTGCTCCATTATCCCTAAGCCATTGGCTAAGCAGGCAGCTGCTGACGTAGAAATGGCAACCGCTGATGGGCACACACCACTGTACTTGGCAGCACAAACGGGCTGATACAGGGTGGCACATGTGCTGATGGCGCTGGGTGCCACCGTGCAACAGTCCCCCAGCCCAGACCTACCATCACTGCTTCATGTTTCAGCCAAGACAAGCCACACAAGCACTACGTAACTGCTGCTGAAGTATGATACTGATATCCGTGGGTGCACAGCTCAGGGCTGCACTGCCTTTCACCAACCTCACTGTGGACCACCTGGCACCTGAAGGTAGTCAGAACAAGCCAGTTGGTCAATGATTCACTGGAGAAGTGGCTTGAGGAAACCACAATGCAGGATGGGGACGGGTTAGCACCATTGCACCAAGCATTGCAGAGTGGACACATGGACATCACGCGTTTCCTGCTGAGCCATAGAAACTCGGAGACTGATCTTTTGCAACCAGAACTCAAGAATCAAAACACTTGAACAGTTAAGGAGCGCCACACGAAAGTATTAATCCTGAAACTCACCCAGCCAGCCAAAGGCCAACAATTCAACACAGAAGTCAAAGACACACAGTTGCCTTCTGCACACGAGAAAAACTAACAGAGACAAGCTGATCAATTTCATAATCTTTCTGACCAGCATGTTGCTAAAGAAAGAAAGAATCTGTTTATTGCTCGTGTACTGTTGTTTTTCTTTCCTTTACCGAATAGTGTCTTTGTCTTTCATACAATTAAAAAAATGGGGGGGGGGGGGGGAATAGATCAAATATTGGTGGGATGTCCACGTGTCCACAAACTTTTGCATATTATAGTGCATCTTTTACATGGGATGAATGCACTGTAACGTGCATTCATCCCATAATATGCACAACTGCAATAATTATCTTCATCAACCTGCCTAAAAGTTAATTGACTTTTTGTCTCTCTTCTGCCTTCCATGTCCATGTTAAGGCAAATAAAGCCTCTGAAGATACCCCATAAACTGTTCATAAACCCTCCAGTAGTTCTTTAAAAAAAAAGAAAGAAAAAAGACTTATGCAATGCTTATGAATATGTTCTAAAGGGCCTATGTAGGTATCTTTCTTCATAGATGAATTAGGAGAACTATTCATCCATCAGCTGAATACACACACACACACACACACACACACACACACACACACACACACACACACACACACACACGTGTACATCATTAAACATGGCATGCAGGTGTTCTATGCTAAATTGAGAATGTGGCTCTGTTTTAAGCAGTGCTGTTTCACCTGGCCTCTCTTACTTTTCTTTTTATGCCTCTTTTTTTTTTTTTTTTGTAAAGAGCTCCTGTTTTTGGGGTTAGGCCAAGACGAACATTAGTTTTGCTTCTGTTGGCTGGAAAGCAAATCCAAGAAACAGGCATTTGAGAATAGTGATGGGGACATGGCTGTCAATGCTGGGAGAGTAAAAGTAAATCATGGTGGAGGAAGAAAACACACAAACTGCTGCTTTGTGGTACTACGGTATGTAAATGCGGAACTGTAGCATGGAACAGTGGAAGACGCAGTGAAGATGGGATCAGCGTTTGAGACTCTTGACTCAGAGTTTGACAGTAATGGCTTCTACTTACAAGTTAAATGCCCTGAGGGATGAGGAGCAACTTCATTATACAACATCAAGGTACATTACACCACACAATACACAATATGTTTAAACATACACACCAAATGAAAACAATGTGTTTTGTGAAAATTAATTAAAAAAAAAAGCCGTTCCCTCCCCTCCACCCTTATTTGTTCACTGCACAACTCTGAATAAAGTAAACTAATAGCTTGGATATGAAACACAAAATCACGAAGGCGACTGATTAGTCCATCACTATGATGCCACTAAAGTTGTTGCATTTGGCTCTTTTTGTTTGCTATTTTGTCGAATTCATATTTAACAACCATAACTGAGTTGGGGAAACAGAAACATAGTTCGCATTCCCAATATCCCATTGTAGGAAATGGGACAGAATATTTAAGATGCTTTCATTTCTGACGATAAAAATAGATTTTTTCTTTTTTTTTTTGGGGGGGGGGGGGGACGATGACAATCAAATTATCAGTGCTGGAGTTACATCATGATATGTGTCTTGTCAAAGTCAAAAGTCAAAGTCCTTCTCACGCCAGAATCTGGTCTTCCCAGGCAGTTTCCTGTCCCAGTACTAACCCGGCACATTGGGCAGTGCCGATCTCCACTGCAATAGCCCTCAGCCTCTCACCTATACAGCCAGGGTTACGGGGGGGGGTAGTCCTCTGGTAACCGTGAGAGTTTGACTTCTGCATTCGTATCTGTATTGCAGCGTGCCTTGCCAGACGATAGTAGGTACCATTTTTATGATGGTCTTTGGTATGACCTGACTGCGAGTAGAACTCGTGATCTCCCGGTCGAGAGGCGGACACGCGAACCACTAGGTCAACTTGCGGTCATACTAGTCTTGTGCTTGCATGAAAATAGAGCTCTTGACTCATTATCCATCACTGACAATAAGAAAAAAAACACACCTCAAATACATGTACTTTCGAGAAAGAAAAAAACACACACCAGGAGGAGAATTATTATACCTGGTTGCTGGCTTGGTGTGTCAAGATGGTCCACATCCATGGCTATAATCAGAAAAGAAAATCACAAGCAGCACACTTTCATTAGCCAGATCTTACAAACACACATTTCTTATCACTTTGTCTGTGTGTCATCCCACGACGGGACTTCTTGGATCAATATCTAATCAGGCTTCCAAGCTGGAATTAAAACCCAAAATTCACAGGAGAAAATCACTGACGCTGCTGAAAATGCACTGTATAAAAATGATAAGGCGAGGGTGTACTGAAGTGAGGCTTGCTGTTCATTTTGGAACTTAGCATTGGAGTGTAAATCTGTGCATACGCTGCTGTATACACTGCACATGCTGGATTCAGCATCTCCTGCACAAACCTGGCTCAATTACAGCTATAACTTCAATATTACATGCTACAAAGAACTGTGAGTCTGAAGCTACCCTGATGTGTGAATAAAGCAACATCAGCTTACCTCCCTGGCTCAGCATATCAACATCTGGAAAATGAAAAACACACAGTGTCAGGGACAAACAGTTCATTAACTCTTGATGCAACATCTGCGAAGAACACTGAGTAAATACTTCACAGCATGTCACAGCTTGTCGATATATCTTAAAGTTCGACGTTTGGGTTTTCCGCAGAAAAAGCTCTCAACAGTCTCAACTAGTATGAGTTAACTCATTAGCCTAGGATGCTCTCTGTCAGATTCATTATCATCAGTTATAAGGACTGATGGAACTCAGGTGATGAGGAGGTTGTTTTCCTTCCTTGTGGCTACTGGGAACAGAAAATCAAGAGAATCTGAGCTGCTGGTGTAACATGATTGTCTATTGCCACAGTTAAAATGGAACGTCAGAAAGCGTACTAATGAACATACCAAAAATTGACCTCGTGTACTTAAAAAAAAAAAAAAAAAATATATATATATATATATATATATATATATATATATATATATATATATATATGAGTGATTCCACGCTTATGGGTACTGAAATGGGGACATGAACTTATTCACCTAAAACCATTTCTTTTTTTACCATCAGGTCACAAAACATGTAATCTTTAATGAATGATATGTTAAAAGATAACTTTAATTTTCTGAGATGTAATAAAAACATATTTATATGCCAAAGTCAAGCCTATGAGTTCCAAAATGATGTCTGTTACATTACTTCTGTTACGATTGTCCATCTCGCGTCTGTTACAAATTAATTACAATCTAGCTATATACCATGTTCATCTTATTGAAAGAATGTGTATGTTTATTCTACTACACATGTTTATTAATTATATTTGCTAAAACATCACCTTCCTATGTTTCAAAAAGTAATTCTACATTGTTAAAATTGAGAATATATATGTCCACAACACTTCTGTTACGTTCTGACTTTGGCATATAAATATGTTTTTATTACATCTCAGAAAATGAAAGTTATCTTTTAACATATCATTCATTAAAGATTACATGTTTTGTGACCTGATGGTAAAAAAAGAAATGGTTTTAGGTGAATTTTTAAAAATAAGTTCATGTCCCCATTTCAGTACCCATAAGCGTGGAATCACTCATATATATATATATATATATATATATATATATATATCATCTCATTATCTCTAGCCGCTTTATCCTTCTACAGGGTCGCAGGCGAGCTGGAGCCTATCCCAGCTGACTACGGGCGAAAGGCGGGGTACACCCTGGACAAGTCGCCAGGTCATCACAGGGCTGACACATAGACACAGACAACCATTCACACTCACATTCACACCTACGCTCAATTTAGAGTCACCAGTTAACCTAACCTGCATGTCTTTGGACTGTGGGGGAAACCGGAGCACCCGGAGGAAACCCACGTGGACACAGGGAGAACATGCAAACTCCGCACAGAAAGGCCCTCGCCGGCCACGGGGCTCGAACCCAGGACCTTCTTGCTGTGAGGCGACAGCACTAACCACTACACCACCGTGCCGCCCCATATATATATATATATATATATATATATATATATATATATATATATATATATAAGTTATATTGTAACATTAGTATACTGCTAATGAAATATTTCCAATTCATGTTATCAATAAAACCTCATATTTACAGTCGGTTCTGAAATTATTTAGACCCCTTCACATGAATTGTGTTGTAGATTTAATTAAAAATGGATCAAATTACTTTTTGGGCCATTAATCTACACACAGTGATCACAACAAAGTGAAAACATCTAAAACAATTCCTTCTTGAGAAGTATTCAGACTAGCAAAAGGCCCTCCAAATTGAGCTCAGGTGCATTCTGTGGACTTTACAGTAATTATCTTGAGATGTCTGTAGAACGGGACTGGAGTCTGCCTGCTGCAAATTCAATACACTGGACATGATTTAGACAGGCACATACCAGTGTGTGTATAAGGTTCCCATAATTCACAGTGCATGTCAGACCCAAATCCAAGCCATGAAATCCAAGGAACTCTACATGGACCTCCACGTTCAAATTGTGTTGAGATGTACAGTACTGGTCAAATGTTTAAACACACCTTCTAATTCAATGTCTCTCATCTCATCTCATTATCTGTAGCCGCTTTATCCTGTTCTACAGGGTCGCAGGCAAGCTGGAGCCTATCCCAGCTGACTATGGGCGAAAGACGGGGTACACCCTGGACAAGTCGCCAGGTCATCACAGGGCTGACACATAGACACAGACAACCATTCACACTCACATTCACACCTACGCTCAATTTAGAGTCACCAGTTAACCTAACCTGCATGTCTTTGGACTGTAGGGGAAACCAGCTAATTCAATGTTTTTTTCCTTTATTTTCATGAAATAAAAGACGCTTCATATCTTCAAGTATGATGGACTGTCATTTCTTTTGATTTAGTTTGAGCGTTTCTTGACATAATATGGATTACTACAGTTGTGGAATAGGGCTATTTACTGTATTTTTATTATTTACTATTTTTTTATACTATTATTTAGTAGGCATATCAGACGCTCGCTGGCCGTGCTGTGAAAATTGTGCATGCAGATGCTCATCTGAGTTTCCAAATCTGTCATTGCTTAACTCTTGAATATTTTCTATCATGAATACTACCACTAGAAAGCTTATAACTTCTGCTTTCCAAAGAAATGTATCTAGTTAAGATCTGGGGTGGGTTTCTCAAAAGCATCGTAGCACAAAGATCATCATTAAATGGTAGAGCGAGCATCGCAATGAACACACTCTCTCCTAGTTAAGACGTTCTGAGCATTAAGAGGCTTTTGAGAAACCCACCCCATTCAGTACTTTGGGAGTAACGACAGGTTGAAGTTGGTACAACAGAGTTCACGCACTGCTCAGGAAGCTGCCAGTGCTTTTTGAGTCACAGGAAAGCAGTCAGGCTCTCTCTCTTCTGATCGGTTTCAGACTGGATTACTCGTGAATATCAATCAGATAACTTTTATAAGGATGTTCTCTCGCTCTCATTGTTTCTGATGAAGTATTCAGCAAAATCTTCCGTCAGTTAGTTTTGATGTTATGCTTCATGGGAGACTTTGAAGTGAGTTTTCATAGCTTTACCTACTTTTTTTTTTCCAAATCACACTGATTTGTGTAAATAAATAACTATTTTAGAATATAACTGTAGTTGTTTTGATGAAAAATATTGAGATCTTAGTGGTTGGAATGAGATTTAAAAAACGAAGTCAGAAACGTGAGTGTCAATTTCAATTCAGTTAATTAGAATTGTTTACTGGATGTGGATCTCACAGTTTTTTCAAGGTTAGTCTTGAAAGCTGTGAATATTAATCGAAACAATAATTTATATTCTTTAATATAAACACTAGTAGGCCCTGCTTTTGAGAAATACAAGAGGCCTACAGAGCACAAAGAGGGGATTAGAAATTTTTTTTATTACTTTTTTTACTTTGATAGAGAATGGTAGATGTGAATGACATTCAATGCTTATGCATATTTTATCATTAACGCTGATTTCTCCTTCTTTGTGATGTATAAATGAGAGTTAAGATCAGCTTTATATTGAACAAATAAATCCATTTGGTGAAACTTTGAAGAAGAAAGTGTACCGATTTAACGGTTTACCAAATTAGCATAATCAATACAAATTAAATGCTAATTTGCATAACTATTTTTTTTACTAATTTTTCAAACTTTGCATTCAGTATAGGGGTGGCACGGTGGTGTAGTGGTTAGCGCTGTCGCCTCACAGCAAGAAGGTCCTAGGTTCGAGCCCAGCGGCCGGCGAGGGCCTTTCTGTGCGGAGTTTGCATGTTCTCCCCGTGTCCGCGTGGGTTTCCTCCGGGTGCTCCGGTTTCCCCCACAGTCCAAAGACATGCAGGTTAGGTTAACTGGTGACTCTAAATTGACCGTAGGTGTGAATGTGAGTGTGAATGGTTGTCTGTGTCTATGTGTCAGCCCTGTGATAATCTGGTGACTTGTCCAGGGTGTACCCCGCCTTTCGCCCGTAGTCAGCTGGGATAGGCTCCAGCTTGCCTGCGACCCTGTAGAACAGGGTAAGCAGCTACAGGTAATGGATGGATGGTATTCAGTATACAACCATCTATGTACCTGCCAATTTCCATGTAAATATCTTGAAAAAAAATTAAGAAAAAAACATTTGATCTCATTCATTAAAGAGGCCCATTTTGGACCATGTGATCCGAATACATACTACGACAGCAGTTTTCTAAAAATTAAGCCGTTTTTTCAATCTTTGATTTATAATATCTCAAGAACAGATAAACCTATTTTAATTCAGTAAAAAGTAAGTTGTTCTGCATTCAATTCTGAGTTCAATGAGACAAATTTCAAGCAATTTGGATTGAATTTTCACATGATATACCTATATTAAGAAGGCAAGAAATTAGTCCACTAATTAACTTTTGATGAAGCACACATGTTAATTGAAAAGCATTCTAGTTGACTACCTCATGAAGCTGGTTAAGATTATGCCAATAGTGTGCAAAGCATCATCAATATAAATGGAGGCTACTTTGAAGAAATATCAAACTTTTTTGTTTACCCCATAATTCCATGTACATGCCATATGTTATTTCATAGTTGTGATGTCTTCAGTATTGTTCTACAGTGTAGAAAATAGTCAAAATCCAGAAAAAAACCTATGAATGAGTAGGTGTGTCCAAACTTCTGATTGGTATTGTAGATCTGGGCAAGAGTACAAAACCATTTCTAAAGCAGTGAACATTCCCAGGAGCACAGGGAGTTCCACTGATGTGAAATGGAAAAAATAAAATAAAAAATGAACCACCAGGACTCTTCCTAGAACCCTGCCAAACTCAAGCTAGAAGGACCTTGGTCAGGGAGGTTAACCAAGAACCCAAGGGCCATTCACAATATTCACAAATACTCCATCATTGAGATCTTTATGGCAGAGTGGCAGAAATGACGGAAGCAATTCCTGGTTAAACGGCATATTGCAAGCATTTGGAAGTCTGAGAGCATTAGGAAAAAGATGCTCTTGAATGATGAAACAAAAACAGAACTTTGAAGGCTGAACTCCAACTCTACATCTGGTAAAAATCAGGTACTTCTCATCCACTGGCTAACATCATCCCGATAGCTGAAGCATGGTGGTGGCAGCATCATGCTATGGGGTAAAGTCTCTAAATGTCCTTGAGTAAACCAAGTCAAAGCTGAGAATTGAATCCAATAGAACATCTGTGAAGAGAGAGGACAAGTTACAGCTGCTCCCCATCCAATCTGAGTCGGTGTGCGTAAGTTGTAGAGACTACCCAAGCAGTCTTGATGCTGTAATTGCTGCCATAAGTGCTTCAAAAAGTACTGAACAAAGGATCTGAATACTTATCTAAAGGAGGGACTTTTGATTTTTGAAAGTTGGCAAAAATCTATTTGTCTTTGTCATTATGTGTTATTGTCTGCAAACTGACGTCCAAAAAAAGTCAATTTAATCAATTTCAAACACAATGTAATGCAGCAAAGTGTGCAAACACTGAACTGGTCTGAATACATTCTGAACTAAAGTATATGCAGCGTGGGAAATAAGGTCGGATCGGCAGACGTTTACCGGTAATTTTTGCATTTGTCCGTCTGCATTTCAAAAGCATCAGACTGGATGGCTCATGAAAAATTGTAAAGATCTGGGTCTAATCTACTTCTAATTTTCTTCCAAATGTTACACTGGGTGAATACATTATGTCATAACACGGCCTGTGAAATGGGGTTTTAAAAATTCATAACTTGGCCACCGAAGGTCGTACCCCCACCAAAATTTACAGGCACGTCCGTCTCCCTGAGTGGTACACTAAATAAGACAATAACAATACACTCAGTATTCACTGTTGTTTTTCTTGCACAATGCATTTGAACTAGTGTTTTAGGGTTGACACTATTTGATTGATCCAGTCGGTTCAGTTTACAGGAAATTTGCGGTACAGTATTATGTTAAGTGCCAAACTGCCAATCAGTGGTTATGTTGTTATTATTATGTGCATTTTTTCATTCATAGTAAGAATGACAGTCAGTCATATGCTTTGTTGGATGTCGATTTATATTTTAATAGTTTTTTATTTTCTTCTATGTTCTAAATTCTAGTTCAGCAGATTTTAGTTTGAATGCCAAATAATATGACCATGTCTAATTTTGAGTCATTTTAAAAGTCATTTTGTTCCAAAGTTACTTGGAATCTCGTCCTCAAAACTTTAACTCTTATGTAAGAATAGCTGCATTGTTAATTACTAAATTTCTTACAGACGTATTGTAAACATAGTATAAAAATAGTCAGTGTTGACATAGCGAGTGTTATTATAGTACCTGTATATGAGTACCAGTAAGGTGTAACCAACTGGAACATCCTTGGGCCCCCCGTACTTTTTTCTAGACATGGAACTGACCTGTGTGTGCTACCGTTTTCTTGGGTAGAACTTTAAGCATGTTTTTCTTGAATCTTCTGACATTTTCTTGTAAATTATATTCAATTTGTAATGTAATTAGCAACTAATGTCTAGTGTAATTTGGCCTTTGAAGATCACAAAAATGTGCCTGGAAACAGCTGAGAAGCCATCTCCAGGCATCTAAAGCCCTTCAGCTTCAGGGCCCTAAGGCGGGCCCCCAGGCACATTGTTCCGGGCCTTTGGCCGTCATTTGGACAAGCTGAAATTTGGACGGACAGACAACATTTCAAACTCATCTGTCCTGTGACAGTCTGCTTAAAATTCCTTATTTCTCACACTGTATATGTATTTACATATTCTACATTCACTCAAAAATGGACACATTTTCCACTTGCATTTTGAAAAAGCATCACTGACTTACCTTGGCCTCCCTGGCTGTCCATCTGAACATCATCAATATCAGTTTTATTAGCATCTGGGAAATGAACAAAGGTGAGTGTCAAGGGTTAACAACTCATTAACAGCCAGAACAAAGTACACACACAAATTTATGTCACAGTTTTTTTTTTAAACCAGTAAAATGTGCCAAGTTTCTTGAACACGTCAACCAGAGCTAGATCAATGTTTTTGAAGCTTTTATTAAAATTCAGTCTCAAATGATCTTTATGATAAGATGCAGAATGTCAGAATTAAGGATGATGTCCATGATATTGATAGACATACTGTATATTTCTATTTTGATCCATGCACAGATTAGAGCAACCATATACAAATCTACAGTGATAAAATCATCATTAAAAGACACATGCTTATTAATTGGTTTATTCTTTGCAGCTGATGTAATCTTTTCTGGTGATGCGCTATAATATAGTCATCAGGCTTTTTTCTTCTTTCTGCAGAATGATTTAACTTTTTCGAAGTTTGAGCTTCAGTAAGTGTACAGCAACACATTTGACGTCCAGGCTATGTCAAGACCATTGCATTTTTTGGCACAGAGAACCACTTATAAAATACGACATTAAGTCAATATGACCTGCCAGCCACTGTGATGCATTTGGCTGTATTTGAGCAGTTATGCACTTCTGTACACTTCAGAATTCATTCCGCTGCAGCCATCAGGAGTCACATCACTGATAAAACCTTGTGAAGTAGTTCCATTGGCAGCCATACATCCAGGCCATGACACTACCTCATGGTGAGGTGGTGTACTTTAACTCCATTGGCAGGTGGGCCACCTTAAAAAAACTTTTTACTGGAAAATGTCATTACATCAATCCATATGGTTAAATTTCAAGGTTACACAATCCCACAGCAAGAAAATAACAAAACAAAAAGGGTGTGCATGACACTGGCTTCTCTTACAGAGATTTAAAGACCTGTGACACCTACCCCATACTGCAACACATTCATTAATAGGTGTTTTTTGCGAAAACGGTCAACTATGAAACCTTTTCTTTTTTGCTTGCGATATGTCAGGGAGCCCTATGACAAATATTAATTGTTGCATGCATGTACAGTGGTGCTTGAAAGTTTGCGAACCCTTTAGAATTTTCTATATTTCTGCATAAATATGATCTAAAACATCAGCAGATTTTCACACAAGTCCTAAAAGTAGATAAAGAGAACCCAGTTAAACAAATGAGACAAAAATATTATACTTGGTCATTTATTTATTGAGGAAAATGATCCAATATTACATATCTGTGAGTGGCAAAAGTATGTGAACCTTTGCTTTCAGTATCTGGTGTAACCCCCTTGTGCAGCAATAACTGCAACTAAACGTTTCCGGTAACTGTTGATCAGTCCTGCACACCGGCTTGGAGGAATTTTAGCCTGTTCCTCTATACAGAACAGCTTCAACTCTGGGATGTTGGTGGGTTTCCTCACATGAACTGCTCGCTTCAGGTCCTTCCACAACATTTCAATTGGATTAAGGTCAGGACTTTGACTTGGCCATTCCAAAACATTCACTTTATTCTTCTTTAACCATTCTTTGGTAGAACGACTTGTGTGCTTAGGGTCGTTGTCTTGCTGCATTACCCACCTTCTCTTGAGATTCAGTTCATGGACAGATGTCCTGATGTTTTCCTTTAGAATTCGCTGGCATAATTCAGAATTCATTGTTCCATCAATGATGGCAAGCCGTCCTGGCCCAGATGCAGCAAAACAGGCCCAAACCATGATACTACCACCACCATGTTTCACAGATGGGATAAGGTTCTTATGCTCGAACGCAGTGTTTTCCTTTCTCCAAACATAACGCTTCTCATTTAAACCAAAAAGTTCTATTTTGTTCTCATCCATCCACAAAACATTTTTCTAATAGCTTTCTGGCTTGTCCATGTGATCTTTAGCAAACTGCAGACGAGCAGCAATGTTCTTTTGGAGAGCAGTGGCTTTCTCCTTGCAACCCTGCCATGCACACTATTGTTATTCAGTGTTCTCCTGATGGTGGACTCATGAACATTAGCCAATGTGAGAGAGGCCTTCAGTTGCTTAGAAGTTACCCTGGGGTCCTTTGTGGCCTCGCCAACTATTACACGCCTTGCTCTTGGAATGATCTTTGTTGGTCGACCACTCCTGGGGAGGGTAACAATGGTCTTAAATTTCATCCATCTGTCTGACTGTGGATTGGTGGAGTCCAAACTCTTTCGAGATGGTTTTGTAACCTTTTCCAGCCTGATGAGCATCAACAACGCTTTTTCTGAGGTCGTCAGAAATCTCCTTTGTTCGTGCCATGATACACTTCCACAAACATGTGTTGTGAAGATCAGACTCTGATAGATCCCTGTTCTTTAAATAAAACAGGGTGCCCACTCACACCTGATTGTCATCCCATTGATTGAAAACACCTGACTCTAATTTCACTTTCAAATTAACTGCTAATCCTAGATGTTCACATACTTTTGCCACTCACAGATATGTAATATTGACTCATTTTCCTCAAATAAATGACTAAGTATAATATTTTGGTCTCATTTGTTTAACTGGGTTCTCTTTATCTACTTTTAGGACTTGTGTGAAAATCTGATGTTTTAGGTTATGTTTATGCAGAAATATAGAAAATTCTAAAGGGTTCATAAACTTTCAAGTACGACTATACACACACTGAGCACTTTATTACAAACTCCTGTACACCTACACATTCATGTAATTGTCCAATCAGCCAATCATGTGTGTCAAGCAGACACACAAGACAGATACAAATCAAGCGCTTCAGGTAATGTTCACACCAAACATCAGAATGGACAAAAAGTAATCTCAGTGACTCTGAGGAGGAGAATGACCAGACGAATTTGAACTCATCAAAGTTTGAGCAAATAATCACTTTTTACAACCGTGGTGAGCAGAAAAGCATCTCAGACATGTTGAAACTTGAAGTAGATATGCTACAACAGCAGAAGAACACATCAGGTTACGCTCCTGTCAGTCAAGGACATGAATTTACAGGAGGCTACAATGGACACAAGCTCACCGAAACTGGACAGATGAAGAATGGAAACACACAAGGTGGTGTTTTTGCAATCTTCAACTGTTCACATTTGGTAACTGCTTTATCCTGGTCAGGGTTATGGTGTCATCAAGGAAGGAGGATTCATATAGGATGTGACGTACATCCATCACAATGCACCTCACACACACACACACACACACACACACACACACACACACACACACACACACACACACACACCTGGATCTAATTCATAGCCAATCCAACTACATGTGTGTTTGTGGTAGAGAACCCAGAGGAAATGCACAGAAACAACTGTCCTACTTTCACTCTTGAACATGTTAATCTTTGTCTCATCCGTCCATAAAAATGCATCATGAAATGATGAAATGGATTTTTTAACTCGTGTTACCAGTGTTTTTGGATGGATCTCTAATATATTGTATTTTATTCTAATTTATTCACATTGTTCAGCCTCATAATGATCCTCCTCACAGTCAGTGACACTTCTTTGGGCCATACGTTGAGGGTGGACCTCAAAAGTCTCGAGACGCAAATACCAGACGGAAAATCAAGTGATGCAACAAAGATAAAATGGTGCAAATATGATAGATGAGAATACAGGATGCTATTCACGTTGAGGGTGGACCTCAAAAGTCTCGAGACGCAAATACCAGACGGAAAATCAAGTGATGCAACAAAGATAAAATGGTGCAAATATGATAGATGAGAATACAGGATGCTATTCTAGTAATACAGTTCCTTCCATCAGTATGATATCATTTTCAGATTGTGCAGCTAAACCTTCTGAATAGTTCTGATTAGCTGCTTCAGGAGTAGTGCTATTCCCTGCAGATATTTGACGCATTTCAACAACATGGATTGGGGAATGGAATATGAGACAGCTCAGGATCAGTGTGTCTGTTTATTCATATAGACATCCAGGACTCTCCCTCTTCTCCTGTATATTAATCTCTCTCTCTCTCTATGACAATTCGGACAAATTGAGGCAATAAAAGCCATGACACCAATAAGTCTGTGTGCCTTGGCAGCACCATTGCGTAATTGCATAATTTTTTTTTTTTAACAAGCCAGAGTGAGATTTTTTTTAATGACGATTAAAATGCCAGACCTTATTAAACCCTAAACACATTGGTTTATTCATCAGCCTTGGCTTCTTGACCAGATTTAAAAGTTTCATTATTTAGATTCAAGATGACACTGGTGCAATTTTTACTTCATCAATCAATCCTGACTTGATATTTATTCAGTTTTCAGGCTAGGTGCAGCTGTAATATTGTGGGAGGTCAACCTATCGCCCTCTTAATGCATTTAGAAACTGCATGGTGGTGTAGTGGTTAGCGCTGTCGCCTCACAGCAAGAAGGTCCTGGGTTTAAGCCCAGCGGCCGGCGAGGGCCTTTCTGTGCGGAGTTTGCATGTTCTCCCCGTGTCTGCGTGGGTTTCCTTCTGGTGCTCCGGTTTCCCCCACAGTCCAAAGACATGCAGGTTAGGCTAATTGGTAACTCTAAATTGACCGTAGGTGTGAATGGTTGTCTGTCTCTGTGTCAGCCCTGCGATAACCTGGCGACTTGTCCAGGGTGTACCCCGCCTCTCACCCATAGTTAGCTGGGATAGGCTCCAGCTTGCCTGCGACCCTGTAGGACAGGATAAAGGCCTCTGCATGCTCTTGTGACAAGGCTTTCGCAGATAGCTTTTCGCAGACAGTTGTAATTTATCGTTGAGCGGGGAGTAATAGGCGTGCGCGATGTTATTCACCAGCACAACGCAAGGGGGCGTGAAGTCGCTAGGAGTAGTTGGTGGGTGTGGTTAGTGGAGTGTTTATCCTCCGGTTACTTATAATGACTAGAACTTTTTTTTTATAATGACTAGAATTGGAGTCGTATAGATGTACGTACTTCCTCACTTCCTCAATCAACCGCTCTTCATGCTGCTCCATCTTCGCTTGTGTTTTTAAAAATGCCAGTCGTGAAAACAAAACAAACCGGGAAAGTAGGGAAGCAGAAGTGCGTGTACAGCGGATGTAGAGTGGACCAATCAGAGCCCTCTTGTCTGCGACGCTGTCTGCGAGGCTTCTGCGGTGGTCACAATTTTTGGGAGGTGCGCGCAGAGTGTCTGCGAAGGTGGGGGGGCTACGCAGACGCTATCTGCGACACCGTCTGCGAGGACTGGGTTGTCAGCATAAATTGGCCTTAAGCAGCTACAGATAATGGATGGATGGATGGATGGATGGATGCTGGGTGCGATTTGCTGGGGGGGATGGTGGGGATCATCCCCCCCTCTGGTTTTTATCTCTGCTGAAAAAAAATCCTCGGGGACAACCCCGTCAATAAAACAAACAAACCAAAAAAAAAAAAAGTTGACATGACGGGCATGTTGTGACACAGCTTTCTATGGTCTACATTGCACTCACTTTCAAAATGACCCGAAGTGGCAGCTTTGATGTTCACGAACGTCCCCATTGTAGATAATAACAATATCCAGAGTGTGAACATGGATTTAGCGCCATGAATCACATCCTTATTGATGAGCGCAACAGAATGAATGTGTATCCACACTGACAGCCTTCTTTTCCTCGCTGTCAATGGGCCAGACGTGCGTTCCTTCCCTGCTGAGAAATTCGCAGAAATTTGGATTAAAGAAGGGCGAAACGCGGCGGATAGCGCACCGACGGGAAAGCAGAAAAGGCCACATGAACTGCGCCATCAGAGCAAACTGTTCATTTAATATTCATGTATTTTAGTGATTTTCGAGTCACTGTCCATTTAATCCGGAGGGACAGAAACATCACAGCAACGCGACAAGCAATGCGAACTTTGTTGTGTGTTAGTGTTCGTGTATTTAGTCAGAGAGATAGGAAGATGAATTTACTATCTCTGGTTTAGTGTTCGTTTTCATTTAGTGTTATTCATTTGATATCATCGGATGTTATTGAGCTGTTAGCCTATTGTTACCTCAATTTTGTGACGTTTCATGATTAAAAAAAAAAAAAACATCCCCCCTTCTGGTTTTCTGACAAATCGCACCCTGGATGGATGGATTAGTCTACACACATAACTGGCAAAGATTTTGAGCTGAAGTTCAACTTCAGGCATATTCTAACAGTAATAATGGTTCCAGCTCCCAACAGTTGAATGTTTCTTGCTCCATATGGCATCATTTAACAGTCTATTGGTTCCTGTTCTGAGGCATCTTTTAACACTAAGGGTTATTGCAATATCTAAAGAAACTAGATTTTTTTTGTGGGATTTTCATCTCATCTCATCTCATTATCTCTAGCCGCTTTATCCTTCTACAGGGTCGCAGGCAAGCTGGAGCCTATCCCAGCTGACTACGGGCGAAAGGCGGGGTACACCCTGGACAAGTCGCCAGGTCATCACAGGGCTGACACATAGACACAGACAACCATTCACACTCACATTCACACCTACGCTCAATTTAGAGTCACCAGTTAACCTAACCTGCATGTCTTTGGACTGTGGGGGAAACCGGAGCACCCGGAGGAAACCCACGTGGACACGGGGAGAACATGCAAACTCCGCACAGAAAGGCCCTTGCCGGCCCCGGGGCTCGAACCCAGGACCTTCTTGCTGTGAGGTGACAGCGCTAACCACTACACCACCGTGCCGCCCCTTGAGGGATTTTGCAGAAGAAAAATAATTTGAAACGTTTCACTTATTGTTCATTTCTAAGCAGCTCAAACAGCAGAGATCTTTAAACTCTTTGTTTTAAAATATCTCCAAACTATACACTATGATTACCTGGTTCAGGTGTGTTGATGCAAAAAACAATAATAAAAAAAACAAACCCTAAGAAACAAAAAAAGGCCACCAGCAGATGGTAGCAGTGTAACAGAGTTCTCACACTTTCTCATCTATCCAGTGACATGCACAGTTATGTAAATTGCCCAAGCTTTCCAAGCACGACCTTTTACCGCCGAAAAAGAGAGAGAACATTTTAATGCCATGTTTTCAAAACCATAATGTGCCTGTGCATTTTTTCCATCTAGGGGATTTAATAGGGGAACTAATAGTGAGAAAAATCAGAGGCAGTCTTCACATCGCAGCTGCAAGCGGTCACACTTATCTGACCACAGCAGCACAGAAAAGCCTGCAGCATGAATTATTCATGAGACATAAAAGAGGAAGAAAAGGTGAGTGACAGTGTCAGGATCAACAGCTGTAGCTCTGCAGCCTGCTAGTTCATGCATTACGTGTGTGTGTGTGTGTGTGTGTGTGTGTGTGTGTGTGTGTGTGTGTGTGTGTGTGTGTGGTGGCGAACCTTGGTGAGGGAAGGAAGGAAGCATCATGCAGTGATGGACTGAGGAACCTTCAGCTCCTTTAGTTGGAAAATGCTTTTTAATCCACGTAAACCGAAGGCTTATTGGTGCACACACGCATGCACACGCACACACGTTTGATTTTTTTCCTCCCACAATTTCAACAGTCTCTTCTGTTCTCTCCTGCCTTTTCTCTGTTGACATGCCCCTTCAGTACTTTTCATCTGCTGAATACACAGTTAACAGACTGACCTTAAGCCCTACATCTTGATCTGCTTGTGTATCTGGCTACCTCTTAATCCTCCAAATGCCAAATCTCGCACACGGTGTGTGACAGCCATCCCAGTCGACTTTCCTTTGGATTCCTCTCCCTATCTAGCATAATTATTCCCTCTCTTTCCCCTTTTTTCATTTTTTTTTTGTTTGTTTGTTTTTGTCCTGCAAGCTTTGAAGTGTCTTGGATGGTATCGCAAAGTGTCGTTCAACTCACAGCCTCCTCATGGATGCTAACATTTGCTGTTCATCTGTGTATGCAATCCATCTTTGCTAATAAACATGAACAAACAAGACTAGCTCTAGTGTTGTCCAGTTCCATGTTGTGGTTGCCTGGATACCTGTGGTCAGGGAGCAATGTATAGCGTTCGAGTTAGCTAGTTAAGTTAGCTATTAATACAGACTATAGGAAATGAATAAATATATTAGGCCAAATAAAAAAAAAAAGTGTGTTTCCGGTAACCCGACCGATCGAGAATTTCCGCGTCGAAATTGCCGACCGTAAAGTTTTTATTACAAATTTCCCTCGATATTTTAGTGTAAGTGGCGTTAGTTTGTCATAATTTTTTGTTTCAACGCATTCAAGTTGTGAAAGAAACGATAAAATGTAAAATGTTTCGCCACTTCTATCAGCCCTCCTGCATAAACATGGAAGCGCACTTGTATACTGAAGGAGGAAGGAAAACTGAGCCGAGCCGCCATTTTGAATCCTCATTCAAGGCTGTAATGCAAATTGCTTCCTTTTCAGTATACAAGTGCACTTCCATGGCAGGGAAAAACACTACATTTTGCCGACTATGTAGTCCCCTATTTATACAAATAGGAGTCATTCAGGATTCAGCCATGTTTTTGCTCGGTGTTTTTGCTCGACCCAAGTTCTACAGTAGGCTAGGCTAGGCCGTCTGCTTTTAATGGAAGTAGCCTAGCCTAGGACGTTATTTTCACGCTATTTCTTGATAAGGTGTTTTCACGTTATTACATGAAAATATCATGAAATATCGCTTCCGTAGATCATAACTCGAACTCTCGCGATATTTTTTTTATTCGTTTAAAGATTTAAAACACTTATTTTATTATGATGTGTGGTATAAAGGATTCTGTGCCAAAATACTATTTTGTAAGATGTTTACTTGTGTTAATTTTTTCGAACAAAATAAAAAAAAATTAAGAAAAAAAAAAAAACCTTTCCTACCTACCGACCTTATTTTAGTATTTCATGTTACCGGAAACACACTATTTTTTTTTTTTGGCCTTATCATGTAGCATCAAGTTTGCAACCTTGACACATCCATTAATCCATTTAAACCGTTAAATAAGAAATAGTTCTACCATTAATCGGATCACGTCTCGGCTGACGCGTGTATTGCAAAAGGCGATGTGATTCAGAACAAGTCGTCCGTTCTACAGTTACAGCATCAAGGTGCATGAAGTGTGTTCACATTTAAACATAAGTGCCACATGATGTAAAAGTCAATATGGTTTCAGGAGTCAAGTTTTTCTTCCTGCTTGTCCCAGATGCCTGGGACACTAATTTGTCCACTCCTGCCTTCTAATATACGTAGCACACATTACTATTTGGTAAAATCTTAAATTTTGGATAAGAATTAGCATTTAATGGTGTGCACTGATAAAGAGCTCCAAAAATTGTTGTATATATATACACACACGTGTTATTAATGATATGCTCACCAAATAAACATTATTTCCAGGTGCATGGTGTCCCCTGGGTGTTCCTATGAAATATGCTATGCTTTTAAAACAGGGTAGCTTGCTATATAAAGAACAAAACCTAATGGCTGCAAATCAGAGGCACAGTAACAAAGTAATCCTACTTCCATTTAGGTCTATTAAACATGCTCCAACATTAAACAAAGTAGTTTTAATACTTCCAGTGTTGCAGATGAAGTTTTTTGGAGTGCTCCAGTTCTTATGGGAATATAGCCTGGTTAGATAACTGCAATTCATAACGTCTCACTTTTTCCCCCTTTGGGTTGGTGCATTGATGTCTAGAGAGTAACGCAATGCTCACACGAGCAAGGAACAAAGAGATGTTATGTTTTCTATGTACATGAACAACACAAACATGCTACCTCAGCAACAGTGACAAGTGAGATCACAACAAAGAATATTTCAATTAAGATTTTCTCAAATGTTCTTCAAATTGTGTGTGGTATAGGAACGTATCAAATCAAAAAGTTTGGCTCAAATGATTCCAATGACATGTGTGCTGACAGTTCTTCACTTCCCCACTCACAACACTAGTTCTTTCAGTCCTACCTTCAGTTAGTTGCATTACTGTTATAACTGTTGTTTCATATGATTCTGCCATTTTATATATATATATATATATATATATATATATATATATATATATATATATATATATATGAGACCTCTCATTAAAGGTTTATTGTGACATTTGTGAGAAAAAGTTTGAAAGAGAGTAGCTGAGATTGTTTATGCCTCTGGTTAGTGTACATCATTAGTAGAGTTAGCTTGTTTTGCTATTCTGCCAACAAAGTTTATATATACATACATACACACACACACATATCATCTCATTATCTCTAGCCGCTTTATCCTGTTCTACAGGGTCGCAGGCAAGCTGGAGCCTATCCCAGCTGACTACGGGCGAAAGGCGGGGTACACCCTGGACAAGTCGCCAGGTCATCACAGGGCTGACACACACACATATATATATACAGTACAGCTGGATAGTACAGTGGTAATGCTCACTGACTATGACGCAGGAGATCGGGGTTCGAATCCCGGTCGGGGCAAAACATCATCCAGTAAGGGTTCTTAGGCAAAAACCCCTCATGATATATCAGCCTACCTCAGGAATGAGTGAAGACATAACTGATAGAGTCATACCGGCTCAGACGTCGCCCGGGTCAACAAGGTCTGCGTCAGTTGCTAGGGAACCAGGGCAAACTGATGAGAAATGGGCTACTGGAACAAGACATCGATGGACGAGGACAGAAAATACGGATTTGCTGGAATGCTACTATACAAGCAATCCCAGAGAGAGGGGATACATGCAGAGAATGTGGGACCATTGGATACTTCGAAACCCACAATCAAGGCTAACAAAGAAACAGCTATTAGCCCAGTGTTCCAACATCCATAATCGAAATCTGCTATCACAACTAGAGATTAATGAAATACAACAACGATGCTACGGCAAGGGGGAGCCAGGAAGACAGGTCAGCGGGGAGATGTCATCATCCCCACAACCAGAGATTGGGTACCAAGCCCCAACAGCTAACAGCCTCAACACAAGAGCTGCTGACCTGAGAAGGAAGATCGTGACCCAACTGGAAACCTGGAGCCCCCGACGAATACCGAAGCTGAGTTGCCAAGTACCTTCAGAAGATCTACTAGTAGATGTGAATGCTGCTCTGAAGACAATCTCCACAAGAACCATCACTGAGACCAACAAGCTGATACACAGTACAGCAACAGTAATCATGGAGATGCTTGGACACAAGGTGGGCTCGGGACATAACAAACAGTATCCACCATGGAAGAGACGATTAGAGGCCAAGATAAAGGCAGCAAGGAGAGAAGTTAGCCAGCTAGCTGAACTACAGAAAGGGAACATGGTGAATAAAGGGGCGCCCAGGAAGTACAACTCACTCTCCATACCAGAGGCACTCGAAACTGCCAAACAGCGACTAACAGCTCTGGCCACCCGGTTGAGGAGATACACCAAGGAAGGAGAGGCCAGGAGAATAAACAAGCTGTTCTCCACTGAACCAGCCAAGGTGTACTCTCAATGGCAGGGGAACAACAACCGGTCAGACCCACCAAGAGCTGAGGTGGAAAAATACTGGAAAGACATATGGGAAAGAAAGGCATCACACAACACCGATGCCCAATGGTTAGTGGACCTAAGAGCTGACCACAGCAACCTCCCAGAACAAGAACCAGTAACCATCTCAATGGCAGACGTCCAAGAAAGAGTGTCAAAGATGAAGAGCTGGACAGCACCAGGCCCCGATATGATCCATACGTACTGGCTGAAGAAGCTAACTGCACTCCATGAACGCCTAGCAGCACAGATGAACCAGCTGCTGAGGGATGGAACCCACCCAGAATGGCTAACCCAAGGCAGGACAGTCCTAATCATGAAGGACCCCCAGAAGGGACCCATCCCATCCAACTACCGGCCAATTACCTGTCTCTGCACAACATGGAAGGCCCTGTCAGGCATCATTGCGGCAAAAATGAGTAAGCATGTGGCTCAATACATGAGCGAGGCACAGAAAGGAATTGGCAGTAACACCAGAGGAGCCAAGCACCAGCTACTGGCCGATAGAACAGTCGCCCGAGACTGTAAGAAGAGACAGACCAACCTGTGCACTGCCTGGATTGACTACAAGAAAGCCTACGACTCAATGCCACACACATGGATACTGGAATGTCTGGAACTGTATAAGATCAACAGGAACCTAAGGACCTTCATACAGAACTCAATGGAAATGTGGAAGACAACCCTAGAGGCCAACTCAAAACCCATTGCCCAAGTCAACATCAAGTGCGGCATATACCAAGGAGATGCGCTATCACCACTGCTGTTCTGCATAGGCCTGAACCCCCTCAGTCAGATCATCACGAAGAGCGGCTACGGGTACCGATTCCGTAGTGGGGCAACAATCAGCCACCTACTCTACATGGATGACATCAAGCTGTATGCCAGGAATGAGCGAGAAATAGACTCGCTGATCCACACCACCCGGATCTACAGCGATGACATAGGGATGTCATTCGGATTGGACAAGTGTGGCCGGATGGTCTCAAAGAGAGGCAAGATGATCCGGACTGAAGGGATTGACCTACCAGAGGGCAACATAGGTGATATCCAAGACAGCTACAAGTACCTTGGCATCCCACAGGCTAATGGAAACCATGAAGAGGCCACAAGGAAGTCAACCACAGCCAAATACCTCCAGAGAGTAAGGCAGGTCCTGAAAAGCCAGCTGAATGGTAAAAACAAGGTCCGAGCCATCAACATGTACGCACTACCAGTCATCAGATACCCCGCTGGTATCATAAACTGGCCAAAGGAGGAGATAGAAGCCACAGATATCAAGACTAGAAAGCTCCTCACCATGCATGGAGGGTTCCACCCCAAGTCCAGCACCCTGAGACTATACACTAAGCGGAAAGAGGGAGGCCGAGGGCTAGTGAGCGTCAAGACCACGGTCCAGGATGAAACATCGAAAATCCGAGAATACATCAGAAAGATGGCCCCAAAGGATGAACTGCTAAGTGAATGTCTCAGGCAGCAGAACCCTGATGAGAGTGCAGAGGAGGAGGAGGAACAGACAACCTGGAGAGACAAACCCCTACATGGCATGTACCACCGTCAGATAGAGGAAGTGGCTGATATCAAGAAATCCTACCAGTGGCTGGATAATGCAGGACTGACAGACAGCACAGAGGCACTAATCATGGCAGCACAAGAACAGGCCATAAGCACAAGAGCCATAGAGGCCAGGATCTACCAGAGTAGATCAGACCCAAGATGCAGACTGTGCAAAGAAGCCCCTGAAACAGTCCAGCACATAGTAGCAGGGTGTAAGATGCTAGCTGGATCAGCGTACATGGAGAGGCACAACCAAGTGGCTGGGATAGTATACAGGAACATCTGCAACCAGTATGGAATAGAAATACCCAAGTCCCAATGGGCCATACCACAGAAGGTGGCTGAGAACAACAGGGCCAAGATTCTGTGGGACTTCAGCTTCCAGACTGACAAACAGATCCTGGCTAACCAACCGGACATAGTGGTGGTGGACAAAGAGCAGAAGAAGGTGGTGGTGATAGATGTGGCGATCCCAGCTGACGCCAACATCAGGAAGAAGGAACATGAGAAACTTGAGAAGTATCAAGGGTTGAAAGAGCAGCTGGAACGGATGTGGAAGGTCAAGGGTTGTGTGGTCCCCGTGGTAGTGGGGGCACTTGGGGCAGTAACCCCCAAACTGGGAGAGTGGCTCCAGCAAATCCCAGGAACAACATCTGAAGCCTCAGTCCAGAAGAGCGCAGTCCTAGGAACATCGAAGATACTGCGCAGAACCCTCAAACTCCCAGGCCTCTGGTAGAGGACCCGAGCTTGAGGATGACATGGATACCACCCCCCCGCCGGGGGTGAGAAGGAGATTTTTTTTTTTTATATATATATATATATACACACTTTGTAGAGCCACCTTTTGCTACAATTACAGCTGCAAGTCTCTTGGGGTATGTCTCTATTAGCTTAGCACATCTAGCCACTGGGATTTTTATTCCTCAAGGCAATACTGCTCCAACTCCTTCAAGTTAGATGGGTTGCGTTGGTGTACAGCAATCTTCAAGTTATACCACAGCTTCTCAATTGGATTGAGGTCTGGACTTTGATGAGGTCATTCCAAGACATTTACAGTAAATGTTTCCCTTTGAACCACTCCAGTGTAGCTTCAGCAGTATGTTTAGGGTCATTGTCCTGCTGGATCGTGAACCTTTGTCCCAGTCTGAAACCTCTGGCCGACTCAAACAGGTTTTCCTCCGGAATTGCCCTGTATTCAGTGCCATCCATCTTTCCTTCAGTCCTGACCAGCTTTCCTGTCCCTGCAGATGAAAAACATCCCCACAGCATGATACTGCCACTACCATGCTTCACTGTAGGAATGGTGTTCTCAGGGTGTTGGGTTTGCACCACACATGGCATTTCCCATGATGGCCAAAAAGTTCAGTTTTTGTCTCATTTGACCAGAGAATCTTCTTCCATGTGTTTGGGGAGTCTGCCACATGCTGTTGGGCAAACTCCAATCGTGTTTTCTTCAGCAATGGCTTTTTTGTGGCCACTCTTCCATAAAGCCCCACTCTGTGGAGTGTATGGCTTAAAGTGATCCTATGGACAGATACTCCCATCTCCACTGTGGATCTTTGCAGCTCCTTCAGTGTTATCTTTGGTGTCTTTGTTGCATCTCTGATTAATGCCCTCCTTGCCCGGTCTGTGAGTTTTGGTGGGCGGCCTTCTCTTGTCAGGTTTGTAGTGGTGCCATATTCTTTCCATTTTGCTATAATGGATTTAATGGCGCTCCCTGGGATATTCAAAGTTTGGGATATTTTTTATAACCCAACCCTGATCTATACTTCTCCACAACTTTGTCTCTGACCTGTTCGGAGGCTCCTTGGTTTTCATGTTGCTCGCTCAGTAGTGTTGCAGAGTCAGGGTCCTTCCAGAACATGCTGATTTATACAGACATCATGTGACAGATCATGTGACACTTTGATTGCACACAGGTGGATCTTAATCAACTAATTATGTGACTTATGAAGTGAATTGGTTGGACCAGCTCTTATTTAGGGGTTTCATACGAAAGGGTGTGAATACTTATGCACACTCCAGATTTCTGTTTTTTTCATCTTAATTATTGTTTGTGTCACAATAAAAAACAATTTGCACCTTTAAAGTGGTAGGCATTTTCTGTAAATCAAATGGTGCTAACCCTCCAAAAATCCATGTAAATTCCAGCTTGTAATGCGACAAAACAGGACAAACACCAAGGGGGATAATTACTTTTGCAAGGCACTGCAGTATATATATATATATATATATATATATATATATACACACACACTGTATATAAAAAAACACAAGAAGATAAACATATCTTTGTGCCACTGTGTAATATTCCATCCACCCATTATCCGTAACCACTTATCCTGTGCAAGATCACGGGCAAGCTGGATGATGGGTGAGAGGCGGGGTACACCCTGGACAAGTCGCCCGATCATTGCAGGGATGACACAGAGACAAACAACCATTCACACTCACATTCACACCTACGGTCAATTTAGAGCCACTAATTAGCCTAACCTGCATGTCTTTGGACTGTGGGGGAAACCGGAGCACCCGGAGGAAACCCACACAGACATGCAAACTCCACACAGAAAGGCCCCCGTTGTCCACCGGGCTCAAACCCAGAACCTTTTTGCTGTGAGGTGACAGTGCTAACCACTACACCACTGTGCCGCCCATCTGTGTAATGTTCTTTATATTATATGGACACATCTAAAATATATATACCAGTTAATCAAAAGAATTTAAATTTTGAACCGGTTCACCATTTTAACAACGTGCGTCCAGTCAGCAGGAAAACACTGGGAGTGACATCATTGGAGTGAAATATCGGAAAATATCTCACTCAGATCCGCGATGTATTTTGTATGAAAAATGTAAGTTTTTCAACATAAGATAAATTTCATAGTTTCAAGCCAACATGTGATTTTCTTTTTATTATATAGACACATTCACAAATAAAAAGTACCCAAATTTATCAAAACAATTCTGAAAAATGTGTCACAAATGTATTTCATACAAGTGGTGTTTTTCCCAGTAAAATATTTGTGTCTGTATACACTATGTGCACAGTTATTCAGCAAGTTCTATTCCTGAGGATTAATTTTATTGTTGAACAAATACAGTGCTCTCAGTCAATCCAAATTTTTTATAAACCTCAAACCTGAATGTTTAACAAAGGAAAATGGAGTTCAGGCTTTCTCAGGGGAATACAAGTGTGCGCAATTATTAGGCAACATTTAGTATGCAGAATTATTATGCAACTAAGTGAAAAGCTAAAATTTTCCCCTCTCACTTGCTTATTTTAATTTTTAGAGCAAGTGTAACAAATAAACAACTACACGAATACACACTTTTGGCATTTCAAAAATATTCAGTGACCAATATAGCCACCCTTCTTTTCAATAACTGCCACGAGCCTTCCATCCATGGAGTCTGTTAGGTTTTTGATTTGTTGACGACCAACTTTTTGTGAAGCAGCAACCACGGCCTCCCAAACGCTGTTCAGAGTGGTGTATTGTCTTTCCTCACTGTAAATCTCACGTTTAAGAAGGGCCCACAAGTTCTCAATAGGGTTTAAGTTAGGTGAGGAAGGGGCCATGTCATTATTCTATCATCTTTAAGGCCTGGAGAATAATGGGTTCCTGGTAGCTTCATGTTTAATCCTACTCAAGTCTCTTGCGTTAATTTGCGTCTTTTCTTCTCCACACGTTTTTTGTGACCCTGTTGACTATTTGCAACAAAATGTTTGATTGTTCTGTGGTCACGTTTCAATAGCTTAGCTATTTCAAAAGTGCTGCATCCTTCTGATAGGCATTTTACAATTTGTGTCTTTTCAGTGTCTGTTAAATCTCTTTTTTGGCCCATTTTCTCACCTCATCTCATTATCTCTAGCCGCTTTATCCTGTTCTACAGGGTCGCAGGCAAGCTGGAGCCTATCCCAGCTGACTACAGGTGAAAGGCAGGGTACACCCTGGACAAGTCGCCAGGTCATCACAGGGCTGACACATAGACACAGACAACCATTCACACTCACATTCACACCTACGCTCAATTTAGAGTCACCAGTTAACCTAACCTGCATGTCTTTGGACTGTGGGGGAAACCGGAGCACCCGGAGGAAACCCACGCGGACACGGGGAGAACATGCAAACTCCGCACAGAAAGGCCCTCGCCGGCCACGGGGCTCGAACCCGGACCTTCTCGCTGTGAGGTGACAGCGCTAACCACTACACCACCGTGCCGCCCCCAATTTGAAAATGGATTTATTTATTTTTTAAAGCGTTTTAGCTTTAACTTCTCTCACACATCTCTCAACTTGCCTTATACATAATGACTCAAAGCAAAAGGCAGACACTTCTTAATTCCAATGAGTCACAGGGTTGACGTGCAACTAATCAAGTAATTCAGTGTGATGGATCTTGACCTTGCCTCATGTCTACCTATTTAATCTTTAATTAGCATGCATAAGGATGGAATGGAAAATAATAATGTCATTCCTGAATATTAAAACACTGAATATCTGTCTGTCACTAAAGGTCTGTGGGGTTTGACGTTTTCTCGATACAATGCTCATATGAAATAAGGGATAAAGATGCTGATTCCAGACCAGCTCATGAAAGACCATGTCTCTCCAGAGAAAGTACTAATAATATTTCTTTGTCATTAGCAGCACGGCTGAAAGCCGCCTCGTTCTGACCCCAGTTAGAGAGGAATCCCATGGGGAGCGGAAAGCACAAAACTTAGCGTACCAGTGTAGCGTCAGGCCATGCATCAATTAATAAGTAAAAATATGTCCTACTTTGTCATGTAGTCCTTTTTCTAATATGAAACATTAGACTATTAGCCACCGGGTTAGATTGCCGTCAATGCCTCTAACCCTAGACAGCACATGTTCAGCACATTTATTCACTGTTATTTCACTGCACATAAGGTGTCAGAATACTACAGGGTAATTAAATGGCACCTCTGCAGTGCTAAAAATTAATACAAGTTTATTTCACATTTAGGCTTCATCACATCACCCTGTCAATCATTATTTTCCTCAAACAACATGCAAAGTTGTTTTACTCTTTACTTATAAGCTGTGTTAATTAATGTGTAATGTTTATAAAATACAGTAGGATTTACTTAAAATATCAGCAGAAAAAAAAGCATTAGATGAATTCATCCCAATTTAAAAAAAAAAAGTTTCCTTATGCTTGTGTCACACTGTCTTGTATCTTGCCACGTAAGCAGTGTGTGGGTCAAACACCAAGAAACGAGGCATATTTTGTCCAAAATTAAAGTCCTGTGACGTACATGGCATATGTGTGGTGTTCCTGTGGCATATCTGGGGTTTCTATGGGGTTCAAGGGATGTAAAGTTATGGCGTACTGAGGCGTATGCATGGCATATGATACATTGCCGTGGCGTAACCGTTTTGTTGCTTTCGTTGGCGTGGTGTTTCGTTCTTACATGTGATGTTGCTGCTGCGTACCTGCGGTGTATTTGCGACGTTCACAGGTGGGTGTAAAAGGGGGCCCCACACTGCATTCATTGTCATTCGTCACAGTCAAGAAAACATCATGCCAGCGAAGAAGTCAGGACCCAAGAAGGGCAAAGGAAGAGGGAAGACATCAGCCGCATCCACCCAGTCAGCCCCGGAGCCTCCTTCATCAGACACATGTCACCTAAAGCGTTCACACGGCGTAATAGGTGTTCGAGTAATGTTCCTGCTGCGTCACTGCTGTGTAGCTTTCGCTTTTACGGCGTACACGTGACGTACAGTATGTGTGGCGTATCAATGCTGCTATGTACAGTTAGGTCCATATATATTTGGACACTGACACAAATTTTGTTGTTTTTTTACCTGTTTACTGAAACATATTCAAGTTATAGTTATATAATGGACATGGACATAAAGTCCAGACTTTCAGCTTTCATTTGAGGGTATCCACATTAAAATTGGATGAAGGGTTTAGGAGTTTCAGCTCCTTAACATGTGCCACCCTGTTTTTAAAGGGACCAAAAGTAATTGGACAGTTGACTCAAAGGCTATTTCATGGGCAGGTGTGGGCAATTCCTTCATTATGTCATTCTCAATTAAGCAGATAAAAGGCCTGGAGTTGATGTGAGGTGTGGTGCTTGCATTTGGAAGATTTTGCTGTGAAGAAAACATGAGGTCAAAGGAGCTCTCCATGCAGGTGAAACAAGCCATCCTTAAGCTGCGAAAACAGAAAAAAAACATCCGAGAAATTGCTACAATATTAGGAGTGGCAAAATCTACAGTTTGGTACATCCTGAGAAAGAAAGAAAGAAAGCATTGGTGAACTCATCAATGCAAAAAGACCTGGATGCCCACAGAAGACAACAGTGGTGGATGATCGCAGAATAATTTCCATGGTGAAGAGAAACCCCTTCACAACAGCCAACCAAGTGAACAACACTCTCCAGGAGGTAGGCGTATCAATATCCAAATCTACCATAAAGAGAAGACTGCATGAAAGTAAATACAGAGGGTTCACTGCACGCTGCAAGCCACTCATAAGCCTCAAGAATAAAAAGGCTAGATTGGACTTTGCTAAAAAACATCTAAAAAAGCCAGCACAGTTCTGGAAGAACATTCTTTGGACAGATGAAACCAAGATCAACCTCTACCAGAATGATGGAAAGAAAAAAGTATGGCGAAGGTGTGGTACAGCTCATGATCCAAAGCATACCACATCATCTGTAAAACACGGCGGAGGCAGTGTGGTGGCTTGGGCATGCATGGCTGCCAGTGGCACTGGGTCACTAGTGTTTATTGATGTGACACAGGATAGAAGCAGCCGGATGAATTCTGAGGTATTCAGAGACATACTATGTGCTCAAATCCAGCCAAACTGATTGGTCAGCGTTTCATAATACTTTCATAATACTTTTTGGGACAATGACCCAAAACATAAAGCCAAAGCAACCCAGGAGTTTATTAAAGCAAAGAAGTGGAATATTCTTGAATGGCCAAGTCAGTCACCTGATCTCAACCCAATTGAGCTGCATTTCACTTGTTAGAGACTAAACTTCAGACAGAAAGGCCCACAAACAAACAGCAACTGAAAACCGGTGCAGTAAAGGCCTGGCAGAGCATTAAAAAGGAGGAAACACAGCGTCTGGTGATGTCCATGAGTTCAAGACTTCAGGCATTCATTGCCAACAAAGGGTTTTCAACCAAGTATTAGAAATGAACATTTTATTTACAATTATTTAATTTGTCCAATTACTTTTGAGCCCCTGAAATGAAGGGATTGTGTTTAAAATGCTTTAGTTCCTCACATTTTTATGCAATCATTTTGTTCAACCCACTGAATTAAAGCTGAAAGTCTGAACTTCAACTGCATCTGAATCGTTTTGTTCACAATTCATTGAGGTAATGTACAGAACCAAAATTAGAAAAATGTTGTCTCTGTCCAAATATTTATGGACCTAACTGTATCTGCTATGGATTTTTAAGTGTGGACTTAAAAATAAGCCGCGCCCTGGCGTACAAGGAGATCGTGTTACGCATCCTCGAGTATTAGCTACGTAAGCTAGCGATGCTGTGACGTTTCTTTCTTACGGCCACATATCCTGATACACCGTACATACGCAAGGCTGAAACGCTAGTGTGTGACACAAGCATTACTTATAAATCGTTTGTGTCATGGAATCTTGATACATGATGTTTCTTGCTATCAAAATCACATTTTCCCCACAGGATAATCAAATACATCTGCCCTGTTTTTCCAACTTCTACAACTGTATAAACAGCCCAAATGCATTTTGTGAAACCCTTCACCTTTGCTTCTCTTACCCACAGGTCAAGCATGAACTCATTTCATCTCCAGTCATTTCCTTCTGTGTGCTGCCTTTGTAATACACAAACATTTCCAATTTATTCAGTCAAAACCTTGCAACAAATTAGTGAATGCTCTTTCATCCTGAAATGGTGCTTAAACATGCTTATGAGAAATCTCATTAGCTTATTTCAAAGCTTTTAATGATTTTTCTGTTAACCTTGCTTGCCAATGCAGTCACACCTCAAAAACTGATTTGACCTGATTTGAGAGGCATAATTAATTTAGACAGAGAGGGAAAATGACCCGACTCTGTTTTAATAAACACCGTAAAAATTATTCAGTTCTTTTTTTTTTTTTTAATCTGGTGTAGACAAATTTTTTACTTTGTACTGCGGTATTCTCAGCACTAACTGGTTCAAAGGTATCGAATAATTTTCTATAACCACACTTCTGACAGTCATTTCAGCTGGAACTAATCCCAGGTTCATATTAATGCCCTTGTCCTAATTTTTTAGCCTTTTCACATTACGTTAATGGCATTTAGCAGATGCTCTTATCCAGAGCGATGTACAACATACCTAGAACAGCCAGAGGAGCAGTTGGGGGTTAGGTACCTTGCTCAGGGGTACTTGATTCATTCTTGCTGGTCTAGGGAATCGAACCGGCAACCTTTTGGTCCCAAAGCTGCTTCTCTAACCATTAGGCCATGGCTTTACATTTTTAGAGTAACAGTTAATGCACAGGGACACTCGACATAATCCAATTCTAATCGCAAACAAACCAGTCAAAAGTCTGGCCACACCTTCTAATTCAGTGTTTTTTATTTATTTTTATTAATTAAAAAACGCTCCATGTCTGAAAGTAATGATGTCGTTTCTCTTTCCTTAGTTTAAGCGGTTCTTGACATAATATGGATTACGACAGTTGCGGATGAAATGGGGCGATTTACTGTATTATTATTATTTACTATTGACTGTTTGATCTGAAACGCATTAAGAAGGCAAGAAATTGCACTAATTAACTTTTGATGAGAGACAGCTGTTAATTGAAAAGCGTTCCAGCCGACTCCCTCATGAAGCTGGTTAAGACAATGCTAATAGTGTGCAAAGCGTCATCATAGTAAATGGTGGCTACTTCGAAGAATCTAAAACATGAAACATTTTTAACACTTTCTCATGCTAAGATTTCCACCATGGGAAAATCTTCAGGATTTCTCATTAACCTGCTAAGCTTCGTTTTTTGTATTCCCATCAACAACTGAGAGGGGGAAAAAAAGACGCAGTTGAGGGAACGACTGTTTATAGCTGCAATAACATCAGCAATATTCAAACCTAACTTGTTCTGCGGATGGTCCACAGTAGTAAATGTAACTGTAAAAGGTTAAAAAAATCTGGCGTGCCTTCCTTCAATCAATACAACTGATTGTAGCTCAATCAGTTGTATTGATAACCATGGTCCTGCCCTATGGTTACCAGTGATTGGCGTAGGGCAGGACCATGATTACCAGTGATTGGTCATCGGGCGGGACCATGGTTACCAGTGATTAGCATAGGGCGGGACCATGGTTCCTAGTGATTGGTCGTAGGGCGGGGCCATGGTTACCAGTGATTGGTTGTAGGGTGGGACCATAGTTACCAGTGATTGGTCATAGGGCAGGACCATGGTTATCAGTGATTGGTCATAGGGCGGGACCATGGTTACCAGTGATTGGTCGTAGGGTAGGACCATGGTTACCAACGACTGGTTGTAGGGCGGGACCATGATTACTAGTAATTGGTTGTAGGGCGGGACCATGATCACTAGTGATTGGTTGTACGGCGGGACCATGGTTACCAGTGATTGGTCGTAGGGCAGGACCATGTTTACCAGTGATTGGTCGAAGTGCAAGTCAGGCGTTACACTGAGCCGAGTGAACCTGCTTTCAAAACTCATATAGAAGCAGCAGTCAAGACAGTCACTACAATGTGTGCTGAAAAAGTTGCTATATTTGTCACTCAACTGTTGTTGTTGTTTTTTTTTAATTAAAGTTGCCAAAGGGGTCTTAAAAACAAAACAAAAACAACCCCACCAAATCTAGCAACAAAGTCTCTACACATTGGCAACACTGAAGGGGCTTTTGATCCCTGAAATGGCTACTTAACAAATGGACAAGAATGAACGTTCCACAACATTAAATGTAACTATAACTCGTTAAAAAGTATTTATTTCTTTTATATTTTATAAATAAAATGCTTATCATGAGCAAAGTGCTGTGATATACTGTAGAAGGTTTAAAACACTTATGGATGTGCTGTTATTGGAAAATAATAAACTTTTGGGTGATCACATTAATGTCACTTTGTGTCAAGCCTCATCACACAACCTTATCACTGTTTATTTTCCTATAACAGCACACCCCCAAGAGTTTTATTCCTTCCTTACTAATGCACATCTTATTATGTTTAACATCATATTATGTTTATTTTACACAGTCAAGAAACATCCAATTTCCCTTCTGGCCTCTCAATAATTTTCCCCACCTAGCCCACGTGGTGATTTAACAGAGCTCTTACAGCTAGAGGTGGTGTAAAGAACTCGGAGTTGGAATCTTTTGGTGCGGAGAGATTACTTAACATAATGCTGGGAGGCCTGATAAATTAAACATTACACAAATAACGATATTGGCTTACGTGATTTGATTTGTAAATCACATTCAATGTCTGGATTTGAAAAGAAAGTATGAGTGAGGTAGCCTTCTGGTTGCTTTAAAGTATTGGCACTGTCCACTTGTCTCTTGCTTGAGATAAATTTATGCTGGTTATTGAAACAGGATTCTACAGTGGAGAGAATTTCCCTTAAGACACCAACACCATTGACTCTGAAACATTAATGTAAAAAAAATCCTCCTCTAGCTGTTCTTGCTTGTAGACAAATGAATAGGGTGTCATGCTAACTGCCTACCATCACCCTCCGGTGTCCAAATCTAATTAACTTTGGTCCATCTTATTGGGAAAGATAGTAATTGTTTCAGCAGTATGCCAGCAAAGAAGCTGAAAGTGCAGAATTTTAAGGCAAATTGAGAGATTAGCCTTAAGAAACCCTGCACTTACCTTACACTCATTTGCCCCCAAGTGGTGTTGGAAAGAATAGTGTGCTGGGGATGATTGGAATTGATTTATACACAGGACCTGCTGATTATACACAAGGTCTCAACTGTTGAGAGAAATGCATCTGACTGTCTTTTAAAAGTGAGAATATCAGCTTAAATTTCTGTGCAACATTTCACAAGTTGCACTTATTTGTGATCCAAGCTATGATATTAAATTGGTTAAAAACCTGAAAAAATAAAATTTCTGTCTTTTGCGTCAAGCACACCGTGTCAATGTCCACGAGGCATCGATAATAGACAAGGTCAAGCTGGGAAACATCCAAATATTATTGTTTAGGCATAAATGAAGCTTTAGTGGCTGTGTCCTGAATGCTGCCTGATTTAAGGAACGTGGAAAAAAAACAACAAAAAGGGAGAAAAAGAGAGAAATAGAATGGAAGGTGAAGAAAAAAAGAGTAAAAAGGAAGGAGAGAGAGAGAGAGAGAGAAAGGGGCCTGATGCGCTGCTACAAAAGAGCCTGAATTCCATGTGAGAATGGCAGCCATTTGTGCTCTTGAACTGGATCCAGAAAGTCTGGCTAACTGCGGCACGGCTAAAGGCCAGGGCTTGGCCGACAATCAGTCGTTTACAAAATGAAACAGAGGCTAAGCTGGGTGAAAGTAGGTATGTGTGGGTTTGTGTGTGTGTCTTTGTAATCGGGAGTTGTATGGAGCCTCCAGTGGTAGTGATACCAAGAGAGAAAGCTGATAAATTCTTTACGTTTTGCAATTGCAGCCAAATCTCGGAAGTAAAGAAAAGGCATTAAACCTAAACCTAACTCGAGGATTTCAATTCACCGTAGATCTCCTCTAAGCTTTCCATTTCACAGTGTGGAATTGAAACACACACACATGGAAATCACTGGAATGTGTCAAGTGCAGCAGAAGGGGAGCTAATTACACTTAGTCACCCTGCAAAGATGTCCTGAAATAACCAATAAGTCACGACTGCACTCTGCTTTAGTGCCAGAACGTTGAATATTAGTGCACTTTGGCATATCACCTCTGAAACAGCACTCACTAAGTGTCCTTCCTACTTACCTCTGTCTTTCATTCATCTCACTTTAGTAAAAATAATAGTCACTGAGAGATTTCCCTCATGGAAACACATACAATGTAAAGACGAACACTGCTGGTATGTCACATGGCTTTAATTTTATCATTTGGAAACCTTGGATTCCCCAATCTTGTGTGGTGTGTTTTAAATTGCAAAATGCTGTGCTCCTGGGTCACATTCAGAGCACTGAGCAATGTGTTTCTAATACAGTACATTGCTGAAGTATTCATCCCCTTGAACTACAAAATGTAGAAAAGTTCAAGGGGGTGAATACTTATGCAAGTTCCTCAACCTCAGCTACATCATTCAAGTTCATAATTGGTCTCAATTAGAGATAAGATGGTCTTTTTAATCTGGGTGACAAAGTCAGGATTTACGTTTTCCCAAAATATTAACAAACTAGTAGCCTGATTTAAAGGGGAACTGAAGGCAATTTTTTTTTAATCAAAATTTTATTGATCTCCTTTTATTAAATATCAGAATGCATTTTTGATCACTATTTTGTCGCTGCTATAGCAAGTTATGATTGTTTGAAATACGCTCTGTAATATATCAGTCCATATATCAAAGCAATGGCCGTAAACGAGATTCGTTGAGACCTGTGTGAGACATCGTAGGACGGAAGTAAAACGTACAGCGGAAATCAAAGTCACCAACCCTGTGTCCGAAATCGCTCACTCGTTCACTACTCCCTATATAGGGAATTACTATATAGAGGACTACATAGTGAGCTCATTGGTAAAATGAAAAAACGCTTTCGGACACTAGTCCGTCGTGCTGGTATTTACGTCATTACTGTCGCACAATTAAAACGTGCCAGATCAGTCGGCTGGTGGGTTTTCAAAATAATAAACACATGCATGCGTTTTTGTGATAAATCCATATTATACTGAGCGCGTTTCCGACATTAATCAATACAAACCACCTGCATCTTTCAGTTCTTTTTAAATCAAGGCTGAATACTTTCTTCTTTGCCGCTGCCTTTTATTGAATCAAATTTGAGACTTTTAATTTGATTTCTTTCAGCACAACCGCAATGCATGATGGGATATATTGCTTTGGTTAGTGACCATCATTGTACACTACTTTTCGTGATGCATTGTGGGATACTTTGAGCGCACTATATAGGGTATAAATAATCCTCACTAAGGTTTCGGACAGCACTACAAAATGGCGTCCCCACTATATAGCGCCCTATAGAGTGAGTAGGGAGTGAATTCGGACCAATTACTACCAACATCTGCCAACGTTATCAAAAGACGCGCGCGCCCTCTTTCGAATGCTGATGTAATCAAGCCGGAAGTTTTGTTTGTTTCGATAGCAATCAGGAAAGTTTGAAAAAAGTAGGCAGTAATCATCATTTAAACTCATTTTTGTGCAAGATTTCGTTTGGAAAACAGTTTTCAAAATGGCGGCACTGACACCTGGCTGACACTTCACGTTTCGAAGTCTCGCACAAGTCTGGTGAAGATCGCATGGATAAGCAACGCCTGCCGTGGACCAAACGAACTAAATTCAACACGGCTAAAAACCGAATAGGCCGATAAGGATAATATTTAATTGCAATTAGTTGCCAATATGAGTCACGATATAAGGTTACTATAACCGAAAACATAATTGAATAACACATTAATTAAGAAATAAATTAGTTTAAAAATGACTTCAGTTCCCCTTTAAACCACCTTGATCCTGACCAGGCAGTTCCTAAAGATGAATGAATGGTATAAATCAATGACACGATTGTATGTTGAGTTTCATTCATCATAATCAATTTCAATTTCGATTTCGGATCCAGCTCTAATCAACCCCACTGCCTTTTATGCAAAGTGCCGTGAGAGTCTGATCAAACTAAACCTGAGGAAGTCTCCTGTTCATGCCACGTCTCAATTACCAAAATGCAGCACAAAGCTCTGCAACCTCAGCACACATGCAGCCAAAAATCCATTCTAGAGATCAGCGAAGAAAATGCAGACTCTCCATTTAGTGTTTACTGGTAATGGTGCAGCTGGCATGATGAAACAAAGACAAAATAAATCCTGAAATTTCCTGATGTGGGACGTTAGCCTGTGTAATTTTTCATGTAAAGAGCACCATCACTCACCATCCTCCATGTCGGCCACATTCCCCTCCTCACATTCTTCATTATCTAACAGCAAGAAAAAAAAAAAACAGGGAGAGAGAAAGATTGAGCATGACAGGTTTGATTAGAACGGTATTGCAGTAAAAGTGTATTTGTTTTGCACTGACACTGCGCAGACAGTGAATATCCTGACAATATACTGTATACACGGTGAGAGAAGTCAATCATGAGCTGTTAATGTAAATTTAATCTGACTTTTTTTTTCTTTTTGCAATCTGGAAAAGGATGTGTTCTCATACTTGTACTTATTTGCCTGAATCAACTCGAAGGAAAAGTTCTGAAGGTTAGAGTTTGCATTTCTACCTTTTCTGTGGACCTAATTTACATGTGATTGGAAAAAAGGCCAACCTTGACAAGCCTTGCTCATTTTAATTCATTAAATTTGAACACATTAAATTCGGCTCACACGGTGCTAAATGACTGCACTATGAAATATATAACTGTTTATCATCTGTCTATTAATCTATCTTCTATTTTCTCTTCTAAATCACCAAAGCTGCAGCAACTATTTGCACTTCAAACTGCGCAGAGTAATAATCTGTAACCTTTTAAATTCATAACAGAGTTCAAGTCTTATCCATATGGCCATTTCTCATCATCTTTTTTTTTTCCCTTGACAGTGTTGGGTTCAAATTTTGTGTGTGCAGAAACGTGGCATGCAATGGAGTGTGATTATTTCTTTTGGGTGAATTAAACTACTAAAATGCCTTTAACTATGTAGCAAAACCTGAAAAAAAACTGAATAGGTTGAATGGGTAAACACCATTTCTTTATTAAATATATACAGTACCAGTCAAAAGTTTGGAAACACCTTCAAATTCGATGTTATTTTTTTTCCTACATTGTAAATTAATACTGAAGTCATCCAGACTATGCAGCAACACATAAGGAATCATTTAGTAAACTTTAAAATGTTAATCAAACCAAAATATGTTTTAGATTTTAGATTCTTCAAAGTAGGCACCTTTTGCTTTGATTACAGCTTTGCACACTCTTGACATTCTCTCAATCAGCTTCATGATGTAATCACTCGAAATGGTTTTCCAACAGTCTTGAAGGAGTTCCCAGAGGTGCTGAGCACTCGTTGGCTGCTTTGCCTTCACTCTGCGGTCCAACTCATCCCAAACTTTTTCGGACTGACTGATCTTCATTTCTTAAAGTAATGATGGACTGTCATTTTTCTTTACTTAGTTGAATAGTTCTTGGCATAATATGGATTAGAGCAGTACTCAAATAGGGCCATTCACTGTATACCAGCTCTACCTCTTCACAACACAACTGATGGTCTCAAACACATTAAGAGGTCAAGAAATTCAAGAAATTAACTCTTGACAAGGCACAGCTGGAAACTGAAGGCCATTCCAGGTGACTACCTCATAAAGCTGACTGAGAAAATGCCAAGATGTGCGAAGCTGTCATCTAAGCAAAAGGTGCCTACTTTGAAGAATCTAAAATACAGTGGGGCAAAAAAGAATCTAAAATACAGTGGGGCAAAAAAATATTTAGTCAGCCACCAATTGTGCAGGTTCTCCCACTTAAAAAGATGAGAGGTCTGTAATTTTCATCATAGGTACACTTCAACTATGAGAGACAGAATGGGGGAAAGAATTCAGGAAATCACATTGTAGGATTTTTAATGAATTAATTGGTAAATTCCTCGGTAAAATAAGTATTTGGTCACCTACAAACAAGCAAGATTTCTGGCTCTCACAGACCTGTAACTTCTTCTTTAAGAGGCTCCTCTGTCCTCCACTCATTACCTGTATTAATGGCACCTGTTTGAACTCGTTATCAGTAAAAAAAGACACCTGTCCACAACCTCAAACAGTCACACTCCAAACTCCACTATGGCCAAGACCAAAGAGCTGTCAAAGGACACCAGAAACAAAATTGTAGACCTGCACCAGGCTGGGAAGACTGAATCTGCAATAGGTAAGCAGCTTGGTGTGAAGAAATCAACTGTGGGAGCAATTATTAGAAAATGGAAGACATACAAGACCACTGATAATCTCCCTCGATCTGGGGCTCCACGCAAGATCTCACCCCGTGGGGTTAAAATGATCACAAGAACGGTGAGCAAAAATCCCAGAACCACACGGGGGGACCTAGTGAATGACCTGCAGAGAGCTGGGACCAAAGTAACAAAGGCTACCATCAGTAACACACTACGCCGCCAGGGACTCAAATCCTGCAGTGCCAGACGTGTCCCCCTGCTTAAGCCAGTACATGTCCAGGCCCGTCTGAAGTTTGCTAGAGAGCATTTGGATGATCCAGAAGAGGATTGGGAGAATGTCATATGGTCAGATGAAACCAAAATAGAACTTTTTGGTAAAAAACTTAACTTGTCGTGTTTGGAGGAGAAAGAATGCTGAGTTGCATCCAAAGAACACCATACCTACTGTGAAGCATGGGGGTGGAAACATCATGCTTTGGGGCTGCTTTTCTGCAAAGGGACCAGGATGACTGATCCGTGTAAGGGAAAGAATGAATGGGGCCATGTATCGTGAGATTTTGAGTGAAAACCTCCTTCCATCAGCAAGGGCATTGAAGATGAAACGTGGCTGGGTCTTTCAGTATGACAATGATCCCAAACACACCGCCCGGGCAACGAAGGAGTGGCTTCGTAAGAAGCATTTCAAGGTCCTGAAGTGGCCTAGCCAGTCTCCAGATCTCAACCCCATAGAAAATCTTTGGAGGGAGCTGAAAGTCCTTGTTGCCCAGCGACAGCCCCAAAACATCACTGCTCTAGAGGAGATCTGCATGGAGGAACGGGCCAAAATACCAGCAACAGTGTGTGAAAATCTTGTGAAGACTTACAGAAAACGTTTGACCTCTGTCATTGCCAACAAAGGGTATATAACAAAGTATTGAGATGAACTTTTGTTATTGACCAAATACTTATTTTCCACCATAATTTGCAAATAAATTCTTTAAAAATCAGACAATGTGATTTTCTGGATTTTTTTTTCTCATTTTGTCTCTCATAGTTGAGGTATACCTATGATGAAAATTACAGGCCTCTCTCATCTTTTTAAGTGGGAGAACTTGCACAATTGGTGACTGACTAAATACTTTTTTGCCCCACTGTATTCTGGTTTGATTAACATTTTTTTGTTTACCAAATAATTCCATATATATTTCTTCATAATGTCGATGACTTTAGTATTAATCTACAATTCAGAAAATTTTAAAATAATGAAAAACCACTGATTTAGAGGCGTTTCCAAACGTTTGACTGGTACTACAGTGTGTGTGTGTGTGTGTGTGTGTGTGTATATATATATATATATATATATATATATATATATACACACACACACTTATTTAATGTTATATAAATGTACATAAAAACGGTTAACAGACTACAGAATCAAGCTTCTGGCATGGCCATCTCAGTCCCCTGACCTGAACCCCATTGAAAACCTGTGAGACGAGCTGAAGAGGAGAGTGAACAAGAGAGGGCCTTGGCCCCTGGATGATCTGGAGAGATTGCGTAAAGAGGAATGGTCTTGGATACCCAGCTCTGTATCTCCAACCAGTGTTGTAGTCGAGTCACTAAACCTCAAAGACATTAAAAAAAAAAAATTGAGTCAAGTCTGAGTCGAGTCCGAGAACAAGACTCCAACCGCACCATTCGACGGTGGCTGTTTTAGCGCCATTGACATTAGTTTGTTTCTGAACATGACATATGAACAGGTGACTGTGCTTCTCTTTGTCAGGGAGTGTAAAGTATTCTGTCAGAGATGGTTGGGAGACGGATGTAAGTGCAGAAGGTGTGTTTATTAATACAAGTGAAGACGGTAAACAATCCAGAACGGCAGGCAAAATCGTAAAACAGTGAAACAGGCGATAGGTCAAGCGAGGCACAAACAGGCTCTCGTAGACTCAGCAGAATCAAAGATGTGAAACAGGAAATCAGGGATCGGGAAACCAAACAAGCAAATAAGGCTCGGTAATGCATCAGCAACGCAACTCAATACTTCGCAAAGTAAGTGTGTTTTCATAGTTTTTATATAGACGCGCTGATTGCGCCTTCATCCTGTGCAGGTGCGAGTCGTTTACGGTGCACGAGAGTCCACTTGGCGCACGCTGTCCGGAGCGCACCCGAGAGTCTATTTGATGCGCGTGCCAATGCGCGCAGGTGTGACACTCTTGCATGAAATTAGTACAAAAATGTATGTAGATATAAATATGCCAAATTTTTATGGCATGTTACAAAAAATGAAGAAAATCAGAGTCCTCGTCTCCAATTTCCGAGTCCGAATGCAGTTGATGCACGAGTCCAAGTCATCAGTGCTCAAGTCGAGTCATGAGTCCTTAAAATTACGGCACGAGTCCTGGACTCGAGTACTACAAGCCTGTCTCCAACCTTATAAAACGTTATAGGAGGGGACTCAGTGCTGTTTTACTGGCAAAGGGAGGTTGTACAAAGTATTAACTGCAGGGGTGCCAATAACTGTGGCACATGTGCTTTTGCTGAAAATAATTTCTTGATGAGGGATTTGTTTTTCCCTGAATAAATTTATTTCAATTACAGGTTGGATTTTTTCCTAATTTTTTCATTGTGAGATGAAGCGACTTCACCAAAAGGTGGATTTTTTTCTCACCCTTTTTACGAATCTTTACAACAGGTGCCAATATGGAGGGCACTGTAACATCTGGATACAAAGGGGTGACAAATGTATTTTCATAACCATCAGTGTAATGGTGATGATTTAAATCTGGCAGTGAAACAGGGATTGGCTGGTTATATATAAAGCCAGTAAAAATATGAATGCTTTCGAGCTCTTGAAAATTTCTTTCGCCTGACAGCAGCTGGTACACATGCATCACTTACTGCTGTGTTAATAGAATAATGGAAATCTTTGTGTTTTTCATGATGATTAAAATGCAACAATTGTGCATCGTGGAAATCATTACAGTACATGCCAGAGAAATGAGATCGATAGATCTATTAACATGCATACAGAATTGTTTTGTACGTTGAACTGAAACTCAGTAAAAAAAAAAAAAAAGATTGCAGTGTTTATGCCTCCATCAAATGTCTCTTCCTCTTTACCAATAAACGACAGCACAGATGTATTGCAAAGAAAAAAACAACAACTAGTTTTCATTAAGTACTCATCCCAGCAAACAGCCTTCTTCACTGCCCTCCATCAGGTTTGCCACACACACCTTTAGGGACCAGATTGTGTTCTGGAACTCTTTCAATTTGCTGGTGTCCAAGTCCATTTTAATCAGTTACACAGCCTCCCAAACCAATCAGCTCCTGCAATCAATCAATTACACCACTAGTTTGTGATGAAAAACAGAATGCTCCTCCAAATGAATTAAAAAGTCTCACTTGATGAAACAGAAAGGCTAACCTCAACCTCACCTGTTACGAGGATGTGCACCGAAGTAGCTGAAGTATGATATTGCTCCAGTTAATGTCTTGTTCAATACTTGACAACAAATTTCCCATTTTCCAGACAAGCAACCGCTTTACAATTTATAGCAGATCTATTTTAACTTTTGAATTTTACTCCTCAAATTTTTTTGTTTTAGCATTTTTTTAAAAATAAATATTTACAAAAATATCAGATCTCATATGGTTTAGACCTTGTGTGATACTGGCTTGAGTAAGGAGCACGGTAAAGTCCAGCATCTCGAGGTGATGATTTGATGTAGCCACAAAGTCTCATCTCATCTCATTATCTCTAGCTGCTTTATCCTGTTCTACAGGGTCGCAGGCAAGCTGGAGCCTATCCCAGCTGACTACGGGCGAAAGGCGGGGTACACCCTGGACAAGTCGCCAGGTCATCACAGGGCTGACACATAGACACAGACAACCATTCACACTCACATTCACACCTACGGTCAATTTAGAGTCACCAGTTAACCTAACCTGCATGTCTTTGGACTGTGGGGGAAACCGGAGCACCCGGAGGAAACCCACGCGGACACGGGGAGAACATGCAAACTCCGCACAGAAAGGCCCTCGCCGGCCACGGGGCTCGAACCCGGACCTTCTTGCTGTGAGGCGACAGCGCTAACCACTACACCACCGTGCCGCCCCAGCTACAAAGTCACAGTGAACTTTATGATTTGCACTGTAAATATATTTTTAAAAAAAAAAAGCTGGAGTGTCATTTCATCCATAAATTCATGAATAGTTTAGTCCACAAAATGGAGGCTATCTGAAAACACAACATCTTAATTGGAGACATGTCTCATCTCGAGTATGGATTCAAACTGTAGGCATGTTTCATTTTATATATTTATTTTTACAGCTGCATGCGACAAAGGATGAAAGATTTGATCAAAAGCACTATTTTATTAATTTCTCAACTCAAAATAAAGAATGAAATGCCCAACAAAGTATCTTGTATCCTTATAGAAAAAGATAAAATGCATTACAATAGGATGTGCTGGATCAAGTGCTACTCTATAAGCTGACAAATAATGAGGGTGGAATCAATTCTGCTCACTCAAACATTTTAAAAATCATGATATTGGCAATGTGAAACTCCTGTTTGAATCCTTGTAACCAAGTTTTTATGTTTAAAGGTAGTGGTATAGATGCTAATGAACAACTCTGACTCAGACAGTTTTACTCCATCCATCCATTATCTCTAGACGCTTTATCCTATTCTGCAGGGTCGCAGGCAAGCTGGAGCCTATCCCAGCTGACTACGGGCGAAAGGCGGGGTACACCCTGGACAAGTCGCCAGGTTATCACAGGGCTGACACATATGCCCCTTTTCCACCAAAGCAGTTCCAGGGCTGGTTCGGGGCCAGTGCTTAGTTTGGAACCAGGTTTTCTGTTTCCACTGACAAAGAACTGGCTCTGGGGCCAGAAAAACCGGTTCCAGGCTAGCACCAACTCTCTGCTGGGCCAGAGCAAAGAACAGCTTACATCAGCGGGGGGGGGGGGGGGGGGGGGGGGGGGCGGAGTTGTTAAGACCAACAACAATAACAAGACCGCGAAAGATCGCCATTTTTAAGCGACGAGAAGCAGCAGCTGTACAAACGCGAAGTCATCCATTATTATTGTTGTTGTTGTTGCTGCTGCTGCTTCTTCCGTGTTGTTTTTGCTTCGATATTCGCGCCAAGGTTTATGCAAACATAGCGATGTAACTGATGTATACAGTGACGTAACTGACATATACAGCAACGTAATGACGTGGCTTCCCTTAGCACCGCAAGCTATGGAAAAGCAAACTGGTTCTCAGCTGGCTCGCAAATTGAACGAGTTGTGAACCAGCACCAGCACTGGCCCTGAACCAGCCCTGGAACTGATTTGGTGGAAAAGGGGTATGAGAGACAAACAACCATTCACACCTACGGTCAATTTAGAGTCACCAGTTAACCTAACCTGCATGTCTTTGGACCGTGGGGGAAACCGGAGCACCCGGAGGAAACCCACGCGGACACGGGGAGAACATGCAAACTCCACACAGAAAGGCCCTTGCCGGCCTCGAACCCAGAACCTTCTTGTTGTGAGGCGACAGTGCTAAACACTACACCACTGTGCCGCCTGACCGTTTTACTCGAGGAAAAAAAAAGAAAGAAAGAAAGAAAGAAAGAAAAACACCTCAGAGGTGTGAACTACATGCAAGTAATATGCACAGATGCATAACCAGACTGAATATGAGGAACTTTCCCACGTAAATATCGACTCAATTTTTGGGCTCGAGTCACCGACTGTGAATATGCCCCTCTGGGAATAGCATTTATATCTCATATCAGCTTCTGGAAAAAAAAAAAAAAAGGTTTAAAATCCCCACTGCACCAGTGAAGAGAAGAAAGCTATAAAGAGGAACAAGAAATACAGTGACAGTTCTGCTGTGAATATGTTAGATCTGCAAACTGCAGTACAAATAAGCTGCAGGTCTTTCTGACTCCTTGCTTCCTGTAGGGATGATGAGGTGCAAGAATTCAAAGCGTTTATATATTCACAGGTTTTATGACCAGCACTGTCTGTAGCACCAGTAGTGCTAAATTGGTCCTATTATGTTTCTCTCTCATGATGTGAGGTGATGTTTGAGATTTACCATCTCAAAGTTAATTTCAAGTGCCACACCCCCGTTGTGCATATCGAACTATGGAGACAAAGGCAACTGAAGACAAAAGGGGAAAAAAAAACCTGGCTTAACGCCAAACAAATTAGCACTACACTGCATTATCTTAGCAAATCGAGCCCTTAATGTTAAAATAAAAAAAAGTATTAGCCGACTGTTAGTACACAATTAAAATACTCAGTCAGTACCATGACAAAGAATGATGAGAACGTTTTTTTTTTGAAGAAACCCAAAAGGAAACTTGATTCCCTGCTAGTTCTCTGCACATAATGGACGTGCTCTGAGGCATGGAAAATGGCACATGCAGTGACGCTCCAAAACAGTCCCGTGGTGTTTCTGATGATGTTAACCTGCCACATCCCATTCAATATTCATTCTCCAAGGAAAGTGACAGCAAGGCGTGCTCAGCTTTCATTTTCACCCCTTTTGGAAGTCTACGACCCCCTGTTGTATTGCAGCAGACATCGTGTACACATCTGCAAACAGCTGGCTTTAGAAATTACAACATTTCTCTGGTGCAAACACTAGTGTAGGAAGGCCACTACTGAAGCAAGCGGGTGGTTTCCCTATTATGTGCAAACAGAACGTGGGAATGCCTGGCAAATATAGAAAAGGCAGCAGGAGGATGGAGTGCAAGCTGCATGAATGAACAAGGGCACTGTTGCACACAGACTTTATATCTAATTGCATAGCATGGATAACTTTAGAAAAAGGCAAGACCCAATTTCTGGACAGTGTGCACTAAGGCGTATCGACAGCGATCCGTTCCAATTTCGGAGAAAAAAAGAACTGGGACTTTACCTCAAACGTGACACATATTGGGTTTCATTTACAATTTTCCATTGCATGAATTCTCGTTTCTCCTTCTCTGAGAAGGAACTATAATTATTTCTTTCACTAGATCCCACTCTTTCACCTGAAACACCAATTACTTTAACATCATAAGCCAGCTGAGTTATTTGACAGACACACAGCTCCTTGCATTTTAAACATTCTACACTATTCTCAGGCGGTTTTGTCTTTTTCTGGTGCGTCAATAAAAATATCAAGTAATCCAGTTCCTCATATCTGTGCATTTTTAATATACTGTTTTTGTTTTCTGCCACTTCAACGCATAGCTTGCTATTAATGCTGATAAGCTGACCCTGGATATTTAAATAATATTGGCTGGCTTTGAGTGGTATATCAGATATTTTCCATTCAGCTAGCATGATACTGAATGACTAAAAGACGAGTAGCTGAATGGAATATATCTGATATACCACAAAAAAGCCAGCCAATATTATTATTATTATTATTATTATTATTATTATTATTATTATACATACACATTCAATGGAACAATTATAGATTTTACAAAAAGTTAATAACAGGTGGTAACTTACCAATATTGAATGCTGATTCTGATCGAATGTAATTCAGTGTTCTGTCAATCCGATGTACTGTACAAAGTCAAAGTTCTAACTATAAAAATGGTACAAGTCCAAAAAGCCTGAACAACAACCCAACTTCTATAAAAGCGATATCCAGGTAGACAGTTCAAGTTCAGAGCTACTTTTGGTCGTAGTTAATTGTTACATTGCAGTTGTTCAAAACAAAAAGGCTTTGCTGAGTGAAGTCCACAACTGAAGTCCTCTTATAAAAGCCTCCGTCACTTTTCCTCACCTCCAAGTACAACCCTGATTCCAAAAAAGTTGGGACAAAGTACAAATTGTAAATTAAAACGGAATGCAATAATTTACAAATCTCAAAAACTGACATTGTATTCACAATAAAACATAGACAACATATAAAATGTCGAAAGTGAGACATTTTGAAATTTCATGCCAAATATTGGCTCATTTGAAATTTCATGACAGCAACACATCTCAAAAAAGTTGGGACAGGGGCAATAAGAGGCTGGAAAAGTTAAAGGTACAAAAAAGAAACAGCTGGAGGACCAAATTGCAACTCATTAGGTCAATTGGCAATAGGTCATTAACATGACTGGGTATAAAAAGAGCATCTTGGAGTGGCAGCGGCTCTCAGAAGTAAAGATGGGAAGAGGATCACCAATCCCCCTAATTCTGCGCCGACAAATAGTGGAGCAATATCAGAAAGGAGTTCGACAGTGTAAAATTGCAAAGAGTTTGAACATATCATCTACAGTGCATAATATCATCAAAAGAGTCAGAGAATCTGGAAGAATCTCTGTGCGTAAGGGTCAAGGCCGGAAAACCATACTGGGTGCCCGTGATCTTCGGGCCCTTAGACGGCACTGCATCACATACAGGCATGCTTCTGTATTGGAAATCACAAAATGGGCTCAGGAATATTTCCAGAGGACATTATCTGTGAACACAATTCACCGTGCCATCCGCCGTTGCCAGCTAAAACTCTATAGTTCAAAGAAGAAGCCGTATCTAAACATGATCCAGAAGCGCAGACGTCTTCTCTGGGCCAAGGCTCATTTAAAATGGACTGTGGCAAAGTGGAAAACTGTTCTGTGGTCAGATGAATCAAAATTTGAAGTTCTTTATGGAAATCAGGGACGCCGTGTCATTTGGACTAAAGAGGAGAAGGACGACCCAAGTTGTTATCAGCGCTCAGTTCAGAAGCCTGCATCTCTGATGGTATGGGGTTGCATTAGTGCGTGTGGCATGGGCAGCTTACACATCTGGAAAGACACCATCAATACCGAAAGGTATATCCAGGTTCTAGAGCAACATATATTTTTTTACCATATTAACATGCCATTGTGTGTCATGCCTGATGTAAAGACTCTTGTCTCTGCGAGCCTACCACACAGATTTAATACTTGTCATTTTTAGGGCATACCTAACAACATGTTTTCTTTCTCTCTCTCTCCCCCCCCCCCCCCCCCCCCCAATCTGTCCCTCTGAGTTACATGTTGATCCTGGGATTGAGATGCTGGCCTCTTCTGCCCCTCGGACCTGCTTGATCCATCCTGGTGCCCTGTGTCTGGTCGGAGTTTTATCGCCCCACTCCTGTGAAGGACGGCCCCATGAGGACAGTTGAGGGTTATACCTGTTAAAACTGTTAATATTATAGTCAGGCTGTCTGTTGTTGCCCAAATGAGGATGGGTTCCCTTTTGAGTCTGGTTCCTCTCGAGGTTTCTTCCTCATGTCGTCTGAGGGAGTTTTTCCTTGCCACCGTCGCCACAGGCTTGCTCATTGGGGATAGATTAGGGATAAAATTAGCTCATGTTTTAAGTCGTTCAAATTCTGTAAAGCTGCTTTGCGACAATGTTTATTGTTAAAAGCGCTGTACAAATAAACTTGATTGATTGATTGATTGATTGATATGCTCCCATCCAGACGACGTCTCTTTCAGGGAAGACCTTGCATTTTCCAACATGACAATGCCAAACCACATACTGCATCAATTACAGCATCATGGCTGTGTAGAAGAAGGGTCCAGGTACTGAACTGGCCAGCCTGCAGTCCAGATCTTTCACCCATAGAAAACATTTGGTGCATCATAAAATGGAAGATACGACAAAAAAGACCTAAGACAGTTGAGCAACTAGAATCCTACATTAGACAAGAATGGGTTAACATTCCTATCCCTAAACTTGAGCAACTTGTCTCCTCAGTCCCCAGACGTTTACAGACTGTTGTAAAGAGAAAAGGGGATGTCTCACAGTGGTAAACATGGCCTTGTCCCAACTTTTTTGAGATGTGTTGTTGTCATGAAATTTAAAATCATCTAATTTTTCTCTTTAAATGATACATTTTCTCAGTTTAAACACTTGATATGTCATCTATGTTCTATTCTGAATAAAATATGGAATTTTGAAACTTCCACATCATTGCATTCCGTTTTTATTTACAATTTGTACTTTGTCCCAACTTTTTTGGAATTGGGGTTGTAGAACTTTGACAGTATTTCCGCTATTGCTCTCTTTTCCAGTTTTTCGATGTCCATTGGTCTGTTTTTCTCTTGTAAATATGCGTGAAGAATATCCAGTGAAGTTTTGGTAGCCTTTCGGGTGTTCAGCGCATCTTTCTCTTTCAAAATATACCTTCCGCTTTTAATTTTCCACTTTCAATCTTCCGCTTTTAATGAAGCAAACCTCGCGTCCATGTTTGTGTGCAAACTGTCACAGTCACTTGCTAGTGCAGAAGTTTTACATCTCCGACGTGTCTCTTTTCCAGTTTTTCGATGTCCATTGGTATGTTTTTCTCTTGTAAATATGTGTGACGCACATATAATGAAGTTTTGGTAGCCTTTCGGGTGTTCAGCGCCTCTTTAGTTTAAATTTTCAGTATATTTATTTAGTGCTTAAACCTAGCACTGGATTAGCCTTGTCTTCTCTCTCTCCCGGCCGACAAAGAAATTATTGTACGCATGAGCAGCAGAAAAGTTTTGTCATTGGACCTTCGCATCAGCTCCGATGTGTGAGGTTGTATTGCCTTGACAATGTGCAATATTAACAATATTGCACACTCATTCTCCATTGGGGAGAGTGGCGTAATACATGGAGGATAAGCGATATGATAATATTGCATGCTGTTAATAAACCCGTTAGAAGGGAATACAATACATGTTTTTATTCCATGGAAAAAGTGGACCGTATGTATAATAATTATCAATATTAATTATACCACAGTACTGCTGAATTCTCAAATCTGATTGGTCAGGTGCTGATTGATTTTCTATAACGGCAGTTTTGACAGCAGTTCCAACCATGATTCAAATCACAGGTTGATATTACAATGATTGCTCTTTTCTTGTAACAAGCTTGCTCACTTGTATGGTAGATATGGTCCAGTTTTCTGCAAGGAAACATTTAACATTTATAGGAGTCTCCAGAGGGTCAGTGCTTTCATGTGGCAGAAACCTTACTGACTGTTACAAAGCGCTGACGCTGAAGACTCCTTCTATAAATGTTTCACAAACATCTCCTGATAGAAAACATCACCATATGAACAGTTATTTGTGTTTATTCTTCTTCTTTCAGCTGCTCCTGTTCAGGGTCACCACAGCAGATCATCATGATCCGCATATTTGATTTGGCATAGGTTTTACACCGGATGCCCTTCCTGACGCAACCCTCTCCCGTCTATCCGGGTTTGGATACTGTCTTGTGTAACCCCAGTGGCTGGGTATTTTACCTAACCTGCATGTCTTTGGACTGTGGAGGAAGCCAGAGCACCCAGAGGAAACCCACACAGACACGGGGCGAACATGCAAACTCCACACAGAAAGGCCCCCGTCGGCCATGAGGTTCGAATCCGGAATTACTTGTGTTTATTAATAAGCCAATAAGTCCTGTAAACTTCCTATTTGTTCTCATCAAAACTATCACGCATTAGAACGAGCGTGTTGATGTAAACCTGGGACTTGCTTTGCAGATGGCATTACTGTCACAGCAGCTGTAACAGAAAATCAATCAATGTGTTCCAATCAATCAGAGTTGAATATTTAACAGGGCTGTGGTATAATAAGACCCGATTACTGAATCAGAATTAAGTATCATGTCAAAATTGATATCAGAGCACAAAAACTTGCTTTTCTATAGTTGATGTGGAACAGAGAACCTGAATCGTGCTCATTTGAGTCTCAGTTTAAAAAAAAAAAAATCCTTAAGGGTTCTTAGACATAGTTAATGGTTCTAGCTTTCTAAAGGGATAAACTAAATCATTTAAGAGTATTTGGATTTCAGTGCCAGAACTAAATCTCTCTCACTACTTTATAAAGAGACATAACATTGATTTACCATTTTATATCAACTTAATGATGAGCATTAAAAAATTTACATAACTTGACAAGTCCATGACCACAGTTTTTCACTTCCAGAAAATATAGAATAAATATAGATGATTGTGCACGACTTGTTAAACAGACTGAGACAAAACGAGAAGGAGACGTATAACAGCGGGCTGAGATACAAGAGCTAAACTGACGGTGACAGTTGTGCTGAACTAAACGTGAATATCTCAACACAATATGACAGGCCTTTAAGGTGCAGCACAAATAAGCTGCAGGTCTTTTTTGGCTCCTTGGTTCCTTCAGGGATTGGGCTTTTCAAGGGCTTGATGTTTTCACAGGTTTTATGACAGGAACACTAGTGGTGCTAAATCGGTCTTATTACGTTTCTCTACCACAACCTGAGGTGTGTTCTGAGGTGATATTTCACGTGTCCATATTAATAAAGCCATCCCTGCTTCAATCAATTTCTTATCACTTTCTTCAGTCAATATCTTATACACTATTAGAGACCAACGTTCTAATGAACAACTGTAGGTGCCACTTTTACTGGATAAGTATGCTTTGTCTCAGATGATAACCAGGTATTTGTGCCAGTTCTCCCGAGCTAGTACACCTCACTTTTTAAACGTGCGACAGTGGCAGGAATAAAGAGCCCAGTGCCAGTCATAAAGTGTGCAGTCGAAACACCTATAAGAGCAAAAACTATTGTTTTCATAAAGAACACACTAACGGGGGTGAAAGACCAGAATGTCAGAGCATGAACATGAAGAACAGTTTTAAGATCTTCACAGAGCAGATGAATCTCATTAACCACCCAGGGGTCGCAATTAACATGAGTGACCCTGCTGCTGCCACAACGTCATTCACCCTGAAATGAGCTCTACCCCTTTTTAATCTCCCAAACCTTTCAACTTGCCCACCTGTGATTTTCATAACAATGCTACTTGCTATGCTACCGCACCTGCATTTCATTTACATAATGCTTTGTTCAACAGAAACTGTCAAAGTCCACGGACATATGCAAAACTACATTTGGACTAAGGATGTATGCGAATATGAACACCTGATTAAGAGAGAACAGATCATGTTTTCTAAATGGATACAAATACAGATATGAGTAGAAGGCATACTTTAAAAAAAGAAAAGAAAAGGAAGAAAGCTTGCTGGAAACATTCACGGCAAATCTTTGAAAGTTATTACTTTAATGTGGATGTGATCAGGTGGTTAAATATGAAGTGGGACCAAGAAAGATCACGTGCTTTAGCATGAAATTACAGCATTTATTCATTCATCCTTAGTAACTGCTTGGTCAAGGTTGCATTGGTTTAACTTTGTCTACTAGTGGGTTTTATTTTGGGAAAAATAACCATCTCATCTCATTATCTCTAGCCACTTTATCCTGTTCTACAGGGTCGCAGGCAAGCTGGAGCCTATCCCAGCTGACTACGGGCGAAAGGCGGGGTACACCCTGGACAAGTCGCCAGGTCATCACAGGGCTGACACATAGACAACCATTCACACTCACATTCACACCTACGGTCAATTTAGAGTCACCAGTTAGCCTAACCTGCATGTCTTTGGACTGTGGGGGAAACCGGAGCACCCGGAGGAAACCCACGCGGACACGGGGAGAACATGCAAACTCCACACAGAAAGGCCCTCGCCGGCCACGGGGCTCGAACCCGGACCTTCTTGCTGTGAGGCGACAGCGCTAACCACTACACCACCGTGCCACCGGAAAAATAACCAACTAAATTAATTTGAAAACAGCAGAGTCAAGTTAAAAAAAAAAAAAAAAACACCACAACTGTGTGGTGGAATTTAATAAAAAGAAATTGTACAGTGTGTATATCTAGTTGAAACAGCTTATGAACTCGAGTGATGTAGCTGAGGTTGAGGAACTATGACAGTTACAGTGGATATAAAAAGTGTACGCACCCCATTAAAATGATAGGTTTTTCTGATATATAAAAAAAAAAAATGAGACCACGATAAATAATTTCAGAACTTTTCCCAACTTTAATGTGACCTATAACCTGTACAATTCAATTGAAAAACAAACAAATCTGTAAGGGGGAAAAACATCCATCCATCTATCCATCCATCTGTAGCCGATTATCCTGTTCTACAGGGTCGCAGGCAAGCTGGAGCCTATCCCAGCTGACTACGGGCGAGAGGCGGGGTACACCCTGGACAAGTCACCAGGTCATCACAGGGCTGACACATAGAGACAAACGACCATTCACACTCACATTCACACCTACGATATTCTCCATACGTCTGGACTATGAGGTAGGGCCAAAGAAAAACATCCAGGCCCGGCTAAATTTTACAAAATACATCAACTCTCCCAAAAGCATGTGGGAAAATGTGTTATGGTCTGATGAAACCGAGGTTGAACTTTTTGGCCACAATTCCAAAAGGTATGTTTGGCGCAAAAACAACACTGCGCATCACCAAAAGAACACCATCCCCACGGTGAAGCATGGTGGTGGCAGCATCATGTTTTGGGGTTGTTTTTCTTCAGCTGGAACAGGGGCTTTAGTCAAGGTGGAGGGAATTATGAACAGGTCTAAATACCAGTCAATTTTGGCCTTCAGGTGTCTGCGAGAAAGCTGAAGAAGAAGAGGAATTTCATCTTTCAGCATGACAATGACCTCAAAAAATTTTGGAACGGTCCAGCCAGAGCCCAGACCTAAATCTCATCTCATCTCATTATCTGTAGCCGCTTTATCCTTCTACAGGGTCGCAGGCAAGCTGGAGCCTATCCCAGCTGACTACGGGTGAAAGGCGGGGTACACCCTGGACAAGTCGCCAGGTCATCACAGGGCTGACACATAGACACAGACAACCATTCACACTCACATTCACACCTACGCTCAATTTAGAGTCACCAGTTAACCTAACCTGCATGTCTTTGGACTGTGGGGGAAACCGGAGCACCCGGAGGAAACCCACGCGGACACGGGGAGAACATGCAAACTCCACACAGAAAGGCCCTCGCTGGCCACGGGGCTCGAACCCAGGACCTTCTTGCTGTGAGGCGACAGCGCTAACCACTACACCACCGTGCCGCCAGCCCAGGCCTAAATCCAATTGAAAATCTGTGGGGTGATCTGAAGTGGGCTGTGCACAAGAGCTGCCCTCGCAATCTGACAGATCCGGAGCGCTTTTGCAAGGAAGAGTGGGCAAATATTGCCAAGTCTAGATGTGGCAGGCTGATAGACTCCGACCCAAAAAGACTGAATGCTGTAATTAAATCAAAAGGTGCTTCAACAAAGTATTAGTTTAAGGGTGTGCACACTTATGCAACCAAATTATTGTATGTTTTTTTTATTTTTTTTATGTTTTTCCCCCGAACAGATTTGTTTGTTTTTCAACTGAACTGTACAGGTTATAGGTCACATTAAAGGTGGGAAAAGTTATGAAATTATTTATCATGGTCTCATTTTTTTTACATCAGAAAAACCTATCATTTTAACGGGGCGTGTACACTTTTTATATCCACTGTATGTTGAGGAACATGTTGACAGTGAGCTGACATTTCTACATCAGTCCCCCCCACCCACTCCTTTACCCAACTTCTGGTTTAGGCCACACATACTTTGAGTTTAAATCCAAACAAAGATATGACGATTTAGTGTAAACTAAAAATAATAATAACAACCTAATATAGATAGTGGGATAGACAGTACACCACTAATTTGAACCAAGAGGTGACTTCAACAGTTTTTTTTTTAATTTGAAAAAAAAAGAAATGAAAAAAGAGCACAACTTGACTTGGTTTCTCAAATAAAAGTCCAAAATTACACAGGAAACTGCCTTTCCTGTGGATGATCATCTTAAAGGCTGTTTCTATGCACATGCCCATTTGTGCTGGCAATGTGCTCATTCTCGCTAGCATAATCTTGGAGAGTGGTTATGGAGAGAAAAGCGGCCATGCCATCTCATCTCCCAGAGCTAACGCAAAGAGACGGGCCGAGTGTGCAGGAGGTAGCCCAATATAATCAGAGACTCTCCAGTGGCTGCCATCTTTCAGCGGGGCTTCAGGGAAAGACAGTGTGTGTGTGTGTGTGTGTGTGTGTGTGTGTGTGTGTGTGTGTGTGTGTGTGTGTGTGTGAACACTGCAGTGAATAATATAATCCTCCTGGTACTCCTGTTTGAAAAGTTCTCCACAGGGCCTCATCATCGAATAGAACATACTCTAGACTCTGTGACAGGAATGCTAAAGAAGGGCTAACAGGTCTACAAAGCATTCTTTACTGAAATAATATGGCTGTTTATCATCTGGGGGAAACAAAGAAAAAGCAGCAAAAGGGATCTCCTTTGAGAGCAGTGCCCTTTCCATGGTACGTGACTGCAAACTGGGAAATGGCTTGTGGGAACTGGATGATGTTTTATCTCAAAAGATGCACCAGGGTCTATGGAGACACAGGAAAGAAAGTCGAATGAAAATGAGAATAAAACTAAAGACAGACCAAAGAGAGGTCTAGTCTGTGAGGATTACACTCCACTTCAGCACTAGAGACAGCCTGACTCTGACAATCAAACAAGAACCAGACTTGTCGAGGTGGGAGATGCTGTGATTCACTGACAAGGTGTGGCTCTGCATCAAATACATCTGAGGGCTTTTCTTGGTTTTGGATGACTGTCCGTGATGATAGAATCAGAGCCCCATTGAATCTCACTTTGTATGAGGAACTTCAGCCTACACCAAATCAACTTCAGAGAGTGAGTTACCATAATATATTAGCTGCCATAGTGCTCGCTCATCGACTGTCCCACACCTGTTCACCTTGTGTGTGAAGGTGTTTTGAGAGATTTTCAAATTGCAAAGATGAATGTGATATTTATTGAGTTAATAGTCCTGTTAAATCAGACTTGAACTTGAACACATCATCTGAAGAAAAAAAAAAATCAAATTTTACAACCACAATGAAATATTCTGCTAGTTCAATTTGGTGACCTAATAAACTTGTTGACTCTTAAACTAATAAAGCTATCTAATGGGCAACCTTATATTCCTTTTCAAGAAGAAATACCCTGTGGGTCCTGCATGGTGTCCCACAGGGTTCAGTAATAGGACCACTATAATTAATTTACTCTATATACAATTCACACCACTGATGAAACATTTTCACTTCTTAGCAAATCAGTGTAGAAGCCTATGCCACTCCATGTTGAACCTTTTACATCAATCTTCTCATCTCATCTCATTATCTCTAGCTGCTTTATCCTGTTCTACAGGGTCACAGGCAAGCTGGAGCCTATCCCAGCTGACTACGGGCGAAAGGCGGGGTACACCCTGGACAAGTCGCCAGGTCATCACAGGGCTGACACATAGACACAGACAACCATTCACACTCTCATTCACACCTACGGTCAATTTAGAGTCACCAGTTAACCTAACCTGCATGTCTTTGGACTGTGGGGGAAACCGGAGCACCCGGAGGAAACCCACGCGGACACGGGGAGAACATGCAAACTCCACACAGAAAGGCCCTCGCCAGCCACGGGGCTCGAACCCGGACCTTCTTCCTGTGAGGCAACAGCGCTAACCACTACACCACCGTGCTGCCCCAGCCACAAAGTCACAAAATACAGTCTGAAGAAGGAAAGTGCTTTACTTTTGTTATCAAATGTAACATGATGTAAAATAAATGCAAGAAACGATTAAAAAAAAAATTAAAAGGTAAATGTGATGAATATACGAATGGAATATGAATAGAACACAGTGGTGCTTGAAAGTTCATGGACCCTTTAGAATTTTCGACATTTCTCCATAAACATGACCTGAAACAACATCAGATTTGCACACAAGTCCTATAAATAGATAAAGAGAACTCAGTTAAACAAATGAGACAAAAATATTTTGCTCAATTATTTAATTACTGGAGAAAACAATCCGATATTATATATCTGTGAGTCACAAACATATGTGAAACTCTCGGATTAGCAGTTAATTTGAAGGTGAAATTCGAGTTAAGTGTTTTCAGTCAAGGGGATGACGATCAGTTGTGTGTGGGCGTCCCATTTTATTTAAAGAACAGGGATCTATTAAAGTTTGATCTTCACAACACGTTTTTGGAAGTGTATCATGGCACGAAAAAAAGGAGATTCCTGAGGTCCTCAAAAAGAGAGTTGTTGATGCTCATCAGGCTGGAAAAGGTTACAAAACCATCTCTAAAGAGTTTGAACTCCACCAATCCACAGTCAGATAGAGGGATGAAATTTAAGACCATTGTTACCCTCCTCAGGAGTGGTCGACCAACAAAGATCACTCCAAGAGCAAGACGTGTAATAGTCCACAAGGTCACAAAGGAACCCAGGGTAACTTCTAAACAACTAAAGACCTCTCTCACATTGGCTAATGTTAATGTTCATGAGTTCATCAGGAGAACACTGAACAACAATGGTGCGCATGGCAGGGTTGCAAGGGGAAAGCTACTGCTCACCAAGAAAGAACATTGCTGCTCATCTGCAGTTTGCCTAAGATCATGCGGACAAGTCAGAATGGTTTATGGATGGATGAAACCAAAATAGTACTTTTTGGCTTAACGGAGAAGTGTTACACACACACACACACACACACACACACACACACACACACACACACACACACACACACAGGTAGTCGTCGACTTACGACTGCATTTGGTTACGACTGACCGGTCGTAAACCGATCTGGTCGTAAGTTGGCCTATGATAAATGAACGTAAGTATATTGTGATGTGTAATGATATTGTAATCATCTTAAAGTCTTATTTTATCAACATTTTATTATTGTATGTTTGGATAAATTAAAATGCTGCATTCTGCAGAAAAACCTTATCCCACTTGTGAAACATGGTGGTGGTAGTATTATTTTTCGGACCTGTTTAACTGCATCTGGGTCAGGATGGCTTGTCATCGTTGACAGAACAATAAATTCTGAATTATTCCAGTGAATTCTTAAGGAAAATGTCCGGAAATCGGTCTATGAGCTAAATGTCAAGAGAAAGTGGGTAATGCAGCAAGACAATGACCTGAAGCACACAAGTCATTCTAACAAAGATTAGTTAAAGAAGAATAACGTTAAAGTTTTGGAATGGCCCAGTCAAAGTGCCGACCTTAATTAAATAGAAATGCTGTTCAAGCACTTCATGTGAGGAAATCCACCAACATCCCAGAGGTTAAGCTACTCTGTATGGAGGAGTGGGATAAAATTACTCCAAGCCAGTGTGCAGGATCTGATCAACAGTTATCGGAGACGTTTAAATGCAGTTCTTGCTACACAATGGGGGTCAAACCAGATACTGAAAGCAAAGGTTCATATTCTTTTGCCACTCAATGATGTACCATATAATATTGGATCATTTTCCTCAATAAATAAATGACCAAGTGTAATATTTCTGTGTCATGTGTTTAATTGGGTTCTCTTTATCTACTTTTAGGACTTTTGTGAACATTTGATGTTTTAGGTCATATTTATGCAGACAATTCAAAAAGGTTCACAAACTTTTAATTACCACTTGAAGAGTCTTACTGCTATATTATAAAGCAATAAGACCCTTATGAGATTACTGACATAATATATTGCTGCTTGAATAACCCTAGTTGATATGATCAAATTAATCACTGCATATTTTAAATTAACAATATGTCTTCAGCCTTCATTATTTGGCAGCTTATAAAATAGCACTTGATCCAGTACCGTACATCCTATTGTTTTGCTTTTTTTTTTGAATAACAGTTACTTGGGTGAACAAGGTAACGTATCAACAAGATACTAAATTGACTGAGCGGCTAAACCTCTGTCAGAATGGTATGACTTGGCTTTGGATCAAAAGCTAGCAAGTTGACAACTATGCTAACACAGCCAAACATCAAGCAAGTGCAACAACACAATGAACAGCAAGGCAGCTGACATAATATTCCTTACAATTTCAACAGAAAGAAGGCAAGTTCAGTGTCTGTCTTACAGCCTTTTATCTCTCTTAGCTCTCACCAATGAGTAAAAGCCAGTCTAAGATTTACTCTTGTCCGGTCTCTTGCTCGGTCACTCTCTCTCTCTTTCTCTTCCTGGCTTCCTCTGACAGAGTCTTGTTTGGTCTCTTCGCCTCTGCCACGATGTCTGTCCTGAGAATACTGATCTACCTCTCTGAAAACCCATTGCTGTCAGTATGTGATGTGTTGCCCTAAAGTGTAACGCAGTTCTCGCAAGAGGTCTCCGGGATGCACCACCAAAATTACACAGGGATATGACTGGCGAGTCAGACATGGTCTCAAAATGGAAGACAAGCCATTCTCCCTATTACAAGCCAATGCACCATCAAAATGATTTTGAAGCTGATATTTTAAGGTAAAATTCCTACCGGTATATAATGCTGCTTTACAACCATCTCAGAAGACAATGTGGTTGTGGAGAAGATGTTACTGTGTTCAGAAGGGTCGAATTATTGGCCTGCATCATGCAAAGAAACCACTAAAGAGCTAAAGAGATTGCTGATATTACTAAAATTGGGTTAAGAATTGTCCAACACATTATTAAAACCAGGAAGGATAGTGGTGAACCATCAACTTTGTGGAAGAAATGTGGTCAGAGGGGAAAAAAACAAAAAACTTGACTGACCAGGATCAGAGATCACTTAAATACATGAAATCAAATATATATATATATATATATATATATATATATATATATATATATATATATATAGTGTAGCTGCTTATCCTGTACAGGGTCACAGGCAAGCTGGAGCCTATCTCAGCTGACAATGGGTGAGAGGCAGGGTACACCCTGGACAAGTTGCCAGGTCACTGCAGGGCTGACACATAGAGACACACAACCATTCACACCTACAGTCAAGTTAGAGCCACCAATTAACCTAACCTGCATGTCTTTGAGGGAAACCAGAACACCCAGAAGAAACCCACACAGACACGGGGAGAACACGCAAACTCCAAGGCCCTCATCCAAGGGCGCAGATGGCACGGGGGACGGGGGGGACATGTTCCCCCCCAGATTTATAGTGACCCCCATCTGTCCCCCCCACCCACCCACCCACCGTCCCTACGTAAGGCGCCACACATGCGTAGAAAAAGTGAGGATTAATGTTCCGTTAGTTAGACTAACTTACACTGCAGCACAAAGTTGAAATGGCAGCAGCAGTAGCCTTGTCTGTGACCAATCCACATTTTCCCTTCTTGAATCGGTGTAGGCTGGAGCAGATCCTTGCAGAGTTGGGAAAGCAAGGTGTTCATTGTCCACGTAATTCTCGGTTAATAACACTGCACAGCTCATCCATTTGATAGAAGCGGTGTTTCTGCTATGACTAATGGTGCGTTCAGTTGTACTCGTAAGTTGGAAGTTTGAAGTCGGAAAAGCATTGAAATCCAGCATCTCCTAGCATAAACGTTGGGGTTTTCATTTCATTTCATTAACTGTCCATTTTTTTCGAATTCCATGTTCCATGATGTCCCAGTTTTTAAACTGGGAAGCGCTCAGTTCTGAGGTTATGTTGTTCGGAGCTCCAAGTTCCGACTTCCAATGTAAATGTAACGCACCATCTCGACCCCGGGGTCCTAAGGGGAGCTGGGGACTTTGCCTGTCGCGGTAACCATAGTGATCATAAACAACTGTCTAATGACCGAGCTGGTGATCTTTCTGCCACATTAAGCCAGAGAAGAGGGGAAAAAAATCACAGCGTTTGTTTCAAGAACCAAAAGATGTAAATATCCTCTGCCTGTTGCCTTTCCCAGATGTGACAAATACTTGTTTTGCAACGTTGAGTAGCTAGTCTGATAATAATAAGAAGGAATTTGGACTTACCTGAAGTAGGCTAAATGTAAAATAACAGCATTCTAGGCTGTAGGTGAATATCTTTTAATGTTGTTATTTTTATGTATAATGTTATTTTAGTAAGCAGCAACTGCTAACTGAAATTATGAGATTCAAGATGTTAACATTGTCCTCCTGGCCTGCAGGCAATCCCTGGTGGGGTCAACAATGAAAAAACAAAACAATTACAGCGTTTTTTCAAAAAACGAGCAATGTTGACCAGGTAGGCCTTTGTCTACCAATGTTCATTCAGTTAGAAAACTCACAATTCGAATGTATATTGAAGCTTCAGTACACACACACACACACACACACACACACACACACTTATATATATATATATATATATATATATATATATATATATATATATATATATATATATATATAATATGCATTTACACAAAATGGAATCATTTGCTGACAGCTCAGTCCCCCCCAGTTCAAAAATCCTATCTGCGCCCCTGCCCTCATCGGCCACTGGACTCGAACCCAGAACCTTCTTACTGTGAGGCAACAGTGCTAACCACTACACCACAGTGCCACCCTCATGGCTATGCTCAAGGTTTAACAGGGTACAAGCCTCTCGAGGCAGTGTTATGATCTGGGGTTACTTCAATTGGGTAGGTTGAGGCTCAGGAACATTATGTGGCAATAAAATGTAGTCAGCTGACTACCTGGATGTCCTGAATGACCAGGTTATTCCATCAACGGATTTTTTTTTCTTCTCTGATGGCACAGGCATATCCCAAGACAACAATGCTAGGATTCATCAGGTTCGAATTGTAAAAGAGTGGTTCAGGAAGCATGAGGAATCATTTTCACACATGAATTGGACACCACACAGTCCTGACCATAACCCATGGAAAGCCTGTGCTCAAGAAGACTTTACAGAGTGGTTCGACTCTCCTGTGGTCAAGACAAGATCTTATCAAAAAAATAATGCAACTCTGGACAGAAGTGAAATGATGTGACACGGCACAATTGTCAAAACAATGTCATGGTGAATATATGCCGTAATTTAAGGTAAAGGTGGACCAACAAAATAGATGCCGAAAGCATTTCAGGCAGCAGGTAGGCAGATTCTGAGGTCCACAGATTAACTCGAATCTGTAACAAAGCTTGGAAGCTACAGAAAGCACCATATTTGCTTGGTATTTGAATCGTATGTATCCATCCATCCATTATCTGTAGCTGCTTATCCTGGAATTATATGTACTTATCGATTAATATAAAAGGTTTGTATTTCTAGCTTAAGTTCCAAATTTTTATACTGTATTAAATCACATTTCTCACTTGCTCTGATTTTTCGCATTGATTTATTACAAAAAAAAAAATCACATCTTGAAGGACCCCTTATTAAACAGTAAATTAAATGCTGCTCCATCACATTTCCATATCACCTCACACTCATATTGCTGGTTCACATGAGCTTATTGACACTGTCTGGCTTGCCGGCTCATTCGTTCAGCAATTCAAGCTTTTTTCAGGGATTTTCTTGACTACTCTTATTGAAGGTATGAATAAACCCTGACACGTGCACATGAAAGATCTAGCTATACATGAGATCTTAGGCTTTTCATATTTCGGTGGCTTTCTCTGTACTCAAAAAGTATGTTACCCGCTTTTGAAAGCAAGCTTGATACCCGTGTTAATGTCAGTTAGCAGGTTTAGATTTGTGTAAGAATTGCAGAATAGTAACCAAAGCAAAGTGAGCACCAAAAATATCAAATACCTCGAGGGAAGTAGTCTGACATCTTCCTGTTGTAAATCCCATAGTCATTCTCCAAGAAGACGCAAAATATGATGCGGTCGATCTGCAGGAGTAAAAATAATATTAATGAATACATTTATTCTGAAATCATACAGCATTCTTTTTTACTCACACGTCAAGTGAAACAAGGAGATAAACAAAAATACAATATTACATACGAGAACAGCAGATATTTCAATCTGTCTTGATATGCGAGTGTTGAATAAAGACATGAGAGGAATAATTTCTCAGATATTTGCTGTAGCTTCATGAAATAAAACACATTAAAATTGAATTTTTTTTTTTTGGGTCAAACCAGGCTTCACTAATTTATACACTTTCTACATTGTTTAACAAATGATAAGATTAACAAATACCATTTATAATAATGATTGGTAGTAAATATATAGTCATAAGTATGCTGTGTACTGCTGTGATTAAATTGTGTTGCTAATTACAAAAACCGCCGTGTTGTTAATTGCATTGCTAATTATCACTTTTCAAGCTGTTTAGCGATGACTTTGATACTTCACCAGTAATATATGCTTGTGGTACATTTGTTAATGGAGATCACCATGATTCAATGACTACATGTTGCTGGACACCTCTTCCTGTCTCACTCGAAAACCTCTTCACAACAACTGTTAAAGTGTGAATAGAAAATGCGCAGGACTGAAGATGTAGGTGTAATATTTGGGCACTCAACAAAATATCTATGATACAACAGTATCAGATAAAGCATAAAGGGACAAATATAAACTATTGAAATCATGTACTGTAGGAAATGCTGAACATTTGTACTTTGCACATTATCTTCTGACAGCAAGTATCGATTCCAGAAAACGAGAAGCGCTCTGAGGATTTCTGAAGAAGATTTTATCAGAGCAGAGAAAGAATAGTCAGTTAACTGTTTTTTGTTTGTTTGTTTTTTTAGTGAAGTAAAATTAGAAGAAGCATTTAACTAAATGGAAAAGATGGATTACTTAAAGGAGAACTGAAGTCATTTTTAAACTTGCTTTATTTCTTAATTAACATGTTATTCAATTACGTTTTCGGTTTTAGTAACCTTATATTGGCAACTAATTGCAATTAAATAGCCTATTCGGTTTTTAGCCGTGTTGAATTTAGTTCGTTTGGTCCACGGCAGGCGTCGCTTATCCGCGCGATCTTCACCAGACTTGTGCGAGACTTCGAAACGTGAAGCGTCAGCCAGGTGTCAGTGCCACCATTTTGAAAACTGTTTTCCAAATGAAATATTGCACAAAAACGAGTTTAACTCTTTACCCCTTAATGCTGACATATGACCAAGGGCGTAGGTTTGGTATGATCATTGGTGGGGACATAAACCCAATTCCAACCCCCAGTGGCGTCAACATTAGAGGGTCACAATATCTTGCCCCGTTGTGTTCCACCAAAAGAGTATCCATCATCTCTCCAAAGTCAAGACTTTTAAAATGTGAAGTTCAGAACTGTAGTAATTCATGAATAATAATAATAATGGTGGCACGGTGGTGTAGTGGTTAGCGCTGTCGCCTCACAGCAAGAAGGTCCTGGGTTCGAGCCCTGGGGCCGGCGAGGGCCTTTCTGTGCGGAGTTTGCATGTTCTCCCCGTGTCCGCGTGGGTTTCCTCCAGGTGCTCCGGTTTCCCCCACAGTCCAAAGACATGCAGGTTAGGTTAACTGGTGACTCTAAATTGACTGTAGGTGTGAATGTGAGTGTGAATGGTTGTCTGTGTCTATGTGTCAGCCCTGTGATGACCTGGCGACTTGTCCAGGGTGTACCCCGCCTTTCACCCGTAGTCAGCTGGGATAGGCTCCAGCTTGCCTGCGACCCTGTAGAACAGGATAAAGCGGCTACAGATAATGAGATGAGATGAGAGATAATAATAATACTATGCAATTCATTTGATTAATTGCAAATCTTGCATGTGATGATTAACTCATTCTAACAATTTGCAAATGTGTTTTACAAGTGAATAAGTATCAAATCGGATTGTTATTTACATGCCACGCAAACTTAGAAAACAGTCATACTCATATGTTGTCGTTTTTACACAGTGAATACGAACCGTTGTTAACTGATTCATTTTACAAGCTAATCTAACGTTACATTCCTCAAGGACAGTTTCCTAGCTTGCTAGCTAGCAGCCGGTCACTGCACTGCAACCGCACTTGCTAATTGACATGGTAGCCAAACTTGCTTGCTGTTTTCGTGACCATGTCCCCAGAGCGAATATTCATGAGCAAATTTTGCGTGGTGTTTCGCCCAGTGGAAACCGGCAGTAACCATTTGTGTACCGCGCACGGAGAGTGATTTTTTTTTCTTCAATCAGAAATATTGGTAGGGACATATCAGCCGTCGTTTGATATTGGTAGGGACATGTCCATACCGTCCATACCCAATTCTACGCCTATGCATATGACACCAGCGTGTACCGTATACACCATAATGACGACATTTGACGATTCTGAATTTGCCTCTACATACGTAGAGTGAAACAAGCTTTCTGACTGAAAGCTGCAGTAATCATTTATTGTACACCATTTGACGTGAATTCTTCATGTAAAATGTGAAGATTGGTTTTCACACAGGTATTACTCACCTTTCAGACAATACCTGTGAGCTGGTGAATGTTGAAACGTAACTTTGAGTGATTTTTGTATTCTGCGTCATGCCCTCTTTTCAAAAATGTATGATGTGTCATGATTGTTTCAACATAATGAAGAAGAAAACTGATTTGAACAAAACCTTGTCTTTAGAATTTTTTTTTCGTGTAACTATGTTCTAAGGGTGAACAGTATATACATATACAAGGGTGGCTGTAGCAACTGCTTTAAGAGGTAAAGAGTTAAATGACGATTACCGCCTACTTTTTTCAAACTTTCCTGATTGCTATCAAAACAAACAAAACTTCCGGCTTGATCACGTCAGCATTCGAAAGAGGGCGCGCGCCTTTTGACAACGTTGGCGGATGTCGGTCACTTTGATTTCCGCTGTACGTTTTACTCCCGTCCTACGATGTCTCGCACAGGTCTCGACGAATCTCGTTTACGGCCATCGCTTTGACATATGGACTGATATATTACAAAGCGTATTTCAAACACTCATAACTTGCTACAGCAGTGACAAAATAGCGATCAAAAATGCATTCCGATATTTAATAAAATGAGAGAAATAGAATTTTGATTAAAAAATTGCCTTCAGTTCCCCTTTAACTGCACAGAATTTAATATTGCAGTACTGCAAGGTATACACATATTGTATATTTATTCCATTTGTGGGTTCATCAAAGTAAGGCAAGGCAAGGCAAGTTTATTTATATAGCGCATTTCATACACAGTGGCAGTTCAATGTGCTTTACAGAGGTAAAGGCAAAACAGTAAACAATAGAAAATAAAATTACATAAAATAAAGGGGGAAGAAGAGAGAAAAAAATAAGAATTAAACAATAGTAGAAATAAAATAATAAAATGAAGTAAAAGTTCAGTAAAAAACAGCAGAATAAAATGGAATAAAAGTTAAGTAAAGTTTACATGCAGAGACTGTAAAAGTTAAGTAAAGTTTAAAACATGTAAAGATGACGATATTTATCAGTTAGCAGAAAGCATCTGAAAACAGCTTGGTCTTTAGTCTAGATTTGAAGCTGCCAACAGCAGGAGCATTTTTGATGTCCTCTGGGAGTTGGTTCCATAGCTGTACTGCATAGTAGCTAAAAGCTGCTTCACCACACTTTGTTTTAACAACAGGTTTTACCTAGCCTGGCAAGCCAGACTAAATGTGAATATTTAGTCTGGCCTCGATCCGTAGACATTTCCGAAGCGGGTAGGAGGAACAAACCGCTGTCTTTCAAACTGTCTCTGTGCGTATTGAGGTATTTCACTCACGTGACCAAGTCATGTGATGCTGCCATTTTGGACGTCACGGCTCGAATCAGTTTGAATGCGAGGAAGGCGACAAACGAAAAACATAAAAGAAAAAGGAGCGAGATGCAGAAAACACCTTCACTATCCAGCGACGTAGGGCATTTACAGGGCGAGCAGAGGGAGAGGTATTTGCAAAAATTGAGGTTAGCAGGCTTAGAGAACAACGTTTACCTGCTTCCACCAGGATTGTTCACTGACAGCTAAGATTTGTTCACATTTTCATTTACTTTCGGTCCTCAGGATAAACAAAATGTTATTAAATGTCATTGAAATAACTTCTTAGTCTGTTGAGACATGGCCCGTTATAAGTTTTTCCTTTACTGTATTTACTAGTTTACTGAGCGCGCTCCGGGGCTGGCTGGCTGGCGCTAGCTAGCTAGCTAGCTAGCGTGCTCCGGGGCTGGCTGGCTGGCGCTAGCTAGCTAGTGCACTCCGGGGCTGGCTGGCGCTAGCTAGCTAGCTAGCTATTGCGTTCCGGGGCTGGCTGGCGCTACCTAGCTAGCTAGCTATTGCGTTCCGGGGCTGGCTGGCGCTAGCTAGCTAGCTAGCGCGTTCTGGGGCTGGCTGGCTGGCGCTAGCTAGCTAGCTAGCGCGATCCGGGGCTGGCTGGCTGGCGCTAGCTAGCTAGCGCACTCCGGGGCTGGCTGGCGCTAGCTAGCGCGCTCCGGGGCTGGCTGGCTGGCGCTAGCTAGCGCGCTCCGGGGCTGGCTGGCTCAGTAAACTAGTAAATACAGTAAAGGAAAAACTTGAGACTGAAAGGTTTTAACAGTCATCCAAATGACTGAACGTAAACATTGCTACAGTAACATACTAGGTACTATGATGTTGACATTAGCTAGCTTGCCGTTCAAAATGGCAGACACCGGGGCGTCACGTGACCTGTGACGTCAGGTGAAAAACCCGGCCAACGCTCTGACCAATCAGCGCAACAGTGACTGTGACGTAGTCAGAGCGACAGAAAGCAGTGGGGGAGACTTTGAAATAAATAATTTTTCAAAATGCGTATTAATTAATAAACAGGTTCTAGATATTAAGAAGTTTGGAGATAATGACCACAAGTTTGGAGTCTGTACCACATACACATTTTTTTCAAGTGTTTTTCAAGGGTTTGCTTAAACTGTTTTTGAGAGTTTTTATTTAGTGGTGTTTGGTGAAATAATTTCCCTTAAATTTAAAATAACGGGAAAATAAGAAACAATCAAAAAATAATGTTTCAAAGCTGTTTATTAATTCTTCGTACTGCACAAACTAGCCCCATCCTTTTGGCTACGAGCGGAGCCAGCTGGTAGATCAGACTTTTGCCATAGCCGGTTGGCAAAACAGCGAAAACGTCCTTCTTGAAAAGGAATGAGCGGAGAGCCTCTTCCTGCTCATGTTTCAACAAAAACTCCAAGTCTAATTCTTCTAAAACTGATTCCAAAGCGGAGTCAAACGCGCGCTGTTCACTAGCCGTAGCCATCTTTCCTGCTGTGCTTTCTCCAGCGTCGCTCAGCTTTGTCGTCACTCCTGCAAAAGCCCGCCCAAAGAATCCAAACAAAAACCTTGCGTTGTGATTGGCGGGCACGATTTGATGCCCGGGGTGTTTTTGTTTATATGGTGCGAGGCTAGACCCATTCGCTAGGCAAAAAATATTTTTGGCCGCTAGGCGGGTGGGTCTAGTTTACTAGGCTAGGTTTTACCAGTAAATTTTGCTGCTGCGATCTGGTAGATCTGATTGGGTTAGGCCGCTGCAACATATCAGAGAGGTAATTGGGCCCTGTACCATTTAGAGATTTGTACACCAGCAGCAATGCTTTAAAGTCAATTCTGTAGCTTACTGGAAGCCAGTGAAGGGACCTTAGAATTGGAGTAATGTGTTCTGTTCTTTTTGTTCATGTGAGAACCCTACAAGTACAGGGATAAGAGAGGATTGAATACAATCCATCACCTAAACAGGCTACAGTACGCCACACCTAGATAGGCACAAACCCTGGATGCCAGCATGCCACCCAGCACCAATATTAGTAATAGAAACATGACTAGCATTGATTAAATATTCCAGAGATTCTGAAAACAAGATACTGTACTATATTGCTCCCAAACACAGCCAAACTTCACAGGACCACCTTAAACCCCTAAGAAAAACATTACAGTGAGCAATTTTTGCCTGTTCATGCCTCAACCAATGCCACTGCTTATTTTTCTCGTGCATAGCACTGATGTAGGTGTCTCACACTCTCCTGCTGTGCAGGAAATGGACCACAAACTGAGACAACCGATAATCATCCTGCTGCATATTGCAATATTCCCCAACACTCTTATGACTAATGACCATCTTTACTGTGTCAGTGGTGGAAAGAAAGAGACAGACAGAGACCCCCACTGAGATTTTATGGCTCTCAGGAGTAATGCACCACATGAGGATTCAATACAAAGGAACCTTCTCTTATTTGGGCATCAAGACAGACAGCTGTCCATTAATAGTTTATGGTCTGCCCTTTGGAGGAAATGTTAAGACTTCACTTGAAACGCCTTACATTGTTTAGTTCTGAGTGAGAAAATGTCTCCGGGGAGGCGGGTTGGTGTCCATAGGGAGCCTCTTTCTCTTCTTACTTCCCTCGATCCTTGACCCTGAACGAGAATGAGAGACAGCTCGAGGAGAGCTTTGAAGCTCAATGGATTGTCCGAGGAATCGCGGTTGGAATCTCTGGTCCTGATTTTATTTATTCAATGCCCTTTTCTTTCAGTGTGTTGAGACTCCTACTGATTTTCAGCAGAGCCTGAGCTTCACATTAGAAGGAAAAAAAAAAACAACAGAAAATCCAATAGTAAAGTGCAGTAGAGTCTAGCATGATTCAAAAGTACACTGTAAAATACATAATGTACAGACAGTCGAGCTGGTCGATCGTATTGTATCCGTGCTGTCAAGGTCGGCAAACCAGCATGATCGGAGATTGCTATTCTTTTATTTTAAAGATATCTTTTGGGCTTTTTTCACCCCCATTGGATAGGACAGTGCAGAGACAGGAAACGAGCGGGAGAGAGAGACGGGGAGGGACCAGGAAATGACCTCAGGCCGGAACCGAACCCGGGTCCCCGGACCCACGGCACGGCGCCCCATCCACCCGAGTCACGACGCCCCCAGGAGAGATTGCTATTCTAAATGGAAATGCACATGATTTTGTGATGGTCTATGGTCTTTTTTTGAGAGATGCATTGCTCTCCCTTTTTTTTTTAAATACTTGGGGATATGGATACAGAAATGAGTACTTAATACTACGCTGAGCTCTATGTTGAAGATGTTATGGTGTGTCAGTAGAATCTTTAATAGAGAGCATGGGAGCAGGTGGCGTGGGTGTGCAGAGCACGATCACCGAGCTGCTCTGAATTACACATTCACTCTCGTGCATTCATGCTGGAGACCTTGGTGAATGAGAGGCAAGGGATAGCGTGTCTCGGTGCTCGCTGAACTAAAATGCTCTCTCTTTCATGTGTGACGGTTTCTCTCAGGGTCACGTCATTGCTGTACACTCGTACCTTTGTGTTTGTGCAATAACGAAGATGCTCACTGTGTGATGTGTGTGCTCAGGTCAGACAGCTGGCAGTCTATTTTGCTTTGACTGCCATCATTAATCATAAACTACATCCAGATCATTCTGTTATTTCGTGTTGTCTTTTAATTAGCGAAACATACCTGGTGCTGGATGTTGGCTTCAGAGGATATTTTATGAGTAGGAGTCAATGAACACAGTATCAGACCAATACCAGTGTCGGTAACAATGCAGCCTTTGACGATGTAATCTGTGCAACCACAATTATGAAGAAAAGAACGTTTCTGTCCCGAGTAAAAGGAAAAATCTGAAAAGGCACAAGGTCTTTACACACTCCCCAACACACACACCACTCAGACACACCTGTTGCTCACTCGTGCCACCTTGTTTTCTTTTCTCAGACACGGAGAGCAAGGTGAGTGCGCAGAGGATGGTGATCAGGGAGGTTAGTCACACCGCCAGATGAAAACCAGTGACAGTCAAACATCTGTGCCTCAGGCAGTGGGAGTAAAAAAAAAAAGATCTTCCTATCTGCCCTACTGGCCTCAGAGTCCATATGTCCAGGAGTGGGAGAAAATAAAAACCTGAGCGGAGAATGAACAAAGAAAAAACAAGATACTGAGAGAGGCAGGACCTTGGGCTGTTCCAACCAAAAAATCGAAATGTTCTCTTGATGAAACCAGCAGCACAACACTGTACAGTACGATATCCGTAGAATAACTCATTTGGAAGGGCAAAATCATAAATATTTAACTAATTCACTACTTTTGTAAACAGTGCAAACACATGGTAGTGAAAGAGGTTCGAATGCAGTAGACAGATGATCACACCACCTCGTTCTCATCTCATCTCATCTCATTATCTCTAGCCGCTTTATCCTGTTCTACAGGGTCGCAGGCAAGCTGGAGCCTATCCCAGCTGACTACGGGCGAAAGGCGGGGTACACCCTGGACAAGTCGCCAGGTCATCGCAGGGCTGAGACATAGACACAGACAACCATTCACACCCACATTCACACCTACGGTCAATTTAGAGTCACCAGTTAACCTAACCTGCATGTCTTTGGACTGTGGGGGAAACCGGAGCACCCGGAGGAAACCCACGCGGACACGGGGAGAACATGCAAACTCCGCACAGAAAGGCCCTCGCCGGCCACAGGGCTCGAACCCAGGACCTTCTTGCTGTGAGGCGACAGCGCTAACCACTACACCACCGTGCCACCCCTCCACCTCGTTCTACATCTCAGATTTGTTTGCAGAAGCAGAACCGAGACCCAAACCGTCCACACATTTATGGCAGTTCACAAAGCATCCTTTAGATGTTCACCAACTATAAAGCTGTGGTTACTCAAGGGCATAATCTGCTAATTAAGATGACTATTTAAACGGATACCCTAGTTAAATGTAGATTTAATTAAATACTTTCCTCTAATTAATTTACAATGTACCACTTGTATGGGCTGACAGTTCACATATATTTGACAAGCATGCATTCGTGAACATTTCCAGTGGAGCTTTGTTGTCATTTATGAAATCAGCACCGAGTGGTTTTCAAATGTTAGCAATAGTGCAATGATTGTGCATTCATTTATGACATTAACATGCAAATCTCAATCATTAGTCAATTTTTTTTCCTCATACCAGTACATTTTCACAACTCTGCCTCACTCAATAACACTATCTGCCCAAACGTCACCCAATTTCACCTCCAGTGTTTTATAAATCGCTCATGACTGTTAGCAGAAATGTTGTCTGAATGTGAGAAGTTTTCTCTGAGTAACTTCTCAGCATATAACACTTGTCCCTCCTTTTCATCTATGAACAAATAAACCTCATTTATTATTTTGAACTTACTGTACATCAATGTATTTACATTTGTAACTTTTGGGAGACGCAATTAATCCAGAGCAACAGAGAGAAATAGAGAAAAAAAAAAGGGCATTACACTGAGCATTTCTTTCACTGACTGTATACAGCCAAGCAGTTGAGCATTAAGGGCCTTGCTTGAGGGCCCAGCAGAGGCAGCTTGGTGGTGCTAGGATTTGAAATCACAACCATCATGTCATGCCACTAAGCTACCACTGCCTTATTTGACTCCAATGAGTTCAAAACAGCAGAAATTCAAGAACAGGTGAGAAATCCTGAGCTGTGTCTCTCCAAGAATGAGAACTCAGAAACGTTATTAACCTGGGTCATCCCAGAAGCACGTGTGCATTTTAAACGTGTAACAAACAGCTCGGTCTGAAATATCCTTCTGGCAGTAACCAGAAATCCATCTCATCTGTGTGGCCCTCATCAACACAAAACCCTGCTCTTCAGAGAATAAACTGAAAAGAAATGAGCTGGGGGGAAAAACAAGAAAAGTTCTGCAGGTGTAATCTGTAGGTGATGTACTGAAGGAGGGCTTGGACATTTACAAAAAAAACATGGATAATATGGATATAAATATTATAAATATTACATTTACATACAGTAAGATACAATGGCATATTAGGGCCACTGCAGGTACAAAAAACAAACAAACAAACAAAAGGGGAGCCAGAGGGGAAAAAAAAAAAAGAATACATTCATTAATTTATGATTTGAGATTGTAAAGAGACAAATTTACAAGAAACAAATCTTGCAAATAATGTTTTTAGTCACTTCACAAGGTTCGATCAACATCACACCACAGATACCATGACGGAGCTGAGAGTTACAGGAAATGCAGTCTTTCCTCTTCGATCGTGCAATGTCAAAGAATAAAGTACTAACTGATGTTCATCTTCATTTCCCAGTGGGAAGCATGTGATTGTTGTGCTTTTTGGATGCAATGGGAGATGAATGTATGAAGCGCACAGCTTTGTTTGTGCATGTCCTTTTTTGTCTGAGTTGTTTATAAATGTATAATTATTGTAGCAGGGGCAGCACGGTGGTGTAGCGGTTAGCACTGTTGCCTCACAGGTTCTAGCTTCGAGCCCAGCGGCCGGCGAGGGCCTTTCTGTGCGGAGTTTGCATGTTCTCCCCGTGTCCGCGTGGGTTTCCTCCAGGTGCTCCGGTTTCCCCCACAGTCCAAAGACATGCAGGTTAGGTTAACTGGTGACTCTAAATTGAGCGTAGGTGTGAATGTGAGTGTGAATGGTTGTCTGTGTCTATGTGTCAGCCCTGTGATGACCTGGCGACTTGTCCAGGGTGTACCCCGCCTTTCGCCCGTAGTCAGCTGGGATAGGCTCCAGCTTGCCTGCGGCCCTGTACAGGATAAGCGGTTATGGATAATGGATGGATGGAATTATTGTAGCAAATGAAGTCTTTGTAGTCAATGTGCTTCATCTCATCTCATCTCATTATCTGTAGCCGCTTTATCCTTCTACAGGGTCGCAGGCAAGCTGGAGCCTATCCCAGCTGACTACGGGCGAAAGGCGGGGTACACCCTGGACAAGTCGCCAGGTCATCACAGGGCTGACACATAGACACAGACAACCATTCACACTCACATTCACACCTACGCTCAATTTAGAGTCACCAGTTAACCTAACCTGCATGTCTTTGGACTGTGGGGGAAACCGGAGCACCCGGAGGAAACCCACGCGGACACGGGGAGAACATGCAAACTCCGCACAGAAAGGCCCTCGCCGGCCACGGGGCTCGAACCCGGACCTTCTTGCTGTGAGGCGACAGCGCTAACCACTACACCACCGTGCCACCCCTCAATGTGCTTCACTGACCAAAAAAATAAAATAAAATTTGAGTTAAATTTTGCTCAAATTTGTGCCTTTTTTTTCCTCACAAATTTATAACTTCACATTTTCAGAGAATATCAGAGTTATTTATTTTTTTCCTCGTAAATCTACTATTCTAACCTTGGAAAGTCTGAGGTTGTTTTTTTTTCCCTCTGAAAATTATAGCCCTCTCCCAGATCTGTAATTTTTTTTAATGCATCATTGTAATAAAATGTTTTTCCATACACAAGAGTTCATTTACAACTTAAAAACTCACAGTGGCAATTTCCCTTTCATGTGACCGAGCTTCTGTTCTACTCCTGCTACTGGGGTCTGTCCAGCGTATCAGAAATACACCTTGGATGGAACGCCAGTCTTCTGTCGCTATTCTTAAGTTGATAGACAAAATATTCATTTCCTGCATTCAACAGTATATTTGACCCAGATCAGCAATTCAGCTTTATGTTAAACTATTATCATTCAGTCAGGTTCCTAAGCTGAGTCGATAAGAACCATGTGAGAATTTAGGAAGGAGAGATTTTATTTGGTTATGAACAAATTAGTTGTACAAATGATCATGCTACAAAGGCACTAAAAGCACTGCTCTCACTCAGTTAATAGCTGCACTGCAAATGATTAAAGGGCCCTAGAAATAAAATGGCCCAAAAAGCCTGGGCTTAAAGCCTGCACTGAGTGGAAGCTCATGTGGAGAGGATTAAAGAAAGCATGATTTTGAATTGGTGATGAGCACACGCCACTCAGCCAATGAGTGAAGAGCCATCGCTGGAGAGTACAGCCTGGGAGATCAGCTGCTTCAGCACTGGCAGGAGGACAAGAGCGATCAAGTACGGAGGAAACCGCCTGTGCTTGAAATACCTCTCGGTTTATCAGTGGTTGAGAGCACACTGTGCTACTTTACATTAAAAAAAAAAGCCACACAGCATGACGCCCTGATGAATGGACTGTGAAGGTAATCAAGGGTACTTTATGTTTCTAGTCGCAAGTCAGCACCTTGTGTAATTTTAAGGATCACAAAGATTCAACAGATCTGATGAACTAGCTGTTCAAAATAAAAAGTTTTGTATGAAGACCCTTGAATTACACTTAAATTAATACATTTATCGACAAGGCAACAGGGCGGCACAGTGGTTAGCACTGTCGCCTCATAGCAAGAAGGTCCTGGGTTCGAGCCCAGCGGCCGGCAAGGGCCTTTCTGTGTGGAGTTTGCATGTTCTCCCCGTGTCCGTGTGGGTTTCCTCCGGTTTCCCCCACAGTCCAAAGCAGGGCTTTGAACCGGAATTTTTTTCCTATTGGTTCGTTCCGAACAGAAACGGAATTTTAACGTTTCCGGTTTTGGGTTCCACCATTAAATAGACGTTCCCGAACCGGTTAGAACAAAAAAATTTCGTTCCCGGAACGGTTAATTACGTTCCCTGTCAGCGGTTTAACAAATGGCTATAAAATTATGTCTCTGTCTCATCCAGCTTAAGCCAAATGTAGGCTAATTCTATTACAACCTTCATTAAATAAGACAAGAAATAATTCAAAACAATTATTATTTCAAATGTTGGTGATTTGGATTCTCAGTATGTCTTCCCATCTACACAAACAGAAAAAGTGCCAAAAATGAAAGATAATTCGTTTAGTGTGTTACCAAAGGCTAGTCAGGCCCTATAGAGGGCTACCGCATGACGTCACTGCGCCGCGAGATTTTGTTAGGCGCCATATTGGAAGTACACGTCTATGCAAGTACATACATACATAAACTACAGCTGAAATGTAGCCAGGGCCGGTTCTGCCCTAATCTGGACCCGGGTGCAACATCGTGCAACCCCCCCCCCCCCCCCCCCAAAAAAAAAACAAACAAAAAAAACCAGTCTAAATCAGGACAACCATCACATAACTATAACTATAAACATTTTATATCAACTATTTTAACTCAATGGGCTATAATAAATAAGCCTGCAGGCAGCCACGGCGGGCCGCCTCAGAAAAGTAACCATTCAATGACACAACTGAAAGCCTGCAGCCACGGCGGGCTGCCTCAGAAAACTAACCATTTGTCCTACCTTAAAACTCGTTTTGCATTTTCTGCCTCCTTTTTTGTATTTTCGACCCTCCGTTTATTTTCTTTCCTTTTCTGAAAACCCGATTTGTGTCCAGACATTTTGTTCTGCTACCAACGAACTAACTCGTCAGGTCTCGTCTCTCGAGCCCACGATGATTCCCGTGGGAAGGGCAACAACTCATACATTTTTACAAACAACCAATAGGGAGGTTGCAGCGTTCAGGCTCTTCTTTGCTCAGACACTCTAATGCACTTACTCACTAATAGTCCACCTTCCCGCTCTCTCCATTCAGTCAGCGAACGTCACACAGGAAGTGAACCCCAGCGGGTCATAGAAACTTGCGCAGGAGAAGAATGACTATTTGTAGGCTACAGAAACTTTGAGGAACGAAATAAAAACCGGTATTAACCGGTTACCATTATTTTTAATAAGCGTTTCTGTTCCGGAACATAAAAAATAATAAAGTTTCTGGTTTCGTTTCTGTTCCATGTGAAATAGAAAAAGTTCCCGGTTTTCGTTTTCGTTCCTTGAACCGGTTCAAAGCCCTGGTCCAAAGACATGCAGGTTAGGGCTAATTGGTGGCTCTAAATTGACCGTAGGTGTGAATGTGAATGGTTGTTTGTCTCTGTGTCAGCCCTGCAGTAACCTGGCCCATAGTCAGCTGGGATAGGCTCCAGCTTACCTGCAGAACAGGATAAGCAGCTACAGATAATAGATGGATGGATGGATGGATGGATGGATGGATGGATGGATGGATGGATGGACAAGGGAACACAGATTGCATGGTCTAATGTACCAGTATTAGTGATGCTGATTGTGGACACTTCCTTGGATTAATTTGGGTTGAAACAGAATTAATTTTGGGGTCATCCATCCAAACGGGGACAAAAAGGTTTTCTAGGATTCATAGTGAAGATGCAAATCAAATCATCTTATAACAAACACAACTAGAAGGGCATTCGGTAGAGTGCATACCTCCGCCAAGCCACATATTCAGATTCGCATCAAAATCATATCAATAGTTCCTTGCCCCGTGGCTCACCTTTCCTCAAAATTTAATCAAAATCTGCTCACAACTCTTTGAGTTATGTTGGAAACAGGCAAACCAACAAACAAAGGTGAACGCATAATCTCTTTCAACAAAGCTGCCAGAGGTAAAAATATGATTTACATATTTGATTATCAAAGCTTCAGACTGACCAAAGAAGTTGAAATCCTTGAGCATTCCTGAGGTGTTTTTACACAATGCATTATTGAAGTATTGCGCTTGACATGTGTTAAATGATAACGTTGGTTTTAAAACAGTACCACCATTTATTAACAACTACACTTACCACCCAAGTTGATTATTTTGTAATAACAGCATGACTCAAAGTGTTTTATTCCTCTTATACTACAAAACCTCGCCAACTTGAATTTTTTAATGAATTAATAACAATGTGTCATGCATTTAGAGTTTAATGTCGTGGAATATTTGGAGATATTTTCTGTTATCACTTACAAACCAGCTATTTAACAGTTATTCCATGAAATTGAGTCGTACATGAGCTGATAGTTGATGAGGTGCATAGCACCGAGTCGGCTATAAGCCGTGCACGACGAGATTGGGTGGAATTACTGTTTTATTCTATCCACATTCACTGGATTTTGAGAAACAGAGCATTTTTAATTTTTAACAAATTCAATAAACAACAACTTTATGAAAAGCGTCCGACAAAATCATTTCCGCTTAGGATGTAAACAAACCAGCGAAATGACACGAGCAATTTGTGAAAAATGCGATAATAATCATTCTTGAAAAATAAAAAAAAAGATACATTCTTACCATCAAATACTTTTATTCCATATTTTGTTGTTGTTGGGGTTTTTTTTTTGGGGGGGTAGAGTTTTTATTTCGTCCTCGGTTGGTTCAGCAATGCGAGCCGCCATTTTGCTTTTCTCTACTCACGGTATATGAGCTGATATCTTAGTCGTAGAGTAGCCAATCAGAGTGCGCGATTGCTCATATCCAGTGAATGTGGATAGAATAAAAAACATTGTTTCCTCACTCACTCTCTCTTAAAGGGAAGAGGACAAAAAAACATAACAGTAGTAATAGTAAAGAGAAGTCCATCCTGTTTCAGAAAATCTGAAGTTAGAGCTTAACCTCTAACTGTTACAAAGACTGGAGTCTCCTTCAAAAATGTGAAATAAACATCTCATTACATAAAACTTCACCATGTCAGTGATGAATCCATTTAGGCAATCCCTAAGTTGTTACTAGTACCAGAGCTGCTGTTTTGGAAAATGAATCAACACCATCTATTGGAACAGAATTGATCATTTAACAGGGTTGTGAATATAACTGTGGAATTACGGAAATTTCTCATCTCATCTCATTATCTCTAGCCGCTTTATCCTGTTCTACAGGGTCGCAGGCAAGCTGGAGCCTATCCCAGCTGACTACGGGCGAAAGGCGGGGTACACCCTGGACAAGTCGCCAGGTCATCACAGGGCTGACACATAGACACAGACAACCATTCACACTCACATTCACACCTACGCTCAATTTAGAGTCACCAGTTAACCTAACCTGCATGTCTTTGGACTGTGGGGGAAACCGGAGCACCCGGAGGAAACCCACGCGGACATGGGGAGAACATGCAAACTCCACACAGAAAGGCCCTCGCCGGCCACGGGGCTCGAACCTGGACCTTCTTGCTGTGAGGCGACAGTGCTAACCACTACACCACCGTGCCGCCCTACGGAAATTTTTCCAGATAAAATGGACAAGATTGTTCTCCCAATACAACAATTACTGTAGATCAGAAATGGCTGCTTCTCAGAGTGGTACCATGTCTACAGAATGACCAAACAAGTCTCATCATCCTGGTGAATTAAAACATCCTAGAGTAATTAGCAAAAGCGATTTTTGCTTGATTTCATTTGAATGACTATGCTAGTGGTATTTGCTATAAAACAGTGTCAGCTCCTGGCGTCCACACACCTGGCTGTGTAGCTTTCGCAATAACAGCATACTCTTGTTGACTATTATTCCACTGTAGCTGGTGCCAGGAGCTGAAACGATGTGCAGGTGTGCCGATTTTTTTGCTGGCTGGACTTTAGGTGATCTGTCAATGGCGGGCACTTGTACTCATAATTATGTGGTGATGGTGCCAGTGGGACACATACACACACCAGCTTCCTGCAGGAGTGTGTGCTACCTGCACCAGTTCCATTCAGTCTGAAGTGATGCGATATATGACCAGAATCATGGTACAGTGTGATAACAAAACAAAAAAAATGTCATACAAGTATATAGAGTGAATATGATTGATATATGAAAGCAGCAATGACAGGCCATTTTGTTTTTTAAAAGTAGTTGTCATAGTGTTGTGTAATGTATCAAATTAATGTGTGAAGATCTGAATTGAAAACTTGTTTAATTTTGTAAATATGTCTAAAAAAAAAACGTTATGAACATTTGAAAATCCAGTGTTTTATAAAATTTCCATTTCTGTCCGTTGCCCCGGTCACAAACCAGCAATCATTTTCCACTGGCTTAATTTTCCATTCATGAGAAAAAAAACTCAATTAGAAATGAATAGACCAAAAAGACAAAAATAAAGATATTTAGAATTTTAAGTATCAGGGTAAGAATTACAGATAAAGGCTTCTTCTTCTTGTATCTCACAATTATACACCTAGAAGGCTTAAAAGTAATACATCAATGAAATTAGTACATCCTTTGTGTTTAAACATAAAAGCCAAGGTATGTTCACTTTAAATTGCGGACACCAAGCATGACTAATGACGGTGGTGCTCGAATGCGCTGTGTACCCTTGACTTGCAAATGATGTCAAAGCAAAATAGAAACCCGGATGTCAGCCATGTTGGTGGATATACAAATGCAGGGTCAAGCGACATTCCGTACAAAACAGTCATGCGTGCGCAACTCTCTTTGTTTTTCCACTGTTTTAAGCGTTCTTTTAGCTCTGCCATATCTTTGTGCCGTATATAATAATAATAATAATAATAATAATAATAATAATAATAATAAATTTCTAAAAAATGCATATTCACATCGAAATCTCACTGCTTTTTACAGTAAAAATCATGAAAAAAACTAAAAAAAAAAGGTGACAAATATAAAGAATTATCCCCCACCCAAAAAAAAAGAGCCATTTACGGCAAGAAAAAAAAGATGATAAAATGATACTAGTAGCTAATAAAAAAAAAATAAATAATCATGGTAGTTAATCACTTAAAAATGGTTGTGGTCACAACAGTACTCCTGACCATGGCACGTTCCAATTTTTTTTAGAATTCCGTCCGTGATTCGGAAAGGGGGCGAGGAAATTCTGAGGCTTCGGACAGAGAGGGGATGAGTACAGCTGAACATCGGCAGAGCTGATCTAACGAGCTAAAACCAAAACCACTCATATATGGTTGTGGTCACAACAGTACTCCTGACCATGGCACGTTCCAATTTTTTTAGAATTCCGTCCGTGATTCGGAAAGAGGGTGAGGAAATTCTGAGGCTTAGGACAGAGAGGAGATGAGTACAGCTGAACATCGGCAGAGCTGATCTAACGAGCTAAAACCAAAACCGCTCGTATATGGTTTTGGTCACAACAGTACTCCTGACCATGGCACATTCCAATTTTTTAGAATTCCGTCCGTGATTTGAAAAGAGGTCGAGGAAACTCGTGTAATCATTTTATCTCAGGTGAAATTCAAAAGCTTTCTCGATAATATCATGGAAGAATTTTATTTTGTGTTGCTAGAATTTTGCTATAAAATGAGTGTTCTCTTGTTGTGGTTCACTTGGTGGTTGTTATAATTTTAACATGTGTATTATCATTTCGCTTCTAGCAGCGCCAGCAAAATTCATCTCATCTCATCTCATTATCTCTAGCCGCTTTATCCTTCTACAGGGTCGCAGGCAAGCTGGAGCCTATCCCAGCTGACTACGGGTGAGAGGCGGGGTACACCCTGGACAAGTCGCCAGGTCATCACAGGGCTGACACATAGACACAGACAACCATTCACACTCACATTCACACCTACGCTCAATTTAGAGTCACCAGTTAACCTAACCTGCATGTCTTTGGACTGTGGGGGAAACCGGAGCACCCGGAGGAAACCCACGCGGACACGGGGAGAACATGCAAACTCCACACAGAAAGGCCCTCGCCGGCCCCGGGGCTCGAACCCAGGACCTTCTTGCTGTGAGGCGACAGCGCTAACCACTACACCACCGTGCCGCCGCCAGCAAAATTATATGATAGAAACAATCCAGACTGGGCACCTACTCAGAAAATGGGCTACGTTTTGTCCAAGGTCAGATTCAATTCTTTGGCAGCCAAACCAGATAGAACACGATATCTGGGTCCTCGATGGTCGGTAGAAACGACGTATCTTCAGAAAAGCCTGACTTTTTTAAATAATATGGGTCAAAACCACACATATCTATATTCTCTTTGTATCGAATCTTTGCTCGACCGTTCAAATCGTGGCAATATTGAGAAAATTCAGCATTGTTTACAGACACGCTTTCAGCAGCTGCCGTCCTAGTTGCTTTGTATATCCACCATCATGGCGGACGCTCATGATGTAGCACATTTTGATCACGTAGTTGCAAGTCATCTATAAGAGGGTCAAACTTTTGTTCATTCTCTTCAGAACAGTATTACTGATATTGATACACCGTCTCATTTTTTCTCCATGAAAAAAAAAAACAATAGGAAATTCATTGACTTTTAGGAAGGATCCAAAATTTTTCTCAGCAATCCGATCTTTCGCGGGCACTAGGCAGCAAAGTGTTTCGCCAATTTTATTGGAAAATCAAGTCAACGTGAGAGATTTGACCACTAGGTGGGAATCATGAGTTTCAAGCTGATTGAAACAACACTGAGTGAGCTGGAAGCAACAACAAAACACACGGACCGGTGACGAATATCACTAAAAAACCCAAGATGGCGGCGCCCATGAGTTTGGTGTATTGCATTACACAACATTAAAAAAATGCTTAAAGTAAAAGCTCATCACAACGGTGCACGAAATTAACAATATATTTCGTAAATGTTATTTATTCTTGAATCGACACTAGTTTTATGTAGATTAAACACTTTTAAACATCTTTAAAGGCCAAACGAAAACATGCTGTTCTCCCATACAAACGTATGCGCAGCGGTGCGCTGTCAAGCCTAACAAAAGGTCATTTTAGAATGGCACATTGGCTGAAGGTCGACAACACAACACCGAAAGTAGTATTTGTGTGGGATGATGTCTGCTTGGTAATGTTAAAGCACGTCAATGATGTGTGTCGTAATTACGATCGGTTCACTTTGGGATGAGCAATCTCTGTATCAATCGCAAACGGAAGGGTGATAGTTTTCACACTAAAAAAAAAAGTTTGACCTTCATTATTAGCGCTTATTGTAGTGTGCATGGCCGCACAAGTTGCACTTGATAATTAGCAGGTCACATGACCATATCCGGGCGGCACGGTGGTGTAGTGGTTAGCGCTGTCGCCTCACAGCAAGAAGGTCCTGGGTTCGAGCCCCGTAGCTGGCGAGGGCCTTTCTGTGCGGAGTTTGCATGTTCTCCCCGTGTCCGCGTGGGTTTCCTCCGGGTGCTCCGGTTTCCCCCACAGTCCAAAGACATGCAGGTTAGGTTAACTGGTGACTCTAAATTGAGCGTAGGTGTGAATGTGAGTGTGAATGGTTGTCTGTGTCTATGTGTCAGCCCTGTGATGACCTGGCGACTTGTCCAGGGTGTACCCCACCTTTCGCCCGTAGTCAGCTGGGATAGGCTCCAGCTTGCCTGCGACCCTGTAGAACAGGATAAAGCGGCTAGAGATAATGAGATGAGATGAGATGAGATGACCATATCCTGTATGTAGGCGATCCTCGTGCTTGGAACTTCATAACTTTGCTAAAACCCTCTGAAGTATGGCTTCTCTGACATGTCCTTTTAAAAATAGTCTTTTTAATGCATTAAAAAAAAAAGTTTTAGAAATCTAATCAGAATTCCAAGTATGCTCACTGCCAGGCAAAGATAACACATGAACCTTTGGTAATGGGTTATGGTATCTAGATCGAGATACCTGTATGCAACGCTAGCTAAAAAGAAAATGCATTACGGTTAGCACAAATGTAAAAGTGGGCTATTAATTTGAGTTCAATAGTCCAACTTTATACTTTAACAACCCATATATACAGTATTTCCAGGAGTTTTTATTTTTATTTTTTAATCCAGACAGGGACAAAAATGTTTTCTCGGATTCATGGAAACACAAACATGCAAATCACAAACACAATCCTCCATCCTAGTGATGAATGTTAGCCTAGTGTTTGATGTTAAAATACTGAATATACATTGAATTCACATTCAGTGCTTTTCACTTGCATAATGTTAATGCAATATAAATGACGGATGATGCTCTAAAAGTCTCACACACACACAGAATCGACGCTTTGTGCATAAACAAAAAGCTAGAGCACAGACATGCGATGTGAAATAATGAAGCGTGTACATCCTGTCAGCTGAGACACAAAGAGAAAAAAAAAAAAAAGGAACGGAGAGACCAATGAGAGACAGGTGGAGTCCTTCCAGGTCTTATTACCAGCATAATTACACACACCTGAGCCATGTGTGTGTGTGCAGGGGGTGGATGGGGCAGTAAGCAATGGACACTCCAGTAGGAACATGCACACACACACACACACACAGAATTACGTGCCAACATTCATATAGGGAAACAAATGCAAGGGCAAACAGACGCTGGTGAGAGACATTAAAAGTCATTTAACACACATGTGACGAGCTGCCAGACATCCAGAGGAGGAAAGACCCGGTTAAACATGCGCCGCAGGGATCACGCATTCAAAGGTTTTCATGATGAGACGGGTGATGATGATGATGATGCATCATTCACGTAGATGTATGTGAAATGATGAAGTGGGATGCAACAGCAGGCTGCAAATCATCGACTGGAGCTTACAGCCAAGATCCCGAGAACTCTAAGTGCCTGTGAAAAGACTCCATGCTGATAAGCTGTTACTTCATATGAACGTTAACATTCACATGACCTTGATCACCTTGATAGGACCCATTTTCCAAATGAAAGCACATCGACGGAGGAGTTCAAGCCATTGCCAGTTTTTGTGCTGAAAGTATTACCCGAGATTGCATCCCCTGCAACGTGGAACCTGAGTATCAAAACAGCATCGAGCAACTAAATTCAAGAAAATGAATTTATTTCTATGGCCTTAATAAGCAGGTGTGTGACCCAACTCTGAATATGTAAAACTTTACCGACATAAATATTGACACAAGTCATTGACTCTGAACATGGCCCTCTGAAATGAATCCACATGCTATCCTGGCAACTATTTCCTCCAGTTCTTCTCACTCTACTCATTTGATAATAAATGACTGGCTTCAGGCCCGCTCCACGTTTCCTTGCTCCTCTGACATTTAAACTTACTGAATGACAGCTTCAAACAAAGACTGGCAGCAGCCACTCTAATGGAAAGAAACGGACGCATTGGTGTCGTCTGCTAGGGTGTGTTCAATTAGTGGCTGCGTTAAAAGCAGGGAGACATGAGTTGTGCGACATGAATTTGTTAACTAACTAACTAACTAACTAACTAACTAACTAACTAACTAACTAACTAACTAACTAACTAACTAACTAACTAACTAACTAACTAACTAACTAACTAACTAATTTTCAAAACAGCAAAAATACCTGGACAGTGTTTACTTTGGCTGAAGTATGTACGGCTAAAGGATAGAATTAGGTATGCAGAATGAGCCGTCTATCTCACAAAAACACTGACAAACTGGAATAAATACACATTCACAGTTTGAAGGATAAACTGACCAAGCATTTCTCTAATACAGTTTATGTTTACCCAATTACTTTAACCATGAAAAAAATCCTGAGATGAGCAATGTCTGATTAAAACGCCCTCCTCTTGAGGACTCACGGCTGGTCAAGTGGTTAGCGTGTCCGCCTCTCGATCGGTAGATCGCGAGTTCTACTTGCAGTCGGGTCATACCAAAGACCATCATAAAAAATGGTACCTACTGCCGTCTGGCAAGGCACGCTGCAATACAGATGCGAGTAGGGAGTCAAACTCTCGCGGTTACCAGAGGACTAGCCCCCCCCACTGTAACCCATCCATCCATTATCTGTAGCCGCTTATCCTGTTCTACAGGCAAGCTGGAGCCTATCCCAGCTGACTATGGGTGGACAAGTTGCCAGGTCATCACAGGGCTGACACAGACACAAACAACCATTCATACTCACATTCACACCTACGGTCAATTTAGAGTCACCAGTTAACCTAACCTGCATGTCTTTGGACTGTGGGGGAAACCGGAGCACCCGGAGGAAACCCACATGGACACGAGGAGAACATGCAAACTCCGCACAGAAAGGCCCTCGCCGGCCACGGGGCTCGAACCCGGACCTTTTTGCTATGAGGCGACAGCGCTAACCATGACACCACCAAGCTGCCCCCACTGTAACCCGAGCTATATAATAGGCGGGAGGCCGAGGGCTACGAAACGGAGATCAGCGCTGCCCTACAGTATGTGGCACGGAAAAGAACTTTAGACCTCTTGAGGAGGAGGATGGCATTAATGAAACGTCTTGTTTTTTTGTCAAAGTGTTTTGCCGAGAATATGAATTTCACCGGGCGGCACGGTGGTGTAGTGGTTAGCGCTGTCGCCTCACAGCAAGAAGGTCCGGGTTCGAGCCCCGTGGCCGGCGAGGGCCTTTCTGTGCGGAGTTTGCATGTTCTCCCCGTGTCCGCGTGGGTTTCCTCCGGGTGCTCCGGTTTCCCCCACAGTCCAAAGACATGCAGGTTAGGTTAACTGGTGACTCTAAATTGACGGTAGGTGTAAATGTGAGTGTGAATGGTTGTCTGTGTCTATGTGTCAGCCCTGTGATGACCTGGCGACTTGTCCAGGGTGTACCCCGCCTTTCGCCCGTAGTCAGCTGGGATAGGCTCCAGCTTGCCTGCGACCCTGTAGAACAGGATAAAGCGGCTAGAGATAATGAGATGAGATGAGATGAATTTCACCCTGACATGTTGCAGTTTCATAGAACTGTTGGACAGTGGTGCTGGACTTGATACTCCTTGCTTGAGACCATATCAAAAATTACATATAACTGAGACATGCCTCTGTTTTATTCAAACTCTGCCTGTATAAACAGAGATCTGAATAGTGCTTATGTGATTCACACTGGGTAGCTGTAATGCTAGTATTACTTTCAGCTAATTTCACTGCACTGACAACAGAAGAAAGAATGAAATGCAGGAATGTTTTGAAATATCATAACATCAGTGTAGCCTCGAGGAAATCTATTCAGGCTCTGGATCTGTTGAAAATGTGTAAATGCCAGCCAGCACACTTCCCGTCCCGAGAGAACAGAGAAGTCCATCACATTGCCAGTGAAATATTTCCAGCTTATTAGCATTGGTAATAGTGTGATCTGAAAACAGCCCACAGTTCAGGCAGGAGCGTTTTCCTGAGGGAGAAATCGACCCCGTAGCCTGCGGACAGTGCTGCATCGCTGTGGCTTGAGAACATGGAAACAATGTGTGATGATATAACCATGTAATGCTGAAATGTAAATATTCAAGCTGTGGATTGTTATGATGAAAGCAGCTGTCGAGCTAAAGTGTCAGACTGTAATCACAGCCCTGATTACAGCGTATCGAGAAAAAGGAATACGTGCCGAAGAAATGGAAAGATGGAAATGGAAAATGGAAATACTTGATGTGTGGCCATGTGAGAAAGGCAGACAGTGAGCTTTCCATTTCCTTTTCGAAGATTTCGCTGGCCTTCTGGCATAGAAAACGGATAAAATTGATGACACCGGCTTGGCTACATAGCGGAGGAAGGACGAACTGATGACAGGCAGACACAGAGAGGCAGAAAAAGAGACAGATATTACAAAGTATCACGAACACTCCAGATATGAGGTTGAACATTACGTGCGCCGAAGTGAATGTCTCAGCCTCAGATGTCTAATGTGTATCTGACCACAACTATCTGAATCTTGCCAGTTGGATTGCTGCCTATCTAAAACTGTGTGTGTGTGTGTGTGTGTGTGTGTGTGTGTGTGTGTGTGTGTGTGTGTGTGTGTGTGTGTGTACTACAGTTCTTTTAACTTTCAATGATGGCAATACATTTAAAAAAAAAATACAACCCCGATTCCAAAAAAGTTGGGACAAAGTACAAATTGTAAATAAAAATGGAATGCAATGATGTGGAAGTTTCAAAATTCCATATTTTATTCAGAATAGAACATAGATGACATATCAAATGTTTAAACTGAGAAAATGCATCATTTAAAGAGAAATATTAGGTGATTTTTAAATTTCATGACAACACCACATCTCAAAGTTGGGACAAGGCCATGTTTACCACTGTGAGACATCCCCTTTTCTCTTTACAACAGTCTGTAAACGTCTGGGGACTGAGGAGACAAGTTGCTCAAGTTTAGGGATAGGAATGTTAACCCATTCTTGTCTAATGTAGGATTCTAGTTGCTCAACTGTCTTAGGTCTTTTTTGTCGTATCTTCCGTTTTGTGATGCGCCAAATGTTTTCTATGGGTGAAAGATCTGGACTGCAGGCTGGCCAGTTCAGTACCCGGACCCTTCTTCTACGCAGCCATGATGCTGTAATTGATGCAGTATGTGGTTTGGCATTGTCATGTTGGAAAATGCAAGGTCTTCCCTGAAAGAGACGTCGTCTGGATGGGAGCATATGTTGCTCTAGAACCTGGATATACCTTTCAGCATTGATGGCGTCTTTCCAGATGTGTAAGCTGCCCATGCCACACGCACTAATGCAACCCCATACCATCAGAGATGCAGGCTTCTGAACTGAGTGCTGATAACAACTCGGGTCGTCCTTCTCCTCTTTAGTCCGAATGACATGGCGTCCCTGATTTCCATAAAGAACTTCAAATTTTGATTCGTCTGACCACAGAACAGTTTTCCACTTTGCCACAGTCCATTTTAAATGAGCCTTGGCCCAGAGAAGACGTTTGCGCTTCTGGATCATGTTTAGATACGGATTCTTCTTTGAACTATAGAGTTTTAGCTGGCAACGGCGGATGGCACGGTGAATTGTGTTCACAGATAATGTTCTCTGGAAATATTCCTGAGCCCATTTTGTGATTTCCAATACAGAAGCATGCCTGTATGTGATGCAGTGCCGTCTAAGGGCCTGAAGATCACGGGCACCCAGTATGGTTTTCCGGCCTTGACCCTTACACACAGAGATTCTTCCAGATTCTCTGAATCTTTTGATGATATTATGCACTGTAGATGATGATATGTTCAAACTCTTTGCAATTTTACACTGTCGAACTCCTTTCTGATATCGCTCCACTATTTGTCGGCGCAGAATTAGGGGGATTGGTGATCCTCTTCCCATCTTTACTTCTGAGAGCCGCTGCCACTCCAAGATGCTCTTTTTATACCCAGTCATGTTAATGACCTATTGCCAATTGACCTAATGAGTTGCAATTTGGTCCTCCAGCTGTTCCTTTTTTGTACCTTTAACTCTTCCAGCCTCTTATTGCCCCTGTCCCAACTTTTCTGAGATGTGTTGCTGTCATGAAATTTCAAATGAGCCAATATTTGGCATGAAATTTCAAAATGTCTCACTTTCGACATTTGATATGTTGTCTATGTTCTATTGTGAATACAATATCAGTTTTTCAGATTTGTAAATTATTGCATTCCGTTTTTATTTACAATTTGTACTTTGTCCCAACTCTTTTGGAATCGGGGTTGTATGATATTGTTGATCACAAGAGTTTGTGTCGCAGAAGACCAAAATCCATGATGCTAACAACACAAGGGAAAGTCAACATTTTGAAAAGGGAAAAAAAAAGATATATTTTTAATTATATTTATATTTATTTATTTCTTGTGAGGGCTTGTATACTACAACTGTGAAGCACCAAAATCTGTTTCGTGGATAAACTAATAATTTGGACAAAGTTACTGTATTTGCAGTCACAAAGCTTTTCAATACTTTCTCCACTACGTGGTGTCTTGAGCTAATTTGCACAATTATGGTAATAAATCCTGACTAGTTTATTTCATATATTTAAATAATCCACAGTTTATATGGTATTTAATATGATTTTGTCTTAAAATACGATGTAGTTTATTTAAATATAGTGATTTTTTTAATGTTTGGGTATATTCTGAAATATATTCCCGTTATGCATGTGATGTCACTTCCTGTCAATTGGATGGAATGAATGATTGGATGTCCGTGTGAGTTCAAGCATTTGTCAAGTTATGCTACTTGTTTAAGAAGCTACAAGTTCTAATGTCCTTTAAGTTTACCGTCAAGAACTACAAGTTGTAAAATCCTCTCTAATGGCCCTTTTCCACTACCCTTTTTCAGCTCACTTCAGCTCGCTTCAGCCCGACACGGCTCGCGTTTCGACTACCTTAGAGCAGCATGAGTCAGCTCGCTTCAGCCCTGCTCAGCCCCCAAAACTCGCACGGTTTTGGAGTGGGGCTGAAGCGAGCCAAACCGAGCCGAGTGGGGCTAGGGGCGTGAGGAGACACTCCCCTGTGCACTGATTGGTGAGGAGGAGTGTCCTCACACACCCACACACGCCCCGCGAGCACGCTGGGATCTGTCAACACCGTAAACCCAGAAGAAGAAGAATTACGAATTACGAGAATTATGAAGCCTTATGCGCCTCGCCTCATCTATACGCTCTTGCCAGTATCTGTTGGCATTGTCGGTGACAACAAGCCACAGCACCAAGACCAGCAACACTAACGACTCCACGTTTATTGTTTACTATCCAGGTCGTGAGACTACCACTTAAAAGATCACTGATGTCACTGTTTGCGCCGCCTAACGACATCACGTGACGTCCACCCACTTTCGCTAACTCCACCCAATGTGTCCACCCACTTCCAGCCAGCACGGTTCAGCGCGGTTGTAGTTGAAATGCAACTCCAACAGCCCCACTCAGCTCGACTCAGCACGGCACGGCTCAGCCCAACTCAGCCGCGTTGGGTAGTGGAAAAGCGGCATTAGACTCGCTAAGGGGCGGCATGGTGGTGTAGTGGTTAGCACTGTTCGAGCCCAGTGGCCAGCGAGGGCCTTTCTGTGTGGAGTTTGCATGTTCTTCGTGTGTCTGTGTGGGTTTCCTCCGGGTGCTCCGGTTTCCCCTACAGTCCAAAGATATGCAGGTTAGGTTAACTGGTGACTCTAAATTGACCGTAGGTGTGAATGTGAGTGTCAATGGTTGTTTGTCTCTATGTGCCAGCCCTGCGATAACCTGGCGACTTGTCCAGGGTGTACCCTGCCTCTCACCCAGAGTCAGCTGGGATAGGATCCAGCTTGCCTGCGACTCTGTAGAACAGGATAAGTGGCTACAGACAATGGATGGATGGATGGATGGATGGACAGATGGACTTGCAAAGGAACTGCAAGCTGTACAATCCTCTCTTAGTCCACAAGCAGGCAAAAGTGTTCTACGGTGTTTTTATGTTTGTCGGCGCAATAAAACATCAGTGAGTAAGAACCTGGGCTTTGGCTGTGTGACTAAGGGTGGCAAAGTTATAAAAGGGTAAGAGGGAAACACAAGCTCAGAGAGAATACATCACATTTCGATAGAAGTGCACAAACTTTTGAACTTTCTTTCATTCATTTCCCTCTTCACATACACCATTTGTTACTTGTGGTAACACTATCTGCAAAATCACATTCTACATAAAGGGCCGGATTCAGAGACGGCAACTTAAAGGAAAGTTACTCATATTCAGAGTTGAGCTACACACTTAATGAATATACCTCTAAATGAACCGTAGGTGCTAAAGAAGGCAACTGGACTTGCTTGAAAGTCTTGAAGACGTTTCACCTCTCATCCGAAAGCCTTCTTCAGTTCTGTCTGACTAGTGGGGAGTTCCAGGTATTTATCCTCTAGTGAACCAAACACAACCCTAAGGAGAGTCATTGAGGTCACATAAGTCGTTGACCCTCTCAGCCATCCTGTAGGTGTTAGGGTCACTGGAGGCCAGGCGTGAACAGTGTTTGCAGCCTAGAGGGTCGTTACGGTGATCTGTGGGTTGTTGGCTCACTCAGGATAAATACCTGGAACTCCCCACTAGTCAGACAGAACTGAAGAAGCCTTTCGGATGAGAGGTGAAACGTCTTCAAAGAATTTCGAGCAAGTCCAGTTGCCTTCTTTAGCACCTATGGTTTACGATGACCTGAATGACTGAGAACCTTCACAGACATACCTCTAAATGTTTACTGCAATGTATTCACCTTATGGAATCACTGAATGCATTGGTGCGTCCAAGTCAGTCAGGTCATAATCTCACAAATAATTCCGAGATGATGGCAAGATGAAAGAGTGGAAGTTTATGGCTGTATACTAACCAGAAACGGAGATATATCATTTTAAATGAGACACGCAATTATTTACTTACTGTGTGGATGTTACTTCAGGAAGCAACAATGCTTCTGTGTATTATTTGTGAGTCCCTTGACCAATCAGATTTCGTCATTTTGTCAGATTTACTCCCACTCACTCACTCATTCACTCACTCAGCGGTTACAGGCAGAACAGAGCTTCTGAGGCTGCAACTCATTTGAAGCAAAAAGGATCCAGCGCATGGAAGCATTTGACACTGAGCCCTATACTTTCACCTGTTGGATAATAAGAAATCTTACACAACTCCCATGTCGACCGAGTGTAAAAATATGCTATTATAGAGGTTATTACAGGTGATATTTTCTTTTTTTTTTGGTGTGTGTAGTGTTTGGATTCCATTACATCAACACAGTATCTAAAAGGAAATAAAACAAATTCTCAAAGCTGAGGTTCTGCTAAGACCAACAGGTGCTTTCAAAGCAAACAGTTTTAGGAACTTATGAAGAGGAACTACCCGCTGGGAAGCTTCCACAAGAACGACATACCTTCAAGGGCTTTTTTCTGTTTGTATTCGCACCACCAGTAGGAACGCTGAAGTGAGGTGGTCCGGTTTGCGAGCACGATGTTAGCAGGAAATGCTCGAAGATTTTTACCTTTTGCTTAGATGCTTCAAAATTGCACTCTATTTCCTCCATTGCAGATACTCTCAGTAAAGTCTAGACTTCACTGTCAGTCCATTTGTCTGCGTCCATTTTTTAATACCAATGTTAAGAGCTGTTGTTCACACACCAAACATACACAGATTTTTAAAAATGACAGTTACCGGTACTGCATTGGCTTGTGTTCAACCAATCAATATACACTTATGTCTGGACCGATCACAGTACACTTGCATTACTCATGGTTCCTCTTGTGCTGGGACAGAACCTACTCTAGTGTTGTAGTCAAGACCACCGAAACTGACACCAAGTCATGACTGAGACCAGAGTGTATCAAGACCAAGACAAGACCAAGACCGAGGCAGGGCAAGACCGAGTCAAGACCAGAACCAGACCAGTGTGTGTGAAGGGGGCGGGGAGGGGTGACGTCTATTAACAGTAACGGAAATTCTGAATTAGCAATGAGTAACATTACATTTAAAGCAGGAAGTTTTACATCCAATTACCATAACGATGTTAACAAATAAATCAGACAATGCATAGGCAATGGAGTGAAATCCCTGCAGTCTTGCCCGGTCTCGAAATAAAATCCCGAGTCCTCTGTGTCTGAGACAGAAACAAGGCCGAGTAAAAATGCGGTTGATTCCGAGATGAGACAGAGACCTTCAAAAAGTGATCTTGAGGCCAGTCTTGCATACTACAACACTAACCTACCATGAAAAGGTAGCCATGGGGAAGCCATGGCTTAATGGTTAGAGAAGCAGCTTTGGGACCAAAAGGTTGGTGGTTTGATTCCCTGGACCAGCAGGAATGGCTAAAGTGCTTGAGCAAGGCACCTAACCCCCAACTGCTCCCCAGGCTGCTCTGGATAAGAGCATCTGCTAAATGCCATTAATGTAATGTAATGAAAAAAAGTCCCTCAAAATGGTTTTCGAAGACATATGATTGTTCTCAGTTCCTGTAGTATGGATACACAAAAAAAGGGGGAACTTCCTCCAACAGTTCCAAGAACTATGAAAAAGAAGTTGAAGTTCCTCCAGTCCAAACTCACTTATTGATACCAAATGTGAGGTAAAAACATTTTAAGCTGGTATGATCCTGTGAAATGTTCAGAAACACTTCAAGACTCCAGGAGGTTAAATTGCTTTGTCTTATTTATTCTGCTCTCTGAGTGCATAACTCAAAGTGAATAGTCAGTGTGTTGAGAAAAGTTTAAGTGGTTCATGACGTCCTCGTCCTCATCTGTTCTCCAAGGTGTATACTTTTCCCAGCGTGTTGCAAGTACATCTGTTTTTGTTGTAGCACCATTTTCGCAACCTTCATCGACACGTCACGTAGAAACATCGCTCTGCGCTTGGCCTTTGAAAATCTATGACTACTGGCCACATTAAGGAAGAAAAAGTTGAATTCTTGAATAATTGAATAGCGTGCCTGAATACTTGCTCTGGTCCAAAAATAAAGGTTGAAACATAAATACAGAGTGTAACTCGACCGCATCAAATCTGCAGTCAGTCATGTCACAGGTAGTCATTGGAAAAGTATTGGTGACATTTTCCAGCCTGATTTTTTTTCAGTCTCTTCTTTTATGTACTACCGTACTTCTTGCGTCTCCAGGCGTATTGCTCTGCCTCTTTCCGTGTGTGTGTGCTGATTATGTGCACTCCTGCTGTGCTCTCTGAGTAGAAGAGTGTTCTTAGAGAAGACAAAAGCAGAGACAGGAGACAAGACATGTGTCCTTTTTTGGAAATGCTGCTGGCTGTTTGTTCAAGTTTTTTTTTTTTTTTTACACCTCCGTCATATAAACCAATGCTATACAAGTCATCAAACTAGTACACATATTTAACTAGAGCCATTATGTAACACTTTGACAATGCCATCTTGAAAGGAGCCTCCGCCCTGAAAGATTAAATATTAAACATCTTTATACTGAAATATTTGTGATGTGTTTTCCCAACATCATAGCCAAGGCAAAATGAGAAAGCCAATCAAAGCATTTCCATGCAATGTTTGGTGAACTATATAATATGACATGTGGTTTTGGTCATTTGTGTGTGTGTTTTGTCAGAATTTGGCCATAGCTAAAGCCCATGGATTTGCCCAAAGCTCCAAACTGCCTTGCGAGTCTGTTGTGCCTTATGAGTCAATGAGAAACCAAATCAGAAACTTATTACATCTCATTCACTGGAAGAGGAGGACATTCTGCATTTTGATTGATTGTGCACGTCCGTGGCCAGTAAATAAAAGTAGAAAATGTTCTCTTGCTAAACATGATGATGTGTCAAGTTCAGGTCCACTGACTCAAAATTTCCTCGTAAACATGAATATTCAGAAAGAGAACTGACAAGTGAAACAGAAACCACTTACAAAAGTACTATTTGTGTTGGCTGGTGTTATTGTTGGAGGGTGTTCGGTTTGGTTTGGGTTCTTCTTTGAGAAATAATCAGAACTGTTCAGTAAAAAACATATGCAACCCAAGACACGGGAAAGGATACTGCATTATGTGGACATTTTCCCAGCAGCTCTCATCAGCTTGTGTAGCTGCTACAGAGAACACAAATGGGGAAGAAGAAGAAGAAGAAGAAGTAGAAGAAGAGGGAATAAAAGGAAAAGCTTTCTATTTGTTACCAAGCTGGATAGTAGATGAATCTCTCGGTAGTGGCAAAGCCCAATGATGGGATTAGCCCAGGGGGTCCAATGTTCCATACAACCCAGTAATAAAAGAGAGCAGAGCAGCCGTTATCTTCTTTCCTTCATATTGACAAGGATGAATATGACTTAAAACGGAAATCACATCACTTAAATTATAGATCTCCATATCACTCCTCGGAGCGCAGGTGGCCAAGTGGTTAGAGCTCTTGACCGCTAAGCGAACGGTCCCCGGTTCAAGCCTCGGCTCAACGGGGATCTGGGGCTCGCTCCCTGTCCACCCTAGCCTGGGCCCGCCCATCCTAAGCGTGACGCAACACGAGGGCCTGTTGCGAGCTTAGTCTGGCCAGGCAAGCTATCTACAGCTCTTCCAAGCTCCCGAAAAATCGGGAACCAATCAACTTTGAGCATCTCCAACGGCCCTGGGTAGAGGCGTGTTCAAGGCACCGACGTAGTAGAACTGCGACCGGAAGCCATAGATTGTTTACAGAATCTATGCCGGAAGCGCTTCATTCACGAATGCTGTATTGAAAGCATTCAACGGGAAGTTCTCATTGAAAACGGAGCAAAGAGCAGCCCTGGAGGTATTTATTGAAAGGAAGGACGTTTTCGCCTTGCTTCCGACCGGCTTCGGTAAGAGTTTAATAATAGGATGTCTATGGTTTAATCTACCAGTTAGCCCCGTCGCGTCGCATACGTCAGAGGAAATAGTGATGTGATTGGTTTAAGCTTCGTCACAGCCTTTTCTGGCTTCGACCAGTAGCAAACTGAGGCATTTCAGGGAGGCGGGTCAACCACGGGCTCTGGGAAACGGTTGGGCTTAATATCTTGGCCAGACCAATAGCTCGTAGAGCTTTGCAGTCGCGTTAGCCAGACTATGTCCACCCAGCAGTGAATGGGGACCTGGTGGAAAAACACTGGGGAAGTCAAAAAGGCGGCAAGGAAAGGAACTGGCCATCCTACCTCACCATGCCGACGGCCTAGACAGAGTGTGTTCTCTAACAGGCACTCCCCCAACGTACGTACCTAAACGTATATATGGGACTCTATGACTCGCTTTTGATATCACTCCTCAAACACAAAATCCCAAAATATGACTGCAGGAATTTCTTGGGGCTGAAAAAATTCCCTAAAAATCTCGACTATTCTTAAAACCTTTTGAATAAAGTCACTGGTTTTTCCTGATATTATTCTTTTCCTACAACCTTTACACCATGAAGTCTGGGTTTTTTCCCCCCCTTCTGGATTGTTTTTAATCCCAAATCTCGACAGCAATAGCATTAGTAACAGCATGAGGAGATAAAATTGTAATTGTTTAGAACAAATGATTTCCCCTTCTGAGTAAAAGGATTAACACATCGAGCTGATTTATCTTCCAGAGCTACAATGAAAACAGAAAAAAAAAAAACATATCAGCATGCCAGTAAAATGATATCATATTTCCAGGAGGGTGAGTGAGGGCACAAAATCACTCCTTTTTTTTTTTTAACAGCTGCTGTTGTACATCTTTATTAGTGTCACTCTCAGTGGTGGGCTGGTGATGGCCTTGAGAGGCACATGCATTAAAAATAAAAAGGGGGGGGGGGGGGGGGGGCGAAAAGGATCACTTGAATGAGCACTTACACCATTCTCACCAGAGATACCTCATCCTATTTCTGTCCTCTTACATTTCCCTCTCTCTCTCTCTCTCTCTCTCTCTCTCGTCTCCTGCTGCAGGGCTCCCCTTGTTCTTAAATCAAGCCCAAAAAATCAATATGAACAAAAGGAGGTGCCTGATAGCCTCCTGGAGCAAAAGTGAAATCAGAGACTGGGTTCAATTACAAAAGCCTAAGTAGAAGCATCTTAGAAAAACAGAACAAACTTCGAATGTGAAGGACGTGAATGCAGCCGAATAACGAGTCCTTCCTTGCTGTGTTTATTCAGATGTGGTTTCTGGAGGACTTAAACAGTGCTTGGCGGTGTGTAAGCATGTGATTCAGCTAAAACCCACTGTTTATGGCAGGAGGTCAAGCTTTTTTGTTGCCAGAGACCCCTTTAACGACAAAATAAATTTCACAGACCCCCTAGGTACAGATTTGTTTTATGATCATTGTGTGTGCACTACAATATTTTTTTCCATTTATAAGAGCCATGGAGCTTTATTCCTGAACTTTCCACAGAACTCTCTAGGTCGACGTTAACAGAGTTATTGAGATTTGGTTCAAAGTCATGTAATTCAAGGAACTTAGTATTACATACTGTATAATAACTCTGATAGTGGTGGGTTGGAATTTGATAGACTTTGGAAATGGCAATCTGGGGGAAAAAAAATAGAGAATTTCCACAGTTAGGGGGCAACAATTACGTAGGTGAAGCAACACATACAACATGATCATATACCGTAAGGCCATATTTAGTCTTGGTGACTGTAGCGGGACCCTGATGTGGGTGGAGCACAGAAGCATGGCAGGCGGTTGTTTGCGTCTTAATTACTTCCTTTATTCTTGCTTTTCAGCACACAACTCACACTCTTTCTCTCACACACACAGGCTAGTAGCACGCCCTTGGCCCCGACCTCCCCTCCTCACTCTCCTTTTATGGGGCGCGGTCACTGGAGGAGACACACAAACATACGTTAATTGACAACAGGTGTAGTGACACGACCACTCACCTTCCCTGACTCTGCCCTCCATTCACAGACTGACGCTCGGCCACGCCCCCGCTGCCACAGTGACTTAAAGTGGGGGAAAGTTCCTCGTATTCAGTGTCTGTTTACGCGCCTGGTGAAGCCCATTTTCTGACCTTCCCATTCACACAAGCTCCATGTACACACGAGACAAGTGAAAACTAAAAATAACAACATACATGTCAACCTATACGGAATGTCCGTATTTTATACGGATTTGATTCAATAAACGTAGTATACGGGCGTATAAATAAAGTTATACGGATTCTTTAAAAAAACTTCAATATTTATCTAGCGCTATAATCAATTCCCACAACAGCCAGTAAAGAGTCTTATGAAATCGCACGTTATCTTGTGGTAGCGAGACTTCGTTCCACTTTTGATCATGCGCATACCGCATTGCGAGAATCCCGCCAACCCAGAAGTCATAGACATAAACATAGACGCCGCCTTCTGCATAGAATCATACGTCATCCTCGCCGCCAAATTGGATGTGGCAAAGTGACGATTCTGAGAATAAACATGCCTCATTCATGTGCTGCGTTTAACTGTACCAACAGGTTTACCGTCCAAACGAGATCACATGGGATTACCTTTCACAGGTGAGACTGGAAAAATACTTTTCATTGTATTTGGTCATTATAACGTAATTTTACGAACAGATTTTCCTGACTTTGTGGCTAATATGAAGTCTCGCGCATAATAGCCGCTCGGTGAAACCTGTCTCCAAACAACGAAGTATTTCCTTCGTAACTACGCTAATAACACTTTGTGTTTTTGTCAAACATTGGAGCTTTGTATTCATTCTGAAGGTTTATTGTTATTAATATTGAATAAAAAGTAACTGGGATATATCATTGTTAATTATCATTCAAATTTTAGGTAAATTATTTTAATTTGCATCTTATACTGATTTTATAAGGGAAATATGGATTTTGGAGGTTGGTTATACAGGTTTGAGTGACCAAAGGTTGACATGTATGTAACAACGATCAATACAATGATGATCTATAAATGATCTAAACTCTTAGAGCCAGAATGAAACCTAACATCCATCACTGTCATTTATCTACTGCGATATACACCATGCAGTGTATTGTGCCAGCTAGTTATTCCAATCCAGTTTCTTTGTACGGTTAGGTTTATCATCGTTCTCGCCAACATTTGAGAGATGAGGAATACAGCTGTTGCTAGTTAGCCTTAGCGAATGCTTTGTCATGTTCCCAGGAGAAAGAAGCACTCATTTTCTATCAGGAAATCAAATCTGGAAAAAGTTTTTTTTTTTTCTATACTTTCAGATTAAAATTTATGACTTTGATGCTTTTTTTCTATTTTAACTTGAGCGAACTTTGATTTCGAAGAGTAACTGCACTTTTACCTGACTAAACAATCTGGGTACTGCCACCACCTCTGGTCATACTATAATTAGCATGGAGCTCATTTCCATCCAGTCTGAACATTCAATCACTTCTGTTTATTGAACATGACGGGTTTTGTTTAATAGGAACGGCAAGATGTCGGACAAATATGCAACATAATGCAGTAATTAGTCACTAGAATTCCTGTTGCTCTTCTGCTCCTTTCAGTTAACCTTTTGTTATTCTGGTTCGATGTGATATCTATATCTCCACCATACTGCCAATCACAATACAGACTACAGACACATTTGAGGGCTGTAATGTCTTAAACATAAGTGGTGGGGATCATGTTACTGCACACACACAGGTGCAGCTTCCTACATCATGCCGTCATAGAGCCCAGAGAAGTCTGTCGAGCTCTTGTTCCCACTGCACTGGCAAGAAATGATTTTTTTTTTATGCATATACAGTAGATGTCTTACTATTGAAAGATTTATGGATACCAGTGGTGCAAGTGATCTTGAGTGCATTTGATCATGCATATATCTGAGATGGTTGGAGCCCATACTTTGAGAATTTTATAAAAAAAAAAAAAAAGAAATCCAGGTCCAGCCCATTCGTCTGGTCACACAGAGTTCCCAGTCAAACATCTCATCTCATCTCATTATCTGTAGCCGCTTTATCCTGTTTTACAGGTTCGCAGGCAAGCTGGAGCCTATCCCAGCTGACTACGGGCGAAAGGCGGGGTACACCCTGGACAAGTCGCCAGGTCATCACAGGGCTGACACATAGACACAGACAACCATTCACACTCACATTCACACCTACGCTCAATCTAGAGTCACCAGTTAACCTAACCTGCATGTCTTTGGACTGTGGGGGAAACCGGAGCACCCGGAGGAAACCCACGCGGACACGGGGAGAACATGCAAACTCCGCACAGAAAGGCCCTCGCCGGCCACGGGGCTCGAACCCGGACCTTCTTGCTGTGAGGCGACAGCGCTAACCACTACACCACCGTGCCGCCCAATCAAACATTATAATTAATAAATAAATAAACAAACAAACTGAGTATTACACAGCACTAACATTGGAGACTTCTTCTCCTTACATAAAATTTCACCATAACAACATACAGGTATGTACCATGTTTAAAGTTGTTCCAATAAGGTGTTAGAATGAGCACGTTACTCTAAATTTGGTTTGATTACAGATGGAACTACTGTCTGAGCTGGACTGTTATAGAAAATTAATTAAAATCTTCTGAAAAATGAGATTTGAGAATTCAACCAGTGTTGTAGTCGAGTCACTAAACCTCGAGTCCGAGTCCAGTCTCAAATCCCCAGTGTTCAAGTCCGAGTCATGTCCAAGTCATTAAAGAAAATTTCAAATTTTCGAATTGAGTCCACTACTGGTCTGAGTTGAGTCCGACACAAGCCCTGCCCACTATCAACAGGGCAAATACCATGAGAGAGGGTTAACACTAGCGAGTTCATCGCTCATCAAGCAAGCCCCACTATCAACAGAGCAATGAACATAGCGTGTGACTTCCTTCTCTGGGTGGAGTCTTGACAAATGGCGACTGAAGTTCGAGGTCGTCCCCATCGTCTCCTTGATAGTTCTTCTACATATGGAACACACAGCTGTGCATTTTTTCCCACTGCACGAGAAGTCTGTATAAGCAAAGAGGACAATCCTAGGGGCTTCTCTCCAGGCATTTTAGCACCATTAACGTTAGTTTGTTCCTGAACATGACGTATGAACAGGTGAATGTACGTTCTCTTGCACGAAACATGTATAAAATTAATGTAGATATAAATATGCCAAATTATTATGGCATGTTACAAAAAATAAAGAAAAAATCCGAGTTCTCGTCTCCAATTTACGGGCCCGAATGCAGTTAATGCACAAGTCCGAGTTCAAGTTGAAGTAATCAGTGTCAAAGTTCAAATCGAGTCATGAGTCTTTAAAATTAGGGCACGAGTTGGACTCGAGTCCAAGGCCTGGACTCGCGTACTACAAGCCTGAATTCAACAGAACATAACTTTACATAAAATCAGCAAAAAAGAAAAAAAAGTCAAATAGAAGCAAGCCAATAAAACTTGGTAGCAATGAATAACACGACTAAAATGTTGTGCCCAATGTTTTCTGGGAAAAAAAAAATCAATCATCTTCCTCCATCACGCTCTTAAACCCAGCTGTACCCAAATATAAAATATGTACATATATACTGTACGTAATACTAATTAATGTGCTTGATAAATACGCAGTGTTACGAGTGTGTCGGGAGACTAATTAGGCCAGGAGTGGAAAGAGCCTGTGGGTGCGAGGGCTAGTGTCTTGGGAGAAATGGAGTGTGCACTTCGTCTCTAGTTTTGGCTCAATGGGGAAAACTATAAGCAACTTAACACCCCCGGATATATATGCAGAACCCCCGTTGATACATCAGAGGCAGAATAATTACATGCAATTAATCTTAACCTGGCAAGCAGCCACATAAAAGTGAGAAAGCTGCAGAGGACCAGGGGAGAGCAGGGAAGACACAGAGGAGGAAGATGAGACAGGAAAAGAAGGGGAGAACAATAGGGTGCATGTGGGGTCAGTCACACAGCCCTTAACCAAATCCAGGCGGACAATCTCAAAGTGCCTTCAACGGCCACTTCACACAAAGTGGGTCACCGTGTCCAAAGGGGATGAGTGGGTGGAGGATGAACCACCATTCAAGTCAGGATTTAAAAGGTATCGACAGTGGATTACCACTGTGAACATACTTAAGATGTAATCTCACCATTATCTATCTATCTATCTATCTATCTATCTATCTATCTATCTATCTATCTATCTATCTATCTACAGTTGTGGTCAGAAGTTTACATACAGTGACATGAATGTCATGGCAATATTTTCAGTATACTTTCAGTCATTTCTTTGAACTTTTCTTTTTCTGTGGCAGAATGATTGTACAGGGGCGGCACGGTGGTTTAGTGGTTAGCGCTGTCGCCTCACAGCAAGAAGGTCCGGGTTCGAGCCCCGTGGCCGGCGAGGGCCTTTCTGTGTGGAGTTTGCATGTTCTCCCCGTGTCCGCGTGGGTTTCCTCCGGGTGCTCCGGTTTCCCCCACAGTCCAAAGACATGCAGGTTAGGTTAACTGGTGACTCTAAATTGACCGTAGGTGTGAATGTGAGTGTGAATGGTTGTCTGTGTCTATGTGTCAGCCCTGTGATGATCTGGCGACTTGTCCAGGGTGTACCCCGCCTTTCGCCCGTAGTCAGCTGGGATAGGCTCCAGCTTGCCTGCGACCCTGTAGAACAGGATAAAGCGGCTAGAGATAATGAGATAATGAGATGAGATGAGATGATTGTACAGCATACAGCTTTAATTTAAAAAAAAACACGAGAATTTGGTGTGCAAGTTTAAATTTTCGTTGGGTTTTCTGAAATCAACACAAGGTCAAAATTATACATACAGGGTTAAAAATTTACAAACGCTCACTTAGATTATTAATTCAGAGGTGCTGAAACTTTCAAAATGTCTCTTATCTTGCCAAGGCCGAGGTCTCTTAACTTCCTGTTAGTGATTGTGATTGACTACAGCTGGTAGCTTCTCTGTACCTTCATAAAAAGGGTTTGTTTACAGCACTCATTGGATTGACCAACACACAGCAAAATGGGAAAGTCCAAGGAGCTCAGTGCAGATCTGAGAAAAAGGATTGCAGATATACACAACTCCGGAACGTCTCTTGGAGACATTTCTAAACAACTGCAAATTCCAAGATCAGTTCAAACAATTGTATGCAAGTTGTTGTGAGCTGTAGTCACTTTGCCAAGCCACATCACTTCAAGAAAACCCAAACTGTCACCCTCAGCTGAAAGGAAGTTGGTTTGGATGGTCAGAAACAACCTGGAAACCACCATGGCACAGCCCTGCCATGAACTTAAAGTGGATGGATCACTGTCTACAGTTCAGATCACCATGGACTACGAGGCTGCTATCTAAGAAATAACCCCCTGCTCCAAATTTGACACCTTCAAGCTTAATTAAAGTTTGAAGCTGACCACACGGACAGAGAAAAAGCCTTCTGGAGGAAAGCTGTATGGTCAGATGAGACAAATATTGAGTTGTTTGGCCACAATGACCGCCATGTACAGAGGGACACTGTACCAGCTGGTGGTGGTGGTAGGATCATCATGTTCTGAGGCGGTTTTGCTGCCAGTGGAACTGATTCATTGCACAAAGTGGATGGAATAACGAAGGAGGACTACAGTACCTCAGAATTCTTCGGCATAAACCATCAGAAACTTGAACACGACTTGGGAGTTACAACAGGACAATGAACCCAAACACGCATCAGAGCTGGTTGTGGAGGATAAAGCAGACTAACATTAATCTTAAAACAAGTCCTGACTTCAACCCTATTGAAAATATATGGACCGTGTTTATAAGTCGAGTCCTTGCCAAGAAAAAAAAAAAAACATATTTAATTGAACTCTACCAATTCTACCCTGAAGAGTCGTGAAATATCCAACCAGAATTCTGCCAGAAGCTTGTTCATGGTCAACAAAGATGTTTGGTCAAGGTGACTCTTGCAATGAGACATTTTACCCAAATATTAGGTGTGCTGTATGTATATTTTTGACCCTGTGTTGATTTCAGAAAACCCAAAGAAAATTAAAACTCTTGCACCAAATTCTTGTGTGTTTTTTTAATTAAAGCTGTATGCTGTACAATCATGCTGCCACAGAAAAAGAACAGTTCAAAGAAATTACTGAAAGCCCATATATTGCCATGACATTCATGTCACTGTATGTAAACTTCCGACCACAACTCTATCCTTCCTATCTATCTATCTATCTATCTATCTATCTATCTATCTATCTATCTATCTATCTATCTATCTATCTATCTATCTATCGGTAGGTATGTAGGTAAATGCTGTTTCTTACAGGTATGCTTGTGGAGAACAATTAAATGCCTCATCAATTAAATGCCTCATCAATTAAATGTATATTTCACACTCCTTTGCGACATGTAAATACTATGGTATCTTTATCATTATGAATGGTTTCCACTATATTATGGAAGTGCTGTTTTGTTGTCGCTAATTTTACTTAAGGCTAAAAAAAGTAAAATCTTCTCAATAAAATCTGTTTTATTTGTGTAAAAAATTAGAAGTTACACAGTCAGAAATAAAGGTAGTGATATGGATATTTGCTTGCTGCTCAGGTGTTACCACCAGGGACGCAATTGTAAGTAAGTAAATAATTTAGGATACGTCATTGGACCTTAATCACCACTTTAAAACTTCACTCTCCAAGCTAATTATAGGTACTCCCCCAGTGCATTTCCCCGTAAAAGAAGTAGTTTGGTACATTAATTCCTGAGAGTGTACAGTACATGAGAATTGTTCAGTTGCACAACTAGAAGCTCACTTAACTAACAGGAAAATGGAGATGCCATGCTTTTCTGTTTAACTGGTTGCTGGCTCTTGTTTACAGAGCCTGCAATGCCATCAAGAGCAGATATTTTTTGATGCTGATTGAACGCAAGGGGAATTTTGTCAGTGTGCTGGCAAAAATACTTTGTAGAATCCATTTTCTGGACTGAGACCTGTACGGTACTTACACTAGGAATTCCCATAAGCTTTTCCCATAAGCTCAGAAAAACGTTCCTATCCTACAAGTGCTCCTCAAAGTTTGTGTAATTTACTAATGCTGTTTCAAATCATATCACTGCTAATGATGAATGCCAATCGTACATACCAACTACACTGTCAAAAAATGTTAAACAGCTTTGAAATTTATTTCAATTGCACACACAAATAATAAATCAGATGTATTAATGGCGGGGTGGCATGGTGGCGTAGTGGTTAGCACTGTCGCTTCACAGAAAGAAGGTTCTGGGTTTGAGCCCCAGCGGCCAACGAGGGCCTTTGTGTGTGGAATTTGCATGTTCTCCCCGTGTCTGCGTGGGTTTCCTCCGGGTGCTCTGGTTTCTCCCACAGTCCAAAGACATGCAGGTTAAGTTAATTGGTGGCTCTAAATTGACCGTAGGTGTGAATGCGAGTGAGAATGGTTGTTTGTCTCTATTACCCCTTTTCCACCAAATCAGTTCCAGGGCTGGTTCGGGGCCAGTGCTGGTGCTGGTTCACAACTCGTTCAACTTGCGAGCCAGCTGAGAACCAGTTTGCTTTTCCATAGCTTGCGGTGCTAAGGGAAGCCACGTCATTACGTCGCTGTATACGTCAGTTACGTCGCTACGTTTGCATAAACCTTGGCGCCAATATTGAAGCAAAAACAACACGGAAGAAGCAGCAGCAACAACAACAATAATAGTAATAATAATAATGGATGACTTCGCGTTTGTACAGCTGCTGTTTCTCGTCGCTTAAAAATGGCGATCTTTCGCGGTCTTGTTATTGTTGTTGGTCTTAACAACTCCGCTCCCCCCGCTGATGTAAGCGGTTCTTTCCTCTGGCTCAGCAGAGAGTTGGTGCTAGCCTGGAACCGTTTTTTTCTGGCCCCAGAGCCAGTTCTTTGTCAGTGGAAACAGAAAACCCGGTTCCAAACTAAGCACTGGCCCCGAACCAGCCCTGGAACTGCTTTGGTGGAAAAGGGGCATATGTGTCAGCCCTGCAATGATCTGGTGACTTGGCCAGGGTAGGATATGTGGGATAGGCTCCAGCTTGCCTGTGACCCTGTACAGGATAAGTGGCTACAGATAATGGATGGATGGATGGATGGATGGATGGATGGATGGATTGATTACTGGCATAGATGAGAGTCAAAACACTGTAACTTCCGGGTCTAAGATATTCCTTTTCTTTCGTCGTTTAGTTGCCATTTTATGCGTTCAGCTCCGTGATTGGTTTTCCCTTTATGGAGTTTTGTGAGCATCACAATTTGCGGAATGCACACATTTGAGAGACTTTACAGGTGATTGGCACTCATCAATATACGCAAGTGAACATGACTTTTTTTTTTTTTAATCTGGTGGAAATATTTTAACTCAGCTAGTTTGGCTAATGCAAGCGTTGGCACATGACTCTATTCAAGGATGAATAAATCAATGTTAAAATGTGATCATGGATATTTCAAAATATTTTCACAGCCATACATCTGTTACAGTTCAATACTATAGCTAAGTACAATATCTCTAAGAAAGTTAAAAAAATATGCCTGACAGAACTTTTACGTCCACTAAGGAATAGTTTTATGATTAACAGGCTGGCTTATGGATAGAATTTATCTTTACTTTATGGATATATATATATATTTTTTAATACTGATGTAATTTGTGGATTTAACTCTGAAGATGCCCCCACCCCAATTTTTTTTTCTAAATTGAGGCACTAGCAAGCAAATATAAGTGAACAAATGTTTCACATATTGTGTGTGCATATATATATATATATATATATATATATATATATATATATATATATACACACACACACACACACACACTTGTAATGTTTTATTAATACAACATCATAACACTATTATAGACCATCGTAAAAAGATTAGGCAATAATTATGATATGAAAACTTATTACAATTCCATGCTTTCTGAGAGCAGATGGGACGAAGCAAATGGATGATCATCTCTTACACTATTCTTAAGGGTGCCTTATATAAAGTGCATCGTTCCCCTCTTAAATTGCTTCCATTTGATCCAAACATATTTGAAAGTAACGATCGTAACAACTGCACCTGAGTGACCTGACAAACTGCAGACAGAAGATTTATTCTCCACCAGTGGAGCAGATGGAGTGGCTGGACATGCAGCTCAGCGGGAAGGGGGCCAAGACCTTCTGTTTTTCAGGTTTAAGGGGCTAGTAATAGGAGCTGATGTGACAGGAGGTATGCTACGATACAGAATATGCATTGCTGTCGAGAGGGGGGTGTAATAGAGAGAAGCTGATGAGCTGGCTTGTAAACCATGTGACCCAGAAAAAGCCCTCAATTCAGGCCCAAAGGTTCATGAATCATACACGACGAGCTTCCACTGCCTCCCAGAACAAAGACTTTCAGTGTCTCTTTGAGCTTCGAGGTCCACAGCCAAGTCATTGCGCCATGGCTGAGAGAACATTCTCTGATGCTAGATCATGATAACAGAAAAGCAGAAAATACAAAACGATCCTTGTTATCCTGGAGAGCCCCCACCCCACCCCCCACGTCACCATCGTCAGAGGTGATTTTCAAAACAATTGCTGAGATGGACAACAAACGGGTGATTTTTCAATGCACTGAAAATGTCATATTTTCAGACAAGGCACTGGAGAAAATGAGAGCTGTGAACTGCTATCATGCTTCTGTATGCATACAAGCTTTCTTTATCTAGATCCTTATTGATGAAGAGTAAATTAACAATGACAGCATGCAGGAAAAATGATGGTCTGCACATGAGGAGCGAAAGGGCATCACAAGTGCTTCCATCCCAATATTGTCACAGGAGACGCTCATCACTGTTATTTAAACATTTATTACAATCTACTTTATCACATCATTTTTCCCATCGCAGCAAAACAAAGCAATATAAAATGTCCTGTGCACATCATCAAATGAATGTTCTTGGCTTCATCTGATGATGAAGCGTCAAATCTTGAAATGTTTCTGCATGAATTGTGGATATATCCCAAAAGAATACAGCTAGACTAGGATGGGTTGCTTGCTTTCTGATTTACACCTACAGTGCCTTTTTAGCAGTACTTCTATTTTGCTAAAAATGAAAAAGCATGATTCATTCAGGTGAGAATGAAAATGTTTTAGAATATGATGGTCCTAAGCTGCTGCAAGTCACCCTGATGACACCGTTACGGTAAATCGTCTTGGGACTGGTGGGAAATTTGAATGTACAGTGGTGCTTGAGAGTTTGTGAACCCTTTAGAATTTTCTATATTTCTGCATAAATATGACCTAAAACATCATCAGATTTCCACACAAGTCCTAAAAGTAGATAAAGAGAACCCAGTTCAACAAATGAGACAAAAATATTATACTTGGTCATTTATTTATTGAGGAAAATGAGCCAATATTACATATCTGTGAGTGGCAAAAGTATGTGAACCTTTGCTGTCAGTATCTGGTGTAACCCCCTTGTGCAGCAATAACTGCAACTAAACATTTCCGGTAACTGTTGATCAGTCCTGCACACCAGCTTGGAGGAATTTTAGCCCATTCCTCCGTACAGAACAGCTTCAACTCTGGGATGTTGGTGGGTTTCCTCACATGAATTGCTCGCTTCAGGTCCTTCCACAACATTTCCATTGGATTCAGATCAGGACTTTGACTTGGCCATTCCAAAACATTCACTTTATTCTTCTTTAACCATTCTTTGGTAGAATGACTTGTGTGCTTAGGGTTGTTGTCTTGCTGCATGACCCACCTTCTTTTGAGATTCAGTTCATGGACAGATGTCCTGACATTTTCCTTTAGAATTCGCTGGTATAATTCAGAATTCATTGTTCCATCAATGATGGCAAGCCGTCCTGGCCCAGATGCAGCAAAACAGGCCCAAACCATGATACTACCACCACCATGTTTCACAGATGGGATAAGGTTCTTATGCTGGAATGCAGTTTTCCTTTCTCCAAACATAACGCTTCTCATTTAAACCAGAAAGTTCTATTTTGGTCTCATCCATCCACAAAACATTTTTCCAGTAGCCTTCTGGCTTGTCCACATGATCTTTAGCAAACTGCAGACAAGCAGCAATGTTCTTTTTGGAGAGCAGTGGCTTTCTCCTTGCAACCCTGCCATGCACACCATTGTTGTTCAGTGTTCTCCTGATGGTGGACTCATGAACATTAACATTAGCCAATGTGAGAGAGGCCTTCAGTTGCTTAGAAGTTACCCTGGGGTCCTTTGTGACCTCGCCGACTATTACACGCCTTGCTCTTGGAGTGATCTTTGTTGGTTGACCACTGCTGGGGAGGGTAACAATGGTCTTGAATTTCCTCCATTTGTACACAATCTGTCTGACTGTGGATTGGTGGAGTCCAAACTCTTTAGAGATGGTTTTGTAATCTTTTCCAGCCTGATGAGCATCAACAACGCTTTTTCTGAGGTCCTCAGAAACCTCCTTTGTTTGTGCCATGATGCACTTCCACAAACATGTGTTGTGAAGATCAGACTTTGATAGATCCCTGTTCTTTAAATAAAACAGGGTGCCCACTCACACCTGATTGTCATCCCATTGATTGAAAACACCTGACTCTAATTTCACCTTCAAATTAACTGCTAATCCTAGAGGTTCACATACTTTTGCCACTCACAGATATGTAATATTGGCTCATTTTCCTCAATAAATAAATGACCAAGTATAATATTTTTGTCTCATTTGTTTAACTGGGTTCTCTTTATCTACTTTTAGGACTTGTGTGAAAATCTGATGATGTTTTAGGTCATATTTATGCAGAAATACAGAAAATTCTAAAGGGTTCACAAACTTTCAACCATCACTGTATACTGTACATCATACACCAGATCAGACATGTCAGGAGTGGGTAACTAGAGTGCTAACTATATCTGATTTGTACACATTTTTTGACAGGCTGGAGAACAAAGCACACAACTGATAACAAAATACAAGGAGGATAGATAGAAATAGTTTTATTCTCCACACTACATTTATCGTGTTTTTATCTACTGGTACTGTACCTCATAAAGTGAAGACTACATCAGGGGACAGAGTGTTTTCTTACAAAGCCCCACAGTTATGGAACAGCCTTCCAAGTAGTGTTTGGGGCTCACACACCGTTGAAGTCTAGGCTGAAAACATATCTGTTTAGTCAAGGCTTTTGTTCACAGTTTTTTTTTTTTTTTAATTAGGTAAAGGAGTAGATCTGGAGGGTCCTCAGGCACTGAGTGTTTTGGTAAACTGGGATGTATGGATGCTGTCATCCCCCCACTCTCACACGTTCACTCGGGTTTGTTGATGGTGTAGTGGCTGGCTGCTTTATGTCCCAGGGCTCCCTGCGTTACCTTCTGGCTCTCCCTTTTAGTTAGTCCCTGCTTGCACTCAGCACACAATATATACTGTTCTTAACTATGAAGTGACAACGGGTGGAGTTAATAACCTGTGTGTGTTTCTCTCTCTCTCTGTCTGTTTTGTTACATGTCAATCCTGATACACCAGTGATGCTGACCTCTTTTGCTCTTCGGACCTGCCTGATCCATCCTCATGCCCTACCTTCTGGCTGGAGTCTCATCACATCGCTCCTGTGGAGGATGGCCCCATGTGGACAGTTGAAAAACACACTGATAGTTCTAGTTCTGAGAAAACACTTAGTTTTCCTATGATGGCTGAAGACTAGAATTGCCATGATAACTTTAGGACTGCAGTTGTCATGAACAGTTTTGCACTCAACGCTCCATCAACAAACAGCCGATAACCTCAACAAAATAGACTTCCTGTTAAAACTATAATGAATTTCCTGGTTACACAGTTACACTTTGTGACTATACAGGGCACAGTTATAGAAGCAAGTTATTTATAATCATGCTATCTGTTATCACCCAAATAAGGATGGGTTCCCTTTTGAGTCTGGTTCCTCTCAAAGTTTCTTCATGTCGTCTGAGGGAGTTTTTCCTTACCACCATCTCCTCAGGCTTGCTCATTAGGGATACATACATTTTTTAGGGATAAAATTTGTTCATATGTTTCAAGTCTTCATTTTTCTGTAAAGCTGCTTTGCGACAATGTCTGTTGTTAAAAACACTTTACATACAGTGCCTTGCAAAAGTATTCATCCCCCTTGGTGTTTGTCCTGTTTTGTTGCATTACAAGCTGGAATTAAAATGGATTTTTGGAGGGTGGGCACCATTTGATTTACACAACATGCCTAACACTTTAAAGGTGCACATTGTTTTTTGATTGTGACACAAACAATAATGAAGATGAAAAAAAAACAACCCAGAAATCTGGAGTGTGCATAGGTATTCACCCCTTTTCGTATGAAACCCCTCAAGAAGAGCTGATCCAACCAATTCACTTCATAAGTCACATAATTAGTTGATTAAGATCCACCTGTATGCAATCAAAGTGTCACATGATTTGTCACATGATGTCTGTATAAATCCACCTGTTCTGGAAGGACCCTGACTCTGCAACACTACTAAGCAAGCAACATGAGAACCAAGGAGCCTCCAAATAGGTCAGAGACAAAGTTGTGGAGAAGTATAGATCAGGGTTGGGTTCTAAAAAATATCCCAAACTTTGAATATCCCACAAAGCACCATGAAATCCATTATAGCAAAATGGAAAGAATATGGCACCACTACAAACCTAACAAGAGAAGGCCGCCCACCAAAACTCACAGACCGGGCAAGGAGGGCATTCATCAGAGATGCAACAAAGACACCAATGATAACACTGAGGGAGCTGCAAAGATCCACAGTGGAGATGGGAGTATCTGCCCATAGGACCACTTTAAGCCGTACACTCCACAGAGTGGGGCTTTATGGAAGAGTGGCCAGAAAAAAAGTCATTGCTTAAAAAAAAATCACATTTGGAGTTTGCCCAACAGCATGTGGCAGACTCCCCAAACACATGGAAGAAGATTCTCTGGTCAGATGAAACTAAAATTGATCTTTTTGCCCATCATGGGAAACGCCATGTGTGGCGGAAACCCAACACCCTGAGAACACCATCCCTACAGTGAAGCATGGTGGTGGCAGCATCATGCTATGGGGATGTTTTTCATCTGCAGGGACAGGAAAGCTGGTCAGGACTGAAGGAAAATGGGTGGCACTAAATACAGGGCAATTCTGGAGGAAAACCTGTTTGAGTCAGCCAGAGGTTTGAGAATGGGATGAACGTTCACGGTCAAGCAGGACAATGACCCTAAACATACTGCTAAAGCTGCACTGGAGGGGTTTAAAGGGAAACATTTAAATGTCTTGGAATGGCCTAATCAAAGCCCAGACCTCAATTCAATTCAGAATCTGTGGCATAACTTGAAGATTGCTGTACACCAACGCAACCCATCTAACTTGAAGGAGTTGGAGCAGTATTGCCATGAGGAATGGGCAAAAATCCCAGTGGCTAGATGTGCTAAGCTAATAGAGACATACCCCAAGAGACTTGCAGCTGTAATTGTAGCAAAAGGTGGCGCTATAAAGTATTGACTTTTGGGGAGGGATACTTAAGCACACGCCAGATTTCTGTTTTTTTCATCTTAATTATTGTTTGTGTCACAGTAAAATAAAAAAAAGTGGTAGGCATGTTGTGTAAATCAAATGGTGCTAACCCCCCAAAAAAATCAATTTTAATTCCAGCTTGTAATGCAACAAAACAGGACAAACACCAAGGGGGATGAAGACTTTTGCAAGGCACTGTATAAACTGACTATAGTTAGAGTTGGCATATTAGCTATACTGGAGATGCATCAAACCTTCCAACATTCAGCCCAAGCAGCATGCTGTGAGATTACAATATTAGCCAACATGATGTTTATAAAACCGCAGAAAGAGCAGTTACACTGCAGCAGAGTTGAATGGGCATTGCTGCTTGATCAGACAGAGCTAACCAGAGGATGTAGTTAAAAGATAAGCTCTTGTTAAAAGGTTTTTTTTTTAGTTGGTACTCAGTAACTGTAGCTATCGCATTTACTTCTGGAATACTGAACAAGTGCAAGCTAATGATACTTGGTTTGTACTCCACGGTGCATCCTATGTTACTAATTATATGTCACGACACCATTTGTATCATATAAAACTTGACACTCCACAATCCATGGTATGAAATGTTCTTTTACATGTTCTAAATCTTCACTCTATGGTCAAAAGTATGTGGACATGACCATCACACCTATATGTAGGTCTTCCCCAAACTTCTGCCACAAATTATTTACAAATTGATAATGTTTGTGTATGTATAGCATTAAGATTTGTCTCAACTGGAACTCAAGGGATGTACCCCAAACCTGTTCCAGCATGACAGTGCCACCTTGCACAAAGTGAGGTCCATAAATACATGGTTGGAGTGCAGAGATGGACAGTAATGAAGTACATTTACTTGAGTACTGTACTTAAGTACAGTGGTGCTTGAAAGTTTGTGAACCCTTTAGAATTTTCTTTATTTCTGCATAAATATGATCTAAAACATCATCAGATTTTCACACAAGTCCAAAAAGTAGACAAAGAGAACCCAGTTCAACAAATGAGACAAAAATAGCATACCTGGTCATTTATTTATTGAGGAAAATGAGCCAATATTATATATCTGTGAGTGACAAAAGTATGTGAACCTTTGCTTTCAGTATCTGGTGTGACCCCCTTGTGCAGCAATAACTGCAACTAAATGTTTGCGGTAACTGTTGATCAGTCCTGCACACCGGCTTGGAGGAATTTTAGCCCATTCCTCCGTACAGAACAGCTTCAACTCTGGGATGTTGGTGGGTTTCCTCACATGAACTGCTCGCTTCAGGTCCTTCCACAACATTTCCATTGGATTAAGGTCAGGACTTTGACTTGGCCATTCCAAAACATTAACTTTATTCTTCTTTAACCATTCTTTGGTAGAATGACTTGTGTGCTTAGGGTCGTTGTCTTGCTGCATGACCCACCTTCTCTTGAGATTCAGTTCATGGACAGATGTCCTGACATTTTCCTTTAGAATTCGCTGGTATCATTCAGAATTCATTGTTCCATCAATGATAGCAAGCCGTCCTGGCCCAGATGCAGCAAAACAGGCCCAAACCATGATACTACCACCACCATGTTTCACAGATGGGATAACGTTCTTATGCTGGAATGCAGTTTTCCTTTCTCCAAACATAACGCTTCTCATTTAAACCAGAAAGTTCTATTTTGGTCTCATCCATCCACAAAACATTTTTCCAGTAGCCTTCTGGCTTGTCCACATGATCTTTAGCAAACTGCAGACAAGCAGCAATGTTCTTTTTGGAGAGCAGTGGTTTTCTCTTTGCAACCCTGCCATGCACACCATTGTTGTTTAGTGTTCTCCTGATGGTGGACTCATGAACATTAACATTAGCCAATGTGAGAGAGGCCTTCAGTTGCTTAGAAGTTACCCTGGGGTCCTTTGTGACCTCGCCGACTATTACACGCCTTGCTCTTGGAGTGATCTTTGTTGGTTGACCACTCCTGGGGAGGGTAACAACCGTCTTGAATTTCCTCCATTTGTACAGAATCTGTCTGACTGTGGATTGGTGGAGTCCAAACTCTTTAGAGATGGTTTTGTAATCTTTTCCAGCCTGATGAGCATCAACAACGCTTTTTCTGAGGTCCTCAGAAACCTCCTTTGTTCGTGCCATGACACACTTCCACAAATATGTGTTGTGAAGATCAGACTTGGATAGATCCCTGTTCTTTAAATAAAACAGGGTGCCCACTCACACCTGATTGTCATCCCATTGATTGAAAACACCTGACTCTGATGACTCACCTGACTTTCACCTTCAAATTACCTGCTAATCCTAGAGGTTCACATACTTTTGCCACTCACAGATATGTAATATTGGCTCATTTTCCTCAATAAATAAATGACCAAGTTTAATATTTTTGTTTCATTTGTTTAACTGGGTTCTCTTTATCTACTTTTAGGACTTGTGTGAAAATCTGATGTTTTAGGTCATATTTATGCAGAAATAAAGAAAATTCTAAAGGGTTCACAAACTTTCAAGCACCACTGTACACTTTTTGAGTATCTGTACTTGAGTATTTTTTTTTTTTTGGAAACTTATGACTTTAACTTCACTACATTTGAAAGAAAATATATTTTTTACTCCACTACATTTCTATGAAGGTCCTCGTTACTTGTTACTCTGAAGCAGCTTTGAAAGTGGATGTGTTTTTCTTTTCTAAAACGTGATTGTTTTTTCCGCAGCTGACACTGAGACAGCCGGTCAGTAATCACCCGGGTCACGTCATGTCCATAGACTGTATAAAATCAAGTTCAGTGATTTCTCAGCAGCGTTATTTAGAACGATCAGTTGATGGCAGAATGGAAGGAGGCGGTTCGTCTGGGGAATGCATGCACTCATGGCCATACCAAGAACCCATGTTTCAGTTTTCTGAAAGGATTAAAGATGCGTTTCATTTTAAATGTTTGCTTTGTTTGTCGAAAATGAACCACATCACGATCTACAAAAACTCACCATCCAACCTGCAGAAGCATATTGAGGTATATAAACATTTTATTCCAAGAGAAAGCTTGCAGTGAAGTTGTCTGTGCTTTTAGAGCTAGCGATAACGTTGCAATAGCTATGCAGTCTGGTTAGTCAAATGACTTTCTATGGATTTACCCACCAAGTTGCCGTCGCCTTGTCCACGGCTGACGTTTACACATAGCTAGTTAACTTGGACACTGTTACTTAGCATGTAAAAACGGAGTTATGCTAACATGAATAATGTTAACTTATCTGAAGTCCTTTCAGAAATATGTTTTAGCATAATCTTGCCAAATAAACAGAAAGTAGAAATCTTTCTTTTCTTGTACCGCTAGTGACCCAATATGATTTTGAGTTTGAAAAGGTTTTGCTAGCATGTCAGGTGGAGCTTCACTGACTAGCTAGCTTAACGTTAAATCACCATGATGGCACGGCATGCGTTCATTTTGTGAATTCACAAAATAATGCAGTAGATTGCTTCAGAGGCATGAGGTATTATAAGTGTTGTGACAATAATTCAACAATGTCTTGACAGAAAATGTATTTTTAAAAGCAAGTACTTCAGTACTTAAATAAAAATTTGACTGGACAAGTTGTATCGGAGTAACATTTGACCAGTGGGATCTGTACTTTGACTTAAGTAATGAAGTTGGGTACTTTGTCCACCTCTATTGGAGTGGCAGAACCTGATGGCCTGCACTACTGAACACTTGGGATTAACTGGTACCGACTTCTCGCCCAACATCAGTCCTTGGCCTCACTTAAGCTCTTGTAGCTGAATGAGCACAAATCCCCAGAGACATGTTCAGAAATCTTCCTGTAGCTTACAATTTAAACTCATGTTTACTCATGTAAAGATTGCTATAATGGTGGACCGTTTGCACCAGTGAAACTACAGCACGGACAAAGCGAAGAAATGTGCACACTTCAGTTTCGATTGTACGTACATTATCAGACAGAAACTGGCAATACAGTTAACATGCCTAATTACATCTTGTTCCTCAAGTCCAGATAAATGAACATCATTCATGAATAAATCTGGGTAAATCGACATTTTTCCTAAGAACTCCTGCAACCTGTGTTAGTGGGCTGCGACGAGGTCATAAACAAAATAGCTCCAAGCAATCATAATTAAGTTTCCCCGTTATGAATTCAATAGAAAGGTGTAAGCCAAAACAAATGAATGATTTATTTTTATGGTGCAGTGAATAAAGTATTAAAACTGTTAAATAAAATCCTAATTAGTCATGTTCAGGAAAGACAGAGCATGGCTTTTTTTTTTTTTATGACAACTCTGTGTGTGTGTGTGTGTGTGTGTGTGTGTGTCAGCTCTCAGGCCAAACTGAATGAGGGCCAGAGCTTATGTGCAATTTTCTCCAGAAACAATAAATCTTCTCAGTCCTAAATCAGAGCAGATCCCTTCAAGTCTGCCAGTATTCTGAGGGGAATGCAAGCAGGAGAAACATCTGAAAGACATTTACTAAGTGTTTAGTTAATGTATCTTGGACAGCGTCATTAAAACATCCTAGGTTACGGAGTGTTACAAAGAACGGTGGTTGGCTCAGCTGTCATGGGGCATATCTGAATACTCCAAAGAAATTGTGACCGTGTGTATGTGTGTGTGTGTGTGTGTGTGTGTGTGTGAGCGTTTGAGATGTGAGAGGCTCTGCAAAACTGCTGATGGAAAGCTCTGTGCCCTCAATGTGGGAAGGCCTCCAGTTCAGGGATTTAGGAGTTCAACCTCCATCTGTGCGAGAGACAGCAGACAGAGCACTTAGCAAACTAGCATGATCTGTTCAAAAGCAATGAAAGACTGATTGAACCAGGTTTCCCCTCCTCTGCCTTGTTCTCTAGCAGGAGTGATGCCTTCAGCAGGCACTCATTTTACTCGTTCCTGTAAAGATGATGCAACGACAAGGTGATTAGAGTGACAGTCATTCTTGCCTTCATTCAAGCATTCAAGTGTGACTGCACTTGAATTCCAAAGATTGCAGTTCAAAACTGTTATTCAGGCTCACAACATGGCAACCCCCCCGTCTGAAAATGTATTTTATGCTACATATTTTCAAACTTCACTCACAAAGATTTGTTTCACTCTTTCATTAAAGGAGAACTAAAGGCAAATTTTTGTATTCTCAACATTCTATTTATCTCATTTTATTAAATATCGGAATGCATTTTTGATCACTATTTTGTCGCTGCTAGAGCAAGTTATGAGTGTTTGAAATACGCTCTGTAATCTATCAGTCCATATGTCAAAGCAGTGGCTGTAAACGAGATTCGTTGAGACCTGTGCAAGACATCGTAGGACGGAAGTAAAAGTACAGCGGAAATCAAAGTGACCGACATCTGCCAACATTGTCAAAAGACGTGCGCGCCCTCTTTCGAATGCTGACGTAATCAAGCCAGAAGTTTTCTTTGTTTCGATAGCAATCAGGAAGGTTTGAAAAGTAGGCAGTAATCGTCATTTAAACTCGTTTTTGTGCAATACTTCGTTTGGAAAACAGTTTTCAAAATGGCAGCACTGACACCTGGCTGACGCTTCATGTTTCGAAGTCTCGCACAAGTCTGGTGAAGATCGTGCGGATAAGCGACGCCTGCCGTGGACCAAACGAACTAAATTCAACATGGCTAAAAACCGAATAGGCCGATAAGTATAATATTTAATTGCGATTAGTTGCCAATACGAGTCACAATATAAGGTTACTAAAACTGAAAACGTAATTGAATAACACGTTAGTTAAGAAATAAAGCAAGTTTTTAAATGACTTCAGTTCTCCTTTAATGAGAATGAAGGACCATCATTTTCTTGAAAAGTGCAACATTTTTGTCTTTCTAAAACTCCTCCATCATTATAATTTAACAGAAGGAGTACAAAGGATATATTTCTTTAAGAATATGAATTAAGGACAGATGCTTCTGTCTCCCTTTGTGTTTTGACCAGAGCTGGGACAAAGAACTGGGCAGAATCATCAGTGCCAGTTGGCAGAAATTTCCTGGGTAATTAATGCCTCGAGAATTCCACTTTTTTGTCTCGTCAGGGACATCTGATTAGCCCATCCATTGCTATCCTGGCCCTGGCACTGAGGGCAGCAGGTGGCCAAATGCTACATGGATGCCCAGGCTAATGGACACAATCCAGTAGGGGTGTAATGCAATGGCACTATCTGTTCAAATACCCATATCCAGATTTAAGCCTAATGTGAGTGTGGCTTGAACAAATAAGTAACTATAACACAATGTCATGTAAATCATTGGGGGGGAAAAAAACAGATACAAAATGGCACATGGAATGTGAATTCTGGCCATGACAGTTCCTCAACCTCAGCTACATCACTCTTCAGTTCTTAACTAGTTTAAGTCAAGATGGCGAGGGACTCCCCCTTTTTAAAAATCCTGCTCGGCAGTTATCAAATATCAAGCTAGAAGCCCAATTTAAACCATCGCACCTCAGACCAAGCAGTTATTAAAGCTCTTCCTATTCATACTGTATTTCTATCCACACAATGCTACTCATGGTATTTCCATATTCAGTTACATCACTACATTCCAGGATCTGGATCACTGAAAGAAGCTCAGAGCTTGACCTCTCGATACAGTCCCACAACTCCACATTCAAGTGAATCCACATGAGCTGACCGATAAGTTCTGAAAGGTTAAGGTTAAACATTATGACTTTTCTTTTGCCTTCATTTGTATCAAGATGCTGAGTTTGTAATGTTGCCGCAGCACAAGTGGAAGCGATCACGCTTTACTCATTACCCTTTACCTCCCCTAGCTTTCACACTGTGTTTGGCATCAGCCCTCGTATTCCCCCCCATGTCGAAAAGACCTTCATAAAAGATGGCTTGGAGCACAGCCTTCAGAAGTGGATTGTGGTTGAAATGGATCTAAATCTGCTCAGCTGGGTCACTCACATGTTTCCACTCAGTGTTCAGCTCCAAGCATGCAAACCTGTGAAGGCCAGTTTGGTTTCCAGTAAAAAAAAAAGTACATATATATATATATATATATATATATATATATATATATATATATATATACACACACACACAGTGGGGCAAAAAAGTATTTAGTCAGCCACCAATTGTGCAAGTTCTCCCACTTAAAAAGATGAGAGAGGCCTGTAATTTTCATCATAGATACACTTCAACTATGAGAGACAGAATGGGGGGAAAGAATCCAGGAAAGAACATTGTAGGATTTTTAATGAATTAATTGGTAAATTCCTCGGTAAAATAAGTATTTGGTCACCTACAAACAAGCAAGATTTCTGGCTCTCACAGACCTGTAACAACTTCTTTAAGAGGCTCCTCTGTCCTCCACTCGTTACCTGGATTAATGGCACCTGCTTGAACTCGTTATCAGTATAAAAGACACCTGTCCACAACCTCAAACAGTCACACTCCAAACTCCACTATGGCCAAGACCAAAGAGCTGTCAAAGGACACCAGAAACAAAATTGTAGACCTGCACCAGGCTGGGAAGACTGAATCTGCAATAGGTAAGCAGCTTGGTGTGAAGAAATCAACTGTGGGAGCAATTATTAGAAAATGGAAGACATACAAGACCACTGATAATCTCCCTCGATCTGGGGCTCCATGCAAGATCTCACCCCGTGGGGTCAAAATGATCACAAGAACGGTGAGCAAAAATCCCAGAACCACACATGGGGACCTAGTGAATGACCTGCAGAGAGCTGGGACCAAAGTAACAAAGGCTACCATCAGTAACACACTACGCCGCCAGGGACTCAAATCCTGCAGTGCCAGACGTGTCCCCCTGCTTAAGCCAGTACATGTCCAGGCCCGTCTGAAGTTTGCTAGAGAGCATTTGGATGATCCAGAAGAGGATTGGGAGAATGTCATATGGTCAGATGAAACCAAAATAGAACTTTTTGGTAAAAACTCAACTTGTCGTGTTTGGAGGAGAAAGAATGCTGAGTCGCATCCAAAGAACACCATACCTACTGTGAAGCATGGGGGTGGAAACATCATGCTTTGGGGCTGTTTTTCTGCAAAGGGACCAGGACGACTGATCTGTGTAAGGGAAAGAATGAATGGGGCCATGTATCGTGAGATTTTGAGTGAAAACCTCCTTCCATCAGCAAGGGCATTGAAGATGAAACGTGGCTGGGTCTTTCAGCATGACAATGATCCCAAACACACCACCTGGGCAACGAAGGACTGGCTTCGTAAGAAGCATTTCAAGGTCCTGGAGTGGCCTAGCCAGTCTCCAGATCTCAACCCCATAGAAAATCTTTGGAGGGAGTTGAAAGTCCGTGTTGCCCAGCGACAGCCCCAAAACATCACTGCTCTAGAGGAGATCTGCATGGAGGAATGGGCCAAAATACCAGCAACAGTGTGTGAAAACCTTGTGAAGACTTACAGAAAACGTTTGACCTCTGTCATTGCCAACAAAGGGTATATAACAAAGTATTGAGATGAACTTTTGTTATTGACCAAATACTTATTTTCCACCATAATTTGCAAATAAATTCTTTAAAAATCAGACAATGTGATTTTCTGGATTTTTTTTTCTCATTTTGTCTCTCATAGTTGAGGTATACCTATGATAAAAATTACAGGCCTCTCTCATCTTTTTAAGTGGGAGAACTTGCACAATTGGTGACTGACTAAATACTTTTTTGCCCCACTGTATACACACACACACACAGTAGCTTTTTGTGGTGGTTTTACAAGAACCTCTGTTTCTAAGCCCACAGGTTTCCATTGAATTTCCTGAGCAGACACTGCAGAAGTGGACGGCTTGGCTGAAAACTTATGTGGGAAGTGACTGACGAGCAAAGGACTAGTGGCCTATAACACTGGCCACGTCAGGGGCACAAGTAAATCAGAGTAGATAGGGCAAGATGTCAAGCCTGTGGACCGTCCAAAATTTCAAAGGAAACCTATCTGAACATTCATTGACTGAGAATCAGAATGCAAGTCTAAAGAAACATGGATAAGACTCAGTCTGATAAATATGATATGATAGATTACTGGAGTATAAAATCTCAGAGTGCTTCTAGCGGGTTTCATACCGTACATTTGGTTCGATAGCATGCAATACTGTTAGCATATCGCTAATCCTACGTACGTGTATTACGTCACTCTAGCCAATGGAGAATGAGCGTTGAATATGGTTTACGATATTGCATGGCAGAGATGGGAACTCGAGTCTGAGACTCGAACTTGAGTTGCACTTAAGTCGCACAAACAAAGACTTGAAACTTGACTTTAGACTTGCCCTCAATGACTTGAGACTTGACTTGGACTTGCGTGTTGTGACTCGCGAACAACGTTCATTTCACGGAAGTATTTATTTCATTATTTCAGTTTTTCCAATGTGTTGCCGAGCCTTATGGAAAAATCAGAGGCAGATTGAATATTTCCCTCCCTTGATAGACTATTACACGCAATGTAATGCATGCGTGCAGCCACAGATTTCAAATCAACACTGACCATGGCGACAGCAAGTTCACCTGGAACTGTGCCATTTGTTATTGCATTTGGATATAAAGCCTTCACACAGACAGCTAACAAGCGAACGGCCACTTGCAAAGTGTGTGGCATCAGGATTATGCCGGCTCAACTACATCCAACTTTATCAGGCACCTCAAAATGCACAAGGATAGGTCAGTTACTTGGTTAGGTGAAACGAAAATTTAGCATGTATGGACAGATAATGTTACCGCTAGCAAACTAATCGAACCACAGACTACATGCAGATTATAGATTTATTGTTACCCACCCGACGTTAGGGTTTTATTTGATTAACATCTCACCACGTTTGAGCCTACTATTATACTCTGCTACCTGTTACCAGATAGTGGCAGAGTAGGCTATATGGATGTAGTTCATGGATGTAGCCTAACACTAATCTTATGCATTAATCGCGGTTTCAGAATAGGCTACTGTTATGATCTGGTAAAACTACATTCAGCTCCCCAAGTGTTTATTCAGAAAAAATATATATAATAAAACATATTTCTTTCAGAACGTCTATCACAAACATACTGTTGGCCTATTCCACTGCATTATTACTGTTAGCCTAATATTGCTCTGGAGTAAATGTCATATTTTGGACAAACTGAATGTATACAAAATAGCCTACTGGATTTTACTGCAAAAATGCAAAATGGTATAAAAAATATTGCAGCAATGCAGTTAATATAAAATAACAGCAGGGTTTTTAATTTTGAAGGTACAGCCACATATAGTATTTTGTCTATAAGCAACTATATTAGCTTTATCATCCATATTTTATAAATGGATTTATATGTTCATCTTCAGGTTTGCAGAATTCAGCAAAGCAAAGACAGGGACCAGTGAAGAGGGACAGAGCAGCATTGAGTCTTTCTTGGTTCAGACGAGAGGTAGAGGTCTGCGCGGGACAGAATTTTCAGTCCCGCTCCCGCCCGCTCCCGCATTGTGCAGTCCCGCTCCCGCAAAGAATTATGATTTTCAGTCCCGCTCCCGCCTGCGCCTGCCAAATTTTGTCCCGCTCCCGCCCGCAAATCCCGCATGATGCAGACGTTCGCGTTATTTCTCTCACACGAGTAAGAACGACTTCCAAATGTCTGATTTCAGGACTCTTGACTTTTTAACGGTAAATGTACCTCTTTTTAAAGCAGCACTTACTTCTGAAGCACTGTGAGCTTCACTAGAGGAGCTCTGCTCTTCTGCCATGATCGGAGATCTCAAACACGGAACAGCGGAAAGGAATCGGAAACGTACGCAAGATTAGACCACATCCGCAAATTTAGGCATCTTAAAATGTTTTTATTAATGCCATATAAAATATCCAGCACAAATTATATATGATAGACATAAATTAATAATTTATAAATTTTATTTTAAACACATTTTTACTTAGCGGGACTGCAGCTTATCACCTCTCCCGCCTGCTCCCGCATTGTGCACTCCCCCTCCCGCCCGTGCCCGCAATGAGCTTTCAAAATTTGTCCCACGCCGCACTGCTTTGCGTCGGGTCCCACGGGACTCCCGCGGGAGTGCAGGGCTCTAACGAGAGGTGTGCAAGTATACCACCAGGGTCATCCTAGACAGAGGATCATCACTGAATCAATAGTCAATGACCTTGTCATTGGATGCAATTTGCCCCTGTCTTTGATTGAGCACACCAACTTCAGGAAATTTTTGTCAGTGACCGAGGAGAGATATAAACCAGTAAGTCAATGCACAGTTACAAGATGTCTGAGTGATCTAACATCAGAGAAACAGGCCTCTATCAAATCAAAACTAGAAAAGGCAGGCACTGTGGCTGTGACTGTGGACATTTGGACAGACAGGACCATGCGAGGCTTTTTAGGGGTAACAGCCCACTTCATGGAGCTAGACAGAAGTAGCCCAAGACTCCAGACAGTTCTTTTAAGTTGTGAAAGATTCACAGGTCACACACTGGTCAGAGAATTAGTGATGCATTTGAAGAAATATGTGACAACTTTCACATCAAGCACAAAATAGATTACATTATCTGTGACAATGCATCTAACATGAAGAAAGCTTTCACAGTTTGTTTTCCCTCTGCTACAAGTAGTGAAGATGATAATGAAGGCCTGGACAACAGTGATCTCTGGGAGGACCTAAGTGAGGAGTACCAGGATGACATGGAAACTATCCAGAGCAGTTGCCGACAACAACGACTGCAGTGCTTTGCTCATTCACTACAGCTTGTCGTGCGAGATGGACTTAAAGAGACAAAGGTTCTGAATAGTGCCATGGCAAAGGTGACCAAATTCTGCAGTTTACTGCATTCCACTTGTGGCCTAAAAGAAGCATTTGAGGCAGAGTATGGAGCCAACCATAGCATCCCCTCAGCTGTATCAACGCGATGGAATAGCACTCTCCGCCTTGTCCAGGCAGTGACTGACTTGGATCTCCAAAGTTTGAATGCACTCCTGGAAGCCCAAGGTCATCAAAGCCTGTGTCTATCAGCCAGAGAATGGGGTCAGCTGAAAGAGCTTGTGGATGTTTTGGCCCCATTTCAACAAGCCACAGACCTTACTCAAGGGGAGAAAGTGGTGACCATTAGTGCAGCGCTCCCTTGTGTGCTCTCACTGAACAGTCACCTCATCAGGATGCTGAGTATGACACGTCACCTGGTGGCTTTAGTGAAAGCACTGCAGAAGTCCCTCCGGATCCGGTTTGAGGGGATGTTTGTGAATGTCAGAATGGATGGCTCCAGTAACCTGGCAGTGGATCTTCCATTTGGAGATACTCTCTACATGATGTCTGCATTGCTAGACCCATCATTCTGCTTCTTTTGGCTAGAGCAAGATGTCCAAGGGCCAGACGAAGTTAAGAGTGAGGTGAAAGAGATAGGTAGGTATACACAACCTTGCTAAACACCTGAACATCACATTATAGAACAAAACAATAAGATGAATTTGTTTATTAACTTTACCCTCAACTCTGTGTGTATTAATGTGTATGTGTAATGTGATGTATATTATAACTAAGTATGGATTTATTGAACTTTTTCAGAACTCGTCTTGGCTGAGGCACGCAAAGTCACTGTACCAGACAGCAGTAGTAGTGGTGATGATGATCAAGAGCCATCACCACCTGCAAAAATTCCACGTCTCTTCTCTGGATACAAAAAAAAGCAAGAAAAGCATTGACCATGGCTCATCTGTGAGGGCAGAGCTGATCCGCTATATTCAGTTGTCAGCTAAGGAAGAGGACAAGGGATGTCTGGACTTTTGGCAAAGGCATCAAAAGGCTTTCCCAAGGCTTTATCTGGTGGCTATGAGGGTGTTGGCTGTGCCTGCCACCAGTGCTCCTGTGGAGAGGGTGTTCAGCCAGGGCGGGATCATCATGCGCCCTTACAGAGCCAGACTTAGTGCAAAGACACTGTCAGAATGAATGTTTTTGAAATGCAACTATTCTGTTGTCTAAACCCTTTTCCAGAATGTAGATCATATTCAAAGGTTTGTTCCACAGATGTTGTTACAGCTGTGCAGATGTGTTGGTCACCTTGTGGCAGAACTATTTTGTTATTTTCCTCATTACTTGCAGTTGAGAGTGTTAAAGGACAAGGAAATTGTCAGTTCAGTGCCTTTGGCACCATGATTGGTGGTAGAACACTATCAAAACAGATGTTAGACCTTAAGAATGAAAAGGCTACACTACATGTATCCTGTGGTATTTTTTCAAAATATATTGATCAAGTTCAAACAAAGCTTTCATATTTCTTCACATTACACATTGAAATAGCCCTCCTAGGTTACCATGCTCTGATCAATTTTGATATTGTGTATAATAGCCTAATATATAATAAAGTACAATAAATGCTTTCAATCCAAAACATACAGAAATGCAGTATCATCTCAGATAGCATCTAATGAGAGAACGTTAATTTCAGTCATTTGAGACTTGAGACTTGACTTGGCATTGCCCCTCAAAGACTTGAGACTTGACTTGGAAAAAATGACTTGTGAACATCTCTGTTGCATGGTTGTCAAGACAACATGACGTCACACGCTGGAGACATAAAACTCCTGCACTAGCGAGCAGCTGTGACAATTTGTAAACAAACATGGCTGCCAGGTTTGCTTCGTTAAAGGAGAACTGAAGTCATTTTTAAACTTGCTTTATTTCTTAATTAATGTGTTATTCAATTTCGTTTTCGGTTTTAGTAACCTTATATCGTGACTCATATTGGCAACTAATCACAATTATACTTTTCAGCCTATTTGCTTTTTAGCCGTGTTGAATTTAGTTCGTTTGCTCCACGGCAGGCGTCACTTATCCGCGCGATCTTCACCAGACTTGTGCGAGACTTCGAAACGTGAAGTGTCAGCCAGGTGTCAGCGCCGCCATTTTGAAAACTGTTTTCCAAACGAAATCTTGCACAAAAACGAGTTTAAATGACAATTACTGCCTACTTTTTTCAAACTTTCCTGATCGCTATCAAAACAAAGAAAACTTCCGGCTTGATTACGTCAGCATTCGAAAGAGGGCACACGCAGCTTTTGACAACGTTGTCAGATGTCGGTCACTTTGATTTCTGCTGTACGTTTTACTTCCGTCCTACGATGTCTCACACAGGTCTCAACGAATCTCGTTTACAGCCATTGCTTTGACGGACTGATATATTACAGAGCGCATTTCAAACACTCGTAACTTACTATAGCAGCGACAAAATACCGATCAAAAATGCATGGCTAAAAACCGAATAGGCCGATAAGTATAATATTTACAACCCCGATTCCAAAAAATTTGGGACAAAAAGCAAATTGTAAATAAAAACGGAATGCAATAATTTACAAATCTCAAAAACTGATATTGTATTCACAATAGAACATAGACAACATATCAAATGTCGAAAGTGAGACATTTTGAAATTTCATGCCAAATATTGGCTCATTTGAAATTTCATGACAGCAACACATCTCAAAAAAGTTGGGACAGGGGCAATAAGAGGCTGGAAAAGTTAAAGCTACAAAAAAGAAACAGCTGGAGGACCAAATTGCAACTCATTAGGTCAATTGGCAATAAGTCATTAACATGACTGGGTATAAAAAGAGCATCTTGGAGTGGCAGCGGCTCTCAGAAGTAAAGATGGGAAGAGGATCACCAATCCCCCTAATTCTGCGCCGACAAATAGTGGAGCAATATCAGAAAGGAGTTCGACAGTGTCAAATTGCAAAGAGTTTGAACATATCATCATCTACAGTGCATAATATCATCAAAAGATTCAGAGAATCTGGAAGAATCTCTGTGCGTAAGGGTCAAGGCCGGAAAACCATACTGGGTGCCCGTGATCTTCGGGCCCTTAGACGGCACTGCATCACATACAGGCATGCTTCTGTATTCGAAATCACAAAATGGGCTCAGGAATATTTCCAGAGAACATTATCTGTGAACACAATTCACCGTGCCATCGCCGTTGCCAGCTAAAACTCTATAGTTCAAAGAAGAAGCCGTATCTAAACATGATCCAGAGGCGCAGACGTCTTCTCTGGGCCAAGGCTCATTTAAAATGGACTGTGGCAAAGTGGAAAACTGTTCTGTGGTCAGACGAATCAAAATTTGAAGTTCTTTATGGAAATCAGGGACGCCGTGTCATTTGGACTAAAGAGGAGAAGGACGACCTGAGTTGTTATCAGCGCTCAGTTCAGAAGCCTGCATCTCTGATGGTATGGGGTTGCATTAGTGCGTGTGGCATGGGCAGCTTACACATCTGGAAAGACACCATCAATGCTGAAAGGTATATCCAGGTTCTAGAGCAACATATGCTCCCATCCAGACGACATCTCTTTCAGGGAAGACCTTGCATTTTCCAACATGACAATGCCAAACCACATACTGCATCAATTACAGCATCATGGCTGCGTAGAAGAAGGGTCCGGGTACTGAACTGGCCAGCCTGCAGTCCAGATCTTTCACCCACAGAAAACATTTGGCGCATCACAAAACGGAAGATACGACAAAAAAGACCTAAGACAGTTGAGCAACTAGAATCCTACATTAGACAAGAATGGGTTAACATTCCTATCCCTAAACTTGAGCAACTTGTCTCCTCAGTCCCCAGACGTTTACAGACTGTTGTAAAGAGAAAAGGGGATGTCTCACAGTGGGAAACATGGCCTTGTCCCAACTTTTTTGAGATGTGTTGTTGTCATGAAATTTAAAATCACCTAATTTTTCTCTTTAAATGATACATTTTCTCAGTTTAAACATTTGATATGTCATCTATGTTCTATTCTGAATAAAATATGGGATTCTGAAACTTCCACATCATTGCATTCCGTTTTTATTTACAATTTGTACTTTGTCCCAACTTTTTTGGAATCAGGGTTGTAATTGCAATTAGTTGTCAATACAAATCACAACATAAGGTTACTAAAACCGAAAACGTAATTGAATAACACGTTAATTAAGAAATAAAGCAAGTTTAAAAATGACTTCAGTTCTCCTTTAAGAAATCGTCCAGTGTTACAACTTCGGACCAGTCATTAATTTTTCTGACATTTCCGACACGGCCAGACAGAGGACTCCTTGATAAAATGAAAAGCAGTCTTAATTTTTTTAAGAGAGTGAGTGTGTGTGTGGGCGGCACGGTGGTGTAGTGGTTAGCGCTGTCGCCTCACAGCAAGAAGGTCCTGGGTTCGAGCCCCGGGGCCGGCGAGGGCCTTTCTGTGCGGAGTTTGCATGTTCTCCCCGTGTCCGCGTGGGTTTCCTCCGGGTGCTCCGGTTTCCCCCACAGTCCAAAGACATGCAGGTTAGGTTAACTGGTGACTCTAAATTGACCGTAGGTGTGAATGTGAGTGTGAATGGTTGTCTGTGTCTATGTGTCAGCCCTGTGATGACCTGGCTGGCGACTTGTCCAGGGTGTACCCCGCCTTTCGCCCGTAGTCAGCTGGGATAGGCTCCAGCTTGCCTGCGACCCTGTAGAACAGGATAAAGCGGCTAGAGATAATGAGATGAGATGAGATGAGTGTGTGTGTGTGTGTGTGGGGGGGGCTGGTGAGGGAACAACTGCTCCTATACTACAAGTCATAATAGGAACGTACATGTTTTGTGGACATTCCACAGTATTGTAAATATAAATGGGGGAAAAAACCCTATGACTTGTTCTTTAATTAATGGTCATTCAGAAATGGTGATTGTTTGCAAATTGTTGTGATGAGAGAAATAAAAAAACACCTTTATTGGAAAATAGGCAACTCTGATGTGATAACAGTAATTTTGTGTCACGTGGGGCGAAATCACACCGTCGAGTCGTTGATCATTTTCCTAAAACAGCACTGCTGGCGGAACTGGTACTCTGCATGAGATTAAGTGTGTGGGCATGTTTCTTTCTTCTTGATTAGATTAGCTACTGTGTGATGTGTGGGATTGGGACAATTGTACAAATGATAATGATTGGTTAGAACACAGAAGTAAACACCCCTTTCAGCCATGGTCCTAATTAACCTCCACTATCTGCGCACTCACGGCCGTGTTCTTTGTAATCAAAGGCTCCGTTTCAAAGCCTCCACACGTCAACCTACACCCGCACTACTGATGCTTTACTACAAACACACACAAGACAGTCTTCTATGCTGCTTGTTATTTATCCACTTACGCACTTTTTGGATCATGCCTCTCTCTCCCTGTGTGTGTGTGTGTTGCTTATGGACAGCACTTCTAAATGATTGCACAGTGAGGGAATGTGATGAAAGCGTTTGACGTGAGAAAATCTGACTAGTTAATGAACCGCTTCAAACCACATGCTATTAAATGTGATGAGCAAACTAAGGGATTTCTGAAAAAAACCCAAACAAACCACTTTTGTAGCTGGCACCATAACGAATAGAAAATGTTTCCATGCTTTGCTGAAAAATGTGAATAGTTCCCTCTACAACTTCTGAAAGCAACAGACTGAAATGCGCCCCCAGCCACCAGCCAACTGAGGCCTTTATGCTTCTTCTACCCTAAACATGCTAAATTCAATCAAATTGTGATACTATTTTAATAACAAGAATGGCTGGAGGCTTCAGTAACTTTGTTTTCCTTGCAGAGTGTTCTCCTGATATCATATTTCTCAATTTCAGACGCTCACCCGTCTCCCCCTTGTTTCCCTTCTAGCTCTTTCTTTCTTTCTTTAATATTCTCAACCCCTGCAGGAAGAGTGGCTGTGTTTTGTTCCATACGTTCCCCCACTAAGCCTTACCACATGTTTCATTCGAACATCACAGCCTCGTGAGGCTGGAAGCAGCTGTGCTTACACACTCGCAGCACGCGGCCTTATCTCCCCTGTTCGATTTTGAACAATGACACTTCAATAGAGGATATGTTAAGAGGTATCGGACACACAAACCCAGTCAGTCAGGAAGGGAGCGAGGGAGGGATGTAGCATGGGAAAGATTATATGCAAAACCGTGAATATCATATTGCAGATCGAGAGATTTAGTGAGGGAGGAAAAAACAAAAAGCTGGAAGAATCTTAAAGACACAAATCTGGTGGTGGGAAGAAAGCAGCGAATGACAAATCCAGATGGTGGAATGATATCCTGGAACTTCCGACCCGTAGACAACACCGACGCTTGTCAATTACACAGCCGTCTGAAGTAAAACAAACGGCTGCACAAGACTCAAGACTGATACACTGAAACCTTAAAATAAGACATTAACATGTTGAGTTCTCCATTTGTAATGTCATGTATCTTGTGTAAATCTTGAGGTTTCACTCTCTTACGTTTCTCTGCTGCTCAGACAAGGCCTGGGTTTTTGCTTTCGAAAATCAATACCACTTTTACCCATTTATTCTGCCACAGTCTAATACACAATTGAAATACAATAATCGAAGCAAATTCAATGAGTCTGATTTTGAATGTGATATAGTTTTATATCAACAATTTAAAAAAAAAAATGCAAGGACAAAATTTCTCCTTAAGGAAACAAAAACAGGAGATGAATATCATATATTCTTCAAATATGAAAAACATCTGCAGGGTTGATTCAAATGTGTAGCATTTGGCTGAAAGCACTGGGTTTCCGATAATAAAATCACAGTTAATGGAAATGCTGCTTGCCAGGTACGAGATGAAGCTACTACATTAATATAATACATTAAAATTACATGAAAAAAATCACAAACGAATGCACACACTAATGCATCTCTTGGTACTGTTAAGTAAATGTAATTTATATATATATATATATATATATATATATATATATATATATATATATATATATTCTTTTTATTGTTATGCAATTAATTATCCGCAGGTTCTTTTTTATATACACAATGCTTTATAACTTTTATTCCATTATTATATATTTTGTATATTTATTTCTGCATTAATTCTACATGTGATCATTTTTATATGAAGGAGTGATTTTATACTGAGTGTCATGCTCTTACAATATACATTTTGACTAAAAAGGAACTAAAAATGATTTAAAAAAGTAATATTCAGACTTAAATATTGTGCATTTTAAATTATCTTTATTTAAATAAAGATATCGAGTGATTCTTTATTATTATTATTATTATTATTATTATTATTATTTTGTGCTTACTTTTAACGTTATCATCTAATAAATATTTTATTTGCTAATAATTTTGTCTGATATTACAGTATACAGTAGTATGTATATTTTGGATGCTACAGTATCTATAATTTCTGCATGGTGTTCTTTTGTTTGATTTCACATGAATAATACTGACAAACAGGGCGGCACGGTGGTGTAGTGGTTAGCACTGTCGCCTCACAGCAAGAAGGTCTGGGTTCAAGCCCCGTGGCCGGCGAGGGCCCTTCTGTGCGGAGTTTGCATGTTCTCCCCGTGTCCGCGTGGGTTTCCTCCGGGTGCTCCGGTTTCCCCCACAGTCCAAAGACATGCAGGTTAGGTTAACTAGTGACTCTAAATTGAGCGTAGGTGTGAATGTGAGTGTGAATGGTTGTCTGTGTCTATGTGTCAGCCCTGTGATGACCTGGCGACTTGTCCAGGGTGTACCCCGCCTTTCGCCCGTAGTCAGCTGGGATAGGCTCCAGCTTGCCTGCGACCCTGTAGAACAGGATAAAGCGGCTAGAGATAATGGATGGAAGGATGAATACTGACAAACTGCTGTTTTTTTTTTTTTTGGTTGGTTTTTTTTTTTGAAAGATTTGTCTCAATTGTTTTTAAGAGGTTAAATGACGTGAAAATTGGCTCATTGATCCTAAACTCAACTCTGCTGTGAAATAACTGGTTAGCCAATGTCATCAATAATGCTGGACTTACCCAGATGCAAAAGGTCAACAACAAAAAAACCCAGCAGTTGTTGTTTATAATAGACTTTCTGTCTTTTCACTCTATCCATACACAGTGTAGTGCGCACGTGTGTGTGTGTGTGTGTGTGTGTGTGTGTGTGTGTGTGTGTGTCAGACTTTAATGTTAATGCTAATCTCACCTGGATACAGTGCTGCTGCCGTAATCATAAAGACTCGTTTATGTTATACGCACATGGAGGATCCTTTCAGTACACACAGTATTGTTTGATTTGATTGTACACAATTGCAGAAAAGAAGCAAGTTTTGCCAGGCAAAACAAACCTCACCCGGCAGCACTTATTTTATACCTCATCTCATCTCATCTCATCTCATTATCTCTAGCCGCTTTATCCTTCTACAGGGTCGCAGGCAAGCTGGAGCCTATCCCAGCTGACTACGGGCGAAAGGCGGGGTACACCCTGGACAAGTCGCCAGGTCATCACAGGGCTGACACATAGACACAGACAACCATTCACACTCACATTCACACCTACGCTCAATTTAGAGTCACCAGTTAACCTAACCTGCATGTCTTTGGACTGTGGGGGAAACCGGAGCACCCGGAGGAAACCCACGCGGACACGGGAAGAACATGCAAACTCCGCACAGAAAGGCCCTCGCCGGTCACGGGGCTCGAACCCGGACCTTCTTGCTGTGAGGCGGCAGCGCTAACCACTACACCACCGTACCGCCAGCTTCAGAATATGTTAGACATACCATATTAATGTAGACGTGACATTCAGTTTTTATCAACTCTTAAAATAATAAACGGCACTCACTTGATGTTACGTAGAACCTAAAAGTCTAACGTGGACAATTAACACGAATAAGGTGTAAATTTCGATTATGAATCCACGCTGAACAGTTTGTATAACAAAGTGTTTATCACAACTAACAACTGCTTGCATGTGTTTCTTAAACCCAAAAGGTCCGATATCTATCATGGTGCCAAATGAAAGGACATATGGGAGTTCCTATATGCTCATCATAGTAAACATTTGTCTATCGGCAACCATTTTTGAGTTATAATGGTTATTTTGACCGAAAGGTTGACCTTTCCGGTGACCTTGACCTTCACCTTGACCCGATTACCTCCAAAATTTAATCTGGTAATCTACAGACCATTGCCCACCTACCTTGAAAATTTGAAGTCAATCAGTACAACTGTCTAGACGCTAGACTGTTAAAAGACAGACAAACAAACCGCACTGATTACAATACCTCACCCCTCTTACTCCATCGCGGGTGAGGTCATGATTTATAATCAGACTATTTGGTGTCACCCAGAAGAGGTTCTTCTTAAGGTTTCTTCCTCATCCGCCTCGTCTCAGGGATGTAAATCCACATCAGGGTTTACCTCAGCTTTGTGACAATGTTAACAGTGCTATGAACTTATCACTGCTACATCAATAAAATAATTCGTTCCAGGCCAAGAATTTGTGCCAGCTTTTTTTGATGGTTTGACAGAATTGAGCCAAGACCAAGAACTCATGACTCCCTGAGACGGTGCTGAGCAAGCAAACCAAACGCAATCAATGCAATTCCTGTCGTAAATCTACCGTAGTGCCAAGCTGAGATCTTTCAAATCATGGAATGACTATGACGAGAGTTTGTTTTAATCACGGAGTGATTCACACACTTGGTGCAATCTTTCTGTTCATCATGCACAAGCAAAACACACTCATTTGCACACTCAGATACACACATAAAGGTCACGGGATTGAGATCTAACAAATGGGAAAAGTTGCTGATTTTGTGCAAAAGACCACCTGTACCACTTCCTTAACCTTGAACATGGCTTGAACTGTGAGTGTGTGGGCCTGCGCGTGTGTGTGTGGTTTTGTGTAGTTTCCAGCAGCTCTGTTTCACTCAGTCAGCTCACTGCTGTTCTCTTACTAGCTTTTAGAGTCACACGCCCTCACATGACCACAGCACAAATACAGCCGGCGGTTTCGTCTCTGTTTATTCGCAACACGTTCTCTTTATTTTGATTCCTACTGCTCGACGTACATACAGTATATAATTACTCATCCACCTGCAGTTCAGTACAACGGTATAATTGCAGGCAGAAATGTTTTAAAGAGTGGAAATGCTTCCAGAAACACATTTATACAATACATATCAAATAAATACTCTTCGAATGCGTGATTTAAAATGAAATGAAAAATGAGTTGCCTGCTCAGTTAAAGCAATTCTGCAACACAAGAAGAAACTGTATATTAAAAAAAGAGAGCAATAAAACATCTCAAAATCAGAATAAGGTCTGATCTGTTGACAAAAACAATCTGCATTTGCATTAATTCTTGGGAAACAGATGCTGCTGGAAACGGAACAGTAGGAGCTTATTTGTTGAAAAATATGAACGAATGAAACTTTCATCATTATTAAACGTTCCAGCTCAGATTAATATAAGTATTCAACTAAAATATATGAATATTGTAATTACCTTGACATTCTTTGAACGATAAAAATAAACTAGACTTAAAAAGATCAACTCGCCTGTGATCCAGCAAGTATGAATATAAGATGTTTTCATATATATATATATATATATATATATATATATATATAAAAAATATATATATATATATATATACACAGTATATACCGTCTCAGAAAGTGGGTACTGTGGGGGTGCCCCACTAAATATACTCAGTCAATAAACTGTACGGTTTTGAATGGTGATGTTGGTTTTAATTTGAAATAAAATGATGAAAGAAATAATACAGATAAAACTAAATCTTTGATGTGAATACTCTATTCAGAATTTGGCAAAAATTCTGCAAATTTGTGGAAAAATGGCGGCTTGATCTGGGACATGATAAACAGCTGACTACATCGCATTCCCTTAAAAAGGTTGTAGTCCACTGAAAAGTCTACAGTTATCACTAATTGTATTTTAAGTTGTAACTTTATCCACCTAAGGATTGGTGCGCTCACAGAATAATCATAACCGTAATAAAACATCATGCAAAATATTTTAGCATTATCGCAACTCCGTTTTCCGCAAACCCAAAACCAATACGATCGTGTGTTTTGATCTAAACGGAAAGCCTCAGGGTCAAGGTCACTACCTCACCAAAAGTAGGAACTTAAAATCACTACGCCATATAAAAATTTAGTTATAAATCTGCGATTTTGTTTTTTAAAACGAAAGCTGAAAGTTCGGTATAGAATATGTTTCTTACAGAATATGTTACGATGGTAGCTGGTCTTGTATGAATTTCTGAGCTATAAAATGAGTTGTGGTCTATTTTTTACCGTTGCGTGTTATTTGTGTGCGGGGAAGGACACACATTAACAATTTGCATGTGTAGAATGGAATTTTCCACTCCAACAGTTAGAAGTTGATCGTGCTTCCATTTGCGGTCTTTCTGTTACGCGGGTGATCTGTTCGGATGTTATCGCTGAAAAGGTGAGTTTGACAGTTTTATTTTGTTTTAGTCTTGCAGTATAAGGCAATAGAATGTTTCTTTTTCATCTTACTTTCATATTTTGTAGTGTTCGCATATTTTTGGCCAATATTTTGCAACCATGGTCAATTTAGATCGAACTTTTGATAGAATCTACGGCCAGTCATTTTGCCTCACCCCCGCCTCGCGCTCCGTCCGGTGTGGTAGTGATGTCCCGTTGCTCGCGCGCCGCAGCAGAGACCCGCGCGACCTTCAGCCGGTACAGTCGCTGTTCTTTTACCACCGCCGTTATTCTCATCTTTCCGGTGTGTTCTTGATTTTTCCATTGTGTCCTATTCCGCCATATCAAATCCCCAAAATGTCTCATATTATTCATATTTAAGTGAATAATCAATTCAGTCATCATAACTTGGCATTTTTAACCCAAGCAATCAAAAAGAGGAAATTTATTCAATATTTTCACTCATCTGTGAAGGAGGGGCTTTAATTCTTCATGATGTCGTTATTTTAGATGGAAATCAATTTTACAAAAGCATTTGAATTGTAATAAAAAAAATTCCACAGTGGAGGCCAGATAAAGCAAGATACTATCTTTATTCTTATTAAATACGACAAAAGAAACATTGAGTGTTCGGTAAATGCAAAAAAAATAGTAAAATTAGAAAATTTATTTTTGGACCATAACCAGTTTCTGAGACGGACCCATATATATATATATATATATATATATATATATATATATATATATATATATTAGTGCTGTCAAAAATGTCGCGTTATTAACGCGTTAACTTGACTCAATTTTAACGGCAATAATTTTTTTATCGTGAGATTAATGCTCTGTGACATGATGTAGGTTTTTCATAAGCTTTTGAAACTGCCAGGAACTTGGAACAGAGACTTTGCTTAGAAAAACGATAGCAGCTAGACTGTAATGCCATGCCCCGCACAGCCAGAGTCCTCTGCCCCCCAAAGAACCAGCGCAGGCAGGGCGCGCTAGTAGAGATGGGATTTATGGCTCTTTGATGGGATCCACATCTTTGTGATCCGTTCTTTGAAAAGAGCCGTTCAAAAGACTGGCTCATTTGGCTCTTTTTAAATATTTATTCAGTTTTAAGAAGACAGCGTGTAAAGAAGCCAGATCCCTCTGAACTGTAAACTCAATGCTATCCCAGAAATCCTTCCTGTAATATGCAAATTTGGCCACCTCTGATTGGACAGCGCGACGCATCAACAGGCAGAAAGTGTAAAAGTACAAAATGTGTTAAGTAAGCTGAAACAGTAAAGATCAGATTCAATGCAATATTTATCAACGAACAACTTAAAGTTAATATAATAGTGTACTTTATATTATAATCAAGCATGTCAAGCCTACCGTCACTGTGTAACCTGTCTCTCTGATTAGAGTTGTAAACTAACTCAAGCAGTAGATCACTTCACTCATGGTTCTTTTGCTAGCCCCGGTGCTCGGCTTAGGTTTCACTTTGCAGTGGCTGTGTCAAGACGTGTTATGCTTTGCAATAAAAAAAACATTGGTACAAAGCAAGCCCATTCACATTTTTATGCTGATAAGAGAATTACAATGGTTTTTCATGTGACAAAAATGTGCGATTAAATTGCGATTAATCGCGAGTTAACAATGACAGTCGCGACATTAATCGCGATTAAATATTTTAATCGCTTGACAGCACTTATTATATATATATATATATATATATATATATATATATATATATATATAAAATATATGACAAACCCAATATTACGTATATAAATATTATAATTATGAAATATGATTTTTTTTTTCAAAAATAGATTTGGGAAAGGAGTTACGTATTATACATGTACACATATCTTTAAATATATAATTCCGATAATGCTGATACGACACTGAAACCTTGAGTGAGTATCAGATACTGTATCGCTTGCTTTAAAAACTCACAGCTTAATCTTTTCAAACCCAAGAACTTCAGTGAAATGCTTTCACACAAATAAATAAATAATTAAATAAATCTCAATAAAGTATAAATAAAAATAAAATAAACCCTAACAAAAGAAAACCTTTCAAGTCACTTCCTGTGTAAACATTTTCAGTTCCAAAAATAAATTCTGTTCCCAAATTCAAGTCCAGTCTTTGCCATTTGTGACAGGGTTAAAAAAAAAAAAATCCTGAAAGAAACACCCTAAATTGTACAGCCACGTTCTGTATTATCTCTGACTGAAACAGCTCTAAAATGAGACAGATCACACTTTCACCTCCAATCCTGTTCAGATAACACTCCTTTCCATCAGTCATCTGCCCAATTCTCCATCAGAGTGGTTTAGGAAACCAATATCCGAGGAAAAAGAAACTCAAATTACACATTTCCCCTGCAATAAGATGTTCAGTTTTGGCTGGAAGCCATGCTTTTACACCAGCCTCTGTGCTCCAAGCTGTGGAAATAAAACCGAGAGCACAAACATCATAAACAAGGGAACACACTGAAAATTGTTTTTATTGAACCTGACTCGGCCCTTTTTCTCACTCCGTCCACTGCCCACAGGCCGAGCGAGAGGCTCGAGTCTGATTTACTCCCTTCCTCCGTACTCTGTCAAAGCAACACACTCCCCCTCTCTCTCACACACACACACCACAGTATTCAAGGACAGGACAAACACACACTGCAACAAGCCATCAACCATGTGACATTTCTGCATTTTCTGATACATAACCGTCATGTCTATGGGCTGAACAACAACAATCAAAACCTTTGGATTTTCAGCACTGGGTGCCAGCTCGAGAATTTTTATATTTTTTGTAAGATTTTGAACAGAAGCTGCTCAAGGATTTGTCCGGCTCATTGCCATTTTAAGACAAACAAATAAAAGCTACAATAGTGCTTCAGACTTACAGGAAATAAACGTTCTTTCGAAATAAAAGTTCTTCAGTAATGCTGAAATGCTTCGCACACAAAAAGAGACAAACATCAACGTGTAAATATTCACGAATAAAAATTAATGACTACATAAGTCGAGATTTGTTGCGAGCAAAAATGAATAATGATCACATCACGAATTGGAATAAAGAGCAACCTTATTTAAAACAGTGTTAGATAAGTATTTTGCATGAATTAATAACCTGAATTCACATCTTAGGAGTCTGAATTCTGCATTTTATATAGACCTTTAGGTTCTAGGCAGCATCAAATGAATCCAGTTTCAGTTCTTATATGAATATGTAAGTATTAATATGAACAAGAATACAAACACCTGACAACCTTAAGCATAAAGCCACATACTAATGGAAACTTTTTTTTTTAATGACTGACGGAAATATACAGCAGCAGGTGATGATATCGAAATAAAGTTCAAAAACACATCTTTGAGCAGTGGAATTGCTCACGAGCTCTAAAACTTTAGATTAACCCTAATCTTTCACAGATTAACAATATGGATCAATTTTATTCCTGAACACTGCATATAAATGTCACTGACGTAAAAATTTAAATGGATTGTCCGTGTGCAGTAGTACGAAGAGTAGTAAAGGATAAAAGATATAATGTTATACTTGAATAAAAATGGTCCTCAGGTGTCCATTAATTAAAATTAAATTAATTAAATTTATCAATTAACTTAATAAATTTATTTATTTATTTATTTATTTATTTTAAAAATCAGGTCAAAATTTTAAATTCAGGTCTGATCTGTTGATGACCAAAATTCTAGTAAACATATTTGTGTTTAAATAAATAAATAAATAAATAATATAATTTGATGTGCAAAATTTACTGGGTATACAGTGGTGCTTGAAAGTTTGTGAACCCTTTAGAATTTTCTATATTTCTGCATAAATATGACCTGAAACATCATCCGATTTTCACACAAGTCCTAAAAGTAGATAAAGAGAACCCAGTTAAACAAATGAGACAAAACTATTATACTTGGTCATTTATTTATTGAGGAAAATGATCCAATATTACATATCTGTGAGTGGCGAAAGTATGTGAACCTCTAGGATTAGCAGTTGATTTGAAGGTGAAATTAGAGTCAGGTGTTTTCAATCAATGGGATGACGATCAGGTGTGAGTGGGCACCCTGTTTTATTTAAAGAACAGGGATCTATCAAAGTCTGATCTTCACAACACATGTTAGTGGAAGTGCATCATGGCACAAACAAAGGAGATTTCTGAGGACCTCAGAAAAAGTGTTGTAGATGCTCATCAAGCTGAAAAGGTTACAAAGCCATCTCTGAAGAGTTTGGACTCCACCAATCCACAGTCAGACAGAGTGTGTACAAATGGAGGAAATTCAAGACCATTGTTACCCTCCCCAGGAGTGGTCGACCAACAAAGATCACTCCAAGAGCAAGGCTTGTAATAGTCGGCGAGGTCACAAAGGACCCCAGGGTAACTTCTAAGCAACTGAAGGCCTCTCTCACATTGGCTAATGTTAATGTTCATGAGTCCACCAGGAGAACACTGAACAACAATGATGTGCATGGCAGGGTTGCAAGGAGAAAGCCACTGCTCTCCAAAAAAGAATTGCTGCTCATCTGCAGTTTGCTAAAGATCACGTGGACAAGCCAGAAGGCTATTGGAAAAATGTTTTGTGGACGGATGAGACCAAAATATAACTTTTTGTTTTAAATGAGAAGCGTTATGTTTGGAGAAAGGAAAACACTGCATTCCAGCATAAGAACCTTATCCCATCTGTGAAACATGGTGGTGGTAGTATCATGGTTTGGGCCTGTTTTGCTGCATCTGGGCCAGGACGGCTTGCCATCATTGATGGAACAATGAATTCTGAATTATACCAGTGAATTCTAAAGGAAAATGTCAGGACATCTGTCCATGAACTGAATCTCAAGAAAAGGTGGGTCATGCAGCAAGACAACGACCCTAAGCACACAAGTCGTTCTACCAAAGAATGGTTAAAGAAGAATAAAGTTAATGTTTTGGAATGGCCAAGTCAAAGTCCTGACCTTAATCCAATCAAAATGATGTGGAAGGACCTGAAGCGAGCAGTTCATGTGAGAAAACTCACCAATATCCCAGAGTTGAAGCTGTTCTGTACGGAGGAACGGGCTAAAATTCCTCCAAGCCGGTGTGCAGGACTGATCAACAGTTACCGGAAATGTTTAGTTGCAGTTATTGCTGCACAAGGGGGTCACACCAGATACTGAAAGCAAAGGTTCATATACTTTTGCTGCTCACAGATATATAATATTGGATCATTTTCCTCAATAAATAAATGACCAAGTATAATATTTTTGTCTCATTTGTTTAACTGGGTTCTCTTTATCTACTTTTAGGCCTTGTGTGAAAATCTGATGATGTTTTAGGTCATATTTATGCAGAAATATGGAAAATTCTAAAGGGTTCACAAACTTTCAAGCACCACTGTATATATATATATATATGTGTGTGTGTGTGTGTGTGTATGTATATATATATATATATATATATATACCCCCCAATTCAAAAAAATCAAGTCTGGGACAAAATAATACTTGACATAATGAATGTTTTTGTGTGGATAGACTGTTGTGAATGGTCACAGAGAACAACAGAATTCAAGATAAGGAATCATGTTCAATTCCACTAAATATCTCAAGTGATTCGAAAACGATTTGCATTTTATATTTTCCTAAAAACCGCCTTAAAAAAATAGTAAACATAGTCAACATATTTCTGTGTTAAAAAAAAATTTAAATAAAGAAAAAATAAAATTTGATGTACAAAATTCACACAGTTTAGAACTGCTGCATGACACAGCTGATGAAAAAAATTATATGTCACTGACGTAAAATTTAAATGGATTGTAATGCTGGGCATACACTGTGCGATTTTTGGCCCGATTTTGACACGATTTTCACTCGTGCGACTATTTTGGAGATCGGGCCGAGTTTTGGCTCAATCGTGCGTCTCGGATTGTGTAGTATACATGGGGTAACGACAAGCGATTAACACCTCACGACCTCCTCCCGATCGATGGGATGAAAATCAAACCTGTTTGAAATCCTGAGCATCGCATCCGAGCATCGCATCCGAGCATCGGATCGTATAGTGTGAGAACAGGAATTGTAAGCTGCGTGCTGTTTACCCCTGCGATTCACTCGTACAGTGTGAGCAGCAGCTGAATACCGCGATTGAAAAAATCGCACAGTGTATGCCCAGCTTAATACGACGAGTCATAAAGGATAAAGGATATAATGTTATACTTGAATAAAAATGGTCCTCAGGCGTCCATTAATTAAAATTAAATTAATTAAATGTATTAATTTTATTAATTTTATTTATTTATTTTTAAAAAAGGAAGAAAGAAAATCAGGTAGAAATTTTAAATTCAGATCCGATCTATTGATGACCAAAATTCTCGTAAACATATTTGTGTTTAAAAAAAAATAATAAAGAAATGAAAAAATTTAAATTTGATGTACAAAATTTACACAGTTTAGAACTGCTGCATGACATACAGTAGCTGACGAAAAAAATAATTATACATTGAATATTCCTCGGTGTGGATACTGCAGTGCCTTGTGAAAGTATTCACGCCTCCTTGGTGTCTGTGAAGGTTCTCAATCCTCCAGGTCATAGTAAACTGTGGCTGCTAAAGAAGGCAACTGGACTTGATGGAGGATAAATACCTGGAACTCCCCACTGATCAGATAGAACTGAAGAAGCCTTTCGGATGAGAGGTGAAATGTCTTCAAGAATTTCAAGCAAGTCCAGTTGCCTTCTTTAGCAACCACAGTTTACGCCTCCAGCGCTGTCACTTCACAGCAAGAAGGTCCTGGGTTCGAGCCCCGGGGCCGGTGAGGGCCTTTCTGTGCGGAGTTTGCATGTTCTCCCCGTGTCCGCGTGGGTTTCCTCCGGGTGCTCCGGTTTCCCCCTCAGTCCAAAGACATGCAGGTTAGGTTAACTGGTGACTCTAAATTGACCGTAGGTGTGAATGTGAGTGTGAATGGTTGTCTGTGTCTATGTGTCAGCCCTGTGATGACCTGGCGACTTGTCCAGGGTGTACCCCGCCTTTCGCCCGTAGTCAGCTGGGATAGGCTCCAGCTTGCCTGCGACCCTGTAGAACAGGATAAAGCGGCTACAGATAATGAAATGAGATGAGTTTACGCCTCCTTGGTGTTGTTTTGTTGCATTACAATGTGGCATGAAAATGGATTTTTATCGGATTTTATGTCATGGAATATGAACTAAACTGTCCAAATTGGCAAAGTAGGGGAAAAAAAAAATTTGACAAATTAAAAGCTGTTAAGTTCCGAGTGCATAAATATTCACCCCCTTTGCTATGAAAGCTCCCGGAGGGATCTCGTCCCACTGATTAACTTCAGAAGTCACATAATGAGCTGAATAAAGTCCACCTGTGTGCAAGCAGTGTCACATGACCCGTGACACGATGTCAGTGTCCACATGAAAAAGTTCATGATAAATGGCAAAAACGTGTGGCACAAACCCAATACGCAAACCCAGCGAAGCATGATGGTGGCAGCATGATGCTTGGGGGGGGAGGGGGTGCTTTTCATGGGGCAGGGACTGGAAAACTGGTGAGGACTAAAAGAAATATGGATAGCACTAAACACAGAGCAATTCTTGAGGAAAAACCTGTTTCAGGCTGACAGAGATTTCAGACACCACACAAAGTTGTTGACATGGATTGTAACTCAAATGGCACAAAAAAAAAAAATCCATTTTAATTCCAGGTTATAATTCAGCAAACAGGGTAAACATCGGGTGGGGGGTTCACAAGGCAGTGCACAAATAAAAAATATATATATTAATTCAAGCTCAATAGTTTGCTGAACAACATAGTGATCTATGTTGACATTAGAATATAGGGCACAAATGAACGTTCTGGAAACTTACTTTTTCATTCTTAATGACTAAAGTTACTATTTTCATTGGCACTAATGTTACGGTTTCAAATTCTGCTTCAGAATATCTCATCTCATCTCATTATCTCTAGCCGCTTTATCCTGTTCTACAGGGTCGCAGGCAAGCTGGAGCCTATCCCAGCTGACTACGGGTGAAAGGCGGGGTACACCCTGGACAAGTCGCCAGGTCATCACAGGGCTGACACATAGACACAGACAACCATTCACACTCACATTCACACCTACGCTCAATTTAGAGTCACCAGTTAACCTAACCTGCATGTCTTTGGACTGTGGGGGAAACCGGAGCACCCGGAGGAAACCCACGCGGACACGGGAAGAACATGCAAACTCCGCACAGAAAGGCCCTCGCCGGCCGCGGGGCTCGAACCCAGACCTTCTTGCTGTGAGGCGGCAGCGCTAACCACTACACCACCGTGCCGCCAGCTTCAGAATATGTTAGACATACCATATTAATGTAGACGTGACATTCAGTTTTTATCAACTCTTAAAATAATAAACAGCACTCACTTGATGTTACGTAGAACCTAAAAGTCTAACGTGGACAATTAACACGAATAAGGTGTAAATTTCGATTATGAATCCACACTGAACAGTTTGTATAACAAAATGTTTATCACAACTAACAACTGCTTGCATGTGTTTCTTCAACTCAAAAGGTCTGATATCTATACTCAGCAAAAATAAAAACTTGACACTCATTATTTTTCAAATAGTGTTTAGAAACTTTTCTTGAAAGAGTTCTTGTTGTGATTATGGTTAAATGCATTGTCAAGGGCATTACGTCACACATTCATTCTCCTGGTCGGGCCTACGTAGCACGTGCGAGAGCACTGCACGCTAAAAATCATGTTTCCACGTGACACAAGTGATGTGACCTATTGATACACGTGCAATTGATCTCACGGTAGCAGAGTAGAGTGTCATCTCAGAAAAATAAGGTTTTATGGTTAATTATTCGTTAATTTGCAATGCCACGACTGTCAAACATTCAGCGTGAACGTGCCTTTGGCATGCTGAATACGGGAACATCCGTCACTGACGTTGCGAGGGTTATGGGATGCAGTCAACAGACCATCCATAATCTCCAGACACGTCTCCATCAAACTGGCACCACAGCCGACCGTAAGGAACCCTGCACAGAACTTGCAGGAGCTTGGTGCCATGTTGGTACAAATATGGCGGCGCATTCCCCAAGCTGTGTTCAGACGCATCATCCAATCCATGAGGAGACGTTGTATCGCAGTTGTGAACGCCCATGGAGGACACACCCGATATTGACGTGATTTCATTAAGTTGTGACTCACAGTTTTTGATCATGGACATTGTCGTCGCATTTCCGGTGGAACCGATTCCATGACAAACATGATCTGTATGCTATAGCATCTTTAATGACAAGATAATTGAATACAATCGTTATTTCAAACCTATTTTCCAAAATGTTCAAATTATTGACTTTGAAACGAGTGTAAAGTTTTTATTTTTGTTGAGTATATTATTCAGGAACCATTTTAAAACGGGTACAAATCACATTTCAGTGTAACTGCCGCTATTTGAACTAACAGCTAAATGCAATTTGGAGAAATAATTTATCGAAACACATTACACATCATTCTTGAGTAAGAGTAGTATATGCATTAGTGAGTGGTGCAGGTGTCATTGAGAGCGTTTTTTTTTTTTTAGTAGAGCTGGGCTTTGTGGAGTGTATTAGCGATTCCCACTTGTCACGCTGACATGGATGGAGGTGCCCTACTTTATAAAAAGCAGAGACAGGACAGACGAGTCACTAATGCCTGAGGTTACAGTACTATGTGCCTCTCTCCTGTTCTCTCGCTCAGTCCTCTGTGTGGGTGACTGAGGGGGCAGGACCGGTGGGCTCACCATGGCGTCCGGGAGGAGGGCCAAGGAGACGGAACGGGTGCAAGGAGCTCTTTTTTTTAATCAGAAACAAATTAGATTATTAGCTACAACTGTTTTATTTATCACATGAACCAAATCCACCATTCCAACCGATCGCAAGTTCCTTCCATCCATCATCAGCAGCCATCATTTCCTTCTCGCTTCTTCGTACTTTCATCCTCTCCCTGTATCTGGCCCACAGTGGACATGATGTGCACAGCTCACATGGCACTGCTGATGAAGTAGGCCAGTGGCGAAAAGGTACAAGGTGCAGAAACGATCCCTCGCTTCCTGGCGAGTGAGTGAACTAGGACAAAGCTGGAGAAAAAAGTGGTAACGTGGGGAAAATCAGAGGTACTACAAATGTGGTGAGGGATGGAAGACCTGGGATTCATCTGTATTTAACATAATTGCGAGGCGACTATGACACGTTTTTCCTCGTTTACTAAAATTGTGTAATTCGAAAGTTGCATTTTTGACACATTGGTTCTACATGCTGCCCGATTTAAAATAGACGGAACAGTTCAATTTGGTACTCATGCAAATAATTATCATCACTTTAGAGCCTTTCATACATTTAAATTGCAGCTCAAAGTGCTTTATAGTGCAAAAACAGAGTGAGCTGAAGGTGAGAGAAGCAGCCTTGGGCCATGAGGTTGCTGGTTCGATTCCCAGGACCGGTAAGAAAAATGGGAGGGGAGTTGAGTGCATGAGCAGCACTTCCCCATCCCTCTGTATCATGGTTGATGTGTCCTTGAGCGAGGCACCGAACCCCCAACTGCTCCCTGGGTGCTGTAGCATCGCTGCTCACTGCTTCAGATGGGTTAAATGCAGAGCAGGAATTTCACTGTGTATGAATGTACGTGTGACCAAATTTTCTTCTAAAAGTTAATGTAAAATCGTAGAAATGAACCAATCTTAAAAATAAAGCAGCCACGTTTGTTGGAGGAACGCATTTGTTGGAGAATCCAGTTTACCGAAAACCATCATAACGCTCCCATCATCATCATCTTCACCGGGACAGAGTGTGCTCACTGTGATGCTCGTTCAACCATTTAATCTCTGTGTTGTGATGCTTTTCAGGACATTCAGCCCATCTCAGAATCTTTTACTCGGTCTGAGAATGATCGAGCTCAATTTACACAAGATGGATCCTGCAGGGTGAATATCTGCTTCAACTTCTAATCCATTAACTCAGGTTTTTTTTTTTTCTCCTTTTCCCCAGGGGTCCATTATATCAGTGTCTCATTGCTCTTGCACCTCTGTACAGTTCTGCGCTCTATAATCGGTGACAATCAGCGGAGTCGCTGGAACAAGCAGCACTGTCAGGACTGCATCATTACTGCCTGTCCTGCAAAGTGCTACCTTCACTGCAAAAAATGACATCTTCGCAAGTGAAAATATCTTGAAAACAGTTGAAACGATCTAGCATTTCCTCTTAGAAGAACGCAAGACACCCATTCTGAGATTATTAAACCTAGTTCGAGATTGCAACCAACTTATTCTAAGATGTCTTATCACGTAAAAAATATCTGCTCATGCAGCAAGATCATTGCACTAGTATTAAGTAATTTTCTCCTCAAATTCAGTTTTCAATATTTTGCAGTGACGTGACGGGTTGGAGCTCAGAAACGTCCGCTTTTGAGTGACAACTGCTGCGGGTTTATCAGTGAGTGGGATATTAAGCTGATGTGCCAGGAAAAGTTAATTGTGTGTCTGACACGAGGGAGAGAGAGAGAGAGAGAGAGAGAGAGAGAGAGAGAGAGAGAGAGAGGGAAAATTGCTGTTCATTTATACTCTTCACTTTTCTTTCCTACAAGAATTGCGATTTGAGCTCAGACCCAAAACTTTAAGGTGTTCAGGAGAAAATAATGACCATTATTATATGGCACAAGTAACTTCTGGTAAAATCGTGCACTCTGATTGGTTCCTTGGCGGGCAGTATTTTCCTGTAATGCCTGTGGGTGATTACGGACTTTCTTTCCAAGGCGCTGGCTTTCAATGTTGCAAAAAAACCGACAAAAACAAAATGACAAAAAAAAATAATAATAATTGGAAATCAAAAACGTCTGAGACACACAAGACAAACAAGAGTCACTGAGTTATTCAAGAAATGAGCAACAAAGAGCATTCAGAAACCACTAACCGCTAACAGGAATTCAGTTTTGAAACCGCTAGCCGTTTATTCTGCATGTGTGACTCAACTATGTTATAGATATGACGTGACTGAAAGTAGCGTCACGCCTCGTTATAACGACTATCTATTTTAATCTTAGAAATAAAAAGCTGTGTAATAAACCCCTTATTAACCTCGCTTGCTCTGTCTTTATGGGAAAATATCAGACCTCGGTCTTTTCGTCAAGACATTTTCCCGTAAAGACCTTGCGCTCAGTTAATAAGTAGTTAATGATGTCTTTCAATCATATCATACATTTACACTCTACTGTATACTCGATTATTGGATTTGCAATCGACTTTAGCTCTGTGCATATCTGCTCAGTAAACTAAAGATAAACACACACAAGGACGTACAAGAAGTTCAACACTGACATTGTCCAAGTCTAGATCTCATACTTAAGGATCTGTTTAACACAGGAAAGTGAAGGCTGTATTCAAATTTAATTTAATACGGACCTCAGACTCCTGTTCTTGGCTGACAGGAGTGGATCCTGATGTGGTGTTCTCTTACTGTCATTTCACCTCAAGGTTTGGCAAGTTGTGCATTTGGAGATGCTTTTCTGCTCATCACGGTTGTAAAGAGTGATTATTTGAGCTAACATAGCTTTCCTCAAAACAGTCTGGCCATTCTCATCTGACGTTTTTCAACAACAAGGCATGTCCAGCCACAGAACCATCACTCACTGGATGTGTTTTTTCCCTCTTCTTCTTCCCTGTATAAACTTTTGAGCTGTTGTGCATGACAATACCAGAAGATCGACAGTTTTTTTTTAAATAATTAAACCAGCCTGCTTGGCACTAACAACCATGCTACAGTCATAAAGGAGAACTGAAGTCATTTTTAAACTTGCTTTATTTCTTAATTAACGTGTTATTCAATTATGTTTTCGGTTTTAGTAACCTTATATCGTGACTCGTATTGGCAACTAATCGCAATTAAATATGATACTTATCGGCCTATTCGGTTTTTAGCCGTGTTGAATTTAGTTCGTTTGGTCCACGGCAGGCGTCGCTTATCCGCGCGATCTTCACCAGACTTGTGCGAGACTTCGAAACATGAAGTGTCAGCACCGCCATTTTGAAAACTGTTTTCCAAACGAAATCTTGCACAAAAACGAGTTTAAATGACGATCCCTGCCTACTTTTTTCAAACTTTCCTGATTGCTATCAAAACAAACAAAACTTCCAGCTTGATTACGTCAGTATTCGAAAGAGGGCGCGCGCGTCTTTTGACAACGTTGGCGGACGTCGGTCACTTTGATTTCCGCTGTACGTTTTACTTCCGTCCTATGATGTCTCGCACAGGTCTCAACGAATCTCGTTTACGGCCATCGCTTTGACATATGGACTGATATATTACAGAGCGCATTTCAAACACTCATAACTTGCTCTAGCAGCGACAAAATAGCAATCAAAAATGCATTCCGACATTTAATAAAATGAGATAAATAGAATATTGAGAAGGGCGGCACGGTGGTGTAGTGGTTAGCGCTGTCGCCTCACAGCAAGAAGGTTCTGGGTTCGAGCCCCGTGGCCGGCGAGGGCCTTTCTGTGTGGAGTTTGCATGTTCTCCCAGTGTCCGCGTGGGTTTCCTCCGGGTGCTCCGGTTTCCCCCACAGTCCAAAGACATGCAGGTTAGGTTAACTGGTGACTCTAAATTGAGCGTAGGTGTGAATGTGAGTGTGAATGGTTGTCTGTGTCTATGTGTCAGCCCTGTGATGACCTGGCGACTTGTCCAGGGTGTACCCCGCCTTTCGCCCGTAGTCAGCTGGGATAGGCTCCAGCTCGCCTGTGACCCTGTAGAACAGGATAAAGCGACTACAGATAATGAGATGAGATGAGAATATTGAGAATAAAAAAAAATAATTGCCTTCGGTTCCCCTTTAAATTCTGCCTAAAGTGTTTGGTCTTAGAAGCAGGGTTTTACACAACCTACCATTATCAAAATTATTCTCTAAATCACTGACATCTTTTCATTGTTAGACAACTCGACTGGCCTTGGAAACAAATGGGTTTGACCCAAACCTCAATAACTTACAGACAATCATGCAAATCATGTCAACTTAAACTTGCAATGTTCACTGTACAAATTTGAACAAGAAGCCTAATACTTGAGTTGACGGACTACATTTGGAAAGCATCCGTGACATTTATTTTTCAGTTTATCAGGTCTCCTGGCTGCAAAAAAAGTTTGATATCCTCTGGTCAAGATGCTATTGGAAAGAAAAAATTTAATCTGAACAGGCCATCCTGACATGTGCTCAGAATCTATTTAAGACAGCTGAATCTGAAGGAAAACTTTCCTAGCAATCTTTTCAACTCAAGCTGCAGATTCTGAATATGGCCCTGAAGCTATACAAACTCCTACTGCATCAAAAATGACCTGAAGTTACAACAAGATTTCCCAGTGCAAAACAAGGTCACCTTTTGGCCTTTTATCTGTCTCTGTTGTGTGACTGTGTCTAATCCCTTCTCTCTTTCTACTGACACAACCAGCTTCTTTTAATCACTAACCCCATTAAAGCGGTGTCAGCTCTGGAGTGAGTGCTTCCCCTGTTCCTTAAGATCTCGACAGATAAGACTGGCAGAGGTTGGACTCCTGGATCAACTTGACACGTGACAAGAGACTCGACACGTTAGACACGTTAGAGGTGTGAGCTGGACCATTCTTTCTTTCTTTCTCTTTTATTTCTGACACTTGGCCTCTTCCTCAAAGATTTGACCACTCATGCCCACTCATGCTGGTTCCTACTATTGAAAGCAATATGTACAATCATGTTTCCAAAAAAAGTTGGAAGGCTGTGTAAAATACAAATGAAAACAGAATAAATAAGAGTGTAAAATTGCAAAGAATTTGGGGATCACAAATAAAATCAGGGCGGCACGGTGGTGTAGTGGTTAGCGCTGTCGCCTCACAGCAAGAAGGTCCGGGTTCGAGCCCCGTGGCCGGCGAGGGCCTTTCTGTGCGGAGTTTGCATGTTCTCCCCGTGTCTGCGTGGGTTTCCTCCGGGTGCGCCGGTTTCCCCCACAGTCCAAAGACATGCAGGTTAGGTTAACTGGTGACTCTAAATTGACCGTAGGTGTGACTGTGAGTGTGAATGGTTGTCTATGTGTCAGCCCTGTGATGACCTGGCGACTTGTCCAGGGTGTACCCCGCCTTTTGCCCGTAGTCAGCTGGGATAGGCTCCAGCTTGCCTGCAACCCTGTAGAACAGGATAAAGCAGCTAGAGATAATGAGATGAGATCAGACAAATAAAATCATTAAAAGATTCAGAGAATCTGGAGAAATCTCTGTATGCAAGAGACAAGGCCGAAAACTGACACTGGATGCCTGTGATCTTCAGGCCCTCAGGAGACACTGCATTAAAAGGAGACACGATTCTGTCATGAAAATCACTGCATGGGCTCAAGAACACTCTTGAAAACCATCAACTGTGAACACAGTTCATGACTGCATCGATAAATGCAAGTTTAAACTGCATATAAACAATATCCAGCCCCCAACACCGCCACCTTGTCTGGGCCCGAGCTCTTTGATGATGGACTGAGGCGAAGTGGAAACCGTCCTGTATTCTCATCTCATTATCTCTAGCCGCTTTATCCTGTTCTACAGGGTCGCAGGCAAGCTGGAGCCTATCCCAGCTGACTACGGGCGAAAGGCGGGGTACACCCTGGACAAGTCACCAGGTCATCACAGGGCTGACACATAGACACAGACAACCATTCACACTCACATTCACACCTACGCTCAATTTAGAGTCACCAGTTAACCTAACCTCATGTCTTTGGACTGTGGGGGAAACCGGAGCACCCGGAGGAAACCCACGCGGACACGGGGAGAACATGCAAACTCCACACAGAAAGACCCTCGCCGGCCACGGGGCTTGAACCCGGACCTTCTTGCTGTGAGGCGACAGCGCTAACCACTACACCACCGTGCCGCCCCGTCCTGTATTCTGACGAATCAAAATTTGAAATTATTTTTGGAAATCATAGACACTGCGTCCAAGCCAGGAAGGTAAATTGACTTCTCCTTTAGTCACCTGTGTGACGATAAACACGACAACTACAGCAAAACCAACGATGGTGACACATTGACTGAACGTGCATCCAAACTCATCCGGTTAAAATGAGCTGGAATTTGATTAAGCATATGCTCCTATAGTGCTGTGTCAGTGAGCAGGTGCCAGAGACGCATGCTGAAGGGGAAACACACTTCAAGCCAGGTGTGTGTGTGCGCCAAACCACTGCACGCTGTCTAATTCTAATCTCAAGTCCAAAACTGACAGAAAATTATGCACAGTAAACTTTGAGGAGATGTTTACCCAAAAATCCTGAAGATGAGCCATCATGATAGAAATGACAACGGATTAGAACTAGTGCGCTCGTATAAACTTAGAAACTTAACAGAATTGATCATTTTTTTCCTCAAAAAAGAAGAAAAAAAGTATAAATCCAAAGAAACTAATGTGAATGTTTTATTGAATTGAAGTTATATTATGAAAAAACTTCACTTTCAAATGTTCTCCTATAACAAGCACATTACTGTTACATAAATAGAAAATCTGTCAACAAGGAGAACGATGGTGTCATCCAATTCTTCTCCAGCTGTATTATTCCTCGACTTTATTTAAATCAATCTGTCAGCGTCGGCTTCTGTTTCTCTGTTAAAATCGTTTGATGACGAGATGAGTCACGGAGTAAAAGAATCAGATTATGTATTCCTCGACGCTCATCATCCTCAGCCAGTCTGAACGTGTATCATTTCCAAACACTGGCATTGTTCTTCCATTCACTTACAGATTTTTTTATTCTATCATTGTATATTTATAGTTTTAAACTGCACATATTATCCCTGGAATTGATTTTTTTTTTTTGCACTGTGATGAATTCTTTGTACATTTTGTACCTTTTTGAACAAACATCCTGATTTTTCACACCTCGGCACAGAAAACAAGAACAGAGTGGTAAACAATGCCTCCCAGGATGACACCGAGTTAAATCAAGGCACGCTGAAGCCCCTGTGTGTGTCTCAGTGTGCATGCGCTTGGATTTCTCAGCCCCCTGTTTAGCTCGCCGATGGCATCCTCAGAAGTCGAGACTAAATTGGCACAGAAGATGACAGTGGCGTGAGGTTTAATAAAGCGTGAGAATGGCCTCGTCTGAATCTCGTCATTAGGCTAATGCATTAGATATGATCACAGTGCCGCCTTCGCATAGCAGCTCCTCAGCCAAGGGGAAATCACATTCATAATTACCTCTGCATTAACCTTTAGCCACGTGGCTTCTTCACACTATTTAGCAAAGCAGGAGAAGACAAAGGGCGAAGAACACATGCAGCTAATGCGGGTTCTGTAATTGAAAATGGAGGACGTGAACGAAAGCGAGGCCTTTTGAATGAACTGAAACAACTGGAGTTGGTTTTTTTTAAAAAAAGTCCTTTAAATCAAACAATTTGAACAGCTAAAATGGGACATTTTCCAGATCATGCATTCACGAACATCAGGCAAGGGCAAATTGAATTGGTCTTTTTAGTGTTTAGTGTTAGACAGGAAGATTCAAGCCTTGTTGATACTTTAGTTAAATTTGTATTTAGCTTGTCTGATACAGAGTCATGGGTGTTACCAGATGCATACACCACTGTATCATCAGCATACATTTGAAGGCCTATACACTACCGTTCAAAAGTTTGGGGTCACCCAGACAATTTTGTGTTTTCCATGAAAAGTCACACTTTTATTTACCACCATAAGTTGTAAAATGAATAGAAAATACTGTATAGTCAAGACAAGTATAGTCTTGTATATATACTGTATAGTCAAGTCAAGGTTTTTTAAAAAAAAGTCCTTTAAATCAAACAATTTGAACAGCTAAAATGGGACATTTTCCAGATCATGCATTCACGAACATCAGGCAAGGGTTTAAAATCAGTGCAGGACATAAAGTCAACACATCTGGATGTGCAGAATGGGTCGTGTTCTAAGGAAGAACATTAACAGCAAAAAACAAGTTGCACTATTTTATTCATAATGCCAAAGGACAGCAGGGAAATAAAGCATTAATCAAGCATGACGAGGTGCGCAGAATGAATTCTCAGTGCACTGCATCAAAAAATCAAATGCAATACTGTGCTGTGCTGGATCAAGTGCTATTTTACAAGGTTCATTTAGAGAATTCATTCTTTCAAAATTCAGTTTGTCTAAACGGACATTGTCTTGGTTTGAGTCTTATTTGAAGGGCCGCAAACAGTGTGTCACAATTCATAACATAAGATCTTTATCCTGCAAAATGGATACAGGAATCCCACAAGGGACTGTTTTAGGCCCTGTACTCTTTAGCCTGTACATCAACGACCTGCCAGACATATGTCCAGATACACTACCGTTCAAAAGTTTGGGGTCACTTTGAAATGTCCTTATTTTTGAAAGAAAAGCACTGTTCTTTTCAATGAAGATCACTTTAAACTAATCAGAAATCCACTCTATACATTGCTAATGTGGTAAATGACTATTCTAGCTGCAAATGTCTGGTTTTTGGTGCAATATCTCCATAGGTGTATAGAGGCCCATTTCCAGCAACTCTCACTCCAGTGTTCTAATGGTACAATGTGTTTGCTCATTGCCTCAGAAGGCTAATGGATGATTAGAAAACCCTTGTACAATCATGTTAGCACAGCTGAAAACAGTTTAGCTCTTTAGAGAAGCTATAAAACTGACCTTCCTTTGAGCAGATTGAGTTTCTGGAGCATCACATTTGTGGGGTCGATTAAATGCTCAAAATGGCCAGAAAAATGTCTTGACTATATTTTATATTCATTTGACAACTTATGGTGGTAAATAAAAGTGTGACTTTTCATGGAAAACACAAAATTGTCTGGGTGACCCCAAACTTTTGAACGGTAGTGTATAGGCCTTCAAATGTATGCTGATGATACAGTGGTGTATGCATCTGGTAACACCCATGACTCTGTATCAGACAAGCTAAATACAAATTTAACTAAAGTATCAACAAGGCTTGAATCTTCCTGTCTAACACTAAACACTAAAAAGACCAATTCAATTCGCTTTTCAATTAAGAAAAAAGCTACAACCAAATCTTTGAATGTATATATTAAAGATGAATTTATTGAACAAGTACCAGAGGTTAAATACCTGGGAATAATTCTAGACAGTCAGCTAAATTTTAAAACTCACAATAAAAAAATCTGTAAAACTGTTAAAGCTAATTTAGGTTGTTTTAAGCTGATCAGAAACTGTCTGACCTTTAATTGTGCTCTACTCTTCCTGAACTCTATGTTACTTTCACACATGTCATATGGTGCTACTACTTGGTCCCAAGCAAATCAAACAACCATTAAAGCAATAGAGAGTCTTGATTATAAAGCCTTAAAAGTTTTGGACAAAAAAAAGATGAGGTACCATCATTGCAAAATTTTAAACAAGCATAAGATCCTTAGTTTTGCTAATTTTATTGTTTTTCATTCTGTAAAATTAGTGTTTAAATGTCTCAACAATCTTGCTCCTTTGCCCCTTGCTAGACTCATAATAAGATCACAGAGCAAATCCACTAGAGCAGTGTCAAGTGTAGAATTCCATTCTGCAAAACATCCTTTGCTCAGTCAGCCTTTTCAGTCAAAGGTCCAAAACTTTGGAATTCTCTACCTGATTATTTGAAATCGCTTTCAAGCTTCACTAATTTTAAAAAAAAATTACAAAGTCGTGGTTAATTCAACAACAATCATGTAGTCATATATAGTCTTTTTTTAATTTTATAATCGGGTCAGCCAAGATCAGATGGACCTTATAGGTTCCAAAATAACAAAAAAACCAAGGTTACCCAAAATGGTCAAAACTGTGATATTATGGGCTTGAACATATTGGGGTCCCATACCTAAAATTTCATGTAGCATTCTCTTTCCGTTTTGAAAATATACCTCATTTTATACATGCCCCATTCTGCTAGGTTGTTGACGTTATGGACACTACATTAAAAGATATAACGGGATAGATCCACTTAAAACACCTCAAAAGCAAATGTTGATGGGGCAACGAACTGTTATGCCATAAAGTGCCCTGTCGAATGTTACAATTGAGTATAGTTACATATATTTGCTGGGTCTTCTAGTTATGTGACACGTTATCAGGGACCCCGATATTAGACAGAGAAACACAAAATTTCACAACACTTTATTAAAGCTCCAATTATTGGGCTCACAAAACATCATTTTATGCATAGTATCAGCTTATTATACTAGTTCCTTAATTAATTGACAGTTGGTTGTCCTTTCCATCAAAGATTACATAGCTTATATACTTGTTGAACAATGTTACACATAACGTTACGGACACTACACCCGTTACGGACACTACATATTGCAAATATATCTATTAATATAACAACTAAAGACGTATGAATATGTAACTAGAGCCCTACATGAGGCCAACAGGACCAATGCATGTCATAATCACCAAAAATGGTAAAAAATTCTGCAGCATTCTGTTACAGCAAGACCGTTACGGACACTACAGAAAACAACGGAAATGACACGCAAAATCTTTGGCATGTGAATTTTGCAAACATATGCCCCCAGCAACAAGGTTTTTGTATCAAATCATATCACATACTACATAAAATGTCTGTATTTAATTTAAAGTGTTTATTAAAATGCATTAAATAAGATTTCTCAGGCCATTTTCAACTTTGCAGTGACAAAGAAAACAAATTAGGTTCAGCACCCCCCATTGACAAAACTATTGTGAAAGATTTCATTTTTATCAGAATTCCGTGATTCAGCTGTCAATTTGTTCCTCAAAAATCTGCTGATTTACTAAAACAGTTAGCGTTTGACAAATTATTGCCAAGTTTAAGCAGCAATGATGCATTCTGGGGTATTAAATCAAATGAACATGCGTTACATGGTGAAAATGTGCAATATGAATATTTTGTCTGATAAAAAAAAAACTGAAACATGGATTCAGTGGTGGTAAATTATGATCTGGCTTTGAAACGTCATACATTGGCAATGATAGTCTACCATTACAACATATGAAATAGTTTAATAAACATAGATAGAAGGCTGTTACATAGTGTTACATGATCTCAAACAAGTAGGTGCATCTGATTGTGGCTGACCCGACTGGATTATTGTTATCAGAATTTTTTTTCCCTCATTTTAAAAGCCCTCCTAGGGACAAGTGTTGAAAATTAGCATACATGTCAACCTTTGGTCAATCAAACCTGTATAACCAACCTCCAAAATCCATATTCCCCTTATAAAATCCTTATAAGATGCAAATTAAAATAATTTACCTAAAATTTGAATGATAATTAACAATGATATATCCAAGTTAGGGGCAGCACGGTGGTGTAGTGGTTAGCGCTGTCGCCTCACAGCAAGAAGGTCCGGGTTCGAGCCCCGTGGCCGGTGAGGGCCTTTCTGTGTGGAGTTTGCATGTTCTCCCCGTGTCCGCATGGGTTTCCTCCGGGTGCTCCGGTTTCCCCCACAGTCCAAAGACATGCAGGTTAGGTTAACTGGTGACTCTAAATTGAGCGTAGGTGTGAATGTGAGTGTGAATGGTTGTCTGTGTCTATGTGTCAGCCCTGTGATGACCTGGCGACTTGTCCAGGGTGTACCCCGCCTTTCGCCCGTAGTCAGCTGGGATAGGCTCCAGCTTGCCTGCAACCCTGTAGAACAGGATAAAGCGGCTAGAGATAATGAGATGAGATGAGATATCCAAGTTACTTTTTATTCAATATTAATAACAATAAACCTTCAGAATGAATACAAAGCTCCAATGTTTGACAAAAACACAAAGTGTCTGTCACTCTAATGTTCTGAATTGTACTCCATGACAGCTTTTTTAGCAGTCCGCACCAATACCTCATGAGGCTGCATGTCACAGCAAGTGTCTGTGTTGATCTTGCCGGAGTGCCCATTCAGAATCTTTTCAGTCGCTATTGAAAGTCGCTCAGGTGGAAATACGCGTTTCAAACAAAATGTTACTTCCCGGTTGGCGGGATTCTCGCAATGCGGTGTGCGCATGATCAAAAGTGGAACGAAGTCTCGCTACCACAAGATAACGCGCGATTTCATAAGACTCTTTACTGGCTGTCTGTGGTGTACAGTACGTTTGTAAATGTTATGCGCTCTTTTATCATCGTGGGAATTGATTATAGCTCTAAATAAATATTGAAGTTTTTTTAAAGAATCCGTATAACTTTATTTGTACGCCCGTATACTACGTTTATTGAATCAAATCCGTATAAAATACGGACATTCCGTATAGGTTGACGTGTATGAATTAGCATTTGCTATAAACACTACGATACAAGCATGGGATAGGCTGTTCTCTTATATGTGTACTGTTTTGTCTATGTATATTGTATCTGTCCCTATCAAATAAACCAAAAGAAAGAAAGAAAGGTGCTGTACAAAGAGGGTGGAAGCCATTCTGTTAAACTTGCAGCGATTATTGCGGTGATTACAATTAGGGCAATTCCTGCAGCAATATACTCGACTCCTACTGGATGTTTATTTCTGTGCATGCCGTCTTCTCAAACATGTCAGTATGCATGTTTGCATGCACACTGATATTCCACTATTATTCCAAATACGACTATATTCAAAATCTGATCTGGGTAACGTAAACAGCATACAGTATCTATCGCATTTAGATATTCTGAATATGGCATTTTCCGATTAAGACGTGGGATACGCTGATGTTATTCAGGTATTAAGAGCATTCTTTCAACATGTATACAGCACATTCATAAACTTATGAATAAAACCGCGCATCAATTGGGGTTTTTACAGCAGTTTGTGATTCACAGCCTCTTGCCTGATTTTCTCTTACTTTATTTATTGCATCATATTATATTTGACTGATGGGAGAAAAAATCGACTTCTTTAGTGTGCATTTTCCACCCCAGAACTTCAAGGGAAGTGCTTGTGTTTAAAGGTGATGGTCTAGATACTAATAAAGATGAATAAAAAAATATTGTAATCAAGGAAAAATTGGTAACCTTGGAAGGTAATGACTATGTGCCAAAAAAAAAAAACACCTCCATGCAGAAAATCAACTTAAGCAGCAGTGTAACAAGACTCAGAATACAAGGAACTTGTAAATATTCTCAATATGTCCTTGTAAATATTGAATACTGAATATCAGGGGAAGCCATGGCCAAATGGTTAAAGAAACAGCTTTGGGACCAAAAGGTTGCTGGTTCGATTCCTTGAACCAGCAGGACTGTCTCAAATGCCCTTGAGCGAGGCGCCTAACCCCCAACTGCTCCAGCAAGAGTGGTGGCGTACCTTGTGTCTGATTAGCCAGAGAAAAACTGATGATATGATTATCAGTTCGGGCAAGAACCCAGCCATAACTAAACTAAAATACTGATATAAATTTTTGCTCGGCTCTTAATATAGCAAAATACTTCAGGTTGTGCAGTGTTTACAGCATTTATTGCATGCTTTTAATATTTCCAGACCCCATTGCAAACCCCATTTCCAGAAAAGTTGAGATATTTTCCAACATGCAATACAATAAATAAATAATCTATTTTTGATGAGCCACGACCCATCCTCGTTCACAAAGACTGAGCCTCTGGTGCATGCTCCTTTGATACCCTCCCTCGTTACCAATTAACCTGCTTCAAATTCAAATTTATTGATCATATACACAATCATACAGAGTATGGCATGCAGTGAAATTGTGTGTGTGTGTGTGTGTGTGTGTGTGGGGGGGGGGGGGGGGGGGGGGGTTAAAAAGGAAAAGGAGTAAAATAGAATGTAATAAATAGAATAAAAAAATGTGATGCAGAATATACACAATATACAGAATATGTACACACACGTGTATATTATATATAATGTATATATATCATATCATCTCTAGCCGCTTTATCCTGTTCTACAGGGTCGCAGGCAAGCTGGAGCCTATCCCAGCTGACTACGGGCGAAAGGCGGGGTACACCCTGGACAAGTCGCCAGGTCATCACAGGGCTGACACATAGACACAGACAACCATTCACACTCACATTCACAACTACGGTCAAATTTTAGAGTCACCAGTTAACCTAACCTGCATGTCTTTGGACTGTGGGGGAAACCGGAGCACCCGGAGGAAACCCACGCGGACACGGGGAGAACATGCAAACTCCGCACAGAAAGGCCCTCGCCGGCCACGGGGCTCGAACCCGGACCTTCTTGCTGTGAGGCGACAGCGCTAACCACTACACCACCGTGCTGCTATGTATATATACATACACACACACACTGTAGATTATTCAATATACATATGCATAAACATATTGCACACAAGAAATATTCTGCACTGTAACAAATATCCTGACATGTACAGTATACTGCACTGTAATTAGGCTGCACAAAGAGGTATAACTGCTATAAAATGTACTGTATAGATTGTACTTTAATTTGATGAATGTACATAAAGAGGCTGTAAGAGATGGGGGGATGAAGGTGAAGTGATGATACCTAGTCGCTGTCCGTTGCTGTCCTTTATTGTTCATTATTGTTATCGCTATTGTCCTGATTAAGAACCCGAATGACCTGAGGGAAGAAGCTCCTCTTCATTCTCTCCATGTTGTCCTTCAGGGAGCAAAAGCACTTCCCTGACCTCCACAGAGAGAAGAGTCCACGGTCGGGATTGGCTGAGGTCTTTCATTATCTTCCTGGCTTGAGTCTGGCATCGCTTGGTGTAGATAGATTGCAGACCGTGGAATCTTCCAAAATGGTGTTACTTGACTATCCTATAAACTTTTCAGTCTTATTTTCGCTCTGTCCTGACTTTTTTGTGTATGTTACAGGCGTCAAATTCTAACTTCCTTTATATTTACAGAATACAATTAAGTTGGTCGGTAAAACTATTGAAAATCTTTTTTGCACTTTTGTCAGTTAAATAAAGGGTCACATGAATTAACAAATTAAGCATGTGCTAAGCTGTATTTTATAGCATCTATAAATCACTTACAGTACATAAGTGATTTAAGAATATCAATTACTCTTAAAAGGCATTGCCAAACATTTAAACAAACACTAAAGCTGTTGATAAATGCAGCCCAGAATGAGTCAGTGGCGCTGTTTATCCCCCTTGTACTGCTTGGTTAATTAGAACCTGCACAATGAGCTGAAAAAGAGGCAATAATTGATCTCCACCTAGCTGGTAATGACTCATTTCCTGTGTATTGTCTTGCTGTTGGATCGTCCTAATGATGTGTGTGCCATAATTAGATGGGAAGCCGAAAACACATACCAACCTGAAACTTCACAGCCCACCCACCCACTCCGTTCTTAATGTAATTTCATTCTCTCTCTCTCTCTCTCTCTCTCTCTCTCTCACACACACACACACACACACACACACACCCCTGATGAGTGACGTGCAAAAATGAGAATGAATCTTCAAAAGCGGAGGGTAAACACAGGAGGACGACAGGCTGTATGCTGGGAAGTATATTACCTGGAAATGATACAGATAATAATTATAAATCGTCCCAAACACAACGGCAGAAGCAAACATCTCTATCTAACACGTGTGGAGATATAAGTGGTTGTCAGAATGACCCCGTCACTTCTAAAGATGAATTAATATTTGATTTTACAGACAGTCCAGAAGTGCAGCTTGTACTCCCTCCAATCACACTGACATTATTGGGAGCACAATTCAACATTTAACTTCCAGTTAATACCGTCACTTTGTTTAACCCTCTGGGGTCGAGAACTTCACTGGCAAAGTCCGGCAGGTTTAGAATGAGTAGCTCATATATTTAGATAAATGTCTTCACAAGTTTTTATCATACAAACATGATAAACATATTGACAGAAACTTTATACTTTACACTTTCCTATGTGCCCACTGCCAAATAAATATTATAGTTTTTAAATGACCTAAATTAGATGAAACATAAAACTTGTCACCTTACTCAGTCACACCGGAGTCGGAGCGCTGGGCACGCACTTAGGCATTCATAAAAGACTATTCACATGGTAACGGCATGATAATCACTTTCACTCTTTCGGTTTCAATTGGTTTCTCTTTTGTGGTGGGAACGCCCACCGTAAACAGGATAACATCTGTCAGCCATAGTTTAGGCTACCTGTTTGGAGGTAAAACTTGTTGCGAGATGGCACGTGGATTTTATGCGCTTTGGATGATTCAGGACAGCAATTCAATTCAATCTTGAGAACTGCGACACTGTTGATGCGCGGTGTCATTTTGAACTTCAACTCGATCCAGCCAAAGATCAACTTGAGTAAGTGTAAATATTTCTTTTATTTCTAATGAGCAGATCGGTTGATATGTGTCCGCTATAGTGCATACACAGGAAAAATGACTGGGCAATTTTTCCAGAGTTAAAAGTATTTTCCTCAAAAATATTGAATTTTGCTATACTTTGAGTTTAGAGAGTAAAATTTGTAGCTGGAGTGGGAGCAAAGTTACAGAGTAATTGTGTAACAGAGTAGGTTGTGGCTCTGAACTGAGTAAAATAGTACAAGAGTTAATTTCAAGACACAATTAATAGAGTCAAATACCAAAATAAAGTTAAATACCAGATAAATGAAGTTGTTGTAAAAAGCAATTTTAGAACTGTGTTGGAATCTCATCTCATCATCTCTAGCCGCTTTATCCTGTTCTACAGGGTCGCAGGCAAGCTGGAGCCTATCCCAGCTGACTACGGGCGAAAGGCGGGGTACACCCTGGACAAGTCGCCAGGTCATCACAGGGCTGACACATATAGACACAGACAACCATTCACACTCACATTCACACCTACGCTCAATTTAGAGTCACCAGTTAACCTAACCTGCATGTCTTTGGACTGTGGGGGAAACCGGAGCACCCGGAGGAAACCCACACGGACACGGGGAGAACATGCAAACTCTGCACAGAAAGGCCCTTGCCGGCCACAGGGCTCGAACCCAGACCTTCTTGCTGTGAGGCAACAGCGCTAACCACTACACCACCATGCCACCCCTGTGTTGGAATGTGTGAAAAAAACATTACCCATTGTGTCAAACTGTTTTGATCACTTGACCTGATGGGATTAAGAGTTGGCAGTGGGAGGGGTTTTCACTCTTCTCATTGAATGGAATGGGATTTTTTGCTCTTCTCATTGAATACCCCTCCCACTGCCAACCCTTTATCCCAAAACAATGGGACATAATTTTTTTTAATGCCCAAATTAATAAAGCAGATTTAAGTTTTTGTGCTTGATACATTCCTAAAACTGAACAGAATCACCTCAAGTGATCAAAATGGTTTGTCACAATGGGTAAGGTCATGTTTTTTTCACACATGCCAGCACAGTTCTACGTAAAACTGCTTTTTACAACAGCTTCATTTATCTGTTATTTTTAAGTACAATCATGACGTACACACTGCAGAGATATTACTGTAGCTGAACTTTGAAAATACTGCTTAGATTTGTTGAAATTGGCAACAACATCAGAGCATACTAAAATCATTAGTGCCAGATAATACCCTCAGACCCCAGCGGGTTAAAATTGAATTTCCGCGAATGGTTATAAGTCTGAGATATGAGCATATTATACAGGTGAGTGCTACTTCTTCTTCATGCATGTGAAGACCTGTGTGACATGGATTGCTCTTGACAGGATAATGGGTTCTAATGGCATCCACTGACATGGATACATCCTTGCTGTGTGGCATGCGTGCACTTCAATAATGAATGTGGACTATAAAAAGCGTCTTGTACAGCTCTGAGCATGACAATTACAAGCCTTCAGCCTTTATGAATGCAGCTAATCAAGATGATTGGATTGGGTAAACCATGTCTGGCTGTATGAAGGCAGGCGAGGAGAAATTATGTATGTAGATGTGCATGTGTATATGTGTGTCTCTGCCCCCTGATAAGGCCACTAATGACACGCTGCTTGTGTAAGCGTGGAAGGCCTCATAACACAATATGCCACCGGAATATGCCCTGATTTGCATCTAGATTGCTTTAATTATGAGTAAAAGTCAAGTTTCTCCTCACAGACAGGACCAGGCTGAATCGATTGGGAGCCGTGGATAATGACAAAAGTCACAGAGCGCCTTGCTATCAAAACATCGCCCGAGTATCGTTCAGGATGGAGAGCACGTTCCTCCTCCTCCAACACACACTTCTGCAGCATTAAGTAATGCCCCGCCTTCCCTCTAATACGTTTACAGAACAAGCTCTGCTGCTGTGATTCAGTTTAGTGGAATATACACTCTCTAACAGCCAGGCAGTAGAGCTCTTCTTCCATCACAGCATTTTTCAAATAGACCCAATATTTCTAACACCAGGAGCTGTTATTTAAAAAAAAATGCTGTTTAAATGTGACAGGGTGAAGTGAAACAGCACATCAGAGCCTGAGAAAGATGCAGGTGAATAATTCAGGATTAGGTGAAGGTGACAGTTCGTCACCACATGCAGGAGTAATGGGAGTTCAACACAATCCCACACACAGCTCAGCTCGGCTCGGCTCAGCTCGGAAACACACACTCACACAGCAGTGGAAGAACCAGCTGCTGAGCGTGTGTGAGGGACATCTCAAACGCAACGCTGCCGTTTCCCATCATTCAGCAAGAGGAGTCAGTTGTGCTTGAGAAAGAAAGCAAGCAAGAAAGAAAATATGACAAAGGAAGGAAACAAAAACGATAAAGACCTGAACTCAAACATTCTAAAACATCTAAAATAATTTAAACACACACACAGATACAGCTAAATAAAAGATGGATAGATAAACTAAGATAGATAGATAGATAGATAGATAGATAGATAGATAGATAGATAGATAGATAGATAGATAGATAGATAGATAGATATCAATAAAAGAGACAAATACAGATAAAGACTGAGATAAATAAAAGTGGATAAATCGACAGATAGGCAGACAGACAGATAGATACAAATAAAAGATTGATAGATAAACAGACAGACAAATTAAAAAAGAGATAGAGAGATAGCTAGACAGGCAGGCAGGCAGGCAGATGGATGGATGGATAGACAGAACAAATACAGATAGATGGATAACCAGAGAGACAGATAGGCAGACACAAATAAAATATTGATAGATAAACAGACAGACAGACAAGTAGATAAATAGATTGATTGATAGACAGACAGACAGATATCAATAAAAGAGACAAATACAAATAAAGACTGAGCCAGTGCATAAAAGTGGATAAATTGACAGATAGGCAGACAGACAGATACAAATAAAAGATTGATAGATAAACAGACAGACAAATTAAAAAAGGGATAAAGAGATAGCTAGGCAGGCAGGCAGGCAGATGGATGGATGGATGGATGGATGGATAGACAGAACAAATACAGATAGATGTATAACCAGAGAGACAGATAGGCAGACACAAATAAAATATTGATAGATAAACAGACAGACAGACAAGTAGATAAATAGATTGATTGATAGACAGACAGACAGACAAATACAATATTAATAGATAACAGACGGACATTTTCACTCATCCGTGCCATGCGAGGCTGCTTTTTGTACGAGACATGTTTTTATAAAAAAACAACAGAAAAAGCACACCTTTTGGACTTGCTAACGTGCACACTGTAACCATAACAACGCTCTGACTAATCCTAGCTAGTACTGGCTAACTAATCAGCCTAGCTTGTTCTTGAGGCTAGCTTTAATCTATCAGTAATAAAGATAAAATAAGACTGGGTGTAACTGTGGTGATGAGGAGCTAGTTTGGCTTCACTGTAACTGCGGAGGTAGAACAGAAAGAGAAACAGAGCAGTGTGTGAGACCTGACTGCACACAGCGATAGTTAAAGTGGGACGACGTATCCTGCGCTGATGAGCGTTGAACAATCGGTTACATTGCAATGATGCAATATTTCATGGCAATAAATCTCCTTCTATTCACTCACTCATTTTCCCCCGGCACTTTCTCCACGATGTTTATTTTTCTCGCTTACCCTCTCACTCAGTCACATGACATCCTGAATTATACATGGTATTCAAATGCTGGAGAGTTTTCCTATTTGTCTTTCGATTTCAAATTCCAAACCCTTTAAACTTTGAGACTTTTTAGACCAGTACATCTCCGATGTACAGAAGTGTGTCCCAGATATAAACCTCTAGGCCTTTTCCTGTATGCAGGTGATGGCAATTAGGGAAGAATATGCAGCACCTCCATAACCCAGAATGCAATGCTCTTTAGGGGTTTAGGCCTTAGATCCGGAAGAGGGTCATTTACTGAGAACCTGAGCGAAAGCAGCGCACCTGAGAACGTGTGCAGAGGAACAGCCTCAGCTGCAGGGTGTGTCCGACGCGCTACTCTCTCAGCGGTCAAATTAATGATGAAATAAAAAGCAAATGACTCAAACAATTCCCTTAATCTGAAACTCATATTTCATCGCAAACCTAGATATGACAGAACAGGCGTGTTTTATTTTATTTTATGGATATTATAGCTCGCGGTCCTAAAATGATTTTTGATGTGATTTTCATTAGTGGGATGAAAGGATGTGTTTTACTTTATCATCGGATTAAACATCCCATTGGAGAAGGACATCACAGCACATTCTGCTTATGATAAGATGCAGCTATTTAAAACACTTGACTGATATGTGTGTGTGTGTGTGTGTGTGTGTGTGTGTGTGTGTGTGTGTGTGTGTGTGTGTGTGTGTGTGTGTGTGTGAGAAGTCATACACTGCCATGAAATCACCTCTCTCAAGTGTGACACTTAACACAAGTGCGGAAACGTTCGTTTTCTGTTTAAAAAAAAAATCCATAACTGCTCACTATAATGCAGAAAATTATATTAGTGTTCTAATATTGAATCATTTCTACATTAAATGCCTACACAGGGACTTCCATCCAAGTCTAATGTGAATTTTAAAGCATTTTAAAAGGAACTGGATCTGCGGATGGCAGCCTCGGCACTGCGCTGTCGAGCATTTTGTTTCTTCTCTGTATGACCCGCAATTCAAACCCAAATCACTTACACCGAAGACGAACTGCTTCACATCAGGCAGTTCACTCTCGATAACTTTTCACCAAACTTCACAAACACGGGAAGTTTTCTTAAGCTTATATTTCATGTACATAAATTACATATACACTACCGTTCAAAAGTTTGGGGTCACATAGAAATGTCCTTATTTTTGAAAGAAAAGCACTGTTCTTTCAATGAAGATCACTTTAAACTAATCAGAAATGCACTCTATACATTGCTAATGTGGTAAATGACTATTCTAGCTGCAAATGTCTGGTTTTTGGTGCAATATCTCCATAGGTGTATAGAGGCCCATTTCCAGCAACTCTCACTCCAGTGTTCTAATGGTACAATGTGTTTGCTCATTGCCTCAGAAGGCTAATGGATGATTAGAAAACCCTTGTACAATCATGTTAGCACAGCTGAAAACAGTTGAGCTCTTTAGAGAAGCTATAAAACTGACCTTCCTTTGAGCAGATTGAGTTTCTGGAGCATCACATTTGTGGGGTCGATTAAATGCTCAAAATGGCCAGAAAAATGTCTTGACTATATTTTCTATTCATTTTACAACTTATGGTGGGAAATAAAAGTGTGACTTTTCATGGAAAACACTAAATTGTCTGGGTGACCCCAAACTTTTGAACGGTAGTGTACATATATTCACACTTTGTTTCCCCTTTTGTATCGCGAGAGAGACACCAACTGCCGGAACCAAGTTCCGTGTGTGTCAACAGACTTGGCAAATAAACATGATTTTGATTGCGACTTAACAGCAAAAAAGGGCAAAAATATTAACGTGAAGCTTTTGGTTAGTGGATGAGATATTTAATATTTTTGGAAGGAGTCTCCAGTGTCAGAGCCTTAGCAGGAACATGATACACTGCTTTTGTTGAAAAAAGAAACGCTGGTGAGAGAACTATTTATAGCTGTTATAGCATAAGTGAGCACAGGAAATATTTAATTTTTATGAACATTCCACAACATTAAATATAAATATACAGTGGATATAAAAAAAAAAGTGTACAAACCCTGTTAAAATGATAGGTTTTTCTGATGTAAAAAAAAAAAAAAAGAGAGACCACAATAAAAAATTTCAAAACTTTTCCCACCTTTAATGTGACCTATAACCTGTACAGTTCAATTGAAAGCAAGAAGGTTGTGGGTTTGAGCCCAGCGGCCGACGAGGGCCTTTCTGTGTGGAGTTGGCATGTTCTCTCATTTGGGACATTATGGTCCAAAAATAAATTTTCTAATTTTACTATTTTTTTTGCATTTACCGAACACTCAATGTTTCTTTTGTCATGTTTAATAAGAATAAAGATAGTATCTTGCTTTATCTGGCCTCCACTGTGGAAAATATTTTTGATTACAATTTAAATGCTTTTGTAAAATTGATTTACATCTAAAATAACTCCATCATGAAGAATTAAAGCCCCTCCTTCACAGATGAGTGAAAATATTGAATAAATTTCCTCTTTTTGATTGCTTGGGTTAAAAATGCCAAGTTATGATGACTGAATTGATTATTCACTTAAATATGAATAATATGAGACATTTTGGGTATTTGATTTGGCGGAATAGGACACAATGGAAAAATCAAGAACACACCGGAAAGATGAGAATAACGGCGGTGGTAAAAGAACAGCGACTGTACCGGCTGAAGGTCGCGCGGGTCTCTGCTGCAGCGCGCGAGCAACGGGACATCACTACCGCATCGGACGGAGTGTGAGGCGGGGGCGGGGCAAAATGACTGGCCGTAGATTCGATCAAAAGTTCGATCTAAATTGACTATGGTTGCAAAATATTGGCAAAAATACGCAAACACTACGAAATATGAAAGTAAGATGAAAAAGAAACAAAACATTCTATTGCCTTATACTGCAAGACTAAAACAAAATAAAACTGTCAAAACTCCCCTTTTCAGCGATAACATCCGACCAGATCGCCCGCGTAACAGAAAGACCGCAAATGGAAGCACGATCAACTTCTAACTGTTGGAGTGGAAAATTCCATTCTACACATGCAAATTGTTAATGTGTGTCCTTCCCCGCACACAAATAACATGCTACGGTAAAAAAAATAGACCACAACTCATTTTATAGCTCAGAAATTCATACAAGACCAGCTACCATCGTAACATGTTCTGTAAGAAACATATTCTATACCGAACTTTCAGCTTTCGTTTTAAAAAACAAAATCGCAGATTTATAACTAAATTTTTATATGGCGTAGTGATTTTAAGTTACTACTTTTGGTGAGGTAGTGACCTTGACCCTGAGGCTTTCCGTTTAGATCAAAACACACGATCGTATTGGTTTTGGGTTTGCGGAAAACGGAGTTACAGTGGTGATCAAATATTTTGCATGATGTTTTATTACGGTTATGATTATTCTGTGAGCGCACCAATCCTTAGGTGGATAAAGTTACAACTTAAAATATAAATAGTGATAACTGTAGACTTTTCAGTGGACTACAACCTTTTTAAGGGAATGCGATGTAGTCAACCGTTTATCATGTCCCAGATCAAGCCGCCATTTTTCCACAAATTTGCAGAATTTTTGCCAAATTCTGAATAGAGTATTCACATCAAAGATTTAGTTTTATCTGTATTATTTCTTTCGTCATTTTATTTCAAATTAAAACCAACATCACCATTCAAAACCATATAGTTTATTGGCAGTGAGTATATTTGGTGGGGTACCCCCACAGTACCCAGTTTCTGAGACGGACCCCTCTATGTGTCAGCCCTGCGATGATCTGGTGACTTGTCCAGGGTGTACCCTGCCTCTTGCCCATAGTCAGCTGGGATAGGCTCCAGCTTGCCTGCGACCCTGCGATTACGGATAACAGATGGATGGACTCTATAGATGGCACAGAGTGTACATAGCAAACTTCGCTTCTTCATAGTTCTCATCATCTCATCATCTGTTTGAATCAAAATTTGGTGCAGTTCATTTGTAACAAATTGCACTCAGGTAAGTGTGGACAAAAATAACCATCTGATCTGCTCTCAGTCCTGTTCCAAGGAAACTATCGTGTGGTTTGAATGAGAAAGTGATTCAACTCTGTAGGAAGTGACATATTTTGGGTTGTGAGCCAAATAAACCAAAAGTATTCCTTTTGCTCTGATTCAGACTTCACACACAGACTAATAGAGATGATCAGACGTGCCATAACCATGAGTGCAATTTGTGTAATCATCAGTAATCACTTGTAATAATTCTTAAGACTATAAACCTGATCGTATTTACAACCCCGATTCCAAAAAAGTTGGGACAAAGTGCAAACTGTAAATAAAAACGGAATGCAATAATTTACAAATCTCAAAAACTGATATTGTATTCACAATAGAACATAGACAACATATCAAATGTCGAAAGTGAGACATTTTGAAATTTCATGCCAAATATTGGCTCATTTGAAATTTCATGACAGAAACACATCTCAAAAAAGTTGGGACAGGGGCAATAAGAGGCTGGAAAAGTTAAAGGTACAAAAAAGGAACAGCTGGAGGACCAAATTGCAACTCATTAGGTCAATTGGCAATAGGTCATTAACATGACTGGGTATAAAAAGAGCATCTTGGATTGGCAGCGGCTCTCAGAAGTAAAGATGGGAAGAGGATCACCAATCCCCCTAATTCTGCGCCGATAAATAGTGGAGCAATATCAGAAAGGAGTTCGACAGTGTAAAATTGCAAAGAGTTTGAACATATCATCATCTACAGTGCATAATATCATCAAAAGATTCAGAGAATCTGCAAGAATCTCTGTGCGTAAGGGTCAAGGCAGGAAAACCATACCGGGTGCCCGTGATCTTCGGGCCCTTAGACGGCACTGCATCATATACAGGCATGCTTCTGTATTGGAAATCACAAAATGGGCTCAGGAATATTTCCAGAGAACATTATCTGTGAACACAATTCACCGTGCCATCCGCCGTTGCCAGCTAAAACTCTATAGTTCAAAGAAGAAGCCGTATCTAAACATGATCCAGAAGCGCAGACGTCTTCTCTGGGCCAAGGCTCATTTAAAATGGACTGTGGCAAAGTGGAAAACTGTTCTGTGGTCAGACAAATCAAAATTTGAAGTTCTTTATGGAAATCAGTGACGCCGTGTCATTCGGACTAAAGAGGAGAAGGACGACCCGAGTTGTTATCAGCGCTCAGTTCAGAAGCCTGCATCTCTGATGGTATGGGGTTGCATTAGTGCGTGTGGCATGGGCAGCTTACACATCTGGAAAGACACCATCAATGCTGAAAGGTATATCCAGGTTCTAGAGCAACATATGCTCCCATCCAGACGACGTCTCTTTCAGGGAAGACCTTGCATTTTCCAACATGACAATGCCAAACCACATACTGCATCAATTACAGCATCATGGCTGCGTAGAAGAAGGGTCCGGGTACTGAACTGGCCAGCCTGCAGTCCAGATCTTTCACCCATAGAAAACATTTGGCGCATCATAAAACGGAAGATACGACAAAAAAGACCTAAGACAGTTGAGCAACTAGAATCCTACATTAGACAAGAATGGGTTAACATTCCTATCCCTAAACTTGAGCAACTTGTCTCCTCAGTCCCCAGACGTTTACAGACTGTTGTAAAGAGAAAAGGGGATGTCTCACAGTGGGAAACATGGCCTTGTCCCAACTTTTTTGAGATGTGTTGTTGTCATGAAATTTAAAAATCACCTAATTTTTCTCTTTAAATGATACATTTTCTCAGTTTAAATATTTGATATGTCATCTATGTTCTATTCTGAATAAAATATGGAATTTTGAAACTTCCACATCATTGCATTCCGTTTTTATTTACAATTTGTACTTTGTCCCAACTTTTTTGGAATCGGGGTTGTACAATAAAACCTGTCTCTCTTTAATTAATCAAATATACTTATTAATGGTTATCATCATACTGACAAGCCGATTTCACCTCAGCAATGTCCGTTTTTGTGATCAGTGTGTGTTTGGATTCTCACTTTCAACAGCCTTGGAGCAGAAAAGCACAGCATCAAATCGCACACTATAAAGCGAAGAGCATGCCCTCTAGATTTAAAAAATAAAATAAAATAAAAAAAATACAAACACACCCATCAATGATTCTGCTCGCCATCATTCTCCTTTGAAAATAAACACGTCAGATGATCTTCCACGAGAGAGCGATCACTGACAGATATAGATTCTCTAATAAGGCATGCAGGGAAGAGGAGAGATTTTGACTTTTTACAATGACTTCCCATTCCGCTGTTAATTTGTTTTGACTGTGCATTGCTCCTCTCTCGCAGCCGCGATATGGCCGAGTTGAGTGTTTCCAATTCAGAGAGCGAGCACCCTGTTGGCCTACGCCGATTTCATTAACCGGCATCGCCTTTGTGAAGAATGGTTACAGAGATAAGCAGACAGCGAGGAGGAATGTGAGAAAGACGAGCAAGTTTAAAAAGCTCCTTGCGTTGTTTTTTTTTACTCTCTAATTGTATCATTACCATTTAAAGGCAGCCAACACTGGGGTGTGGGGAGCCCTCCTGATTAGACGTCTTACATTCACAAGAGAAATTTGGATTGCTTCTGCTTGAAGGCAGTTATTTCCTGTTCTTTATGTGAACTTGAAAGCATTTCATAACACTTTTGCTGAAGATATGACCTTAGCATGGCTATTTTTTTCCCCCTCTCTGAACCCAAAAGCTGGACATCTGCGGAGGCTTTCGCTGCCATTGCAGTTGAAAGGTTAATGGTATTCAGATGCAACTGTCTGCCCTGAACTGCTGTGGCTTTCAGTACGAGCGCCAACAGTTCAAGCCAAATGTCTGAAATGAACAACAAGCGAGATGTGGGCGGACATATACAGTACACACACACACACACACACACACACACACACACACACACACACACACACTCTTATTTGTTAACTTTGTAGCTAAAATTAACCTTGAATCTTGGTTCAAATGAAATCATGCATTCCTACATCAGTATCAGTCTTTTTAATAGGCAATTTTACACCAAAACCTTTCTCGCTCTAAACTCAGTAACATTCCTTGAAGACTGGAGAGAAAAAAAAAAAGAAAAAAAGGTGACTCGGGTATTTATCCCCATTACGTCAGCTACAGGATCATACTGTACACGGCATACAGTGCGATGCAGTACATTTACTAGATAGCTCCCTACAGTGCTGTGAACCAACTCTGAATAGGATAATTTGCTTCTTATTGATTCTAACAACAGGGCGTAAACGCACCAAGGAGGCTCGGTTTGATGCCAGTAATGATGACAGGGACAAACAAAAGGCATGCAGTAGAATGATCTATTAGGAGAATGATTAGCCAAGACTGTTTGGGATCACGGTGAAGCTGGGATGTCCGGACAATGCTGTGAGGTAATCCATCAGCAGTTATTGTTCAGAGCCGAGAATACAACTTGGAACACGAACACACGCAAACAATGAATACTGTATATTCTCATCTCATCTCATTATCTCTAGCCGCTTTATCCTGTTCTACAGGGTCGCAGGCAAGCTGGAGCCTATCCCAGCTGACTACGGGCGAAAGGCGGGGTACACCCTGGACAAGTCGCCAGGTCATCACAGGGCTGACACATAGACACAGACAACCATTCACACTCACATTCACACCTACGGTCAATTTAGAGTCACCAGTTAACCTAACCTGCATGTCTTTGGACTGTGGGGGAAACCGGAGCACCCGGAGGAAACCCACGCGGACACGGGGAGAACATGCAAACTCCGCACAGAAAGGCCCTCACCGGCCACGGGGCTCGAACCCGGACCTTCTTGCTGTGAGGCGACAGTGCTAGCCACTACACCACCGTGCCACCCCTGTATATTCTCGCTCTCATGAATGTATAGGAGCAGGTACAATTCTAATCCAAGTCCAATATGGCGCAGCAATGCGTGAACGGCTCTGATTACAGGCAGTCCAACAATCTGCACTGCTAATTCAATCAAACCTTCATGGATACATCGAAGACAGAGGAACTGATTGAGGACAATAAGAAGGAAGTTTCTTGGACAATCAAAGACCATATCATCATGGTAGAGCTCATATTTAATTCATACGGGGTGGGGGGGACTTCCAGTTTAAGCCACATATACTTCTTGGTTAAATCTGAATACAGATGTGAATTTTGGAGCACTAAACAGACACATATAGTGGCATCGTAGTACACTCTTATATCAGTGTCGCACCGTTACTATTAGAGCTGGAATTTGAGCTCAGCCAAAACTTACCCAGATACCAAAAAAGCAACAGGGCGAAGGATTTTACAAGGGATTAGCGGCAGGCTGACAGATCACTCTGTTGTGTGTCGTAGTTGTCGATGTTGATTTTAAAAGTAAGTACATTACAGAGGGAAATGAATACTTAATTCCGAGTGAAAAATACTATTGCAAGCGTGCGTAGAAGAGGAGTCTGGAGACAGAAATCTTAGTTTCTCGGTCGTTAGCCTGTGCTACTTGCTCTCGATAGCACTGGCTTGATTGCTTTATTAGCATTCAGTAACACGACTGATGAACGCTACACCGGCTAGAAGGTGACTTCACTGTTGTGCTGACGGCGCCGACTCACGGTTAAGCTAGTGCTGGCCTTCGAGAAGGCCAAGGGCGATAAATTTTTGGTCTCTCCCACTATAAATCAAAATCCGATTGGTTAATTCATCTGTCACTTCCTACATAAACATACACTGCCATGGCTTTCTGTCCCAGCAATGAAGTCCGAACCAATGAGTGAGCCAGCTCAAAACTCTTCTCAGCCTTGAGACAACAACTCGATAGATAACTCGATTTTAATGTTTACAGGAGAGGAACCCTTTCCTTTCTGAAGCAAATTTGACAGAAAATGAGGCCGAATTGGAATTAGAAGAGAATAATTATAATGAAATTATGAAAGAATGAAAGAAATTAAATATAACATTTGAAATGCTGGGTGGCACGGTGGTGTAGTGGTTAGCGCTGTCGCCTCACAGCAAGAAGGCCCGGGTTCAAGCCCCGTGGCCGGCGAGGGCCTTTCTGTGTGGAGTTTGCATGTTCTCCCCGTGTCCGTGTGGGTTTCCTCCGGGTGCTCCGGTTTCCCCCACAGTCCAAAGACATGCAGGTTAGGTTAACTGGTGACTCTAAATTGACCGTAGGTGTGAATGTGAGTGTGAATGGTTGTCTGTGTCTATGTGTCAGCCCTGTGATGACCTGGCGACTTGTCCAGGGTGTACCCCGCCTTTCGCCCGTAGTCAGCTGGGATAGGCTCCAGCTTGCCTGCGACCCTGTAGAACAGGATAAAGCGGCTACAGATAATGAGATGAGATGAGATTTGAAATGCTGACATGTTTGGGCCTTGACGGTCCTGACGGTTCTCCTCTGTTTTATATCTGCATTATGCCTCATTGTCCTTGCAAATCTTCAAGTCTCCTTAAAGCTTCTGCCTCCAGTCAAAACCTCAGACTGTTCCACACACCTCAGTCAATAATTATACTGGATATTTCTCATGTACACTTTTATGCTAATCTTCTATAACACAGCAGCATACTCACCAGCGTGTGAAGTCAGGGCTTCAAAAACATGTGTATTAACAGTGACACAGATTACAGTCTTCTGAAGGAAACATTTCCAGTTCAGCTGGTTTGAACGCCTACTTAAAACCCAAACAGCATCACAGAGCGAGAAAGCAAGCCAAATAAAGTACATGTGAAAATCGAATTGATAATGCACAGAGTAAAACACAGAAGCGGCGACAACCTGAATGGGGGCCTGTGTGCCAACTTATAATGCGGGGCAATTGATTTCAAATCAATGTTTTAAATAAACAGATGGCTTAAAAATGAATCATGGGGTAATAATCAGGCCCGCATTAATCTTGAGTTAATTAGCTGTCAATTGGCCTCAATCTGTCAAAAATTGACAGATTTTTGGGCCAGCCGCCTCTCCGTTCTCCCACTGTTTCAACACCAGCTCTCTTTAGCAAGCAGTGTTGGAATGATTTATGACTCAATATGCTTCTGCCCTGTTCACTTTTCCACTCAACTGGTCGGTGACTAAAAATAAAGCCAATGGCATTTTTTATTTTTACATAACCGTAAATCTGCACATAAATCAATTAGTATGATAGCATGGATGCGAGAAAACAGAACTTTTGTTTTGGAAAGTAAGTAGGAAAAGGGAGGGGAGACGCGCCAGTGACTCACCAATACCTTTAAAACAATGCCTTTTTGGCACAGTGTTGTGCGGATTACTGAGAAAAATAAACCCGATACCAAGAACAAATTACATGATTAAAGATGCAATCAGTAATGTTTTTAATCCGATTACTTTTGGACGTACTTCTGATCCGACTGCTTTATTTGTTTTCATTATTCTGTGTTCAATTGCATTACACTGTTTTTAATACAAGCACTACAACAGAGATGAATACATCCTGAACCGATTATTCCATTTATTATTGATAATTGGCCAAGCACAGTGTTGCTCTCCAGGCATGAAGTAAGGAATAAAACACCAAGAGCATGATGTTATAGAAAAGTCATCAATGATGGACTGAGTCGTGTGATGTGGTCCAGCTACGTAGGAGCGACGTTACTGTGACCGTGCCGAGGTTGATCATTGTCCAATGAAATTACATTCTGAATCTGAAATGTTTTATTAATAGACATATCTTACTTATCTATTTGTAGTCACATTTAGTGTTGTGGAACGTCTGCAATACAAGTTACAGCGAGTTCTGATTCCAAGTGACTCCCGGGAAAAGTATACCTCACAGTATAATACAGATCAAAGAAGAACTGAAGTCATTTTTAAACTTGATTTATTTCTTAATTAACGTGTTCTTCAATTACGTTTTCGGTTTTAGTAACCTTATATCGTGACTCGTATTGGCAACTAATTGCAATTAAATGAGACTTATCGGCCGATTAGGTTTTTAGCCGTGTTGAATTTAGTTCATTTGGTCCACGGCGGGCGTCGCTTATCCGCGCGATCTTCACCAGACTTGTGCGAGACTTCGAAACGTCAAGTGTCAGCCAGGTGTCAGTGCCGCCATTTTGAAAACTGTTTTCCAAACGAAATCTTGCACAAAAACGAGTTTAAATGACAATTACTGCCTACTTTTTTCAAACTTTCCTGATTGCTATCGAAACAAACAAAACTTCCGGCTTGATCACGTCAGCATTCGAAAGAGGGCGCGCGCGTCTTTTGACAACGTTGGCAGATGTAGGTCACTTTGATTTCCGCTGTACGTTTTACTTCCGTCCTACGATGTCTCGCACAGGTCTCAACGAATCTCGTTTACGGCCATCGCTTTGATATATTACAGAGCATATTTCAAACACTCATAACTTGCTCTAGCAGCAACAAAATAGCGATCAAAAATGCATTCCGACATTTAATAAAATGAAATAAATAGAATTTTGAGAATAAAAAATTTGCCTTCAGTTCCCCTTTAAAGGAAATTAGAAATGTTGGAAAACTATCCATTAAAAAAAAAGATATGAATGCAAAATAAAAGAATGCAAGCATGAATGTTTACATCCACTGTAAATGATTTGTTTTTCTTTAACTGGTAGAAACACATCTCTGTAAATGTAATACTTGCCCTATGATTGTATTTATTTGCACATGCAATGACTTATCTACAGTACATCAATAATGTGTGTATGTTTTCATGCAGGCAGGAAAGTAAATACATACACACGCCTAAGACCTGATATGGGTAAATACAAATGACAAGAGACGTAGCAAACAGTCATGTACCGTATGACTGGCTATAAATATGGATGTTAAAGTTCCTGATGAAAGTCATGAACAGTTCAGATTCACTTATCGTTCTTTCCTTTCAAAGCTCTCTCCTCATGGTGCTTGGCTCTTCTTCTTTTGTTGTCTTCCTTTCTGTCACTATCTATCTTTTTGCACATGTCGTACGTGCTCTTCCACCATTCTAGCCTCTCAGTTACAGTGTCTTTCCGTGTGTGCAGTGCATCACCACATTTCAGAATATCTTTGATAGTGTCTTTGTATCTAAGGAATGGATGATCGATCTTTCTAGAACCTTCTGCCAGGTCACCATAAAATAGTGTTTAGACTGACCGGTCACCTGGCACATGTGCAACATGTCCCATCCAGTGCAGTTTGCTTCTGATATGTTCTCAGGCTACATCCACACGACAATGGCAACGAGATTTTTTTTTTAGCGGGTAAAAAAAATATCGCGTCCACATGGGCAACGGATCAGTAAAATATCAGGTACATATGGCAACGCAACGCTTGCTGAAAACGATGCAATACACATGCCACACCTCTACGTGCACTGTAAGACGGTCCCATCGGAGACACCAGAACAATAGAAGAAGTAGGACGCATGCGCATAAACCCCTTCTTCTACCCGGCGTGAATGAGTGAGTGCTGCTTGTTCTAGTCATGTGGTTGTGACGTCATCATAAACAAATCCATTCTACTCATCCAGATGACTTCGCAAGATTTTTCCACTCTGGAAACCGCTCTCAAAAAATATCGTTTTGGGGCACCCAAAACACCGGTGCCGTGTGGACACCAGGCCGAAATGATAAAAAAATTTTATTGGATTCACCTGAATCCGTTGCCATGTGGACAGAGCCTCAATGTCTTCAGACTTAGCACATTCTAGAATTCCTTCCTTAATTCCTTCCTTAATTCCTTCCAGAATTCCTTCCTTAATTCCTTCTTCATTCCAGAATTCCTTCCTTAATTCTTTCATTTCTTCATTCCAGAATTCCTTCCTTAATTCCTTACAGAATTCCTTACAAAATTCCTTCCTCAATTCCTTCTCGCATTCCTTCCTTAATTCCATCATTCCTTAATTCCTTCCTTCCAGAATTCCTTCCTTAATTCCTGACATAATTCTTTCCTCAATTCCTTCATTAATTCCTTCCTGAATTCCTTCCTTCCAGAATTCCTTCCTTAATTCCTCCAGTCCTTCCTCCCAGAATTCCTTCATTCCTTAATTCCTTCCTTCTAGAATTCCTTCCTTAATTCCTCCCAGAATTCCTTCCTTAAGTCCTTCATTCCTTAATTCCAGAATTCCTCCCTTAATTCCTTACAGAATTCTTTCCTCAATTCCTTCATTAATTCCTTCCAGAATTCCTCCAGTCCTTCCTCCCAGAATTCCTTAATTCCTTCCTTAATTCCTTCCAGAATTCATTCATTCATTCATTCATTCCTTTGCAGGAAAGTAAACATAGATGGATAAAAATATTTTTAACATTGAATCAAATAAAACATTTAACCACTTAAAAAAACAACCACCACCCTCTCATTTCTGACCATTTGGATGCTTATGTGTAGAAACATGCGAGTCTCAACCACAAATCCAACTGCAAACATTCAGAGAATAAAACCAAGTTCAAGGAGTGTAGCATTTCTGTGTTTCAGCATAAAAGAAAAACGAAAAAGAACACGGACACACCAAGATGATGCCACAAGCCATACACACACTGAATTACAATCCTACACATCATATTAAGCAAGAGACTTCCTGAGTCACATCTGTGTTTGAGAACAGCAGGATGTTGTTCAGTGAGCACCATCTACACTGGAAAGATCTATTCGACAAGAATAACATGTCCTCCTTCACTGAAATATTTGATGGGATTTATATGAAGCAGGTCAGACAGTCTGCCTCTGTCAGACCGTATTTGCCAGATTCCTCTCATCATGTCTCTGGATTCTGAGTGGGTATGAGTGGAATCTTTTCTGAGCTCCTGTCCTCTCGCTGCAATACAGATTTCTGTCTGTTAGAACACAATCAGGCTTGTTCTTTGCTATGGGCTTTTGTCTGCACTTTTTGGTCTGTGGTTTCATTTCTGATAACATGTGCCAATATTAGGATTCGTAAAACCGAACAGGAATACTCACTCCGTCACGCCGCGGCGCAATAAAGACGAGAGATTCAAGTAATTCGGAGAGACTCACAGAGAGCCAGAGAGATGAAATGGAATAACATTTCCATAATAATCACCCAGAGGGGGAGAAAAATCATTCAATCAAGGTTCAAACAGATGCACTACGATAAGTAGATAACTAGCCAGTTGGAATACGAGCTCATGACAGAAAATTAAATCGGCCTTGTAGGAAAAGTTGCAAACAGTCAAGGGCATGGTTATGAATGAGTTTCATCAGTCAAAGCTTTTCCTTATGCCCATGAAGATCATTCTCGGTTATATGTGCAGCCTTCTTTACTTTTCTTTTCTTTTCTTTTTATGAGGCTCTTTATCTGTGGTTTAAAATTAAGTCTAATCAAAGCTCACTGCAGAGTTCAGTGGAGGTCTGAAGTCTGTCCATGTTAAAGGCCTTGGCGTGAATGAGATGTTAACGAGAACTTGTCAGTTTATTGCCATGGGTTTTGCACTTATTTTTCATTGTACTAAATGTTATTGGCCTGCTCTGGCTGAGTAACTCCACTGCCTACCAGTAAAGCACTTCCTTATACTGAACACTGGTGTATATTCGGCGTTGAGCAATGGTGCAACAATCATAATCAAACGATAATCGGATAAAAGTACTTTATAATAAAAATATATATGGTATGTCTATGTACAGTGCTGTGCAAAAGCCTGAGGCACGTGTAAAGAAATGCTGTAGACCAAAAATGGCTTAAAAATGATGAAATGAAATGTTTCAATATTAAAAAAAAATACTATAAACAGCAGTAAGCCATAATAAATGAAATAAAGTCAATATTTGGTGTGAGACGACCTTTTGCTTAAAAAAAAAATAGTAGTCTCCGGTACAATGAGTGCAGTTTTATAATGAAATGAGCTGTAGGTTTTACTGAGCATCTTGCAGAACCAGCCACAGTTCTTCTGGACACTTTGTCACACTTGCTTCTTAATTTTGCCCCAAAAGGTGTCTCCCATAAGCCGGTACAGAAAGTATGAACCGCAACGGGACGGTACATTACAGTAACATTACATTTTCTAAATATTCAGGGTACTCACACATCACTGTCCTGTATTCTTTGATTATCCAGTATTATTATATCCCGTCATATTGCATTAACGTTATATTCACGATATTTTCAATTGAAATTGATCTAAAAGCCTGGAACTCCAATTACGGAATATACCTCGCCGTGACGTCACAAAGAAATCCTGTGTTTTGACAAAACAACTAAACAATATATTTTGTTTTTCTTCTAACTTTCTTTATCATACGTGATGGGATGGGTTCATCTATAAAGGCGGGATGACTAATGTAAGTACCAGTTAATAAAGTGGTGGACGTGACGGATGTCTCTGTGAAACTGGAACAAAAAAAGGTAACATTATTTTTTATACTTTTTTTGTTTCCGTTTCCGGTTGAGAGTACTTCGTGCGCGTTCTGGCTGCCACTTCTCACCGGAGCTTTTTTGTTTTATTTTATTTCTTTTTCTATTTTTTTTTCTGTGTGTTTGTGTAGTTTGATGTTTGTTTGAGTGTTTTCTCCACCGGTTGTGGTGTAGCTCCGGACCTAGTTTTGGGCATCGGTTCCCTCCAGGCCTTGGTTTGCCGTGGACGATGCCTGCGCTCCCAGCTGTGGACTGCAGTGAGCTCGTTGCTCATTTTACATCGTGGTTGTCCAGCGCTCTGCGCTTTAACGCTTGGCGTGATGTTCCGAGTGATGTTGCTCGGTGGTGTCACGGCGGCTGTGCAGGCGGTTTGGGACACACCAGCGCTCTGCGTGGCGGAGCTTCTCTGCTTGCTGTGTGGATCCACGGCGTGGTATTGAGTGATGTTGCTGACAGCATCGCGGCGGCGGTGCTGGAGATGTGGGACTTGTTTTTGTGCGCCTTTTGGTGGGACTGTGGCTGCTACACCACGGGAATTACATCCTGACCCCTACTTGGTGGACTTTTTACTTTTTTTTTATTATTATATTTTTTATTTATTTATTTTTTCTTTCTTTGTCTACTATTGTAAAGCGTCCTTGGGTTTTTTGAAAGGCGCTATATAAATTTAACTTATTATTACTATTATGTTAATAAATGTCACAAAAATGGTATTGCGGGACGGAACACTTGTTAGACATGGGACGGAACAGTATATAAAAACCCGGAAGGCAAATATAAGAAAATACGTGACACCACATTAAAATACATGACAGTAAAAAAAAGAAGAAGAAACCTTTATTATTTGTCACATGCACACTTCAAGCACAGTAAAATTCATCCTCTGCATTTAACCCATCTGAAGCAGTGAACACACGCACACACTCAGAGCAGTGGGCAGCCACACTACAGTGCCCGGGGAGCAGTCAGGGGTCAGGTACCTTGCTCAAGGGCACCTCAGCCCAAGGCCGCCCCAAGTCAACCTAACTGCATGTCTTTGGACTGTGGGGGAAACCGGAGCACACAGAGGAAACCCACGCAGACACGGGGAGAACATGCAAACTCCACACAGAAAGGCCCTCGCCGGCCGCTGGGTTCGAACCCGGAACCTACTTTCTGTGAGGCGACTGTGCTAACCACTACACCACCGTGCCGCCCAATGCTCCATTCCGTTCTGTTCCGTACCAGGTTATGGGAGATGTGCACCAAAACCCAGTAGCCTTCATTATATTTTCATTTTTAATCTGAAAAGTGCTCTCTTATGTAATATACTGCTCAGAGACATTTTTTTTTCTGTAACATTTAATTTTGTGCTGGAAAACGAACGTTTAGATTCTAAAATGTTTTTGTGTTGTTGACTCGATAATGTCGATGTCCTAAAATAGAAATCTATAACAAAGTTTGTATGGAAAAAAAAGGGTGCCAAAGAGTTTTGCACAGTACTGTGTGTTAGACTGACTGCCACTGAGTGGGTTTAAGCAAAAGCTCAACAACATAAGAACAAGTAAAAACGCAATCTGATTAAAATGTGCTGAGACACAATGTTTTGAACCTACTGTACACTGTATCACAGTGTAACTGGTTTGGCTTCTATAGATGGAAAGTTCGGTGTCAAGAATAAAAAGCTCTCCTGGTTCCAGTAATACAAACCAATACAACACAACTCTCTTCCCCAAGCACTTATTTGTTATTAAATTAAACGCCAAAGTACCGTACTGTGTAAAAGCCTGAGGCAAATGCAAAGAAATGCTGTTCAGAAAATATGCTTTCAGAAATAATGGACTACATTAAAAATACTACAAAGAGCAGTAAACAGTAATAAATGAAACAAAGTCGATATTTGGTGTGAGATGACCCTTTGTGTTAAAAAAAAATCATAGTCTCAGGTACAATGAGTGCAGTTTTAATGAGCTGTAGGTTTTACTGAGCATCTTGTAGAACCAGCCACAGTTCTTCTGGACACTTTGACTCTCACACTCGCTTCTTCATTTTGCAAGAAAACTCAGCAGCCTTCGTTATGTTTTTTGTCTGCAACATGGTTTCTTACGTAATATGCTCCTTTCATTACCAACATGCAAACCTTTTTCTGTTACATTTAATTTTGTGCCGGGGAACTAATGTCTGGAAATAAATAAATGAAATGAAATAAAAATCTACATTGCGTGGCCAAAAAAATTGACACAGTCTAATATTTCTTTGGAATGCCTTTAGCTGAGATTATGGCACACATTTACTGTATTTGCTGTGGCAGTGTTTTGACAACCTTATGCAACATCTACATTTATTTCTGTCCAGAGCTGTATTAATTTTTCGCCAAGACTTTGTATTGACGATGGGAGAGTCGAGCCACTCTGTAAAGTCTTCTCCAGCATATACCAATGACTTTCAATGGGGTTAAGGTCAGAACTCTGTGATGGCCAATTCATGTGTGAAAACGAGTCTCATGAATCCTGGTATTGTTGTTCTGGAATATGTCCGTGCCATCAGGGAAGAAAACAAATCCACTGATGTTATAACCTAGTCATTCGGTACATTCAGGTAGTTTTATTGCCCCATAATGTTGCTGAGCCTTGACCTGATCAACTGAAGCAACCCCAGATCATAACACTGCCTCCAGAGACTTGTACAGCGGCCACTACAGATGATGAGTGCTTCGCTTCATGTGCATCCCTTCTTACCCTGACATGCCCATCGCTCTGGAACAGGGTAAATCAGGACTCATCAGACCACATGACCTTTTTCCACTGCTCCAAAGTCCAATCTTTATGCTCTCGAGCAACTTGAAGCCTTTTCTTCCGATTAGTCTGACCAACAAGTGGTTTTCTTTGGACACACAGATGTTTAATCCCAATGCAGAGGTCTACTGTCGATTCTGTATGATTCAACTTCACCCCAATCATTTAAATGATTTCCAGTCACAGTCCAAGATTTTTTTCCAACCAGATTTCTTCTGTGAAGTTCATGGTTCACGACTATCCTTCCAAACAAATGTTTGGAACTCTAAAACGTTTTTGTACTGACTTGATAATGTACAAGTCGTAAAATAGAAATCTAGAACAAAGTTTGTATGGGAAAAAAATATATAAGGGGCCTAAGACTTTTGACCATGAGTTGGCCTAGTGGTTAGCGTGTCCACCTCTTGACCAGGAGATCGCGAGTTCTACTCGCAGTCGGGTCATACCAAAGACCATCATAAAAATGGTGCCGAATACCATCTGGCAAGGCACGCTGCAATACAGATGTGAGTGGGGAAATCAAACTCTCATGGTTACCAGAGGACTAACCCCCACTGTAACCCTAGCTATATAGGCAAGAGGCCAAGAGCTATCAAAACGGAGATTGGCGCTGCACCCATATACCTTAAAGAGTTGGTTAGTTCTGGGACAGGAGACTGCCTGGGAAGACCTTGACTAAGTCTTGACTAAAACTTTTACACAGTATTTTGTGTGTGTGTATCCATCCATTACCCGTAACTGCTTATCCTGTTCAAGGTCGCAGGCAAGCTGGAGCCTATCCCAGCTGACTATGGGCGAGAGGCGGGGTACACCCTGGACAAGTCGCCAGATCATCGCAGGGCTGACACATAGATACAGACAACCATTCACACTCACATTCACACCTACGGTCAGTTTGGAGCCACCAATTAGCCTAACCTGCATGTCTTTGGACTGTGGGGGAAACCGGAACACCCGGAGGGAAACCACGCAGACACAGGGAGAACATGCAAACTCCGCACAGAAAGGCCTCCATCAGCTACTGGGCTCAAACCCAGAACCTTTTTGCTGTGAAGCGAAAGTGCTAACCACACCACCATGCCATCCCATGTGTGTGTGTGTGTATACACACACACACACACCTATTGTGTCTATACATACGGCTGTCTGGAAAACCCATGCTTTGGATGATGCTTTGGCTGAATTCTGGCTTAAAAAAAAAAGATGAAAAACCCAGTTTTGACCAACATGTTGATACTTATGACATCTTTTTTTCAAAATTTAAGAAACCCTAATACGTTTTTTTTTAATCTATATGTTGCATAAGGAGCCAGTTTACCAAATATAGTGGTAAAACAGTCAGTCTGCTGAAAGATGTCAAAGTGAACGTGATGCTTTTTTTTTTTGACTGCTACGTGCCAGAATGAAATGGACAGAAGGCAAATCATTTCAGTTTGTGATACCGACATGCAATTTTTCCCCTTTTCACTTTTGAACGTGTAACATTTTAAAATGCCAGAACTTCAACCATGGTTGAAATCCAAAGAGAAATATTTGTCACATCAGGAAAGTGTCCAATTTTCAGAATTACATACCATAAAAAATGTCAAAAATTTTCACTGTCTAAAAGGTTTTCCCAGGCTGCCACACATGAAAATTGAATCAATATTGATGAGGCTGACACAGTGAATTATACCTCAAGACCATCATCAAGGTTCAAGAGCTTTGTCAATACGTCCATATACGAGTATATGGTGCACTGAAACACCGTTTCGCTCAGGCTCCCCATGGTGCATTTATTGAGAAATAGAAGATTACAAAACAAGGTACAGTGGTGCTTGAAAGTTTGTGAACCCTTTAGAATTTTCTATATTTCTGCATAAATATGACCTAAAGCATCATCAGATTTTCACACAAGTCCTAAAAGAAGATAAAGAGAACCCAGTTAAACAAATGAGACAAAAATATTATACTTGGTCATTTATTTATTGAGGAAAATGATCCAATATTACATATCTGTGAGTGGCAAAAGTATGTGAACCTCTAGGATTAGCAGTTGATTTGAAGGTGAAATTAGAGTCAGGTGTTTTCAATTAATGGGATGACAATCAGGTGTGAGTGGGCACCCTGTTTTATTTAAAGAACAGGGATCTATCAAAGTCTGATCTTCACAACACGTTTGTGGAAGTGTATCATGGCACGAACAAAGGAGATTTCTGAGGACCTCAGAAAAAGCGTTGTTGATGCTCATCAGGCTGGAAAAGGTTACAAAACCATCTCTAAAGAGTTTGGACTCCAATCCACAGTCAGACAGATTGTGTACAAATGGAGGAAATTCAAGACCATTGTTACCCTTCCCAGGAGTGGTCGACCAACAAAGATCACTCCAAGAGCAAGGTGTATAATAGTCGGCGGGGTCACAAAGGACCCCAGGGTAACTTCAAAGCAACTGAAGGCCTCTCTCACATTGGCTAATGTTAATGTTCATGAGTCCACCATCAGAAGAACACTGATCAACAATGGTATGCATGGCAGGGTTGCAAGGAGAAGGCCACTGCTCTCCAAAAAGAACATCGCTGCTTGTCTGCAGTTTGCTAAAGATCACGTGGACAAGCCAGAAGGCTATTGGAAAAATGTTTTGTGGACGGATGAGACCAAAATAGAACTTTTTGGTTTGAATGAGAAGCGTTATGTTTGGAGAAAGGAAAACACTGCATTCCAGCATAAGAACATTATCCCATCTGTGAAATATGGTGGTGTTAGTATCATGGTTTGGGCCTGTTTTGCTGCATCTGGGCCAGGACGGCTTGCCATCATTGATGGAACAATGAATTCTGAATTATACCAGCAGATTCTAAAGGAAAATGTCAGGACATCTGTCTATGAACTGAATCTCAAGAGAAGGTGGGTCATGCAGCAAGACAACAACCCTAAGCACACAAGTCGTTCTACCAAAGAATGGTTAAAGAAGAATAAAGTTAATGTTTTGGAATGACCAAGTCAAAGTCCTGACCTTAATCCAATCGAAATGTTGTGGAAGGACCTGAAGTGAGCAGTTCATGTGAGGAAACCCACCAACATCCCAGAGTTGAAGCTGTTCTGTACGGAGGAACGGGCTAAAATTCCTCCAAGACAGTGTGCAGGACTGATCAACAGTTACCGGAAACGTTTAGTTGCAGTTATTGCTGCACAAGGGGGTCACACCAGATACTGAAAGCAAAGGTTCATATACTTTTGCCACTCACAGATATGTAATATTGGATCATTTTCCTCAATAAATAAATGACCAAGTATACTATTTTTGTCTCATTTGTTTAACTGGGTTCTCTTTATCTACTTTTAGGACTTGTGTGAAAATCTGATGATGTTTTAGGTCATATTTATGCAGAAATATAGACAATTCTAAAGGGTTCACTAACTTTCAAGCACCACTGTATATCAATAACTATCGGTAGCTATCGAAGTAAACATTTAACTATCTAAACATGTACGGTAGCTGTCCAAGTACAATAAACAACATAAATGACAAGACAAAGACAGGTGCAAAATGACACTGCACGTGTGTGCAAATGTTCATTTATGTACAAATGATGTTTTTTTTAAGAACACCTTCCATAGCTAGAGGTATACGGTACTTCAAACACACAAACATCATCATTACAAAACTAAAATGAATCTTTTCAAGTTCATACACTGAGGGAGCTTCCAAACAGAACTCATAACCAATATGTTTTCATATTTTGTGTCTTCAACTGACTCAAATTACACACAAGTATTACTTCAAGTACTAGTTCTGGTGTTTCTATTTATGCTTCAAGTTGTTCAAGAAGTGACTCAGTCAGAGGTGGTATTACACGTGCCATTTTGTAACCATTCAAAAGGATTCTGCAGTACAAATCTTGACCCTTCAAAACAATTTTGCGCCCCTCAGCAATACAGGCTTCTCCAGTGGTTCACTTTCGGTTTGTTTTTCTGAAGAACTTAATGGTTCTTTCACCATTAATTTCTTACTGCTACTAATACTACTACAAACAATATGTAACATGACGGAGTGTGCTGTTATCGAAAAATAATCAATGATGAGGTAGCGGGATTCAGCCTCATACAAAGTGGAGTTCTTGCCAACAAAGCAAAGCACACTGCAAAGCATTTTATTCCTCTCATTTTATTTCTATACGCCAACATTTTGCCAATCATGACCATTTTTAATTTATTAACAATTAATGACATGCCGGCGGCATGGTGGTGTAGTGGTTAGCACTGTCGCCTCACAGCAAGAAGGCCCGGGTTCAAGCCCCGTGGCCGGCGAGGGCCTTTCTGTGTGGAGTTTGCATGTTCTCCCCGTGTCCGCGTGGGTTTCCTCCGGGTGCTCCGGTTTCCCCCACAGTCCAAAGACATGCAAGTTAGGTTAACTGGGGACTCTAAATTGAGCGTAGGTGTGAATGTGAGTGTGAATGGTTGTCTGTGTCTATGTGTCAGCCCTGTGATGACCTGGCGACTTGTCCAGGGTGTACCCCGCCTTTCGCCCGTAGTCAGCTGGGATAGGCTCCAGCTTGCCTGCGACCCTGTAGAACAGGATAAAGTGGCTAGAGATAATGAGATGAGATGAGATGACATGCCATACTTGTATCCATTTATTAAACATATAGTCGTCATAAAAGTGTGTTTGGTCACCAGCCTCACTTTGGCCCTGAAGACTTTCCTGTGGTGGAAAACTTACTGGCTGTTATCAAGCTCAAGGACAGTCCTTCCTGGAGAAATGTGAAATCGGCATCTCTGTAGAGAAAACTACACTATTTCAACAATTTGAATTTTTTTCTTTGTTAAATATATGTATTTTTTTAATTACACTTGCATATGTTCGTAACAACAATCTAACATATTAGAACAAGTGCATTCATACAGATCTGTCATTTGAATTACAGCTGGCACTACGGTCAGGGCTGCTGTTCCAGAAAATGAATCAACACTTTCAAATAAATGAAAATAAAGAATTCAACATCGCTGGAAGAGAATAAGATTTTATACCTGCTATTTCAGAACACCAAAGTTATTTAGAGTAGGCATATCAGACGCTCGCTGGCCGTGCTGTGAAAATTGTGCATGCAGACACTCGTCTGAGTTTCCAAATCTATCATTGCTTAACTCTTGAATATTTTCTATTGTGAATACTATCATTAAAAAGCTTATAATTTCTGCTTCCCAAAGATATTTATCTCATTAAGATCTGTTCAGTACGTTGCGAGTAACGGCAGGGTAAAGTTGGTACAACAGAGTTCACTCTCTGCTCGCGTGACATCGGGAAACTGCCGGTGCTTTTTGAGTCACGGGAAAGTGCTCAGGCTCTCTGTCTCTCTTCTGATCAGTTTCTGACTGGATTACTCATGAATATCAATCAGATAACTTTTATAAGGATGTTCTCTCGCTCTCACTGTTTCTGATGAAGTATTCAGCAAAATTTTCCGTCAGCTAGTTTTGATCTTATGATTCACGGGAGACTCCGAAGGGAGTTTTCATAGCTTTACCTACTTATTTTTTTTTTCAAATCAAACTGATTCATGTAAATAAATAACTATTTTAGAATATAACTGCAGTTGTTTTGATTAAAAATATTGAGATCTTAGTGGCCGGAATGATATTAAAAAAAAAAACGGTAGTCAGAAATGTGAATGTCAATTTCAATTCATTTAATTTAGAATTGTTTATTGGATGTGGCTCACACAGCTTTTTCAAGGTTCGCCTTGAAAGCTGTGAATATTATCATTTATATTCTTTCATTATAAACACTAGTCGGCCCTACTTTTGATAAATACAAAGGCCTCCAGAGCACGAAGAGGGTATTAGAAACAATCTTTTTTAACTTTTTTTTATTGAGTGTACTGATTTAACGTTTGACCTAATTAGCATTATTCATACTAATTAAATACTAATTAGCATAATTTGTTTTTACTAATTTTTCAAACTTTGTATTCAGTATACAACCATCTATGTACCTGCCAATTTCCATATAAATATCTTGAAAAATTTAAAATGTTAAGAAAAAATCATTTGATCTCATTCGTTAATGAGGCCCATTTTGGGCCATGTGATCCGGATATATCATATTATGGCAGTTTTCTAAAAATGAAGCCATTTTTTTTTTCAGTCTTTGATTTGTAATATCTCAAGAACGGGTAAACATTTTAATTCTGTAAAAAGTATGTTGTGTATTCATTTCTGAATTCAGTGAGAGCAGTTTCAAGCAATTTGGATTGCATTTTCAACCTGTGGTGCCCATTTATAGACATGAAAACAAAGGCTCAAAACATGTCAGGAATCTCACAGTGACAGAGTGCTGAATTTCGTCAATGAATTACTATTCTTTCCAGCACTCCAGTACGACTAAGATAAGTAGCAGGTCATATGGGACGATACAATTTATTTGATTAAACATTCAACATTGTGGAAGAAACCTAAAAGTAGCATATCCTTAAAGCAATCCTTTATCTCCTGATTCTAACTCAGACTTTCTCTCAGCACGGAACAACAGGGGACTATGGAGAAAGAGTGTGTGTGAGAGAGAGAGCGAGAGGCGCATGCTGTCAAAGATCAGTACATAAATAGAAAGAGAGCGCTGCAGGCAATGGGAGCGGGACACAGAGACACTGAAGGCCTCTCAGCACAAGCACAGAGCCTCCAACCACCTCTACCGAATGACAAAACGACAAAAAAAAGTATTCAGAGGCCATCCGTTGATCTTTCTCTCTCTTTTCTGTTGTGATTTGTCTGTCCCAGTTGCATGCAAAGAACAGCCTACAAAGAAGAGCGAGGATACGAGACAAACATTTCTGTGAGAAAAACAGCACAGCCTGAGATGACTGCATTCAACTAACAGCCAGTTAGAAAAACATACTGATCGATGCACAGCAAGAGTAAACAAGGGTGAGGGACATACACAACCATCCATGAAAAAGACACACACACACACGAATACGGACATTGTGGGACATTAACAGGAAGGGACTTGACCTGTCAGGGCTTCTCATGGTGACAGAACGCCACGCGCTCCTCTCTGACAGTATGAGATTAGCCCAGGCTGAGTTTGATAAATGCCTTTGTAAGACGAGCGCCACAATCCAGCCCTTATTCCTCGTTCACATCAGGAGGTATCAGTGTCCATTTTAACCTCTCTGTCTTTCTTAACCAGTTGGTTTTACCAGTTTTACTTCTTCCTTTCGGTGGAAGCAGTGGTCAAATTAGTGGATGCTTTGCTTGTTTGCTTATTTATTGGCAGTGGCAAAAAAAAAAATCCATGAAAAACCCATAAGAATTCGTCATGAAATACTACATACAGTTGTGGTCAGAAGTTTACATACAGTGGCATGAATGCCATCTTGGATATGAATGCCATGACAATATTTGGGCTTTCAGTCATTTCTTTGAACTGTTCTTTTTCTGTGGCAGAATGATTGTACAGCAAACAGTTTTAATTAAAAAAAAAAAAAAAAAACTAGAATTTGGTGTGCAAGTTTTAATTTTCTTTGGGTTTTCTGAAATCAACACAAGGTCAAAATTATACATACAGGGTCAAAAATTTACAAACGCTCACTTCGATTATTAATTCAGAGGTGCTGAAACTTCCAAAATGTCTCTTATCTTGCCAGGGCCGAGGTCTCTTAACTTCCTGTTAGTGATCATGATTGACTACAGCTGGTAGCTTCTCTGTACCTTCATAAAAAGGGTTTGTTTACAGCACTCATTGGATTGACCAACACACAGTAAAATGGGAAAGTCCAAGGAGCTCAGTGCAGATCTGAGAAAGTGGATCGCAGATATACACAACTCCGGAACGTCTCTTGGAGCCATTTCTAAACAACTGCAAGTTCCAAGATCAGTTCAAACAATTGTATGCAAGTTATTGTGAGGTGTAGTCACTTTGCCAAGCCATTTTGCTTCAAGAAAACCCAAACTGTCACCCTCAGCTGAAAGGAAATTGGTTTGGATGGTCAGGAACAACCTGGGAACCACCATGGCACAGCCCTGCCATGAACTGAAAGCAGATGGACCACTGTCTCCAGTTCAGATCACCATGGACTACGAGGCTGCTATCGGTGCTACACAGCACCGGACCAGGGATTTACATTAGACCGTATCAGCGGATCATCAGATTAACGTTTTTAAAACGATTAGTATGCACACAGCAACGCCAATACACGATTCGCGTGCACACAGCAACGCCAATACACGGATACGCTCGGCTCCGCAGGCATCCTGCGCTCCAAATCACTCCGCCCTGAACAGCGAGTGCCCTCTGGAGGGTGCGCACTCCGGCCCTGCGCAGCTCACAGAGCGCGCGAGTGTAGCGCACGAGCAGTGATTTGGGACTGAGCCGCTGTGTGTGTGATCTCAGTGCATGTCGGGCATGCGCGTCACTTACCACTTGCAAGTGGAAGGATGGCAAGCCTAAAGACAATCATAACTACACAATGGGCAGTATTTGCATCAGTATTTGCAGTATTTTCATACTTTTATACTCTTTAATGAAAGGTGATACAAGGCGGAAGTCCGCACCGTTTTTCAGCAGTCGCGTCACATGACCAACGCCAGCGAATCAGGAAGGTGGATGTCACAGTGACATTGTCCAATGACGACGCCAGCTAGAGCTCAGCACAGCGTATCTGCGTATTCTCAATGTTTACACAGCACCGGATCAGACACGATCTGCATTGAATACGTGGACCCTGGCGGATTCCCGTTTCCCGGCGTTTTAATGTAAACGGACAGTGCATCCGCGAAGAAAACGAGACAGATACGGTCTAATGTAAACTTGGCCTAAGAAATAACCCCCTGCTCCAAATTTGACACCTTCAAGCTTAACTAAAGTTTGAAGCTGACCACACGGACAAAGAAAAAGCCTTCTGGAGGAAAGCTGTATGGTCAGATGAGACAAAGATTGAGTTGTTTGGCCACAGTGACCACCATGTACAGAGGAACACTGCACCAGCTGGTGGTGGTGGTAGGATCATCATGCTCTGGGGCTGTTTTGCTGCCAGTGGAACTGGTTCATTGCACAAAGTGGATGGAATAATGAAGAAGGAGGACTACGTCAGAATTCTTCAGCATAAACCATCAGAAACTTGAACACGACTTGGGACTTACAATGAACCCAAACAGGCATCAGAGCTGGTTGGGGAGGATAAAGCAGGCTAACATTAATCTTAAAACAAGTCCTGACTTCAACCCTATTGAAAATAAATGGACCGTGCTTATAAGTCGAGTCCTTGCCAAGAAAAAAAAATGAACTGAACTCTACCAATTCTACCATGAAGAGTTATGAAATATCCAACCAGAATTCTGCCAGAAGCTGGTTCATGGTCAACAAAAATGTTTGGTCAAGGTGAATCTTGCGAAGAGACATTTTTTTTTTAAATTAAAGCTGTATGCTGTACAATCATTCTGCCGCAGAAAAAGAACAGTTCAAAGAAATGACTGAAAGCCCAAATATTGCCATGACATTCATATCCAAGATGACATTCATGTCACTGTATGTAAACCTCTGACCACAACTGTATATGACATTTAAACTTAATCAAACTGAGCCGGAAAAGGTTGCTTCCTCATTATCGTTATTGTGTGATTATCAGGAGAGCTGAAAACCCCATAATCCTCATCATGCTGTTTTTCATGAAACATTACACTAGCACACTTGAGTACTAACGTGCTAGCGCCTACGTTCAATAGCAAGCAGGAGCCAGAAGGTTCCCTTTAGTCTTTCAGCTTGCTGCTATGCTGTGATGCTGAGAGGTGGTGGACACAATCACAGTGATGAATCCGCCGGATGTACAATACGCCGTCTCTAACACCACAAACATGCACACAGGAAGCCATAACTTCCTGATTCAATCCAGGCTTAATTAATAAGCTAAAAATATTTAAAGGTACTTTAAATGTACTCCAAAAACCCCGTAATACCTTTTGGCATGATCACAGTATGTGCACTGTATGATTTGTTTGATTCATTTGTATTGCAACTTCATTTTTTAACACACTATTGTGAATATGACACACTTTTACTCACAGAATGCACCACAATGTAGTGATGGTCATCAAAAAAAAGCTGTTTTAAGTGAAACCCACATCTACAATTTCATATATACAAAAACTGCTGAGTCACAAGTCACATACTGTACTGTGCAAAAGTCTTTGGCACCTCTTTTTTTTTTTTCAAACAAACAATATCGATTTCTGTTTTATGACTTCTACATTAGGCGGCACGGTGGTGTAGTGGTTAGCGCTGTCGCCTCACAGCAAGAAGGTCCGGGTTCGAGCCCCGTGGCCGGCGAGGGCCTTTCTGTGTGGAGTTTGCATGTTCTCCCCGTGTCCGCGTGGGTTTCCTCCAGGTGCTCCGGTTTCCCCCACAGTCCAAAGACATGCAGGTTAGGTTAACTGGTGACTCTAAATTGAGCGTAGGTGTGAATGTGAGTGTGAATGGTTGTGTGTGTCTATGTGTCAGCCCTGTGATGACCTGGCGACTTGTCCAGGGTGTACCCCGCCTTTCGCCCGTAGTCAGCTGGGATAGGCTCCAGCTCGCCTGCGACCCTGTAGAACAGGATAAAGCGGCTAGAGAGAATGAGATGAGACTTCTACATTATCGAGTCAGTACAAAAACAGTTTAGAGTTCCAAACGTTCATTTACCAGCACAAAATTAAAATGTTACAGAAAAAAAATATATATCTAAAAAAGAAAACATACTGGGATTTGCTGCAAAATGAAGAAGCAAGTATGACAGTCAAAGTGTTCAGAAGAACTGTGGCTGGTTCTGTAAGATGCTCAGTAAAACCTACAGCTCATTTCCTTATAAAACTGCACTCACTGTACCTGAGAGTACGAGAACAGCGGCTACAATTACCGACAGTCCATAATTATTGACACCTTTTCAGATTTACCAATAAAAAACAATCTTACAAATGTGAGTTTCAGTTACAACAGTTATTATTGGTTAATTAATCAACCGGAAGACCCTCCTCACCCTTTGATCTTGTCGTCTGATGACAGCTCGTTACCAGAGATGGAATTTTCTTAGCACGAGCAGCAATTTGAGGAAAACCCGGACGTTATCATTGCAGGTAAGCATGGTGGAAAGATCATGGACATGTTTTTACTTTTTGAATGAATGAATTTATTTTTATTTCGAGCATGTATAAAAAAAGTATGTAACTATTTGTACATACAAAAGAAAGAAAACGAGAAATTAAAAAATAAATAAATAAATAAAATAACATAAAGAGCTAAGACATTACAAAACACCGCACATTGTTCGAAAAAGGAGTGGGACGAAGTACAATACTTTTTTAATTTCCCACCCCGTTTTAACTACCCCAAAATCCAAACTACATTAATACACCTATAAAAATATATACCATATATACACTTCATGAATATCTATATAAATATATAATTACAAAAATAAATATATACTACATACCATATATATATATATATATATATATATATATATATATATATATATACACTTCATAAATATCTATATAAATATTTAATTACAAAATAAATATATACTACATACCATATATACCATATACTAAGTTAGTTCTAATATAACAATCAACCCTACTCATCAAAATTCACTGATATTTCATGATCTGCTCGTCAAAACCTACTTTGTTTCTTTCTCTTTCATTTGACAGCCGCCATTTTGTATCTAAACGTGCGTTTGAGAAGTCACGTGAGGTGTCGATAATAGTGATCACTTTCACCGGTGTCCACCATTATCGACACCCTGTGGAATTAAGGGACATTTACAGCTGTTATGGATCGATCTTTGTGTAACACTGTTGAAGTAGATGAAGTAATTTAAAAAAATAAAAGTGCTGTGAATTAGATTTTTTTTTTCTGATTCATAACAGAATGGAATGTTTATAGAGTATTTGGAATCCTATTGTAATAAATAGAATTAGACCAGAATTCAAGTGCTAACATATAAAAAAAAAATTTACACGCTTGACATATTCAGATTTTTTGTTCTTCAGTTTGTTGTAAATATCTACCGCATATTACAATATCAGTAGACATTTTATATTTTGGTTTGAGGAATAACATGCGACCTTTGATCAGGATGTTCATGTGGTTACAGTGTTAACTGCCTGTTAACATTTATTGGTAAACTACAAACGAGCAATTAATACAAACAACAACGAATGAACAACAAAATGTGATCTACGAAAATACTTAGAAAGTGGAACAAAAAGATTTGACACAGGTTAAACATTATCAGTTCATTTGTTTACAAACATTAGAATTACTTCCTTATTTACGTAAGCACTGGCATCAATATATTTAGATATAAAAAAATATGTTTTGTACTAGGGGCGGCACGGTGGTGTAGTGGTTAGCGCTGTCGCCTCACAGCAAGAAGGTCCGGGTTCGAGCCCCGTGGCCGGCGAGGGCCTTTCTGTGTGGAGTTTGCATGTTCTCCCCGTGTCTGCGTGGGTTTCCTCCGGGTGCTCCGGTTTCCCCCACAGTCCAAAGACATGCAGGTTAGGTTAACTGGTGACTCTAAATTGAGCGTAGGTGTGAATGTGAGTGTGAATGGTTGTCTGTGTCTATGTGTCAGCCCTGTGATGACCTGGCGACTTGTCCAGGGTGTACCCCGCCTTTCGCCCGTAGTCAGCTGGGATAGGCTCCAGCTTGCCTGCGACCCTGTATAACAGGATAAAGCGGCTAGAGATAATGAGATGAGATGAGATGTTTTGTACTAAATACAAGTCTATGTAAAACAAGTTTTAAATAAAAACTATGTTTTGTTAACTTAATACCACATACTGATTATTTTTAAAATAAATAATTATCTGCGTGTCGATAATTGTGGAACGGTGTCGATAACTGTGGACAAAGGTGTCGATAACTGTGGAACGGTGTCACATGATGTGATACGCGAAGTAATTGGGAATCAACTCATTTTTTCCAGTGGAAGTTTGAGTAATTATTCATGCACAATTTATGTATTGAAAGTCTTTTCTACTTTTGCAATGGCCAAAAGATCGTTAAGGTGTCAATAATTGTAGCCGCCGCTCTATTATTATTATTTTTTTTAAAGCAAAGGGTTGTCTCACACCAAATACTGACTTTGTTTCATTTATTATGACTTACTGCTGTTTACAGTGGTTTTTTTATGTTGAAACATTTCATTTCATTATTTTTAAGCCATTTTTGATCGACAGCATTCCTTTACATGTGCCTAAGACTTTATCACAGTGCTGTATATTATGTCCCCTTGAGAACAATTTTGACAACTTGATGCACTCCCAGTCGACATGTCGACAGATCCACAGCACACAGACAATGCTAAAACATACACCTTTAGGCAGATTAAAAAAAAAAAAAAGATGCTTCTATCTGTAATATAATGAGTTTCCACTCAAATAGACGAAATACTGAAGATGTGAGGGGGCCTTTATTTTTAATATAAGAAGCGATTAAACTGAATTATAGCTTTAATTCATCACTTGCTGTCCAATCATGTACATTTACTTAGCATTATGGATTATAGGGTTCTACTTATTAATAATGAATCATAATGATGCATTTCCAACATTTATAACACTAAATTTATAACCGTGAAGATTTCTATTCCCCTACCAAATATTACTGCATTTCATTTGCATTGGAAAAGAGGCCAGAAGAGTTTCTTTTTTTCCTTCTCCCATTATTTATTAATCTGAGCTGAGAATTCTGAAACGAAGGTGTGTATGAACCAAACATAATTAGGAAGGAAGTACACTTCAGAGGCTAGACGCAGGACATGCTGGGCGATTTCTGCCAAATAAATGATCACACTGATTTTTTTTTTTGCTTGCTAATAAACACACTATGAAATTAATAGGTTCTTGACATACATTTTACTTCAATTAATGCATGATGGCATCACACATTGCTACATGGGTGAAAATAACACCGTCGTTTAGAGGCTCGGACTCCATAAGGGATGTCCTAAACCTGGACTGTCCTAATTTATCAAATGGAGTTAACCTGAGTATTATGTAGTACTTCAATAATAAGTAGAGCTTCACTTGAGAATGGTGTTAGCTATTGAAAAGCACTCCTGGTTTTTCTGACATGTAAAGTCAAAGTCCCTTCCCGTGCCAGGACCTGGTCTTCCCAGGCAGTTTCCCATAACCAGGCCCTCAAGGTGCATTAAGCGGCACCAATCTCTGCTTCTAAAGCCGTCAGCCTCTTGCCTATTATACGTTGGGCATCTCCTGGTCAACATCCCCCCAGCATGATACTGCCACCACCATGCTTCACTGTCGGAATGGTGTTCTCATGGTGTTGGGTTTGCACCACACGTGGCATTTCCCATGATGGCCTAAAAGATCAACCACTAACCACTAGGCTATCTCGCAGTGGTTTTTCTGACATGTAAATGAGTGATTTATTAGATAA